>NW_024543091.1:3948750-5265000 GCF_018167655.1 Microtus oregoni | reverse complement strand
GTTCAATGAAACAGGCTGAAGGCCTCTTTCCACCTTTCCTTTCTTCTCTTCTATTCCTATGCTTGGGCAAAAGGGTGCTCTAGGAGCAAGGATGAGGTGAACCCTAAGGAATTGAGCTTGAATTCAAAGTAGGAGCAGTCTCCCACAGCTTAAGCTATAAGAAACGTCTGACTATATATTGAAAGATATTAAGATAACACAACACCACTGACTGAATAGCCATAGCAAATCATGTTATATTGTCTTGTTAGCAAATCAAATTTTACTTAAAAATAGTATATAATTTTACTAATGCTAAGTTAACAGAACCTCAAAAGTAGGGTTCTAGTTTTTAAAAAGTGGAAGGTATATTAATTCATTACTCAGTTAATTAATTAATTAACTTAGTATATGAGAAAAAAATATCAGACAAGAACATGTTGAGAGACTAACTACTGTATTAGAAGTTGCTATACATTTGCTTTTTCAGTATGTTGCATGTCCCTCACAGAACATACTTACAAACTTTCCCAGTTGGGAAAGGTAATGAGAAAGGTAGTTAGCATACATGTGCATAGAAAAAGGTTTGTACCTCAAACAAGTAGAGTCAACATAAATACATGTATCAGACACTGAATCTCCACTGCAAGTGTTGGGAATCAGGTCTAGTAAGAACTGGTTAGGTCAAGAAGCTCAACCCTCCTGGAAGGATTGATGTCTTTATCAGATAATATGTTAATTATCAAGAGTATCAGCTCCTCACAGAAAGCAAGTTTGTCCTTTTGTGGTTTGTTTGTTCCTCTGCTTGTTTGTTTGCTTGGTTTATTTTTTTCCTCTATCTATACCATCTATTCTTCTACTTTCCATTATAAAATGATGTGGCAAAAAGCTCCTTACCTGATTCTGGCTACTTAATGTTGAGCTTCATAGCCTCCTGAAATGTAACCAAAAAGTTATACTCTCTTTTTTTCCTTTATTTTTTTGTTTTGCTTTTGTTGGTTTTTTTTTTTTTTTTTTTAGACAGGGCTTCTCTGTAACTTTGGTACCTGTCTTGGAACTAGGTCTTGTAGACCAGGCTGGCCTTGAACTCACAGAGATCCACTTGCCCCTGCCTCCTGGGTGCTGGAATTAATGGTGTCTGCCACCACCACCTGTTGAACTAGCTGCGGGCAGCATTTCCACCCTGGCTCCTGTCCGCCTGACTAACTTGTACCCTGAAATAATTACATGGAAACTGTATTCTTTTAAACACTGCTTGGCCCATTAGTTCTAGCCTCTTAATGGCTAATTCTCACACCTTGCCTAACCCATATTTAGTAATCTGTGTAGCACCAGTCTTACTGGGAAAGATTCAGCATGTCTGACCTGGCGGCTTGCTTCATTGCATCTGCCCTGGAGAGGAGAGGCATGACTATTGCCTCACTTCCTCCCAGCATTCTGTTCTGTTTACTCCACCCACCTATGTTCTAACCTGTCAGGCCAAGCAGTTTCTTTATTAATTAACCAATGAAATCAACAGATTGATATATGACACTCCCACATCAACCACCCAGCTCAAAAAGTTATATTCTTTATGAACTAGACATTCACATTACAGTTTACTAGGTCTTATCATATTATATCATGCTGTTATGGTATACAAATGATTAGGACAGTCACCCTACCCTCCAAACAACGGCTCTTCTAGGTGAAGCTGCCCAAATATAAGGAGTGAGGGATATGGAAGCAAAAGAACACAGAGCTAAGATAGTCATTTTTTGTCAGTTGACAACAGTTACTAAATGTGTCCCATATGAAAAGTGCCACGCAGCATGTCAGCACCCTGTGATGAGATCAAACTCAACAAGTTCTTGGAAAGAATACTCAGAGCTCAGTAACTTGAAGAAGCAAACATAGCCAAATCACACTGAAAAGTATCTACCAAGTTCAGTAAGCATTCTTCACGAAAATGTGCTCCTCAGATACAGTAAAGAGATGCAAAACAACATCTAGTTGGCATCCCAAGGTAGAGTGTCAATTTGGAGGGAAGGGTACCTGTTGATCAGAGCAGCACCCAGAGATGGACAGCTGCAGAGAGCGTAGAAAAGAGGGTAAGCCTGCAAGTGTGCAGCTGGTTGCTCCTCAATCATTCTGCAAAGAATGAGCACAACCATCCCTTTAATAAATTGGGAATTGGCAATTTATTACACAACCTACAAAAAGCTTAAAAGCTGTTGGCTAAGTATAATGGTATTGCTAATAAAATCCACTTAAAAATGAACATAATTCTTTTCTTTCACACGGAAGGAAAAGGGTTTGTCTTGTTTTGCATGAAGGCTGTACTTCAGTTACACACAAACACATAATCTGGAAATTATTTCCTTTATTCCAGAATACAAGCCACATACTTTTAAACTGAACAGAAAATAAAAATTCTATTGGCATCAGAAGTGTGAGATAAATATAATTAGGGAGAATAGTGAGGGAAATAAAACATGATTTTTTTTCATATTGTAAAGATATACAAAGTATAGTACTTTAAATGAGAAAATGCAGGGCTTTCTGAAATCAACTTAACACCAGGAAATAGAAATCAGAACTGTTTTCTTAGACATGGTTAGGACAATGGTGATCAGTCTTACTCTTTGCCCATACTTTAAATAAAATATAAACAGAACTTTAGGAGAGGCGTTTCTGGTCCTGGATTTCATAAAAATCCAATATTAGAGCTTTTCAAACCTATGGGGGGAGAAGATGTTTTCTTTCATTTGATCTTAACCTGCTTTATCTCCCAGCTGAACAATGTACATTAGGAAAATTAGCAACAACAAAACAAAGTACAGTGCAGTGAAAAGGATAAATCCTAAGAAATGGCAAAAATATGCAGCAGGGAAACCTGCTGAGAGGGGATGGGAGGGCATTTTGTGGACCCAAATAAAATACACAACCAAAATTAGATAGATCACATGCTCACCACAGTATTTTAAACAAACTCTCTGTAAAGAATCTCTGTGCTAAAGCATAGTTTATTGTTTAAGCATTGATTTATGCAAAATGGAGTTGGGAGAACTAAAAAGTTTAGACTTAAAAGTTTATGTCATCTACATGCTATGTTGTAGTCTGCAGAAGGTGTCTTATTATGGATCTTGAGTACTTAGCAAATATTTTATGCATGCTGCCCACAGGCCCTCTACCTTAGTTAAGTCTTGTGTATAGTTCAAATGACTGGTCTATGAATGATAATTATCTCTTGTTCCCCAGCTGAGTTCTTAAAGTCTAATAAGCCTCTTGTCTCTTCTTATGATCTTGGAGAAAAGCTTCTCAAACAACCTGGGCCCATGACTGAGGATACTGCCCACTCCTCACACCCTGCAAAAGAGTCATGGATGATTAGGAAAGGATTATTGATTCTTTGAACTGCAGAGGTTCTGAGACTTGTGTGCAGTGTCAGCCAGTTGTTCAACCTAAAACATACTGCCTGAAATCTACTTCCAGAATAACAAAATATAAAATATTTGACATTGGCCTATTGGCATAAGGCAAAACAATCATGTTAGTGGCATAAAAGATAAAGACACTATTATGAATAAGCAATGTATTTTCTAAGGTTGCTAAAGTAGAAAAGAGACCATATGCTTCCACACTTGTGGTTGCAGGAAAAAAATCTCTGTTATTTTCTACTGGGTGTGTTGGTAGTGTTATCTGAGACTATAATTAGCACAAGAAGAACTAGCCAGCTTGTAAGCAGAACTTTAGTCCTTGCATGATTGAAAAAAACATTGACAACAGTCAGTTTCTAAATGCTATATATTAGCTCAAAATTGTCTTTGATATTCAAAAACAAATATAGCTGAGGCACTGCATTAATAACGTTAGCAGAGGTCAGGTGGACACATGGCTAACACATCTTTCAGGAAGTCCCTGTGGGCCAGGACTACATAGAAAATCTTGCATTTAAATCCTTCTGATGTGACAAAGAGATATCTTGTATGCAGCTCTGAGCATTCAATACAAATACCCTTGAAATAGACAGAAAAGTTATCTGTCTTCCATTGTTTTAGTCAGAATTCTATTGTGAAGAGACACCATGAACACAGCAATTCTTATTTTTTAAAAAAAATCATTAACTGGGGCTTGCTTACAGCTTCAGAGGTTCAGTCCATTGTCATCACAGTAGGGCACATAGTGGCATGTATTAGACACTGTGCTGGAGATGGAGCTAAGAGTTTTACATTCAGAGTCATGAGTAGTGGGAAGAAAAAGACACTGGGTCTGGCTTGGACTTTTGAAACCTCAGTGTCTACCTGTTGTGATACACTTCTTCCAACAAAGCCACAACTTCCTTTTCAAGTAGTGCTATTCCCTGATGACTAAGCATTCAAGTATGTGAGCCTATGGGGGTCATTCTTATCTATACCACTGTAGTCATATTTCTACATAAAATTCATACAGACAAAGGACAGCCATACTGTCAACAGGGACAAACAACAGGAGGCATGAAACAGTGACTGTTTCTCAGTTCTTAAATTCCACAGGGAAGACCTGAC
This sequence comes from Microtus oregoni, assembly GCF_018167655.1. Lineage (NCBI taxonomy): Eukaryota > Metazoa > Chordata > Mammalia > Rodentia > Cricetidae > Microtus > Microtus oregoni. The sequence goes on along the minus strand of NW_024543091.1, from coordinate 5,260,495 downwards.
TTCTTTCTTCCTGAAAACTTCAGGCCAGGTAAAGATTTTCCATGATGCTTCTGGCTTTCCAGTTCTTTCTTTGTGAAAAAGCATCCTGGCTTGGAGGCTGAGATTTTCCGGTTTGCATCCTGACTATATGATATTGAGGACCCTCAAGTTCATCTTCTTATTCTAAATTCAATCTGTCTGTTGAAGTTCAGGTTGGGTATGTCTCTGTCTTTAAATTTCTTAGGTCACATATGAATTTATTGAGATTCAAGTTATTAGGTAAAAGATACATTTTTTAAATATTTTTAAATTTATTTTGAGCATTGTATATGATCTATTTTGATTATTTTCTTTCCCTTCTCCCAGTTTCTCCCAGATCCTCACCCAATTCATATGTTGTCTCTCAAATCATGTTTTCTCTCAAAAAAGAAAGAAAGACATATGGACAGAAAGAAAAGAAGGAAGGAAGGAAGGAAGGAAGGAAAGAAGGAAGGAAGGAAGGAAGGAAGGAAGGAAGGAAAAAAGCAGAGCCAAACATGGTGGTACACCCTTTGATCCCCATCACTCCGGGTGGTAGTGGGTGCAGCAGAGATAGGTTGATCTTTATAAGTTAAGACCAACCTGGACTACATAACAAGTTCCAGGCCAGTGGACCAAGGTTATAGAGGGAAGCCTTGCCTGAAGTAAGCAAACAAAAACAAAAACAACTAAAAAAAAGCAAACACATACAATAACAAAAAAAATCTGTTTTGTATTGGCCAACTCCTCTGAGTACGGAGCTTTCCTTGGAGTGTGGTTGGTATTCCCACTGTCACTTTGTTGAAGATAATTGATGATAATTGATTTATCCTTCTTCTAGGGGTGAAGGTAAAAGTAAAAATCTTATAAATGTTAAATATATTATACAGTCTCTTTCAGTTTCAGTTTCAGCTGGGAGAAAGGGTCCTACTGCTTAAGGAAAGACACTCTGAGCTAAAATTTTATATCTTTCTGGGGGTTTAATGCAAATATTTTTTTGTTTTGTTTTGTTTTTCGAGACAGGGTTTCTCTGTGGCTTTGGAGCCTGTCCTGAAACTAGCTCTGTAGACCAGGCTGGTCTCGAATTCACAGAGATCGGCCTGCCTCTGCCTCCCGAGTGCTGGGATTAAAGGCGTGCGCCACCATCCCCCGGCCTGCAAATATTTATAAGTACACATGTGCTTTAGTCTTTGAATCATAATGTCCTCGATTAAAACAGTCTCTCCATTTTGCAGGTCAAATATTAAGAGGTACCCTCCAGGACTGGCTCTGGCTGTTCTTTCATGATATTCCAGTCAAACTGGGGTCAGGACTGTGGTGAGCTGAAGGCCTGACTAGGTGCATGATCTCATTTCAAGGTAGACAACTCAGACATTGGCAAGTTCTTGATTATTGACAGGAAGCCTCAGCTCATTCTCATACATTTCTTCCCCTAACACTTACTGAGTGTTCTCATGATATGACAGCCAGTTTTCCAAAATGACCCAAGCACAAGGTAGGAGCTAAAATACTGTATGGTTTAGTCACTTTTATAATATCCCTTCTTTAACATTTTTAGTGAACCTTGTATTTCATTATTGACCTGTCTTTTTGTAGTATCTCTTATCACTCAATTTCTTCTAAATATAGTATTCTACTGTGTACACAGAGCAATTTATTTGTTTTTATTCTTGGTCAGTGAACACTTAGCTTAGATACACTTATGCTTACAATCTCAAAGAATAGTTTTTGAAATGTCCTAGAAATTTCTAAGAATAAGTGGGTGGAAACATCATTTATAGAATTAGCAACAACAACTAAGAGATGAACTTGGTCTGCTTTGGTTTTTGCTATTGTGATAAACACCATAACAAAGACAACTTTACTTTGGCTTACAGTTTAGAGTCTGTCATGGGAGGATGTCTGGGCAGGAACCCAGAGGCACAAACTGAACCAGAAATCTTAGAGGAATATGGCTTATTGTTTTACCCCCATTGGTTGCTTGATCTTGGGGCCTGACTAGACTAATTTGGATAATTTAAAAAACAGGCCTAGCTTTTATTGGTTGATGAATAAAGCTTTTCTTGGTTATTGGCTTAGCAGAGTAAAACTATGCAGGAAGTTCAAACAAAGATACAGAGAGAGAGTAGGCAGAGTCCAGGAGATGCCAGCGACCCAAAGAGTAACATCCTGCAATGGTAAGCCACAATCTCGTAGCAATACACAGATTAATAGAAATGGGCTAATTTAATAGAGCTAGCCAGTAAGACGTCTAAGACATTGGCTGAACAATCATAACTGATAATAAGCCTCACAGTGATTATTTCATAAGCGAGTGTGGGAACTAGCAAACGGGACCCAATGGGTGGAGAGAAACTACTCCAGTAGCACAGGGGCGGGTGGAGTGGGGGAGTAAGAGGGTGGGTGGGATAAAGAAAAGCCTTCTGTCTACACCATGCCTTTGGGTGGCACTAACCACCATGGGTTGATCTCTACCACATCAATCACTAATCAAGAAAATATCTCCACAGACAAATCGGATGGAGGCAGTTTCTTCATTGAAGTTCTTTCTTCCAAAGTGACACTAGCTCGTGTCAAATCAACAAAAACTAACCATGGCAGGACTTGAAATAATCTTCTGTCAAACCTCCTATAGAGGGACTAGGGAGACAGCTCAGTGATTAAAAGCACTTGTTGCTCTTGCAGAGGATCTAGGTTCTGTTCATAGCACCCATATTTAGGCTCACCACTGACGGTAACTTCAGTTCCAGAGAATCTGACACACTCTTTGGAAGTGGGCTCAAACATATATGTGGTGCACAGACATATAATCAGATATATACACATAAAATGAAATAAATGTACCAAAAGTTTTAAACTCTCTATAGATAAATATAAGCACTTTCTGTTTAATATTATACTCTGTCATATTTTTATAATGGCTGTACCTACTAAGTTATATCCCTTCCAACCATGTCATAATCACACTGCAGGGGTGCATTTAAAGGAACATGAGAACAACATGTTGAAGCTATGTCCACATGTCCTTGTTTATAGTGCCATTATTGCTAAATAACCAAGTGGAATCAATCTAAGTTTTATCATTGGATGTACAGGTAAATAAAGTGTAAGGCACATACAAAGAATGATATTTTTGAATATATCATTTGAAAATACATTGGTGAATTTGTAGGACATTTTACTAAGTAAAATAAGTCAGGCATCAAAATGCAAGTGATAGAATCTCACTTATATATAGGGGCTTATAAAAGATCATCTCCAGGTATGGAGAGATGGCTCAGCGGTTAAGAGCATTGCCTGCTCTTCCAAAGGTCCTGAGTTCAATTCCCAGCAACCACATGGTAGCTCACAACCATCTGTAATGGGGTCTGGTGCCCTCTACTGGCCTGCAGACATACACACAGGCAGAATATTGTATAAATAAATAAATATTAAAAAAAAAAGATCATCTCCAAGAAGAGGAGATGACACTGGTAGTAGTTACTACAGGCTGGGGTCAGGAAGATGTCTACATACATGAGGCTATGAACGATATACAATGAACAAGTAGATGTCCTGGACAGTGTGGTAACTATACCAAACAACAAGTATTGTGCTCATAAAAATAACTAAGAGCATAGTTATCTACTAAGAATTAAGTATCTCATCAGAAAACATACCAATAGATATAGTAATTCATGTAATTTATCTACAAAAACCTTATGCATATGTTGAAATATTCTGAATATCACTAAACATAGAATTCTGTCAGCTAAAAACACATTCAGGAAAATACATTGTAGTACCATGAAAATAAAACCAGCATTATTAATCAAGCAGGAAATTAAAAAATACTCAAAAATTTTCAATTCTCCATAAACTAACAGATAAATAGCTGTTTCAATAAAAGTATTGCCTAGTTTTCAAAGAAATATTACTACATAATGACAAAATATCTTTAAAAGCTAAGAATAATTCAAGTAATATTAACAAATAATAAAAAAAATATCTTGTGCCTTGGCTGATGAGATACAATCAAATGCATAGCTCTCTGATTTTCTTTTTGTGCAGTGAACAATGTTGTAGTGGAACAGCTGTGTCTCCCTGACAAGATCAATACCAAATGTATGTAGACGTAGGTAATCTCATCACACGTCCAAACTGCGGCAAATAACATTCAAATAGCATCATTAGCATTTCATTTTCCTCACTGGACGAAATAATTACAGTAAATTTTCAAACTAATTAGGTGCATGAATCCTAATGTTTATTGTCAGGGATGTTTGTTTGGTTCACTAATTGGCTGATGGTTTGAATTCCCCATAGACTTGTCAAATCAGTTTTCCAGGGGCACTGGCAGCTTCAAGCTAGGTGGCCTGAGACATCTGGATGACTTGATCACACTTCTGGAGAATGCAGGAACAAGAACAACGACGAAAGTCTCTACAAATGATGCCAGGCCTGCAGGGAGTTCCATCTCTTCATCTGCTCTATGCTTTCATATTTTTATACCATCACCAGATCAGAGTTTGTAATGATATATTTCTATTTCTCCAGTGACCAAGTAAGAATTCAACATGGCTGCCTAATAAAATCAAGAAAACATATCAATTCATAATAAACAAAACTTTCAGACAGTGTCAAACTTTTAAATACATAAATGGCACTGGAGCAATAAAGCTCACATCCTAAAACAGAACCAAGAGGCAGAGAGAACTAATTGGGGATAGTGTGGGCTTTTGAAAAACTCAAAGCCCAGCACCAGTGACATACCCCCTCCAAAAAAGCCACACCCACAATCCTTTCCAGATCTACGAACTAGGGACCAAATATTCAAATAAATGAATTTACTGGGTCCATTCTCATTTAACACAGCACTGGCAAGTAATCTGTGCTTCTTCCTTCCCCTGTCTGTAGAAAGGAACTCAGGAAATCTTCTTAAATGTGACAAGCCACCAGGAGCTCCAACATTTTTTGGCATCATTAAGACAGTGAAGTACATCAAGGATAGAAGGACAAGTTTGGGGAACAGTGTAGTCTACTGCAAAGAACTTAGCAACAGGTGGAAGAGGAGACCACAATGCATCTTAGGGTGGGGAGAGAATCTAGGGATGGCAGAAAGCTTAAGTTCTTTGTAAAGTTCACTGGCTCAGCATGGAAACTTACCCAGAAACATTTGACCAACTAGGAAAGAGTTAAAGTAAATGGATTTGGAATGAAGACTCAACTGGGATATGGAAAGTCCCAAGCTGATTCCCAACACAGAAAATAAACAGTAATTCAAAGAAAATAAACAAGTGAATTTTCGAATGGGGATGTCCAAAGGAAATGAAAGGGAATTTGAGCAAAGACCCTGGCCATTATGTGCATCACCAAAACCACTGGTCTTCCCAATAGACTTGGTTACATCTACTGTTTGAAAGCCTGTAAAGTACAAGTCCACAGCAGTGGTCACACCCGTAATACAAACATTCAGAAGGATAAAACAGAAGGATTATAAATTTGAGGCGAGACCAGGACACATAATTGTTCAAACTCCATCTAAATTGTTCAAGATGAGACAAAGAGGTAAAGAAGAAACAAGTAAGGAAGCAGGAGAGAATAAAATCGACAGAAAATGACCAAATGAATCCTTGGCTAGAAAACTGTTGTGAAAATATCCTTATGCATACAAATAAAAATCAAGTTAGTCAGTAAGGTGACATGATGGAGCTCCAAACTCATAAAAATGGTACCGTATTTCTGATTTTGAAACCCATCATTGTTCTTCTTTCACAGAGTACTCAGTTACAAATTTTTCAAATGTTTCTGTTAGGTAACATTCTGTTAGTTTAATTTTACTAAAAGGTTATTTTAGTTTAAAGTTAATCATCAAGTAGAAAAGTTTTCCCATTGTTATAAATTACACACACATACATGTAATTTACTACATAATTATTTGGCAATTAAGTTGTCATCAGACCTCTGATTTGAAGAACTTAATCACATCTCCTATGTAATCTGCTCCTGTCAGTTTAACACTGGATTTCATTGTCCTCATTTTATTAATCATAACTCACTAATATATAAAGCCACTTTCATTGGTAGATCAAAATATGTTAGTCAATACTCTGGAATGCTATAATAATAGCATTTTGTGCATTGCATTTTTTATTTGATAACAGAATTTTATTTCCTAACCCTTTAACAACTATGAAAGACTCTTGTAATAACTTCTTAAACCATCACATTATATTTTGGTTTAAAAACTCCAGTTGTTTTAGTTTTAGCTTCATATGCTCAAAGCCCTCAAAATAAGGCAGTGGCTTTTGAAGATTTTTTTAAGACACTTAGGACATCAGGTGTCTCATGAGAAATTTTACTAAACTAAAGATGAGAAGAAAACTAAACATTTAAGAAGCCCGGGTTTGAAGTCTGTTTTGTTCAATCCTAAAATGGCTACACCAGCCTACTTCTTAGGTCTGTTTGGTTAGAATATCTTTTTCATTCTTTTACCATAAGGTGGTATCTATCCTTGATGTCAAGATGTGTTTCTTTGATGTTTCCAAAGGGTGGATCCTTGTTTTGAATCCATTCTGTTAGACTGTATATTTTTATCAGGAAATTGAGACATGAGAGTTATCAATGAGCTGTGTTTATTAATTCCCAATATTTTGCTGTGATGGCATGTGTTTCCTCCCTTCTTTTGATTTTCTTGATCTATTTTGTTCATTTTATTCCACTCTTTTACTTTTTATATTTTCATAGATTTCTTTAATGGATTTATTCATTTATTCTTTGATGACACCTAACATATTCATTAAGGATATTTTGAAGTCCTTGTCTGGTGCTTCAGCTATTTTGCATTTATCAGGGCCTACTATAGTAAGGTTGCTGCATTTCATGGGAGAAATATTGTCCTGGTTGTTATTGTGTGTTAATACTGGCACCTAGATATCTAGGTTTAAGCTGATTGTAACTTTAGGTGTGAATATCTGGTTTCGTCTTTGGTGGGTAGATATTCCATTCTTCTGTTTTTGTTCCCTTCCTGGTTCTCATGAGAGTATGTATTCTCTTGGTTGCTTGGATAGAGAATGTGACCACAGGAGGTTCCAGTAAGAATGTGTTTCCTGGTATTTGGAGCTGACACTTAAGGCAGGGGACAGGCTAGAAGGCAGGATTAGCATGGCGGGGGAGGGGGAGGAAAGCAGGGTGTACCTCCAGTCTGGGAACAGGAGCATAGAGGGAGGAGAGTCCACAGTCAGTGGCCTGCTACACAGTTGGAGATGAGACCTAGGGACTGAGTTTGGAGGAGGGATAGTGAAGATCTGAAGATCACCTACATGATTCCCTGACCAGTGGCAGATGGCAGCTGAGATGAAAGGATTGGGTACTGAGGGAGACTGTAGGAGAAGAGCTGTGGGATCTACTAGAGGTCTTTGATGGAGTTAAAGAATTTACAGTTAAAATTACAATATAAATATATTTCCCTTAGTTATGATAAAAGATAAAGTAGATATAAATATCATCATTATAATTCTTGCCTGATACCTGTTTTGTTATATGTAATTTTACTATGTTAAATTTAAAACTTTCCTTTTTATTTAAACAGAAGAAACTGGTCCTCACAGTTGGGCGCTACTAGACCACATGGTAAGAAGTATATAAAAGTGAAATCACACAGTGAGGGCTGCACTCTTCCCTCCAGAAGTATGACTCTTGAGGCTATTTGGTCCTGTATGTAGAGAATTAACTGATAGATGTACTAGGTGTAAGACTATTTCAGAGAAAGCCAGGGCTGCTGGCTGGGCAGTATTGGTGAAGAACTCTAGCATTTATAGCAAACCAGGTCCCAGCAATAGGAGTTGATGCTGAAGGCGTGTGACGAGTACATCATCACAGGGCAGGTTGCACATACACAGGTGCCTCAGCCGGCCCACAGCAGCAGAGTTGCCTGAGTTCTGGATCTGGATCTGTTCATGCCCTTGAGAAACCATCGTTCCCACCCTGTTCCCACATTGCTCACTGATGTGGGATTCCCCCTGTATTCTATGAATGTATTTATTACAGTTTATTAATAAAGAAACTGATTTGGCCTATGGCAGAATAGAAAAAAAAAAGAAAAGAAAAGGGGAGAATGTGGGATTCTCTTCTGTATGTTGTGAATATCAATGGTTAATAAAGGAACTGCTTTGGGCCTATAACAAGCTGTAGGGGGACATATTAAGGCAGGGAAAACTAAACTGAATGCTGGGAAATAAGAGGTGGAGTCAGGGAGAAGCCATGTAGCCCTGCCAGAGACAGATGCCAGAGCTTTAGCTTGAAAGCCACAGCCATGTGGTGATACACTGATTAATGAAATGGGTTAAATTAATATGTAAGAGTTAGCCAATAAGAAGCTAGGGCTAATTGGCCAAGCAGTGATTTAATAATACAGTTTTCTGTGTGATTATTTCAGTTCTGGTCATTTTGGGCAAACAAGCAGCCTTCTTCCAATATCTACAGTTGTTTAGAAATACCACTGTACCATCTATGAAAAGAATAATTCATGTTCCTCTGTCCATATTTTCATTCTTCTCTTGTCTAAGATTCCTGTGCTATACTGATTAAGAAAGTTGAGAATCAATCCCAAGTCTTCTTCCTGAATATGTTTTCATTTTCTCTTCTTTCAATATGATGCTGGCCATATATATATGATGGACTGATAGGCATCATCCTCTATACCTCATAACTTCTGGGGTTTATGATAATGACATGTTCAATTTTATTCAAAGTCCTTTTCTGGATCTTTTTAGATATTCAAATCATTTTAATCATTAATTCAGTTATATCTCATTTTTTTATTGATTTGTGTGCATTGAAGTGTAATTTCATGCCTGAAATGAAAACAACTTGACACTGGTTTATGATGTTTTTAATAGGTTATCAATTTAGTTTGTAATTATTTAATTGAAGGATTTTGTACCAATGTTCATCAAAGAAATTCATATGTAAAATTTGTCTATTTTATTTGTCAAGTTTTGAAAACTGGATAATATTGGCTTTGTAGAATGAATCAAGAAATACTCCATACACTTTTATTATAAGCAATAATTTAAGGAGCATTGACATTAGTCCTTCACTGTAGGTCTAGATAAAAAGAGTCATGAATCTATCCAATCACAGGTTTTTCTTTGTTGAGAAACTATTAAAGCTTTAATATTATGGATTATTACTGATATATATTGGTTTTTTTTTTTGGTATTTCGAGACAGGGTTTCGCTGTAGCTTTGGAGCCTGTCCTGGCACTAGCTCTTGTAGACCAGGCTGGTCTCGAACTCACAGAGATCCGCCTGCCTCTGCCTCCCGAGTGCTGGGATTAAAGGCGTGCGCCACCACCGCCCGGCATATTGGCTTTTTATATCTTTGTTCAGTTTAGTGATTCCATTTTTTAATATTTTCAAGTTTATTGCCATATGTGTTATAAAATATTCTTTAATAATGTCCTAGATTTTAGGACTATTAAAATTTTGCTTTTGTCATTTCCAACTGCCTAGGTCTTCTCTGCCTTTTGTATAGTTTGCTTGGAGTTTATCAGATTTTTGATCCTTATATTCACCTTATAATATCTATTTTATTTATTTCTCTCATTGATCTTTATTAGTTCCTTTCTTTAATGATTTTGGATTTATTTGTTCTTGCTTTCCCAGACTGAGCTGCATTATAAGATCTTTTCTGAGATATCTTTTGATTTAGTAAAGTCAAAAAGAATATTAATGTACAAAATTTAAAGAAGTTTATAGCACTGTGGAGACATGATCATCATTAAAAAATAAATGTCAAAAGTAACTTAATTTGATTTACTAGGAAAAAGGAAAATGGATATAAGCCAGATCAATTTAAGCAATTTCACATCATAAGGTTCTTAGTACTTTGCCGCTGGTTCCTTCTGATGAGCCTTTCCATTTGTGACTTAAAACACAATGAACAAAAATCAGACTAATATACATCTTCAGAATGGTGTTTTGAAGATAAGTTTACCTGTGTTATAATTTTTAGTTATAATTTAGGTTAAAATGTGAATATAGAGGTTTATTTTTGCTAAAATATTTTGTGGAGATTTGCCAATATTATTCCACCTATTTCTGTCATAATTAAGTATTCCTCCCAATGACTCTTACTTCAATGTATTACAAAACTGATTCACTAACAATATCAAGGGTCTTGCAGGATTATTATATGCTTATGGTTTTATTCCTTTAATGTGAACATGAATTTACCATCTATAACTCACATCTAAAATCTGATAATCCAACAAATGTCTCCTTTCTGCCAGTTTACACTGAGTTAACTTAATGGTCCACTCAGCAACAAGATTAGTGTTGCGTTTGTTCCTCTGATTTCTATAACACACTTTAGCTAACTTTACACAAAATATAATTAGAACTTCATCCTGCACTTAAGATGTATGGAATTTAGGTTTTGTTTGTTTGTTATTTTAGTTTTAACTTTTTACCTACATTATGATTGACTTCTTTGCAGAAAACAAAAAAATAAAAGATGATTTTTTTTATTTCTACATGTCTCATTCTCTATTTTTAGAGAAAGTTCTCTTTTTTCTCTCTCTCCTGAGACAGTCCTAGAAATTATTTGGAGATGGGACAATAACAGAGTTTCTTTTCTGCCTTCATAGGTAATTATATTCTGACGCCCAGAGAAATAACAGAGTGTCACAGTCATTCTAAGGGGTTTTGTTTTTCCAAATTCTTTTTTTTACATTCTAAAAGGGAAACCAATATAACCAGAAAGATTGACACAGACTTTTAACACTAACATTTAAGGTAAGGGAGAGATGGAGGCAGGAGGATCAGGAGTTTAATGTCAGGATAGGTTACAGAAAGCTCTATTTCAAAAAATACAAAACATAGCCCCCCAAACACACACACACGTGTTTGTGTGTGTGTGTGTAGGTATGTATGCATATACATGTGTGTATGCATTTGTGTAGGTGTGTATGTATGAAGATTTTGGAACCCATAAGTAAGAAGAAGAGAAATATTTATCTTTCTTAATATGACTTATTTAATATGACTATTTGGAGTTATTTGTATTTTACAGAAAATGAAACAATTTAATTTTTCCGCATAGCTAAATGAAATTCCATTGTATATATGTACCATATTTTCCATATCTCTTTACCTGGTGATAAACTTATAAGCTGATTCCATAAATTATCTATTGAGAACCTTAAATATAAATTGCAGCATCTGTGCAGTACATTGAATCAGACCTTCAGAAATACAAGATAGACAGCCAGAATCGTATTGTTGTACAACATGGTAGTGCAATATATATATATATAATTATATATGCATATATGATTTTAAAATATATATATATATAACTTTTTATGAATGTCCATACTGGTTTCCAGTGGCTGGACCAATTTGCCTTCCCAGTAGCAGTGTATTTGGGGTAGCCTTTTGTCTAAATCCTGAATAATATTTGTTATTTTTTATTGTTGTTTGCATTCTTGAAGAAAGACATTCTGAATAGAATACAATTAATCTCAGTGTGGTTTAAATTTGTGTTTTACTAATAGCTAACTGTTATGTGCTGGCTAGTTTTATGTCAACTTCACTCAAGAATCACCAGAGAAGGGGGAATCTCAATTGAAAAAAATAAAGACTTCATAAAATTGGACTGTAGGCAAGTCTGTGGGGTATTTTCTTAATTAATGATGGATATGGGACAGCGCAATCCATTGTGGGTGGACCCACCCCCTGGGATGGTGGTTTGGGTTTTAGCTAGCTATGAGGAGCAAGCCAGTAAGCAGCACTCCTCCGTGGCCACTCCACCAGCTCTTGCCTCCAGGTTCCTGCCTTGTTTGAGTTTCTGCCCTCACTATTTTTGATGATGAACTGTTATACGGAACTGAGTGAAATAAACTCTTTCCTCCCCAAGTTGTCTTTGAGAGGAATAAAAACCCTAATATATGCTAATATTTTTTTTAATTTTATTGGCTATTTTACTTCCTCTTTTGAGAATTGACTATTCATTAGCCCATTTCTTGGTTGGGTTAGGGAGTATTCATGTTCTTAGCTTTCTGTGTATTTTACATGGTAATCCTCAGTGAGAGGTAAAGCCAGCAAATGCTTTTCTTTCATCTGTGAGTCTGGTGTTTCATTCAGCAAATGTTTCCTTTACTGTGAAGAAGGTTTTTTATTTCATGAATTCTTGCTTGTCAATTCCTGGCTTTAAATTTCTGAACTGACAGAGAACTCGTTTCTTCAATAGCTTCCCCTATCGTGTACTGCTTCAGAGACATAAAATGTTATCACCACTGTACTGGTTAACACTAACTGTCAAATTAACAGGTTGTAGAATCAAATAGAAGACTGGCATCTAGGCTTCCCTGGGAGGTATTTTCTTAATAATAATAACTGAGTTGGGAATACTGCACTCAGTGGGTAGCACCACTCTCCTGGGCCGGCATCCTGGACTACAGAAATGCAGAGAGGGATTTGAGCAGAAGTATTCATTCACTGCTCTGCTTTCTGATTCTAAATGCCATGTAAGCCAGTTCCTTCAAGACCCACTGCCTTGACTTCCCCACCATGATGCACCCTGAACTGTGAGACAGAAAATTCTATTTCTCCCTTAAAGTATTTAGTCAAAATACTTCATCACAGTAACTGGAAAACAAGACAACCACATATGAAGATGTTGGGGGATACACACACACACACACACACACACACACACACACATATATATATATATATTTGACTATAGACTTACCAAATAACATAGAAAATTCTCTGCTTAGGTATTTTTAAAGATGATTTTTAAAAAGAAAACCCATTTCCAAGCAATGACAAGTACCTGGTTTATTAATGATAGCAGATAGCTAGAAAAATAACTTTTATGCCCAACAAAAGTGAGTGGATAAAGACAATGTAACCATACTGAGTAGGTGAAATTCAATTCTGAACATTATAATTTGTAAACTTCATCCCACATGCTGGCAATTTTTAAAGTTTAAAAATGCAGAGATGCTAATTATTCTGATTTGACCAATAATCGTTGCATATATGAATCAAATAATCACAATGTACCCATAAATCTGTACAATTGGAATAAGTTATTTTTAAAAGACATATATAAAATCATTTTCAGAATCCTTTAGTTCTAAAAATTATAGATAGAGTATCACTAAAATTCAAAAGCATTTCCTGATAAAAATAAACCAGACACAAGAAGGACCCTATTTCATAATTAAACACACAGGATGTCCTAAATATAACTCTTCTAGTCTAATGTGGCAAAAAAAAGAGCAATTGCTGCCTGTGGCTAGCAAAACGGTAGAGACTGGACAAGAAAGGTCAACAAGCAAACACTAATATATGGAAATTTCTATATTTTATTCGGTTTATGGTTATATGAACACATAAGAAAACAATGCCTTTTATTATATATAAAGTATATCTCAATAGAGATATATTTTGAAAGCAAAAAATGTTTAACTTAGAAAATTCTCAAATATTTTATCATATGCAGCTTGTTTAAAAATAGACTTTTAAGAAATAACAGCTATTAAATTAGCTGAAATTTAGTCTTAAAAATAAAAACAGGGATGTGTAACGAATAATCTAAAAACAAGCTATTTGCAACAGAATGGTGAAATCTGAAAGGCAGCCTTTCAACAGACAGCAGGCTAATGACACTAAAACAATGTCTAACACTCAGTACTGGAGAATTTTGAAGTAAAAACTCAAGCGTTCTGAAAATAGTAAGAAAAGGGGGAATCTTACACTGGTATATATAAGACAATTTCAAATTTTAGTTGTCGTCATACTTAGTACTACATGAGGAACGTTGGCCATGGATTCAAAGGTTGTCCGGTAAAGATTCCCTTCACTGTCAATATGCCAAATCACTTATCAGCTCAGTTTCTTTTGTTTTGTGTTCAGTTTTAGTCCGTGTTTTCTATGTTAGATGTCTAACAACACTGGTGATGTATTAAACCCCTGAGGGAATGTAGTGGTTTACATTTTAAAATTTCCCCTTGCCTTGGTGCAATGTTATTCCACTTAAATTAGCAGCTACAAATATCTTTTATACCATGGTCAAAGTTCTCCAGTACTTAGTGTTAGACATTGTTTTAGTGTCATTTGCATAGAACTACAGAGAGGTTATGACAGGTGAGTGCCACAAGTGTCCCTTCAGGCTTCAGTAAGGCTGGTTTGCCAGGAGACAGGAACCCCCACACTAGCTTCTCAAAGTTGACCAATCAATCAACATCTTTATGGGAGGTCTGAGGGCTAGGGGAAATCCCACTGTCCCTTGTTGTCACTCTCCTGAAAGACCATGTTCTTGGATGTGTCAATCATATGGATAGTTAAGGGGGTTTCTGAAGGTTACTCAGACTAAAAGGTAGAACGGATACTAAGCGCAGGTCTCTGTTTCTCATGCTGTGACTCTTAAACCATGATCATACACAGTGACATAATAGAGAAAATGTCTCTATTGTGAGTCTTAAGAACTATGGTTAAGAGAGGAAAAAAGCCAGTGTCTGAGCTTTCTCTCATACTCCTTCATTACTTAATATACTTTGCCACTATGTAGCAATTATCAAAATTACTAGTAATACTTGTTTACCCTTTAAGCCAATCACCTTATGACTGGGGCATTGAGGAAGAAGTGACTTTAGTGTTGTTCATAGATATAAGGACAGAGTTATTTTTAAGATCTTGTTATTACACATTCTTACTTGAAGTTTCTTGTTTTGAAAATGATGACTAAAAAGCTCAATCCCCCTCCCCACCAAATAAATGTATCTAGCATCTGTTACTGTTGAGAAAGGACAAAGCTACATGCACATCTTATTTCCCTCTAAAGAATGCACTCGCAAATGACAGGAAGCTCTATTGTTTGTTTACTGCAGTTAAGATTCATCTTTCAAAGACTACCTGATGAGCCATTGGGAACAGAAGACTGAAAAAACTCTGTCTTCTGCCATAGATCATTAGGCAGGGACCCGTCTCCTGGCAGAGTCTCTTTGTTTCTTCTTACTTAATGCAAGACAGCAATTTTCTTTTAGTTCTATATTGTGTCTATGGACTGAAATAGGAACAAATTGTCCTATCTCAATTATTTGCAATTTTTGAAGCATTTAAATATAGCAACCTCACCACAGTGTCGGAATTATGATGAAAGATCACAGGAAATATGAGGATAAGGCACAGAAAAGCTGTCTGGCATGTTCTATCTGTGAGATTTATTTTAAATAAATAACTTCTGAATGCTATACTTTTGTGTTTCAAATATATTTTTGATCAAGGGATTTAATCAAGTTTTTTCCTTATAGTAAACAAATGTTCACAGAAAGCCTAGATACTCAGACAAATGGCAGTAATCGTCCAAATGTTATTGAAAGATGTTTATCAAATTTCTACTGTATCCTGAGTGGTATACAAGATTGTAAAATGTTTTCTATAAGATATATCTTTCATACATCAGATGTAGTAATAGGAGCGGCGGGGCTGCGTCCCTAGCACCCGGCCGCCCACATGGCTAGCTCTAGCTTATGCCCCGAAATAATTACATGGAAACTGTATTCTTTTAAACACTGCTTGGCCCATTTCCATCTAGCCTCTTCTAGGCTAACTCTTGCACCTGGACTAGCCCATTTCTGATCATCTGTGTACCCCACGAGGTGGCTTACCAAGGAGGTTCTAGCCTACATCCATCCTGGGTCGGAGCTTCATCGTGTGTGCCTGGGAGAGCAAAGCATGGCATCTCTCTGAGGCGTCTGCTCCCGAGAGGAGAGCTGTCGAATCTGAGCTCACTTCCTCTTCCTCCCAGCATTCTGTTCTGTTTACTCCTCCCACCTATGTTTTAACAGATCAGGGCCAGCCAAGCAGTTTCTTTATTTCTTAACCAATGAAATCAACAGATTGATATATGACACTCCCACATCAATCAGATAATTAAAATATTACTAATGTATTAATCTTGATATATTTCAAGTGTCCTTCCGTTCTGGCTTTATTTCTGCTGCTGTGATAAAACATTGACCAAAAGTACCTTTGGGAGGAAGGGATTTATTTTTAACTAACGTGCAATTGCCCATCGTTGAGAGAAGCCAGAGAAAGAGCTCAAGGCAAGAACCCGGATGAAGGAATTAAAACACGGACCAAGAGAGAATGCTTCTTACTGACTTGCTTCTCTTGGCTTGCTCCACTATCTTATACAGCCCATGCACACAAGCCCAGGAATGCACCACTCACAATGGGGCAGATCCTTCATGTCATTCAGAAACCAGTAAAGCGCCCCCAAAGATATGTTCGCATATCAGTCTGATGGAGGCAATTTCTCAACTGACTCCCTCTTTCCAGGTGACTCTAGTTTGTATCAAATAGGGGAAAAAAAACTAACCAGCACATCCTTTTAAGGTCTTCTATTTGAACTACTTATAAATTCTAGAGCAGTAACTTTGTGACTGGAAAACATTCTTAACAGTGCAGATTACTGATTCCTATCCTCCATGCTTCGGCCCAGCCTGGGGAGTCCCCGATACCCTTAAACCTGTGTTATCCCCAGTACCCAGGCTGTGGGAGCCCACGTGTGACTCAGTTTCCATCTGCAGTCATTTCTGACATAAAGAAGTCATTTGAGTTCAAGCTTGCCTGCTCTGCTTTTTCCAATAGCCTTGAGGGAGGGTTATGAGAGACTTCTGTTTTATCCACTGAGAAAAGAACACTCTAGTAGACAGTATCCTGCTGACGACAAGCCTCAGGAACATCAAGATAGAAAGTAAGACTGCTTCAAGAAGCAAGCACGTGTTGTTTAGGAGGCTGCTCACTCTAAGACCGAAATGGTCTTGTGATTAGACATGGACTGACTGTCGGTGCTGTGCTTTGTTTTGCTTTTGCATATAAGCAAGTTCTGAAATAAACTCTGGGCTGTTTGGCTACTTCGGCATGATCAGACAGACCTCCCATTACTATCCTGTCTTCTGTTTCCTTCATCTGACTTTTCTTTGTCTTCGAAAATCCCCTATCCAGGAACCCTAACTGACTTTGTAGGAGCGGGCTGCTACACCAGGCCCAGGCCTAACTGACTTTGTAGGAGCAGGCTGCTACACCAGGCCCAGGCCTAACTGACTTTGTAGGAGCGGGCTGCTACACCAGGCCCAGGCCTAACTGACTTTGTAGGAGCGGGCTGCTACACCAGGCCTAGCCTTAATCATGCATATGTGCATTAGACAGGCACGGTGAGTTCTAGGAACCTCTTCCACCTATAGTGTAGTGATGGAGACACAAAAGTCCTTTTGCCCTCAAATCACCAGGGAAACTAGGAATGTTAAGCATGCATCATTGACTCTTTTAAAGGAAAAGATGTATAATCTATTTTCCCTCCAGAAGTCTGGTAATTGGAGATAAAAAATAGCCTGGTGATCTATGTTATATGAAGGGACTAGCTATATCAAGCTCCCACAACCAGGACCTGAGGTGGCTAATGGCCCAAAGGATCTTTTATGCTATCTGTTTGACCAAGACCACCTTCCACAGGCCCTTAAATCTGATATATGTAGTTTACCTTTAGAATCCAACTTCTTGGAAGAACTGGCATGTACTTTGAGTTGAGTTTTGGTGTAACTATGCCTGCATGTACCACCAGGGATTAGATTATGCCAGAAAAATTTTTTTACAAAATTTTTCTTTTTAGAATATGCTGTCAATAAACTGCCTCATATCAGACTCTGGAAGTTTGAGTCAGCCTGGCTGACTAAGTCGGGCTGAATGAAGTCTGCCTTCTTGTTTCGTCATGGATCATTGTATTTTGCTGCTAGCCATGATTCTCACAGAGACCTTTAGAGAATAGTACATTTTGCACACCAGCCTATGCAGAACCAGCCCATTGTCATTCTGATGCTTTTGTAATTGCTACAGACTTGGAATCGCCACTATACCTCCAAACAATAATCAAGACCAAGTGTCTGAAGGATTAACTTGCTCTCATACCTGATCTAAACTCAGCAAAGCTTGACCAACAGCAGAAACAAAGCAAAACTTGCATTCAACTGAGGCAGCCTAAAATCTCAAGTAAGGTACAAAACAAGTCGATATGTCCAGGTCACAATGCTAAAACAAAATAAAATGAAAAACCAAGATATTATATCCCCATTTAAATCCACCAGTCCCATAGAAATGTTCTCTAATGAGAATTATCTAGATGAACCCCATGGCACAGAATCTTTTTCTTATTTATTTAAAAAACATTTTTTTTCAATTGTTTTACATATCAACTAGTTTTCTCTCTTTCTCTCCTCTTGTCCCTTCCCCTTTCCCACCTTTCCCCATCCACTCCTATCCCCAGTTTACCCAGATCTTTTCTATTTCTCCTTTGCAGGGAAATCCATGCATCCCTCTTTGGGCCTTTTTTGTTATCTCACCTCTCTAAGACTGTGGATTATAGGTTGGTTATCCTACACTTTACTCCTAATAATTACCTATGAGTGAGCACATACCTTGGTTGTCTTTCTGAATCTGAGTTACCTCACTCAGAATGATTTTTTTTTCTGTTTCCATTCATTTGCCTGCAAATTTTATGAGGACATCATTTTTTACAGTTGTGTAGTACTCCACTGCATAAATGTACCACATTTTCCTTATCCATTTTTTTTGGTTGAGGGGCATTTAGGTTGTTTCCAGATTCTGGCTATTACAAATAATGCTGTTATGAACATAGTAGATCAAGATGACACCAAATTTAAAAGAATAATCATAAGCTTCATCAAAAAAGTCAAGGAGTTTGAAGAAGACAAGAATAAAGAAAACTACCCCCAATGAATGTAAAGAAAATAAGAATAAATGCCAAGTGAAGTCCAAAATACACATATAGAGCTGAATAAAATGACAGAAAATTAAGAATCTAAAAACTGAATTCAGTAAAAAGATAGAAATAATGAAGAAAACACAAGCTGAAATGAAAATGGAATTGAAAACCACAGTAGTTCAATTAGAAACCTCAGAGGAAAACTTTACAGTAGAATGCATTGATCAAGTAGAAGACAAAAAAGCAGAGGAATTAGACCACAAAAGCAAAGTATATGGGGGGGGGGGATTAAAGACTCATCAGGGTTATAGCTGACTTTTCAGTTGAAACTTGAACCCCAGAAGAATCTTAAACAATGTACTCTAGTTCTAAGACTTTGAATGACAGCCTAGACTAGTTTACTCAGCAAAACTGTCAGCCACTGTTGAAAAAATCAACTCCAAATGAATCAAAGAAAAAACAGGATGGTACCAGTGTAGACATGTAAATCAAGTAAACAAATTAATGATATGAATAAGTACACATAACAACAACCATTTCATATCTGAAAAAAGTATCAGAAATACACATGGTAGAAAAGAAAGCATCTTCAAAAAATGGAACTGGGATATGGGAAAACTGTATGTTTACATACAGAAGAATCAAACTGGACACTGCAAAAAGAAACTCAAAATGGATCAAATTAACCATGTAAAACATGAAATGATGGACTATCTTAAAGAAAACATAGGCAATACCCTAAAAGATAATGGTTCTGGACATGAATTTCTTAATATGACTTCATTCATTCACAATTTAAAGCCAACAATTGGCAAACTGAACCTCATAAAACTAAAATGCTACTGTGTAGCAAAACCATCAGTCCAGTGATTAGCAAGTCCAAGAAGTCAGAAAGAATATTTTCCAGCTATACAACTAATAGAGGGTAAATATACAAAGAAGTAAGAAAAGGAAGGAACCAAGAAAACAAATGATATAATTAAAAATGAACCACCTCTGAACAAATAGTTCTACAAGGAAGAAATAAAAACAACTAAGAAACATTTTAAAGTCCTCAGCATCCTTAATATTTCAATTATGGAAATGAAAATTAAAACTATTCCTAGATTTCATCTTATCCCAATCTTAATGGATAAGATAATAATAATAACAAAATAATAAACACTAATAACAACAACAACAAGTATTAGTGAGATTGTAAGGAAAGAGAAACCTTCGTTCACTGTTGTGGTATTTCACATTACTGCAACCAGTCTGGAAATCATTGTGGAGAATGCTCAAAATGGCAAAGTAGATCTACGATATGAACCAGATTATCCAGTCCTTGGCATAAACCCAGAGGAGTCGATATTCTACCCCACATCTACCAGTTCTGCCATGTTCACTGCTATCTTGCTCTTAACAGCTAGAATATGAAATCAACCCCATGACAATGGAAGAAAGCCAAATAGCCATTTTAGGTTCTCCTTAGGATAGTAGTACTAAGTTGTGGATAACTTTGTCCTACCCAGTTTCTGAAAACATTTTTGGTCACTACAAACCAGGAACAAATTGAGATGCAGGGCTACTGACATGCAAAGGATAAGAGGCAGTGATGCTACTCAACATTCTTCCATAGGGAGAACTCTGACATGCAACACTATGGAAACAGTAATAAGGTTGAAAACACCCAGCTCCAAGTTCATCAGTGGCAGCCAGCAGATCACTGAATTATTGAAAACTAAATTTCAAATTACATATACATCATTGAAAATGTAAAAAAAAAAAGTATGTCTATCGGTGTCAAGATAGCTAAAGTTTATATTTAGACTTAAATGCATGACTTTAAGTTAATTAAAAAATTAAGAGTGGAAACAAGCCAGTGAGCATTATAGAAACTTATCAGGAGTAAACATGGATAATAATGTTTCAAAAACAGAATCATTAAAAACAGAAACAACTTAATGGAATGAAAAGTGGAAGAATCAAGATGTTTGACTAAGAAAATGACCATTTTTCAAAGAAAGACAATTAGTAGTATTATAGGTTGGAATGTGTATGTCCCTCTGGATCCTTTATTGGAGCATAATACCCAAGGGGCGAGAGTGGAGATGTTCTGCTGGATGTTCTGGATGTGAAAGCTCCACTCTTATGAAGGGGACAGATGCCCTTGTAAAAGAGGCTTGAGTCTCTCTCTTAATAAATTATGCAGCTCTAGGTATTTCAGACTAATCCTGAATGAACTCTGAAAGATATTTTTAAAATGCAAATTAACGGAATATTTTATGAAGGCATAAAGGAGCAACTCTCTTGTACAGTGTCACCTGGATATGAAAAGCATTAGGCGATTTTCAAAATATAAACGATGTTATCTTTTTGTCCAATTGCACAAGATCCATCTTACAGAAATGGATACCTGACTGAGCATTCAGTATGGCCCCTACATTGTTTGAAGGGGCCCTTGAAGGCCTTGCTCTTCACTTCAGAAGCCCCAGTCCTGCCTGTACTTCTTTTCTGCAGGGTAAAGAGATGTTAGTTCTACAAGGTATGTGGTTCTGTGGGCTGTGACTGCCCCGACCCTCTCCCCTAGGGCTACATTCAATAACATAGTACCCAGAATTCCCTGCCAGGTCAGGAATTAGGTCTCAGCCACTTATTCAGTACCACGCCTACCTTAGTGCCACTGTTCACCCACCATGGCGATGATGAACTAATAACCCTTTGAAATTGCAAGAAAGCCCCTCAATTAATTATTTTACTTATAAGAGTTGCTTTGGTTTTAGTGTATTTTCACAGTAATAAAACAGTTGGTGACCTAGATATTGCCAATGACATAAGTCAGCTCCAGATTTTGACCTCTGTCAGTACCACTAGGACTGGGAGTGGCTAACTGAAGTGTTTGTAGGACAATCCTGATAAGATACAGATAGAATACATGCCGAAAGTGGAGTGACCACACATGAGCACACATGGCCACTGTGTTATGGCGCTTACCCAAGGGTGGACTGAGGTCTATGGCAATATTCCACAATATTCCAGGAACCGAAATATATGAACTTTGAAATTTCAGGCTCATTTGTTCTTCGATCAAAATATATTTGTCACCTAGGAAAATATAAACTATTTAATTAATAGCTTGATTAACTTAAGTATTTGAACACATGGTAAATTGTACTCAATTTGTACTCTTGATCCAGTAAGTATTACAGATGTGTAATGATATCAGTTCAAAAATGTTTTATGTAGCATTGATTTAATTAGTAGCTTTGTTTTTAATTAAACTAAAAATGACAAAGCATGATGATTATAAACTATAGAGTGTCATTAGAAATAATCTATACTTGCACATTGGTGAGAGAGGATGGAGGTTAACTGCTAAGAATGCTGTGGAGCAAATGAATAGTTAACCACATCGATATAAGAATAATAATAAAATCAAACCTGAAAAAGCAAACATCTCCGGATAGCCAAAACAATCCTGTACAATAAAGGAACTGGAGGCATCCCAATTCCTGACTTCAGACTCTACTATAGAGCTTAATATTGGCATAAAAGCAGACAGGAGGACCAATGGAGCCAAATCAAAGACCCGGATGTCAATCCACATATCTATAGACAACTGACTTTTGACAAAGAAGCAAAAAATGTAAAATGGAAAAAAGGAAGCATATTCAACAAATAGTGCTGGCATAACTGGATATCAACATGTAGAAGAATGAAAATAGATCCATATCTATTACCATGTACAAAACTTAAGCCCAAATGGATCAAAGACCTAAACATAAAACCAACCATACTGAACCTCATAGAAGAGAAACTGGGAAGTACACTTGAACACAATGGCACAGTAAACTGCTTCCTAAATATAACCCCAGTAGCGCAGACACTGAAAGCAACAATTAATAAATGGGACCTCCTGAAACTGAGAAGCTTCTATAAAGCAAAGGTGTTGTGAGGAGCGGCGGGGCTGCATCCCCGGCATCTGGCAGCCCGCATGGCTTATGCCCTGAAATAATTACATGGAAACTGTATTCTTTTAAACACTGCCTGGCCCATTATCTGTAGCCTCTTATTGGCTAGCTCTTACATATTGATCTAACCCATTTCTAATAATCTGTGTAGCCCACTAGGTGGCTTACCAGGGAAGATCTTAACCTGCGTCTGTGTCAGGTGGGAGAATCATGGCGACTTTCTGACTCAGCTTCTTTTTCCCAGCATTCTGTTCTGTTTTCTCCGCCTACCTAAGGGTTGGCCTATCAAATGGGCCTAGGCAGTTTCTTTATTTAACCAATGAAATTAACACAAAACAGAAGACTCTCCCCATCACAAAGGACATGGTCAACAAGGAAAAAAGACAGCCTATAGCTGGGAAAAGATCTTCACCAACAACACATCGGACAGAGGCCTGGTCTCCAAAATATACAAGAAACAAAAAAAAAAATTGTCATCAAAAGAAAAAAAATCCAATAAAAATGGGATACAAATATAAATAGGGAACTCTCAACAGATGAATCTAGAATGGGTGAAAGGCTTAACATCCTTAGCCAGCAGAGTAATGCAAATCAAAACAACTCTGAGATTCCATTTTATACCTTTAAGAATGGCCAAGATCAAAAATACTCATGAAAACTTATGCTGGAAAGGATGTGAGATAAAGGGAACACTCTTCCATTGCTGGTAGGAGTGC
Source organism: Microtus oregoni (assembly GCF_018167655.1). Lineage (NCBI taxonomy): Eukaryota > Metazoa > Chordata > Mammalia > Rodentia > Cricetidae > Microtus > Microtus oregoni. The sequence goes on along the minus strand of NW_024543091.1, from coordinate 5,237,052 downwards.
AAAATGGTATAGCTGCTTTGGAAATCTGTATGGGAATTTCTCAGAAAATTAGAAAAACAACCTAACTCAAGTCCCAGCAATACTGCTTTTGGGTATAGGTCATACCAATCATACCATAAGGACATGTGCTCAACTAAGTCCATAGTGGCATTATTTGTAATAACTAGAACCTGTAAACAACCTAAATGCCCCCTAACCAAAGATAGATAAATAAAATGTGGTATATTTATTTATACAACGGAATACTACACAGTGGGAAAAAAAAGACATCTTGAAATTTGCAGACAAAAAGATAGATCTAAAAAATATCATATTGAGGGAGGCAACCCAGACCCAAAAAGACAAATATAATATATACTCACTCATAAGTAGCTTTCAGACATAAAGTAAAGAAAAACCAGACTGCAATGCACAATTCCAGAGAACTTAGACAACAAAGAGGACCCTAAAAGAGATATACATGGATCTAATCTATATGGGAAGTAGAAAACACAAAATCTCCTGAGTAAGTTGGGAGTGTGGGGATCGTGGGAGACAGCACAATGGAATGGGGAGGAAGGGAGAGGAGAAGAGAAAAAATATAGCTCAATAAAAACAATAAAAGGTCTAAAATCAAACCACTAACAGATGTGTTTTTAAACAGAGAAGATAGTATGAATGGCTTTATATCAAATTAATGTGGGCTTTCCCAAAAATAAGGTGTGGGGTGAGGCAAGATTCCAGTTTTTGTTTCTAGAACCACTGTATTTCTTGAAACATTATATAATTATGGATTTTTTTCTTTCTTTCTCTCTTTCTTTCTTTCTTTCTTTCTTTCTTTCTTTCTTGTGAGACAGGGTTTCACTGTAGCTATGGGGCCTGTTGTGGAACTAGTTCTTGTAGACCAGGCTGGCCTCAAACTCACAGATACCCATCTGCCTCTGACTCCCCAGTGTTGGTATTAAAGGCATGTGCCACTACTGCCCAGCTAATTATGGATTATTTATTATTTTTAAGAAATTTTGGATTATTTTATTATTTTTAGGGAATTTGTTTTTTAATTTTTATGTATGAGTGTTCTGCCCATAGGTATGTATGTACACCATATGTTCCTGGTATCCATAAGACGGTGTTGGGATCCTTAGAACTTGTGTTCTAGATAGTTGTGAGTCACCATGTGGATACTGGGAACTGTCTGGGTTCTTTGCAAAAGCAACAAGTTCTGTTAACGACTGAGCCATCTCTCCAGACTCCTTTTATAATTTTGAAAATGGGGATGTTTTTAATACAAACCAAAAGTAATGTCTTCATATGCATTCAATTTAATGACTTTTAATGAAAAGTGATTCATTTTACAGAATTTTTTCTTGAGGAAGACAAGAGAGTACTACACTTGTGCACGATGGCTGTTCAAATGCTGCATCTGAATGACAGAACTGAGAATTGTGGACACCCTGGGTCTTAAATGTAGATTATGATCTGGAAACATAATCTACTTCAATCTCAATTTCTGCCACGTGCTTAGTTAAAGTCATTTTACTCAAAGACAGCAAAAAGGGAAGGGTAATTGCTGAACACATGGTTTCTTTCTTTCTTCAAATACTAATTTTCATAGTGAATGTGTGTGTGTGTGTGTGTGTGTGTGTGTGTGTGTGTGTGTGTGTGTTATTCACACTCTCTCACATCCATGGTCTCAGTGAGTGATGTTATTTTATTGTTTTTATGATATTAGACTTTTAAAAATGAATCCATAAGCAAAACAGCTGATGCAATGTGACCTCATCCTTTTCTTCATCCTAAATTCGACAGCTCTCTTTCTACACAAAGCTAGTCCTTCCACTCTTCTTTGGGTTGTACAATCCTTCCTTGATTTTCCACATCCTTCTTTGTTTGCTTGCTTGCTTGTATATATGACCTTAACTTTTGTTTTATCATGTTAATCTGCGGAATATTTCATTATTTCCTCATGATTCAGCACCCACAATTTTTTTTCAGACTAACAGGATCATGGCCCCTTCATCGCCCTCCAGCTTTTTTTCTCCATCCTCTGTTAAATTTCTGCCTTGTTTCTGGAAGGATTAGATACTGTGTTCTCCTTTTGTTTGCTTCTCAACTCGCTGCTCCCTCCCTCCAAAGAGCCTTTGTCCTGGTTGAAAATTAACACCCTAGAGCTTTACTCAAAGGACATTTTTACCTAAGATGGGGATGTTTCCTGCCTCTTACAACGTTTGACACAGGTTATCACTCTGTTCTTACAGCATACTTTTTTTTTTCTCTGATGATTCTTTTTCTTCACCCTTTGTTAGTTTATCTCCCCTCCCTTGGCATTAGTTTCCTGGTGCTCAGCAATTTTAGTTTTCATTTATTCATATAATTTATAAAGATTCACCTTGACTCAGTGTATGTCAACAATTTTTCCTATGCTATTTTTATCCCTGCATTTCTAGCATCTGCCTCTATGATGAGGACAAGGCAACATCTGAATCTTCATTTGAGATTATAGACTCTCACACATGAATACTTAAGATTTACCTCTTTGAACCCACTGAACTCCAACTCTTCCAGGATTATCTATGCTAAGACAGAACAATTACTCTATATGTTATCTAACCAAGACATCTTCTTTTATTTTACTTGGTAATATATCTTACCTGTGGTAGCAATTTTTCTCCATATTCTTTGCACCCACACATGACTATACACATATTTCCTTCATAAAGCATATTCAAATTTTATGAATTCTAATGGTACTTTACTGTAATTAAATTGTTCAATTAATTTTCTGTATTATTTCTCCCACTTATGTTTATCAATTCATGTGTATGACAGTAGCTATGTGGCAATCAGAGAACAATTCTCTCATTCCATCATATAGGTTTCAGGATTTAACTCAGGTCATCAGGTTGGGTAGTAAGTGCCACGTCCTCTGAAAAAAATCTTGCTATCTCTGTCCAATTAATTTCCTAAATAGAAGCTAGGCATTCATTTAAAAATAAAATAAGATATGAATACCCTTTGCTTCAAAGCCTTCCATAGTCCTCTCCGTAGGAACACCATTGACATTCTCCTCCTGTGACCTCAATAAGATCCCTGACAATTTCTCCAGTACAACCTTTCTTTTCTCTCTTGTTAATCATGCTCCAGCTTTATTATCCCCTTCAGTCCTTCACACAAGCTCTTCCACCAAGTGGAGTCTATACCTGAGAAGTACCAGTCTGAAGACATTTCATTTCATATTGAGAATAAAAACAAGATACCCCATGCAAAAAATATTCTCCTGAGATGTATTCAGAACTGAGGATTTCCATGGTATAGAAGACTAAAATGGCCTAAGGAACATATGTTTAAGGATTTCTTCTGGAAAAGCTTGAGGGCTCATTAGGCACACAATACACAGAATGAATCTAGACTTCAACTTTATGTCTGTCATAAAAATACATTATAATAAAGCATGGAGCAGGCAGTTAAATGCAAAACTTCACAATCTGTAAAGGCTGACAGAGGAAAAGATAGAGATGACTTTAGACTTTGTGATGTCTGTAATTGAGGACACAAAAGTCATGAAGCACAACAGAAAGAATAGATATGCTAGGATTTTATTAAAATTAAGAATAATGTCTTAGCCTGGTGGTAGCACACACCTTTAATTTCAGCACTCAGCCCGCAGAGGCAGATGGATATCTGTGAGTTCAAGGTCAGCCTGGTCTACAAGAGCTAGTTCCAGGAGAGGCTCCAAAGCGACACAGAGAAACCCTTTCTTGATAAAAAAAATTGTCTCAAGTCACAGAATGAGAGAACATAGTTTTGAAAGCTATATGTAGTATCTGATTGTACTGCAAAATATACAAAGTACACATTAAACTCATTAATAAGAAATAACTCATTAAAAATTGGTAAAAACAACTTAACAGACAACGCATAATGCCATTAAAAATCAGTATATGATAGGATGTATCAAAGAACATTTCACCAAGAAAATGCAAATTAAGGCAATATACTACGAATTTATTGTGATGCTATAAATTTAGAACCTGGAAAACTCAAATACTGGCAAGAATGATGAACCATAGGAAATGTTCTTCCTCTTTTATGGGACATGGCATGGTACAGCCACATTGGAATAAAGTTTGATGGCTTAATATAAGAGTAAACATGGCACCACAAATATAGCATGAATTCTCTTTGGTATTTATTCCAAACAACTGAAAGGTTTTTTTCATACAAGCTCTGTAAATTTATTAATGACCAAACTTGAAAAAGACAAAGATTCCATCAGTAGATTACTGAGTAAACTATGGAAACTACAGGAAACTTATTATTTAGTACCAATTAAAAATGTCTTATCAAGTTGAAGATAACATGGAAAAGCCTTAAGTACACATTACTCAGTGAAAAACACACTTGGAAAAGTCTGTGTTCTCTCATTATAACTAGGTGATATCCTGAAAAACCAGAACAATGGAAATAATATTTTAATCATAATTTTTAGACGTTGAGTGAAAGAGAAGGAAAAACACAAAGTGTCCTGAGATTTTATCATTGGAGACATTCTGCACAATATTATAATGTTAGAGACATGTAATCAAACATATGAGAAAACCCAAAGATTATAAATTTCTAGAGTAGACTCTGATGCGAACTGTGTAATTTGTATAATAGTGTTGTGTTAATAGAGGCTTGTTGCTTTTAAAGAGTATGCCATTCTTCTGGCCTTTGCTTTTTCATTACTTTTGATTTTGAGATTGTAATATAATTGCATCATTTTCCCTTCCCTTTCCTTCCTCCAAATCTTTCCATAAAACACTGATTTGCATGATTTAAAATCTAAGTTTTTTCTTTAATTGTTGTCACATACACATATGTATGCAACATTATTAAATATATACATATAACCTGTCGTTTATATGTGTTTATAACGGAGAAAATAGAGTGTTTATGAATAAATGGATTAGTGGCACACATTAGTTTTGTTCCCTTGCAATTTTTCACTATGAATCTAAAAGTGCCTGTTTAAAAAGAATTTAAAAGGATAAAGAAGAAAGAATGGTTAACACTGATCCTGTTTTTAAGTGTGAGCCATGGAATATTGATAGAGCGGCTGAAATACAGGGAGTTTGGTACTGAACATCTAACACTTAGTGTTGGCTCTTTGATTGTCTGACGTTTGGGTTAACTTAATGATGCTAGCTTCTCACCCAGCTATTAAGTGGGAAAAGAAAATGAGATGCATAAACGGTGATGCACTGAACTACTCTTAACGCAGGATGTAAAAAGTGTCTGATTTTTAAATGGAAGGAAATTGTCTCTCTTTTAGACACTGAAGTAGCTTTCATGGAAACAGGGGATAAAGATGCAGCAGCTCCATCTTTAGTCGGTCTTCAGTAACACAGTGAAACTGTGATTATCTTGAAATTCCAGTTCTCTGAGATTTTAGAAGGAAATTCAACGTGGTGAGTCAAACTTGTATTGCTTTCTTCAAGAAATATTAGCTATAGTTTTCTTATTCATCCAAATGTCAGGTAGAAAGTCAAAAGCTGTGTTGTGGTCATGGAAGCCATGGTTGGGGGATTCTACCATGAACACAAGCCCCCTTTGAGATGATAGCTACAGGATTTATTGCAGACACATCCATCTTCTATATTAATCCAGCATCTGTTTTACAGGAGATATTGTGACTAGTCTGCCCATCAGAAGCAACAAATTTCACAACATAAAACTCAGAAAATGAAAATGTTAAGTAATAGAGGGGTCTTCCGTGTTGCAACAATGCATCTCATAAATTGTAAAATCATACTATATCTGCGTGCTAATGTACAAAATATCATAGCTTGAGGCCAGACATAATCATTCTGTTATCAAATGTGTTATACAATATATAGCCTATAGTTGAATTCATGAATCAAAAACCTATGTGTGCCATGAGCCTCAGAAAACACTTTTGAGATTTACCACACTTTCCTTGAAAGCTCCTTTCCCACTCCTTAATTCTTTTTTCTCTTATTTTTGATATTACAATATAACTATGATATTTTCACATCCCTTTCCTCACACAATCCTCCCATATACACCTCCCTTATCTCTTTCAAATTTATGACCCATTTCTTGACTGTTATTACATACATATATATATATGAATGTATATGCATATATTCCTAAATATAGCCTTCTAGGTTTGTATAATGTATGTATGTTATCAGGGCTGGTCATTTGGTATCAGATAACCATTGGTGTATTTGTCCCTAGGAAAGACTATTTCTCCTGCACTCAGCATTCCTTAGCTGTCTATAGTTCTTTTTGTAGGACTGAGGCTTCATGGGTTTTTCCCCATCCACTTTTGCATTTGACTCTATGGAAATCATACTTTTCAGCTTATGTTTGGGCAATTGTGTTGGTGTCACTTCATGTAGCTTCTGATACTGCTAAGAGACATAATCTCACAGCAAACTCTCTGATCTTCTGGCTTTTACATTTAATTTAAATCTAATATCATCACTCGCTCCCGTATCTTTCCTTCTCTAATAGATTTTATTTTCCCTCACTCCAACTTTTCCCATGCTTGCTCCATGCCCTCTCTAATAAATGGCCTATTTTTATTTATTATGTTGTTTTTCACACACACACAGATACATACACTTATAAGCATATATAGAAATATGTAGTCTACTGAGACAAATTGATGTTACATGTATACCATTTCAAAGCTGATCGCTTTGTATGGGGTAACCAATGAGGAGGCTCCACATTGGGAGATACTAATTCTTCCTCTCTCAGCAGTCACTTGTTGCCTGTAATTCTTTGTCAAGGTGGAGGCCCATGAGATTTCTATCTTTAACCTCAGCATGTCTATTGGTGTTATCATTGTACAGATCCTTAGGCAGGCATATTTTTGAAGTATCATGGGTGTAGCTGCTGTCATTTTGAGGAGACACAATTTTATAGTAGACGCCATGCTTCTCAGGCTCTTATAAACTTTCCACCCTCTTAACTGGAATGTTTGCTAGACCTTAAGTGCTGAAGTTGTGTTGTAGATAGGTCTGTTGGGACTAGGCACCCATGATCAACTAATTACTTCATTAAGACCAGTTGTGGTTTTCTGTAATGGTTTCCACTTGCTGCAAAGAGAAGCATCTTTGATAAGGGGTAAGAGCTACACTTACCTGTGAAAATCAGGGCTGTTGGCAGAGGCCAGTCGCTTGTTCCCAGCTGCTCAGACCTGAAATAATCACTCAGAAACTATATTAATTGCAATACTGTTTGGCCAATAGCTTAAGCATATTTCTGGCTAATTCTTATATCTTATATTAACCCATTTCTATTAATCTGTGCATCACCACATGACTGTGGTTTACTGAGTAAAGTTCTTTCCCCCATGTCTCACTCTGGTGGGGAGCTATACAGCTTCTCCTGACTTTGCCTTTTTTCTCCCAACATTCAATTTAGTTTTCCTGCCTACCTATATTCTGCTAAGCCACTGGCCGAAACAGATTTATTCATTAACCAATAAAAGCAACACATAGACAGGACTTCCCTCACCAGGGTAAGCTTTAGAAAGCAATTAGGAATTATGTTAGTTTAGAAAAGTAATGGTAGTAAGTTCTCCCATAAGATCTATGGCCTCACTAGCCTTCGGTGATTTGCTAGTTTTATAGTATCAGGCATGATTTCCTTCCTGTTGAACAGACCTTAAATCCTTTTTGTTACCTGTTGTTTTAACTTTAGAAATATCTTGCTATGCTAGTCATTGTTGTGGGTCAGAGGCATCACACCTAGATGGGAATATGGATTGCTTCCCTCCATTGGCTTGGCAGGAACCATGTGACTTTTTCCAGGAACAAGGCCTGAGAATAGCATGAATGACTCTCCTTGGGGTAAGACTCTAGAGACCTTGACACACTTGGCAAAAACCCTGTGGAGAGTTCACTGCATGATTCTGGGAGCATAACCCCAGGAGTATGTGTGCTATGGGCTCTACTTGTTTTCACTATGCTAGCCATACTGATGACTTGAATGAGTCACAGAAGGCCATCAAGTTTAATACTACATATTCGTATAACTATTCTGGAAAGAATCACGTTAACCACAAGAGTCTTTGAGAAATGGTATTAAATAGATAATATCAGGAGTTCATGGGAACAGTCTGGGAACAAAATGAACCAGAATCACTGAGATGCACAGTTCCCTCATTTATAGTAACTGTACCAATACACCAAGAAGTTAAGACAGATAGATATAAGGACAAGGGATAGACAATGCCAACTGTTTAGAGTAGGTTTCCAAGTTACATTGCCTATAGGATAAAAGGAAAAGCTGGTGTATCCCCAGAGGGGATAGAGTAGTACAGAATGGATTGATTCAGTTTTGACTGGTGAGTTGATCATGAGAACTTAGACCCAACGAGAGGGAAATATTAACCACAAGAGACAAAACTGTATTTCACCCTGCATGACGTTGTAACTGTATATGCTGCCAATTGGGCACACTGTTCTAACTGTAGGTGTGCCTAGTTAGAAGTTTGTTTGGGGGGGTTGTTTTTGTTTTTGTTTATTTTGTAGCTTGGAAGACTTTTTTATGCTTCTAAAAGTAGAGATATAGATCAAAAGGGCAATGGCTACCGGTGGGAGAGCTCGGAGATAGGAAGGGAAAGAAGCAAGGAACAAACTGGTAATTATGGAAACCATTTTTAGAAACTTAGAAAGCAAAATTGATTGTAAAACTGTTCATGCAAACCATTGAAACTGTACAAATAAAAACAGTAGGGACTATCCAGGTCACTTGCTTGAACAACAACAGATGGTCACAATCCCTTCTTGGCACTGTCACACATCCGTCCCAGGTCATCAAACTGTCTGGAGGAAGGCTTCCAGTAGTTTGCATAGCATCCTCTGGCTCTATGAATGCTGTTCCATAGGAAGGAGGTTTTCAGGTTAGAGACAGTTCAGTTCAACTCATCTGAGTCCAGTGTTCAAAGTACAATGGAGGCTTAACTTCAATGAAAGACACCTAAGAGCAATAACAATAATAATCATTTATTCTTTTACTCACTGATTGATTGATTTTGAGTCATTTGGCCTACCCTGTCCAACAAATCCAGTGGAGGTTTCTCACGTCAGATAGAGTTTTCTTAAGTAGTCTATGTCTCTTGTGCAGAGCATTGTTAGTGCAAGTCACATAAAGTATATACATACACATATATATGTATTAGTATACACATATATGATCTAGATATATAATAGGTATATATGCACATATATGTATTATATATAATTTTAAGTAAATATGAAAAATTATTTCTTAAACTGCCTCGACCTTGGTGTTTTTTTGTCCCTCCTCCTTCCCTCTCCTTCTGTATTGATTTTTCCTCCCCTCCAGTTAAAGCTCTCTTCCCAATTTTTTCTATTTCTCCAATTATATAAACTGCATTTTTTGGTAATTCACTAAGTTCAGCTAGAGCTGCCCATAGTGACTGGGTGTGGAACCACCCACTAGGGCATAGAAAACTTATCAGTGACCAATTTTGTCTTCCAGAGTAGTCACCCACTGAAAAATGTTCCTCAGTTTGGAGCAGAGTCCAGAGACTATCTATTCCATCCAGTTATGGTGAGATTTTGGCTGATCTGATTTTGTGTCATTCTTGTACAGGTGACCACAGCTACTATGAGACTTTGATTGCCACTGCCCCACTATGTTCAAAGCACATCATTTCATAGCATTCGTCTTCATTCCCCATTTTCTACATTCTTTCTGCCTCCTTTACCACTTTACTCCCTGAGCTTCGGCAGTGGCAGTGATAATGTAGACATATTTAAACATATTCTGACTGAAGCCTGATCCCAAAGGAGGAAATTTCATGCCTGGTATCAAAATTTTGGTCAACATCCCCGGACAAGGGAGGTCTAAGGCTTTAGGTTTGAACTTGCTATTGCTGGCTTGCTAAATTGTCATGTTGTGAAAATATTTATTGTTATACCCATAAACCTAGGTTGTTCTCAGATTTTATAAAACAAGCTTCTTTTGCCAGTGGGATCCATAATTGGTCACGGTCCTAAGAAGAGACTCGGTGTATAGCTCCAAATAGGACATCTATATTATATCAAATAAAAAAGTTTGTTTTTATTTAATATGTGTGGATGTTTTGCCCACATGTTTGCCTGTGTGTTTTACGTGTGTGTGTGTGTGTGTGTGTGTGTGTGTGTGTGTGTGTGTCTGACTTGCAGGGGCTAGAAAAGGATTATCAGATTTTTTGAAACAAGAGACACTGATATCTGTTAGCTTCCATGTGTGCGCCATGATCAAATGAATCTATGTGCTCTGGAAGAATGGCTGGTAATCTTAACCACTGAGCCATCTATACAACATCTTCTCTACCAAATTATTAATAGTGACAAGGTACAATACAATACAGGATGGAAAATTCCATATGAAACTTCTAAAATATGTTACTCATAGAATTTACAATATTTTCTACTTCCAAATGTCACTTTGTACTATGCTTGCAATATGCATTATTTTTTGGAAAAATTAATTAGGCTTACAAATAAACATTCTCTGTTAAGGGGTTAAAATACAAGAAAAATATTAGAGTAACTTGTGGTCATTCTTATCAAGTGAAGTCAAGCTAAATTACAATAGAAAATTGCAGGATGGTTTTGGTTACTCATAACTTGCTATGCCTTTAAACAATCTTGTAAGCAGACGTTGTTGAATTTAAGTCATTAAAGGTTGAAAAGTGTAGAAAATATCATATTTCAGAAGCTAAGTATGAAATGTTGATAGCTCAGCTCTTTTCTTGCCTTGTTTCCTAGACACAATGCAAGCCTTTCCTAAAGGCTGTTATCACTTTTTTATCATTCTTTTTTACCTTTTAATTAGCTTGATATGACAGCATACTTACTATTTATTCCCTAATTATTGTTTAATACATCTTGAAATAATAATGGAATAGGAAGGAGATGAAGAAAGTACTTTCTATCCACTTGCCTATTGCAAACTTTTGTTCCCTAGCAAATATCAATTTCATTGCCCTGATAATAGGAAAGATTATGTTTGGCATCCCAACTTAAGAATGTGGTCAGGGTCCCAAGGATGAAGGGAGTAGAATATTTTTGATGGGGGTTATTTTAATAAGAGATCTCATGGACAGAACATTCTCCATCTTTCAGGAACAATGTTGTTTGTTCCCAGCTTCTTGTGGGGTTATAATATTGAAATATTGACAAAATTTTTATTTCAGTGTTCCTGTGTCAGACAGGGACAGAAATCATTGTTTCAAGAAAGTCACTTGGGAAGAACTTCATAAAGGGAAGAGGACAGTTCAGTTTGCAGCTATGTTATTGCTGAGTTTGATTAGAGAATTTTTTTTTACTTTTTGTTAATAGTAGCTTTATTGACATACAATCATATTCCATAAAACTCATCTCTTTGAAATATGTAATTCAGTGTTTTGGGGCATGTTCTCATATACAGTAGCCATTGTTATTGTCTACTTTTAAAACACTTTATTCATCACTAGAAGAGACTGTATTCAACAGTAGTCACTTCCCATTATTCCCTCCCGCAGCCTCCAGGGATCACCCTTCATCTTTCCATGAGTTTGTCTGCTCTGGACATTTCTTATGAATGGGATGATACATGTGATCTTTTGTATCTTCTATCTTTATTTTCATGCAATGTTTTTATTAATATTTTATGTGATGGCAATCTCACACACATATTAAATATATCTTCATCATATCTACCCTGCCACTGTCCCCTCCAATTCTTTCAACATGTCTTCCTCCAATCTTCATGTCCTTTTAGTCTTTGTTTTTTCATAATCCATTGGTCCATTTACATGGGGCAGCTACTAGTGGCCACACCCTTGAAGAAAATTAATTTTTACTACTCAGCAGTCAACAACTACATTAGCGTGGGACCTCAAGGACCCCTTTCCAAACTATGTTGGAAATTCTACTGATTATCCTATGTAGGTCTTGTGAAGCAACCACAGTAGCTTTTATTTCATGAATATAACAGTCATGCCATATCCATTTTAGAAGATGAGACTGGAGGGTGAGTTGAAAGAAATGAGGAAGAGTGAAGGTCAATATTACCTATCTCATTCCCTCGTCTACCTATTTCTGTGTGTGTCTGTCTGAGTATGACCTCTGTGTCTCTCTGTCTCTATTTTTCTGTCTCTCTCTGTCTCTCTCACACACGTGCACTCACACACACACACACACACACACACACATACACACACACATGGTTAGTTCAAAAGCTTCAGTAGATGATTGCTGATTGCAGCTAGCCCATCATCTCACAATGTCAATGGCAAGACTGATGTGAGAAGGGATTAATAGCCAACTGATGAAAAGAGGTGTCAGAAGAAATCATCACTAACTTAAGAATTGCTTTCTACATTTATCATTGACATCGGATGATAAATAATGAGTAGCTTTGACAGGTGTTTTTAATGCTAGCTAAGGATAGCTGATGGCAAAAGTAAGAAACTGCATTGCATTGTGCTTTCAGTACCCCTTGAAGAAATGCTATATCCCAATATAAATTTTAATCAAAATGAAATTTTTAATTCATTCCTTGATAATGCATTTCTCTTTCAGTTTCTTGGGACAGCATAAAAAACTCAGACTCAGGACAAAATTACATTTGAGAGATTGCTAATTTATTTCAGGAAATAAACAAGACATAAAATGTCAAAAAAATTCTGGAGCACAGACAGCAACTTCACAGAGAAGACCAAGAGGTGAGTGATCAGTCAGCCAGCTAGGCACCCAACTCTTCTCTAGGCCCTCAGTATCAGAGAAAAACCCCAGAACACTATTTCACCTGCCTCTGTATAACTAGATAGCTAGCAGGCAAGCTGGTTGCAGGTTGGTTGCTCCAACACCCCCCCCCATCGATCAGACCCTGTAGGCTACAAAGCCCACACAACCCCCAAACCCACCTATACCCTGGAACCTCAGAGGAACTCTGAAGCACAGGCTACCACTAAACAGAGCAGACAAAGAAACTACAGCCACAGAGTGAACCAAGAGAGCTGGCCAAGAGAGACCTAAGGATTGAACACAGAGGCAAAGATACTGCCAGCACAAATTAGAGAAAGAGATGGATATATGACAATAAAAACTTCATTCAAGAACATAAAAAGCAATATGGTAATTCCAGAATCTAGTGACCATACAACAGAGAGACCTGATCATCCTGAGCCAGAAGAAACAAAAGTAAACAATCTTATATATATCTTTTTGAAAATGATTGAAACATGTAAAGATAAAATAAAAAATCCCCTTAAAGGAATGGAGAAAAATACAAACAAAAATTTGGAAGAAATCAATGAATCTCGTAATGAAACTCAAGAAAATGAAAAAAAAAACAATCAAACAGGCCAAGCAAGTAGTTCAAACAGTTAAGACTTGAAAAGTGAAATAGAGGCAATAAAGAAAACACAAACAGGAGGAATCCTGGAAATGTATCTATGAGTATAGCAGAATAATATTAGAAATTATCTCACTGATTTTTTTAAATCAGTCATATATGGTTCTACCCTAGTTCTCTGGGCTATCCAGTTTCTAGTTCCTAGACATGCAACGAGTATCCAATATAGGCTCCTTTTCATGACATGGGCCTCAAGTTAAACCAGAAATTGGTTGGTTACTCCCACAAGTTGTGTACCACCATTGCCCCAACACTTCTTGCAAGCAGGACAGATTGTTGGTCAAAGGTTTTGTGGCTGGATTAGTGTTTCTGTTACTCCTTTGGTAGCCTGCAGAATCCCTTCAGAACCAAAGAGACTAAAACACAAGGATGAAAGCTCCCTGAAAGCACTGTTTCATCTCTCCACATTCAATGAGTTGAGCAGATGTTGTCCTTGGCAATGGACCGCACCCCTGCCATCAGTTTGTGAAGAGAGACCCTCTGTCCTAAGTTTAGCCTGGGTTGTTAGGGTATCACCACAGGACCCCCAAAATTCAACTGTATGCAGCCCAGTCCCTCCATTGGAAGCCTTGCCTAGCTACAAGATGGTCATCGGAGACTCCATATCCCTCATTACTTGAAGTCCTCACTAGGATCATCCTTAAAGATTCCATGAAGTTTTCACTGCAAATATATGGAATGTTTTACAAATTTCCAAGCCATCCTTGTACAGGGGCCATGCTAATCTTTTCTGTATCATTCCAATTTAGTATATGTGCTGCCAAAGCTAGTACAACTCTCACATTTTCATGTAAGGGAGATAATGCAGTACTTTTATTTGTATGTTTGAACTTCTTTTCTTTAACGGAATGGTATTTAGTTCCATCCAAAGCATATAGATTCTTCACATAAAGAAGTAGATGGGGACACACTCTTCTCAGCATTAATGACTGGGAAATAGCATGATACTTTCTGCAACTCTCTTAATTTCTGTAACTTGAAAGCCCTTATCTTTAAGATTAGTTAATGCAATCCACATGGCAGTGATTCTGCCAAATGAGTAAGAACATGTATTGAGGGTGCATTACATTGTTAGTATTTTGGAGATAAAATTACATATCCATGTCAGGTTTTTTCCTCTTCAACTCTTATGTCTTATGATAGGGAAGCAATGGAAGAAAATGGTAACAAATAGGTTAAAATGTGATAAAGTCTTGTGGATCACTAATGTAGAAGGGGAAAGACACTGAGTAACTGCTTTCTGTCAATCTGGAGGTACTCTTGGATCCTCCCCATTCTTTGCCCTGAGCAAAAGGTTCCCAAGAGAAGAATAAAATGGTCCACACCATAAACACATCCATATTGGACCCTGAATAAATCCATATTAAACCTGCTATTATTTATGAATATTGAGCATAGATAATTATTTTAATATTCTTTGCACATAAAATAAATGAAATACCTCTATTTATTAAAACACTTTACTGTTTAGTTTTAGAGATATCCAAAAATAATCCTTTCCTATAGTGAGATGGGACATGGCAGGGACTGAGGTGAACTCTTATGCTCTCATAATGATGATGCTGCATTGTGAATGAATCAGAAGCTCTTTGTGCAGATTCCCTTACTGTGATATATTATGAGTGAAATGGTTTAATTGAAAATAACTAGCAGATACTGCTACCAGAACTTTTAGGTCTTGCATGCAAAATAAAAATTTAATGAAATGGATATTTTAAAATTACAATTATAGAATATCATCAATTGTATGATTAAATCATTAAATAATTTTTATATAATAAATCAAGATATATACAAGGTCTGGGACTTTAAAATGACAACTAAGGAAAAATTGTACTTGCATTTCACTAACAACATAGTGTAAAATAAGTAAAGATGTCTAGTTATGTGTATATAGTGCAAAGTATTAGAGAACTAATTTCTTTATCTGCAAAATAGAAGATTGGGAGATGCTTAGAAATCAGATGTAATTATCCCTGATGGGGGTTCTAAGATATCTGAAAGTTTGACATTCACAGAAGATTTCAAGATTTTCTTCTCACTTCAAGCTAACGTGGAACTTATTATGTAGATTAAAGTAGCTTCAGACATGTGGTGATCCTCCTGCTTCATCCTCTTACTGGATTATAGGTATGAGCAACAATGAAGGATCCAATAATTTTTTAAGTTATTTTGATACCACGTGGTAGCTTCTATACATCCCAACTGTTTCTTCTGCAACTAGTGTCATCTCGTTCTTCTACTCAGTGGTCTGATAAGTCTGCAAGAGAATTTGGCTCTCCTGGAATGAAAGCATCAAAAGAACAAGATTTCTGTGCCTTGATGTATCTCTGGGACTTAAAAGAGTTACAGGCTGAGGTTTCAGCTTATATTCATACCACATTGTTGGGTGTTTCCAAACCAACAAACCAGCAAACACTGGTAGGCTGTTCAACCAGATTTATTTCAAAGTATGTAAGTTTTATCTGCTACATAAAAATTATTCTAAAGGAAAGCTAGTTAAAGAAGTTAAATAGTATATCTAGGCAAAATGTGTGCACCTAGGTTTACTGACAACTTAATAATTGGCTTTGAGTGGGGAGCATCAGCAAACTAAGGATGGATGTTAATTCACAGTGACTACTTACAGCACTCAGTATTTTTTTGTTGTTGTTGCTTTCCATTTTTTTTTTGAGTCTTCCTCCCTGATTTCTGTGGATAAGAATGTGTTACTGAATGCTAGAATGAATAAAAAAAATCTCTCCTAGGTAAACAAATATGCATGCCAAAGTTCCTTTCCAACAATGTTGTTGCGCCAATTTGTTGTAGAAAGGCCTCTAGTTTGTTTCTTGGTTGCCCAGACTCCCAAAATAACCACACAGAAACTGTATTAACTAAATCACTGCTTGACCAATTGCTTACGTGTATTGCTAGCTAGCTCTTACATATAGAATTAACCCATCTCCATTATTTTATATTTTACCATGAGGCTCATGGCTTACTGGCAGGGTTCTTGGTTTCTCTCTGACTCTGCCTACTTTCTCCCAGCATTCAGTTTAGTTTTCCCCACCCAGCTCTACTCTATCAGGCCAAGCCAGTTTCTTTATTAGCCATTGGTATTCACGGCATATAGAAGGAATTCCCACATCACAATGTTTTATTCCAAAGAGGGTATTTGTGTCATATTTTGATATTAGAATGTATGATAGAGAAAAAAGTTAGATGTTCTCTAAGGAATGTGTTCATCACTGCACCCTTAGCTGGGCTCTTATCCAAATTTTCAATCTTAGAATCTTTTACTGGCTCTTGTAACCTTTAAACTTTATTTGAAATTTCCACTAATATTTATTTACTCTTCATGTTAATGACTCTCCATGTTTCTATTAATTTGAGTAATATTGACTGCCAATCTATTCAGCAAAATGAAAAGTTCAATATAGATGAAAAGAATCTTTTCTATGGTGTTGAATATGAAGAAGGTAGACCTCTAGCTATCGACTAAAAATTATTAAGTAAATCAATAATGAAATGCAATTATCTGGATAGTGATGGACCAAGATGCTGTGGGTTACTATACAAAAATTCCAGTTTTCAAGTGTAACATATCTTCAAGAATTTTTGGTCAGTGATACATTAAAGATCCCCCAAAACAATGCAAGCTCTTGCCATTCCATTTGGTTTTCCACAAGAACTGGATAATAAAACACTATTAATAAAGACACCACATGTGTTGGTTGCAAGATAGTGAACAGTTGAAGCTTACTCTCTGTAGGCTAGACTACCTTCCTAGTACCAGAGATGCTACGCAGAACATTGGGGTAGAACAGACTTTTCCATATGAATTTGAGTTTCATTCTTTCAAAGTCTGTGAAGAATTTTGCTAGGATTTTGATGGACATTGCACTGAATCTGCAGATTGCTTTTGGTAAGATTGCCAATTTTACTATGTTAATTATACCTACCCAAGAGCATGGAAGATCTTTCTACTTTCTGGTGTCTTCTTCAATTTCTTTTTTCAAAGATTTAAAGTTCTTGTCATACAAGTCTTCCATTTGTTTGGTTAGAGTTACTCCAAGATATTTTATGCTATTTGTGACTATTGTGAATGGTGATGTTTCTCTGATTTCTTTCTCAGCCCTTTTATCATCTGTGTACAGGATGGTTACTGACTTTTTTGAGTTAATCTTGTATCCTATATTACTGAATGTGTTTATGAGTTGTAGAAGTCCCTTGGTAGAATTTTTGGAGTCCCTTATGTGAACTATCATATCATCAGCAAATAGAGAGAGTTTGACTTCTTCTTTCCTGATTTATATTCCCTTGATCTCTTTTGTTGTCTTATTGCTCTAGCTAGGACCTCAAGAACTATATTGAGTGGATATGGAGAGAGTGGACAACCTTGTCTTGTTTGTGATTTCAGTGCAATAGCTGTGAGTTTCTCTCCATTTAGTTTGACGTTGGCTGTATATTGCCTTTATTGTGTTTAGATATGTTCCTTGCATCCCTCCTTTCTCCAAGACCTTTATCATAAAGGGATGTTGTATTTTGTCAAAAACTTTTTCAGCATCTAATGAGATGATCATGTGGTTTTTATTTTTCAGCTTGTTTATATGGTGGATTGCGTTGATAGATTTTTTCATATGTTGAACCAACCCAGTATCTCTGAAATAAAGCCAACTCGATCATGATGAAGGATGGTTCTGATGTGTTCTTGGATTTTACTTGCCAGTATTTTATTTAGTATTTTTGCATCAATGTTTATGAGTGACATTGATCTGTAATTATCTTTCTTAGTAATGTCTTTCTGTGGTTTGGGTATCAGGGTAATTGTAGCCTCATAAAAAGAGTTTGGCAATATTCTTTCTGTTTCTATTATGTGGAACAATTTGAGGAGTATTGGTATTAGTTCTTTTTTGAAAATCTTGTAGAATTATGAGCTGAAACCATTTGGTACTGGGCTTTTTTTTTTTGGTTGGAACATTTTGATGACTGTTTCCATTTCTTCAGCAGTTATATACCTAAAGCAAATCATTACTTTAACATTAGACATATTGGATATAAGTGATACATAAGTCTTCTTAGGCTTCCATAACTAGATACTACAGGCTAGGTAGATTAAACAACAGAAGTATATCAGATTACCACCTTGGATGCTGGAAATTATTAGTTCAGTTTACAATAAGGAGTCTGATTCTGGCTGACAGAAGGGTACCTTCGTGAAGTGCTCTTGTGGCCTTTTCTCTTAGCATGGAGAGAGGAATGGAGAATCCTTTTCTTATTAAGATACCCATTCTATAAGGAACCATTAAATAGCTTCCTACAAGCCTTTTTACTAAATGCAGTTAGGGCATCAAAAATGACCTTTTGGGAGATAAAGTTTCACCTATAGCAAAACAATAGCTGCTAACTCATCATTCTAGATTCTATTCCATGGCAGGAAAAAAAAAAGACCTTACTTCATGAAAACTATTTTACTACCTCAGCTAATTTAATAAACTTCAGTACGTGTAGATTTTATTAACTTTGGAAAATAAAGACATAATAAGCAATTTATAATAAAAATCTATCAAGGAGTTGATATGCATGAAAATTTTCTTTGTTTTACATAAAGTAAGGTGATTAGTTTTGAATGATGGGAGTTTAGTATCAAGCATCTGTTAAAATAATTAGTCACAAATAAAAGTTCACACTCCATTTGTGTGGATTATTCTCTGAAGAGTGATAATTTTTCTGAAATGTTGCATAATAATTATCCTTAAACATAGACTGATGGAGAAATATTGCATAACATCATAATATTTTAAAATATCAAAAACATCTGAATGCAATAAATCTTATAACTTGGAATAAGTATTTGGTTATTTTAACAATTGATAAATTTATTGCAGAAATAGCTCATAAAACCAACAAAATTAGCAGCATATTTTAGGAAAGTTATCAAGGAAAACCTAGGAAAAATAGAAATATGAAAGATCTCGGTATCATAAGTAATTTCTTATAGACTCATTGGCCACTACGTTGCCACAATCTTTTTTTCTAATTCTTTTTTATTTATTTTTTATTGAGTTATACATTTTTCTCTGCTTCCCTCCCTGCCTCTCCCATCCCCTTAAGCCCTCTCCCATGTCCCCAGGCTCCCAGTTTACTCAGAAGATTTTGTCTTTTTCTACTTTTCATGTTGGCTAGATCCATGTAAGTCTCTCTTAGGGTCCTCATTGTTGTCTAGGTTCTCTGGGATTGTAATTTGTAGCAAATTTATAATTTGCTTTATGTTTAAAAACCACTTATTAGTGAATGCATGTGATAATTGTCTTTCTGTGTCTGGGTCTGCATTGCTGGTAGGAATGCAAGCTGGTACAGCCCATCAGATATCAGTATGAAAATTAAAGAACAACTTTCCTCAAGACACAGCAGTACCATTTTGGGGTATAAACCGAAGGAGGCTCAATTGTATCACAAGGACATGTGCTCAACTATGTTCATAGCAGCATTGTTTATTTTAGCTAGAACCTAGAAACAACCTAAATGCCCACTGACCGCAAAATGTGGTACATTTACACAATGGAGTACTTTACAGCCACCATCTTTTCTAAACAACTTTATTTTTAAAAAGTAAATGTTGTACTGACAAGATTCGGAAAAGATCTAGACTGTCATTCCAACACCACTGAGACCTAGACTGTCATTCCAATTTGAACAATAAATTAGTATAGTAAGTGGCATCAAGCTGGTGCCTACATAGAGTCTTTACCACCACATACTAGTATCTCTGGTACAAGAAGGTACCAGAATAGAAACGTTAACACCAAGCCAGCCACAACTATGTGATCTAAATGATGTCCTGCCTACAGAATACTCTAGGACAATAGTGAAACAAAACTTGTGGGGATAACCAGCCAAATCTGATTTCACATAAGCCCCACTCCATGAGATGGAACCCATGAGTAACAGTTCTAGAGTGACCAAGAACTGAATAGATGGGCCAGGGACCTAGGAAAGAACTGAGTACTACTGCTCGAAAATAAAACGTAAACATATGCATAGATGTGTGCCTTCATCAGGCATGCTCAGACAAGCTTCCTCCTGCAGCAGATGAAAACAAACACAGATGGCCGGGCGGTGGTGGCGCACGCCTTTAATCCCAGCACTCGGGAGGCAGAGGCAGGCGGATCTCTGTGAGTTCGAGACCAGCCTGGTCTACAAGAGCTAGTTCCAGGACAGGCTCCAAAGCCACAGAGAAACCCTGTCTTGAAAAACCAAAAAAAAAAAAAAAAAAAAAAAAACCACAGAGACCCACTGCTGACAATATAGAGAGAATGAGAGAGCTTGGAACTCTCAACCCCGAAGGAAATTTCTCCTTAAGATCACTCCGTTCAGGACTCAGGGAAACCCTATGAAAGATGGGATGGAAAAAGTCTTAAGTACTAAAGGGGATAGAAAACACCAAGAAAGCAGGCCATCTAAGTCAAAAAGGAGTGATGCACACCGAACTCATAAAGACCACCCCAGCCAGCACAGGGCCTGCATGTGTCTGCACCAGATGGGCTCCTAGAGTTGAAAGGAGAAGTGGACAGAGCCCCCTTCCTAACCCAAAGCTATCTTCAGTTGATCCCTTGCAAGTGGAAATTTAGTTTTCCTCAGGAAGTCACACTGGGAAACAGACTACTTTTCAGGGTTGGCTGCAGGCCCAGCAGTAGATGGCAAACAAAAATTGAATTCAGTGGCATCTTTAAAGGTTTTTTGTCTCACAATGTAGTGCCAGGGCTTCTCCTTTTATTAAAAATCTTATTTTTAATTTTAATTTTATTTTATTTATGTATTTTTCTTCTTTCTTTTTAGCCTACAGGTCCTCTGCGTATATATTATAAACTTCCAGTTTAGTGTTTTCATGGGATTTCTGTGTGTGCAAACGAATGCATTTCTGCATCTATATCTGCTTCTTGTGCCTTTCCTTGGGCTCTTCTCCTTCTGTTTGTTTCCTCCTAATGATTTAGTTTTTTTATCATATTCCATTATAATCCCTTAGAAGCCTGTATGTTTCCTAATGAAACAGAAAGCAGGTGAATCTGGATAGATGGGAAAGTTGGGAGGAACTAGAAGGAGATGAAGGGGTAAAAGGAGTAAGGATATATTATGTAAGAAAGAAAACCGACTTTCAATAACAGGGAAAAAGTATTATAAGAACTTTCTACCTATCTCCCCTTACCCCCATCCCCCCCCCACCCCCAAGATCCTAATTATCTCCCCGGCAATTTGGTCTACTTCCCTTAGCCAAGAGGATAACTATAAGTATTTCCTTGGGTTCACCTTCTTACTTAGCTTCTTTAGGTTCACCTATCCCAAGTGCCCAAGATGAGGTTCCCAGTTAGTTCCTTGGGCAGCTGAGGATTGGGAACCTGAAATGACCCTATCCTAGAGCAATACTGACGAATATCTTGCATATCATCATAGAACCTTCATCTGGTGATGGATAGAGATAGAGACAGAGACCCACACATGAGCACTGGACTGAACTCCCAAGGTCCCAATGAGGAGCAGAAGGAGGGAGAACATGAGCAAAGAAGTCGGGACCACGAGGCGTGCAGCCACCCACTGAGATAGTCGAGCTGATCTACTGGGAGCTCACCAAGGCCAGCTGGACTGTGACCGAAAAAGCATGGGATAAAACCGGACTCTCTGAACATGGCGAACAATGAGGGCTGATGAGACGCCAAGGACAATGGCACGGGGTTTTGATCCTACTTAATGTGCTGGCTTTGTGGAAGCCTAGCCAGTTTGGATGTTCACCTTCCTAGATATGGACGGAGTGGGGAGGACCTAGGACTTACCACAGGGCAGGGAACCCGGACTGCTCTGTGGACTGGAGAGGGAGGGGGAGAGGAGTGGGGGGAGGGGGAGAAGGGTGGGAGGAGGGGGAGAAGGGTGGTAGGAGGGGGAGGGAAATGGGAGGCTGGGAGGAGGTGGAAACTTGTTTTTTGTTTATGTTTTTTTTCTTCTTTTCTTAATAAAAAAAAAGAACTTTCATGTTTTTCAACTAAATCTACAAAATCTAGGGTACATTTTATACTTCCAATGCATACAAATCTGTTAGCAATATTTTAAATATACAATGGTTACAGACTATACCACTAATCCTTCATAATAACTTGGGATTTGAATAGGGTGTATTTGCTAACAAATATACTTTTCCAGGCCTTTAAAGGAATAGCAATTTTGTCAATGGTTCTATTATGTATGATGTTGAACGTTGTTTTTTGGAAGTCTGTGAAGAATTTTGCTTAGATATTTGTGGACATTGAATTGAATCTGTAGATTGATTTTGGAAAGATTGCCATTTTTACTATGGTAATTCTATTTTCCCAAGAGCATGGAAGATCTTTCCATTATCTGGTGTCTTTTTCAATTTCTTTCTTCAAAAATTTAAAGTTCCTGTCATAAAGGTCTTCCACTTATTTGGTTAGAGTTACTCCAAGATTTCTTACGTTATTTGTGGCTATTGTGAAGTGTGATATTTCTTTGATTTCTTTCTTAACCCATTTATCATCTGTATAAAGGAAGGCTACTGATTTTTTTGGGTGAATCATGTATCCTTCTTCATTACTGAAGGTGTTTATGAGTTGTAGAAATTCCTTGATAGAATTTTTGAGGTCACTTGTGTACACTATCATAACACCCAAAAATAGTGAGAATTTGACTTCTTCTTTTCTTATTTGTATCCCATGACCAAGTAGGCTTCATCCCAGTGATGCAGGGATAGTTAAACATACAAAAATCTATCAAAGTAATCCACCATATAAACAAACTGAAAAAAATCTACATGAACATCTCATCAGATGCCGAAAAAGCCTTCGATAAAATACAATATCCCTTCATGATAAAGGTCTTGGAGAGAGGAGGGATACAAGGAACATACCTAAACATAATAAAGATATTATACAGAAAGACAACAGCCAACATCAAACTAAATGGAGAAATTCTCAAAGTGATTCCATTAAAATTAGGAAGAAGACAAAATGGTCCACTCTCTCCATATCTATTCAATATGTTACTTGAGGTTCTAGTTAAAGCAATAAGACAATGAAAGGAGTTTTTAAATTTTAATTGGGTGTGAGCCAAATGGGGCTTTTGACTGCTGGACTTCAAAGCTTTGACAGTTTTTCATTGGTCATAGGCTGAGAAGGAAGAAGTAGCTAAATAATGGAATAGACCTTGATGTCCAGCTTTTGGAATTAATCTAGTAGCTTTTAGCAAAACAAAAAAAAATAAAAGAGAAAGGAAAGGCCAATCAGAGCCCTGTTAATCATGCGCATGCTGGCTAGAGTCCCTTCAAATGGCAGTAAAAGTAATGAAATATTTAATAACAGAATCTTAATTTTAACAACACTGTACAAGAAAGGTTATTTGGATATGTAGTTTTTAATGCCCATCCTTATACATAGAGGCAGTAACTATCACAGACATTTAAGTCACAATTGAAAATTATCATTTATAAGAATAGATTTATTGCCAGGCAGTAGTGGCAAATGCATTTAATTCCAGCACTTGGGAGGCAGAGGTAGATGGGTCTCTATGAGTTTGAGGCCAGCCTGGTCTACAGAGTGAGTTCCAGGATAGCCAAGACTACATATAGAAACCCTATCTCAAAACACAAAAGTCAAAAAAATCAAAAACAAAACAAAACAAAACAATAGTTTCTTTATTGAGACAATGACCCCACGTGACACCATAGGCCTTAAGGTTTATGAAACTGTCTGCAGTTCTGTGTTAACTGCTTGATGCTAATTTTAGAAAGGCAGTTTATTTGAACCATAGAGAGTTTAGGTTAGATACTGAGCCATGAAATTTGATTTGAGTGCAATATACATAAAACTATTCTCTAGGACCTTCAGGGCCCGAGTTTCATTTGTTCAGGATACTTTCCCCCTGAAATGACTTCATGTACAGCTAGAACCACATAGAAACAATAATAAATTGCTGCAATGGGAGGTTACTAAATAAACATTGTTCGACGCCTTCAACACCCAAATGAGGCATTTTTCTTAATGATAACCAAATGGTAAACAACTCTAAATATAGATTTGACTTTCATTATTTATTAGAAATACTTAAAAGTCATTTTAGGAAAAGGCTTATATTTTATAATGCAGTAAACATAAAATAAATCCCCGGTGCATACCCTCTATGATTCTTACAAATAATTAATAGTCCTTAACTTCACATTTTCATTCAAAACTATTTTTAACAATACTTAATCTTTTCAAAATATAATGAAACTAGTCTGAAATTCTTGCAGTAAAGCAACTACATGAGCTTCTATGGGTTTTCCTTCAGTATTCTAACTGTTTAAATTGTTTTTCCTTATTATCTCACAGACTTTTAAAGCAAATTGTTAATTTTAACAGAACAGAGTCTGTTGGAGCTTTGGTTCTATCCTGGGCGAATTCTAGAATTACAGTGCATGACCTGATGGGCGTAATTGTGGATAGGGTACTGAAGAGATGCCTTAGTGGTTAGGATCATCAGCTTTTCTTCCAGAGAACCCAAGTTTAATTCCCACCACCCTGAAAACTGCAGCTCACAATCATAGGTCACTCCAGTTTTCAGCATCCTCTTCTGGCCTCTGCAGGCAACAGATGTGCAAATGATACACAGACACACAAGCTGGCAAACACCCATAACATAAAATAACAATAGATGGGTAGCTAAAAATACCAAAAATCACGTTATAAAGGTAGACCAGCACAAAATACACTTTTAAAATTAAAGAGTCACAAAAATGAGCTGCATAATACAATCTCGGGACATTAGCTCCCTACTATGTCATCATTATCAAGAGCACTTCTCATCATAAAGCTATACAAAGACAGAAAAATTATACCCATAATCTTGCAAAATATAAATGTAAAATATTGTATACATGTAATACAAAGAAGAATAGCTACTGTAATGCATCAGTTAAGAAAGAAATTCTTTGTGAACCATAACAAATGAGAACTTGATAAAATCAAAATCTAATTACTTAGTATTTAAATATATTAATATATATAGTATGTGTATATTTTTTGCAATTTAATTGAAAAAGGAAACTTGTAGTGATAAGAGCAGCAGGGCTGCATCCCCAGCCCCCCGGCCGCCTGCTAGCTTATGCCTGAAATAACAACTAACAAACTGTAGTCATTTAAACACTGCTTGGCCCATTTCTAATCATCTGTGTTGCACCCCAAGGTGCGCTTACCAGGAAGATTCTAGCCTACGTCCATCCTGGGTCAGAGCTGAATTGCGTCTGCCCGGGAGAGCGGAGCATGGCGACTCTGTCTGAAGCGTCTTACCTCACTTCCTCTTCCTCCCAGCATTCTGTTCTGTTTACTCCACCGACCTATGTTCTAAGCTATGACCCCAAAAAGTTTGTTTATTACTTAACCAATGAAATCAACAGATTGATATATGACACTCCCACATCATAAACTTGCATGGCTCTTTTCATAAATTAGCTAATAATTTATATTTTGATGTTAACCTATAACCGATATCCTATTGAAATATGTTCAATTAAAACTCGATTCTAACATAATTGTTAAGCCACATCTCAACTTCAAAAGAGAGTGGGTCTGAAAAAATTCCACTAAACCATCTTGCTTGACTGCTTTCCTTATATACTAACTGTAATGGTCTGTTCTTTCCCTTTAAGAGACAAGCCTCGCCCTCTCCCTCTCCTGTCCACCACGGAGGCAGGCATATCTTCCTTCTGCTTCCAGCCTAAGTCTCCTGAGTCTTTCCTTTCCATCTCTCTCTCTAAGAGGCAGCTTCTGTCTCCACCTTCTCCCCACTTCTCCCCTCCCCTGCTGCCTCTCTCTCTCTGCTCCTCCATCTTCTTCCCTTCCCTCCCATATCCCATTAAATAAATATCCAACTTCACTCTGCATGGTGTGGCTATCCATTTAGGTCTCTCACCCACCACATGGCATCCTGCCTGGTCCCAGCTGCCTTCGTGGCCTGCTGTGGTCTCTGGACCTACTTCCTGCTGCTGCTGTTGTGGTGTGGTCTCAGGGCCTATTGTCCACTGCAGCCACTTGGGGATCTGCAGCATTTTTACTTAAACCATAACACTAACCATGCAAATCTTAACAGCTGAGTATACATCATAGTCTCTACACACAAAAAGGAATGGAATTCAAGTATTGAAATCTTCTCTTAGCACAAATTTTGAAAAGCAAACAAATTTAGCCTTCGACTTCTTGTTATAATTAGTAAGTAAATATATGTGTTATTCCTACGTTTGGCTAAAATAATAAAAGCTGCAGAGCAGAGAAATTTGTTGATTTTTATTTATTCTTTGAAAAAATCCATACATATATATGATTCATCTTGGTCATATCCACCCTTCACTTCTGCCCTCCAACATTATCCCTGGACGCAACCATAATCACATCTCCATCCCAACTTCATGCCCTATTTTTATAATTTGTGATTAACAAATTAATTTTAAGTCATTGAATCTAATTAGTGCTGCCTTCATGAACATGGACACCAGTCATCTGCTTGAGCCAGGGGAACCATCAGTGGTCACACTCTGAAAAAAAACTGATTCTCTCTCCTTCAGCTGTTATCAGCTACCAATAGCTCCTAAGCTAGGAGTCCCTTCTGGAACTTGGTAACATGTTTAGCTTCTTGGTCAGTTCAAAGCTGATTTTTCTGTGTCTTGAAACCAAAGTATGTGATGAATTCAGCAGTAGGGTCTGACTGTCTAGTTATGGTGGGCAACTAAGAGCAATAGCATAGCCTGTATAGTTTTGAGTACCTCTGGGATCTCTCTGACCAATAACTCAGGCACAGCCCATATCTGGTGGGTTGTTAAATGAAAAATTAACCATGTTTGTTCAAATTATTTGAATTTTTAATTTTGAGATTGATACAATTACACCAATGCTCTTTCCATTTTTCTTACTTCCAAGCCCTCCAATATACCCACTCTTCCTAAAGTAATCCAGACACAAACATACAAAGGCCACATGTTATCACTCATTAGAGACCCCCTAGCTCCAAACCTTCAGATGTAAGTATATACCCTAGAGTATCTTCAGAAACCAGAAAAATAAAAAGAGACAATTTTCTGTATAGGAGGGTAAGCAAACACTAGAGATGAAATTACTGGGGTACAAGTAAGCTAATCAAAGAAATGAGGATAAAGTAGAGGATCTCTAATAACAGAAGTGGGGAGATAAATACAGAGACAAAGGAGGGATGTGGGTAAACTAACTATAAGGATGACTGAAAATGTTACAAAGAATCATACTATCAACTATCTTCCTAAAACAATACCCATAATATGTTTAAGTTTATGTATAAATATACTTTAAATGAAATTTTCTCATCTAGACTGGCATGCTCCCTTTAAGAGCCAAAGGCAATGTAACAAAAACATCCCAATACCAGACAAGACAAACTCTTAAAATTTTTAATTGCCTTAAAAACTAGTGCAGTTTCATAAGGTTTCTTCATACATCCTTAGTTTTATTATCCATTAAGAAAATACAGGAACCAGTTAAATTATCTAAGACATTTGTACATATATAATGACACAAATGTCCAGCTTGAAATATTCCACAAAGTACCAAGAAAAGTATAAATACAAACTGACCCAAAGGTTTGCTCGTGTGACCCTGGAGGCCAAGGTGAGACGTTTCATGTTTTCTGAAGATAAAGAAGCCAAAGCAGTCTCTGCAGCAAAGATGAACATACATGCTTCTGTAGGCAATTCAGAGGCACGGTAACATGCAATAAATCAGCTGTAACATTCTCAAGTCTACTTACACAAAAGAAAACAGAAAACCTAAAAGAACAATAAGAGTACGTGAAGAAATGGAAAAACTATACAGCGATATCTTCAACAGAAGTAGACTGAAGAGAAAGCACCTGAACATTTAGGTGAACCAAAACTTGCAGTGGTGGTAGAGTACTAATGGTGAAACATAAAAGTGTGCTATGCTTCTCAAAACTCAGTACCCACAGACAAAAAGCCTGTGAGATGCTCTTAAGTGTTAAGGAAAGCATCCTAAGAAAGTTGTGACTGCAAAGTAAAGTTGGTAGATTTCTTCAAAGAGGAATCAAAATTAAGAAAATTACTTTGCCTAAATTAAAATTTTAAATGATTTTGACGTTGTGTCCTCTCACAAGAATTAAAACATCCCAAGGCATTTAGTTCATTCTTCTTTGTTGTCTTCCCAAAGTAGAAGATTTTAAAACAGTCACTAAACTTGTAATCCTGAGACATGAAGGAGTTTCTACCCAATATCTGTCAGACAAGGCCCAGAAAATTTATTCAACTGATCAAATCTCATACAGTATTCAACAGTGGAACCCAGAAATATAATGATGACAGCTTCTTTTTGTCTATTTTGCTTTGATCAAATTCTGCAAACATTTGTAACTGCAAAGTAAAGGAAGGGACAATTATGTGAATGCTTCCTCCCCTTCAGTTTCTTCTCTTAATATGCAGAAATTTCAGGAGATATTGCAAGAACTGAGATCTTTCCCAACATTACCAGTCCTTGACCAGTGCATATGTTAGGTATCTCAAATCAAAGCCACACAGAGCAAGAACTGTGCAACCAACTGTTCTCAGTTCCCTTTTCCCTTTCTCCCCATGCTTTCTAATTTGATTTCACTCCCATGGAAGACCACAAATAACTCACAGTGCTATTTGATATGGATAATGAACAGACAGCCCATCTGAGTGATTCAGAGGTTGAAAACGAAAGGAAATTGTATTGGCAGTGAGCTGAGACAAGGACACCATCAGCAAGGGAGAACACAGAGAGACAGTAGTGTATTAGCATGCAAGCAGACATCCATGCCTGAAGCTTCCCTAGAAATCAGTGTTCCTACTGCTCCAACATAACAGACCATAGACACACCTAAAATAAAAATTTCCAAGTTCTATAGATAACTTTGTCTACAATTAAAAGATATTAAACTCTTATGAATGTTTGTTAAAAATTTAGTTTTCAAATTTATCTTCAAGTTCTTAGTTATTTACCAAATATTTTCTCAAGAAGTACAAGTCCGTGGCACAGGGCACATCTAAGCTCGTTTGTTTAACTAAATAGCTAACTTCTTAATAACCAACACTAACCCAAATGTGTGTTTAATAATTTAAAGATATGAGATAGTTGCCAATAATATTTTAAATTTCATGTTTTAAATAAAATATAATCACATCACTTTCCTTTAATCCTTCCAAAATTTCCCATATGCCCACACAGGCCCTCTCAAATTTATGGCCTCTTTTCCTTTGATTACTATTAGTGTGTGTGTGTGTGTGTGTGTGTGTGTGTGTATAAATACAACCAACTGAGTTCATTTAGTATATGTATGTGAATTCAAACCACACCATGTTTAATTGGATAACCAATTAAAAGGTTCATCCCTGAGAAAGACTAATTCTTTCTTACTTAAATGTTATTAGTTACCTATAGATTTTTAGAGAGGTAAGGCCCTGTGAGATTTTATCCCACACACTAAAATGTCTAATGATATTGTCATTATTTAGATTTTCTTTTTAGGCAACCTTTTGTTGAGGCATCATGGGTGTGGCTTCCCCATTATTATTTATTTTTATTTATTTTTTATTGATTTTATTGAAATATACTTTTTTCTCTGCTCCCCTCCCTGCCTCTCTCCTGCCCTTCAATCCTCTTTCATGGTCCCATGCTCTCATTTTACTCAGGAGAACTTGTCTTCTTTTACTTCCCACGTAGATTAGATGTGTGTATGTCCCTCTTAGGGTCCTCATTGTTGTCTAGGTTATCTGGAATTGTGATTTGTAGGCTAGTTTTCTTTTCTTTATATTTAAAAACCACCTATGAGTGAGTACATGTGATAATTGCCTTTCTGTGTCTGGGTTACCTACTCAAAATAATGTTTTCTAGCTCCATCCATTTTCCTACAAATTCAAGATGTCATTATTTTTTCTGCTGTGTAGTACTCCATTGTGTAAATGGACCACATTTTCCCTATCCATTCTTCAGTCGAGGGGAATTTAGGTTGTTTCCAGTTTCTGACTATGACAAGCAAAGCTGCTATGAATGTAGTTGAGCACATGTCCTTGTGGCCCAATTGAGCATCCTTTGGATATATAGCCAAAAGTGGTATTACTGGGTCTTGAGGAAGGTTGTTTCCTAATTTTCTGAGAAATCTCCATACTGATAGTCAAAGGAACTGTACCAGCTTGCACTCCCACCAGCAATGCAGGAGTGTTCCCTTTACCCCACAACCTCTCCAGCATAAGTTGTTATCAGTGTTTTTGATCTTGGCCATTCTTACAGATGTAAGACAGAATCTCAGAGTTGTTTTGATTTGCTTTTCTCTGATGACTAAGAATGTTGAGCATTTCCTTAAGTGTCTTTTTGCCATTTTAGATTCCTCTGTTGAGAGTTCTCTGTTTAGTTCTGTACTCCACTTTTTTATTGGATTTTTTGTTCTTTTGATGACCAATTTCTTGAGTTCTTATATATTTTGGAGTTCAGACCTCTGTCTGAAGTTGGGTTGGTGAAGAACTTTCACCACTCTGTAGGCTGTCATTTTGTCTTGTTGACTACGCCCTTTGCTTTACAGAAGCTTTTCAGTTTCAGGAGGACCCATTTATTAATTTTTTCAATGTATATGCTACTGAGGTTATATTTAGGAAGTGATCTCTTGTGCCAATGTGTTTAAGTGTACTTCACACTTTCTCTTCTATAAGGTTAAGTGTGGCTAGCTTTATGTTGAGGTCTTTGACCCATTTGGACTTAAACTTTGTGCATGGTGATAGATATGGATCTATTTTCATTCTTCTATATGTTGATATCCAGTTATGACAGCATCATTTTTTGAATATGCTTTCTTTTTTCCACTTTATATTTGCTTCTCTGTCAAAAATCAGGAGTCTGTAGGGGCGTGGATTAATATTCAGGTCTTGATTTGCTTCCATTGGTCCTCCTATCTGATTTTATGCCAATACTAAACTATTTTCAGTACTGTAGCTCTTAGTAGAGTTTGAAGTCAGAGACTGTGATGCCTTCAGAAGTCCTTTTATTGTACAGGATTGTTTTAGCTAACCTGGGTTTTTTGCTTTTCCATATGAAGCTGAGTACCATTCTTTTGAGGTCTGTGAAGAATTTTGCTGGGATATTTATGGGTATTGCATTGAATCTGTAGATTGCATTTGGTAAGATTACCATTTTTACTATGTTAATTCTATCTACACAAGAGCATGGGAGATCTTTCCACTTTCTGGTGTCTTATTTCAAAGATTTAAAGTTCTTGTCATAAATGTCTTCCACTTGTTTGGCTAGAGTTACACTGAAATATTTTATGCTATTTGTACAGGTCTTATTTGAATCAATAATTTTATTTTCTAAATAGTTCTCATTGTGGTTTAAATTTCATTTAATTAAATTAAATTTTATTTAATTCTTTTTTAATTAATTAATTTATTTATTTCTTAAAGATTTCTGTCTTCTCCCCGCCACCGCCTCCCATTTCCCTCCCCCTCCCCCAAACAACTCCCCCTCTCTCATCACCCTGAAGAGCACAACCCTGGGATTAAGAGTCCCATGCTCTACCGACTGAGCTAGCTGGGCTACGCGCTTGAGTCGGGGGCAAAATATATACAGCTTTAATGGTGAAATAGACTTACAGAACCACCGTTCCTGTGGAGACCAGGAAAGCAGAAGCAAGCTCTGCAAGCATGCATGCCAGATTTATAGGTAAACATTAGCCCAAGGTGAACACGCCCCCTAAGGGGCGGGACTTATCCCTACAGACCACTTCCTATGTATAACCCCAGCAGCATAGACATTAAGGGCAACATTGAATAAATAGGACCTCCTGAGACTGAGAAGCTTCTGTAAAACAAAGGACACTGTCACTTAGACAAAAAGGCAACCCACTGACTGGGAGAAGATCTTCACCAACCCAGCAACTGACAAGGGTCTGATCTCCAAAATATATAAAGAACTCAAGAAACTAGACTGTAAAAGGCTAATCAACCCAATTATAAAATGGTGCACTGAGCTGAACAGAGAATTCTCAACAGAAGAAGTTCAAATGGACAAAAGACACTTCAGGTCATGCTCAACTTCCTTAGCGATCAGGGAAATGCAAATCAAGACAACTTTAAGATACCATCTTCATTTAATTCTGATGACTCCAGCAAGACAAACTCAAGGCTGCTCTCAGTGTTACTCCCTCATCATCCCATTTAACTGAGTATATTTCTTTTCAAAGTGAATGAGGAAATGAAAATATTTAAATATGTTGTGGTGCTTTTAATAATAGACAATATACCTCAATCCTACAGAAGGTTTAGAAACAAGATTTGCTGCAGAATCAGGATTCCAAGCACCTGGGTAAAATAGTAATGATCATTTACATATTTATTAGAAAGTAGAGTGGAATTTTATCAGAAGAAGTAACACTGAAGTTGTTAAGGTCACTCACCTCAGTCATTAATTGACAAATGGAATTTAGAGCTATAAAATATTATCTAAAATGCAAGAATTATATTAGTCAAACTATGCTAAATCTTATGTTCAATTAGAAATATAAACCAAGAAAAAACTTGGTCAGCATAGAGGCAGCCGAGGAGCTTTGAAAGTAACCAGTCATAAACAATAAGCATGACAAGACAGCTCTCATTGCTTTCCAGGAAGGATGAGACACTGTAGGAATGGACAGGACCAGTTGGAATTCCTCCATTTGTGATGCCTTCTAGCAACTGTCTACTTATTCACACAAGGGAAAGATGCAGAAGAATATCCACAATATGATTTGCATTTTTGCTTTCCCGAAATCTCCCCTTCTCTCTCCAATGGCTGTTCACATGAAACTGCTTTATCTACTTAGCGATATCACAAGAAAAGCATCCTGGAAACTTTGGGTAACTTCACTTTCGGTAGAAACTCACTGAATGTTACATCCAAGATTCTTTACTGAATCCTGGGGGAGCAATTCACCATATGAACATCCCATGTGGCTCAAATGACATCTAGAGGACCCAATCTCTCTGAGAAGGCACCAATGATAAGGTAGTGTTGAAGACTTCTTGGTGGTTTAAAAAAAATAGGCTCATGTGTTTGAATACTTGGTCCTAGTAGGTAGAACTGTTTTAAAATGATTGGGAGGTGTGGCCTTGTTAGAAAAATTGACTCACTGAGTGTGGGCCTTGAGGTTTCCAAAGGTCTTGGGCCATTCCCAGTGTCTTTTTCTGCCTTATGGTTGTGCATCAATATGTAAGCTCTCAGCTACTGCTCCACCATGCCTGCCTTCTAATGCCTTGTTCCCCTCCATGGTAGTCACAAACTCTAACGTTCTGATACTGAAAGCACCAAGTGGTCACCTACTTCCATAAGTTTCCTTGATTGTGAGGTCTTATCACAGCATTAGAAAAGTACCTAAGTGCCGGGCAGTGGTGGTGCACAACTTTAATCCCAACACTTGGGAGGCAGAGGCGGGCGGATCCCTGTGAGTTTGAGGCCAGCCTGGTCTACAAGAACTAGTTCCAGGACAGGAACCAAAAGCTACAGAGAAACCCTGTCTCAAAAATCCAAAAAAAGAAAAGAAAAGTACCTAAGAGAACCGCCAAGGTGAAGTTTGCTTTTAAATGTGTTCCTCAAACAAACAGAAAAAGAGAAGAATCATTGCTGTGTGAATAGTGCTAAATTTTCAGTGATGCCAGCACCTACTCATTTCCCGCCTTACTCCCTGTCTTATTTTCCATCCTGTCTTTCACAGGCTGTACATGTGTGAATGCATTCTTTTTATCCATTATAATGAGGAACTCAACTAATGCAAGGATATGGATAGATTTTCCATTTTTATAACTAAGGATTGGGATTCCTACAGTCCAGCAGCACACTGCCTCCTTTGGATAAGATGGGAACTCCAGTACTCTTGAATGCAATGAATCCTGCATAGCCAGCTTCATCAGATGAGTTGCTTTCATGGTTGGGATGGTCCTACAAATCAACAAAATATTAGACTGCAGAAGTAAAACTGTTCACAAATAGCCCTAATTAATTTATCAAAAATGAAAGTTCATCTTACAGAGTATATATTTAGTAATATTTTAAGTAACTGAACAGAGCTGAAGATTTTTGTTAAACTAATTACAGTTTGTAAATGTTGGTGTCATATTATACTATTTTAAAAATCAACTGATAGGCCAAAAAGATGTCAAAGTCTGCTGATGCAGTAGCACAACGATG
This sequence comes from Microtus oregoni, assembly GCF_018167655.1. Lineage (NCBI taxonomy): Eukaryota > Metazoa > Chordata > Mammalia > Rodentia > Cricetidae > Microtus > Microtus oregoni. The sequence goes on along the minus strand of NW_024543091.1, from coordinate 5,202,415 downwards.
TTTTCTAGATGACAGTTAATAATTTGACACTCTCTGCTAGAGTGCTAATTAATGCAGTATTTGTACAACAGTGGAAGAAAACTACTTTCTATTTTTGTTCATACATAAAATCATTGTTGTTGACTATTTTATCTAGTTCATAAAGACAGTGCTGAGTGTAGCTAACATTTGCCTTGCTTGATATCCAGAAGAGTGACTGGCTAAGAAGAGGTTCAGTGCAAGCAGCCTTCTTTCCATATACCCACACACACAAATGCATTAGTACAGGTATTTTTCCGTTATTAGGCTTTTCCTTCTGCCTCACAGATATTGGAATGTACAATAATCCTCGTGAAATTCCATGAAATAGGCCTATTCATTCCCACTTCTTTATGAGAATAATGTAAGTTGGAACAAGTTTTTAACTAACTGAAGGCCTCATGAGTGGCAACTTCAGCTGAAACCCAGAAGGTCCAGGAGTGAATATTAAGTTTGTTCTCTTACCCCGCTACCCAGTTCCTTATATATTCAGGTACTCTGTAAGATTATGGAGGGACTGAAATGGTCTCAGGGAAAGTCAGAAATAGCGGTGAGTTGAACTGAGTGTGTCTTTCCTTTCATTCTGTCCCTAACTTCCCTCTGCTGGCTGTATCTTTTGGCACTGAAGAATATTCACATGGCCTAGAGAAAGCACAGAAGCTGACAATGAACAATGAGGATTCTCCTGTACCATTAAATACTTTTTCATAGTGGCTCTGTTTGACTGGCAAATACAAAGAGGCTTCCCTGTGACATTCATCACAGTGCCGCGGATCTCTCTAAGCTTGGTCTCAGTGACAAATGCTTCAAGTTAATCATCCGCTTGCCTCCCCTTCTCCTTTGAAGACATTGATCAAAGTGTGTTGACAGAGCCTGGATGAAATATCAGGTTCTGGGAAATGCTGAGCTGGCTTAGGCTTCTACCATTATTTGATCACAATACAACAGCCTGAGGGAGAGCTGTCATTTCTCTTTGACATCAGATGTCCTCTTCATTTTGACACCACATGCATTTTGGTCAGTTGTGCAGATTCCATCAATATTCTAATGTCTGTCATGAAGCATATGAATGGAAACATATTAAAACAGAATTTCCTACTTGTAATAGAATCACTTAAATATAAAATTTCAAAGAATAGTAGTGTCATAGATTTTGAAATTAGAAAACTATCTAATCCTCCACTGCCTATACAAGAAAACATAACTCTTGTAATACTGTGATATTTTCCCTTTAATAAAAAAAGCATAGCATACATAATCTTCCAAATCATTTAACAGTTTGGTTTTCAAATGTTCTTCAAGGTCACAGTTTTCTATAGTGTTAGAGTGGACACTAACACTCTACATATCTGCCTGGGAAGTGGACTCCAACGCTGAGTTGGTACTGAAGACCTCTGTAGTAGTTTGAATAAGAATAAGCATCATATATTTGAATACTTGGTCCCCAGTTGGTAGAACTTTTTGGGAAGGATTAGGAAGAAATGCATCACGTATTGGAAGAAATGCATCACTGGGGGTTGTGGTTCCTACAAATAAGGAAGTGTTACTAGACACTGTATCAAGAATGAAGTCCTGCAGTGAGTCAAACTTAAACAACACTGATAAGTTACGTTCTACAAATTCTGTATAATAGAAAAAAAATTCACAAGTCAAGTGTTTAGTAGATCTGCATACTCTTCCAAGTTCTCAAATGTATAAATGTCCTCAGTGTTCAAGAAAAATCCCACAATGTGAAAGTCATGTTGTAATTATTGCTTAATTTCTAAAATGCGGTTTGTAAAAAGTAGATATTCATTGAGCCAGTATTCTAATGTGAAGTGACCCAGTGGGGTTCCAAAAGCTGGTAGCAAGGGCATGCCACACAAGAGAAAAATGAAAGAAGCGGTTCTTGCCTTTGTTCTCATGTGTGAAGTCATTCCCAGTTAGAGAACACTTCAAAGCAGATGTTGTGTTTCACTCAGTTTCTGCTTTCAACTATCAACCTTCTGCACAGCTGCTAGTGTCATCGTGTTCCCCTCATCCTTTCACGTAAACCCAGCAGCTGGAATATTGAGTCCTGGAGTTTTATAGAGTGACATTCCTCCAACATGCTGTTAGTGTTATCAAACAAAACAATAAAAAGTAGTCCTGCTAGCTCAACTCATCCTAGCATGCAACATTTCTTAATAGGCATATAGATTTTTAAGTAAATGATTACTGACATCATAAAGCTCCCCTGGGGAATATTATTAACATTGAATCTGACTAAAAATAAACTTCAATGATATCATAAAAAATATGGAGATTCAGAGGCAGCCACCTGAACAAAATTGACCACTAAACCCAACAGCCTTGCAAACAGGTCATGCTCAAGAATAGGGTACTTTGATTGGCATAACAAGATATTCTCAGTTGACATGGTATTACTCCACATGGTAATATGAGTTTGAGCCCCAGAACCTATTAATGGTAGAGAGAACCCACCCCAAAGTATTATAACCTGACTTCCATACGTATGCCTTGCCACATTCGTGGCCATGCTCACACACAGTTATCATACACACAAAATAATAGCAAACTTGAAGTATTAAAATATTTGCATAAAGGTATATGAAATCATATGAAGTTGCTTTTTCTGATCGCAGCAGAATAAAGATAGACATTACTAGCATAAAATGATGTTAAGTATAATAAATCAGACTTAGACAAACTTTACATATTTTTACTCATATGCATGATTTAATTATTTTTAAGGAAATAGGAAGTAGCGTATTTGGAAATAGAAAGGAAAACAGCAGCAAAGAGGAGATAAGAAAAGGCAATTGGGAGAAGGAATTGATTAAAGTACATTCATTATACACACATTTGAAAAAGATAAAGATAAACTACTAATGGCCATACTATGTAACAACCACATGAGAAAATCCTTACTATTAGAAAAATAGCAATAGATATCTGAATAATGGATGTGTTAATGAAGAAACCCCAGGACAAATTATAAAACATTTTCATTGCACAATAATAAAAATAAGGCTTGCTGCAAGTTGCAAGCTGATGTTTTAGCACAGTGTAGAAAACGTATTTTATACATAAACTTCTCATTTTAGAAACAAATAAATTAGCTGATTAATAAGTCATTAGAATGTTGTTCTGCCGAGAGAACTCAAAAAGGAGAGTGGCATGTATCTCAGAACAGTCGATTTTATAATACGGTCACTCAGAATTTTCGACCTTGTAAGAGTACTTCCATCTGGATTATGAATTATCTTTGTGCTCTCTTCTAGTACTTTGCATTTCTAACCTGAAGTCATATTGCCCAGTTTGCTGGGAAATTTCTTTGTGAAATATCCAATTTCATCTAAGCTTGATGAAACACTAGGGCAGAAACACAGTTCACTGGTTCTTTACCACCTTATAATGAGAACTGTCTTCCCTCCTGTTTCCAGCAGCAGGCTTCTTGTTTCCATTTGTGACTTTAACAAAATTCGTACCAGGGGTCTTCTCAGTGATGCTTTTGTAAATTCACAGGTAATTGTGGCTTGGTATATAGCCATCCTCTGTTGCCTGAGGTTTGTGTCCTGCTCAGTTCCCACAGTTGTGAGGACCCAAAGAATCACACAGAAGTTTACATTAGTTATAAATTGATTGGCCCATTAGCTCAGTCTTCTTATTAACTCTTATAACTTATATTAGCCAATTATTCTAGTATATGTTAGCCACATGGCTCAATATCTTTTTCAGTGGGGCAGATCACATCTTGCTTCTTTGGTGTCTGGACAGGACTGGGGAGGAATGGGCTTCCTCCTTCCCAGAACTCTCCTGTTCTCATTGCCCCACCTCTGCTTCCTGTCTGGTTGTCCCGCCTATACTTCGTGCCTGACTACTGGCAAATCAGCATTTATTTTTTAAAAAATTGACAAAATATAGACAATTGTCCCACACCAATCCTCTTTCCAAGCACTCTTAAATTGCCTACTAAATCCCAACTGCAGGAGTTGGGGTTCTTTTCCAGGACATACCTAGAAACACCCTAAGTTTTGTCCTTCATCTTATTTAAAAGCCACCCCAATGTTTTTCACTTGTTACAATAGTACCCCACTGTCACAGCCAATTTCTGCCTTACTCCATTTGGGAAACTAGAATATTTACAAACAATATCAGTTGTTCCTTACAGTTTGATGGCTGAGAAATCCAAAATCAAGTTGACAGAAGATTCAATGCCTGTTGACACATAGCCCTTGTTTATAAGGCTATGATCAGCCCTTAATAGATCCAGAAGGCTCCATCCCATAAACTATTGGAAATTCAATATTAAGCATATGAATTAGGGAAGAACACATATATTCAGGTCATAACCCTGGCCAATGTGTAGCTTCATTGTTAAGGAAGAGGATGATGGAGAAAGAGTAACTTATTTTTTCTTGTAAAATGTAGAAAACACTAATTTTAATGACATGTCATATAAACACATTACTTTAGTTGGGAAAAAAATAAGTTCAAGAAATAGATTGTACAAGACAGTGACTGTAATTACTAGACAGCGTATAACTGAAAGCTGCTGAGTCAATTTTAAGACATGCTATTTTTTCAGACTGATCTGTATTTTGTAACAGAACATATTATTTCATTTTAGATGTATTTAGCCTCTATCTAGGTATTAAACCTAACAATTATTGAACTAACTTTCTAAAATCAGTTTACTATGCTCATTCCTGTTATATGTGTTTTATTCTTGAACATTTTTTGAGAATTACATATATTGTATTTTGACAATCTTCTCCCTCCTCCCCAACTCCTCCTAGATCCACCCCATTCCATACCCACCCAACTTTGCATCTTAAGTCTCCTAAAATTTCATCCAGTTCAAAAATTGGCTGGCTCTATATTCTTGGGTATGTAGGTATCCACTGGCATGTGAAAACTTTATTTATACTTTATTCTGAAACCTAATTTATTATAATACACCCCTAGACATGGATGTAAAAATACTTAAGGAAATATTATCAGCTAAATCAATCAAAATATGCAAATACAAGTATACAGTATAATCACAGAAAGCATGTATTAGGAATGCAAAACTGATTTAATATTCAAAACATAATCTAAGAAACTCACTATAATTGCAGTGTAAAGTAAATTACATGCAAGCTTAACAGGAGACAGTTAACAAAGTTCTACATCCATCCATAAGAAAATGTTATAGTCATAATAACAATAACATAACAATAATAAAGTCAAAATAAATTAAGACTAGCAAGAAAGTTACTCATCTTCTAAAGACATTATAAAGTATCTATTTAATATCATTATTAATGGTGGAATTTGAGGATTCCCACTGGAGGGGATAGAGAAGCAGACAAATAATCTGTAGACAACATTTCAGAGTCCCCAAATACTCAGGGTAGCATTGAGATCAACACAAACTTGCCCTGTGGAGCCAATGCTCAATACAACACTCTATGCTTGCTTCTTGCTATATCCCACACAGGTCTGTTTGTTCTTGGAGTTCATTCCAGACACAAGATTACACTTAGAAGATCATTAGATGGAGGAATATAAATGAAGGTTTGTCCCCTGCCTGCCAGTTCTGAGGCTTAATATTAATTGTAATTGTTCATCCAATAAATCAGGCATATTAATGACTAGCTCTCACAATTAAACTATTTCTATTAATCAATATACTACCATGTGGCTTACCAGTAATGTTCTAGCATTTTACTCCTTTGGTGGCTAATTGGTGTCTCCCTGACTCACCTTCTTTCTCTCTGTATCTCTTTGGATGTCCTGCCTAGCTCTATTCTGCCTGACCACTAGCCAAAACAGCTTTGTTCACCACCAATGAAAGCAACACATATTTGCAGCATACAGAAGGGCATACCCCATCAGAGGAACCTTTAAAGTGACTGACAGTCTTCTAGGTGATGACTCCTCCATCAATGCTTAGCATGTGCACTATTGCCTTTGGGTTAGTCTCCCTGGTGGGGGGCCTTCCTCCTTGGTACTTTTTCCTCTTATTTCATTGTGACTTTTCTTTTCTTCCTCTGAAATTTCAGTGCCATTTATTGGCTTGTTTTCAGGGATTCCTAAATAATCTTATGAGTTGATGGCTTCTTAACCTTCATGTTATTGCTCTTCTAGGCTATCTTTTTTTAAAGTACATCTTCTCAAAATTTCAAGGTTTTAGTTGAGAAAAGCTGAAAATACATCATTCAATCAATCATGGAGATCTATTTAATGAAAAGTGTTTAAGGTTTGTCAGATGCACTAAAATGGGAACTTAGGAAGCAAGAGCATCAAGAAGCTGATACAAAGTTTATAAAAATGGTTCAAAAACAAATGAGTTACGCTAGCACACACCCTTAAAATACTTATAAACCCTTTTCAATACTGATATTATTTCATTCAGCAGTTTTCCTGTTATAGGCCTAAGGCTTTTAAAATTAGATTCATAAGCTTTAAATACACAAAAAGCCATTTCCATGATATCCAAAATAAGAATAGTTAAATAATATGTGATGTATATTAAAATAGTTTAGAGAAATAAAATGAAAGAACCAAAAATGTTCGATATGATGTAAATATATTCAAATATTAATTCACAAAATATGTTTTGAAATATCATTCACAGTATTACATCAAAATATTTTAATACATTTAATTATATATATATACATTCTTAAATGACATGAAGAAAATATATTGAAATTCAATTGGTAACTGATCTTTTAATTAATTAAACTAAATTAATAGATATTACTGTTTCTTCTATGAATCTTCTTTTGCTTTTGCTAGCACATACTATTTTAGTCAAAAACATGCAAGCATGAGAACATCATTATAAAAGATATGAGTTTATTTTTAATAACAGGTCAGAATAACCCATTCTCAAACCTCCCAGTTAATCAGAGTCTTTGCGTATTTATTTTACTCATAATGAGATCTATTCCATCTGTCATTGTCTAAATTTGATTTTCAAAGTAATTTCAGTTGAGTTTTATCTTGTCATTATGATACCTATTATTATCTTCATATGGGAACTCCTTGATATTTTCTTCATGCTACTGAGAAGGATTAATATAAAGCAACTGCACAACTGTAGATTAATAACAACCAGGGTCTTTGGATAAAGCAATTTTACACCCTGATTTCAACCTCCTGCTTCACTAATGAGCTTTTAGAAACTTACAGCTGAAAGCCTTAGAGTAGGATCCTCTGTGGCTTCTCTCATCTGTCATGAATGATTAAGTGGCTTATTAAGACAATTAAGTTTGGACCTCTAGCTAATCGTTTTAGAAGACACGATATCCTATGCAGCAGCCCTAAATCTTGTGGGGCCTTTCTTATTCAAAGCATCCTATAAAGTATGATAATATGAACTGAGGAGTCATACTAATTAATTATCAAGGATTAGCTCACTTGAAGTTACATCTCTTTGCTTCAGCCTCCACCTTCATGCAAGAAGCTCAATATGGACACTCTGATGAAAATTCATTTTTTTCTGTTATTCTTAAAGATATTTAAATTAAACTTAACATTATTTCTAGATAAAGAGACTTCCTCCTCATCTTTGCCCTGAATCTATCTGCCATACTCTACACATTCAAAACAGAAGTAAAACACACTCTCTCTACATGCTTCACACAGATATTGAAAGGATAAGGAATATTTGAGTGAAATTGCTTTAAGAATTCTACCACAAAATGGAAAGCTATCCCATGCTCTTGGATAGGAAGGATCAACATAGTAAAAATAACAATCTTACCAAAAGCAATCTATAGATTCAATGCAATCCCCATCAAAATCCCAACACAATTCTTCACAGAACTTGAAAGAAAAATAATCAACTTTGTAGGGAAAAACAAAAAACCCAAGATAGCCAAAACAATCCTGTATAATAAAGGAACTTCCAGAGGCATTACCATCCCTGACATCAAGCTCTATTACAGGGCTACAGTAATAAAAACAGCTTGGTATTGGGATAAAAACAGAGACATTGATCAATGGAATCCATTTGAACACCCGGATATTAATCCACACACCTATGAACACCTGATTTTTGACAAAGAAGCTAAAGTTATTTAGTGGCAAAAAGAAAGCAATTTTAACAAATGGTGCTAGCATAACTGGATGTCAACCTATAGAAGAATGAATATAGATCCACATCTATCATCATGCACAAAATTCAAATCCAAATGGATTAAAGACTTCAATAGAAATCTGACCACACTGAACCTGATAGAAGAGAAAGTGGAAAGTAGTCTTCAATGCATGGGCATGGGAGACTACTTTCTAAATACAACCCCAGTAGCACAGACACTGTGAGCAACAATAAATAAATGGGACCTCCTGAAACTGAAAAGCTTCTGTAAAGCAAAGGACACAGTCAATAAGACATAAAGGCAACCTACTGAATGGGAAAAGATCTTCACAACCCCGCATGAGACAAAGGTCTGATCTCTAAAATATGTAAAGAACTCAAGAAATTAGATATTAAAATTTTAAATGACCCAATTAAAAAATGGGGTACAGAACTAAACAGAGAATTATCAACAGAAGAATCTCAAATGGCCAAAAGATACTTAAGGAAATGTTCAACATCCTTAGCTATCAGGGAAATGCAAATGAACACAACTCTGAGATACCATCTTAAACTTGTTAGAAAGGTTAAAATAAGAACCACAAATGATAGCTTATGCTGGAGACGATGTGGAGTAAGGGGAACATTTATCTATTGCTGGTGGGAATGCAAACTTATATAACCACTTGGGAAATCAGTATGGCGGTTTCTCAGAAAATTGGGAATCAACTTACCTTAGGATCCAGCAATACCACTCTTGGGCATATACACAAAATATGCACAATCATACTACAAAAGTATTTGTTCAACTATGTTCATAGTAGCATTATTTGTAATAGCCAGAACCTGGAAACAACCTAGATGTTCCTCAACCAAAGAATGGATAAAGAAAATGTGGCCCATTTACACATTAGAGTACTACTCAGTGGAAAACAACAACATCTTGAATTTTGTATGTAAATGAATGGAATTAGAAAACATCATCCTGAGTGGGGTAACCCAGACCCAAAAATATGAATATGGTATGTACTCACTCATAAGTGGATACTAGCTATAAACAAAGGACATTGAGTCTATACTTCAAGATCCTAGAGAAGCTAAGTAATAAGGTGAACTCCCCCGCCCCCAAAAGCATATATAGACTCACCTGGAAATTGGAAACAGACAAGATCGCCTGACAAAATTGGGAGCACGGGAGTAGAGGGATAATGAAGGATAGAAGGGAAAGAGGAGGGGAGAATGGGAGGTTTGAAGAGAACTTGAGGGAATGGAATAGTCGAGATAGAGGAAGGACAGAGATGAGAGCAAGGAAAGAGATAACTTAATTGAGGGAGCCATTATAATGTTAGCAGAAACCTGGCTCTAGAGAAATTCCCAGGAATCCACAAGGATGACTTTGCCTAAGACCCTAAGCAATAGAGGAGAAGGGGCCCAATCTTGAGTTGCCCTGTAAACAGACCATAAAGCCTTCATTCAGCAACTGATGAAAACAGAGGCAGAGACCCACATCAGAGCACTGGACTGAGCTCCCAAAGTCCAGTTGAAGAGTGGAAGGAGTGAGAATATGAGCAAAGAGGTCAAGACAATTACGGGTTCACCCACTGAAATAGTTTACCTGCGCTAATGTGAGCTCACCACCTCCAGCCAGACTGAGAAGGAACAAGCATAGGACCAAACTAGTCCCTCAGAATGTAGTTGACAGTTGCATGGCTGGGGCAGACTGAGGGGCCACTGGCAGTGGCATTAGGATTTATCCATACTGCATGTACTGGCTTTTTGGGATCCTATTATCTTTGGATGTATATGTTGCTCAGTCTAGATAGAGTAAGCTTGAACCTCCCACAAAGCAATGTGCCTTCCCCTCTCTGAGGATTAGATGGGGGTGGGATGGAGGGTGTGTGGATGAAATGTGAGGAGGGGAAGGAGTGGGAACTTGGATAGGTATTTTTTTAAAAAAAAATCTAATAAATTAAAAAAATTAAAAATTAAAAAAATATTTCTAAAGTAGTAACCCAGGGGGTTGTGATAGTAAAGGCTTTCATGCATGGGGGCTCTTCATTTTTTTATTGATTGCAAAAGGAGAGATTAAAAGAGGAAGGTGAAAGGGGGATATTTATTTTGCATAAAAATGAAAACCATTAGAAGAGCTTATAGTACCCAGCTCATTATTGCATTATTGAGTTAGCAGCAGACTTAATCACCAAGGGAAAGAACTGATCATAAACAAAATATAATACAGACGATCAAGTGTTGAGTATTTTTCAAGCATCAGAACAATAAAAGATCCACTCTTGTCTTGTATGAAGGCAATATTACATTGAGTCCCATGAGAAATATATCTTTATCCTTATCTCTACTTTCCTCTCCACCTTGATTCTTCTGTATCTCTATAACTCCATCTCTGAGACCTCCCAAGTACTAAACTCTAGAAGTAACTGATTTCTGACAATGAGATACATATGCTTAAAAACCCAATAGTCTGCCACTGAGAGTCAATTGTCCTTCAGGCATAGCTTTTATTCAATAGAACGATCTATGAAATCAGAACAGCAACAAATTTGTAAATAGAAATACAGTTTGCCTGCTTTGGTTAAACACTCACATCAGCAGAAGCCAGCTCTGTTCACCCACAGATGATCAGCAAAAGTTAGCCTTCAAGGGGGAGCTTCCTTGATGAGCATGAATTGTAAGAGTTACTTAATCCAGAGAACTCCCTGAAGCTTGAATATCTACCAAAAAAAAAAAAAAAAGCTACTGGCCAGTAAACTCTTCTGAGTTTAAGATGAATGCGGCCAATATTTGTTCCTCTGCTTTAACTGCCCCCAATTTATGACTGTGGACCCTCTCCCTAGACTATATTTTCCTTTAGACATATCGTGCATTCAGCCATGTCCTGCTCTTGCACAGCCAACAAATCATTTTTTTCAGGTGGCTCTACAGTTCTACTCTTATCTACTTTCTATTGATTTTATAATTTAATTCTCAAAGAATAATCTCATTTCCCCTATTTACAAGCTCTTAGGGTACTTCACAGCCACCCCCAAATACCACCATCAATAAAAACTGAAAGAAAAATCAGTCAGATATGACATCAGTTTTCTGTTACTTGAAGGGCATTAAATTATTAAACCAGTGTTTAAATACAATTTTAAATGTTGTTTTTTTTCTTCCACATGTTATCCAGAATTCCATTTAAAATAAAAAGTCTAGTGAAGATTCCAAGAGATTTTTTTTATATGACCTGTCTTGACAAATGATTCAGCAAGATATTAAGGAACATGGAATAGCTTTTCACTTAAGGCATTAATGTGTTTAATGAAGTAGCAAAAGAAATGAGAAATCAATTTCTTACAGCTTATTAATTCATGTTAAGAGATTGATTTCCATTTATAATTAACTATTATTAGTCTCTTTCATTAGTATCTGACTGTGCATTTGTAATATATCACTCTTGATAAGTGTCATTAATTTTAATAACAATGGACAAAATAGAAAGAATTTACTTGAATTACCAACCACCTCATGAATAAGACCTCTAGATGAGCCATGCATTGTTTAAAGATTGACTTACGTGAGTCATGGGACAATTCAAATATCTATAAATCTAGTAATTGGGATGAGATGTGGAAAAGGAATTCCAGAAGTTAAAGAAACATTTAAGAAACATGTTTTTATCTTGTTAAGAGTTTCCACAGACTTTTTAAATTCACCCTTAATGGGATCCTAGTCATTACTGTGGAAAGTGCATTTGAAAACTAAATTTAAAATTTAAAATTTCTATTGAATGAAAATGAATTCACATTCCTAACAGATGTCTCCAAAAGATAGTGAAATTATTTTTTCAATAAAAAATAAGAGAAAATCTCTATAGATATAGCAGAGAAAGACTTTTTCTTGTGGTTCTGTGTTGCTAAACAATTCTAAAGGAATTTTGTGATTATTTTCATCATTATTGCCATAGGAACATATGGCCCAAATGACTGCCAGCAACGCACTCGCTTTTGGGTTGTTTGAACTCAAGTCCACCGTACTATTTGCTTTTGCCAGAATTCATTCTCAAACAGAGTGATGTTCAGCTTTTATACCATTTTCTGTGTGTTGAATCTTCCACCTTAAGAGAAAGTAACTTTGAGGCCTCATTGTAGTTGCTGGCTCTTAGCTGAAGGGAAGCCAGAGTTTCATAGTTTAAAATGTGCCATCTGTCAGCGGGGAGGGATTGAAGGCACTTAGAAAACATAAATTCATAATCTCTAGATTGTTTACTCCTTGAATCCAAACATATTTTTATATCATATTTATACTATGTCTGGGACTGGAGCTCAGAGGTTTAGAATGTTCTGTTCTTGTAGTGGACCTGAGTTTGGTCCTCAGTTTCCATATCATATGGCTCACAATTTCCCATAAATTCAGCTCTAAGGAATCCCACACTCTTCTCTGTTTTCTGAGGGCATCTTCACAAACTCACCCCCACCCCCCGCACATATATATATATATATATATATATATATATATATATATATATACTTTAAACTATTCATTATAATTCATTAGCTCCTGTTAATAAAATACAATTTCATTTTAATAATTTTCCAAATTCTCAGCATCATGCATTAGAATTCACTTTGATACATTTCATATTAGCTTGATGGTCTAAATTCAGTCCCAGGCCTACAGGTGGAAGGAGAGAACTGACTTCCACAAGTTGTCACCTGACTTCTATGCATATAGTGTGATAGGCACATTCAGGTACTCACACTAAATAGATAAATAGGAATGTCAGTGGGGGGTGATCGCCTCTTAGATCTGTGAATCCCACTTTAAGGAAGTCACATGAAGTGTGCTCAACTGGAGTTTCCTGTACTTCAGAAGGATAGAACAACAGTAAGGAGCAGAAAAAGCATCTAGTATATTATCAGGTAGAGGCATGTGTTACAAAAGCTGTCACAGTGAGCCACCTCCCTCTTATTCTTCGTTGCGTGGCAAAATCCTATTACCTTACAACTATGTCTATGCTTCTATAAAGCAAAAGAAAACACTGCTTAAAAATTCAGGATTATTTTACTGATTTTAAATCACCCCTAAGAGATGTAATAGCAACGTAATAACTAATGTTGAATCACAGGATAATATGACAAATTAGAGGGTTGTATTTTTAACACTTAATAAGAAATAAACTCTAAAACAAACCCTTAATTTGTAAATTAAATTTTGTAGGCCTTCAATCCTATGGCAAAATCTATGGGATAAATTAAGGATTTATGATTCCGTTTGCTAAAGGGAAATAACAAACTGATGTTTAAAAATCTTTTAAGAAATTAGGTAAAGTTTAGTTTTTTAGAAGGACAAAGGACATTGTATTTTGACAATACTTCATCTCATACTTTTATGTAAATGTGAACTCTACTTTCAAGGGAATGAAATGAAACGAAAGAGAAGGACTATAGCTCACAGAACATCTGGTCCTGACAGAAGTCCCTTGAGATCTGCCCTTGGGGAGCCAGAGTTTTCTAGAAAGGAGTTCCTTGGCCCAGGCAACAACACTGCCAAGGAGGAAGGGTATTTGTAGGTGTATGCCTGAGCTAACACTCAACAAAACTGCTACAGTCTTGAAAGTCAACCAACTAAAAGCATAGCTTGGAGAAATAATTATCAATCCAGTGAACAGCCATGCTTAGAAATGTTCAGTGTATTGTAACTGAGTTGCCAAAGTGTTTGTTACAATGTCCCTCAGAATTAGAGGATGATACAGATAAACCCCATGCTTCCAAGGTCAGCATGAAAAATTACATGACTGTCTCATAATTGATTGTATTAGTGTTCACAAAAGCACAGCAACAATTACAAATGTCTATGTAATACTTGTGTTAAAATCCCTTTTAAGACTTTATTAACCCCATTGGACCTTTACAATAACCCTATGATGTATTCACTATAACTTACTACAAAAAAAAAGATGATGCTCAGTAGGTCACTTGCAGTAAGTGGCACAGCTTAGAATTATAAAAATGTGAATTCAGCTAAAAAAAAAATCTGAGCAGTTAAGAGCACTTAATACTGTTGCAGATGTCCTGAGTTTAGTTTCCAGCACCTACATTAGGTAACTCACAGGTAAGTATAACTCCAGCCCCAGATTATCCAACACCCTCTTCTGGTCTCTCTCAGCACCTGTACTTACACAGCATGCATTCACATAAGCATATAAATAAAAGAAATCTAAAAATAACTTTTAAATTATTTATTTATTTTTTAAGTTTATTTTACATTTTATCCATGGTTCTCCAACTACCACTCTCCCTGACCTCCCCACAGGCCACCCCACATCCACTCCTTCTAACAGGTAAGGACTCCCTCCCTGCATTAAGGCTGAGTTTGGCACCCTGCCATAGGAAATGTGCTCCAACAAGCCACTATGCACCAGGGATAGATCCTGGTCCTACTGCCAGGTGCCTCACAGGTTTGTATTAAAACCAGTGCTCTTTTACTATATTACACTGACATCTAAAATAATACATTTTAAGCAAGCAATAAGGTAAAGCACTTTAACATTGCATTTTTCCCAGAATTAAGTGATACTCTTCAATATAGCTTAAGAACTAAGTAGCCCAGCCTACCATAAAAGCTGAAAACATGGTTCCATATCCAAAAGGTTTTCTGCCTTTCAGGAGTTCTCTAAGATAAGCCAGTGTGAGACTAGAGGTAAGCTCCAGAGCACTCCCTCACTGACCACCAGGACTAATAAATATGAAGGTTACAGGAAGCTTGATACAAAGCAAAGCCAAATGCGAACACCAACCAAGTAGTGTCAGAGGTCAGTTGAGTGTAACATGAATGCTAAGGAACACTTTGGAAATAAGCAATGCACAACCCTTCCATGACCTTCATCACACCCTGTGTTTTCAGGGCCTTTGCACTAAACAGATCAGCAGTCAAGAGAAAAGGTCATGCTGCACCCTCTTCGCTCCAGGACCATGTACAGCTGTAATTGACCACACTACCCTCATCTTTTACCCATTCTCTAAGCATAGCTGTAAGACTTTCTACCTTACTAAGTTCTTGTGAACATTTAAAAATACAACACCTTCTAAATAGAATCATTTTAAGCAGCCAAAGCCATGAGCTATGGTGTCAATATTAACAAGAGGTGAGTCTTCCAAGAAATGCTTAGTCAAGATACAAGTTCAAATGACCTCATTTGCTGTTTGCTTCCAGGAATTTTCACCAAATTCATATACATTTTCAGGGTGTTCCCTGGCTTTCTTTCTGACTCAACTAGATTTACAAGCAACAGTGCACCCTTTCACACCTACCCTAACACTGGTGTTCCTCTGACCTACTATGTCACAAACTGTCCACTCCAAAGAAGACCTCAACACTGAAAGGCAGATCTTTAACCAGCACCCCTACAGCTTACAGATGCTCTGGATTTTACATGTGCCTCCAAAATTTTACCAAAGCTTCAACAAGCTACTGATCTCCCCCATGAGTTAAGAATAGATGCAATTTGGGTGATTCTCGTGGTGTTTATGATGCACACCCTTCAATTCTAGAATCCCACAAATTGTTGCCCAAGGTGCTCTGAGATACACCGCAGTGCACCTACAAGATGAAGCAAACTGTTTTAGTTATTTGGGGAAGAGGTAGCAGACCACAGCATTTGTCACACAGAATACAGCAACTACCATTAGGTAACTGGTTTGCTTTTGGAATATTTTATCTTTCTAAAAATGGCTATTTCATGGTTGCTTGAATGAGAACCAGTATTTCACAGGAGTCGGTGTGAAAGAAATACTTCAATAACGATGCCATCTATTTTTGAGAAACTGTGGCAAGCTCAGCAGGCACACAGATATGACTATAAGCAATGATGGCTATTTTGGAGGGATATGAAATTCTTTTGTTTTTGTTAATTTGCATGTATTATTTATTCAATGACTACTAAAACACACTGTTAAGACTTGAAGGTCTATTAAGCTGCTAATAAAAAATATCTTAATAAATGAAGCTGTTGGCTTCTTCTTTGGAACAATTAGAAATGAGAAACACAATCACTATGAAACTAAGACATCAAGATCAACAACAATAAAAGTGAAGAACTTCTGCTGCAAACTGTTCTCCGCACAACCAGCTACATGTTAAATTCAAAGCACAGAGTGCTAACCACTCTACCATAGGGCCTCACACTAACTGTAGCTTGTCAGATTCACAGTATGCATTCAGCTCAGAGTTCATCACATCGTGGAACCTCACATTGAGAACTGGATTTAGAGCCCACAGTGATAACCACTATGCCATGGGCATTCACACTAACAGTGAATCATAAAATTTAAAGAATGACTCCCTAACTCCAGCAACAAACTGGTCATATGGGTATATTCATGCTTGAACCTACAAAACATCCTGCAAGCTTCAAATTTTCAAGTGCTCAATACTCCTTCTATACCCCATATTTATTATTAGGAATATTTTTAGTATATACCTTCTGCTATAATAAAATATCTTAAAATAAGAAAAGTATATAATAGAATAAAGAATATTTCTGTTTCTATTTATAAAGAATAGAAATTTGTATTTTGCAGTTTTAAATGGGAAGTCTAAGCCCAGTGTCTGTACCATTATCATAATATTAAACATATATATGCAAATGAACATAGGTTGTTAAAATTAAAATATAACTACTTTGTTTTTCCTTTCCCTTTTCTCTTTATAATGTTTCCCATATGCTGTTTTCCTATCTATCTATCTATCTATCTTTCTCTCTCTCTCTCTCTCAAATTCCTGATCTCAGTTTACACAGACACCCAGACACACACAGAGAGAGAGAGAGAGAGAGAGAGAGAGAGAGAGAGCTCAATCTGTATAAGGTTCTTGTATATCCATGAATTCAGGATTGACCCTTGGTTTTGAATAACCAAAAGGTGTGCTCTCCCTGAGGACTACAACTTATCCCACCCCCCGCATTCCTTAGTTGCCTGTACTTTTTTGTCTAGGGTTGAAGCATTACAAGATATTTCTCCCTCCATGTCGGCATGTCAATTGGTATCATCCAACTATATCTATGAAGCATCATCAACATGGCTGCCTACCATAATACTTTTAATAAGAAAGATAGAATAAAAGAAAATACCACTCCTTATAACAATCTTTTTAATTTTTTGATTAAATTTTTCATACAATATATTTTGATCATCTTTTCACTCCTCTAACTCTTGCAATGTCTTTACTCTCCTAACTTCATGTTCCTTTTCCCTCTCAAGAAAAACAGAAAAACAAAATAATCAAAAAAGTGAAACAAACTTAAAAAAAATAAAATAAAAATACATCAATAAGACAAAAAGTGCCAAAACAAAACAAAAAGCACACGAACATATAGCTATTGTGTGTTAGCCAGATGTTGCTGGCCATGGGGCCTGACCTGGGTGTGATTGATATACCCAGTGACACTCTACTGGAAACACTGATAGTCCCTTTCCCAGCAGGTATCAATCGTAAACAGCTTCTTGGTTAGGTGTGGAACTTTGTGTTTACCTCCTCTTCTCAGTGCTGGACTTCGACTGGTTGGAACCTGTGCAAGTCCCATGCGTGCTGTCATAGTGTCTGTGAGTGGTGGTGAATGTGTCTCCAAGGAAACAGCATCTTCCAGACACAACAGGACTGGTACTCATGTTAATTTAGGACAGTCTTAACAAGTCCTTCCTCTTCCTTTTGAATATTACATTCAAGGAAAGATGAAGCGTTCCCTCCAAGAATTTTCATTCAACAATCTATGTTAGGGTCAAAGATAAGTTCAGTAACTGTTAGGCTCCACCTTTTCTCCTCACCCCAAATTGCTGAGTGAGGAGTGAACAACAGTACGGGAAAAAAGAGTGATCAGCTGTGCAACCCTCATAGCAGTAAGTGGTTCTCTGGTTTCCCAGGTGAGTTGCAGACTAGGGAACTTCAGGAAATGGAGCAATTACAGGTCCTGAGTACCAGTGACTCCTAATTTTAGACAGGAAGAACTCAATATGAAATTCTATCTGAATGAAGCTCTAAAATCTCTAGGGAGAAATTTGCAAAGCTAGATACTGAATTTGACCTTCTGTCTTCTTGCTTGGCAACATGCCCTGCAAGCAGCACACACAGACAGCTTGCAAGAGCTTGGATGATTAAAAGCCTTCCTCTTCACAACTTTTCCAAAGTACTCAAGTCCTTAAGGCTTTACTTAAAAAAAAATAACTGGTGCCAAAGAAAATTAATAATGATGTGCACCACAGTGAGCCCTGGACCATTTTTAAGTCAACTGATTTAATTCTCAGCATCCTAGCTCTCAGTTTTCAAATCCTTTTCCAATACAACTCTCCCCAGGGACCCAATGATGCTTGTCTGTTCCTCTGCCCAGTTCCTACCACTTCTTGAATACAAACCATGAGTTTGCATCTTCATATAAATGAAATCCATTATCTCCGGGATTTAGGAGACTAAATTCCCCCAAGCCCCCCAAAAATAAAGTAAATGACCATGTTGTGACTGATGAGAGTAAGCATATATGAAACAGGTGAGCATCCATTAAGCTATCTCTCTGTCTACACCTTATGAAAACAATTTAAAAGATTCTTTCTCTTCTAATCCTCAAGGGACTCTGTAATGAATAAACAGCTCTTGATAAATTTTGTTACCTTTAGCATTTCTTTCTGTATATTAGTTTCATATAAGTTTGCAAATATTCAAATTGTTCATTTATGGAAGAATTTAAAGAACAAGCAGATTAAGACACTCTGAAGACATTAGACCAAAGGGATGAGAGACCCAGCTTTAGTACCATCTACTTCAGGGAATTTGAGACCCTTAGTAGATGCACATCCTGTTGCCAGCATATACTTAAACCTGCAATGGCAGTGCTTGTTATGTCCTGTATATTCTATGCTTACAATTACAGCTCTCATGCAGAACTTTCCAGTCAAACTGGCAGTCACCAAGGTCAGGAAGGCTTTAACTTCCTGCCTCCACTAAGACTTTCTTGTTTTTCTTCTTCCCCTACTCTGTAAGAACTGGTCTACTCATCCTATGGAAGAGGTCCAATCTTAACTTATGTAACATTTTGCTACACTGCTTTCATTAATAGCAAGATTTGACAAACAACTAATTTGTTGACTCCCCACTTGTGGCTTTGGCCTTTGAATTTTGAGATCTTTAAGGTCCCATAGCAATAACTGAAAACAATTTGAATCTTTATTTTCTTAACTTGAAATACTGTTCAGCCCAAAGCAATAGTCAATGTGTGACTCCATTTCTCTTCAGGTCAACAGTCTCAAGGCTACCAAAGCTCAGGTTCGTATTAACCTTGTATTTACTTGATTTTTTGTCAATAATTATACTAAAAAGAATACTGATTGATTACATCTGAGTTGAATGTGATTTACTCACACATACTTCTGGTTCTGAGAGATAGGTAGAATTATGGTTACATCTATCTATCTGTAGACCCAAAACAAACCAATGATGGGTTACAAGTATAGTAACTTAAGTCAGTTCATTAGAGGGCTAGTCGGAGGAATGGGGTAGAAGAAAGTAGGTAGAGGCCACTTCACATATGATGATGGCAATATAAACAAATCAGTGAAGGACGGTGAACATCAGTCAGATTAGTGTCTATGCATTTAATATGTTAACTGTTTAGGATATAGGGTTTACAGGAAATAAAGACAGTGTTCATATATCAAATAGCAAACCAGTATAAAACTTTACATGAATTAGAGCCTGGGCAATAAACAGAGACAAAGACATATTTAAAAAACACTTGGAAACTGGTTGGATATGGTAAGTGAAGGCAAAGATAGTCTCGAGGATAAAAAAGAGGGTATTTTTATTCATTTAAATAAATGATTTAGTCCTAGTTAGGGTTTTATTGCTGTGAAAAAAAAAACACCTTGGTCAAGGCAACACTTACAAAGGAAAATATTTATTTGGGGTTGACTTATAGTTCATAGGTTTAGTCTATTATCATCATGGCAAAAAGCATGACAGCATGAAGGCAGACATAGTCCTGGAGAGGTAGCTGAGAGTTCTACATCTGAATCCACAGATAGCAGGAAGTGGATGTCACATTAGACCTGGTTTGAACACTTGAGACTTGAAAGCCTGACCCCTAGAGACCCACTTCCTCCATCAAAGCCACACCCACTCCAGACAAGGCCAAACCTCCTAAATAGTTCACTCCCTATGAGCCTATAGGGGCCATTTGTATTCAAATCACCACAGGTAATATTTTGTATGTGGAAATGGAGAGTTCTGTTTGGGTTGGACTGAGTTTGAAAGATGCCTACTACACAGACTGCAGGTGTTACAAAAATATAAGAAGAAATCTTGTGTGATCAATCTGGAGGTAGTAGGTAAAGCCATGAAAGCAGGTGATAATATCCTAGGAGAACCCTGAGGTGAAGGGGAGATATTTGCTAAGAAAAGAAGTATACTGACATTTAAAAAGATTAGGGGTCCCAAGGAGAAAAGCAACAACATACTAGAGTCTCAGAAGAAAAGCTTCAAAATGAACAGTTGGAAAAAAGCATGGAAAATGAAGGATCAGCCCAGCATAATGTAGAAACGGCTGCAAAACCGGGTGGAAGGGGTGAGGCGGCGACTGGCTGTGTAAACAAGGTTCTTTGTGGTAGAGGTAGGAAGGCATGGCACAGAATCTATGATATGCTGCAGTCCCATATTCCCTTCTGTAGTACATGATGAAAACGTTTTCTACCAACTGTTCACAGTATGAAGTCCAAGTCTGTCCTCGGGGTGTCATGGCAGAGGCTACACCGCACACTTGGCCACAGCCTCATGATTAACCGAGTCAAGCAAGCATGCAGATTCTAGCAATGCATCCGGGAAGTAATCTCAGGGAAAGATGTGGGAACAGATTTATTTTTCAGTAACATCTACTTGCTCTTGTCTCATCAATACTGATAGAACTGATGAAACACAAGACAGAAAACTCTCTCTCCTCTCTAAAAAGAAGGGATGTGGTGGAACACAGCAAAGTTAAGTTCTACACTGAACATGGGAAGCCTACAGTATGGCTCACCCTTACTTCCTATAGATGGCAAACAGGCAATGACGTTTTTTAACTCAGTCTAAATGGAATAACTGCATGAATAAAGTTGCCAAGGTGCTGCTTTGTCTGACCATTGTGTTATTAGTATAAAACTCTATCCTGCAATAATAATGCAAAAACTCTTAACTATGCTATGTATTTGTCCTACCTGCATTTGTCCTTTTTCAAAGGTTCACTCATAAATTCCATTTTGGCAGCCAGTGGAATTTTAAAAGATCATCATTCATGCAAAATTATTCTGCGCAGGTTTTTGTATGCCATGCTCATTGTATCCAACAAAGAAATTACTGTCGCTTATTTTAACGTATTAACAGTGTTTGGTTTGTAGTAGATTCTGCATAAATATTCAGTTCAATTTCCAGGAGCTTTCTTACTTCACAGGTAAATATAATATAAAGTGACTAATTCTAGAGAAAAATACCATTTCCCCCAGACTTCCAAATGCCAGAGCTCAAAATTTGTTTTGTTGTATTTTGTTCACAGTAATGGTGATGAGAAATAATCATAACATTTATTCTTCTCTATTAGATTATAAATTCTGTGAGAGGAGAAAGCTTGCCTCTTTTGTGCACTCTGGCATAGACAGCAGGCTCTCCACAAATGTGTGGTAAGTGAATTTTCAAACAAAACTGACCTATGCGGACTTTGTGAATAATAGAGGAAGGAATTTTTAGTACTTAAAATCTATGTACAAGTGTATCTCTAAAACTCAAATTTAACTCAGCTTTTGGGGTGTGAGGAAAACCTGTTCATTATCTTGTTGTAGAAGTAGTCAAAATACTTTGACTACCATAAATAGACAAAGTTCGAGTGGACCAAACGGGATTCAGAATCTCAGTAATTAGATTTGTCAATTCATTGCTTTCAGTACTGACCACTGAAAGCTTGCCCCCAATCCATTTATTTTTTTGAGACTGTAATTTAACTACAGTGTTTCTCCCTTCCCTTCCCTTCCCTTCCCTTCCCTTCCCTTCCCTTCCCTTCCCTTTCCTATCCTTCCCTTCCCTATCCTTTCCTTTCCTTTCCTTTCTTCAAGCTTTCTCATTTACCCCTCCTACTCTTCTTTCAATTTCTGGACTCTTTTTTCATTAAATGTTATCGCATATGTGTGTGTGTGTGTGTGTGTGTGTGTGTGTGTGTTTCTAAATAAAACCTGGTGGGTACATATAATGTTACTTGTATGTATACTTTTTCAGAACTGATCTTTTGGACAGTGGTGTGCTGTACTTCCCAGTGTGTGTGTGTGTGTGTGTGTGTGTGTGTGTGTGTGTGTGTGTTTGGGCTGGGAACCACCTTTCCTGTTTATTCAGTTGCCTGAAGTTCTTTCTGTAGCATAAAGGCCTCATGGGCTTTTTACTCTAACTTGGCATGTTTGTTGGTGAGCACGTGGCAGCAGAATGCAAACCAGATTACACAAAGGAATTGTTCAGGTTTCTAAAAATGGGGGCTGGTGATGCTCCTTTGAGAAGCCCACATTTGTCCTAATGTACTTTGTTTTTCTCTGTCTCTCTCTGTGTCTTTCTGTCTGTCTGTCTGTCGCTTCCTTTGTTTATGTTTTAAAGAACTTAGCTTAACTTTACTGATGTGGGAGTCTTCTGTTTTGTGTTGATTTCATTGGTTAAATAAAGAAATTGCCTTGGCCCTTTAATAAAACAGAAAATTATGTAGGCGGAGTAAACAAAACAGAATGCTGGGAGAAAGAAGCTGAGTCAGTAGGAGTTGCCATGATTCTCCCACTCCAGACAGATGCAGGTTAAGATCTTTCCTGGTAATCCAGCTTGTGGTGCTACACAGAATATTAGAAATGGGTTAGATCAATATGTAAGAGCTAGCCAATAAGAGGCTGAAACTAATGGGCCAAGCAGTGTTTAAAAGAATACAGTTTCCGTGTAATTATTTTGGGTAAAGCTAGCCGGGTGGTGGGACGCAGCCCCGCTGTTCATACTACAACACTTTACAAAAGGAAGGAAAGAAACAAAGAAAGAAAGAAAGAAAGAAAGAAAGAAAGAAAGAAAGGAGAGGGAGGGAGGGAGGGAAGGAGGAAAGAAAGAAAGAAAGAAAGAAAGAAAGAAAGAAAGAAAGATAAGTACCACCGAGAATCTAGGGACATATGAAACCCACATTGGAGGCAGAAAGAGTACAGTATTCCTCTAACTGTGACAACCAGCTCATCCTCTCCAAACTTAACTACAAAATGAAGATTATGCTCTTCCAGGGAAATTATTATAAAATGAGGTATCGCTGGAATGATATTGTTCAAGGCCTGAGAGGAAATTGGAAGACACTAAAGGCAGAGGTGCTGGTGTTCTGCCCGTCCCTGGTCCACACCATCCCCTGGCTCCATGGCCTAGACACCCATTTATAGACACACCTACCCCAACCCAAGCCCTCTTGTGCCTTGACTTGCTTTGGGAGGAGCCAGGTGAGAGTGCTGAGGAAGTTGTACTGCCAAGACACCTTCTGCAGGTAGCCCTTACCCAAGGACTGGTGAGCTAGAGTGTTTGATGCTGCTCCAGTGCCCTCCACAGAATCAAAGTGAAGCTGTCTCTAAACTGCCTAGTAAGCAAGTCAGCTCCTCTGTTTGCCTTTTCTTCCATTTCCGGACACTGTCGCACTCTCTCATAAGCCTTTCTGTGTGTGCTTCTCCAGCCACACACTCACAGCTACCACCTTCAGGGTCTGAAACTCGGGAACCTAATCTACATAGGGATGAAAGAACGACTATTCACCTGGCAGCAAAGGCACTGTCAGGTCGGAGGATCGCTCCAGTAGGGACTGACCAACAGTGTCTCCTACACAGAGTCCTAAAAGAGGATATATGTAATGATAGTGACTGACTAATGGTCAGAGCAAAATGATAATGATAGTGGTCACCTTCACATGGGCAAGCTCATAGCCTCCAAGAGGGATGTAAGAAACTTTCCATCATTGGTCATTGTCCGTGCTAGCAAAATCAGATCAAAGTAAATTTAGAACTCTCTCTCTCTCTCCAGAGAACATGACCAGAATGCTGTTTTCCTTTACCGTAGTAAACTTTTCAGCTTTAGGGGTACTTAAACCCTATTCTTTTATCTATCTATCTACTTATGAATGTGTGTATATGTATATTCTTTTATTGTATCTATTTACTTATAAAATGAGCTTCTAAGAAAAACACCCTCTCTTTTTAGAAGTGCTCACCCTGCGGGAGTGAAAAAGGAAGGGGACACTAGTAAACGAAAATTATAAGCCTAATGTCTGCCATGGTTAAGATCATTGCTACTGTTTGAGCCACTCTTTTTCTAGAGCATATTATTTGCTTCCTTACTTTCAATCGGTTTGGTATACAAAAAAAAAAAATGTCTCATCTGAATTCTTCTTTTTGGGGAGAGCACTTTCGAAAACCTGGGATCAAGACCAAAGGATACTGGAGATTTCTCCATTTAAAGTAAATAATAGTAATAATAATAATAATCTAGTCCCATCTATAGGTTTTGACCCCATAACATAAATGTCATGTCTTCTTCAGGCCTCAGAAAAATTATGAGGTCCTCAGTAGTCCATGAATTTGTCTCTTCTTTCTGCTTAGCATAACTCCTTGTAGGAGAAGCACCAGCTGCCTTTGGTACACATTACAATCTCTTCCTCTGATGTATTTTATATGCTAGTAAAAATCACTGCTTCATCTCTTAAACACCTTCTATATTTCCTCCACCAAACACACCATATGGTACTAGCAATTAGATCTGGGAAGTCTGAGGACAGTGATTTGTCCTGTTTACCTTGTGTGGTGGTATCTTATTTATCAAGTTGAAGGGATTTAGAACCACTGTGGAAACAACCTTCTCGGCAGATATCTAAAATTTAGTGATTCTAGACTGGATTAATCGAGGTAAGAAGACGCACCCTTAATCGAGAGTGGCACCATTCCATGGGCTAGAGTCCTGGACTGAACAAAAAAAGATGAAGCAAGTTGACTGCCAGCGTTCATGATGTTGTATGGCATGCTCTTCTAGATTGCAGCATTCCTTCTGAATTGAAACCTTTATTCCAGAAGGGAAGGAGCAGCATTAAGTGGTAAAGAGGAAGTCAATGGTCAACAAAAGGTGTGGGAGAACAGAAACTTAGAAGACTTTAGAGTGCCTCCCCACACCACCACTATAAAATGGAGTAAACAGTTCCTGGGCATAGAGACTTAGAGGAGATGTTTAGATTGGGGATCGACCTATAAGCTGCATAAAGGCCTCTGGGGATCCATCACTCATGTTGGAGTTGCTTTACAATGACGTTGCTTTTGAGTTATTTCTGCCCCTCATTAAGTAATCCCTTGTCCATAATCCTGTTGGGAACCCCAATTTAAAAAAAAAAAAGAGTTTACTAAATTAAACATGGACCCAATTTTTGTCTTGGTCTGCTGTGGACTGTCTTTCTTGGGTGACCAGATATGTGTGTTGGAGTTGCATTTTCCCAGGGAAAGTCTGTCATATAACACATGGCTCTCTACTTCACTATGGACACAAAAATGTCCCTGTTGCAATACCTTCCCTGCTATGGAACTTTTAACTAAATAAACCTCTCTTTCCTCCTTTTCCTCCTTCCTCCCTTCCTGCCTTCTTTAATTTGCTTTTGTCTAGCACTTTGTCCTGGCAATAAGAAAATAAACCTAGGTATTTCATTCGTTTCCCTCCTGGCCGTGTTCCCACCTGCCTCGCCCTTGCCACGTGTCATAAATTCTTTAACCCTTCCTATCAGATAAGTTTTAGAACTTAGTACTTTAGGAAGATTAAAACGGTGTTGCAGGTCATGAACTACATTTTATAAAATATTTCCCGGGGCTTCTGGAGTGACCTTCCAAAAATGCATACCTTGCTGTTCCTTTTTACAGAGATGAAAATTCACAAGACATGGCTTAAATAATAATATAGCTATGCATCCATCTGGGCAAAGTTGTTCCAGTAAATGAACTCAAAAAGAATAAAGAGTTAGCAGGGTTCAGCTGTAAAATGAGAGATAAAAGAGTGTGGAACCTTAAATCTATCCGTTTAGAAAAATTAAGAACACTTTTAAAAATTAATAACTCCTGAACGAAGCTGCTTCTTTGCAGAACTCAGGATGGTCTGCATGAATCGCCAATGTCTTTGCCTAGTTCCTGAAGAAACGGTTTTCTGTTTAAAGTGCCAGCCCTGGAGTGTAAGGCTTCTATACTGAAATATAAAAATTAAGACTGGAGAGATGACTCGGCAGTTAAGAGCATAGACCACTCTACATGGAAGCTCACAACTATCTGTGACTCCAGTTTCAGGAGACTCAGCACTCTCTTCTGGCCTCTGCCAGAACAAGATATACAGGTGATGCACAGACAAACATGCAGGCAAGTCCTCAAGCATATTGAATAAATAAACATTAACATAGAAAAATTGCAGAGACAGGGAATTAGTACCTTGACTTCACAACTCAAATGACTTTACTAGCAAACAAGCATCCACAGACATGGAAACAAAATCTCTCAAAGCAGTGGACTCATGCCAGATCACTGGAAGCCTCTCAGAAGTATCTAGTACAGTTCTGTCATTGCACAGATGAATCCAATCTTCAGATAGATTAGCCCACCAGGTTGGGAACAGAGTGAACCCCAGAATCCTCACCTCTAGGGTGAGTTCTTTCAGTACTCTTTGTTGCTTCAGGGGAACACAAGTTTCTCTCACCTTGACTCTTTTGGTTCTGCTTCTCCATAGTCACAGGACAGTTAGCCTCTCCTGCTCCCTGATTGAATGGGATGTATGGTATACACGATCTGTTGTGCAAGCCAAGTATGTCCTTTGAAAACAATGATGAATTTACCTTCCCCTTTGCTAAACCTACATATTATGTCAAGGTCTGAACTCCAAACCTAATAAAAAGAATTTTGTAAAGGGGAAGACAATATTACTATAAGTAATTATGGCCCCTAGTAAGCATATATTAAAGGTCTAATGAGATTATTTTGGAAATCCATTTTTAATATATACTTACAGTGAATCAAGCTATATTAGCCTCATTAATCAAATTCCTAATATGAAATGATTTTAGTATTCAAGGGTCTTATAACAGTTTTATCAAAATACTGTCTCTCATTTAAATGCTACACATCTCTTAATTTGCCACCTCCACAGTATCACTTAAATGGTTATATTAAAGTCTAACCTTACAGTTTCACTGTGAAAACATTATCTCAAGAAATAGCCATTTGTCAGAGTATAGCATGAAACATAAACATGATTTTTTTTGTAATTGAAAATAAATTTTTTTCATACAATGTATTCTGAGTACAATTTCTGCTTCATCTACCCCTCCCAGTTTCTCCCCATCTCCCTTTCTATCCAGATCTACACCCTGGCTGTCTCTTCTTAGAAAAAAAACAGATATCTAGGGAATAATAATAAAATAATATAATATAAGAATAACAAATCAGAATAGGACATAACAAACAGAAGCAAAAGAGCCAAAGAAAAAGTACAAGAAGTACATTAGACATTGAGACACATATGTTCATACACACACACACACACACACACACACACACACACACACGTTGTGATTCAACATTATGAGACAAAGATCCCCCAAAGATGTTGGGTTTGTTTTCTATGCCATCTATTGCTGGGCATGCAGCCTACTTTTAAGAGTAGTTTCTTTCCCCAGTGAGACTCCCTTGGAGAAAAGAGTTTTTTCATTCGCAAATGGATATCAGTTGGAGATAGTTTCTGAGTAAGGGATAGGGGCATTTGTCCACTTCTTTCAATCTATTACCCCATCTTGTGAAGATCCTTGCAGGCCCTGTGTATGCTGCCACAGTCTCTGCGACTACATATGTGCATCAGTTTTGCTGTGTTTAGAGGACCATCGTTCTTGATGTACTCCATCCCCTCTGTCTCTTTCACTCTTTCTGTCTCCTCTCTTAAGAGATCCCTGAGCCAGCTTGTGCATCACGGATGGATCCTGGTCTCAGGTGGGATGCCTCACTCAGACTTGATGCAGGGGGCGGGGCTTGGTCATGCCTCAACTTAATGTGGCAGGCTTTGTTGAACCCCATCCACGGGAGGATGGAATGGGGGAATGAGCTAGGGGGAAAGTGGGGAGAGCGGGAGAGTGAGAGGGAGGGGGAAATATGGTTGATGTGTATAATTAAAAAGAGAGAGTGAGAGAGAGAAAGACAGAGAGAGAGAGAGAGAGAGAGAGAGAGAGAGATATTTAAGGGGGAAGTTTGGTAGATGCATTCCATTTAAAGCCCAGAGTTCCGAACAGGCTCCAAAACCACAGAGAAACCCTGTCTCGAAAAAACCAAATAAATAAATAAATAAATAAAGCCCAGAATTCCAAAGTCCCGGATTATTTGCATAATAATACCAAGACAGTGGGTACCTGTATTTGCTCCCATCTGCTACAGGAGGAAGCTTCTCTGATGATGACTGAGGAAGGCACATCTATGAGTACAACAGAACCATTTTATGGTTATCTTCCCTCAGCAGTACTTGGTTTTCTTCTAGGTCCTTGCCTATCTAGTCTTGGGGTTCTTGGCCACCCAAGCAACATGAAGGATGGGTGGGTCTTAAATCCAATGGCCATTGGCTTGTTACTGCCACAAGCTTTGTGTCACTGTTGTACTAGAATATTTTGCAGGCAGGTCTCCATTTTAGAACAAAGGATTTGTAGCTAGGTTGGTGTTTACATTCTCCCTTTGGTAGAGGGAAGAGAACCATGAACACTAGCCCATAAGGGTCAAGGCTCAGGTAGGCACTAACTTGGCTTCTCCGTGTGCAACGAGTTGTATAAGTGCTGCCTTCAGCAACAGGGCCTTACAGCTTGTGGAGAACAACAAATAGCCTTGCCAATAGTAGTCTTGGTTATTCACAGGTGCCCATGGAACCCTGTTGGCCAGCAAGCCAATCAGGTATAATCCATTCCCAGTACTGGAAGTTTCATTTGGTGATGAGATATCCAGTTGGAGATCTGTCTCCGTCATTTTTTAGAAATTTCATTTAGATTTCCTCCTCACGTGTATATGTTTTAGAAAGCTTCTCCTGTATTAGAATATATGACCCCTCAAATGACTCTTAGTTTTAGATGCCTTTCCTTGAGGTCTCCTCCATGCCTCCCCACACCATCCTCTTTTCTATTTCATCCTCCTGTTCTAGTAACCATCACCGCCATTCCACTGCCATTCATTCATAACTATCTATTCTAGTTCCCCTTCCAAGGAAGATCCATCTCTCCCACCATGGCCCTTACTCTATACCTGAATTTGAAAAATAAGAATTGTACCAATGACATAGCAGGTAACAACTGTATATAAGCAAGTGCATACTTTATTTGTCTTTCTGGGTCTGGGTATCCTCACTTTGTTTGATTGGTGTTTCTAATTTTATCCATTTACCTGTAAATTTCACGATTTTGGGATCTTTAACAGCTAAGTGATATTCCACGGTGTAAATATACTACATTTTTATCCATTCATCCATTAAGAGACATCTATTTTCTCTCAAATTCTGGCTATCATGAATAGGGCAGCTATAAACATGGTTCTCTTTATGGTATAATGAGGCATCCTTTGGTTATACACCCAAAGGTATTATAACTGAATCTTGAAGGAGATCAATTCTAGTCTTGAGGAGCCATTATACTGATTTCCACAGTTACTGTGTAAGTTTGCAGTCCCATCAGCAACAAATGAATGTCCTCCTCACTCTACTTCCTCCCCAGCATAAACTGGCATTTGTTTTATTGTTCTTTGACATCTTGACTGGTGCAAGATGAAATCTCAAAGTGCTTTCATATGCATTTCCCTAATGACTAATGATGTTGAGCATTTCTTTAAGTGTTTTCCAGCCACCTGGGCTTGCTCTTTTGAGAAGTCTTTGTTTAGATCCGTAGCCCATTTTTAATTTCTTGATGTTATTTCTTTTCTTGATGTCATATTTTTTGAGTTCTTTACTCTTATCAGATGTGCAGCTGATAAAATATTTTCCATTCGGTAGACTTCCACTTTGTCTAAATGATAGCATCCAAAAATTTTAGTTTTATTAAGTCCCACTTTTTAATTGTTGTTCTCATTGTTTGTGCTATATATGTTCTGTTCAGAAAGTCTTTTCCCATGCCAAAGCATTCTAGAATATTTCCTACTTTGTCTTCTTCCAGATCCAGTGTATCTGGCCTTATACTGAGGTCTTTGATCCATATGGAGTTGACTTTTGTGCAGGTTCATAATTATGGATTTATCTGTATTCTTCTACATGCAGCCATACAGTTTCCATGGATGTATGAATTTATGTCTGGGACTTCAGTTGTATTCCAGTGGTCAACATGTCTTTGACAATGCCATATTTTGTGCCAATACCATACTGTTTTTATTACTATAGCTCTGTAGTACAATTTGAAATCAGGGGTGGCAATACTTCTAGAAATCCTTGTATCACCTAGCATTGTTTTAACTATCCTGTGCTTTTTCTTTCCATATGAAGCAGAGATTGTCCTGTCAGGGGCCCTGGGAGGATGCAGCAGGTGACAACTAATGTCAACCCACCAGAGGAGTGGTTCTCTGATGGAGGAGAATCCCATCTGGGAAAGGCTTGTGGGCTCTGGAAACTGTTGCTTCTGTCTATAATTTCACATGTATACAAGCAGCTACGGTGTCTCCCAATATCTGCATTGTAGTGTGCAATTATCTCATGATTGCATCTCAATCTTATGGGCACATATATCCATGGATGGTCAGGAATATGACTTCTCATTTAGCTGTACAGTTTTGATATATAGAAAATATAATAGGATATGCTTCATAACTAGGTATATTGTCCCACAAAGACTGTAAGAGCTTTTCTTCAAACCCTGCAGGTAGCTTTGAGAGCTGGTCTTCCAAGCTACTAATATTGTCCTTTTAATTTCTGTGAAGAATTGTGTTAGAATTTTCATGGGGATTGCTTTGCAGTACTAGATTGCTTTTGGTTGAATGACCATTTTTACTATTTTAACTCTACTGATCCAATGAGCATGGGAGATCTCTCCATCTCCTGAAATCTTCTTAAATTTCTTTCTTCAATGTGTTAAAGACAAACAAGAGTTTAAATAATATCCTCTGTGGTAAAATAATTTCAAGTGCTTCCTCAAATCTTAGGTAGTATTACATTTTATAGACTTTTAATAGAGATATAATTTTTTGCTGAGTTTTTTCAATAGAAAAACTGAATTGAAAGGAAAGAAAAGTTATTATGTACCCCTATTCCCTACAACAACATGATATCCTGAAAGATTGTCCTCTCTGCTAACCCATCTCCTCTTCCCATTTTTGTAAAGGTGAAGAAAAAGAGAAAAGATCTATCATGAGCCTATATCTGCACAGAATGTGAGGATATAGGAGTGGGAATTGAAGACACGGAAAGCCTGAAACAAGACACCCTCTCCTTTTGATTATCTTGATCACAAACAGAAGCAAATAGAAAATATTCTTCCACCTTTTGTATCTTTAAAATAAAACACTGATTAGCTTTGGACTAAAAATAACAACTATCTCAAGAGACTGTTCCAGTGTCTTGCTGTTAAAAACATACTAAAGACAGATTGTCCCCTCATTCACTACAGAAAAAGCTCCAAAGGATAGTACAAGCTCTTCTGCAAGCAATCACTATAGGAATCCACTAGTGAGTCCGAACTTGTGAGCTGATTTTTACAGACACTCTAATGTTCCAGTGCATTATGAAGCAAGTACAGAAGCATGTTTCATTTAACGAATGATCCTATTTTTCAGACAGAGTATCTAGAACAACCACGTCACTGAGAACTCACAATTAAGGAGAAAGAAAGCCAATTCTGCACACTGCCCAAATTCAAATTCTCATTCACTTCTTTCTACTAAAACTAACATATATTATGAACAATGGAGGTTTGAATATATAGTATATTTGTCCAATCAGCAACTAGAAACCACACAGTAGATTAAGCAGAAGAAGATATAAACAATATTTAAATGATAAACAAACCATGATGATTATAGCAGCTATAAAATATAGAGAAATACCATATGGCATATTAGGACTAAAGGAAAGTAGTCAAGGAAGATCAAATGTGGAAGAGATTTAGGATGAGGCTCAGCACTGATTAGAAAAGGTGTACTTATAGTTATTTCAGCCCAAAGGAAACTAGAAAGATAAATTAGTATGTACAGCCTAGAGTTAAGCCCTGTAGGGAAAGAGTGATCTTTAGTTCCGGGCCACACATACCCGAATAATCACACAAAAACTATACTAATTACAGCACTGCTTGTCCAACAGCTTAGGCATATTTTTGGCTGACTCTTATATCTTAAATTAGCACACTTCTATTAATTTGTGTTTTACCATGAGGCTTGTGTTTGTTACCTCCTGATTCTTAGGAGGCTACATGGCATCTGCCTCCTTTGGCAGCTACATGGCATTTCCTTGGCTCTGCCTACTCTTTCTATATATCTCTTTCAGCCTGGCTACATTCTGTCCTGTCATAGGCCAAAGCATCTTTATTCATTAGCCAATAAAAACAGCACATATACAGAAGGACAACCCACATCAAGTCTCCAGTCATCAGATAAGCAGAAAGTAACTGTTTAGCACAGAGGCTATAGGCTGGTAATCAGGAACCTCTAGTGTGGCTATACAAAATGAACTAGACCCCTGCAGTCCCTGTATTGCGGTGGAAATGCCTTTGAGCATGGGCAAGCAAAAAGACTTTGTGCACTACATCCCAAATTGAAGGGGATTCAGAAAGGTTATGACCAGTCTGAGGATGTAAGGTGAGTGATGACTCTGGACCCATGAATATGACTGACATCCATCACTGCTAACTGAAACCTCCCATCCTCACCTGAGCCTGATCCAGCAGCAGAAGGCTGAAGAGCCCTTTCCTTTCTCACACAATGAGCAGCCTTAGCATAATCTTAGCTATGAAAGAGAAATGCAAAATGAATTCTCTCTGTTACCACAGGACAATACTGAAGGGTGAACTGAATGCTGGGTAGTAATAAAGGTAGGAAACAACACTTGTGGGCTTGTGTTGTGCACAGCCCAGCTGACGGGAAGAAACACTATCCAGCATCTAAGAACTATCCCCTCACACTGCACAGTTCTCCTACTGCTACCTCAAAGTTAACTCAAAAATTTAGAGTCAGGATAGCTCTAAACTTGTTACATAAGATTTTAAAACACATTTCACTCAAATACAGCTAGAAAAATTCCAAAGTCCCCCCAAGTTCCCTACAAACAACAGTACTTTCCCAACAGTCTAATAATGACAGTTAGAGAATTAATCTACTTCCAGATACCAGCTCTGATAGTTGTGTCATTCCCAAAGTATCAAGGACACATTGCTTTCCCCTGAAAAAAAAAAAAAGTACATATAACATTTAAACGACTTTACTTTGTTCTCACTTAGGAATCTCACATTTATCATATTGATCACTATACCCACTACAGTGGTATAAATGCCTCTATCATTTGGAACTATAAGACAAGAAGACTCTTCCACTATTAGGCACAGAGAAAGTGTACACTATTCCAAACTCCAGTAGCAATATGATAACCTTCACAATGAGCGCTGCAGTCAAGGAGATGCTAGTGTGATCTCTAACGACTGTCCTTGTATCTGAACATGCAAGCAGAGATAACCCTTACATTGTTATTTCTAATTCCAAATCTTAGAAATCGACTCTTCAAGGTGACACTGCTAATGCAAGCTTGTGGCTCCAGGGGAACAAAGTAAGACCCAGTCTCAAAATTAAAGGGAAATGAAGGCTAGAGATACAGCTCGGTGGTAGAAAGCTTGTCGGGGATGTGATATGATGGGCTCCAAAGTATTAAGAAAAAAGATGAGAAGAGAGGAGGAAAACGTTTGGAGGAGTCAGGTTATTCTTTAACACATTACCTTAGACTCCTTCTCTAAAAAGAAAATTCCTGACAATATTCAGGCTGCTCCAAGGCATTGAGTGGAAAACAAAAATAAAAGTAAACATTTACTATTTTAAGTAACACAAAGCTACATCTTGTACATACACCTATCATTCCTCGGAAGAAGGAAATGCAAAAGAAATCCTTCCAGTTACTTTGTGACACTGAAACTAAAGGGTAACCCAAAAGGCCAAGTCTTAACATCTATTAAATATTCTTCACAGCACAACCCGAGGAAACAGAACTAATGAAACTTGCAGAATGTTAGAGTATAGCATGAAGTGCTTCTCCCCAAGAGGGAAAGATGCCATGAAAGAAAATGATCAGTTAATAAAAGTCAGCTCCCATCTCAGATTTTCAAAATTAATCCTGATTAAAGTATGCTTCCTCAAGGATCCCCTTAATTCATTTCTGAATGTTATTTCCTTGAAACAATTCTCACCTTCGTTATCCAGGCATAGTTTGTGGAGGAAGATTTGAATTCCCTTTGAGAAAAGTTTTAGTAAATTGCTTTTTACTGCCCAGAGACTATATGGGAAACTGGGAAAATGTTAATAAATTATTTTTCAGTGTAAAATTTTTACTGTTTCAACTATTAATCTATTAAGATTGTCAGAATTTTCATTTGTGCAATCCCTGAACTCTAGTGTGTAAATACCTTCAGCAAACAACGGTGAAAATCTCGAGGCAATGAGTATGTGTTCTTATCAGTCATGCTGTAGGTACAGCTTAGTATCAGCTCTGCGGTCAGGGGAAAAGACACTGTTCAGAGATTTAACCTAAAAGTGAGCTCTTAGAAGCTATTAAAATTCTAAGCTCTTTTACATCAACTTCCTTTTGTAATGATTAACATTAACTGTCAGACTGACTGGATTTAGAGTCACCTGGGAGACACACCTCTGGGCATGTCTTTGAGATTGTCCAGATTAGGTTATTGAGGACAACAGATAAGCCCTACATCTGGGCTGCACCATTTCATGGGCTGAAGTCTTGTACCATATCAGAAAGAGGAAGAAAGCAAGCGGAGCACCAACATCCACCCATCTCGGCTTCCTGACTATGAATGCTGTGTACCCATCTGTCTCATGTTCCTGCCATGATGCCTTCTCAG
This sequence comes from Microtus oregoni, assembly GCF_018167655.1. Taxonomy (NCBI): domain Eukaryota; kingdom Metazoa; phylum Chordata; class Mammalia; order Rodentia; family Cricetidae; genus Microtus; species Microtus oregoni. Next base: position 5,167,220 of record NW_024543091.1, on the reverse strand, counting down.
CCATGATGGACTGCAACCTCCAACCATGGCCCATGATAAATTCTTGCTTCCTTTAGTTGTTCTTGCTGGGTAATTAGTCACAGCAAGGAGAACGTGGCAAAAAGAAACCAAGCTTGCTTGGGCTCTAATTGTCCATCACAGAATATACATTGAGCATTTAGGATCTATTTCCTAAGAATAATTTAATAGTTAAAACTTCAAAGTTCTACCAGAGCATTTGAACATATCCTACTTTAAGAATTCAAAACTGAACTGGCAAGATGATTTAGGGCATAAAAAACAGTTACTATGAAAAGCCTGATGACCTGAGTTCAATCCCCCAAAATCACATAAATAAGACTAGATATGGTGGTGTGAATCTGTAATTCCACCACTTCTACAATTAGATGGGATGCTGAAACAGGAAAATTACCCAGTATCCATGAGTCAGCTAGTCAGAGCTCTCCACAAGCATCAGAAACAATAAAACACACCCATCTCAACAAATGGAGAGAACTGACTCCATTCAGTGTATCTTCTGTCCTGCACATCACGCCATGGTGCATACACACACATACACCATATACACATGCACTCAAATTTTTTAAAAGAATTCAGGAGTAATGGTTGAATAAAGTAGTCATAAAGCCTCATATAACATATATTATGTGATATAATAAAATGCAAAATTTGCCTTTTTCTGTTTTCTCAATATTTGAAGCCACAAAACAATCCCACACCAGTTAAGAATTATGGATAATAAACAGGGTTATTTATTTAAGGGGGAAAAACTTACAGATCATTGTCCCAAACAACAGTCCTCTTGTTGCATTCTTTCAGATGTGCAAGGGGATAGACAGGGCTCCCAAGGACACCTGTATGAAATGTATAATCTTTCTTCTCCAAAATAACATGAAGTTTAAGTGAAAAAAATGGGGTGATTTACATATAGCAAACATAACAGCAATGATAGCACACTTTCCTAGGTTCTTGTCATAAACAGGCAGTAGAGCCAAGCACTTACTAAACTTTCTTTTTTTAAAAAAAAATATACAGTAATTAAAGTATTTTTAATGAAACTTAGTTCCCCTCCAGTTGAATGTTACCGGTCTTGGTGACTCACTTGTAACAAAAAGAAGTAAGGTGGCTTTTATTTATTTATTTTTGATTTATTTATTTATTCTATGCAATCATAGTAACTACAGAGTCCATCACTTTCCCAACTGGAAGAGTTTAGTGGCGAAAATCACTTGTCCATACCCCTGTGCCTTTCCCAAAATGCTTCTCACATGAAAGAGGGGCATTCTGGGCTCTAGTTTCTGTACCCTTATCTTACTACATGAAAGAATATAAGTTGCAGGGAGGTGTGGCTCATGACTAGAGCATTTGCCATGCATATAGAGCATGGAAGAGGCCCTAGGTTCAATCATTAAAAATAGGAAGAAGGAAAAGAAAAGAAAACACGTTGCGTATTTGTGACAGAAACAGAAACACGTTCCTAAAGCAATTGCTTTCTTATCACAAGTACTGCCTAAATACAACAGGCAACTCTGAGATGGCCTAAATTATGAAATAAACAAAACAGTTCTGTCCATGGGCCTTTGTTAATCACTAAGGCACTTTGTGGAATAGTGCTATTTTTAGGACAATATGTTAAAATTCAAGCTTATTTATTATACTGAACAAATACTTCTGAGCAAATAAATGAGAAGATGTCATTTCTTTTAAATATGTAATAAAATTTCTTGCTTGATTTAGACAAAGAATTATAAGAGTAACTTTCGCATCTCTGCAGAGTTCCTCTCTAAAGTTCCTATACACATCAAGTGCCTTTTGCTTTCTGCTGTGCACATGTCTGTACACTGTGTTCTCATTGAGATCAGAGTAGAAACATTGTGTTTGTCCTTCCTGACTTATAAAATCTAGGAAGATATTCATGTTCTGGCTTTGTGGGAGCCTAGCCAGTTTGGATGTTCACCTTCCTAGACATGGACGGAGTGGGGAGGACCTTGGACTTTCCACAGGACAGGAAACCCTGACTGCTCTTTGGACTGGAGAGGGAGGGGGAGAGGAGTGGGGGGAGGGGGAGAAGGTTGGGAGGAGGGGGAGGGAAATGGGAGGCTGGGAGGAGTCGAAAACTTTTTTTTCTTTTTCTCAATAAAAAATTAAAAAATAAATAAACAAATGATGGCAAATACTGAAAAAAAAAGAATGTAAACTTCTTTGATTGGTGGATATACATAGCAAGAACGTGGAGTAAATGTCTCTTGTATTACTTATTAATAAGATTAAAGCATTAGTCATTCTACCAAAAAAAAAAAAAGGAAGAATTGGGGGTTGCCTTACCTTATCTCTAATGATTCAGAAGATAAGTAATGTAAAAGAAAATTAAAAGTAGATTAGGAATGACTAAAAATAGTCTTGTTGGCATCTCTTAGGTAAAGGGGCCAGAGCCCAGCTCCCGATTCCTAGTTCATAAAACCTGAAGCTTGTTCCGCCAGTGCATCTGACACAGCAATGGTGTGTCTTTTGATCTCCAGTTCCCCTTGTTGCTAACATCTGGCAAGGAGCACGCCCCTAGGACATGCTCACAGTCTCCTGTGATGAATGGGACCCCGGAGAGAGTGCCATCTCCTTGGACAATTACCAGAGCCAAAGGATCCTAAAATCCAGTGTGCCCAGCTCGACAGTAGGTTCACACATCCCTTCCCTGTTCCTTTTGTACCCTCTTCCTCTCCCATGCAGCTTCAGGGAGGACATTAAAAGTCACGGCTGCCCTGAGCCTCACTAAACACAGAACGCTCCTGGGGAGCTCTCAATCAAAACTGACCTGTATCCTGCAGCTCAGAATAGGTTCTGGGCTCAGCTTCAGGTGACCCGAACTAATTCCTATTCCCACAACCAAACCTCAAGCAGACATAAGACTCCAGAGAAAGATAAAAATCATTTCCTCGAGACGACTTTTCCCAAGTCCCCAGAACACTTTTTCTGCTGATGCTAAAGCCGGGGTGGATAACCAGTCACCTAGAGGAGCTTTTCAGGTGACTTTCTGTCCTTACCAGTACACCAGACTTTCCCTCCTTTATGTTATCACTGAGCAACTGAACTTGGTTCAGCATACAGGAGACCTGACATGCACCCTCATCTGTGAGTTCCCTCAAGGCGCTCTCCTCCTACATGAATGGATAAAGCCGAGCTGTCACTTCTTTCTGAATTCCTTTGTCCCCCAAGGCATCAGCCTGTCTTACAGAGAGCCTTGGAATCTTCTAGCAACTGCCAGATTCTTCCTTTCCTTGGCACAACACAAACAACAGCATAACAAGGCTGAGCCCTGGAGAGGTCACTGGATGTCAACTTACACTTCAAAGGTGTCTTTTCTGTCTGAGGAAGACATATCACCTGCCCATTAAATATCCATCTACAATACGCTCAGATGCAGACTGGGCCTTGATCCTTCTCCACAGATTTGATGGAGAGCTTTAAACCCTCCTTTTCTGAAGCCCATCAACATTTGATGGCCATAGTTTCAACAGAATAGCAGAGCATTCAGCCACAGACACTATATCATTTGATCATTTAAATAGTAAAATGTAGCATGATTAATAAAAACACAGAGACCGATACCGGGGCTCAAACTGAAGATCAAAAATCAAAGCAGTCAAGCCACTAGAGAGCTCTTACCTCTTTGAAATCTTCAGAGTGAAAAAGAGCAAGTTCCTGTCTCATCCCATCTAAATCTAAATTTTTATTACCTCTGCAGCTACTCAACATCAGAAAACATCTTCCTCAACAATCTGGTCCAGGAGTTATCTCCTTGAAGAAATGACTTTTTCTTGAAATTTAGTTTCTCTAATAGAAAATTCAGACAATAGTGATAATAATCTCATAAGACTGATGGCTAGCAAACAGGGAAAAGAATGGTACCTGACACTGAGCCCATAAGAGACAATAATGCTGGTGAGAGGTCAAAGACCTGGCAAATGAGGTCTAGCCTGGTGTCTTCAAAAGTCAGCCAAGGACTGACTGAAAAATCAAAATAAGGATAGGTCAGAAAGGAGTAAAATCAAATGTAAATATAATCAAAGTATTAGAGCTAAAAGAAATTTCCCATTATTTTTGTTCATGAGCCAAAGTCCTTCCTCTATGTGCAATGCCCCTAAATCTTGGCAGTAATATTGAAGAAGGTGTTAGGGCATGCATAGTTGAATATTGTCTTAAGAAGAGCCAGGTTTTCCATTGCAGGAAGAAAGTTGATCGTACTAGAGAATGAAGAGCAAAGGAGGGGAGCTGCTGTAGTACAGGGCAGCAGATAAACTGGAATTGCTCCTCTCTATCTCTTACAGCTCCTCCTCTGCCCCTCCTCATGGGGAAATACACTTGAGCACCACCTAGGGGCCAATTTAGCACAAGACAAGCCGGCCTAATAATTAGCACAGAGTTAGTTCACAAAAGTCAGAAAAGGAATAGTACTGGAGGCAGACAGCCATTGTTTGTGATCCAAAAAGTCAAATCCAAAGCAGGGGGCAGACCTAGTATGGTCAAAAGAGTTTTTAGGAAAGTCTTTGTTTTCCAGTGTTTCCCAATACTTGCTGTCATTGGAATCACCTGGGCTCCTTGTTAACACATGGAGTCTCTATTCAGTACAGTTAGGTGGACGCTGGGTTCTATATGTCTAACACACACCCAGATCCCACTACTACTGCTGTTCCAGGAATGATACTTGGTGGAGCAGGGTGCCACCCCCATGGGAGAGTCCCTCAGAGAGGAAGTCTTTTCACAGGATATGACCTCAATCTAACAGATGTTAAAAGGAGTGAAAACTAATATCTTGCCAATTCTTTTCAGAACTTTCCAGATGTTGAATGTAAACTCTTTGATCTAGGCCCCCACCTGACAGAGTTCACAGCTTATTCTCCTTTTAAGATAGTTTATGTTGAGATTTTTTTCCTAAGTGTTCCACCCAATAGAGACCCAAAATCTGTTTAGAATGTGTCCTCCAGGTATGTTGCAGGTTCCCATGGAAGCACATGTCACTCACTTCTCCCACTGGTTAGAATTCCATCAACTCCAAGAATCACATCAATCTCTAGCAAAAGATGGACTATGGTTTAATAGTCACTGAAAGTTGATCTCACAACTGCTATCCTGCACACCTGAAAGGCTCTTGTATGGGAGATTCTTCTGTCTTTGTGACCTTTGGAATAAAAGTTCACAAGCAATAGTTAGAGTGAGGTGGAACTATGGCATACTCACACAGTAGTGAAGACAACCCTCTACAGACAAGACGATGACAAGCAGTTTAAATAAGGTATGCCGTTAAGCAAAGGGCAAACACCATCCTGCAAATTTGTTTTTAAGAATCTGCATGGTTCCCAAGGAAACAGGGGAGCAATGGGCTTGAGGGAGAAGGAGATGTGGGAGGAAACAGAGGAGTGGAAGGAAGGGAAACTGCATTCAGGATGTATTATATGAGAGAAGAATAGATAAAAGTAAAAAAGAATATGTGTGATTCCATGAATTCATCACCTTTATGCAAAACAGACAAAATTTAAATTTATTTTTAACCTTGAACACTACAACATGGTCATTTCAAACAGCTGAAAAGATTTGTATCCAATCATAAAATCCTCTTGCTACCCTTTTCAAGCATACAAACTTCATTTGTCACAACTGTCCTCTTCTAAAAAGATCTCTCATCATGATCTATTGCTTAACACATGGTGTATTTTTAATAAAAAATGGACCCCATAATCTCATATATATGAACACTCAGTCAACACGTAGTGGCACTACTTGAGGAGTAAATGTATCCTTGTAGGAGGAAATGCATCACTGGGAGTGGAATTTGACATTTCAAAACACCAAACCAGGCCCAGTATCTCCCTCTTTCTGCTTTCTTCAGGTTCAGATGTAGAACTCGCAGCTACTTCTTCAGCACCATGTCTGCCTGCATGACACAATGCTCTCCACCATGTTGATAATGGACTAAATCTCTGAAACCATATGCAAGCCCCAGTTAAATGCTTCTTAAGAGTTGCTATAGTCATGGTGTCTCTTCATAGCAATAGAACACTGGCTGAAACACATGCTAATCTGGACCATTACTTCAAAAGGTTGAGAGTCTTTACTTCTCTGTTCATCAAAAAACATAATGTAGATTTCATATACAGACACTAAATGGGGTATGGGGGTTTGTACTGGGTAAATGATTCAGCTGCTAAGAGGGTGTTAGACACCCAACGCCCTCTTCTGACCTCTACAGGCATTGCACTCACATTGTGTACATACTCAGACACACACATATAAAATAAAAATAAATGAGTTAAAAAAAACTTTAAATCTTTAAATACAAATCTCTAATCAGAAGTGAGACAATAAGATGGGACAAAAGAGGAGACATGAGATACATTTATGCATAAAGATTAGGTTTTAACATTATGCATGGAAGTTGCTGGATGATTAAAAGGATTCACGCTTTAGAACAGGCTTTACTGGTTAGCCAGGCTGACTGATGTGAATTGGAAAGATATTTAGGACTCAAACAGAATAAACAGTAAGAGCTATAGTAAGTCAGTTCAGAGCAAAAGACTTAACAGTGGAGCAGCAGAGGCAAATGAGGATAAGCCCCTACTTTCCACAAATGCCTGCCTTATTTTCAGTTTCTCAGGGCTTATTCATCTCTAAAGACAAAAGAGAGAGGGAGGTAAGAGAGACAGAGAAAGAGAGGGAGGGAAGGAGGGAGGGAGGGAGAGAGGGAGGGAAGGAGGGAGGGAGGGAGGGAGGGAGGGAGTCTCAATAATATTCTAAGCACTCAAAGCAGAGCACAGCACATAACATGAAGGGACCTTGCAGGCACACACTGTGTTAGGTGAAAGGTAAAAGAGCCTGAACAGCAGCTGCAACTGGTGTCGCAGCAGCGTACCTGGGGAGTGCCATCAGCGTCGCCATGTTCTGTCCTCTCTGCAGCCTTCCTCAGTGCATAGCTTGGTGTCTCAGGACTGCTCTGATTCCCCAACTCTAAAGCTCCTCGTTTAATTATCCTTCTTGCTGATACCTAAGGGAAGTGCATCCGCTTACAGAGCTGGAGAAATGCTCTTTTTATTACTGCATTCATCTCCCGGTAATCCATTTAATAATAACAATCATGATACCATCTTGAACTTAAACACCACCTTTAGCTCTACTTTCTCATCTGTCAGTTGCTATTGCTTTGATTGTTTTCCTCTTGATGACTCCATAGAAAGTGGGGAGATGTTGAGGGGAGGGTTCTTGAATGATAAGTATTACTTTACAGGATCATTTAGTCAAATACGGCAATACCCAGAACAAATTACTGCAGACTGTTTTGTGATTTATGGCTTATGTGCCAAACTGCTCATAAAACCCAGGCTCAATCAAGGCCAGAAGGCTTTTGAGAAGAGATCGTCTGCCAGCCACAAACATAGGGCATCATGAGAATAGAGGGGCATACACCCTCTGGGTGGCACGTGGCACAGACGCAAGGGCATTGCTTCAAAACAGAAGAGCCAACAGCAACACTGCAATACTGGCTCTGTCCTTAGCAGCTGTGTGGACTTGAGTGTGTTTCTTCGGCTCTTTGAAGGCCACTTTCCTTACAGAAGGTCAGAATGCAGATTGCATTAGACTGTCTAAGCATGTAGCAGGCACTTGACAAAAAGCAGCTGGCATTTTTGCAACTGTCTGAATTCCCAATATGTCAATTTTACAGCAAACTGCTGTGAAGAAAATGGCCGTTTACATTGCAAATAGGTGCTGTGTGCCTTGCACATAATGAGCAATTAATAAGTGATAGATTATTTTTCACAATGAGAGAAACATATTGGGACAGAACACACATCCCTGTTTTATTGACAAAAAGACGGAGTGAATCACAGACTTTCAGGGTTGTGCTTACAATTTAAATTCTTCTGGGTTTGCTGTTGCAAAATCACTTATTTAGTCTGCTCAGACTCTCTAGACCTACCCATTCTGCCTCTGGGGGTTAATCCGCTCTCACTACACCAGCAGCCCCTCCCTGCCAGGTTTTCCAAACACAACAAAACCATGCTCTCTGGCCATAGGCATTCCAACACTTACCCAAAAATGCATTGCTAGCTTCCTGTCATTCCAGTTGAGGGGGAGTGGAATTTCCATAAAAAATTTTTTAATTAGTCAGTAATAGCCATTTGGATTATTTTCTGTGATAAGCCTTTTCCCCTTTAGATTGTTTTCTCAAGTGTTTAGTCACAATGACAGAAAGCCAACCAACAGGGCTCTTTCTTGATATCCCAGTCCTAGTGAGAAGTCTTCATGGTCAACTGAGTACTATCCCCATGATGTTTCTTTTCATGAGAATGTCTATGCTATTTGTCTCAATGGGGATTAAATGGGATAATACATATACAGTGACTGTGAGCCCTGAGATTATCCTCATTTTGTACGCTTCTATGAAGAGATAAATGACAAGAAAAAAAAAACAAAATAAACTTTTTAATGTTCCAGGAAAGCGAACAGTTCTCTGGTAGACACAGATTCTTCCTGCCTAGGATAATTTGATAAATAATTAACCTTAGAGCTATTTGCTCATAACTATGAGAGGAATCCTGTCAGAATGCAATAAATTATTACTATAATACAGGGGAAAAAACAAATGGGATTTGTACTTTTAAGAAGCATATATATTAGAGATTCAACAATCTGGTCAACTTGCGGAGACTGCCTTAAATCCCTGCACAAAATGAGCTGCTCAGAATACAATACTAAAGGCAAGCATGTTGAGTAAACAGTAACAGCAAAGACAGTAGGGAGAGGACAATAAAAGGACAGTGGCATGCAAGGTCATGAGACATTTTACTGGAGTGGCAGTGTCTGTCTTACAGAGATTCCATTAATTGCAGATGTTACTAGAATCAATTAAATATTTACTCTGAATTATTCCAATAACCACTGTATATTCTTGTTGCTGTGACAAAATACCTAATAAAACAGTCTGAGAAGGAGTAATTACCAGAAGAAGGACGCTTAGAAGAAATTCCACACTAGCTCAGAATTGAGTATAATAGGGGGTTATTTATTTGGGGGTAGACTCACAGATCACAATCTTCTGTTGGAACAGGAAACAGCAACCGAATCCTGCAGCCAGAAAAGAGACCGAATACATGCTTTACATTGGCATGTATAGTATAAGAGGCCACACCCAAGTGGGAGTGGTAACTTAAAGGCTACTGGCAGTAGGAATTCCTACAGCACCTCCCTCTTTTGTTTAAAAAAAAAGTTCTAAGCCTAATACAAAGTTATATACAATAAGGACAAACATCAGGTATAAAATTAGAATTACAAGCAGCATAAATAATATCAAGCAAGAAACATGTAATAAATATTTCAATAATTATCCTATCCTAATGAGATTAAGTCTTTTATAATAAATAACTTGGCCAAGTCATTAGAAGAAAGTAACTACAACTATCTAGTCTTCCACTCCAACAAAGACCCGATAAGGGAAATAATACTTGAGTATGCAGGAAATGCAATCAAGCAACTTATAAGATGTGCAACAAATGACAGAGACAACTAGCTACCTGGGCAATCACCCAAAGTCTCATTTGCAATGTTGGAGAAACCAACTTGGCTAAGGCCTTGAATAACTCACAGACCATTTTCAGACGCAGGAAAATTTTCAGAACTGTCTTATCCTGTCTTGGCAAGATTTGACAGTCTTTTTTCTTGTATCCTGCTTGTCCTGTCCAGACATCGATCGTGCATTTTATCAGTGATCAATGCATGGGCATTTCCTTGCCCAAAGGCCAGTTTTGCCAAGCAGAAAATAAGCTCCAAGTAGAGTATCTTTGGTGTTCAACACTCTCTCTGGAATAGATCAGTGCTGCCAGGAGCAATTGTGTCTCACTTCAACAGAACCCTAAGTTATTTAAATGCCATATTCTATAGTTCTTTGAAGTGGTTGAAGATTATGTACCTATGCAGAATACAATCTCTATGTATCTAAATAACCTGATTAGTCTAACTATAAGTATGACAAACATGGATGATGATTGACCTATAATTCTTAATACCCATATAACTTAAAGACTAAGACTTCATATTAGAATATTAAATAATTTTTAAACAACTGTACAACAAATGAGGACAATGATCTCAAAATGTAAACAATGTATAAGTATCTTCATCAGAGGTAGAAGTATATATGGCAATATGATAAATATATCCCAAAATTGTATCGATATATAAAATGTCTTAAGCAGAGGTAGAAGCATGCATGCATACAATATGACAAAATAACTTTGTCTAGATATACAAATATTGTAGACAAAAATAAAAACATAGTCAATATAATTTAAGTTTGTATCAATATACAAGAATCTATACCAATGTAAATTTCCAATAAATAATAGCTCACAAGTATTCACTCCATTGCTCACTATTATGATTAGTGTGAGGTTACTATCTGATCAAATTTTCTCTCTCTTATTTTTTTTCTCTCTCTTATTTTTAAAAGAGATCCCTGACCCTACATAATTTCCACCCCAACCCCCAACCCCATACCAATTATAACCAATCCTAAATGATGTCCCTAATTCTGAGGACAAACTTTGGTGGGAGAGGGGACATCGTCTTCTAGAATTACTTCCAGCTGTCATGGGGGCAATCTTATTTCCCTGGGATCCTATGAAAGTAAAATGATGGTTAAGTTCCAAGATTACTGTCTGGTATAATTTCAAATATTCAATGTATATTTGGTAGGATTTTTCTGTGGTTCCTATTTGAAGATCTGGCCAGATGTTGTAAAAAAAAAAAAAAACTGCACCATTTCAGCTAAGCAAGTTGGAACCATCTTGAGCAGCTGGTACCCAAAACAGGTCTTACAGTAGTGCTATCAGCATCATGATATCTTATCAACCAGGTGGAGTTGTTGTTGTGGGGCCCCTTTTTCTTCAAAGATTACTGCAAGAAAATTCATTGTTCATTGTGGAAAATTTAAACATTATTTATATAGACATATACAAATACAGACATATATATTCAATGAAAGGTATGATAGAGACAAACATAGGTATGAAGAAAAGCAATTTTTTTAAATTATTTCTTATTTCTGTTCCATACCAGATGGCTCTTGACATGAGACAGAAACTCTAAATTTTTCTTTTAACAACATGTTTGGATTTAGAGAAAAACAGAGCTGTTGTCTAACTCTAAAGCTAGCTCAATATTTTGATAACCTGTCCTTACAAGTCATATTTCTTTTTCATAATGATACTTATTGGATAGTTATTTTTCCTTCTTTCTGCATCCAAACATCCAGGGTCTCTTGAATTTTTGAAGTTGTATATTTTCCTGTAAAGACAAGAACAGAACCCTGCCCTAACCCTATTTGGATTCCTTACCACTAGTATGGTTGGCACCACTGTGAATGAGCTGTCATTTCTTTCTCAAGAGACTTCTCCTTTTCAAAGTGAATCTTTATTAATTTTTATAGTATCTATAGTTTTTCTTCCTCCTGTGGAAACAAGAGAAAAACACCTTTCTCACCATAGCACATCTCCTGACTTCCATTGTGAGGTCAAAACATTCTTGAAATACACTGGCTGATTTAAGTCAGAAGACTTTTCTATTATCCAATGTCTCTCTGCTGCTGTTGCTCCTTTCTCATTAGTATTAAGACAATTTAAGGTTAATAAAGCTTTATGTAATCTATTTATGGGGGTATTTTCCATCCCTTTCTATTTGTTTAACATATCCTTTATAGTTCTATTTGATCTTTCTATAACTGCATGACCTGTGGGATTGTGCGGTATATTTATAATATGCTTTATATTATAATAAGCAAAAAAAATTGTTTCATTATCTTAAAGACATATGATAGACCATAATCTGTCTTTATTTGTACAGGTATACCCATGATGGCCATAACTTCTAATAAATGTATGATTACCGAATCGGCCTTTTCTGAGTTTAAAGCAGTTGCCCACTGAAAACCTGAATAACTGGCAGTGGTATGCTATACATATTTTAGTTTTCCAAATTCTGCAAAGTGGAACACATCCATCTGGCAGATTTCATCCTTTTGAGTACCCTTTGGGTTAGTCCTTGCGGGTAGTGGTATTTCGTTATAGAAAGAGCAAGGAGCATATCTCTTTATTATCTCCTTACCTTGTTGCCATGTAATAGAAAAACTCTTTAAACCTTTGCTATTGACATGATGTTTTTGGAATTCTGAGGCTTTCAACATACCTCCAATCACTAATTGATCAATTTCTGCATTACCTTGTACTAGAGGACCTAGCAGACCTGTATGGGATCAGATGTGTGTTATGTATATGAGACAAAGCTTATTCCTGATTATATCTTGAACCTGTATGAATAATGAAGTCAATTCTATATCATCTGGTATAAATTCAGTAGGTTCAATATGCAAAAGAACTTTTTCTGTTTATTGTGAATCAGTAACTATGTTAAGATCTTCTTTAAAATACCTTATAATCATGAGAATAGCATTTAATTATGCCTTTTGGACAGATATAATGGCTTTGTTTCACTTTATTTAGTTCTTCTGATTTGTAACCTATCCTTCCCTGATTTATTTGCATCAGCATAAAATGTACAGGCTCCAGTTATTGGTCCATCATGTACAATTTGAGGAAATATCCAAGAAGTTCTCTTTATAAGGTTAAGTATACCACTTTTGGGATAATTGCTATTAATTTCACTCCAAAAAAAGCATAATCTCTTTGACATGGTTCATTGTCTTCCCATGACTTTTTTATTTCATCAGTAGTAAAAGGGACTATAATCTCTGCTGGGTCTATACCTGCTAATTGATGAAGTCTCAATTTACCTTTTATAATTAATTCAGAGACTTTTTACAGATAAGTTTTTAATTTTTTACTTGGTTTATGTGGTAAAAAGATCTATGCTAAGATAAGATCATCCCTCTGCATTAAAATTCTTGTAGGAGAAATTCTGGAAAGCAATATGGCTAGAATACAATTAAGATTTGGATTCACCCTATCCATATATGCCTCCTGTAATTTCCCCTCAACAATCATCAATTCCTTTTCCAATACAGCAGTTAATTCTCTGGGACTATTTAAGTCTTTATCACCATCTATGGTTTTATTTAAATGAATTATTAGATCAGGTGTTATCCCAACAGCTGGTCGTACACTGGAAATGTCTTCTATCTTTGAAAGTCATTAAGAGTTCACACTGGTCTATCCTAATTTGTGTCTTTTGTGTCGTAATTTTCTGTAAACCTATTCTATAACCTAGGTAATTGACAGAATCTTCTCTGCAATTTTTCAGGAGCAATTTGTAATCCCCATTTTAGCAAAACTTTCTTTACTTCTTCAAACATTCTTTCTAAAGTGTTTATGTTTGAATCAGATAGCAAAATGTCATCCATGTAATGGCAGATTATAGATTTAGGAAATTTTTTACGGATTATTATACCTTATGGCTGACTTACAAAGTATTGGGACAGGGTGAGGCTATTGAGCATTCCCTGTGGAAGGATAGTCCACTGGTATTTCCTAGTAGGCTGAGAATTATTACAAGTAGGCACTATAAAGTCAAAATTTTCTTTGTCCTTTTCTAGTAAAGGTATAGTGAAGAAACAGTCTTTTAAATCAATAACTATAAGAGGCCATCCTTTTGGTAATAGAGAAGGCAGAGGAATTCCAGATTTTAGAGGGCCCATAGGTTGAATAACCTTGTTGACAGCTCTTAGATCTATCACCATTCTCCATTTACCCGATTTCTTTTAACAACAAATACAGGAGAATTCCAAGGACTGGCTGATTCTTCAATATGGTGAGCATTTACTTGCTCCTGTACCAGTTGTTCTAAAGCCTGAAGTTTGTCTTCTTTTAACAGCCACTGTTTAACCCAAGTTGGTTTCTCAGTTAACCATTTTAAAGGTAGGGCAGTTAGTACCTCTAAAAGTTTGCTAGTTTCTTTGTGCTTTTGTACATCTTGAATGGTTGGTAGATTTTGTGTACAGTACCTTTTAATATCCTTCCCATAATTATAAGTTTCTGGAACTGCAGGAATGTTAATCTGAGTATTCCATTGCTGCAGCAAATCAAATCCCCATAAATTCACTGCAATATTAGCCACATATGGCCTCAGGTTTCCTCTCTGTCCTTCTGGTTCTATGAATTCAACTCATCTCGTGCTTTGCTTCACTTGAAATAGGGTTCCAATTTTTTATAATTTAACATCTGCCTCTTGAAAAGACCAATTTGGATGCCAAGATTCTGGAGTAATGATGCTTACATCTTCACCTGTATCTATCAAACCTACATTATATATACTCTTAGCTTTGGTATTTGATCATTTATAGAAGTCTGCCAGAATATATGTTTCCTATTTCCTATTGGACTTTTTATTTATTTTCCATGTTTATTCAATCATCTAGAAAAGTATGGTTTTTTACAGAACATTGTAGATTTTTTAATTTTCCTGGTGATATATGTCCTCCACAGTGACTGTGAATGACTGGACCACTTTTGACTTGAGAGCCTGTGGGATGACCCCAAAGAGTTTCCCAATTGTTTCAGGTTGCCTTGTCTCTCTTTTGCTGATCTGCATCCATTGATTCAATGTCAGCCTTTGCTACACCTTCTACATGTACTTAAAGGCTGAGTCCTCCTATTCTTGCCATTCCCAGAGGAGATATTATTCCTAGGAATTCCTTGTCTACAGTCACTTCTCAAATGTCCTATTCTAACACAATTAAACATTTGGCATTTTGATGTCTCCTCATTCCTTTGGAAAGTTATTCTCCTACCCAAGATTCAGTATTATAGTCAAATGTCTCAGTGTTCATTGTATGCAGGATCCACTCATCCATTGGTGCTGATCTAACACCAAGTATCTTTTTTTATTTTAAGTTGGCATTTTCAAAAGCCAGAGATTCAATAAGTACTCATCTAACATCTGGGTCTGTTACTCCATTTTGTGCAGTCTTAGTTAGACTTTGTAAAACGTTACTAAAGGGTTCTCTCTAGCCCTGTTTAACCCTGTTATATGATTTAATTTGTTTTCCTGATTTTGAATCCTGTCCCAAGTATTTAAGGCTCCTTTGTGGCATAGTGACAATACTTGTTCATCATAAAGAGCTTGAGCCTATGGGTCAGCATAAGTGCCCTCATCAAGAATTTGATCTTGTGAAGTCTCAAGTTCTTTTGTTTTTCCCTGTTGTTCTAAAATTTTAGCTTCTTCTCTAAAATAGCATTTAAACATCATTTAAGGACCATTATCCAGGAATGCTGAAACTAAATGAAGTCAGTCATGTGGTGTGACTTTAATGCTAGAAGCCCATGTCTTCACCATTTCCCTAACAAATGCGGAATATGAGTCATAAGATACAATTGCTTGCTTAATTTCTTTTAGATAATTTATTTCTATAGGTATCCATCTACCTTCTTTGCATCCTTTTGGGCCTTTAGAACTTGATGTTTTCTCAGAGTAGATTACATTGTAGGAAGCTAAAACCCTGGGTAAGTCATCTCTGACAGCTACTGGCAATGTTGAATCCTGTCCTTGTACCTTCTTTTCCTGCTAATTAGCTCTAATAATTTCCTCAATTGCTTCAAATTTTTTACTACTGTCTTTCGTAAAGCCTTAATCTCCTGGCCTTTATATATTTTTAGGGATTTCATGAGGACATTTCATTGACACCTCTGGTCCTCATTCTGCACATGTGATTCCAAAGTCTGAAGTTTTTCCTTTAAAGATAACACCTTATCCTTGGACATTATTTGGATAGCATGCAGATTGCCAGGAGAGATACTCTATCTGCTAACCTAGCATAACTTTTTTACAAATTTTCATTGTCAAATTCAACAGTATGAATTCTTTCAGATAATTTCTCAGTATCCTTTGACATGGATACAATTTTGTCTGTCAAATTAGTGTTACTCTTTTCAATAGTATTAATTTTTTTCAGGTAACTTTTGATTTTTGATGGCATTAATCCTGTCAACTAGCTGTACAATATTAGTCTGTAAAGTATGTATCATTTCTAAAAGTGCCTCATTCTTGGTTCAGTTATAAAACCTTTTTCATTAGGATATAATATGAAAAAAATTATATCCAATATCCAATAAATGGATATATCACCATAACCATGTAAGCATTGTAGAATACAATTCATAGTATTAGCAAAAAAGTTACTAGAAGTTTCAATGTCAATGTTGTCTGCCATTATATAACTTTCAAGTTTATTGATTTATTAATTACCTGTTATGAAGTTTAGTAAATTGTTTTAGGTATAACAGTCTTTATTTTTCAGCAAGTGTCACGATTGCAGAGTCATTATTATAGGTGCAACCTGGTACTACCAATAGTCCTGAGCAGCTTTGGTTTCCTCACATTGGTGCTGGTTAAATACTGAGAAATATGTTTTGCTTGACAAATTAAAAGCAATTAAATCAATTCTGAAAATGGAACAAGAAGTCCAGAACTCAAGAACCAGGAATACAAACTAAAGGTTGCACAATTTGCCACGTCGCATGTGGACATGGGGCATGTGCATGCTTGGGAAATTTCCAAGTCTCAACATGCAGTTAGCTCCACTGTGGTGGGGTTTTACAAAAAAAACAAAAAACAAAAAAAAAAAACAAAAAAAAAAACCACTTACTAGGTAATAACAAGCAGGTAGGGGTGGGACACTTTTATGGGCTGTGGACCATTTAGACCTTTAAGCCAATCCACCTGGTAGGTGTGGAAGTTCGATCCACATGGAACACCAGATAAAGAAGGACACTTAAAAAAATCCCACACTAGCTCAGATTTGAGTATAATAGAGGTTATTTTTTAGGGGTAGACTCACAGATCACCATCCTCTGCTGAAATGGAGAACAGCAACCGAATCCCACAGCCAGAAAAGAGGCTGGATGCATGCTTCCCATTAGCATTTATAGTATAAAAGGCCACGCCCAAATGGTCAGGCAACTTAAAGGCATAGGAATTCTTACAACAACTACCCTCAACTTATGTGTGAAGGGGTGTAGTCCACCATGATAGGAAACATGTTGAGAGGACCCCAAGGTCACCAGTCACATTGCATCCACAGACAGGAAGCCGAGAGAGGGGGTAATGCTGATACTAAGGTTACTCCTTTTGTTCTCCTTTTATTTAGTCTAGAACTACAACCCACAGAATCATGACACCAATATTTGAAGTGGGTCTTGATTCTTCACTTCAGCATCTGGAAAAGCCCTGACAGACATACTCAGAGGTATATCTTCTATGCAATTCTAACCCCAACAAAGTTGAAAATGAAGATTAACCCTCTCGTGCAGTCATTATTTACATTCTGTGTAGCATTTCCTCACACTTTTAAAAGGCAAATGATGCCCACCAAAAGTGTGAAACTTTTCCTGGCAAGCCTGGCATTACAACATCTTTCCATTAGTTATCTAAATTCTGCCATTCCCCAGTACACTGTAATTTCTACAGACAGTAATGTTGTCTGGTCTGCTACAACCACTCCCAAATAGCTGAAAAGAGGGAAAATTTGTTAAACTAAGTTGTCTTCTAAAGCCTCTGCCTAGAATGTTTGGAAGATGAAGTTATTTTATGCACCAGTATTTCTGCGTTGTATTAATAATCTGTTGAATTTAGCAAACAGTGTTTTTTTCTGATTAATTTCTGCTCCATTTTCTGTGCCTGATAGCCTTTTAATTAGGTGGTTTGTCTGCCGAATGACACTTTACTGTGATTGTTCTCATTCATGGATTCTAAAATAATAAAGGCAGGTGTTGCATAAACTGTATAGGATGGTATGCTGTCATGATCACTTGCTAATTAATTGCAGATTCTTCCTGCTCCTGTGATGGGGGTGCAATCTCTCTCAAATGAAAAACAGTAAACAATCATTACACATTTTGGGTTTATTAAAGCACTTCATAATTGATAGCAGAGATGTGATTAATGTTTAAGCAAGTGTTTTCATCCAGGTCTTAGCACAGACTTTTTTTAGAATATATTATTGATTTTTTTTTATTCTAAGAAGTTAATGATAATTTCTAGGCAATATATGTGTATATATAAAGAATATGAAGAAAGAAAACATCAAGTACCCTTTTTATATTGTTAATAACAGAAGCATTACCCAGATATTACTGGATTTACCCTGTGCACTGGGTGCTTCATATATATTTGACTATTCTTCCTTTACAACAACTGAAAGGTGTAGGCATTGCTATGGTGGAGGTGAGTCATCTATAGTGCCAAGTAGCTTAGTTATCACATACCAGGCTTTGGTACTAGCTGAACAATAGGCGTCATAAGGGAAAAAAATGTCAAATAGGAGAAACAGCCCAAATAATGCTTAGTTCCTATTTACTCTGTCTTATAGTTGAGCTTACTTGGTAACACTGCCTAATCAATGGGCTAAGAGTACAAAGCAGTGTACTCTGCTCAAATCTCATGGAGTCATGCTTTTAATGGCAGACTGTGGAATGTAACAACTGAGTCAAGGGGATGGATATGATTAGTCTGTGGCTTCAGTGAGTCTGTCTAAGATAAGAGCAAACTCAAGTTGTCTACAAAGTCAGCCAAAGAGATAACCCAGGTTCCCATGTGATAGATTAACCACTTACACTGATAGAGAAGGAGGTCCCTATTTTAGGAAGCTTTGTCCAGGTGACCTACAGTGGACACTTTTAGCTACATTTGGATTATTGTGTTCTTAATCTACCAATATTAAAGCCTAAAGGGATTGTGTAACTCAGGATCAGAAGACAATCAGAACAGCAGGGGCATGCTTAGCTGACCTGTGATTATGAATCTGAAACACAGCTTTAGAATCAAGACAGCAAAACCGAAACAAGATAAACAAACAAAACTAAGGTTTTGATATGGACAGGAGGAACTTCAGTGAGAAGGAAGGTGACAGCAAGTAACAGTGAGATGCAGGAGAAAATAATGAACTAAATGCCTAGAAAATGAAATTCATTTCAAACCTGCTATTTCAATGCTCTCAAAAACCAAAACAGTGAGGAAGGTTAACATAAACTAGGGATGTGAGAAGCCATGTGAAACCTCATATTTGACAATTTGAAAATCTGAGTCATATTAAAAAGAGAGTTTGAATAGAAGTACCCTGCATGATAAATATTACCAATCCCAGAAGCCATGAGTTATTAAATGAAAACTTCAGTACCGGGTATGATACCTCCCTATGAGTTGTTGGCTAAGAAGGCACCAATGGTAGCAATACAATACACCAAAGCAGGACAGGCTATTGCTGCTGCTCTTGCTTACCCACCAACTACGTCACACTACTGGTGAAGGTGTCACATATGGCGGTTGTAGGACATGCAGAAATCATGTTGGAACTTAGCTGGAAGCTGTCTTCCTGCTGGCTAGTTTTCATAGTGCCAGAAGTTGTCATCCAGGTAGCTCAGGGATAAAAATCTTCAGAGATCTTACGTGCCAGACATGATGTGCCTACTGTACAATAGTAACCTGACAGTATTAAGATAACCAGCTGCATTCTGATTGAAACTGAGGTGTGTTCTGCAAGAGGAAATGCATACCTGGTACTGTGGACTTGGTCAAACACTTACATGAAATATTGGTAGAAAAAAATTCAAGAAGCACTGTAAAGGAGCCATGATATACTGTCTTTTAAGCACAGTGGGGATTTTGCACTCATGAATTCAGAGTAGTTTTACTCACCTCTCTAGGGCCAGCGTAAGGCCTGTCAATATTCAGTCATGATTGGGAAAGGGCTTATGGGGTCTGGACAGATGTCCTATAGACTCTATCTAAAAATATGGGTGTCAGTCCATACTACTATATGTAGCAAAACGTTCAGTCATCATAGATGGAAAAAAATAAGATACTTCATGACAAAGTCAAACTTAATAACTATCCACAAATACAGAAGATACTAGAAGGAAAACTCCAACCCAAAAGAGTTAACTACACCCAGGTAAATGCAGCAAAATCCAAAGAAGGGAAACACACACACACACACACACACACACACACACATATACATATCCAACAACAACATAATAATAATAATGGACAAACACTCAGTGGTAACTAATATCTTTCAATATCAATGGACTCAATACATCAATAAAAAGATACTTATAGAATATAGATTACTCTGATGTAAAAAACAATGACATCATGAAATTTGAAGGTACAACCCCTTTGGATATCAGTGTGGCAATTTTTCAGAAATTTAGGAAACCATCTTTCTCAAGACCCAGTAATACCACTTTTGGGTATATATCCAAAGGATGCTCAATCGGGCCACAAGGACCTGTGCTCAACCATATTCATAGCAGCTTTGTTTGTCATAGACAGAACCTGGAAACAACCTAAAGGCCTCAACCAAAGAATGGATAAGGAAAATGTGGTACATTTACACAACAGAGTACTACACAGCAGAAAAAAATAACGACATCTTGAATTTTGCAGGAAAATGGATGGAGCTAGAAAACATCATTTTGAGTGAGGTAACCCAGACACAGAAAGACTATTATCACATGTACTCACTCATAGGTGGTTTTTAAACATAAAGCAAAGAAAACCAACCTACAAACCACAATGCCAGGGAACTTAGACAACAATGAGGACACTAAGAGAGACTTACATAAATCTAATCTGCATGGGAAGTAGAAAGTAGAAAAATACAAGATCTTCTGAGTAAATTGGGAGCATGGCTACCTTGGGAGAGGATTGAAGGGGGATGGGAAAGGCAGGGAGGAGAGCAGAAAAAAAATGTAGAGCTCAATAAAAATCAATAAAAAATGCAAAACAAAGAAATTTTAAGGCAAGTGGATAGAAATAGATAAAAATCATCCTGTGTGAGATAACCAAGACCCAGAAAAATAAACATGGCATGTACTCACTTATGGGAGAGTACTATCTTGTAGAATATTAATTGAAAAACCTGTTATATTCATTTGTGCTGTGGAATATTTGTTTAATGATGCAAAGATGTGTTGTATTATTTCATGTTGTATTTGTTTAACTCTGTGAAGCTGTATTACTTTGCTTATCTAAAACATATGATCACTCTAATAAAGAGCTGAATAACCAATATCAAGGCAGGCAAAAGGATAGGTGGGTCTGGCAAAGAGAATAAATAAAAGGAGAAGATTATAGAAGATCATGGAGTAAGAAAAGAAGGTGCCATCCACCCAGTCACAGAGCCAGGCATGGAATAAGAAGTAAAGAAACAATATACAGGAAAAGAAAAAGATAAAAACCCAGGGGCAAGAGGTAGATTGACTAAGTTAAGAAAAGCTGGCTAGAAACAAGCCAAGATAAGGATAGGTATTCATAAGAAAGAATAAGACTCTGATATATTTGGTATCTGGTTGGTGGTCCCCCAAAGAGCAAAGAGCCAAAATAGTTTTAAAAACAACCATCTATAGTACTGAAAGAGATCACTAGAAAGGGGGTCTTTTCGGGGTCAGGTAAAAAGCTTATGAAGGGAAACTCCCAGGAATTTACAAGGATGATCCCAGTTAAGACTCCTAGCAAAATAAGATATAGCCTGAACTGGCCACCTTCTATGAGGCAAGATTTCTAGAGGAGGGAAGAAACACTAATCCACCCACATAATATTATACCTAGTCTGTCTGACCTATGGGATGTGCTGGGGTAAGGGTGACACAGATTGTGGGAGTGGACAGCAAATTACTCCTCTAGCCTGAGACCCATGACAGGAGAGTGAGCCAACCCCTAACACTGCCTGTAGCATCAGAACCCAGAGACCAGATGGCCCAGAGATCTAAGATAGTACCAAATATGACTAGAGAAAAGAAAATGTCAGTGTGATGATGCCTGATGATATTCCCTAGCCCAATAGTCATCAGAAAAGCTTCATCCAGGAACTGGTAGAAACAGATGTAGAGACCCACAGTCATACATTAGGCCGAGCTTGGGAAATCCTACTGAAGAGAGAGAAGAGGAATTGTAAGTGCCAGGGGGTTCAAGGACATCACAAGAAAACCCCCCGAATACACAAACCTGGGCTAATTGCAGTTCATAGAAGCTGAATCAATAACCATGGAGCTGAAAATATGTGACAATTGTGTAGTTTTGTCCTTTTGTGGGGCTCCTGACATTGGAAGTATTAACTGTCTTTGATTCTTTTACGGACTTTTGAGACCGTGTTCCTCATTCTGGGTCCCTTTAATACAAGGCAAAGTGTTTAGTCTTACTACAACTTAATATACCATTTTTGTTGTTATACATAGGAGGCCTGCACTTTTCTGAATAGACTAGTGGAATAGATGAAACATAAGAAAAAAGAAGATGGAACCAATTGGGAGAAGAAGGAAGTCAACTAGGTATAGAGTGAGTAAAGAGGATTGTCAGGGGGAGAACAAACGACAATAAAGGAGAATGAAAATGTTTGAAAATGCCATGATGAAAACTTTCCTTTATATGAGAACTAAAAATTTTAATAAAAACATAAAAGAGAAATTGATGGAAAGTGTTCAGGTAGAATAATTTAGGAAAGATGCAATATTCTAAAGCATTGATAATAAATAAACTTCTAAATGCCAACTAATTCCTGAGAACACACCAATGTTCATTCCATTTAATATGAATGATTCATTTACTCCTCAGATAATTTCCACATGCCTACTCCTTGTCAAACACCATTCTAGGATCTAGACATACAGTGGATCTCAAGACCCTGTCATCAAAGTGCTTGTGTACTAAGGAAAACTAACAATTGTTAAGTAAACATTGTAGTTTCATGTTACTGAAGGTAAAGAATGGTGTGGTAAGTCCTCTGTGTCTGTGTTGTTTTTATTGGTTAATGAATAAAGAAACTGGCTTGACCTATAGCATGGGAGGAGGAAGGCAGAGTTAGAGAGAAACAACGGCACCGCCAGAGACAGATGCTGGAAACTTTAGCCTATAAGCCACTGTCATGTGGCGACACACAGATTAATAGAAATTGCTTAAATTAATATGTAAGAGATTAGCCAATAAGAAGATAGAGATAATGGGCCAAGCAGTGATTTAAAATACAGTTTCTGTGTAATTATTTTGGATCTAAGCTAGCCAGCTGGGCAGGAAACAACAAGCAGCCAAGAGGCCTCCTCCAACAGAAGAAGATGAATATAGAGCAAGGAGCATACAGTGGGAAACAAGAACTTTTAAATGGGTCAGGAAAACACTGAAGGGATATCACTTGAACAGGAGAAGTTTCATTCAGATCTGAAAGCTGAGTATTCAGTGTATGCCAAGAGCTAAGGATGGTTGAATGTCACAGGATATTTGAGGAAACTATGTAAAGACGTGTTACGGTTCTATGTAGACTGCTGATGAAGGTGAGTCATTTGTCTATCTGTTGCTTTCATTGGTTAACTAATAAAGAGACTGCCTTGGCCCTTTAATAGGACAGAAAATTAGGTAGGCAGAGTAAACAGAAAAGAATGCTGGGAGAAAGAAGCCGAGTCAGTCAGTCACCATGATTCTCCCACCAGACACAGATACAGGTTAAGATCCTTTCTGGTAAGCCACCAGCTTGTGGTGCTACACAGATTATTAGAAATGGGTTAGTCAAAGATGTGAGAATTAGCCAATAAGAGGCTAGAACTAATGGGCCAAGCAGTGTTTAAAAGAATACAGTTTCTGTGTGATTATTTCAGGTGTAAAGCTAGCCGGGTGGCGGGACGCAGCCCGCTGTTCCTTACAACAGAGTGGTGCCCAACGTGATGGACTAAATCCACTTAAAAACCTGAGAGGGCTTTAAAAATAAAGGAGAGAGAGAATTTAACACAGCTTTTTACTGTTTGTGGATTGCGTGCCGCAAAGAAAATGTCCTGACTCAGCAGCAGAAAAAAACTGGCTGTTTTAAAATGCAAGCTTTCTGGGCTGTGACGCCATCGTGATCTCTGTCTGGCTCCTGCGGGAGACAGAGTTTTTGAGGACAAATGACCCACCTCCATCAGACTGCCTAAGGCATCTGATTGGTTTAAAAAAAAAAACTTAAAGACTAGGCAGAAGAGGTTGGGGAGGACTTCTGGCCAGATAGAAAGGGCACGGTGAATATAGGCATGCAAGAGAGACACTGGTGAGACATGGAGGGAGTCTGTCATACAGAATGGAAGAGAGGTCAAAAGTCATGTTCAAAATATAGATCAATAGAAACAGGTTAATTAAATTATAGGAGCTACTTCGAAACAAGACCAAACTAAAGTCCAAGCTTTCATAATTAATAATAAATCTCCCTGCTGCTATTTGGGAGCAAGTAGTTGCCAAAAGAAAGTCTAACAAAAAAAGCTTAAAATAGTTCAGAATCTGTTCTGTTTGGCCAGAGTCAAAAGTAATTAAGAACTACGTCTGGACTGCGGGATGGCATTATTCCATGTTCAGCCAAACAAACCATCACAAGATGTTTTCATCACATTCCAACCCTTCTCACTATGGACTCTTGGAAGAGTATTTGGTTTGATTTTGATTTTCAAAATTGAAATTCTACCTGCTGTGTGAGAAATAGTCTGAAAACTAAAACTGGATTCAGGAAGACCAGTTAGTAGACTTTGGCAGTTAGCCACATGACTGATCTGGTATAGTTTTTCAGACCCAAGCCAAAGCTTTAAATTTCTTATAAAGGATAGTGATGCTGGGGCCAAGGGCTCCTGGAGACTGATTTACTTGTGCTGACTGTGAAGAGAAACATGATTCCAATGAGCTAATCTTGTCATCAAAAATAAAATTGCTTGTACTACAATTAACTGATGCTACAGAAAAGATGTTTGTCTTCCCTAAATTTATATATTAAAATCATGCCTGTAGTAGGATGGCATTAGGAGTTGGGACCTTTGGGATATAATAAAGTCATGAAATAGAACGCTCATAGCTGAGATTAGTGTCCTCATTAAAATTAATATGAGAGGTACTCTATATATGTCCTAATTAAAATTAATGAGAGGTACTCTCTCAATATATATTATATTATATACAATATATAATATATATTCTCTCCATCCTAGGAGAATACAATGAGAAATTTACCTAAAAGCCAAGAAGATAATCTTGCTGTCTGTTTTCTTGTGTCTCTTATCTCTCCATTTCTCTCCTCCAGGTTCTGAGTACCCAATTTGAATCCTCCTGGTCAGGACAATATTCAATAAATGGTGCTGGCATAACCGGATATCAACAGGTAGAAGAATAAAAATAGATCCACATCTAACAGCTTACACAAAACTCAGGTCCAAATGAATCAAAGACCTCAGCATAAAGCCAACCACATTGAACCTCATAGAAGAGATATTGGAAAGTATTCTTGAATGCATTGGCACAGGAGACCACTTCCTAAATATAGCCCCAGTAGCACAGACATTGAGAGCAACAATTAATAAATGGGACCTCCTGAAACTGAGAAGCTTCTGTAAAGCAAAGACAAAAACAGCAGCCTACAGAATGGGAAAAGTTCTTCACATTGGACAGAGGACTGACTGGTCTCCAAAATATAAAAAGATAAAAAATATAAAAAGAACTCAAAAAAACAGGTCATCAAAAGAACAAATAATCTAATTAAAAAAAATGGGATATAGACCTAAAGAGAGAACTCTTAACAGACTAATCTAAAATGACTGGAAGACCCTTAAGGAAATGCTCAGCATCCTTAGACATCAGAGAAACTCAAATCAAAACAACTCCGAGATTCCATCTTATAGCCAAGATAAAAAATACTAACAGTTTATGCTGGAGAAAATGTGGGGTAAAGAAAATAGCTCCTCCATTTCTGGTGGGACTGCAAACTGGTACAGCCACTTTGGAAATCAGTATGGCAACTTTTCAGAAAATTAAGAAACAATCTACCTCAAGACCTAGCAATACTACAATTGGGTATATACTCAAAGAATGCTCAATCATACCACAAGGACATGTGTTCAACAATAGCAGCAATATTTGTAATAATAAGTACCTGGACAATCTAAATGCTCCTTGGCTAAAGAATGGATAAAGAAAATGTGGTAGATTTACAGAATCAAGTACTACACAGTGGAAAAAAATAATGATATCTTGAAATTTTCAGGCAAAGAGATGGATCTAGAAAAAAACATACTGAGTTAGGTAACCCAAACTCTGAAAGACACATATAATATGTACTCACTCAGAAGAGGTTTTTAGACATAAAGCAAAGAAAAACTAGCCTATAATTCCCAACCTCAGAGAACCTAAACAACAAAGAGGTCCCTAAAAGAGACATACATGGATCTAATTTACTTCGGAAGTAGAAAAAAAATATCTGAGTAAATTGGGAGCATGGGGAGCAAAGGAGAGGGTAGAAGAAAAAAAATATATGGCTCAATAAAAACAGCTTTTTAAAGATTTCAATGGATTCAAAGGAACACCATAGATTATTTTCAACATCCTTTGACCAAAGATAGGTGCCAAAGATGGACTGATGTTAAGTCACTTCAGGCTTCATCTCTCTCTGAATACAGTGAAGAAAAGTTATTGAGAAGAGTCTAAGGAAAGCGGCTGCCCATTGATGACAGAGTGTGCCATCTACACCATATGGTTATGGAAAGGACAAGCACAGCTAAAAAGGCAGAACAGCATCCTGCTAAATGCATCCTGAGACTTACAGTTCTTATGTATCATTTTAGTAGAGGGACTTGAATGCCATCTCACACCTCCAAATATTCTTGTCTTCCTTATAGTTCATCAACAGCTTTGAGTATAAATCCTGCTTACCCATGTGACAGAGTGAGAACTCACTAATTTAAATAAGGGAATCTGCTACTCTGAAATAAGAAGAGTAGAACACTGTTTTTGTGAGTAGATTTTCAAGCAATGTTAATTGTTCCCAATACACCAAATACTGTGTATTAGAAATTAATGAATAATTAATATTTATGCTGACATATTGAAATGCTCAAAAATTTACAAAGTTGTACATCGAAAACAATTTAGACATGGCCTGAACAATCTTCTACGCTATTGATTTAGAAAATTTTA
This sequence comes from Microtus oregoni, assembly GCF_018167655.1. Taxonomy (NCBI): domain Eukaryota; kingdom Metazoa; phylum Chordata; class Mammalia; order Rodentia; family Cricetidae; genus Microtus; species Microtus oregoni. Next base: position 5,140,256 of record NW_024543091.1, on the reverse strand, counting down.
TGCTTATTATTTATTCTGAGAGTAACAACATGAGTTATTATGAAATCTAACTCTTTGAGCTTCAATTTTTGCATCTACTAAAGCAAAATACTAATACCCATTTCATTTTGTTTTCATGAAAATTAAATAAAAATATATTAGGCCAAGCATAAGTCTTAGGGTAGAATGCAGTGGTAAAGTGCAAACACAAGCTCCTCCTCTACTCAGCCCAGTCACTGAAATAATAGAAAGCCACAGGAGTGTGCTCTGAATTAATGAAGCATAATTGTGTGTAGGGTGTTATTAAAGGAATTTGATCATGTGTTTACATAAATTCAGCTGGCACTTCTGAAGTGCAAATGATCAATAGGTATATGAAAAAGAATTCAACATTTTGGGTCACCTGAGAAATGAATGTCAAAACTATATCGGGATTTCATCACACTCCTGTCAGAATATCTATTTTCCAAAACAATAACAAAAACACACACTAGTGAGCAGATGGAGGAAAAGGAACCAATGGACATCACTGGCAGGAATGCAAATCAACCCAGCCATGTCACTCAAAGGCCTGAAAACAGAACTATCACATTATCTAGTTAAACCATTCCTGCATACATATCAGAAGAAAATAGAGCAGCCATACGAAGGAGACTTACACACTCATGGTTATTGTGAAACTATCCACAATGACCAAATTGCATAATTGTTCTAGGAACTTACTAAGAAACAAGTGGATAAAGAAAACAAAGTATGTATACAAAATGCAGTATTGGTATGCTACAAGGAACAGTGAAATCATGTCTTCTGAATGGAAAATGGATAGAAGCCATAATGTCAGAATAAAGACAAACATTACATGGCAAGTAAGCTATGGTCATCTCTAGGGTGAGTGATCAGAAAACCAATAAATACATTCCTTTGAATCCTTTAGAAGTGATCATTGCCCTTCTTTAATTCATGAAGACACAAAGTTCAAAACTCTGGAATTCTGAACAGGTACTATGCAGCCTTGTTGTAACTTTGATAAGCCTGGTATATTGGACAATTCACTTAAATTAGGGGGTTCATTCTTAAAATGTATTGAGATACAATATAAGCCTGGATAAAGAATAAGCTTTGGATTCAGTTCCCGCTGAAGAGCTGTGCTGAGCTCTAGGATGAGCATGTGTTTGGCACTGACTTTGATCATGATCATAACATTAAAAAAAAAATAATAGGCTTCATATGACAGCAAAGTAAAGGTCTAACCTTCTTCCTTATAGCTGATGACTCAGGAATCTTGTTAAAGACTCTCAGATGATGAAATGTGATAATTATCTCTGTGGCAGCTTGATTAGGCTCAAAATATATTCAGCTAGCTATTAAAACATTATTCTTTGATATGTGTGTGACAGTATATGAGTGTGTTTTCAAAATACACTATTTGAATCATGAGATTGAATGAAAAGGTCTATCCTCATCAGTGTGGACAAGCATTGTCCAATCCATTGAAGGTCGAACTAAAACAAAAAGGTGAAGGGAGGGTAACTCATTCTTTCCTTGGGCTCAGATAGCTCTCTTCTCCTGTCCTTAGACACCAAGCTTCAAATCACCAGTTTTTCTAATTAAGGCTGAAGTTCACTAGTAGCATTAATGATACTCGAGCTCACAAGCAAATCATACAACTTCTCATCCCCATGGTAGAGCATCTCATATATAATCTCTTTATTCTGTTGTCTTGGAAGACACTTGCTAGCATAAAGACTGCTTTCTACTGTATGCTTGAGCAAGATGTTCTTTCATCTCTAATAATAGAAAGTATTTTGAAGAAGTAAAGTTTTTAGGGTTAATCATTTATTTGGTATTGGATGACCAATTGACTTATTCTTCCCTAGGGAAGACTATGTCTCCTGCTCTCAGCATTTCTTAGCTGCCTGTAGTTCTTTGTGTAGGACTGAGGCCACATGGGCCTTTCCCCATTCACTTTGACGTATCTGTTGGTGTTATAATTGTTTGGCTCATGTTTAGGCAGCCACGATGATGAGAATTTACAAGTATAGCGTCTGATATTTCTAAGAAACACAATATCACAGCAAATTCTCTGATCTTCTGACTCTTATAATCTTTCCACCTCGTTTTTGCCATATTCCCTGAACTTCATGTATGGGTAATTTTTGTAGATGTATTCATTGGGACTAGGCTCTACAACTCTGCATTTTTATTGATAGTGGTTTTCAAAATACTCTCCATCTGTTGCAAAGAGAGTTTCCTTGATGAGGGATAAAAACTACATATGTTTATACATATATGCATATAACAATTTATACTATACATACATGCAAAAATCAATTAATGAAAAAAGGTATGAATTTGAAAAAGAGCAAGGAGAGGTATATTGGGAAGGTTTGGAGGTAGGGGATGGGAGGAAAATTTAATAATACTATAATCCCAAAACTTAAAAAAAGCAGCAAGGTTTTCAGATGTGGATATAAGTTAAGACACTGTGATAATAGTTCATGAAAGATCTGTGATAGTCTGAGGCTGAGCATCAGTAACAGAATGGAAAAAGAAAAGAGAAGATAATATGTGGAAGACAGTCTTTCTATGAAGGACAAGGAAACAGTAGCAATGACTGGTGATTCTGATCTAGGCAAATGGGAAGTTAGTGATGCTATTCATCCTGGAAAGGATGCTGTGGGGAAGTAGAGACACAGTCCAGTATGAATTTAAGTCATGCCTGGTGTCCTGTACCTGCAATCCCAGAACTTAGGAAGATAAGCCAGGAGGATCACCATGAATTTGAGGCTAGCCTGGGCTAAGTAAGTCTGAGGGCAACTTGGACTACAAAGTAAAACCCTATCCTAAAACAATTAATATAAAAAAACCATTGAGTTCCTTTCTGATTTTCATAAAATAGATGGCAAAAGTAAGTCTTGATGTTTTGAGACCTAAACCACTGACATCTGAGAGGATACTTTACTCTGTATAAAAAGATTCAGCAAGGGTCTTTTTTGTGTATCACTCCTTTCGCCACTTTATTTTAAGGGAGGGGGTAATCTATTTATTTTCTTTTTAGTTTATTCCTCTCTCATAAATACATATTGCCCATAGCCATCCTCCCTCATCATCTCCAAGTCCCCCACCACTTCCACTCTCCCCAAAAGTACTGCTTCTCCATTTCCTTCCAGAAAAGAGCAGCCTTTCTAGTGATATCAACTGAATGTGAACACGACACAAGATGCAATAAGACTAAACACAAACGTTCACATCAAGGCTAGATGAGACACTCAGCAGAAGGGAAAATGGATTCCTGATACTGGTGTAAACATGAATAAAATTCCCTGGTGATAAGAAGAAATAAAGAGAGGAACCGGGGGGGAGCAGTAAAAAACAAAAAGAAGAACTGAGTCTAATGGCAAGAGTGCCCAGTACTGAGAAAAGAGGTTTGTAACACAGAGTGAAGAGTGCTACTCACAAACAATGGGTACACCCATGTGAAGATCAGAGTAAGCCCTCCTGGGAATTCTACAGTTGGCTAGCCTAGAGCATCAAGGCAGGAAACCTACCCTACAGGTGGAACTTTGAATCAACTCTGCCTAAATCAACTTCTTACAAGCTAGACAAGGTATCTGATCTCAGCATCAATATGTCCCAATTGTTCACAATCCTTGGTGAAAATTAAACAAGATCATTTAAAATGGGGATCAAAACAATGAAAGAATCTAGGAAAGAGAGAGGATATGAAATGAGAAAATGACAGTTGGAGAAAGACAGGAGTTAGAGGGCTGAATAAAAATGTTAATAGGAGATGTGATCCGACTATCATCTGCATGGATGAAAATGGCACAATTAGTCCCCTTATGGTGCACAATTGCTGTGTGGTAATTATAGAAGGTTATTGAACCCTCTCAAACTCCGCTGTTTAAATAGTCCATCTGTCCTGCTATCAACTATTAAGAAGTTGAAATACAAAATTTTGAGACATTTAAGAGAGCTGGCTCCAAGGTCATAAGATCGGGTGCGCTGTGCTTGCCCCTCACCAGCTGTGAACTGAGGAAAGCAAGCCCTGCATCTCTCCTGGGAAGCACAGTAGATTCAGTCTTGCGGGTGGTGGTGGGAGTAAGCCAGCCCTGAAAGTGGAGAGCATGGAAGAGCTCACTGCTACTCATCTGTTGAAGGAGTTGCGGGCCTGCTTTTCATCCCACCCGGCTTCTGCACGGCTAGCTTTACACCAGAAATAACACACAAATTGTATTCTTTTAAACACTGCTTGACCCATGATATCTAGCCTCTTCTCGGCTAAATCTTGCACCTGGACTAGCCCATTTCTAATAATCTGTGTAGTCCACGAGGTGGCTTACCAGTGAGGATCTTAACCTACGTCCATCCTGGGTCAGAGCTTCATCGGGTCTTCCCCAGAGAGGAAAGCTATCGAGTCTGAGCTCACTTCCTCTTCCTCCCAGCATTCTGTTCTGTTTATTCCACCCACCTATGTTTTAACCTATGAGGCCAAGCAGTTTCTTTATTAATTAACCAATGACCTTCCTCCATCACTCATAGGTCACACAGCAGTGTAGGCAGGGAGAAGATGAACCACACACACACACACACACACACACACACACACACACACACTTATCCCTCATCCCTCACTGCCTGACATCCCCTTACCAGCTGCAGCACTCAGGAAAGTGGGCCGTGTTTCTTGCCTGAGAAGCCCAGGAGAGCTGATCCTATTGGCAGAGGTACGAGCTGGCCCCAAGGGTGTGAGAGTGGGCTAGCTTGTCATACCTCCCTCATCTGCCCTGTGGGAGTGGGAGTGAAAGAAAGATGCCCTCCCCACCTTGCCCTACCACCTATGGGGAGCTGACCCCCCCCCCCCCCGCCTTACCAGCTGCAACACTCAGGAAAATGAGCCTTCTAGATAGCACAGCAGAGCTGACCTCTTAACTGGGGTATGGGTAAACCCGGCCCCAGGATGTGAGCATGGGAGATCTGGCCCTGTCCCTCATCTACCATATAGTGGTGCGGCCAGAGGAAAGATACTCCCTCGTTGTCTGAGGAAGGAGGGAACGCTGTCCCTGCCCCAACCAGCTACAGCACTCAGGGAATGAACTCTGCACCTCTTCTGAACGACATAGTAAAGCTGGCCCTCCTGGTCCAAGTGTGGGAGAGCCGACCCTGAAGGCATGAAGGCAAGAGAACTGGCCCACCCTTTGCCCTAGCCAGGGCAATGCTGGAGAGCTCACCCTGGCAATAAGGATGGGAGACAGCTGGTGGGCTGACCAACCCTGAAACTACCCTGGCCCAGAACCAGATTTACCATGCGACCCACCACAGCAACCACCCCATCTATGATCTACAAGAGCATGTGAAGATCCAAAATTGCAGCAGGGCCCCAAGGGAAACCACACAGGGCAAAAACAGGATATCCAAGAGGAGTCCCAGTGAGGGCCCAGCATCAATAGTGAAGCAGAAATCAGAGGTCTTGAACCAGACCAATGACTTTTTGCCATGAACACTGGCAAGTAAAGATATATGGAAGGGTTTACTGTGTGACTCACTATGTCACACGACAGCTTCCATGATGAGAATCCCTCCCCCTTTTCCTTCTCTTTTTCTTTTCTTCACTTAATTTTTTTATTTGGGGTGGGGGTTGAAAGGGCAGAGGGTAGATGTGAAGGGACAGGAGAATGAATGGGATTGAGATGAATGATGTGAAAGACACAAAGAATAAATAAAAAGGAAAGTTAAAGAAAAAGAATTGCAAGCACACATTCAACTACCTGGAACTGGCTGTGTTATCAGAAGTAGTGTGTCCTGTGAGAAAATTCCACTGTATGTAAGACAGTGGAAGCAGAATGTTCTGAGGAGTTATCATTTGTGAGGGACTTAAAAATGATACCTAGCAAACAGAGAAAAAGGAAGGGCCAACAGACATATTATCATAACATGACAACTCCTTTTGTTCTCTGGATATCACTACTATAGAGCTTTAAAATTATCCAGTGTGAGACTATGTACAATAACATGCCTGCCAAGAACAGCATTTAATAGGTTTTAGCGCAAAGTACTACAGCATCCACATTTCTGCATAAAGGGAGACTTTTTTTCAATGCCGATTTAATCAGGTTGTTACTTTTCTCACCAAAAGCAAGTCTCGGCATCTCAGAGGAAGAACACAAAGGCGGCTGACCCAGGCATTCCACAAAACCGCAGCATGAGAGAAATAAAGAAATAAGCCTGCATTCGGAATAATTGAATAGCAGCCTGCATTTGGCAGATTATGTAGAGGGATACAAAGCCCTTTGGTTCCCACACAGTATCCATTATTCTGTTCTTCTTTAATTATAAAGCATGGTCTAACTCCCTTAATTATTAAACCCTGGCAATGTTCTCTTTTTTTAATTTCCTGCTGTGTGGGGAGAGGATGTGGAGCTAGAGCTCTTCCAGGCCACAAGAATAAACCACAACACGAAGACATTTGAATCATGGAATCTAGAAGCTGGGAAGCTGAGTGGGGCAGGGGAGCTGGAGTTTCTACTGTTGATAAGGAGCTGCCGGAGAAGAAGTCACCCCTTCTTCACATTGTTTATATGAGAAATGACTTTGCCATTTCAGACATCGCTACTTGGGGATGTTCCCTTTGTCACTTTGGCAAAGCCAACTTTGTCCTAAGTGACAAACGGTAAATGGGTTAGAGTTAACTTCAAAAATACATGGCTGTAAAAACATGGGTAATTTATAAGGGAAACAAATGAAAGACAGATAAGAGCCTCAGCTTCTTTTCCTGATGCTGTTTTGAGCTCCCTGAAAAGAGCAACTTTAGGGAGACGGTTTGGTTAACTAACAGTTGCACACACAATCCATCAGAGTGGGCACATGAAGGTAAAAGGAGCTTAGAGCAGCTGATCACATGCCTTCAGTCAGATAAAAAGAAAGTGAATGGAACAATAGTGGTCAACTTACGTATTTCCATGCTTCTACAATCCAGGATCTCCTGAAAAGGGAATGATGCCACCCATATTTGGGATGAATCCTTTCATCTCAACAACCCAATCAAAAAATAAAATCTCACAGGAATACTCACCAGCCAGCCTAACCTAGACAATCTCTCAGAGGATTCCAGCTTGTATCAAATTAGGCATTAACAATATCCAGTCACAATCAGTATACTACAAACAGAAAAGGAAAGAAACATGGGAAAGGGCAAAACAATTTCATAGCAATAATCAACTAAAAGATTTCCATTATTTCAGAGAATGGGGAACGTAACAACAAGCCAGTCTCCATCGTCATCAGATGGAGGGAAATGTTTATCACTGTGTCTTATATAACCATAAAAAGCATGTATTTGCCGGGCGGTGGTGGCGCACGCCTTTAATCCCAGCACTTGGGAGGCAGAGGCAGGCGGATCTCTGTGAGTTCGAGACCAGCCTGGTCTACAGAGCTAGTTCCAGGACAGGCTCCAAAGCCACAGAGAAACCCTGTCTCGAAAAAACAAACAAAAAAAAAAAAAACAAAAACAAAAAAAAAAAAGCATGTATTTGAGCATACTAGCACATTTTCAATGAATCTACACTAAAACTTTTGTCGTGTCCATAATGGTTGATCTTTTAAAAAACTATTTCCTATAACACTTTAAAAAGTTGAAACAAATAAAATAATTTGCAAGCAACATTAAATTCCTAGTGTTAACTTGGGATTTTCTTTTATTGAGTTTTTTTTGTTATAGTAGCTTTCTGGTGTTTGCTTTACAGTATTTAAGAGTATTTTTCAAATTTAAAACATTTATTGGTAGGAAGAGTTTCTCTGTGTCTTGGTAGTCACTCCCAAATAGCCACACTGAGACTTATTATCATTTATAAATACTCTGCCAATAGCTTTGGTTCATTTTTAGCTAGCTTTTATAACTTAAATTAACCCATGTCTGGGTACAAAAACAGGACCTGTTTTCTGCTGCATACAAGATACACACCCCAATCTCAAAGACAAATATTACCTCAGAGTAAAGAGTTGGGAAAAGATTTTTCCAATCAAATGGACCTAAGAAACAAGCTTACATAGCTATCCTGATATCTTACAAAATAGACTTTGAACAAAATTAATAAAAAAAGAGATGGAGAAGAACATTATATTCTCATCAAAGGAAAAAATTTATTAAGATGAAGTCTCAATTCTGAACATCTATGCCACAAATACAAGGGCACTCACATTGGAAAAGAAACATTACTAAAGCTTAAACCATGCATTAAACCCCACACACTAATAGTGGAAAACTTCAACACCTCACTCACCAATAGACATGCCATCCAGACAGAAACTTAAAAGAAAACTAAAGGAACTAACAGAAGTTTTGACTCAAATGGACTTAACACATATCTATACAGCATTCTACCCAAACACAAAAGAAAACACCTTCTTCTCAAAACTTCATGGAGTCTTCTTTAAAACTGACTACATATCTGGTAACAAAGCAAACCTCAACATATCAAAAAAAAAATTGGAATAACCTCCTGTATCTTATCAGATCATCATGTCTCAAACTTAGAACTCAACAACAATACTAACTGCAGAAAGTCTAAAAACTCATGGAAATTGAACGATGTTCAACTGAATCACCTGGTCAATGAAGAAATAAGGAAATTAAAGACTTTCTAAAATCAAAAAAAAAATGAAAGCATAAGATCTTTCTTCTGAAGAGGCAAGCAGGTCTCTACCTCTCTCCCTCCCTCTATTCCCCCCTTTTTCCCCTCCCCACCTCCCTTCCCTCCGCTCTACCCTTCTTTCAATAAACTCCACAGTCAAAAAAAAAAATGAAAGCGTAACATACCCAAACTTATGGGACACTATAAAATAGTGCTAAGAAAAAATTCATAGCACTGAGCGCCTACATAAAGAATATGGAGAAATCTCACACTAGTCACTTAAAAGTACACCTGAAAGCTCTATAACGAAAACAAATTTACCTGGGAAGAGTAGATGTCAGCAAAAAATAAAGTTGAGGGTTGAAATCGATAAAATAGAAACTAAGAAAAAAATACAAAGAATCAATCTTTGACAAAATCGACAAATAGACAAACCCCTATCCAAACTAACAAAAAGGCAGAGAAAGAATATCCAAATTAATAAAATCAGAAATGAAAAGGGAGACATAACAACAGACATGGAGGAAATCCAGAGAAGCATTAGGTCATACTTCAAAAATCTGTGCTCCACGAGATTGGAAAAATCTAAAGGAAATAGACAATTTTCTGGATAGGTACCACATACCAAAATTAAATCAAGACCAGATAAAAAATTTAAAATAGACCCATAACCCCTAAGAAAATAGAAGTAGTCATAAAAAAAAGTCCAGGGACAGATGATTTCAGAGGAAAATTCTACCAGAATTTCAAAGAACTAATACTCCTCAAATTATTCCACACAATAAAAAAGAAGGAACATTGTCAAACTCTTCATACAAGGCTACTGTTACCCTGATACCCAAACCACACAAAGACACAACTAAGAAAGAGAATTACAGACCCATCTCCCTCATGAATATTGACACAAAAATGCTCAATAAAATAGAAAAGGTCAAGAACACATCAAAAAAATATCATGCACCATGATCAAATAGGCTTCATCCCACAGATGCGGAATGGTTCAACATAAGAAAATCAGTCAATGTAATCCAACATATAACTAAACTAAAAGCAAAAACATAATCATCTCATTAGATGCTGAAGAAGCCTTTGGCAAAATCCAACACCCCTTCATGATGAAGGTCTTGAAGCGATCAGGTATACAAGGAACATTCCTAAACATAATAGAAGCAATATTCAGCGCCAACAGCCAACATCAAACCAAATAGCGAGAAACTCAAAGCAATGTCACTAAAATCAGGAACAAGATAAGGCTGTCCACTCTCTCCATATCTAATCAATATAGTACTCAAAGTGCTAGCCAGAGCAATAAGACAAAAAAGGAGATCAAGGGAATAAAAATTGGAAAGGAAGAAGCCAAACTTTTGCTATTTGCTCTATTCTGATATATTTGTTTTTATTTTGTCTTATTGTATTTTATTATTATCCCTTAGATGTCTGTTTTTTAATGAAAAACAGAAATGGGGTGTATCTGGATGGAAGTGGAGCAGTGAGGGGAAACTGAAATCAGGATACACTGTGTGAAAAAGAATCGATTTTCAGTTTGAAAAAAAAAAGTATTTGAGCACTTGCAGTAAATTAATGTTCATTGAAAAGAACCAAAAGCAGTTTTGACCCACACTTTTAGCTAATTAAGACTTCTTGTCTTGATTTTCTACCACTAAGTCTGTTTTTTAATTAATTATTTCATTTTTAAGAATATACTATAATTGCATCACACACACACATGATGTGGGATTTCCCTCTGTATGCTGTAAATACCCTTGGTTAATAAAGAATCTTATTCTTTGTACCTATTACAGTGCAGAATAGGACAAGGCAAGAATTCCAAGCAGATATAGGAGGAAAAAGTAGAATAAATCAGAGAGAAGCCATGTAGCCTCTGCAGGAGACAGACACGGGACACCAGATAGAACCTTACTGGTAGGCCACAACCATGTGGCAATACACAGATTAATAGAAATGGGTTAATTTAAGATATAAGAGCTAGTTAGCAATATGCTTAAGTGATTGGCCAAGCAGTGTTTTGATTAATACAGTTTCTGTGTGGTTATGTTGGGTCTGGGTGGCCGGTAACAAATGAACAGCCTCTGCCTGCCTACACACACACAAACACACATACACACACACACACACACACACATCTAAAATACAAAGGACTAGTACTATTAAGATCAAAATTATGATATTACCTGTTAAGTCACTGTGATTTTCCATTTTTAAGGATGAATCAGCTAAGAGTTATACGGAGTTTGGATGCCCTTGTGTACACAACACACTAAGTTCTTCCAACAAATTTGAGAATTGTCTTTAAGAAGGATTTCTGGTGTTGAGCGATGTCTCAGTTGACAAATCGTCTTCTGTGTATGTGTGAGCATAGGTGTTAGGAACCCCAGCACTCAGATAAAAGCCAAGCAGCCTTTGTGGTCAACCAGGTGATTCCAGAGTTCAGGAGGCAAATATTGGGGATTCCCAGAGCACAAACTGCCCAAATCCACATGCTCCAGGTTCAGCAATAGAGTTCAGTTAGTAAGCGGACAACAATCAAGGAAAGCATGCAACAACGACCTCTGGCTTCCATACATATACATACATAAAAGCATGCACATGTAAATATGCACCAACGTGCACACAAATGTCAGCATGCACATCATATACACCTATGGGTGCAAAAAGGGGAGAAAAAAAAATACTCGGTAGTTCCATAAAAATGCTATGGAAGAAAGATAATAGAAACAGACATCCCACAAATCCACTGGAAGTTTTTTTTTTCTTTTCCCTTTTTTCTTTCTTTCTTTCTGTTTTTTTTGTTTGTTTGTTTTTTGTTTTGGTTTGTCGTTCTTGATAGTTCAAGGAGAAATGGAGGTCTTGAAAAAAATCTCAGCTAGAAACAAAGACTACAATGTAGAACAGCACTTCTAACCAAAGCTCCATCTGCCTTTCTGAGCTAGAAACATGTACAGGAGAGGAAATTAATCTTGTTGCTGTTACCATAGTTGTTTACTTTCAGGGCTGCAAACCACTGTGGATCCTTGTCACTCTGTTGTAAGTCACTCAGAGGTGCTCTAGGTTTCCCTTTGCTCACAAGCACAAAGCCAGGAGCATCAATCTAGAAAATGGTAGCTACTTAATAAATTCCAGACATATACATCAATATGTACGCCTAACTCCAGGCATTGGGATAAGCCCAAAGAAGATAGGAGAACCACAAGAACCTGGAACAAAATTGCTATTGCAAAAATAAAATAGTAGTTTCTGCCTTTGTACAGTTAATCGGATCAGCACAAGAAAGGAATGTACATTTAAACATTTTTGCAGATGAGCATCAAATGAGTTTCTATCAAAAAAAGAAAAGCAAAATATAAAATGAGAAATGTAGTGATAGCTGTCTAAAAACACTTGTGAAAATAATATGCAATGAGTTACCTTCCAAGAATGTTGTGCTTGGGTCCCCTCTGGGTTTGCAAAAAGTGTACCATAATATGCTGTGCACAGCCACTGTGAAAGGGACTTAATGGACATTATTTCTAGGATAATGGGGCATTTCATCCATAGCCTATGGATTACAAACAGAATAAATGATTTGTGTAACATCGACTGAGTTTTTCTAGAATGCTTAAAGATTATAAAAAGCAACAAAAATATCATGTTCTACTTAAGAGTCTGGTCATATTGCCGGGTGGTGGTGGTGCACACCTTTAATCCCAGCACTCGGGAGGCAGAGGCAGGCAGATCTCTGTGAGTTTGAGGCCAGCCTGGTCTATAAGAGCTAGTTCCAGGACAGGAACCAAAAGCTACGGAGAAACCCTGTCTCGAAAAATTAAAAAAAAAAAAGAATCTGGTCATATTTAGTTACCAATGGCAACATACAACATAAGATTCAAAGTAGTAAGAACATGAAGCTTTGACTATTTAGCGATTAACTGAGTAAAAAAAATCTTAATTCTTTGGATTTCATTTTCTCAGGTGTGACTTTTTATATAACTGACCTAGGCATTTTTCTAAATCTCTCTTTCTTCAGTTGATATGACTATTAATATCTTCACAGCCTTCCTTTAATATCCATTAAAGCAATTGTTTAAAATTGTAACACTATCTAAATCAAAAATATGAATTTAACATGCAGACATTACCATGAGCAATAAAGTGAGACAAAATATCCAGTTAACATTACTTTAAGATTAAGCTATTAATTATACACTCAAATATGTTAAGGAATTCCTCCCAGCTTTGCAGGGCCAAAGGCAAGCTTATACCCATCAGACCATAAAATTATGGCCTATTTTACATCTTTCTTAAGTATATAAATAAAAGTCATCTTGTATGTAAGCTTATTTATCACTAAACTTCTGTCTAACCATTGTAAACCCTTTTCTCTAAAACTTGAAGGTATTTAACAGATGATAAAGCCTTTGAAAATTTACAAAGCTACTCACACATGGTGATGAAAAAAACAAAACAAAAAACCTAGTGAAAAACAAAATTTATAACTACCAGATTTTAAGAGAAAAGGAGCCAACAAACCAACAAGCACTTACTAAACTCATACTTTTCCTACAATGTGAATCAGGAAGAAGATTTTAGCAGACAAGATTATGTTGGAAGAATTTCTGATCTTTGTTGGTGGTTGGGGTATACATTCTGAGGTAAGAGTTAGCACTTATCTACAAATGTTAGATACCTCAAAGCTACAGTTGTTAAAGAAACTAGAATAGAGAAAGTGAAACCAAGTTTGAGGCCAATCTGGTCTCCATAGTGAGTTCCAGAACAGGTTCCAAAGCTACAGAGAAACCCTGTCTTGAAAAATCAAGAGAAGCCGTCTGGTGGTGGCACAAGCCTTTAATTCCAGCACTTGGGAGGCAGAGGCAGGTGGATCTCTGTGAGTTCAAGGCCAGCCTGGTCTAGATGAGCTAGTTCCAGGACAGGATACAAAGCTACAGAGAAACCCTGTCTCAAAAAAAAAAAAAAGGAAAGAAAAATCAAAAGGAAAAAATTATGAAGAATTTCTAAAAGTAGTAAAATTCAGATATCTCAACAACAGGGTCAGAATATCTACAAGAGTCCTTAAAGTGAAGTATTTGTTTCGCAGATGTTTCTGGAAGTATTCTTTATGAGCCAGTGAGACACTATGGGAAATGACCATACACAACAGCTGAAAACTGGGGTAAAGAATGCATGGTAACTCAGAGATGGTAGCATTTGGCAGAGCATGAGGTAGGAAAATGCCAGCCCTGGATCATTTCTTTCTCTGATATTCTAGCCTGGCCACACACGGATTCCATGGTATTCCTTCCTGATGTTCACTCTTTCCTCATCCCTAAGTCTGATCTAATAGAAAAAGGTAACCACAAGCACAGAACGCAACCCAAGACTAATGTCACCCACAAAACTTAAACAGATCGCTACTGCCTTCACTAGCTTCTCCCTCAACCAGTCAGATTCTGAATCCATTCTTTTTTTTTATTGAAAAAAGGAAAAAAACAAGTTTCTGCCTCCTCCCAGGCTCCCATTTCCCTCCCCCTCCTCCCACCCTTCTCCCCTCCCCTTACTCCTCTCCCTCTCCCTCTCCAGTCCAAAGAGCAGTCAGGGTTCCCTGCCCTGTGGAAAGTCCAAGGTCCTCCCCCCTCTGTCCATATCTAGGAAGGTGAACATCCAAACTGGCTAGGCTCCCACAAAGCCAGAACATTAAGTAGGATCAAAACCCTTGCCATTGTCCCTGGTTTCTCATCACTCCTCATTGTTCGCCATGTTCAGAGAGTCCGGTTTTATTCCATGCTTTTTCAGTCACAGTCCAGCTGGCCTTGGTGAGCTCCCAATAGATCAGCCCCACTGTCTCAGTGGGTGGGTGCAACCCTCGTGATCCTGACTTCCTTGCTCATCTTCTCCCTCCTTCTGCTCCTCATTGGGACCTTGGGAGCTCAGTCCAGTGCTCCAGTGTGGGTCTCTGTCTCTATCTCCATCCATCACCAGATGAAGGTTCTATGGTGATATGCAAGATATTCATCAGTATTGCTATAGGATAGGGTCATTTCAGGTTCCCTATCCTCAGCTGCCCAAGGAACTAACTGGGGACATTGCCTTGGGCTCTTGGGAGCCACTCTAGGGTCAAGTCTCTTGCCAACCCTAAGGTGGCTCCCTTAACTAAGAATTGTGCTTCCGTGCTCCCCTCTCCAACCTTCCTTTATCCCAATCATCCTGTTTCCCCAAGTTCCCCCCATCCTCCCCATCTCCCTTTTCTCTCCCCATCTCCCCTTATCCCCATCCCACCTCACCCCCAAGATCCCAATTTTCTCCCCGGAAATTTGGTCTACTTCCCATAGCCAAGAGGATAACTATATGTTTTTCCTTGGGTTCACCTTCTTATTTAACTTCTTTAGGTTCACCAATTGTAGACTCCGTGACCCTTATTTATGGCTAGAAACCAATTATGAGTGAGTACATCCCATGTTCATCTTTTTGGGTCTGCGTTACCTCACTCAGGATAGTGTTTTCTATTTCCATCCATTTGCATGCAAAATTCGAGAAGTCATTGTTTTTTACTGCAGCGTAGTACTCTAATGTGTATATATTCCACACTTTCTTCATCCATTCTTCCATTGAAGGGCATCTAGGTTGTTTCCAGTTTCTGGCTATTACAAATAATACTGCTATGAACAAACCCAGGATAGCCAAAACAATCCTATACAATAAAGGATCTTCTGGAGGCATTACCATCCGTGACTTCAAACGCTATTACAGAGCTACAGTGATGAAAACAGTGTGGTACTGGCATAAAAACAGAGAAGTAGACCAATGGAATCGTATAGAAGACCTGAATCTTAACCCACAAACCTATGATCACCTCATTTTCAATAAAGGAGCTAAAAGTATACAATGGAAGAAAGAAAGCATCTTCAACAAATGGTGCTGGCACAACTGGATGTCAACCTGTAGAAGAATGAAAATAGACCCATATCTATCACCATGCACAAAACTCAAGTCCAAATGGATTAAAGACCTCAATATCAGTCCGAACACACTGAACCTGACAGAAGAGAAAGTGGGAAGTACCCTACAACAGATGGGCACAGGAGATCGCTTCCTATGTGTAACCCCAGCAGCACAGACATTAAGGGCAACATTGAATAAATGGGACCTCCTGAGGCTGAGAAGCTTCTGTAAAGCAAAGGACACTGTCACCAAGACAAAAAGGCAACCTACTGACTGGGAGAAGATCTTCACCAACCCCGCAACAGACAAAGGTCTGATCTCCAAAATATATAGAGAACTCAGGAAACTAGACTTTAAAATGCTAATTAACCCAATTAAAAAATGGGGCACTGAACTGAACAGAGAATTCTCAACAGAAGAAGTTCAAATGGCCAAAAGACACTTAAGGTCATGCTCAACCTCCTTAGCGATCAGGGAAATGCAAATCTAAACAACTTTGAGATATCATCTTACACCTGTCAGAATGGCTAAAATCAAAAACTCCAATGATAGCCTTTGCTGGAGAGGCTGTGGAGGAAGGGGTACCCTCATCCATTGCTGGTGGGAATGCAATCTTGTGCAACCACTTTGGAAATCAGTGTTTCAGTTTCTCAGGAAATTCGGGATCAACCTACCCCTGGGCCCAGCACTACCACTCTTGGGAATATACCCAAGAGATGCCCTATCATATGACAAGAACATTTGTTCAACTATGTTCTGAATCCATTCTTTTTTTTTTTTTTGGTTTTTTTTTTTTTTTTTTGAGACAAGGTTTCTCTGTGGTTTTGGAGCCTGTCCTGGAACTAGCTCTGTAGACCAGGCTGGTCTCGAACTCACAGAGATCCGCCTGCCTCTGCCTCCCGAGTGCTGGGATTAAAGGCGTGCGCCACCACCGCCCTAATCCATTCTTAAGTGGAGCCCAAGTATGCCCTCTGCCTTTTAAGCTGTTTAGTTCCCCTAGGGACATCTTATGACCCTTCTTTTATCTTATCTAACTACCTTCCGTTTTTGCTTGCTTGCTCGCTTGATTTTGTTTTGTTTGCTTGTTTGTTATTATTGTTTATTTTGTATACTAAAATCTGAAGTCTTTTCTTCAAACTATTGGCTTAAACCAGTTCACATCCCTCACCTTGAGGTCTCTTCTGTTGACAGCGGCATGAAAGTCCTATCTTGCTGTCTTCCACTGCTTGCTCGAGCCTTGTGACTGAGATGCAGAGCGCCCTCTAGGGAAGGACTGTTTTCCACCTCTGTTTTGTGCTACATGTGAATTTTGAGGCTTTTCTCTCTCCCATCTCCACCTTCTGCAATGGGCTTAGGAGAAGACATTTTTGTTTGACCCTAGGAAGGTGGGAATCACTTAAATATGAACAAAGTTTCAGAAAATTTTGAGTGCCTTGAAAAGAGAATTTGGGCATGTCCAATAATCCAAGGACAATCTCTACCAAAATTTGTGTTCAAAGGGCCAAAGAATCCGAATTTTAATTTTGTTCTTTTGAGAGCTAATTGCTTTTGTAAACATTGTCCATTGTTGCTGGACATGGACTCACTGAATGGTAGGGTATCACTTTTTTTCAGTGTCATACGTCATTTTATATGCTCAATCAAAAGTTCTAAAATCATCAGTTATCTGACAAATCACCAAATTATTGTAGAGAAAATATAAAAGAATATTATCGTGTGGTTAGATATATAAAATAGCAATGTGTTAAAACTCCAGGGAAAAAAATAATTTCTTTGGAAGAGCTTCTGAAAGTCCTTCTAAAGTGCATTCATGAAGAATGTTTTAGAAAGAAGCAGCATCAGGCTGTGTGAGCCAGGGCTCATCACAATGGTTTCTCCAATTCCACAACAAGGCTTGAGATATGTGTGCTGTACTACTCTGCAGCAGCTGACTTCTCGTGGAGCACTGTGCTCTAGTTAGAGAGTGTGTTTTGTTTTCCATAACAACAAATTCTATTTTCTCTTGGGCTCTGTAATAAATTGTGCTAACATTTTCGCCTGTTATTAGAAAATATAGTTGGTGATAGAGGATGTTTTTGCAATCACGCCGTATCACACTGTTTTCTTCTAAAATGACTTCATTTCTATTTCGGCCTAAGCTAATGATTAAAGCATGAGTGATATTTCTTAATATCATCAGAAATCTCAAATGCTAAAATAGTGATTTTTGCACTTAAAATAACTTCATTGGGAGACTGGGTAGATGTCTCAGTGGACAAGAACACGTGTTACATGCATGAGGACAGCACACCCATGTGAAAGTCTGGATTGGCTATGCATTCCTATAGTCATAGCATTGTAGAGCAGAGACAGGCAGGTCACAAAGGTTCGGTAAGTGACTCTGTCTCAAAAGATGCAGTGACAGTGACGGTGACAGTGATAGGGTGCCCAATGTCCTTCTCTGTCCTCTCTGAGAGCACATACAGGTGCACTCATACACCATTCTCTCTCTCTCTCTCTCTCTCTCTCTCTCTCTCTCTCTCTCTCTCACACACACACACACACACACACACACACCTGCTTGTTTACGTGGAAGCAAATAAGACATGGTTTATAGTATTTTAGTTAGATATCAACATATGTGTCTTGTTTAAAAAATGGAACTTTTAAATATGTTAAAGAATTGGACTTCAAGACAGAAAATAATCTAACCCACCTTTTGTTTAATAGCTGTTTTACTGACAGTCTCTTTCAATCCACTAATTAAAATTAGTCAATTTTAGATATGATGCTCATTTAGTAGAAACAAAAAAAATACGTTCACATTTTTGTTAGATTTATCGAGTCTGGGACTTGAGTAAACATACGCTCTTACTGATGGAAGTTGAAAATGCACTCCAGATAACTGGAAACCCGAGGAGCTAGAGTGTAATATATGCTAGCGTAGAGTTTAGAGAGCCCAAGATAGCTACAATAAAGAATTTTTAAAGGATTTTGATTAAAAATCAAGGTTATTTTTTGTCAGTGATAAATAAATTTAAAAAGAGGTAGGCATATTTGTGAAATTTTTCCCCAAAATGAATGTCGGGGGACAACTTACCAATGTGGTCCCGTAGACATGGACTACAGAGGACATGCACCACTCCTAGGGCTTCAAACTGCGAAACTGTAAGGAAATGGAAGCCATACGTTGAGACAGGAGGATCTGGGAAGGCAATGAGTAGGAGTAATCTCCCTAGAGACTAGACAGTTAAGATGTCATTGTGGTCACCTCACTCATTCACTGCTCCTCCCTGGTACGCATCATGTCAAAATCCATATTTTATGCATCCTTGGAGAATGAGTTCATGATTAGCTGGAGTTTGATGTTGTATATCTAATAATTTTGCATACATGCATATGCGCACATATATGTAAGTATACATTGCTAATACAAAATCTCACATACAGTAGATGACACCATTTACTCAATTACTGAAGTGAATTTTTCTTGGAAATTTAGAAAGATCAAAAACACTGGCTATGTTTTTACAATCACATGAATAATTGCTAGTGTGATTCTATGTGATTCTATGATGGGTAAAGTGCTTGGTGCACAAACAGACCTGAGTTTAGACCCCCAGAATACACGTAAAAACCCAAGCATGGCGGTACACACCCGTAATCCCAGTGCTGGGAAGACAAATGCTGAAGAATCTTTCTGCAGCTTGTGGGCTGCTCCACTGGCCTATTTGTTGATCTCTAAGTTCAGAGAGAGACCCAAGACCCTGTCTCAAAAAGTAGAGTAAAATGAGACACCACATTTACATATATGCACGAACACCTGTGCTCACAACGTACACAGACAAACATGAACACAATGCAAGCACACAGTTAATATATTAGACAGATATAGTCAAATTCATGTGTATGTGAGTATGTATATAAAATGCATAGACTTACACGAAGTTTCTGTTGATCACCAATTCCCCCTTTGTAAAGAGCAAAGATATTGATGAGTATTTGTCTTTTAGGTGCCGGCCAAACTAGGGCTAACGTATAGGGTCTTCCTTTGTCAATTGTTTTTATTATCCTCTCTATCTATCTATCTCTCTCTCTATCTATCTATCTATTTATCTATCTCTCTATCTCTATCTCTCTCTACATTTCAGTATACATTGTTCTAATATAGTCCTAAGTAGCTCTGAGGTGTCTGTTACTGAGCCGCTGACTCTTGTTGTTATTACAGAATTGTACAACATGAAGAAAATTCCAGGCATACAAATCTCCACTAAAAACCACAGTGCAGTGCCCCCTGCACCCCTCCAGTTGACTTATCAAGACAACTGACATGTTTTTCATGTACTGGTAATAACTTATCCCCACAGAGTCTGTGCTGGTTCACATTCCCAGGATTTTTAGAACATTTGCTTAATTCCCCTTTCAAGCATGCTTCTCTGCTCCCATCCTATTAATCCTTCAACATTAATACCCCAAATCCTTCTTTGTGAACGCTGT
Source organism: Microtus oregoni (assembly GCF_018167655.1). Lineage (NCBI taxonomy): Eukaryota > Metazoa > Chordata > Mammalia > Rodentia > Cricetidae > Microtus > Microtus oregoni. The sequence goes on along the minus strand of NW_024543091.1, from coordinate 5,120,241 downwards.
ATTATATTGAACTCAGAAATGTTATCTGGTTTTCAGTATTTTTCTGCACAATTCTAATGTCTTGATATGTCAAGATACAGGGAGAGAGACAGAGAGAGAATAGATAGATAAATGGACACACACACATATATATATATATTTATTTATATATCAGACTTGTTATATTACTCCATCTATTTTAAAATACTATCTATTTAAGTATAGTTACACATTGGTATCTTTCCTTGTATGTTTATAAGTAAATGACCATAGAGTTATATAACATATAAAATGGAATTTTAAGTCTGAAAATTTGATTCCTTGATAGATTTCTTGGTGCTCTTAACCACCACCTTTTTGACAAATCCCTTTAGTGAGATATGGAATCTGACTTTGTACTGTGTCCTTCCCTGCTTTGTCAGACAGCAGATAATGTAATCTCTTTATCTTGTCACACTCTCTATTAGTGTGTTCTCCTCTCTCTTCGCTTTGGCTGGTCAATATCTAGAATACAATAAGCACAAAAAATTGAATAGAAATAAGATTTGTTGAGAAACTACCTATCTTATCAGTATTTTCACTGATGACACTATTAATTGAAAATTGAATTTGTGGATGAAATTGATCAAGATTATATCTCTGGGTTTAAGCTAACTGATTGTTCTCAAAACACTTTTTCTGTTTATCTACTATTAAATGCAGGAAAATATCCTCAAAAATTATTGAAGACAGTATTAAATAAAAACAAACGTGACCATGTGTCCCTGCAGACTTGCATATAATGAATCCCAGAAAATGGTATGAGAGGGGCAGTGTACAAATGCAAGGAAACTGAGGGTACCCAGAAATTGACCAAGTTGTATAGAAAATAAGTGGTATACCTGGAATCTAAATCCAGCTATGGTCTCAAGAAAGTTTCCACTATTGCTGCAGGAATTAACATTTTCCATTCTCGTGTTTCCAAAAAAAGGATGGATGTTGGTGAAGTACAATTCATTTGTCATTCCTGTTTACCCCCAAATCTCTCTAGACTTAGCAACTCTTTGGCATTTCACACCCTGCCCAACACACTTATAATCAGGTGGTGTGATAAATGATCCTGCATGAGGCAGCAACTTTGACCTTCTTCTGCCGTTTCCCATGTAGAATTCTTAAGTGCCTCATGTACCATTTGATACTCACCCTGCTTTTGAAGGAGATCTACAATGGTTCTGACAGTCTTAGCTACCATCTGACTGTGCACATGAGCCCTTGAGAACCTTCCCTTTCAACACTTTATCCATGTTACTGTTAAAATTGATACTATATTACATATTTTTTCTTTTTAATACCTGAGTTTTTAGATTAATTATGAGTTCCTCTATCTTCTTATGTGTAGCATCTATTATAATTTCTTATCTAGTTGGTGCTCCCTTGGATATCGAGATTGAAACCATTGTTACAGTCTCTGGTGATTGTGATTTTATTATTCTTTACTAGGAATTTTCTAATCTAATTGGGGAATCAATATTCTCGAGCAGTTATTGCAGAGATTGTTTAGAGTTTAAGTCACATTCCCACTACGAGGGATTGAAATAAGGGCAGATTCCTTACACTTATGTAAATTGCTAGTCATTATAAAGTATATTGCTTTGAACATCTGCAAGCCATTTCCAGGGTTTTAGGACATGAAGCGACTCTGATAAAGTGGAAAGAAACAAGAGAGAACCCAGGGTTAAACCAAGAGTCAGTTATGAATACTCTGAAAACAGTAAGCTATGGAATGGACTCATTTCCTTGTGCATACAAATCCATTATGAAATCATTAACTATAGACTTCCACCAATTACCAACATCCTACTACTAATGAGGCAGATCTCTGCCAACTATACATTTTGGCAACAATTTTATATTTGCATAATAGACTCACTTGGTAGGACCAAAAATTATTTGACTAAATCTACTTATTTGAAATGAGTAATTGTCTAGTGAAAGCAAAAGAATTTAAAAAAAAACAATTATATACATTTATGCTCTTAGTTTCTAAGATTGAGGGTAAAAAAAGACATGGTTTTGACTATCTGAAAGGACGAATTCTACATTCTCCAACATAATGGTACCCATGGTTTTTGCAGTGAACCTAATTTTTTTCCTTGATTGGCACAAAGCTAACAATAAGGGCTTTTTTAAAATAAGAGCTGTAAGCTTTGAAAAGGAAAATTAAAAATGAGCAGAGCTGTGACTAGAGAAATAACTCTGCACTTAAGAGCATGTCTTGCTCTTTCAGATGACCCAAGGTTGGTCCTTAGGGCCCCACATCAGATGGTTCACAAATGCCTACAACCCTAGCTGCAGGGGATATGATACTGTCTTCTGGCCTCCACATGCACCTGCGCTCACAAGTGTGTGTGTGTGTGTGTGTGTGTGTGTGTGTGTGTGTGCGTGTGTGTGTGTGTGTGTGTGTGCGCGCACGCGTGCACGCACGCACAAGCTCCCACACACTTAATTAAAAATAAAATCAACATAACTTTTATTATAATATCATTACAATACAGAAGGCTATTTTTTTTCTTTTAAGTCCCCATGTGCCAGAGGGTCCTGAAAAAGAAATCATTAGCTGTTATCCTCTACCAGACAACAGCTCCCAGGCAAACTAGCTAAATGAAATCTGGCCTTTGAGAGCCACTGACTCATTGTTGTTAGCTGAAATCATATTAATAAATGAAACTCGGGCATGTCGTGCAACAGACGGAGTACTGAAGAGAGGAGCGTCTGCAGCGAGGGGGTCAGGCCTCCAGCTGAAGCGCCATGCAGCACCAGCAAAACTTTTCTGTTTTTTTTTTCTTTTCATTTAAGAATTGCTTTTGGATGACTAACTCCATATACTTCAAAATTCCCACATTTTTTTTCATAGACACGAAAGTGTTGTTTTCATTTCACATACAGCAAGATATGGTGAAGTGTGGGGAAGAGCTGGAAATTCCTACAAAGGCAGCTTCTACTAAGCAGCTGAGGGAGCCGATATAAACAGGCAGCATCCCACCCTGCCTCTCCGGTTCTCTCTATAAACAGAAAACTTGGATGTTGTCTTGTCTCTTCTCACTGAAGGATGGATGCTTTCAGTTTGCCATCCATTGCTCACCAGTGCTGAGGCTCACTCCAGTGACAGAAATAGCACAGGGCAGGGGGAGGGGAATTTGCAAGAGAAAGGCTTAACAAACATTACTTTAAAAAATATATATTACTTTAAGGCTTTATATGTATATGATGTATATGAATGTTTATTTGTTTCTGTATATGTATGTATTACATGTACCTGTATATGATGCATATGTATATGATGTATGTATATAGCAAAGACCTTTCTGGGTAATCTGAGAATAAAAAGAAGGGGATTCTACTTTTTCTCAGTTTCTTACTTCTCACTTTGTGCTGCAGAAGCTTTCATTCATTTCAGGTACACATTATTTTGTGCACTGACAAAGCAAAAAGTACAACCCTGAACCCACAATAAGAAGGGCTTCTGCCTTTGCCATGCTCTTGTGTTGTAATTGTGTGATAAAGATGCTATGAATCCATAACTAAGGTCTGCTATCTTAATCCATGCACCCTTACATGAAGCTTGCCTTGGGGGCATCTAAACATGGGAATAATTAGGCAGGCAGTTCTCTTCAGGGAATAAGCACAGGATAAATGATCGAACCAGCTCTGTGCTGTTGGTATTCATCGCAGAGTAACTTTCTCCTACCTTTCTGCACACACTCTCGATCTCTAAGCAATAGAACCCAAGCTTTCTGAGCTAACACACCTTGATGTAGCTGCAATGACTAACAAAAAGAATAAACAAATTACTAATCAACACAAATGTGGCTTTATAAGAGTCTCAATATGCAGGTTTTACCATCATCATAGAGCCCAAAACAGAAGAAAACTACTTTGAAACGGCCATGTGTGTCCTGGAAATAAATCCACCATCATGGGTCTGACTCACAATGGAGGTGCAGATCCACGGCTCTGGGCTCAGAGATTTGCAGGTCTATGGTTCCGTGTATCCAGACACACCCATCCATCCACTTATAACAGGTCCAATCAGAAGGCACCAGAGTGGAAGTTCTTCTCAACCAGAAAAGCTGGACAAGCAAAAGAAATTAAAGCCAAACCAAGGAGGAAAAGCCAAAGCTACCTTCCTCAGCGTAAGACATAACCTTACATGTAGAACAACAAGACTCTGAACTCTTAGAGACAATAACAGTGTTTAATTAAGTTTCACAGGGAAAAAGCATGAAAAATTAGCCCTTCCCAGGAGATCCCAGCACCATTCCCCACCCCCAGAGTCCTCCTTGTTACTTAGCTTTTCAGGGTCTGTGGATTGTGGCATGGTTATCCTTTACTTTATAGTTAATAGCCACTATAAGTGAGTACAGACTATGTTTGTCTTTCTGGGTCTGTGTTACCTCACTCAGAATGATTTTTTTCTAGCTCCACCCATTTGCCTGCAAATATCATGATGCCATTGTTTTGAACAGCTGTAGGGATAAGTCCCGCCCCTTGGGTGGCGTGTTCACCTAGGGCTAATGTTTGCCTATAAATTTGGCGAGCTTGCTCCCAGCCGTCCCTTCTGCTTTCCTGGTCTCCGCGGTGGTTCTGTAAGTCTATTTCGCCATTAAAGCTGTATATATATTTTTACAATCTGTCTGCATTCGTTTACACCGCTACATTTTGGCGTCCAACGTCGGGCTATTTTGCCCCCGACTCAAGCGGGTAGCCGTTAGCTAACACAGCACCCTCCTGTGCTGTTTTTTGGTTCGTGACTCGGGCCCCAGTGCCAAGTCTGAGACACACTCAGCCACACAGGCCCATTCTGCCCCTCCTGCTCGCCAGAGCAATTAACCCCTCCCTGCCTGCCTTGGCTAAATTTGGAGCAGAACCCCACTGCCTGAATTAGCAGAAACTCAAGTACCTGCGGTTTTGCAACAAAAGCTTCCACAGCAGCAGATTTGGTCTGATACAAAGTGACTTGGCTGGGCGGTGGTGGCGCACGCCTTTGATACCAGCACTTGGGAGGCAGAGGCAGGCGGATCTCTGTGAGTTCGAGGCCAGCCTGGTCTACAAGAGCTAGTTCTAGGACAGGCTCCAAAAACACAGAGACCACCACTGGCAGGAACCGATCATTGCAGGTAAAAAATCTTTCTTTTATAAATAAAATGTCTGAACACATTACTGTTCAAGAATTTAACAGTTTTTTTAATTGTACCATGTGGGAGATTTTACAAGAGGTGTCTATCACCCCACATCTATGGATCCTTCTGGGATTCATAGTTTTCATTGGCACTAAATGGTTTGATAATAGAAATATGATAAAGTCTTTACGCGACGAATCCAGGATTCTTAAGGCAGAGATTGAACGCTTAAAAACAATTGAGAAAGACAACAATCTTCTCAAGAATCAGTTTGAAGTTCTCCAGGCTGATGTTAAGGAGAAATTCATTACTATGGAAGAGGGAACAGCTGATTTGGATCGTAAGCTTCAGTCCGTTTCTGTAGGAACTGAAACATTAGTGGCTGATATTAAGGAGAAATTCATCACTTCATAAAGAGAACTTCTTGGATTCTTCCTCGAATCGTCCGTGATGCTCCAATAACTGGAGCCCGTACATTCTATACTGATGCCAATAAATCAGGGAAGGCAGGTTAAAAATCAGAAGACTTGGGTAAGGTGGAACAAAGTCCTTATAATTCTGTCCAGAAGGCGGAATTATATGCCATTCTTATGGTGCTAAGGGATTTTAAAGAACCTATTAATATAGTCACTGATTCACAATACGCAGAGTTATTTTACATATTGAAACTGCTGAATTTATACCTGATGATACAGAACTAACCTCATTGTTTCTCCAGATTCAAGATTTGATCAGGAACAGGATTTGCCCTATGTACATAACTCACATCCGATCCCATACGGGTCTGCCAGGTCCTCTAGCACAAGGTAATGCAGAAATTGATCAATTATTGATTGGTAGTGTGCTACAAGCCTCTGAATTTCATAAAAAACATCATGTTAATAGCAAAGGTTTGAAGAAAGAGTTTTCAATTACATGGCAACAAGCTAAGGAGATTGTAAAGAAATGCCCTACTTGCTCTTTCTATAACCAAACGCCACTGCCTGCAGGGGCTAATCCAAAGGGCACCCAAAGGAATGAAATCTGGCAGATGGATGTGTTCCACTTTGCAGAATTTGGCAAATTAAAATATGTTCATCACACCATTGACACTTATTCAGGCTTTCAGTGGGCAACTGCTTTAAGTTCAGAAAAAGCTGATTCAGTAATCACTCATTTATTAGAAGTCATGGCTATCATGGGTATACCTACACAAATAAAGACGGATAATGGTCCTGCTTATGTTTCTAGGAAAATGAAACGGTTTTTTGATTATTATAATATCAAACATGTTACAGGTATACCATACAATCCTACAGGTCAAGCAGTCATAGAAAGATCAAATCGAACTATAAAGGATATGTTGAACAAACAGAAAGGGGTGGAAAACACCCCCAGAAATAGGTTACATAATGCTTTGTTAACCTTGAATTTTCTCAACGCTAATGAGAAGGGAACAACAGCTGCAGAAAGACATTGGATAATGGAAAAGTCTACTGAACTAAATCAACCAGTTTATTTCAAGGATGTGCTGACCTCACAATGGAAGCCAGGAGATGTGCTACGTTGGGGAAGGGGTTTTGCTCTTATCTCCACAGGTGAGGAAAAATTGTGGATACCGTCAAAATTAATAAAGGTTCGGTTTGAAGAAGAGAAGCCACTTGGAAAAGATAAATAACAATTCTTTCATAAGGATGGCGAGCATTCTGATGGTAAGAAATACAGATAGGTTGGAGGCAGGGTTCTTTTCTTATCTCCACAGGAAAATACTCATCTTCAAAGAAATTAAGGGATCCTGAATATTTAATTACTGATGGATGGACACATTTTGTAAGTATTAATTTTTATATATATATGTCTTATTAAACATTTCTTTATAAATATGTAGAGCTGGTTTTGAAGTTGGACTCTGGCTCAGTCCCTCTCCAATTCCAAGTCTGTTAGTAAGAGAAAAACCCAGAGTTTCTGGAGTTTCTGTCTCATGTCAAGAGCCATGATATGGGACAGAAAGAAATATGAGTTTAGAAAACATCTTTGCTTTTCTTCATATCTATCATACTTTTCATTGAATATATCTATCATGCCTTTCAGTGAATATATATATGTATGTCTATATATGTCTATATGATTAATGTTTAAGTTTTTCACAATGAACAATGAGTTTTTCCTGAAGTGACATTTGAAGTTTCCAGGAAGAAGATGGGGCCCCACAACAACAACTCTACCTGGTTGATATGACGTCATGATACTGATAGCGCTACTACAAGACCTGTTTTGGATACCAGCTGCACAAGACGATCCCAACTTGGTTAGCTGAAATGGTGCACATCTTGTACAACATTCTGGCCAGAACTCCACAAAATACTCAGAGACTATTTGAAATTTTCAAAGACATTGATCTTGAAATTTAACCATCATTTTACTTTCACAGGAACCCCCAGAAAGAACGTTGCCCCCATGACAGCTGGAAGTAATTCTAGAAGACGACGTCCCCTCTCCCAGTAAAGTTTGCCCTTGGGTTTAGGGACATCATTTAGGGGTTGGGAGGTTGGGGGAGGAATTTTATAAGCTCAGGGATCATTTAAAAAAAAAAGAGGGAATGATGGGATAATAGATTTATAATTGTGAGTTACTACTTTTAGACAAATATATTGGTATCGATTCTTGTATATTGATACAAAGTTAAATTATATTGACTATTGTATGCATGCATGTTTCTATCTCTGTTTAAAACATTTTTATGTATTGATACATATTGTATTGATATGTATTGTATATATTTACCATATTGCAGTGTACATTTCTACCTCTGATTAAGATACTTATATAATGTTTGTGTATTGATATATATTTACCATACTGCAATGTATACTTGTACAGTGTTTATATTTGGAGGTCATTATCCTCATTTGTTACACAGTTGTTTATTGTCTTAGTCTTTAAGTTAGATAGATATTGAGAATTATATAGATAAATAATCACCTAAGTTTGTCATTTATAATTAGACTAATCAGGTTCTCTAGATATATAGAGATTATACTCAGTATAGATAGATAATCTTCGACCTCTTCAAAGAGCTGTAGAAAATGGCCTTTAATCTAACTCAGAGTTTCGTGATAGTGAGACATAATTGCTCCTGGCAACACCGCTCTATTCCCGAGAGAATGTTGAGCACCAAAGACACTCCACCTGGAGCCTTTCTATTTGGCAGAACTGGCCTTTGGGCAAAGAAATGCCCATACCTCAACCACTGACAGAGATACAGAGCGTGCATCAATGGATAAAACAGGACTGTCATATCCTGCCAAGACAGGGTAAGTTGGTTTTGAAAAGTTCCTTGCCTTTAATAATGGTATGTCAGTTATGTTAGGCCTTAGCCAAAATTGGTTGACTCAACATTGCAAACGAGACATTGGGTGATTGCCCAGGTAGTCAGTTGTCTCTGTCAATTGTTGCACATTTTGGATATATCTCGTTTGTTGAGTAGTGTTTCTTCCCTTCTCAGATCTTTGACGGAGTTGAAGATTATATAATTGTAGTTACTCTCTACATTATTTGGACTCCTTGAGATAGAATGTTTAGCAAAGCTTTTGTTCTCAATATTGTTTGTTATATTTATTATCTGTTGTTATTGTATATAGTTGTATTTGGTTTGGTTCTGTCTTATTTAGACAAAAAGGGGAGATGTAGGGATAAGTCCTGTCCCTTGGGGGGCGTGTTCGCCTCGGGCTAATGTTTGCCTATAAATTTGGCGAGCGTGCTCCCAGCCGTCCCTTCTGCTTTCCTGGTATCCGCAGAAACGGTGGTTCTGTAAGTCTATTTCACCATTAAAGCTGTATATATATTTTTACAATCTGTCTGCATTCGTTTACACCGCTACAAACAGCTGAGTAATACTCCATTATGTAAACGTAACACATTCCTGCCTACAAGATGTACTGAGATAAAGGTGGTGCAGAAATTGTAGGAATGGCCTATCAATAACTTCTCCAGCCTAAGACCCATTCCATGAAAGGGAGCCCACCCATGACATTGCCTGGAGTGCCAGGGCCCAGAGGATGGGTAGTTTAAAGACCTAAGATAGAACCAAGCAGTACTGGGAAAGAAAATTTGAATGTAATGATGCCCAATGATATTCTGCTGTACTCGTAGATTGGTGCCTAGCCCATTGTCATCAGAGAAGCTTCACCCAGCAACTGATGGAAACAAATGTGGACCCACAGCAAAACACTGGGTGGACCTTGGAAAATCTTGTGGAAGAGGGGGAGGAAGAACTGTGTGAGCCAGAGGGGTCAAGGATACCACAAGAAAACCCACAGAATCAACCAACCTGGGCTCATAAGGACTCACGGAGACTGAATCAACAACCAGGGAGCTATCATACAGGTTGTTGACCTAGGTTCCCTGCATATTTGTTACAGTTGTGTAGCTTGGATTGTGGTACTCCTAACAGTGGGAGCAGGGGCTGTCCCTTGAATCTTTTCCAGTTCATGAGACCCTATTACTTATACTGGGTTTCTTTGTCCTGCCTTAATACAAGGATGGTTTCTAGTCCTACTGAAACTTGTTATGCTATGTTTGGCTAATATCTGTGGGAGGCCTGCCCTTTTCTGAATAGAAACTGATGAAGAGTGGATGGGCGTGGCAGAGGAGAGGTGGGACAGAAGAACTGGAAGGAAAGGAGAGGGGGAAAACTGTAGTTGAGATGTAAATAATAATAATAACTCAATAAAAGAAAATAGATTGATTTTTCTTTTCTTTCCCCATTTATTAACATTTGTAACCAAAGAAAAGTGTGTGTGTGTGTGTATAAAGAGAGATGTTTCTGTGTTTCACTTAATCTTCTAAATAAATTTCAATAAGATCAACAAAAACAAAATTTGAAGTGAAAAACTTAATATTCATAATACAATACAAGGAAGGTGTACAATAGTCTGTTACTATCACGTTAACAATGTCAAATTTATAAATATGCATATTTTGAAAAGTGTGTAGGCTTTTCATTACTTTTTGCCTAAAATTCTAATATTTTCCAATGATGAAAAGTCCCATTCGCTGGTTCTGTTACTACACATATTGGAACTATAGACTGCCTAACAGCCAAGTCTCTGTGTTCCTTCTAAGTTTAGAAACTCAGCAGCTCTTCTGCAGGTAGAAAATGAAAAACAGCTGTAAGAATCTGATGCAGTGTTCATTCGATTAAGAAATATATCATCTTTAACATAACTGTAAGTAATAGAAAATACATTTTAAGAAAGTAGAGAAACCAAGACACGCAGCATAGTGGATATAAAGAACATTCTAGGTTGACTGCCCTAGGTTTACTCTAGCACTGAATTACTCAAAACACATATTATTTTAGGAAATGGATTCCTTTTCATATAAATTGATATAATAGTCCACATGGTAGATTCTCTCATAGAAGGAATTCTATGATCTCTGTCTAACTCCTGAAAACCCCAATGAGAGAATACTTTACTTTTACTATGATATAGCCACACACTCATTTTGTTGATCCTCGCTGCCTTCACACTTGATTCTTCTCTACTGTATGCCTTATAAAAACAGAAATACCCAGAACAAAGGTGGAAAGGGGAGAGAGAATTTTCTCAAACAATAATACGCTTTAAAAATTCAAAGCACTGGGTGTCTTCTTTTGCATTAGAAATGAAAGTTTTTCTAGCTCTCCTCTAAAGAAAAAACTCACTTAGAATTTCTGTGGTGGTTGTAATAGTCCCTTTGATGTTTCTATCACTAGATCACAATGTTCCCAGAGAATGTTTTCTGACCAACTTCCTTTCTGAAAACTAGAAGTTCTAACATCAAGTATTCCATGGCCACGTTCAGAGGAATTGTCTCAAGTAGAAATTCCTGAAGGGTGTGTTACGAGAGATAGTAGACTTTTTATTTTTACCTATTTCCTAAATATTTTCCTCTTGGTTAGTTAAAACAGTAAAAGTTAATACACATGGGGATAGGAATGGAAGTGGGGTGGTATTGGGTCTCCCCTGAGTCCTGCACTGAGCCTGGGGGCTTTATTCACTCCCATGGATTGCAGATAACGGTCAGTATAAGAGAATTTATGAGAATCTACTAAAAATAGAATTCTTAGGCCCCCAAAGAATGTAACCTTTAAACTGGACCACACGGGAGATCTCACAACAACCTCTAATTAAACTCATAGCATTTTATGAAATCCTGACAATTATGGTGAAAAGGACAGAAATGGAGGTTTTAGAAGCAGAAAGATGTTTCTGATCTTAGCAGAGGTGGGTCACATAAAGACTGAGGGTTCCAGGACATCAAGAGAGCCATTCTTTAAACCCTGGCTTTTCTGCCCCTTGGGCAAATGCTCAAGCGTTGGAACTCAAGACTTGGAAGGGATTCAGTTTCCTGAAGGGGCTCAGGAAATAATTGTTCCTCCCTTTCATCCATGGAAAACACGCCTTTCCTCCCCTTATTTGAGCTGAGCAGGAAGAGAGCAGCACAAAGTACTTGATTCTTTTCACATTGAACCACTGACTTCTGGGTCGATGACCACAAATGCTACCGCAGCATTTTCAGAGGCTAGGGGTAAAGGGCTGTTGGAAAGAGACGTGGGAGACAGCATAGCTGGCTCACCTTCTGTTATTGAGCTGGGGACTGGAGGCTCCAGAAAGAGCACAGCGCAGGTCAGGCAGTTTCCACAGAGGCAAACAGACCGAGGAGCTCCCGGGGAGTGTGTCACAACCGATTCGCAGCAAGGAGAAACAGCCAAGGTCAGAGGCAAAGGTTTGCTCTTTAATTAATCAGAACTAAATATCGGATCACAAAAGAGGACCAAGCTTGGAGGCTACAGTAAGAAGAATTTGTTTACTCCCTTAAACTCAAAGACCTTGGGGGAGAAGAGGAGGAGGTGGACAACCTCTCTATTGAAATTCTGGTATTTTGGGAATTCGGCGCCTCATTAATAACACTGTGCAGCAAGATCCTCGGCTGTCATCACTAATGTTATTAAGGCTCATCAGTGTGTCGGTTAAAGGCATTTGAAAAATAAAACTACCCACCCATGATTTTAAGCAACTGAAGCAGAAACATAAAATAAGGTAGAAAACATTTTCCAAAAGAGATTGCAAATCTATTTACCTACAAGCAATCTTGCTTGCCCAGTTACACGCTTCACAAGTCTCTATTTCATTAAAATCAGTCTTTCTTGAACTTCTACAGTAAAAGGTGCACTGGTGGCCTGCCTTGTTCTCAGTAACCTGTCACGGCCCAGCACTTTCTTCAGCCACAAACAGAGCAAATCCTAGCACCACTATCCATCTTACTGAAGTGGGAGCCCAACCACCCCTCCCATTCCCATTCCCTCCAGCAGAGTACAGACTTGTAATGCAAGCTGCGAAGCAGCTGATGCCCTAACAGATGGAGCAGGGTTCTTTTCACTGCTACTCAATGCCCAGTCTACCCAGCATGCCGCCATGCGTGGCAATGCTGCAGGCCTTGCCCGTTGGATCTGTAATTGAACTAACAGGGAGCTAGTCAAAAGAAACAGCTCTCAAATGGGATTCAAAGGCTTCTAAGCACCGAAATGGTGCTGCTCCCTGGCAAGTTGAATGCCCTAAATGCATCTCCGCAGTATCAGTCCAGCCCTCCAACTGGAGAAAGCACAGACCACAAAAAAAGTCACCCAGAGACTTGTGCTTTGGAAATGAACTTTTGTGGAGACCTATTTATTAAGTAAATAGCTACTGAGCCCTGCCATGTCTGAGATGTAGAGAGAACATTGGGTGACTTCCAGTAATGGAAGGGAAAACGTGCCTTCCTTGTTATGCGGATGGGAAATAAGGACAGAAGAAATAAAGATGTGGTATCAATGATGACGAGTACCCTAATTACAATGGGTGTGAAATGCTAGAAATTAAGGCTGACCTACATCATGTCACCTGTGTGGTGAAAACAACCTCTCTACGAGGTATGCTTAGACCAGTTGAGTAATAAAGTATAATGTGTGAGAAAGAAGCTTCTAGACAAAGTGAATGGCATATGGAAAATCCTAGGATGGTGATGGAGAATCTTTGTCAGCCAATTATCTTTAAGGAGTGGGACCAAGTTAGGGCATGGCTTTCTGGATACCTAGAGAAAAACGCTGTGCAATCCAGGGGCGCGCTCTCTCTCTCTCTCTCTCTCTCTCTCTCTCTCTCTCTCTCTGTAGTTTCCATGCTACACAGCTGAGTTTGGACTTCTTGTTCCTGTTTCGTGAGTTTTTCCCTTATAATAAAGAAAAATACAATTGGTCTATCTTTTAGGTAACCTGGTTTTTCTCTTGGGCCGAGATAATTCAACAGGATAGGATTCATTTAGGAAACTAAATCGAAGTCTCACTATTACTATTTACGGTTTATGGTGTGAGTGACTCTGGCAGGTCTGGATGGGAGAGTCCTCAGTGGATGGGAGACAGACAAATACGCCATGCAGAGAGAATTTAGGTATGGAGTTTATTTAGTGGGTACTAAGAAGTGTATAAGGGTAGGGGGTTATGGAGGGAAGAGAGAGAGAGAGAGAGAGAGAGAGAGAGAGAGAGAGAGAGAGAGGAAAGAGGAGGGGGGAAGGAGTGGCAGAGGCTTCCTCTTCAGAAGAAGGAACAGAGAGGAAAAAGGAGGAAGAGATGCAGAGATGAGGTGGGAGATCAGCTTGCCAAGTTGAGATTAATGAGAAGAGGAGATTGGGAGGGGGCAGAGTTTGTCTCTTAAAGGGACAGGGTACCCAGGTGTCAGGGCAGGCCAGAAGAATTATAACAGTCGTGTCTTTCTCTTATAATAAAAAGGCAAGAAGTTAGGCATGACAGGTGAAGGGGATGAGGGTGCTGAGTTCTCAAGACTGCTTCCTGCTGATTTGTAGACTTCATAGTCTTGGGGGAACCTGAAAAAGCTGGGATGCCGGTCACAGGGTAGCTGGTTGCTTCACTCCTGCCCAGGATTTGTGGTGTAGTACTGTCTAGTGTCTCTTGGACCTGTTTAATCCTGCTCCCTGAAACTCACAAGAATTTTTTTAGTTTATACTCAGTCAGTATAAGAAGATTCATGACAGTGGTTGGACTTGTGCCAAGTAGCATTAAGAGGAGGTTACCTGGGCTACCAGCTTCTCTGACTTTCTAGTGCATGGTCACCTATGTCAACAGACAGCATCCTATTGACAATTTTCATAGTTGGATAAAAAGCAATCTTTTAAATGATCTTCTTTGTGTTATCAGCATCAATCTTTAAGGAATCTCTGTAGGGGAACATGGTCCCTTTTGTAATCAATACAGCTGAACATGTGGGGGTAAAAATAAGTACGCTATCCTTTTGTTACTGCCATGCCCACTGCTTTCTTTATAGTCTACTAAATCATCTTGTCTCCTGTCTCCTGTGACCTAAATGGTGAATTATCTCACTAAACTACAGAACTGCTCACCATATCTGATCTTCAGTTTAGCAGGCAAAGAACTTGTTAGAATGATCAAGAAATTTTCTCTTAGTAATGAGCCCATTCCTGTAGTCAAGTCCTGAGAGACTGAGAGGCTGCAAGACAAAGAGTGGACATATGCACTTCCTGCTTAGACTCTTTCCTTCAATGTGCTTCCTCAGCGGGGCCTTTCACTCTGGTAGAAGCAGCCAATCCCAAGCTTCAGTTTCATCCATGTTTCCAAAACAGCAGCCCCATGTCCATCCTTCTGCCTTCTCTGTGCAACAGGGCTGGACCCCCTATCACCCCAGGCCACAGGCTCTACTGTGGTATAAACTCAGCTCTGGAATTCTGACAGTCAAGCTCTTTGGTTTTTATCCCTGGCATAAGGGTGGTATTTGCTTGTTTCTATCATTTATTAACTGAGCTCCCTCAGTGTCCTCTCTCCTTTTTCAATACTTGATGTGGGAGTCTTCTGTTTTGTGTTGATTTCATTGGTTAAATAAAGAAACTGCCTTGGCCCTTTAATAGAACAGAAAATTAGGTAGGTGAAGTAAACAAAACAGAATGCTGGGAGAAAGAAGCCAAGTCAGACAGTCACCATGATTCTCCCACTCCAGACATATGCAAGTTAAGATCTTTCCTGGTAAGCCACCTTGTGGTGTTACACAGATTATTAGAAATGGGTTAATGGAGATGTGAGAATTAGTCAATAAGAGGCTGGAACTAATGGGCCAGGCAGTGTTTAAAAGAATACAGTTTCCGTGTAATTATTCTGGGTAAAGCTAGCAGGGTGGCAGGACGCAGCCCGCCGCTCCTTACTACAAGCACTTGAACACTGAGTCGATTTCCTAGCTCAAGTTTCTTCCATCAAAATGTGGAGTACGGCTTTTGTTTCTGAAGTAATAAGGAGCCCTATCCTTCATCACAGTGAGAGGGAGCCCTTACAATCAATCTTTTTAAGTTACATATGATCACCTCATCACGGAAAATCACTCAAAATGTGCCTTTAAGAAAGAACAACCTCTATTAACAAAATAAGTTTTATCTATAAATAAATTTAGTGATGTGGTATTCCCCTCTGTATGCTGTGAATAGCATTGGTTAATAAAGGACTGCTTTGGGCCTGTGCAGCGCAGAATATAGGTAGATGGAGAAAACTAAGCTGAATGCTGGGAGAAAGGAGGCAGTGTCAGAGAGAAGCCATATAGCCCCACCCGAGACAGACGCCAGAGCTTTAGCTGGTAAGCCACAGCCTTGTGGCAATACACAGATTAATAGAAATGGGTTAAATTAAGATATAAGTGTTAGCTAATAAGAAGCTAGAGATAATGGGCCAAACAATGATTTAATTAATACAGTTTCAATGTGATTATTTGGGAACTGAGCAACCAAGAAGCGGCCCTCCCATTACAACAATTTAGAAAATATCACCCAGAAAGCAAGGCTTACATCCAAGGCATTGGATCTGGGTAAGGTGATCCAGTAAGAAACAGTTCTTGCTCCCAGACATGGAAGTCAAGAACATCTGCGGACACTCAGACTTTGGGACAAAGATAATGCTCTGCTCCCACTACCTGTACAGGTGAAGCTGTAGCACTGACTGCATTTCTGGACTAAACTAGAGCAATGCATTTAAATGGAAGGTCAGAAATATATATCAGTTTGGCAAAACTCCCAGCTATGTCATCTCTAGCCACGATTGAGCTCCCATAGTGCAGAAAAGAAACCACAGAAGTAGAAGGCAGATAATTCCTGTTTCTCCCAAGTAAATTCTCTTTCATTTAATGTAATGGATGCTTAGTTGAATCCTCTATATATGTGGAAGCCATTGAAGATAAGCTGCTCATGGACTGGAGACATCTGTCTTCCCCTGAGTTCAGCCTCAGCTCTAACGAGAGTTACCACAATAGTAATAATATTTTTCAACTTTTAATGACTGTTGTTGTATCCTAAATTATATCATTTGGCCCCTATACTCCTTTAAGAGTTGAGTGAGGCAGGAACTCCTTCCGCAGCTGAGGAAGGTGAGGTTTTTGAATGGTAGATATGCACAGACTGCATGTACAGATAGCAGACAGGCTTCCCCATCCCCCAAGAATACTGCAGATCCCACTGGCCATGTGTCTCATGAGGCTATGGCTCCTATATTTTCCCCTCTCTCCTGAGAACTGAACCTTATGTAAATGGAATCCATATCTTCTCAGACACTGTATGGTACCTGGCACATAGCAGACTTCCAATAAATATTTGATGAGTGAATCAATTATACATTTTAAATGTTGCTTCCATGGTTGCTTGTCTCAGCATTTTAGGTATTTCATCCCCCCCCCATGTTATTCAACAGTAGCTAATTCAAACTTCAAAGGAATAATTTAAGATTGTAAATTGTTCACATTCGCCATCCAGAAGCAAAAAGGCTCAGCATAAAACTATAGACAGAATTTGTCTTTAAAATATCTCAGTCTGAATTTTGAAAAATTAATTTCACAAATTTAACACTTCCAGAGAAAACAGAGTAAAATCACACTATTGCCCATTTTTAGAAGGCAGAGAATAAGAAGCATGAGAAAGTCACTTCCCAGAGCTTCAGGACAGTTGGCCACCAGAATGAGAAAAGAACTGTGTATAGTGGCAGAGATTTAGAATCTGGAGAGTGGCTGCCTTGACTAAAATCTTGGTTCTCTCCCTCACTAGCTGTGTGACTTTGGGAAGTTACGAAACTCTATGTGCCTCTATTTTTCTTATTATCTGTTGAGGCAGGATCTTCTTGTGTATCCCTGGCTGGCCTGAAACTCATTCTGTAGACCAGTCTGGCCTCAAACTCACAGAGATCTGCCTACCTCTGATGCTCTATTGCATCCAGCCATCCATTTCTTCTACTGTCCAAAACCAAAATTATGAGAGATCTTACCTATCTCTTAAGCTTGTTCACTAACTGAATTAGCGTATATAAGTTCATTACCATCTTATACATAAGCAATGTTTTATTATTTTTCCCTCGAACTAGAAACAAATGTCTCCTTAACATCTACTACAAACACTGTGAAGGTGATTTGTGACTGCAGTAGAAAGAGACACGTTTGGAACTTAGTTAACATCTGAGCTGTTGAGTGACCTCTAACCATCATGCAAACTGTATAAGCAAGGCCATGCAGAAGGAAGACCATGAGAAGAAAAGACAAGCTAAAGAGAAGAGTTCAGGACATGGATGTGATTGGTAGAGGCCAACCACCTGATATCGACAAACCTGGGT
This sequence comes from Microtus oregoni, assembly GCF_018167655.1. NCBI lineage: Eukaryota > Metazoa > Chordata > Mammalia > Rodentia > Cricetidae > Microtus > Microtus oregoni. Next base: position 5,102,442 of record NW_024543091.1, on the reverse strand, counting down.
CCTGCACCCAGAGCTAGTAAATGGGCCCAGCCACTTCACTTTACCACTTTGACCTCTGGTGATGCTGGAAGTCCAGTAAAGAAAGGCTGCTTCCCTAGTGATTCAAGATACACAGAATTCCCTTGGTACCACCCTACTTGTGTCCATGCCTAGCCAATAGATTAGGGGGACAGAACAACTAATGGAACATCCCACCTATGAATCCCATATGTTCACAAATGACTTGATATCCATCTTGGAAAATGGTAACAGTAGTCGCAGGCAGCAAAGGAAGGATGACTGCTTGGGGTACACCATGAATTTATCAAAGCCACAGGCCTGATGTATTGTCTCAAGAAGAAAAGATATCATTCAGGAAATTACTCACTATGTCACACTGGTTGCAAAATATTGTGCTTAAGGTGCTACTCAATGATTTATGACTTATAAGCTTGAGTGTAGGACAGGCAACAATTCCTCAGACCTCAACCTAACAGACACTGAAGGCGTAAGTCATAAACAATGCCACACCAGTTTGGAATTATGATTAATAGGGTGGTATTTATTTAAAGGGGAAAAAACTTACAGATCACCGTCAGCCCTCTGCGCAACAAGGAAGGGAGTCTAGTCGCCAGCGGAGCAGGAAGTGAAGAGAGAGAGGAGAGGGAAGTGGCCGTTTTTTTAAAGGGAGAGAGACCACGCCCCAATGGGCTGGTATCTCAGCAGCTATAGGCTGGAGGGGTGGGAGGACCTCCCGCAACAAGACACCATGTTGGAGGCACAATTCTAGCCTTAAAACCACACATAGGCCCCAATACCTACCAAAACAGGAACAAAGATCTAATCCATCAACAACCTAGACCATAGTTCCAGGATCCAAGAATGTATCTAAAAGTACTAGCTTTGCTTTTTGGTTTCTGTAGTTTTACTTGCTGCTAAATGTGGTAACTAACTGAAGTGTGTCAACCAGGATACAAGCTTTGTGCATAAGAGATAAAGTACAGTAATGCTCAGGGCTACGTTATTTGGGCATGTGTACACATGACAAAACTTTCCATTTGACTTTCAGAGTGTCCGTGTATGTTATCTGGTTGATTTATAATGCAACCCCTGTAGGTTTGCGCAAAGTCTTGCAAGATGTGCACCAGTATCAAGAAGTTTGTAAATTTTCTTTTATCAAATTTTGTGTCTTTTTTCTTCTATGACAATAATCAAAGTTGCTGAGGTATTACATTTGAGGTCTTGTCCCTACTTTCTCAGTTGGTAACTTGTCCATTACGCTTTTTCTGCTCCAGAACATAAATACTTTACTCACAAAGCATTGAGAATAAAGTCACAAACCAACATAGCCACCACCAGTCTTTACATACACCCCAAACTCAAGGAGCTAATTCTGAATGTGGAGCCCTGTCTATGGCCCTGGCCTCACACCCTTCCTGGGAGTTACTCTGGCATCCTAAATAAAAGAAGCAAGATTCTATAGTCAACTGTTTGAAGAAATTACACTGAGCAGAAAAGGTCAGATCCAGCATTCATTGGAAGTAAAGCAAAGGGAGGTGATTGAAAACAAAGTGTTGATGCTGATTTAATGCGGGAAATATTGTGAACAGATGTCAGTGTTTCTGTAGATAATGGCCCAGTCAAGAGGACAAGGGGCCCAGAGTCCCAGTGGTGAAGTGACCTCAGTGACTAGCCCAGGATTCATATGTGTATGGAAATAGAGATGTCTTCCAAAGCTAACGGACAAGGAAATAGGAAGATGTTCCTTTTTGTATATAACTACATACATTGTAATAAAGAGCAAAGCTTGGAATTGTAAAGTCAACATCAGTGGCGTAGATGACCCTTGTCACTGTTTTCCAACATGCTGATTTTGAATGACATGCCATGGGGACTTAGGCTTATTTATGTGTCAGGTAGGAAACATGGCCACAGCAATGCATTTTCTTTTTGTTAACATTGCTTTTCTCTGTGTTATCTTCATAAAAACTGTTCCAGTCTTTTCTAATAATTTTCCCACCAATTAAATGCCCTGTCTGCCAGCTTGTGAAATGCAGTGTCTGGGGCAGATCTTTTGTTTTGTTCAGTGCCTAACCTCGAGTTGAACACTATTCAGTGGCTGTTTAGAGGAAGCAAATTATAGTGGAGATTGAGCACACGGAAAATCAAATGTCAGTTTCTAAATGATTACAGTTTCTTGCAAAGGTTACCACTTGTCTTAATGGAATAACTGTGGCTCTTATACACTAGACCAATCCCCAAATTCCTTCATTTTGCTTCAACAAATAACAAACCCCTACAGTCAAAGTTCTGACTTTCCATAGGAAACAGCAGGCAACACTCACTGAAGTTGTTGAGGTGCCCCGAGAGAGTAGGATACTTCTCTCCCTCCCTTCTTCCTCACTCTTCCTTTCTTCTGCTCTGTCCTTAGCCTCTTGTCTTTTCTCCCTCACGGTTTTCCCTTTCTCTCTGATTCCACAAAGCATCAATGTACATGTAGAAAATCCTTATGTTTACTGCTGTTTTGCCCTTCTTATTCGTTATCTAAATTTTCTTGATTTTGTTTTTAATAGCAAGATTCCTTTAATGCATAAGAACGGGGTAACTATTTCTAAGTAAGTAATTGTCCATTGCTTACTAATAGAGATATTTACTTTCCTTTCTCCACATTTTATTAAATGCTAGTAGAAACAGAGAAGGTCTTGTAAACACTCACCTTTTGTATTTTACAATATTTTCATTTGCAATTTGACAATATTATTTTCATGCTATATAAGTTTATAAGCATCTTTCCAAACTGCATGCTACTTCATATATTAAAGTTTTGAGCAATTTTTAATTGTTTCACAGTGGATGACCCCCAAAATCTCTAAGAAAATGAAGTTGCTCTTTATTTCCAATCTTTAACTATTCCCTTATGCACACAAACACAGTCATTTAGAGTTCCTCTTTCTGGGATGAATTAACTTTGACAAAGTAAAACTGTAACAAACCTGTTAAACCTATTAAACTTCATTCTTGAAAATTTTTGTTGTGCACTTATATGTGTGCACATATGTTGTAATAGGAGCGGCAGGGCTGCGTCCCCAGCACCTTGGCTGCCTGCTAGCTTATACCCCGAAATAACAACAGACAAACTGTATTCTTTTAAACACTGCTTGGCCCATTAACTCTAGCCCTTACAGGCTAATTCTCACATCCCAATTAACCCATCTCTAATAATCTGTGTAACATCAGTCTTACCAGGAAAGATTCAGCATGTCTGACCTGGCAGCTTGCTTCATCGTGTGCATCTGCCCGGGAGAGGGGAGCATGGCCTCTTCTCCAGAGAGCAGAGCTGTTGAGTCTGAGCTCACTTCCTCTTCCTCCCAGCATTCTGTTCTGTTTACTCCACCCACCTATGTTCTAACCAATAAAATGGGCCAAGGCAGTTTCTTTATTAGCCAAAGACCTTCCTCCATCACACATATGCATGTATATGGCATTTTGTATATATTTGTGTTTAAATAGCTTCTGTAGTTAATTGATTTGTATGTATAGAGCAGGGGGAAATTACATAAACATAAAGATTAATATTTTTCAAGACCTGAGAGTGATAGACATTAACCTCTAGATCTACTCATACTTGTATCTGTTCCACTTACACAGCTGACAAAAACAAAGATACATAAAAATCATGTACACAGTAGTAACATACAAATAATTTCATGTACACAGTTCTAGAGTTTTGGAAGTTGCTTAAAATGCACTTCCTGTTAACTTAGGTAATATTGCATCTTTCTGAGGTCTTTGATGTAGCTGAAGATTAGATCGTTATAGTTTTTTTAGTTATGATAAAAGATAACGTAGATATAAATATTGTAACTGTAATTCTTTCTTGACACCTGTTTTGTTATATGTAATTTTACTATGTTAAAGTTAAAACCTTCCTTTTTATTTAAACAGAAAAGGGGAAATGGTGTGGGAAGTCCTTCTGTATATATGTTGCTTTTATTGGTTAATGAATAAAGAAGCCACTTTCAGCCAATGGCTTAACAGAATAGAGCCATGCTGGAGGAGATGTATATAGAGAGAAAGAAGGCAAAGTTAGGAGACGCCATGTAGCTGCCAGAGGGGAAAGACATGATCTGCCAGCTGGAACCTTGCCAGTAAGCCACAAGCCTTGTGGTAAAATATAAAATAATTGAAATGGGTTAATTTAAGATATAGAAGCAAGTCAGAAACATGCTTAAGTTATTGGCCAAGCAGTTATTTAAATAATATAGTTTCTGTGTGATTATTTCGGGTCTAAGCTGCTAAGAACAAATAAGCAGCCTCCCACAACATGGTCTTACATGCCCTTGTTGACATATCTGTGTAAAAAGTGTCAAAAACACTAGATGTATACATACAATAGGAATCAGGACTATAGCTGGGTACACAAGAGTAAATAATGACATCATTGCTCTAAAATGACTCTATAATGACTAATAAAATAATGAAATAAATACATTTAAGTAAAATTTGAACTGAGTGCTAGTTGCAAACAGAATCTTTCTATCTAGTATGTTAAGGTTGTGGGGACGACATATGAATTTAAGTTATCTTACAGTTTATGTCAAATTAAACTATTATTTCTGTGTATCTCCTAAAAGCTTAATTCCTCCATATACATTATACATATGAAAGCAGAAGAGTTTGAGCATTTTCTATGTGCTTCATTACGCCCAAATTTTACCACTCTGTCTGAGCATCTAAAAATGAATATAAAGCAAGCCACAGCTGAAACTAAGTGACACAGTTTGCCTAAAACCCGACAACCCTCACAACTGGCATCGTCAGCTTCAGCTCTCAACTTGACACAAACCTAGAGTTACCTGGGAAGAAGGCACTTGAATTAAAGAATTCCCTGTATCAGACCAGCCTGTTGGGCATATCTGTGAAGCATCTACTTAAAGGCTAGTTGATGTAGGATGGCTTATCTCACTGTGGGCAGTGCCACCCATTGGCAAGTAGTCTTGTGTCACAGAGAAAAATCAGTAAGCAGTGTTCTCCCATGGCCTCTGCTTCAAGCTCCTGCCTTGTATTCCTAACTTAGCTTCTGTAACTTTTATTATAGGTTAATAAATAGAAAATCCTACCCAATTTTCTTTCAGTTATGGTATTTATCACAGCAACACAAACTGAACTAGGATATTAGCAACATGAATATTGTAGAACCCCAAAACATACAATAAACCTTCAATCAGCAATGAGAAAAAAAAGTGAATTGCAGAGAGAAAATGGTTGAAATTGAGTCATGGATAAAAAGTCAGTAACTTAGAGGCTCTTTACTTATAATTATTTCCTTCATTTTTACAGTTCTGCTATATCAAAATCTAAGTAAGCTTGGTATTATCCTCATTTCCTTCCAGACCATAGTCTTTGAAACTAGAGGAAATTAATTAATATCAATTATCTATCTAAGACTTAATCTTATTCTAAAAAGAGAAGAGCAATCAGCAAATGTAGGAATTATGCTTATAAATTAATTTCCACATCCCAGTAATTGGTTCGCTCCTGATAGCTATGGAACAACTTGTTATCTTGATTATTACTGAGTGAAAACATATTTATATTCCACAAACATGCTGAGTTCCACAAGTCTTAATTTTAAGAAAGCAATATTGAATTATCAACTTACTAATCAGTATTTTAAAACAAGCTACAGGACCCTGGGAAATTACTCAGCAGATTAGAGCAGTCACTATTCTTGCAGAGGACCTGGGTTCAATTTCTATCACCCAGATGATAGGTCATAATCATCCATAGCTTCAGTTCCAGGAGATCTGTTGCCTTCTGGTCTCCTAGGGTGCAAGGCATGCATATGGTCAAGAAAAATGCTCATATGTGTAAAATAAAATAAATCTAAAGAAAATTTTAAACGATTTGCATTTGCTTACTAATGGCACCTAAATAATGTGCTTTAGTTATTATGCATTTATGAAGAAAAATATAAACAAATCTAAATTTCTATATATGCAATTATCTCTTTATTTAATTTTAAATTTTTGACTCCAGTGTATACCAAAAACCATGTTGATTTTGACAGGTATTGGCATAGCCTAACATATAGAAACACATAATTATATCAAATAAATAAAATATACCACAAAATAAAAGGTATGAAGAAAATTATCATGAAGGGAACAATATGACATTTCAGGCATGTCAGAAGTAGTAATCTGAACTTACTATAAAGTGTTGAGAAACTATAATTTATGTTAATAGTTATGATAAATGGAATATTGTGATAAGCTCAATATAACTACAGACATGAATTCAGTAGCTGCCTGATGTTTGCTAAAATCAGGACACCATAAGACAATAACAATTTATACCATGAGTAGAGGTGTAGATAGACTACAAGGTAGTGGCCATTTGATGCCCATTCACATAAATTTAGGATATCTGTTTGGTAAATAATAAAATCAGCCAGTTCTACTTTTGTAAATAACATATTGACTGGTATCTTGCCTGTTTGTATTTGTTTGTTTATTTGTTGTTTTTTTTTCAACTTGTAGAATACTTGATAAAAAAGAAAGCAACATTTTATTTCATTCTCTCATGTAGCAGGATATACAATCTATTCATGAGAAAAACTCTGGTAGTTACCTCTGACTTTCAAAATAGTAAAAATAGAGTACCATTGTTTAATAATCTCTCCCTTCAGTTCTGATTGGTTCCTCAAATGTCTAGGCACAGTAAAATGAGATAGAAAATAATTTAAATTTAAGGGATTTAAATTGAGGATAATTCTGTACATATCAACCTCAGGCCAATTTTCTTGTCTTAATGTTCTTCATTCCTGCCATTTATATTTGATATCTGGAAAACAAAAATTACTCCAAGTATTCTTTCATTTACACCCTTTATTACTGGTTGGTTTTTCCTCAAACTGCCAACTAATGTTATCTCTATCAAAACTTAAAATGAGCTGAATAATTTCTAACAAAGTGGTAATTATACTCCAATTCTATAACAGTTCACAATCCACATGACTGCCAAGAGAATGTTTTAAGAGATATGGCATGGTGGTTGTATTTTATGTAACAATGGGTTTGAAAGAATTGGACTCCAAGATTCACATGCCCTTGAGACACTAATATAACATGGAACACTTGCCTGTTAAATTCTTGCTAAAGAGAAGTTGTCTATCAAATTAAAATTATACCCAAGCTGGAAGCTTAGCTCAGTGGTTGAGCACTTGCCAAGCATGTGTATGTGCTAGGTGTGATTGCTTAGCATGAGAAATAGGAAGAGAGAAAAAAGAAAGAAGAATGAACAAAAGATAGAAAGAAAGAAAGAAAGAAAGAAAGAAAGAAAGAAAAAGCAAGAGCGAGCTACAGGCTGGCTCATACAACGCTAATCACCAGAATCAATTTATGAGCTATTGACAATTGTTTAAATAATAATGAGACCCCCAAGTCCATAAAACTGCTGTGTAACTTCAGAACTGGAGTCTCCAAGTTTAGTAACCATGCCTATATGATGTGTTCCCAAGGACATTCACTGGAAGAAACTCTTAAAGCTATGACTTTTCTTCATAGCTGCCTCATTTCCTAATAATCCTCCAGTTTTTTTTTTGAAAGAAAAGAAAAAAATAATTGAAAATCAGCCTAACTGGGGCCTAGGGAGATGGTAACTTGGTTGGTAAAGTGCTTGCCACCTGAGAATGAGAACCTGAGCTTCTATCAACACCCACATAAAATGTCAGGTGTGTCTGCATGCACTTGTAATCACAATGCTAGAAAGTTGGAAACTAGAGAGTCTGAAAGGATTGATGACCAATGAATGATGTGTAATAATTGAGAAGACCCCTAACATTAAACTCTGGATTACACACACACACACACACACACACACACACACACATGCACGACACTTAATCAACATCACTGCTAATGATAGCAACCACTATCAATTGTATAAATTGGCTGTCAGTCTGTTTAAAAGGTGACCATCCTTCACTTCATCAAACAGTAACAAAACAATGATGCTTTAAACATATTTTTAATTCCTGTAAGATTCTATTCTAAACCTATTTGCCACAAAAAAGTGATAAATATGCGAGATGTAAGCATATATCAAAGCACGGAACAGCACACATAAATTTTAAAGAATTATTATTTGTCAAAATCCAACATATATGACATGAACAAGTATTTCTTTTGCAGGTTACATTATAGGAGAAATCTGCAGAATCCTGATGACCAAAGAACTATGAAAGAATTCCCAAGAGGATGGGTCTAGAGAGAGAGAGAGAATTGGTAGAGGGTACAAAATGATGTTGCAGAGGAACCAAATTCAGTTTAAAGAACCAACACTGAGCAGTTCACAAGTCCCTGTAACTTCAGTTCTAGGAGCTACAACACCATCTTTTGACTCAGCAGGCATTTTCACATAAATGTACACAAATGCGCACACACAGACACACACACACATAAAACTAAAAACAGGCAGTCCCTTTTTTAAAGTCCAGAGAGGGGATAAAGGGACACTATCGATAATATTGAAGAAAAGAAATTTTTGCAAGAGGCCTAGATGGTCCCCACTTTTTTCCTCTGTCATCCTTGACTGAATGGCAATAACGTAGAGAGAAAAAGATGAATCCTACCATCAGCAATTCCAGAACTTCTCCACCCTTCTACAGGCACATACTGATTCTGGCTTCATGGGAAGTTGGCAGTTTGGCATAAGTATGGTAGACAAGGCAAAAAACTGTACCTGTTGGTGACCTAGCTCCATCATAGAAAACTGAACCTCATTCACAGTCCTTACAAGGAGAAGAAGCTGAATCAGACCTCCTTTTTCACAGTGACTAAAACAACTTACATTCATCCAAAGGAAGGCAATAAATTAAAATGAAATAACGAAGTTTTCATTAGGATTCTCTTTATGATTCATCTTCATCAATGACTCATTGATTTTTTTTCTCTAGACTCTCAGGTCATCTCAATAGGTATTTGAATAAATTCTATGCAATAATAAAATAAAATCATGCCTGAGCTGTTTTCTGTGAACTGGGGTGAACTTGAATTTGTGCTCAGTGTTCTTCACACAAATCCCCTAAGCTGTACAAGAAACAATTCCGGGTCTATTTGGAAATTCTGTTTCATGACATAAAAGGGGTTTTTACCTTCTGTGCCTCAGTTTCTAATCCTATTCAGCAGTCTGAGAGTAAAAGTTGATACTATTTACAATTTTATTGATTCTCAGAAGAGGGTGCATCTTAGACTTGTAACTGAGCCACTCCCTTTTCAGGCAAGTAATATAAATTCAGAGAGATTAAATGAGTTGATCAAGACAGTATAACAAGGTGGGACCAATGTAAGAATGACAGGAATGTAAGAGTCACTTGCCATCCAAGATTCTTCTCTATGTCTAGAATTAATTACTGTGTCACTCGTTGAGTATTAACTACTATGAAGCTTTATTGAGAATAGAGGGACATTTTAATATAGCAATTAGATGAGTTATTTCCTTTAATGAAGATGATGGTTCATACTTTTACTGAATGAAAAAGGACCTGAAAGTAGAACTGTTGTATAAAACTGTGTTTATTGAATTAATCACCAATGTGCACATGAACAAATATTAGGGTATTTGCCCAATTGACAATTAGCAAAACTGTGCTTTGGTGTTTCTGTAGTTTTAAAGATTTCATTTAAAAAATAATGATTTCATATCAGAATTTATTTTTACTGTAGAAAATTTCAGTGAGAAGTTGTAGTTTCTGGAATTTGAGTCCATGCCTATCCCTGATCTCCAACTCATTAAATGCCAACATTTTGGTCGCAATTATAGCTACCAAGATATTTTTTAAGATTTCACGACACACTGAAATTTTTGTCACTCATTATTATAGGTGTTAAAACATTTGAATCAGTGGAGTGATCACTGATCTTGACAGACACACAAGTGAAAACTATAGACTTGAGGTTTGATTTTTTTCCCACTTTAAAGATACAATGATAGTGTTCTCATGAAAGAAAGTTTCTCTTAGAAAGTTATAAATTTGATTTCCCACAGGTCTTTCTGCCACACTTGTCATAAATGAAGCAGCTCCTATAATACATCATAATGCTCCTTAAATTGATGCACCTGGCTTAGTAAATCATGAAGCCCTTCAGAACTTCCTTTCCTGTGTGGACAGATGAGTGCTCCTTTTCTTCGCTGATGAGATATGAACAAGTCTCCAGTCACTGTGAAAATCAATATAGAGGGTCTTAAAAATAATCCCATATGTCCCAGCTATATCTCTCCCGGCATGCATCCAAAGGACGCCAAGTCAACATAGTACTGAGATGCTTGCACATCGATTTTCAATTGATTGCATATCAGTTGGTTTACAGCACCACTTTTTATAACAGATAAGTAATGGCACCAAGTTAAGCATCCATTAACAGAGGAATGGATAAAGAAGCTGTGGTTTACATATACACTGCGCTGTTATGTTTGCTTTTTTTTTTCAACACTAAAATATAAAGCCATGTCGTTTTCAGGAAAATAGAGGAGTCTGGAGATAATCATATTAAGCAAATTAAGTCCGTCTCAGAAGGACAAATATCACATGTTATCTCTTGTTTATGGGCCCTAGACTTTATGGATACATAAGCTCATATACTCACAGATAACACAAAAGCAGAATCGAATCCACCAAGGGGCTTAAGGAGACTGAGAGGGGAAATGGGGAGAAGAGTCATGCTAGCAGAGTATAGGGGTAGAGAAGCAAGCCTAATGCCTCTTTGGTGCAATATTCTCAGCAGTGGGAATAAATAAGAAGTGATTTCTCGGTACATGTCATTTTAAACTACAGATATCAGCACTGAAAAAAACCCTCCTTCCTAACCATGAAATAAAGACAGATTACAGCAATTTGAAAGGTTCAATTCTTCATTTCAAAATAGAATGTGTGGAGTTTTTTGACTTCTAAAAATAAATAAATTACATCGATATGATACAAATTTAACATATATATTTATCCATAAGTGTTCTCAAAACACCCTTAATTTTCAGAAAATTAAAAGTAATAAACACCTTCACCCAGTATTGATGTGATAGTATAAGCCCGGTCTTATATTAGAATATGAGGCTATTTGTATGGTGTCCCTGGAGGTCTGCTCTTTTCTGAGGGGAGTCCAGAGGGTGGATCTGGGAGAAAAAAAAAAAGAGTAGAGGGGAAGACTGGGGGAGGGGAGGGGAGGGCAGGGGAGGGAGAGGAAATGGCAGTGGGGATGTAATATATGTGAGAAGAACTTAAAAAGTAATAAAGACATGGGACAAAGACACTGGAAGCTGGGATAACTGAAGCTTATGCATGTGGGTGGTACATGACGTTCATCTTGATGTGGCTACCTTTCTACGTATAATTTGGGATCGTGTACCTCCTTGCTGAAATATGGGTGCCTAGTACTTGAGATGATATAAAATCAAGACCAAGTCACATATCGGGGGAACAGCCTTATGGAGAACCCAGGATGGCCATCTTCTTCTACATGGGGGGAGGTGGCACACCAATCTTGTCGCATGTCTATAGCCATGTTGTCCCTGTCTCCTCCCTCCCTTAAGGGTTTGTCTAGTGCAGCAGTCAAGAATCTGGCTAAGGAACCACCCCTAAAAAGATTATGTCACCTTAAGATAATAAGCCTTTCCTTCCCAAGATTCCTGACTCCTTGTGCTGTCCCTGCATGCCTCTATGAGGTTCAGCTGAAACTGGCCACCTTCCTAAGACCTGATTCAAAAAGATATAACTATTTCTTTTTCTACTCTTCTTTTTCGCATGGATGTTTCCAGAGCCTAAGTATGCTTTTAAACTCTCTAAAGAACTCTCTTTCTAAAGCTCCTCTTCCCACCAAGTGACTGCCTGATGCCAGGTGGCTGACCTCCAAGCTGCTTTATCTCAAGCAGCTTGACTTTTGTTCCTTCTCTTCTCCATTCTCTTGCTCCTGTCCAGGCAACTGTGAGACTTACAGCTTTCCCTACCTTGGGGTTTTACTTTTAAATCTAATAAACTGTCCCCAAGCTTCCATTTGACTCTGTTCTTTGTTCTTGAGCTTCTGTTTTGTGTCTGTTCTTAAATTCTTTTATTAATGAGACTAAGAAGGGGAGACCCAGTTTCCCAGGGTATCATATGATGGCTCTGCTGTGTCTCTCCCTGAGATTTCCAGAAATACTTCTTTCCTGTCCTTTAATTCTTTAATTGGTAGAGAACATTAACCTGCTTCTGAACTCCTAGATGGCATCCCACTGAATGGGATCCACCACCTATGTGTGAGAATGCCCCTCCCAGACTTGCTAATGGAGTAGAGACCATTTTTCAGTCCCTGAAAGTAGCACACATAGGACACATGGGACAGGATTGCAATCAGGCCGTGATCAACATCAGTCAGCTGTGTGGCCTTCACAGTGAGCCATGCTTCACACAGCAGAGGCTTAGCGACTGTCTCAGGAAGAACTTACCCGTGTCAGGGAGGAATTGGAAGAAATAGACACCTGGAAGACAAAAAAACCATGTCAGAACTGCTGCTGAGCAACTTCTAAATAGGTGCACACAGAAGGAAGGTGACAGTAAAACAGAGAGAAGCCAACTTTAAAACTAAAGAAATGAGACGTGATATAAAAAGAGAGATTGTACATGGAAGTGGAGAGGTGGCTCACTGCTTAAGAGCTCTGGCTGCTCTTTCTGAAGTCCTGAGTTCAATTCCCACTATGTTCATAGCAGCTTTGTTTCTCATAGCCACAACCTGGATACAACCTAAAACGCACCTCCACCTAAGGATGGATAAGGAAAATGTACATTTACACAATGGAGTACCACACAGCAGAAAAAACAATAACACCATGAATTTTGCAGGCAAATGGATGAAACTAGAAAACATCATTTTGAGTGAGGTAAACCAGACATAGAAAGACAATTATCACATATACTCACTCATAAATGGTTTTTAAACATAAAGCAAAGAAAACCAGCCCACAAATCACAATCCCAGAGAATATAGTCAACAATGAGGACCCTAAGAGTGCCGCACCAGCACAGCCTGGATGCCAAGACTGGCAGGGGGTGCCAGGATTGAGACAGTGAGGTTCTTTTCAGATGGAAGAACAGCAACCTTTATTTTGCCCCAAGCTAAAGCCTTTTATACCTCTACTGCTTCTGTGGGAAACCACCGGCCAGAAAGAACACAAAATCCTTGTCAATTACAGACTACAAAAAAGTTCCACTGTCAGTCTGGGGGAGTGAGGGCAGCTAGATCACAACATAAGAGAAACATACATAGATCTAATCTACATGGGAAATTGAAAAAGACAAGATCTCCTAAGTAAATTGGGAGCATGGGGACCTGGGAGAAGGTGGAAGGGGGGGGAGAGGTAAGGAGGGGAGCAGAGAAAAATGCAGAGCTCAATAAAAATCAATTTAAAAAGAGAGATTATAGAAGCAGAAATGTTTAGATTAAAAGGAAATGGTTATACATAATTTCCCAAAAAGTAAAAATTGATTTACCTGTTGAACATGAGAAAGGCCAAGAGAATAGTACTTAAAGAATGGAGGGTATAATGGAGGGTAAAAAGGGTCATCAAGTGACTAGGTAAACCGTTTACTAAACATTGGGAAAACATAGACAAGTTTGGAGAGACTGAATTTGTAATGCACCAAATCCAGCTTTGCAAAGGCTATCTAGTTACCCAGATCTGGAGAGTAACAAGAAACCATCAAAGGTCAGGTACTCACACCTTGAATTAGATAGTTAGTGGATCCTTGCTGAGTCTCAGAAAGAAGAGGAACAAAGAGAAAAGAAGAAGCAGAGGTGGAGCCTCTACTACAGGCTGTAAGTAGGAGCAAGGGATTGAAAGGAATGGTGAGGAACACAAAAACATCTCACTGATAGGCCATGTTCATGGCTCCTATCACCAGATAGTAGGGTCCAAACCCTAGCTCTACTGTGGGGCCAGGTGCCTGGGTGACTGGCAGTCAGAATATGCTATAGCCAGAAGAGACTATAGTAATGATTTAGGTCAGACTCTGACCACAGCTGCTCAGTCAGGGTCAGCTCCCTTACATCCCAGATCTTGCCATTGCTGACATGGCAGAAGAGCAAATGGCATAACTCGGGATGATGAAGCAGAGCTGAAAATGATCTGTAGGTTTGCCAAAGGAGCAATGCAGTTCAAGGGAGGTAAGTGCCAACGGGGCTGGGGAAGTAGATTATATTCTGCCTTCTAGAGCTTTCCTAGCCTACTGGGGTTGACAAAAAGAAGATACAGCAGCATTAGGAAATGGAGGAATGTTTTCATGGGGTAGAATCTACATCACTTTATTCTTTTTCAGATTCTCCTTTGCACTTAAGTACCTCGGCATGAGGGATGAACTTGCACACCTGACAGAGGACTTATGCTAAATGAAAGCTTTCACATTTTCCTGTTGTTGCTTTCTTCGACTTAAGGGGTCTATTTTGACTATCAATTCCAACGGAAAGTCCATCAAGCTCCAGAGCTTCACTGTGGGACAAAAGAGCCACCTCCAAACTTTTCAATTGCTACCACTCTGAAGATTCTTGACAACCCCCTTCATATTCTTCTTGTTTCTGAAGTGTCCTGCATCCATGCCAGGATGGCATTTTCAATGCACTCTGTCCAGGGATTGGGAGTACACTGAACAAGTCCACCTATAAGACTATGAAGCTCTACCCTTTATTAAAGGGAGATGTGAATCCAACATGTCTCTTAATAAAATGCTAAGGTAATTCAATTCCAATTATGAGTTAAGGTATCTTTTAGACATATTTTACAAAATGATGATAGAATTAATGGACTAATTGAACTCAGTAATTCAGTATAATTCCATCTACACTGAATACTACCTACACCTAGGGGCACACTAAATATTATTTCATGACCAGGATGACAAGAGAATTATTTCCAGTCAGGACTTTGTAGGGTTTTAATGTAATTTTCATCCAGTTGATTAACTGCATCATTTTTCTTTTTGCTCATTTATTCAACAAATATTTATGTAGGGTTCATTATACATAAGGAAGGCATACGTTAGTTGCTACCCGGATATGTGACACAATATGGAGTAACATTACCTGTCTTTAGAACATGCCATCTGGGAAAGAAATAGACATACACATAAAGAACTAGAATTCAGGGCAGAATGCTTCCATAGAAGTATTAGAAAAGGAGCAATTGATTTTAACTGGGCATGTGTCATAGAAGAGACCTAAACAAGACAAACAGCTACTGAGTGGGGACATTTCAGGTCTATGACCAATAAAAAAAAAAACAAAAGATTTAAGAGTGTGATCTTAAGATCCTTTTGAGTAAGTTTGCACATATCTTTGCGAATTTCTAGCCTGTAATGTTGTGTTGACCAGTGCTGTATCAAATTCTGCTATATAGAATTCACATATTTTTAAATGATCACTAAAAAACAATCCCACCCTAACCCAAACTTTACCAGATGCTCATATATAAACAAGACCTACATATTTTCTTTATTAACTTAAATTTTTGTTTTTGCCATTTATCACTTAACTATATCCCTGGCCCTTGATATATATTTTTGAGGTTACATCTGTTTTATTCAAACAGTAAAATAATCTTTGTTATTTTAATTATCATCAGAGGCATTAAAATATTTAGCTGTTGCTAGTTCCCCAACTAGTCTGGTGGTAAAATCCTGTAAAATTTTAACTGTTCCATCTAAATGTAGCTTGTAAATATCATTTGTTGTAAGCATCATGAATATTTGATTTCCTGTGTCAAATATTTGCATCTTTCATAATTTGTATTTCATTGCTAAATGTTTTAAAAACATAAACCACTCAGGGGTGGCCTATAACTTCAATCATGAAAAATAAGATTTGAGGGGGTAAAAGTTCCAGTAATCCCAGTAGACTGACTTCATATTCTTTGTACTTCAGTAATCTGAGGCAATTCTATTTTGATCTTCACTCCTCCACCATATTTTTCATTCAATCATAAGTTTGTTTAGTCTGTGTCAATGAAGGACACAACAAACGCTTGCAAAAATGTAGCCCATGCTAGACAAATGCAGTCAGTAAAGACTACTACTCAACCTCTGCATGATGGTCCCACCCTTTCCAGAGATCACTTTCCAACGCCATGGTTTTCTACATATAGAGCATTTGTTGACAAGCACAAATCCACTCTCCCCGATAAAACACTAGATTCTTTCATGCCAAATGGTGCACCAACCTGCAAAGAAACTGGCATCTACATTTCCTCCCATTATAGAAGCAACCTCTGCTTTCATTATCAACAACATTTTTACAGATTGCAACCAGACATCAGCATCTAGGGAAACCTATAAAATCAACTCCATTCCAAAACTACTTCTTAAACTCCAGCTAAAGAAGCGGCACTCTGTCACTGAGTTCCAACAGCTGACTGAACATCCATTTTGTTCCCTTGGCTTAAAAGCCAAAAAAAAAAATAAAAATCATGCACAACTACCCATTTAATACAGGAAAAGAAGAATGCCTCCAAAAGAGGTGGAGACAGGCTTCCAAACTTAATGAAACTGGAATTTCTGAGAGCTCTGAGCAAATACCACATCTCCTAGAGTAAAGCAATAGAAGTGTTTGTGATAAGAAATTTTTCTTTAGCAAATAAGACTTATAAAGGATAAAGACAAAGTTGACTTTCGGTGTTTGCTAAAAAACCATATGAGGAAGATGCACAGGCCACCGAATGCCTTTCCAATCTGATATGATGTGACAATTATAACCAAATGACTTCCAGATACAGGGCTTCCAAAAAGAGAGCCAAGTGTCACTGTAACCCCTGACAGGGCCTGAGAGCCGTCACAGGTCAGAAAGCTCTTTCCTCCCTCCAATGCAACAATGAGAACAGTCTTCCTCCAGGTAAAGACAAAAAGGTCTCATCTAACTTGTTTTCAAACATTTTTAGCTTGAACTACAAAAATGCCACACTCTTCCTACCTTTTTAAAAAAGCATATTCTCTTCACCAATAAAATATGAAAATTGGTGTTAATTTAACCCAGTTTAGGTTTTATTAAAGTTGTAAGCATATTAATCTATTATTAAAGCAATAATGGAGGCAATGATGAACCTGAAACATTTTTAGGAACAGACGTGGGCAACGAAAGATGCCCTGTGGGATGCCTGGTGTTCTGGCTTCTGGGAGAGAAACTTAAGAGTCTTTGTTGCAATGGATTAAAGAATTTTAATCAATTTAAAAAATAAATGTAATTCTATACAGGCCGCAGTAATTACTGACACATTTAGCTTGGCAGGATGAGGTAGGCTGTTAGTTGTGTGTTAACAGACACTGAAGACAAACAAAACGATTATAATTTAAAAAAGAAAAGAAAGCTCACTTACCCTAAAGCCCAGTTTCACCTGTAAACAAATCCAGATCAAACAAATTAAAAATAATAGGATGACTCATTCTTGTTTTAACATTTTTCTTCCATCCCCACTGTCTCTGTGTAGGAATCTGGATGGATAGGTAGTTGGAGAGAGAAGAAAACTGAGAAACCTAGTAATCTGCATTTAAATGTCCTAAGTTAATAGGTGCTTGATTACTGCTTTGTAATGGGCTTTAACTAAAACATCATTTGACTTTCAGCTTGACCCTCAGTTCCAGAGGTTGTACCTGTTTTACTGGTGTGGTAGCATCCAGAAAAAAATCAGTTTAGCAAGCACTGCTATGCAAACTCACATGCTGAGGAACTGTATGTATCTTATGTTGAGCATACAAATAGAATTTTGAGCAGGAAATCTACCGGTTGTGATCTTAAGAATATGATTGCCACAAGCAAGAGGAGGGGAGTGAGGTGGAACTAGGAATAGCATGAAAATTAATATTTAAAAGAAAAGAATATGATTGTCTTTAGAAAGGTTTAGGATTAATCAGGATGGTAGTAATTGGAGCCAGAGATTACCTGAAAATTTACTGCCGTAGATCAGATGAGAGAAATGATGGGTATATGCTTTAAGATTAAAAAGAAGAAGAAGAAGTGAAATGGAAACAATTGTAAAAGAGAAAGAAGATCTGAGCTCACTTGAAGAACAAAATGGTCATGGCATTAGCCAGTATGGGAATGAGGACAGAAAGGGGTGTGTGTGTGTGTGTGTGTGTGTGTAATGAAGAGGCTACAATGAGAAATAAGAGATAATTTCTCAAAAGTTTTGAATACAATTACTTGTGTAGTCTGATGTTAATTCTTTTAGGAATGGCTATTTCTATTATAAACTGCAACTTCCAAAGAAATTGTTGAATTGTGATAAAGTGGAGGAAGGGCTGCCAACATGTAAGTTTTTCTGTTTTCTACTCCTGAAAGTCAATTTCAAGTGAGAATTGTTTTTTGAAATCCTAAAAGCATATGTCTTTATTTATTAGTGCTTCTTCATAGATTAGCCAATCTAACATGTTCTATTATGTTTGTGTATTCATGGCCAAATGCTAACTGAGCCCAGGTTCCATATTTAACTCCATGATCAAGGTACAGTTTACCTGACTAGACAAAAAACAAAGTTTTCTAGAATAAAAATGTTTGAAGTAGATGGATGTGTAGTTCACTTATTTTAGAGAATTTAGTCTTTTTTCAAAAACATAAGCTTCTTGGCTGAGATTAATAGTGACAATTTTATTCATTTCAAAATGAAAATCATATAGTTACCAAAAGATCAGAAAAAAATTAAGCATCCCTATCACCTAAGATATTCCCATAGCACACACAACTTTAAAACAATCTTAGAATTTAAAGAACCTAGGTAACTTATTTTAGATCACATAAGGAAAATTCAAATTCAAATTCTATTACTATAATCCAGAGAAAAAAATGTTTCTGATATCAAATTCATGTGTCTTTAGGGAAATATCTTTTCAAGATACTTGATTCATTGATGTTAGTGATCATAAATACTGTGTTTTGGTTCTAAATTTCATGAACCAGTCTTATGAAACTTCAGTTTCTGGTCCTCCCCTGAAGACAAGACATCTTCCCTTGTGTCATTGAGAGGTGTTCTATCACATAACAACTGAACATAGAAGCAAACAAGAAAGTATTTTTATTCTAAAAAACATTTCATTGAGGCCTAAATTCCTAAACTATTACATCATATACTCTTTGGCATATAGGCAATATGTTTCTATTTTTTTATATAATTACAGTGGCTCTAATCTTGTTGAGCATCAAGGACAACTATTACATCATATACTCTTTGGCATATAGGCAATATGTTTCTATTTTTTTATATAATTCCAGTGGCTCTAATCTTTGTTGAGAATCAAGGACAATGTGTTGCTGGTGCATTCTGAGGTGTATAATTTATCTCCATAGAATTTTGTAGTGCACAGAATCATCCACAGGTCTTCTACTGGCTGAGAGCAAAATAGGAGTCTATCTAATTGAGTCACAAGACCCGTTGTTGAGTGGTAGAAATAAACGCAAAAGCCTAGAAATAAGAGATTGATCTCAAAGTAAAGAAGAAGAACTGAAATTTTAAAGTAGGCATTTTAAAAGCAATGTTGAGCTACCACTTAAAAATTCTGCTCTAGATTGAGATGAGTTTCTGACCCCACGGCACTACCCCGGGATAGGGAACTCAGGGATTCCTCAGCCCCCTATCCTTCTTGGGCTCTCTGCAGGGCCTCTACTCCCTGCATACTGCCTCTTTCTTCCTATCCCACCCAGCTTGCATTCAGAACCCTCCCCACTTTGGCCCCACCACCCTCTTTCGGCACATAACATCACCCAGCCCAGCCAGTCTGGGCACTGGGTCCGAATCCTCTGGGCACCCAAGCAGGCAGGAGTTCCTTTGGTTCTATAGCCTACCTGCACCAAGCAAGGTAGGAGCTTTGTTTACGAGCTACCCAACCAGCACAGAGACCTGATCTCTAGGCGCAAGGAGAGCCAACATTGGGCTTGCATCCAGAACCCTCCCCACTTCACCTCCCCACCCTCTTTCATCACATAACATCACCCAGCCCAGCCTGTCTGGGCACTGGGTCCGAATCCTCAGGGCAACCAAGCGGGTGGGATTTCCTTTGTTTCTATAGCCTACCTGCACCAAGCAAGGTAGGCGCTTTATGAGCTACCCAACCGGCATTGGGGAGAGCCATCATTGGGCAAGGAGATCTGATCTCGGCACCAGGAGAGCCATCACTGGGGAGAGCCATCACTGGGAAGGTACATCAGTAGGCAAGGAGACCTGATCCGGTAAAAGAAGATCCATAAGGGAGCATTTGGAAGAAGAGATGGGCAGACGCCAATGCAAGAATTCACCCAACAAGCTGAAAAGCAACATGAAGCCACCAGAAACCAGCGACCTCACAACAGGAGGACATGAACACCTTAATCAAGAAGAAGTAGAAAAGATGGACTTCATGAAAGTGATTGACGCCCTTAAACAGCATGTAAAAAACGCCCATATAGAAATGGATGAGAAATATAACAGAAAGTTTGAAGAATTGAATAAATCAGTGAATGATACCCTAGAAAACCAAGGAAAAACAAACAGATAATGGAAACAGTTCAAGACTTGAAAACTGAAATGGAGGCAAAGAAGAAAACACAGAGAACCGCTGGTCATGGAAAATTTAAGTAAACAAACAGAGTCTACAGAAACAAGCATAACCAACAGAATACAAGAGTTAGAAGAAAGAATCTCAGATTCTGTAGATACCATAGAGAAAATAAACACACTGATCAAAGAAAACAGTAAGTCCAACCAACTCTCATCACAAAACATTCAGGAAATCTGGGACACAATAAAAAGACCAAACCTAAGAATAATAGGAGTAGAAGAAGGAGAAGTGCAGCTCAATGGTCCAGAAAATATATTTAATAAAATTATAGAAGAAAACTTTCCCAACCTAAAGAAAGATATACCTATGAAGGTTCAAGAAGCATACAGAACACCAAATAGGCTGGATCAAAAAAAAAATCCCCTCGTCATATAATAATCAAAACACAAAGCATACAGAATAAGGAAAGAATTTTTTTTTGTTTTTTTGTTTTCGGTAATCTTTATTTTATTATTGGCAATAGGCAGTTTGGATGCTCAACTTACTAGACCTGGATGGAGGTGGGGGTTCCTTGGACTTCCCACAGGACAGGGAACCCTGATTGTTTTTCGGGCTGAGGAGGGGGGGGACAAAATAAGGAAAGAATTTTAAGAGCTGCAAAGGAAAATGGCCAAGTCACTTATAAGGTAAACCTATCAGACTTACACCTGACTTCTCCATAGAAACCATGAAAGCCAGAAGGTCCTGGATAGATGTACTGCAGAAACTGAGAGACCATGGATGCAAGCCCAGAATACTATACCCAGCCAAGCTTCCGTTCACTATAAATGGAGAAAATAAAATTTTCCAGGATAAAAACAAATTTAAATAATACGCAGCCACAAATCCAGCCTTACAGACAGTAATAGAAGGAAAATCACTAACCAAGGAGTCCAACAATGACCACAATAACTCAGACATCTAGAGACCCTTCACCAACACAAATCAAAGAAGGGAAACACACAAACTCTACAACTAAAAAGGTGACCGGAGTTAACAACCACTGGTCATTAATATCACTAAATGTCAATGGACTCAACTCACCTATAAAAAGGCACAGGCTAAGAGATTGGATAAGAAAACAGGATCCAACATTCTGCTGTTTACAAGAAACACACCTCAACCACAAAGACAGGCACCTACTCAGAGTAAAGGGCTGGGAAAAGGCTTATCAAGCAAATGGACCTAAGAAACAAGCAGGTGTGGCCATACTAATTTCTAACAAAGTTGACTTCAAACTTAAATCAATCAGAAGAGATGGAGAGGGACATTTTATACTCATAACAGGAACAGTTCATCAGGATGAAGTCTCAATCCTGAACATCTATGCCCCTAATATAAAAGCACCCACGTACATAAAAGAAACATTGCTAAAACTAAAACATTGCCATCAAACAGCACACACTAATAGTAGGAGACTTCAACACTCCTCTCTCACCAATGGACAGGTCAAACAGACAGAAACCTAACAGAGAAATAAGAGAATTAATGGAGGTAATGAATCAAATGGACTTAACAGACATCTATAGAACATTCCACCCAGATAGGAAAGAATATACCTTCTTCTCTGCAGCTCATGGAACCTTTTCGAAAATCGATCACATGGTCGGTAACAAAGCAAACATCCACAGTTACAAAAAAATATTAGTAACCACCTGTGTCTTATCAGATCACCATGGATTTAAAAGTTAGAATTCAACAACAATGCTTCCCACAGAAAGCCTACAAATTCATGGAAACTGAACAGTCAACTACTGAACCATACCTGGATTAAGGAAGAAATAAAGAAAGAAATTAAAGTCTTCCTGGAATTCAATGAAAATAAAGAAACAACATACTCAAACTTATGGGACAATATGAAAGCACTCCTAAGAGGAAAATTCATAGCACTAAGTGCCCACTTAAAGAAAACAGAGAAAGCTCACATTGGAGACTTAACAGCCCACCGGAAAGCTCTAGAAAAAGAGAAGCAGACTCACATATGAGGAGTAGAAGATTGGAAATAATCAAACTGAGGGCTGAAATCAACAAAATAGAAACACAGAAAACAATCCAAAGAATCAATGAAACAAAAAGCTGGTTCCTGGAGAAAATCAACAAGATTGACAAACCCCTATCCAAACTAATCAAATGGCAGAGAGAGAATTTGCAAATTAATAAGACCAGAAATGAAAAGGGGGACATAACCACAGACACAGAGGAAATTCAGAAAATCATTATATCTTACTACAAAAGCCTATATGCCGCAAAACTGGAAAATGTAAAGGAAATGGACACTTTTTTAGATAAATACCGTATACTAAAGCTAAATCAGGACCAGGTGAACAATCTAAATAGACCTGTTAGTAGCGAAGAATTAGAAGCGGTTATCAAAAACCTCACTACCAAAAAAAAATCCCAGGACCAGATGGTTTCAATGCGGAATTCTACCTGAACTTCCAAGACCTAATACCTATACTCCTTAATGTATTTCACAATATAGAAACAGAAGAGGCATTGACAAATTCCTTTTATGAAGCTACAGTTACTCTGATACCAAAACCACACAAAGACTCAACAAAGAAAGAGAATTATAGGCCAATCTCACTCATGAACATCGACGCAAAAATCAACAAAATACTGGCAAACCGAATCCAAGGACACATTAGAAAAATTATCCATTATGATCAAGTAGGCTTCATCCCAGAGATGCAGGGTTGGTTCAACATACGAAAATCTATCAATATAATCCATCATATAAATAAACTGAAAGAAAAAAACCATTTGATCATTTCATTACATGCTGAAAAAGCATTTGACAAAATTCAACATCCCTTCATGATAAAAGTATTGGAGAGATTAGGGATACAAGGGTCATACCAAAATATAATAAAAGCTATATACAGCAAGCCGACAGCTAACATCAAATTAAACGGAGAGAAACTCAAAGTCATCCCACTAAACTCAGGAACACGACAAGGCTGTCCACTCTCTCCATACCTCTTCAATATAGTGCTTGAAGTTCTAGCAATAGCAATAAGAAAACATAAAGGGATCAAGGGGATTGGAATTGGAAAGGAAGAAGTGAAACTTTCGTTATTTGCAGATGATATGATAGTGTACATAAGCGACCCCCAAAACTCCACCAAAGAACTTTTACAGCTGATAAACAGCTTTAGTAATGTGGCAGGATACAAGATCAACTCCAAAAAATCAGACGCCCTCTTATACACAAAGGATATGGAAGCAGAGAGGGAAATCAGAGAAGTTTCACCTTTCACGATAGCCACAAACAGCATAAAATATCTTGGGGTAACTCTAACCAAGGAAGTGAAAGATCTATTTGACAAGAACTTTAAGGCATTGAAGAAAGAAATTGAGGAGGATACCAGAAAATGGAAGGACCTCCCTTGCTCTTGGATTGGGAGGATTAACATAGTAAAAATGGCAATTCTACCAAAGGCAATTTATATATTCAATGCAATCCCCATCAAGGTCCCATCAAAATTCTTCACAGATCTTGAGAGGACAATAATCAACTTTATATGGAAAAACAAAAAACCCAGGATAGCCAAAACAATCTTATACAACAAAGGATCTTCTGGAGGCATTACCATCCCTGACTTCAAACTCTATTACAGAGCTACAGTAATGAAAACAGTGTGGTGCTGGCATAAAAACAGAGAAGTCGACCAATGGAATTGTATAGAAGACCAGAATTTTAACCCACAAACCTATGAACACCTCATTTTCGATAAAGGAGCTAAAAGTATACAATGGAAGAAAGAAAGCATCTTCAACAAATGGTGCTGGCATTACTGGATGTCAACCTGTAGAAGAATGAAAATAGACCCATATCTATCACCATGCACAAAACTCAAGTCCAAATGGATTAAAGACCTCAATATCAGTCAGAACACATTGAACCTGACAGAAGAGAAAGTGGGAAGTACCCTACAACAGATGGGCACAGGAGGTCGCTTCCTATGTGTAACCCCAGCAGCACAGACATTAAGGGCAACATTGAATAAATGGGACCTATTAAAACTGAGAAGCTTCTGCAAAGCAAAGGACACTGTCACTAAGACAAAAAGGCAACCTACTGACTGAGAGAAGATCTTCACCAACCCCTCAACAAAGGTCTGATATCCAAAATATATAGAGAACTCAGGAAACTAGACTTTAAAATGCTAATTAACCCAATTAAAAAACGGGGCATTGAACTGAACAGAGAATTCTCAAGAGAAGAACTTCAAATGGCCAAAAGACACTTAAGGTCATGCTCAACCTCCTTAGAGATCAGGGAAATGCAAATCAAAACAACTTTGAGATATCATCTTACACCTGTCAGAATGGCTAAAATAAAAACTCCAATGATAGCCTTTGCTGGAGAGGCTGTGGAGGAATGGGTACCCTCATCCATTGCTGGTGGGAATGCAATCTTGCGAAAACACTTTGGAAATCAGTGTTTCAGTTTCTCAGGAAATTCGGGATCAACCTACCCCTGGACCCAGCAATACCACTCCTGGGAATATACCCAAGAGATGCCCTATCATATGACAAGAGTATTTGTTCAACTATGTTCATAGCAGTATTATTTGTAATAGCCAGAACCTGGAAACAACCTAGATGCCCTTCAATGGAAGATTGGATGAAGAAAGTGTGGAATATATACACATTAGAGTACTATGCTGCGGTAAAAAACAATGACTTCGCGAATTTTGCATGCAAATGGATGGAAATAGAAAACACTATACTGAGTGAGGTAACCCAGACCCAAAAAGATGAACATGGGATGTACTCACTCATAATTGGTTTCTAGCCATAAATTAGGGTCACGGAGTCTACAATTGGTGAACCTAAGAAGCTAAGTAAGAAGTGAACCCAAGGAAAAACATATAGTTATCCTCTTGGCTATGGGAAGTAGACAAAATTGCCGAGGAGAAAATTGGAATCTTGGGGGTGGGGTGGGATGGGGGTAAGGGGAGATGGGGAGAGAAAATGAGAAGAGGAGGATGGGGGGAACTTGGGGAAACAGGATGATTGGGATAAAGGAAGGTTGGATAGGGGAGCACGGAAGCACAATTCTTAGTTAAGGGAGCCACCTTAGGGTTGGCAAGAGACTTGAACCTAGAGGGGCTCCCAGGAGCCCAGGGCGATGTCCCCAGTTAGTTCCTTGGGCAGCTGAGGATAAGGAACCTGAAATGACCCTATTTTATAGCAATACTGACGAATATCTTGCATATCACCATAGAAACTTCATCTGGTGATGGATGGAGATAGAGACAGAGACCCACACTGGAGCACTGGACTGAGCTCCCAAGGTCCCAATGAGGAGCGGAAGGAGGGAGACCATGAGCAAGGAAGTCAGGACCACGAGGTTTGCACCCACCCACTGAGACAGTGGGGCTGATCTATTGGGAGCTCACCAAGGCCAGCTGGACTGTGACTGAAAAAGCATGGAATAAAACCGGACTCTCTGAACATGGCGAACAATGAGGGCTGATGAGACGCCAAGGACAATGGCAAGGGTTTTGATCCTACTACATGTTCTGGCTTTGTGGGAGCCTAGCCAGTTTAGATGTTCACCTTCCTAGACATGGACGGAGGGGGGAGGACCTAGGACTTTCCACAGTGCAAGGAACCCTGACTGCTCTTTGGACTGGAGAGGGAGGGGGAGAGGGGTGGGAGAAGGGGGAGGGAAATGGGAGGCTGGGAGGAGGCGGAAACTTTTTTTTTCCTTTTCTCAATAAATAAATAAATAAATAAAAATTCTGCTCTATGAACATGTTACTTCACAGATGTTCTGCAGGATAAAGCAGTAGAGTTACAGACTGAAACAATGCCTTTCTCAAAGAGCAGTAGAGAGAATTGATGTGCTGTGTTCTGAAAACCCATGTCCTAATTCAAGGAAGGTATATAGGAATTGGCCACTGAGAAAGGAAGTAGTTACAGTAAGTGTACGGTTGAATTTTGATACTGTTTTCATCACCTTGATAACTAACTGTGAGCATGTCATCTAACCTGGCTGCCTCTTGGGCTTCTCAGAGGCAGAAAACATAACTCATGCTATGTAGCTGTTTCTTACACAGCCATGCAAGCACCTAAGGAAGGCATATGGGTGAGTCTTTAAAAAGTAAAGTATTTGTACAAATAGAAAATGCCATTATCTATATCTGGCCATTCAGCATTGCCCCTTACACAGAAATTCTGTCTAAAGCCTTCCAGATCCTACTGGAACAGCATGATGACCAGTCATTCTTGCTACTCACAGTTCCAGGGCAGGCAGGGACACAGCCTTTGGGCATGGAAATATTTGTGTTTTCCTTAGCTTTCTTCCTACTGTTACGAACCCTACCAGTGACAGTGGCCCTGTCTCAAAGGGAGTTCAGTGATGTGGTTTAGAAATGAAGTCAGAAGACGCATCTCAAAATCTTTAATTTCGCATATCAAATTCTTCCTTATATCATGAACAACCAAGAGCTGACCACATAGTTCAAGATAAAAAAAAAGAATAAAACTTAATCTGTGACCAATTACTGCCTTTGGAGTCTTTGGGGGGAAGATTTGATTAAGAAAATTGTGCTCCATTAAAAATCCTTATTTATTTAGTTATCATCTCTAACTGGCTCTAGTGAAAATAATTTTCTTTTCAGGCATGTGCATCTTCTGTTAAAGTTAAATGTGCTATAAGGATTATAAAATTAGTTCATTCGCTAGGTGATGAAAACCATAGAAAGGCAGGAGATAGAATAAGTGATGCAGATTATTTCAGAGCATACTAATATTGATGAGTATCTGGCTTTTAGTTAAAGCAACGGGTAATTAAGACGTAAGACTGGTCCTTCATTTCTCTGAAACCTAATTGGCAAATTGACTTGGCCATAGCGTACAGAGCTAAAGAGAAACAGAAACCAGCCAGGAGAGTCACAGTGGATTGATTGCTCCCCTACCCTTTATAAGAGCTCTTATTTATAACCACGGTGCTTTCCTTGTGAAACTTTAAACTGTTTCACACTAAATGCTAAAGAGTAGGAAATGCTGCTGTGTGGTTAAAGAGTCACTTCATGGTCTGCTATCTGACAGGTATATGGTACAACTGCATGTTCTATGGAAAGATTTTGTTTATGGGTCTTATGAAATCATTTATCGAGGCTAGTAGGATGGCTCAATAGGTAAAGGCCATTGAAGCCAAGCCTGATTAACTGAGCTCTATTCTGGACATCCACATCTGGGGAGGAAGGAGCTGAGTTTAGTAAGTTGTCCTTTGATATCTGACACACAGACATGGGCACACAAATAAATAAATGTCATTTACATTTTTCAAGTCTAAGAACTCAGGTTTACAGGCTTGTAGGGCACATTCATTTCCTTCTAAGCCAGGGGTTCTCAACCTGTGGGTCAAGACTCCTTTGGGGCTTGTACAATCCTTTCACAGAAGTTGCAAATCAGATATTTACATTACAATTAGTAACCATAGCAAAATTATAGTTATGAAGTAGCAATGAAATAATTCTGTGGTTGGGGGGTCGCCACATGGTGAAGAACTGCATTAGAGGGTCGCAGCATTAGGAAGGTTGAGAACCACTGCTAACCCATTAATAGTATTTGTTAAGGCTTCGAAAGCATTTTTTTTAATTGAGAAAAGGAAAAAAAAAGTTTCCGCCTCCTCCCTGCCTCCCATTTCCCTCCCCCTCCTCCCACCGTTCTCCCCCTCCCCCCACCCCTCTCCCCCTCCCTCTCCAGTCCAAAGAGCAGTCAGGATTCCCTGCCCTGTGGAAAGGACAAGGTCCTCCGCACTCCGTCCATGTCTAGGAAGGTGAACATCCAAACTGGCTAGGCTCCCACAAAGCCAGTACATGAAGTAGGATCATGTGCCATTGTCCTTGGCTTCTCATCAGCCCTCATTGTTCACCATGTTCAGAGAGTCCAGTTTTATCCCATGCTTTTTCAGTCACAGTCCAGCTGGCCTTGGTGAGCTCCCAATAGATCAGCCCCACTGTCTCAGTGGGTGGGTGCAAACCTCGTGGTCCTGACTTCCTTGCTCATGTTCTCCCTCCTTCCGCTCCTCATTGGGACCTTGGGAGCTCAGTCCAGTGCTCCAGTGTGGGTCTCTGTCTCTATCTCCATCCATCACCAGATGAAGGTTCTATGGTGATATGCAAGATATTCGTCAGTATTGCTATAAAATAGGGTCATTTCAGGTTCCTTATCCTCAGCTGCCCAAGGAACTATCTGGGGACATCGCCCTGGGCTCCTGGGAGCCCCTCTAGGTTCAAGTCTCTTGCCAACCCTAAGGTGGCTCCCTTAACTAAGAATTGTGCTTCCGTGCTCCCCTATCCAACCTTCCTTTATCCCAATCATCCTGTTTCCCCAAGTTCCCCCCATCCTCCTCTTCTCATTTTCTCTCCCCATCTCCCCTTACCCCCATCCCACCCCACCCTCAAGATCCCAATTTTCTCCCTGGCAATTTTGTCTACTTCCCATAGCCAAGAGGATAACTATATGTTTTTCCTTGGGTTCACCTTCTTATTTAGCTTCTTTAGGTTCACCAATTGTAGATTCGAGAGCATTTTTAAATAATGTTCTACTAAACCAAACAGAAAATTGCAAGCAGTAATGGAGTCAAGTCATCACCTATCTCTTACAAAGAGCTAAAGATGATGAATGTGACTGAATTAAAATCTCCACAAGATGAAACTTAGACCAACAGGCACACTAATCTAAAATGTCTCCTAGAGCCAGACCGCGTGTTTGACAGATAATGATGAAAGACTCAGGCTTCTGGAGACACAAATGGAAAAAAAGAAAATTCATTGTCAATGCCCAGTATGGAATATGCCTGCCTTATAATTAACACAGGCCAGACACGAATGGAGCTTGCAAGAGAATCATATTGGAGAGTTTAATTGTGTGTCTGATCAAGGGTTGACAAGAATCTGAGATAAATAGCTTAAATTATCTTTAAGTAAAAGTGACACTTGTATTGGTATGAGGAAACCTCACCATCTGCTCCAACAAGGTCATCTTTACAAGATTCCTTGTTTTTCTAGGACTAAAATTGTAGCAAGATGGCCGCTAGTTAGTTCCGCATGCTTAGCCCTAAAATAATCACCCAGAAACTGTATCATTTAAATCACTGCTTGGCGCATTAGTTCTAGCTTCTTATTGGCTAACTCTTACATCTTGATTTAACCCATCTTCATTAATCTGTACATCTCCATGAGGTCATGGCCTACCAGCAAAGTTTCAGCCCATCTCTCTCCAGCAGTGGCCCCATGGCTTCTCCTTGACTCGGCCTTCCTTCTCCCAGCATTCAGCCTAGCTTTCCCCACCTAACTAAGTTTTACCTTGCTATAGGCCAAGCCAATTCCTTTATTAACCAATGATTTTCACAGCATACAGAGGGGAATCCTACATCATAAAATGTAGTTGATAAATAAATTATTTTATAATACAAAACATAAAACCAACTTGCTTTTTTTTTCACCTGATTGGTTAGTGAACAATACTCTCAGTTTAAGATACAAAGATTTAATTTTGACATAAAATGGCATGCACTGTGAACCAAGTAATTGTTAATAAGAAGGAATTAAGTGATCCTATGTCTCCATCTGAACAAGTCAGGCATGCTCATATAATTTATTTTAAAATTGACTGAGAAACAATGTTGGGTTCATCAATCCAATGTTCTCCGTAGTTTTCAAATCTGGAATTCATTGACTTTCCATTTGCAGGTAGGAACCTCTTAGAACATTGTCACATATAATGGATATAAATGCATAGTAGATACCATACTATGCATGGATAAACTCACTTAGTGGTCTAAGATGAGCCTGAGCAGAACAAAGGAGACATATTATACAAGAGAGTGACTCAGGTCTGTTTATTGTTACAGTATTTTCTCTCTAGCCCTCAAGTCAATGTTGTCCATAGTGCCTGGGCCTATTTTCTGTCATTGGAAAAGTCAATAATATGACCAGGTTCAGAAACATATGAGCATTCTATCTTCCCTGAAGTTTACCAAAATATAGGAATGTTTTCCTTTCAGTAACAATTATTGAGAAACCTGCATCTAAAAGAAGCATAGAGAAATGTCTAGGCACTCCAGTTCATACTCAGCATCATTTGGTCTTGGTCAACTGTGTCCAGTTCATACTCAGCATCATTTGCTCTTGGCCATCTGTTTAACACAGGGAGTTAGCTACCAGTTAGAAGAATACTGAAGTTCTAAGATGGAAATATGGTATGACATAAGCCAGAAGGAGGCCAAATCAATCAACCACTCATTTATTGGTAATATAATCATCTACTTCTTCATAGTAATAAGATTAAATTTATATTGCACTAATAAGCCTCTGTATTTCCACGCAGCATGTATATATGGACAACATGTATTTGGGAAGATGCAAATACATGTGCGTGAGTATAAACTTGTTGAAACAGAGATAACTAATTTTCTTTTGTTTTTTGTTATTGTAACTTTGTTCTTGGATTATATCATCGTGCATAGCATACCATCATGTCACACACATCTCTCTACCTTCTCTTATACTCTTTCAAGACCCTCCACCTCCCTTTCTTCCACCAAGTCCGCATCTCACTTTCATCTCTTCTAGTTTGGATTTTATTTTTGTTCTGTGACAAATACTGATAAAAACTAAGCATTTACATCATTTTGTTAAATTCATATATTATAGTGCAAAGAATGGCCCAGGGAAGAGAAGTGCTAAAATCAAAAGAAGGCAACAGATGAAAGTGTGGACAATGATGGGTACATATCTATAATGCCAGTACTTGGTAAGCTGAGGCAGGAAGATATATGAGCTCGAGGCCAGCCTGAGATACAAAGATCCAGTCTAGCCTAGGCTACATAGTGAGACCCCGTCTGAGAAGGAAAAAGTGGGGGGGGGGGACAGAAAAAAATCATGAAACAACTAAGAAGAACTGAGATTTGAATCAATATTGTGTGACCAAGTTTTCCTTTATCCTAGACAGGTCCCCTTCTTAAAATTAAGACAGGTTTTTTGTTTTTTTGTTCTGTTTTGGTTTGGTTTGGTTTGGTTTCTAGTATGTCCCCTTATTGAAATAAAGCAATGCCCTCTAGTGGCCATCTCTGAAATAAAACTCAGTGTACAAGGTCAATTTAACTTAGGAGGGAGAAATCTTTAATAAATAAATAAATAAGTAAGTAAATTTTTTTTTTAAAAAAAAAAAAAGGTAGTTACAGGAATGCTGCTTCACTGAATGGATACGTTGGAGCACAAACCCTGAATGACAAGAGCATACACCTCTACATTCAAACAAAGAGCACCTGGCGGGAGCAACCTGAGTATTGAGGCCTAAGTTCTCACCCTGTTCGACAGCTCTCACCCAACAGTGTTTATACAACGCTACCATGCCCAGTCCCCTCTACAGCCTTCAGGGGTCACAGTTATTCCTCTTCGGTGTCCTCACCAGTTCACCATTCTTGCTGCTAACAAATATGATACTCTACTTTTAGGGTTTTTTTTTTCTCTTTCATCTGGAACAATTTACACCACCTTCTTTTTTTGTTTTTATTTTGTTTCTTTTTGGTGTGGGTTACATGTGTCTTCTATGTAAAGGTCCAAAAACAACTTGCAGGAGTCATTTCTCTCCTCCTGCTATGTGAGTCTCATGAACAAAACCCAAGCAATCAGTCTAGGCAGCAAGCATCTTTATCCTTATACAGCACCTCCCTCAAGAACTCATCAGCATGGCTTCCCATTGACCCCCATCACATTAGAACTAAGGTGCTTGGTTTCCTTCCCCCGAGGCAGCTCCATCTCTCAACACATAATCCTTTGTATCACTCAGCGCCATCTTCTTTGCTACACTTCCGTTGTTCCTTGTAGCTAAGTCTTCCTCCATTCCTGGATCTTCCAATCAATCAGTAGCTCCTTCAAATTATTTTTGCAATATTCTGTCAAATATGCTCTTGGTCTCAAATAGCTCCCCTCGCCACCAACAAATACCCCTAGTTACTTCAGAATTCTCTACAGAAACTAACCCAGCTGCTGCCAAAGAGCATCCCTTCAGGAGACTTCCTGCTTCGAGACACCAGTGCTGCTTTTGCATTGGCTGACATGTGAATTCACTTAAGAACATCTGAGACCAGCTAAAGTTTCATATCCAACTGAGGAAGAGTAGTTGAAGTTCCTTTTGTGAGACACTGGGATACAGACCCACCAGAGTAATTCATTGGGGTCCATTCTTTACCTAAAAGCACTGTATATTGAATGCATACATGGCTTGTGTGTAGATACAAGAACATGGTGATCTGAGTCAAAAACTGATCTATCACTCTAGACAATTCCAATAATAGGCTAGTAATTTATATTAGACACAGCTCTGTTTATTAAGTTAGTCTGCTCTTGCAAATTGAACTCACGTAAAATGACCCCTCCTAATATACAAACCACTGGTGTATTACATAGGGACGAAGGAGGGGATTACATACACTTAGACTGGGTGTAAGCTGGATTCCATTTGACAGTTTGCACCCCATCTGCCCTATTTTTCATTTGTTTTGTGGTCATTTTGAAGGAAAAGCTCTACATTTCATCATTATTTCTACAATTAACTGCAACACAGACCCTAGCAACAACGAGAAGCAAAAATTCTGGAGACTTACAATGGAAAGTAAACTCAGTTTCAGATTTGTTTGCTTCACATCAGTCTTCAACATGTCCCTTCTGAGTTTTGAAATCTGCTGTAGCACGATTAATAAAGAGACAGATATTGGAGTTCAACCTGAAGACCACAAAAGCAAAACAGCCAGACAGTGTTTGAAGATAACCTGTCTATCTAAAATATATCTTTTTTTGACCTTAAAAACATACCTAATGTGACTACAAGGTCAATTATAATAGATGACAAATTACTAACCTCTATTTCCTGATTATCCTAAACAGTTGGCAATAATAATTTTCAAGGACTAGAAATTTTTATTACATTGTTAAATGAGTTACATAGTTACAATACCTTGGATAAGAGTAGAAATGTATTACAGTATGTTCTGACAATCTGCTTAAAATATATAGTTTGTGTGTAAATAATATGTAGAAAAGACAAAAAAATAACATTATGCCAGCAATCCTTCCCAAATTTTATTACAGAATATGTTGCTGCTGCAACATGGGATATATCATACTCTACCTTTGATTTCAGTAAACAAGCAGAGTATATTAGAAGGAGGTGAGAGGGCAAGGGGTTCTGTTTTTGCCATTTATGATGTCCCACATAAATGGGAAGTTGAAATTTATGTAGGCAAATGTATATAGGACAGTTTAATAAAGTCAAGCCTTTGCTTCCTATGCTTTGAAATCTCCACTCTTAGTCTTCGTCAGACAGGAATAAGGTAGAAATTGGTATATTTTTTTAAGGAGTCATTCTTGAGGGTAGGATTTTCATGACTTTGCAGAGCAGTAATATTCTCCTGGTAAAACTTTACATATTAAATGTTATTTGCCAGTGTCAAAACAAACTTCTCACAAAATACAAGATGAGAACAAATACTAGTTCTGGTGACTAGAAAGAGAAATAAGAACCTAGGAGCTGAGTCTAGGGAACCCATCCTGTTTTAAACAAAATGTGCAAAGGAGAAAAGTTCCAAGGTCTTCTACTCAAGGCACTGATCAAAGAAAAACAAATTACCTTACAGTTTCTGCCTTTATTGCATTATGAGTGAGAACTGTATCAAAATTATAGTTATGAAGTAGCAATGAAATAATTTTATGGTTGGGAGTCACCACAACATGAGGAACAGTATTCAAAGGGTCACAGCATTGGGAAGGTTGAGAAACATTGGTACAGATTAAAGGTAACAAAAATTGTGAAATCAACTCAATTATAACTTGCCTTAGTATTAAAAACTGATCATAGGCAGAAGGATCATAAGATCGAGAATACCAGGAAGTGTGCATAGAGACTATCTCTCTTAGAAATGGCTGCAGGAACAAGATGTGGGAAATGGCAGTATCAATAGATATTATCTTGGAAAATTCATTAAGCCCCACTGAAAGCACTGAACTGCTTTCCTCTTCCAAACCCTACATCCCACCAACAAAAAAAAAAAAAAAACTTGGTTAGACCTGTGACAAGCAATACTCTGGTCTCTAGCACCAACTTCTATCTTAGTTCAGGTTTCTATTGCTGTGAAAAGTCACCATGACTATAGCAAGTCTTATAAAGGAAAGCATTTAATTGGTGCTGAGTTACAGATAGGAAGTTAGTCCAGTGTCAGCATGGGAAGAAGTATGGTGGTATGCGGCTAGACATGGGGCTGGAGAAATAGCTGAAAGTTCTATATTCAGATCTGCAGGAAGCATGAAGAGAAAGACACTGGGATTGCTTTGAGCATTTGAAAATCCAAAGTCCAACCCCAGTGACACACTTGTTCCATTAAGGTCACACCTATTCCAACAAGGCCACAAATCCCAATATCTCTCAAGTAGTACAACCCCATAATGACCACACATTAAAATATGTGGACCTGTAGGAGACATTCGTACTCAAACCATCATTGACATGGTAGTTCAGAAAGGGAAAACGTTCATTAGATCCCACCCTTAGGCAAAAAAAAAAAAAAAAAAAAAAAATGGCTACAGGAAATTAGTGACTGAAGAGAAGGGGAGAATTATCTTCTCCTTAATTGGTTATCCAATACAAACTGGTCAGTTCATAAACCATATGCCCACAAAGGAAACCAGGCCCACCAATTTGAGTGTGTGTGTGTGTGTGTGTGTGTGTGTGTGTGTGTGTGTGTGTAACAATAATCAAAGAAAAGAGACCATCAATGTGAGAGGAGGTTATATGAGAGGCTGAAAGGAATGGACATGGGAAGGACTAAAGACAGGGTAGGGAAGGCAAGAGTGAGATAATTATATTTTAATTAAAATGTGTATAAAGCGCTGGAGACTTGGCTTGGTGATTAAGACCACCTGTTGCTCTTACAAAAAAAAAAAAAACAGATTCAATTCTCAGCACCTTCATGATGGCTCACAACCATCTCTGATGCCCTCTTCTGGCCTCCTCAAGCACTAGGCTCATACATGCTGCACATGCAATGCATACAAGAAAAACTTCATACACAGAAAATAGCAAAATAAATATTTTAAAATTTAATATAAAGTGCATTTAAAGGGGCTGAAAAGATGACTAAGAAGAATGCTAGCTACTCTTCCAGAGGACCCAGGTTTGGGTCCCTGTACCCTTATGGCAGTTCACAGCATCTGTAATTCCAGATCCAGGGGCTCTTTCAACCTCTACAGGCACTGCATACACGTGATGTACAGACATACACACAGGAAAAACACATATATACAAAAACAAAATGCTTTTTATTTGAATATAATTTTTAAAACTGGTCATAAAATTTAATGGTATATTAAACAGTATATAGCTAAGAAAAAAGCAACTGCCTTTGCTGATTAATCAATCAGACTTCCTCCATTTATCCTTCCCCCCAATCCCCAGCTTCTTTAATCTCCATTCTACCCTTAGTTTCTATGAAACAAATATTTTCATAATCCATGTCTAAGTGAAATCATACAGTATTTGTACTTCTTTGTTAAACATTATATCCTCCAGGCTCATGAATGTTATTAATGATAAAATCTCAATCTTTTGTGGCTGAATAATGTACCACTGTGAACATTACATTTTCTATCAGTTTATCCTTTTATTTTTTTTTGTTTTACTTGTTTATTTTACATCCCAGCCACAATTTCTCCTCCCGTTACTTCCCCCCACCTCCCCTCCACCACTACTCCAAACTACTCATCCGCTCTTCCAGTTCAGAAAGGGGCAAACCTTCCATGCATATCAACAAAGCATGGCATATTAAGTTGCAGTAAGATTAAGCACCTACCCTCGTATTTAGGCGTGGAATAGGTTCCCAAAGCATTAGGGACAGCTCTGCTCCCATTATTAGGAGTCCCACAAATAGACCATGCGACAACTGTCACGTATAGGTAGAGGACTTAGGTCAGTCCCACGCACGCTTCCTAGTTGTTAATTCAGACTCTTTGAGTTCCTATGAGCCAGGTTAGTTGTTTCTGTGGGTTTTCTTGACCCCTCAGGCTCCTAAAATCCTTCCTCCTTGTCTTTAGCAGGACTCCCCGAGTTTGGCCTAGTGTTTAGCTGTGGGAATCTGCATGTTTTCACCAGTTACTGGATGAAGGCTCTCTGATGATTATGGTAGTTAGCAATCTAATTACAGGAGATGGCAAGTTCAGGTTACCTAACCATTATTTCTAGGAGTCCTAGAGGGGGGTCATCATTGTAGATTCGTGAGAGTTTCCCTTGCACCTGGTTTCTATCTGACCCCAAAATGCCAACCATCAAGATGTCTCTTTCATTACTTTCTCCCTCCATTCACACTCCCAACCCAATCCCTCATATTCCAATCCCCTCTTGGGATTTCTTTAAGGGATTTTTTTCATTTCCTTTTTTATTTCCTCTTTAAGGACTTTTATTATCTTCATAAAATTATTTTTAGGGTTGTTTTCTTGTGCTTCAGCTGCATTGGATTGTGCAGGTCTTACTCTTGTAGGATAGCAGGACTCTCGTGATGACATATTGTCCTTTCAGTTATTGGTTGCATTCTTACACTGGCATTTAGGCATCTGGATTTGGGTTTTTATAGATCTAGGTTTTAGCTCTTGTGTTTGTCTTTGTTAGATGTATATTTTATTCCTTGGTTTCTGTTTCCTCTCTGGTCTTCTGGCCTAAATGGTCAAGGGTTCTGGTGACTGGTGATATTCAAGTCCAGGAGGGTGTCTCCACTGGGGTTTTCAAGGCCTTGGGTCCCTTGAACCAGTCTGAACTCTGGTAAAGCAGAAGTCTTCTTGGGACTTTCGATCCAGCCTGGCCTCCAGTAAAGCCTGAGTTTTGTTTTGGGATATGTAGTACCAGCCTGGCCTCTAGTAGAGGTACTAGGGCTGTTTTCCAACTGGTGTGAACTCTATATGGGCTTATGCTGTCTGTTCTTCCAACTGGTATTGAGTTCCAGGGGAGGGCCACTGTTGACTGGTGAGGGTGGTTCTGGTATGGTCTGTGCCTCAGTTGCAGAAGTCTGCAGGCATTAGGGGCAGAGCCCAGCAGCAACAGGGCCAAGGATGAGCTGGGATGGTGTTGACCTAGGGAAAATGGGAGGAATAATCCAGGGAAGTGTATAGATCTGCTGGCAGGTGGGTCACTCATCTGTCCTGATTTATGTCGGTTTTTCTTTTAATCAACATCTATTTGGCCTTTATAGAAAATTTTCTCTATGTCTTGCTCTAGCTTTACAATATTGACAATAATTATCTGTTCAAAAGGTATAGGAAACATTAAGTAAAATTATAATTTTCTATAAGATTTTTGAGTTTTTAATCACATGAAATCTCTAATGATTTCTCACATACTTATTTAAGGCAACAAGATTTTTTGCTCATGAACTATCCTAAAGGACCTGTATGCTGCAACTTCCCGTCAATATATACAACATGTTAATAAGTGATGACTGACTTCTAAGCCTAGTGAGGGAAAGATGTATAAGATATCAACCATTTTTGTTCTTAACAAGTTCACTGACTGTTAGATATTCAAATATTAAACAAATGGCTTCAGTAGCATTCATAGAGTGCTAAATTAGGATGTATAGTAGCCAAACAAAGGAAATAAATATTGATTTGGTTAGTGTAGAGAAAAGTTGAAAAGCATAAGAAAGTGATAGGTTATTGAACTATGATGTGAAGTGTGTACAAAAAATCCCATGCACCCTCAGATAAGGGAACAACGTTTTTACAAAACACATTTTTTTTGGAGGCTACAGAGAATTTATCTTTGAGAAAACACGTAGTTGGAGAAGAAGCTATAGGTTATTTCCCAAGCCGAGAGTGTGAGCAGAGAATCTATGGAAATGGGAATTAATGGCCAAGATAAACATGTGTACACCACTTTCTGAAAAAGCCCAACAGAATGATAAAACAAACTAGCTATTTTTCCATTTCCTGCAAAACAGTCTGAAGACTAAACTGGAGCATAAAATTCAAATATAGCTTTGTGTCAATGCATTATTATTAAAAATATCTCACACATCCTAAGGGACTAGAATTTCTTGGAACAGCACAGCTAAAGTTACAATGGACTTTACACGTCATTTAAGACTGAAGACTGCTATCCTACTACGTACGCAGCCTGTTTGTTTACTTGCTTTTAAAAGAACAATGTAATAGTAAACCTCATTTACCTTAGACTTGTCATATAATCAACTTTGACAACCTAAGATAATCATAGCTATGATTTTAAATTATGTACCCTTCCATGAGTTCCATGTTTGTTTGCATCTATTCCAATAATCATTTGTAGGAAACAGAAATTTGACTTAAAACAGTTTTATAAAATAATTAATATACCATAAATGT
The DNA here is from genome assembly GCF_018167655.1 of Microtus oregoni. NCBI lineage: Eukaryota > Metazoa > Chordata > Mammalia > Rodentia > Cricetidae > Microtus > Microtus oregoni. The sequence continues at coordinate 5,063,475 of NW_024543091.1, read as the reverse complement.
AGAACATGTCATAAGGATATTGATTGATAAACAATGATGTTTGCATCACTGTTTGTATTCTGGGTCAATTAGGTCAATGACTTAATCTCTTTTTAAAACTCCATTGAAGATTTCTGGAAATTGTCCCTCATTCATCCCCTGTTTGATGCTTTCTTTTGGACTCAGTAAATACAAAACAAAGCCTTTTGTTAGGTACAAATTCACAAGATAGCCTTCGAGTAGACACAGATTCAGACTCATTTGACAGACAGACAAGAAAACAATACACAGGGAGAGCAAAATAGAGTTAGAACCTGGACTCAGTCTTGGTTAACAACACCGAAGTGGAAGACCTTGATTTCTTTCCTCAATATAACACTGACACATTATTGGTGACTAGAACTTTATTATTGATGCATTCAAACAACTGAGATAACTATGGTTTTTTTTTAAGGCATAACTACAGCTGTGTTTGTACGTGATTTTCAACACTGTTTTAGTATTCAGTATTCATTACCTAAAATAGAGGAATTTCAACTTTATAAAGATGACAATTTCCTGGGGTAGAGGTATCTCCAGTGTTCCTGGTGAGCTGTGAATTTTTAATGCCAGCCTGAATACATTTGGAAGACCAACCAACAAAAGTGCCTGGTGAAATGATACACAACCAGAGTTGGCTCAGAACATATAACTCAGTAAAGATGCTACTTTGGAACCCACAGATATGCTACAGGCTACTTGAATACTGATGACAGTTAGCTCTCTGTGCCCTTAGCATTTTGTATTTCAGGTTAGATAGAAAGACTACAGAAAAGTTCACTGTTCGAAAGCCCTAGAAACATTAGAAACTGCCTTAACTTTTAAAACACTAGTTCCATTTAGTTTTCTCTTGGGGACATTTATATCTATTCCAGCTGACCTGGAAGTATTCTCCCTTAGGTTTTTTCCACTTTGACCCCTATATAGTCTGTGCCACTGTAAGAGTAGTTACACTATGGTGTGCAAAGATCTAATCTTTCTCTATTTTACACGAAGTTAGCCTGCATATCTTTGCCAAGTTCCCCTTCCATTTTTGCTGCCCTAAAGACAACTATTATCGTTGATCATTCCAGCAGCAGCTATGATCTCATTCGACTCCCAAGAACACTCATTTTATCCACCTTCAATGTTGTCCTCCATGTTGGTTTCTCCTTCCATCTACATGTATGACAAAGAGCTACACTTTCGCTGAGTGATTTGTCCTGTCTTCCTGCCTCTTCCCTCTGCATTCCTATTAGAGAAGAACTTCTGAGGTCCTCTGTGTCACGTTGCTCACGTTTACTTTCTTTTTTTTTAAATATTTATTTTTTATGTATACAATATTCTGTCTGTGTGTATGCCTGCAGGCCAGAGGAGGGCACCAAACCTAATTACAGATGGTTGTGAGCCACCATGTGGTTGCTGGGAATTGAACTCAGGACCTTTGGAAGAGCAGGCAATGCTCTTACCCTCTGAGCCATCTCTCCAGCCCTCACGTTTACTTTCACCTCATGTCTACACCGTTCACTGAACTCTTTTGTGAATATTAACTTTACCAGCAATACCACTGCCAAATCTAAGTTTTTGTGTTCTCCTTTTCCTGTTGATCAGAAGTACTTGGCCACACTAAAGCGACTCCCTCCTAAACCCTCTCATTCTGGATCCAGTGACTTTTAATCTCCTACAGTCCCTTTTCCAGATCCTTTCCCCACCAAATGCAGCTTATATTCCAAAAAGTCCAGTCCCTTCCTTATTTCTGAATTTTGCTCTTTTAGGCCTTCATTGTCTCACATTTGATCATCCTAGCAAAACCCAAACAAGACTCAGCCAACATCACATCTCTTTCCAACTGACCAAATGTTTGTCTAACCAAAAAAAAAAAAAAAAAAAAAAAAAAATTTAAAGTCACATTTTAAGCGTAACCATAAGAACACTTAATGTTTGTAAATGATGCTGCTTTCCCAAAACATTCCTAATTAATTAATGGATTACAGTCAGAAGTCAATCAATAACATAGTTATCTTGCAGGCTAGCCTATTAATCCTGTGAAAGGATGGGTTTCCTGGAATTGTACCATATTTAGAGGTAGAAACAATATTTGTGAGCCTGAGAACCTGCCTTTCACCACCCAGACCCTATCAAACCCTCCACGAGAGCACTGAACACACAATCAGGTACGCTCATCTGCCCCCTGTACACTTGTGCAGATGTAAGTAGACAGCAAAGTGGCCTTTATCTGTAAATTTCACATATTTATGCATACAAAAGTATGCCTGTTAAAGTAAATATCATCATTGCTAATAACAAGTCCATACATAACCTAAGAAGGCTCCAGGGCTTACCTGTAGTGAAACAATAATATCAAATGTTGTTTGAGTCAGTGTGTTGCTCTAGCTTGAAAAACTGTGTGAGGCAAGGTTGACATAATATAAATAGATACAAATGATCTTTGAGAGTCATCTTCAACATGCAAAGTGCATACCTAGTTTACAATATTTACTCTTTTAGGTTATATTTTCAGTTTGAGTAAAAAATTCCTTACATTTATTTTAAGGGTTCTATTTTAAACAATTTTCCTTCTTTGGAAGGCTTAATTTGCACATCTATGATAAATTCATTATTGTGATAGTATAAAAGCCACTAATAAAATTATGATTTTAAAAGTGTTGTGCCCTCGTTGCTGACATTTTGGAAAAACACAAAATAAAAGAAACTGAACATCCAGCACATTTATACCTCCTCTGAAATAATAACTATTGTTATTCAATGTGCTTGTATCCTGCTTTTCATCCATATAAGATAAAAATGAGATCTTTGTATATGTAATTTTCATACTATTTACAATAATATTTATATTGTAATTTATAATATTTATATCATAGAAGGTACTTAGCCCTCTAAATATTTTGTAAATAATTTAAAGCCCTGAAAAATTTCTATCATCATTACAGCTTTTTTCTTTTCTCTGTCTCTGTCTCTATCTCTCTTTCCCTCCCTCCCTCCCTCTTTGAGACAAGGACTCACTATGTAATCCTGACTGGCCTGAACTTGCTATATATTAAATCAATATGGCCTTGAACTCAGAAAAATCCCTACCTTAAAGGTTTCCACCATCATGTATCTAATGTTTTCTTGAATCTGTTTCACTTTGGCATCATGAGGACTGTGGAATATTTGTACACTGTGTGAAAATGTATTGCTGTGGTTGGTGTAATAAAAGACTGAAGGGTCGATCGTTGGGCAGGAAGTACCCATGCAGAGAGAAAGGAAGAGGAGATGAATCGAGATGCCATGGAGACTGGGGGAGTTGGGCATACAAAATAAAAGAAAGATAAAAAGCCACATGGTGAAATGTAGATTAATAAAACCAGGTTAATTTAAATTATAAGAGCTAGTGAGACAAGCCTAAGCGAAGGCCAAGCTTTCATAATTAATAATAATTCCCCAAGTCATTTTACTGTGAGCTAATGGTCAAAATTAAAATCTGTCTATCTATGAATCAGTGCCATGAATGCTATAGAAAATATCTTTTTAATTTAAATTATAAGAGCTAGTGAGACAAGCCTAAGCGAAGGCCAAGCTTTCATAATTAATAATAATTCCCCAAGTCATTTTACTGTGAGCTAATGGTCAAAATTAAAATCTGTCTATCTATGAATCAGTGCCATGAATGCTATAGAAAATATCTTTGTAACAAATATTTATTAGCACTTCAGATTGTGAGTTATGAAATAAGTTCATATTTTGAACCTGTTTACAACATTACCTGAAACTACAGGCTAGGCGGTGGTGGCGCATGCCTTTAATCCCAGCACTTGAGAGGCAGAGGCAGGCGGATCTCTGTGAGTTCGAGACCAGCCTGGTCTACAAGAGCTAGTTCCAGGAGAGGCTCCAAAACCACAGAGAAACCCTGTCTCAAAAAAACCAAAAAAAAAAAAAAAAAAAAAAAAAAACAAAACTACAGGTCAGAGGTTATAGGTGGAGGCTACTTGTTCATTCCTGGCCACCCAGATCTGAAATAACCACACAGGAACTTTACTAATTACAATACTGTTTGTACTGTTTAGACAATAGCTTAAGTGTATTTCTAGCTAGCTCTTATATATTAAATTAACCCATTTCTATTATTCTATTTATTACAACAAAACTCATGGTTTACCAGTAAGTTTCTGGCTGGTGGTTCGTGACTTTCTCTTTCAGTGGCTACATGGCATCTCCCTGACTCCATCTATTCTCTCTCTGTGTATATATCAGATTCCCCACCTGGTTACATTGTGCCCTGCTACAGGCCCAAGGCATCTTCTTTCTTATCCAATGACAATAAAACATATTCACAGCATACAGAGGAAAATCACACATTACTCCCATTTTCTGTCTAAATAAAAAAGATTTTACCTTTAATATAGTGAAATTATATATAACAAAACAGATATCAAGCAAAATTACAATTACAATATTTGTATCTATTTTATCTTTTACCATAACTAAGGAAAATTATAATTACAACTATTTATTCTTTAACTAAATCAAAGACTCCAGAAGGATATAATATTACCTAATTACACAGAAAGTGCATTGTAAGCAACTTCCAAAACTCTAGATTTGATAGAAAAATCTTGCTACCTGAACAGTCACCCAAAGTTCTTCTGTATCATTTTTGCATCCATCTTCAGTCTTCAGGCCCATAGTGTCTGGCAGACTTTCCCATGAAGCAGGAAATTTCAAAGACAGTTCACCTATATTGGCAGTTTGTCAGTCACTTTCTTCTGTGTCCTGCAGAATGTCTGGCAGACTCTTTCATGAAGCAGGAACCCTGAAGGACTGTCTCACCTTCTTTAGGAAACTAGCAGTGATTTTTCTGTGTGTCCTGAATGTCCAGTTTATACAGCATACCATTAAGCAGTCCAGGCAAGAGCAGTTTCTTCCCCAAATGGCTAACAAACTCCATAAGAAACCTCTTCAGAGCCGGGCGGTGGTGGCGCATGCCTTTAATTCCACCACTCAGGAGGCAGAGGTAGGCGGATCTCTGGGAGTTTGAGGCCAGCCTGATCTAAAAGAGCTAGTTCCAGGACAGGCACCAAAGCTACAGAGAAACCCTGTCTCGAAAAACCAAAAAAAAAAAAAAAAAAAAAAAAAAAAAACCTCTTCGGTGCCCATCATCCTCTTGAAGTATATTGGTGCCACCAGGAGCAGATGTATCTCACTTTCATGAAAATCCTAAGTTTTTAAAACATTTTAAATGTCATATTCTGTTAGTCTTAGAAAGGTTTGAAGAATACCTGTCTATCTAAAATATATCTCTGTATCTCTAGAAAACCTACTAACACAATTACAAACTGGAATATTATAGATGACTATCTATTAATCTGAATTTCTTAATTATACAATACATTTTTAAATGAGATGCACAAGCACAATACCTTAACTGAGAGCAGAAATACAAAATAGACCTTAAATTTGTATTAATAAACCAAGATCCATATCAATGCAAAGTTTTCATCTCTATAGCATATCCTCCTTTAAATGTAAACAAACATTTATAAACAATCATTTAAGGGATTTAGGTCTTGTTCTTTAGACTACTTCCTGCTGATTGGGGGCGCAGTTAATCAAGTCTTTCATGGGATATTCTGAGTGATAAATGCATCTCAACTAGCAGTCCTGAAGCTGTCATGGATGTTGGACCATCTAGGCCATTGCTTTAGAGGGTCTTGTTTGATCAAAACATATTAGCTGGTAAGGAATACCCAACTTTCTATTCTCTGTGGAAATAAAAGCAGAACCTCTTTTCAAAAGTAACATTTCCTTAGACCCAAATTTTGAATTCAAGATACCTTTAAAATATATATGTTGGTTTAGCTTAGGAGCCTGTACAATGAAATGTCTCTCTGTACTTAGCTCATTCACAGTCAAAAAAATTCAAAGAAAACACAATATATGTAATCCAGACTCTCTATGTATATTTCATCTTTATTTGGCTTATTTTTCTTGTCCTATTACTTTTTCTACAAGTTTAATATTTGTTTTAGTAGTTTTACTCCTTTGATCTACGACTGTTTGAAGTCTTTTTTTAATTTATTTATTTATTAAAGATTTCTGTCTCTTCCCTGCCACCGCCTCCCATTTCCCTCCCCCTCCCCCAATCAAGTCCCCCTCCCTCCTCAGCCCGAAAGCAATCAGGGTTCCCTGCCCTGTGGAAAGTCCAAGGAACCCCCACCTCTATCCAGTTCTAGTAAGATGAGCATCCAAACTGCCTAGGCTATCCTGAGTGAGGTAAGCCAGACCCAAAAAGAGGAGCATGGGATGTACTCACTCATATTTGGTTTCTAGCCATAAACAAAGGACATTGAGCCTATAGTTAGTGATCCTAGAGAAGCTAAATAAGGAGAACCCAAAGAAAAACATATAGGCATCCTCCTGAATATTAACCTTCATCAGGCGATGAAAGGAGACAGAGACAGAGACCCACATTGGAGCACCGGACAGAAATCTCAAGGTCCAAATCAGGAGCAGAAGGAGAGAGAGCACCAGCAAGGAACTCAGGACCGCAAGGGGTACACCCACACATTGAAGTCGTTTATATTATAACTGTCTGTACTCTTTCTCCTCCCTCTCTCTAGCCTATGTACATTTATCCAACACTGTGACCTGTTTAGAGGTCTTTTCCATCTGGATTTGTCTTTATTGTAATAGTATCTGTAATTATTTTTTAACCAGAAGCATTTTTTTAAAATGCTAAGCAGGCATGGCTAAGACTAACTCCATGCAGTCCAACATGATGGAGGCATGTTCATTGCCTCTGAAGGTCATGCACATTGACCCAGCTCCAGGGTCACAGCGGGTCTGTGTCACCATTAAGCAATTTGTAACATGTTGCTCACAGACCCCATTAAAGTGCTTGGCCTTCTGAAAGAGTCAGAGCTGTTTGTGCAACTAACATCAACCAGGAAGTCTTTTTAAAGGAGCCGCACAGTTTTTGCTGCTACCATTGAGTCAGGAAGCCTTCTCTAGCAAACAGAGCCCACCTAAAAAAATGATGCTACAAAAAAGCCATGCTTAACTCTGCCCTTTTGTGTCTAGAATTTCCTCCCAAGATCTCTCAGGTTTTATATGGATGTAGTACAGTCCATGTTTACACACCATTTTGTAGATGGAGGCTGCTTGTTCATTCCTAGCCGCCAAGACCCGAAATAAACACATAGAAACTATATTAATTACAATACTGCTTGGGCAATAGCTTAAGCATATTTCTAGATAGCTTTTACATCTTACGTTAATCTATTTCTGTTATTCTATGCATTGTCACAAGACTCGTGATTTATTAGTAAGGTTCTGGCTGGCAGCTTGTGTCTTTCTTCTTCAGAGGCTAAATGGTGTCTCCCTGATTCCACCTACTCTCTCTCTCTCTCTCTCTCTCTCTCTCTCTCTATATATATATATATATATATATATATATATATATATCAGATTTCCCTCCTAACTATATTATGCCCTGCTATAGGCCCAAAGCAGGTTATTTATTAACCAATGATAATAAAGCATATTCACAGCATACAGAGTGGAATCCTATATCCAGAGGTCACCAGAATATTTATTACAAAACCTCAAGAGAGCTGTAAAGCATATCTGCATACAGTTCACTTTGTTTGCAACAGGTTAAAAAAAGACATTTTATTAATCAGATACCACAAGGATGCAAATAAATTAATATCTTAACTTAAAGGTCTAGTTTACATTATATCTGCATATATCTGTGTGATGAGAGGATGACTTTTTGGAGGTACTCTGTTTTTAAGTGCCCAAATTCCTTGTTATCACATATATTATAGCCCTCAAGGCTATATGTACTACAAATTTGATTTGTCCACTTTTCTTCAGAAATGAATTTACTCACTCTATGTTTGTTATATCAAATTGTACTTATTTGAACATGATTGCTGTACAAAGTTCAATTTTCTCCCATAAGCTCTACCACACAGCAGTGAATAACTCAGTAACTCTTTGTTTGCTCCAGTGCTAATTTCTCTCTGTGACTTTAAAAAGTGAGTGAATTATTTGAGAATTACCACTTTATTTTTTAGGCTTTCTCCTACACTTTTTTAAAAGAATTAAATTAATTACATTTCACTCCTAAAGCATATACAAGAAATGTTTGTCAAAATACACTCATTAAAAAAATGAAACTAATGGAAAACTCTAAGGCATTTAAGACACTTCAAAGATTTTTCAAAGGCATTTATTTTTGTTTGTTTCTCAGGAAGTTTGCCATGTGTTTAACAAATTCTTATTAAGCATTGATAATGCCAGGCACTTCTTCGCTCAGGACAGATGCAACATACCACTTGAAAAGGAATATTTTCCTGGTTATATGGCCAGGAAGAATGCTGAGTATCAATCTTTGGCATGACAATGATATTGTCAAATAAGCATCATTTTATTAATTTTTTCATCTATTATTATTAATGTTATAGTTCTCCTTATAATTACTTTGCTTTTTCTTCTAAGATTTTTAACTCAATTTAGTCTTGAAAACTCATATGTAATACTAAAGATATATACTCTTTGATCTGTATTATTTGTGGTTAATATACACATTGTATAAAATACTGTCTTTGTTACTTTCTATCGTTGTGAAGAAACACCATAACCAAGGCAACTTATAAAAGAAAGCATTTAATTTGGGGGCTCATGGTTCCAGGGAGTTAGATTCCATGGCCACCATGGAGGGAAGAATGATAGCAGGCAAGCACACATGGTGTCGGAGTAGTAGCTGACCACGAGAACAAAGAATGATGGGGGCCTTTGAAACTGCAAAGCTCACCCCCAGTGATAGTCATTTTCCAACAAAGTAATAGCTCATAATCCTTCCCCAAACAACTTAACCAACTGGGGACCAAGCATTCCATGCAAGAGCCTATGGGGACCATGCTCATTCAAACCACCACAAAGAAGTATATTGTATACCGTGTAGTCTGAAGTTTTATTCCCCTCTGGCGCCATCATTTTGTTCACAGAAATGTTATTCTCCTCCTAAGATTACCTTAATGTTTACATTCATATTTTCTTCTATTTCTCTTGCTTTCATCTCATATTAAGACATAGTTTTAGAGGAAAATAACTTTAGGATGTAATGTAAAAAAGAACTAACTTTAAAGTTGTCCACAGAACAGCATATTATCTCTCATTTCTCACAGCAATTATACTATTTTTTCTGATTTCTGAAGTACGTTATTCTAAGAGACTTGTGTCTATTCATGCAAAGCCAAGACATTCACTTCTGTAGTGTATACTTAAAATTAACTTTAAATTGCACTCTTTGATCTATCTTCATTCCAAAGCAATTCACATTAGAAAGATGGGTGCTGGTTTCTCATCAAGTGGCATTAAGGTATAAGCAAATACCTTTAAATGTCTGTTTTGTCTTATTGCTGGATTTCAGTTTCAAATACGTCCTAGTTTAAAGGGGTAGAATAACTACAGCCAGGAGACAGGTCGCCATAGCAGGGTTTCTGTCCCACCATATCCTGTCCATACTATCGCTCATCCCAACTATGACAGATTAAAGGTAGTGTTACAAACATCTCTCCAAAATAACCATGGATTTCTTTAATTTTTCAATAAATCATTTCTATTTAGGGTTTTCATTTTTCAGATAGCAGAAATCTCACCAATTATCCACTCACCTCGCCCCCAGTTCACTATTTGCTTTGCAGTTACCTTAGTTCATAGTCTAAAACCCATCTTGATTGCCAGTTTAGATGAATTAAAAATCCCTACAGGTTCACTTGTTTGCTCTCCTTCAGATTTAATTTTTCAAGAACTCCTATCCAGATTCTATTTTGTTGAATTCTTCTTTCATGCATCCCAACTACAGCCTCTCCTTCTCCTCCTCCCAATCCTCCTTCTTCTTATCCAACCATAAGGCTCAGATAAGTAAATTTTGTTTTCTTATTACAAACTTCTTCCCATGAACCAAGTCCAAAATTGATCTCAAATGGAGCCGTCTGTCCATTTAACTGCCAATTTGACACAGAATAGAGTGACTTGAGATTGATCAATTGCCCAGATTGCGTTTGCTGTGGATATATCTGTGGGACTGTTAACTGATGTAAGAGGGCCCTGAACACTACAGACAGCATGATTTCCCCAGGAAGGTTATCCTGAGCTGGATAAGAAAGCTAGCTAAGAATGAGCCCACATATGAGCCAGCAAGCATCATTCCTGCATGCTTTTAAGATCCTGCTTCAACACCTGCCCTGACTTCTCTCAGGGATGGATTGTGATGTAGAAGTGTACACCAAATAAACCATTTCCTCCCTTAAGTTGCTTTTGTGCAGAGTGTTTTTTCACAGCAACAAAAAGAAAACTAGAACGCCACCTATGTCTCCAATGTTTCTAAAACGTGATTTTTTTAATTTGTTTGTTTGCATGACTTATAGACAGGCTAACCTCCAGTTCACTATGTAACCAAAATTGGCCTTGAATTCTTGATTCTATGCTTCCTTCTACATTTTATACACTAGATTTACAGGTGTGTACCATGATGCTCTTTTTAAAATACCCTTTTAAATTAAAATGAATATAATATATATTATATATATAATAGAACAGATTATTAAATCATACCTTTTATTTTATAAAATAGTCAATGACTTGTGGCTTAAATCAGGTTGGATTTTGTTAAAATTTATATCTCAATATTTTTACTATGTAAGTCAGAAATCTAGTATGAAGGCCACATCAAATCAGTTGTATGCAGTATGTCAAAAATCTTACCTGCCCGTTCCTAGAATCATGCATATTTCATCTTCGCTTATTCAAGTTTAATCAGAATGAAGAGGAAGTTACTCCTGAACACTGGGCTCTTTGGCAAGCACCGCCCCCTGCTTCCCACGCTCACCACCAACATGTTGTTACAGCTCTTCCTATGTCACAGACAGAAAAGTGGGAGCTGCATTTTACCAATCCTCCTGAGAGCAGGGTTGTAAGTAAAACTAATGTTCTAATAAGAGAAGACCCTGGCCCGAGATTTCAAAAGAATCACTCTGGATCCCTTTCTATTCTCCAATGCAAGGTGATATATATATATATATATATATATATATATATATATATATATGTGTGTGTGTGTGTGTGTGTGTGTGTGTGTGTGTCTGTGTGTGTGTCTGTGTGTGTGTCTGTGTGTGTGTCTGTGTGTGTGTCTGTGTGTGTATGTATATATATATATATATATATATATATATATATATATATTTACTGGTATCTTCAACCCTCAACTATTCATCTACCTCGAGGCTGAATTAAAATCCCCCTGTCCTGGGGGATATATCTGATAGGATATACTCCTAACCCAAATATCTAGAACATATTGAGGAAAAAGTAGAAATTAATTTCAACTAACATACTCAAGCCAGAGATATATAGCAATAGTGCTACAATACAATGGTCTTGAAACCCAACAGAGGTACAAAATAGAATTTCTAGAATGAGTTCTTCCCCATGTATATGTTTTTAAAACAACAGAAAGACCGGAAGACAATAGGAGACATTTCCTTGCTATTCTGTGTTCAACTGTGCAAGGAAGTAAGGTCACAAGGAAGAAGATGGAAAAAGTTAAATACTACCGTGGGTCAAATTACCTGGAAACACAGGTTGAAAGCAGCTATACTTGCCTGATAGATTTGTTTGGGAAGGAAGTGGCTGGGGCAGGTAAATAAGATAGTGAGGGTGAAGATGTGCTGTCTTCTGAAATCCAGCCTCAGTCTGACACTGGGAGTGGAATTTATTTCCACCTAGAGGAAAGGAAACTGGATGGCTGGATAGCCCTCCCCAATAGCAAGGTGCTGGCTCTACCTGTCCTATAAAAAGATCTGCATGAGGGGGAGAAGGGTGGGAGGAGGGGGAGGGAAATGGGAGGCTGGGAGGAGTTGGAAACTTGTTTTTTTTTCTTTTCTCCTTTTCTCAATAAAAAAAAAAATAAAAAAAATAAAAAGATCTGCATGGAGCCGTATTGCATCTATATGAACAAATGGCAATGCTAATTATTCCACTTATATATAATATGCACATATTTTTGTTAAAATTCACCTGAATTCATGTCCCATAATAGAAGGTTCAGACACAGAATACAAATGTTACAGCCTGAGCGGAAACCTGAGAAGTGCCCGATGACTCTTCTATTCAGTCTCCCAGAGATAATAAATTCAGTTAAATAAATTAGCACACTGTTTTAATGTGTCTTTTGATAGCCAACGGGAACATTTGCTATCATAGCATTGCTTAATAGAGTTACATGCATCTGACCCACGACGAAATTAGAAACTGGAAATCTCTAAAAGGAACAAAAATGATGTTGTGTTTTTAATCATTATTATAGAAATAAACTTTTCCTACGAGACAGTGTAGACAGGTGGTCCTCTGTTAGAGAATAGCTAATCTCTACTATTTGTACTTGATAAACGTCTCAAAACAAAGTAGGTAGGAAGAGAAAGGAGGCTCTCCTTGTCGCCATGTCCTGGGCCCACACGTCTATCGGGAGCCTCCTCTTCTCCCTGAGACCAGTCCAGCATCCTGAACCCCAGGTAACGCTGCCAACCATCCGGCCTGGGCTCACGCAGCATAATTCCAGCTGCTCCTCCTCTCCTCCTTACCAGATCCCAGCCCACACCTCTGGCAGAGCTTTTCATCCCATGAGAGGCCAGGCCAGCATCCTGAAAATCAGGAAGCCACGACTCTGCCCAACCCCCCAGCCCCGCCCAGTGTAACCAACCCCAAGCGCTCTCCTCTCCTTGACATGTGATCCGCTCCTTATTACTACGTACTGCGCCCACACCACTGGCAGGAAAGTCCCCTTCCTCTAGAGGACAGGCCATTCCTGAACTCCAGATAATACTGCCCCGCACATAGCCTGTGCTTACTCAGCGGAATTACAATTGCCTCTCCTCTCCTCACCACCCACCCCATTCAGGCCCATATCTCTCAGAAGCAGAGCCTTCTACCCCATCAGAAGCCAGGCCAGCACCCTGAAAACAGGCCTTCCAGCCCACCACAAGCCAGGCAAGAATCCTGATACCCAGAGGCCAAATAAGCATCCTGAACCTCAGAAACCAGACCAACTCCCTGAAAACCAGGCAGAAGCCTACTACCCCAAAAGACTCGATCAGAGACCATGAACATACATAGCCAAAACTTCAGCCCCAAACTTGGGTAACAACTCTCTACTGGACCACAGTTCATCCAGGACATCAAGTCCAGCTCCCAACACGGGCAGAGAGACTCTCTACTTAACTACAGGCCATGGGATCCAGAAGGCCAGAAAGGAAACAGAAACTAAGGAAGAAAAACACTCATCAACAGAGACAATCCAGAAATTGCCACCTAGACGAAATGCCTAAAAGTAAGTGTAAGAGCACAAACAACAATAGTCAGGGCAATATGGCACCACCAGAGCCCAGCCATCCTGCTACAGTAAGCCCTGAATATTCCAAAATAGCGAAAAACAAGAAAACGATCTTTGTAGTGGCTTAAAAGAAGTCAGACAGAAATTGTAATAATATATACAGCTTTAATTGGGAAATAGACTTACAGAACCAGAAGTTCAGCAGAGAACAGGACAGCAGAAGGGCAGGCGGGAGCTCGCCCCGCAATCTTTATATGTAAAAAATATCCTCGGGGGACCCCGCCCTACAAGCAAGGTGATTGGCTGGGTCTCCCCTATAAATCTTAAAACTAACATGATGATGATCATAATGATGATGATGATGATGATGATGACTGAAGAAGTCCTTAAAGAGGAATTGAAGAACTCCCTTAAAGAAATTGAGGAAAAGACAACCAAAAAAATGGAGTAAATCAACAAATCCCTTAAAGAATGCCCAGAAGAAAGAGAAAAAAACAGATGAAGGATGTGGGTCGAGACCTGAATATGGAAATAGAAGCAATAAAGAAAACACAAACTAAGGGAATTCAGGAAATGGAAAATCTGGGTAAGCAAACAGGAGCTACAGATGCAAGCATTAGCAACAGAATTCAACAGATGGAAGAGAGAATCTAAGGTGTGGAAGATACAACAGAAGGAGGCTGAGTGATGGGAAACTAAGAAACCCCAATTTATTTCCACACTGGCTGCACAGGTCTACATTCCCGTCAACAGTATGTAAGGGTTTTTCTTCACTATATCCTTGCCTCAATTGATGTTGTCTTATTTTTGATAGCCATATCTCAAAGAAACTTTAATTTCATTTCCCTGAGGGATAAGTATGTTGAACAATTTTTAAACTATTGTTGGCCATCTGGGTCCTTCAAGAATCTTCTATGCAGTTCATTAATCCATTTACTGATTTGATGATGTGTTTTACAGTGTTTAGTTTCTACAGCTCTTTATACATGCTGTAGTCTTTCAGTGCCTGTGTAGTTGACAAAGTTGTTTCCCGCTGTCTGAGCTCTCCCTCCACTGTGGTGACTATGTCCTCTCTGTGAAGGAACATCTAAGTTATGTCAGCCTATGTGTTGATTCTGAGATCATTGTCTATGATATCAGGGTGCCTCTCAGAGTCTCCTTGGTCAGGACTTGGTCTTGAACTGTTTTACCTGTGTGTTCCTCCAGAATAGTGGTTTTCAACCTGTGGATCATGATCCCTTCCAGAGTCACATATCAGATATCCTGCATATCAGATATTTATTTTACAATTCATAACAGAAGAAAAATTACAGTTATGAAGTAGCAATGAAATACTTCTCTGGTTGGGAATCACCACAACTTGAGAAACTGTATTAAAGGAGTGCAGCATTAGGAAGGTTGAGAACCACTGCTCTAGAATTTATAAAGTTTCAGATGTAATATTTAAGTTTTTGATTAATTTTGAACTGATAATTTCTCAGGGTAAGAAACATAAATCTACATATGAAAATTCAATTTCCCAGAATCATTTGTTGAAAAGACTATCTTTCTAAAACTATGCTTTTTACACTTTTGTTGAAATTAGGTAGCAGTAGCTATTAGGGTTTGTTTCTGGGTCCATATTCTTTTGAATCATTTTACACGTCTGATTATATTATTCTAGTAGCACACATTTTTGGGTCTTTGGCTCTCTGGTACAATTTGAAATCAAGTGTTAAGATACATCCACCACCGCTTTAGAGTATTCCATGAGATCACCATGAAGTTTGTTTTCAGTTCTTATTCACATGGTAGATTACATTTATTGATTTATTACACAGGTCAAATCATTGTGGCCAGACACTGGAACCTTATTCTACCTTTATCTTCCAAATTGCAATTCATGCAAGAAATTACAGGTAAAAAAAAATTACATTCAGTATCAGGATAAGATGAATCATAATTCAAACCAAACATACCTTTCATTTGTTTATCTTTTGAGGTTCCAGCGAAAATATTTTGGTAATAATTTTCCTGAGGTTGAAGTAATATCAAGACACTTACCCCTTAGAATAACTATTTTTTCAAAAAGATATTAGATGTAGCAGGTACTAATAAATGTCAGATTTGGGTAACACAAAGAATAGGGTAGTCATATTTTTCCAAATATAGTCTTTAAACTCTCTAGCATATTATTTTAAGCACATAATACCTTTAGGCCTACTTTTTATTGTAGCACTGATGCTTCAATTACAGTTCATTACATCCTACCTATTGTAACCACACTCAGCCACAAGGGATATGACATAAATAGCTTGAGCAGAGAAACTAGATATGTGTCTTGGATTTTGCTGTAATAATTTGGCACAAGTAAGTTAAATAACTGAAGGGAAATTATCTCTGGAATATGACAGAGACAATATAGAGATGACTAAACTAAAGGGAGAAAACCGAGGTATTTTGGATATTAGTTGTGTGTAGCGTTAGTCAACCCTGACGTGCGATTTGCATGTGGCTCGTGCGTGTGGTAACACCTAATTCCTTTTACTCATCTATAAGTGAGAAGTCCTTTGACCTCTGGGTTAAATCCTCACCTCTACAGAGAACTACATTCCTGCAGCTAACCATCAAATGGAGTCTGTAGGAATGTCTAGGAAACTTTGTTCCGAAAGGGAGCAGAATGTTTTGCCCACATGTTGGATGTGCTGATAGGTGTGCTGCGCATCCACACCATGACATTTCCATTGCAAGCCATGAAGTTTCTGCTCTCAAGCATGTTTGTAACAATTTGTGACGATGGATTATGTTAGTTTGCTCTTGTTCAAAATAGAGCACAGTGTGCAGATAGGCAGAGTAGCAATATTCTGGAAATAAACATAAATCCATGCTAATAGAAAAAAGAGCAAGTTACTTTTAGAGATGTTTAACTATGACCAAAAACAAATTGTCTATATTCTTATACCTGAGAATAGCAAAGCAGTGTATATGGTGACTTGCACTGGCTTGCAGCAGCCAAATCTACTTTAAATGGGTAAATTGCTCTAGTTAAAGAAAAATGTCAAAATACAGTGGAATGCAGCAACACATACTATTAAGTCAAAAAAATGAATTTGAAGAAATACTGGGGTTACTCAGAATTTTAACATGAAATCTCTTCCAAAAGCATGTATTTTACTGTTCATGATTGGCTGCTGACCAAAGTATGTTGTGCTTCAACTGGGAAGAAAGAGTGTTCAGATATCTTGGTGACTACTGCTACCTCATACAGCAGAGGATGAGAATAGAGAAGATCCTGGTCAGTGTGAGTACAGGAAAGAGGAGGGAAGATGAAGAAAGCCCGTGTAGGGAGGCACTGAAAAAGAGGTCTGCAGAGACAAAGAATAATGAGGGTTAAGACAGGAGAGCTAATGCACAGTCAAAGGTACAACAGTTGGAAAAGAAAAGGTACTAAACTTTGTGTGTATACGTGTGTTTGCACACATGTGTTCATATATATGCATATTCAACCATGCGTATCTGCACAGTTGTATATAAAGGCCAAAGAAGAATGATTTATTCCTCAGGTATCATTCAGCTGTTTTTAAGACAGAGTTTCTCATAGGCCTGGACTTCACAAAGCAACCATAGCCAGTTGACCAGCAATCCTTAGATATCTATCTATTTCTACCTCCCTAGGGCTAGGATTGTAGATCACACTACCACCCCCTCCGGCTCTTATTCCATGGATTCTGAAGACAGAATTTAGGTGCTCGTGCCCTCATGGCTAGCATTTTACTAAGAAATCATTTCCCCAGGTCCTCCCTAAAGGTTTCAGAGAAAAAGACACAAAATTTGGAATTATTTTTATTTTATAGTAGACTTTCCTTTAAAATATATAATAATTTATTTTGTCTATTTATTCTGCTATTCGATGATCCATTTAGTCAGCAATATATATTGAACATCTATTGCATTGGAAACACTGTTGTAGGTATGAGGCATACAGTAGTGAATTAATGCAAATGACCTTTCTTAAATAGTCATATATTGAACATCTACTACATGGTAGACACTATTGTAGGTGTGGGGCATAAGTAGTCATAAATAAAAACCACCTTAAATAAAATATTAATGAAGAGAAACACACAATACAACTGATAAGAAAGTCAATTAATATATCAGATGGTGATTATCTCATTGAGAAATATTAAACTGCAGGGTTTGATATGTAGTGCCATTGAAGAAAATAAACTAAGAAGCCATATGGGGAATATCCGAGGAGGTCACAAAGCCATTCTCTACTAGGGAGACCTACTGAGGGCCTTCTTAAAGAGGTTACTTTTTTTTTCATTTTATTAACTCCTGATAACTTCATAAAATGCATTCTGATCATATTCACCTCACATCCCCAGCTCCTTCTTTACCTACCCAACTTTGTGTCCTACATTTTTCAACCTGTCAATCCCAATTTGTGTTGCACACATCCTCTTGGATATGTGGCCTTGCACAGAAGCATGGTAAACCAACAGGGACCACAGCTCTAAAGTAAACTGACTCTCCCTCTCCCAGGAACTATCAGTTGGCATCATATTCTTAGCTACAGGAGGGATAATCATGCCTATTCTGCTTTCCACATCTTTCTTGAGCTTTCATGGAACTTGTGTATATTTTCACAACCCCTGTGAGTTCATATGTTCAACTGTTCTATATCAAAAAACCTATTTCGTTGTAGTAATCTACAGCTTCTTGCTCTAACAATCTTTCTGCCTTCTATTCTGCAATGATTCCTGAGCCTTAAGAAGAGTAGCATAATACACATGTCCCATCAGGGCTGAGAATTTCTCAGTCTAATTCTATGAACTTTGGCTAGTCATGAGTCTCTGTGCTAGTTATCATCAACTACAAAAAAAAAAAAAAAGCTTCTCTGATGATAGTTGAGAGATGTAAATTCTATGAGTATAACCCTAAGTCATTAGCAGTTGGTTTACTTTTATGCTATTTGGCAGAATAATAATAGTTGCTTTTCTCCTAGGGCCTATGACCAGATCATCATAGTTCCTCAGGCCCCAGTAAGATCAACTTCTGGGAAAGGGCAAAAACCCCTTTAGAAAGTGATTGGTTCATCCCATTATAACCCTGCCACTATTGTATTAGTCAGCATATCTTGCCCAAAAGGTTGGTACTGTAACTTACGGCATCCACAGCTGAAAATATAGGTAACGACTTTTTAGCTCTTACAGTGTACAAAACACTTTCCAGCACTATGGAACCCAGCCCGTAGGGATTAAGCTTCCAGATAGGCTCTGACTTTCAAGTTCTGAAGGGTAACCAAGAGCGCTGGCAATACCCTTTAATGTTTGGAGGGCCTACAGGATTTTAGGGTTTTTTGTTTGTTTGCTATAGTGTTCAGTAGGGTCACTGTTATCCCCACTGTGGGATAACTCTATTTTAACACTGTATATATGATATGAAATATATATTTAATACTTTAAATATAATATACACATTTGGTCAAATTTCAAAAATTATTCAACAAATGGTGCTTATTAAACTGATAACTATTTGTAGAAAAATGAAACTAGATTCTTATCTTTCATCCAGCATAAAACTCAACTCCAAGTGGATCAAGGACATCAACATAAAATCTGATACTGAATATGATAGAGCTAAGACTACTCTTGACACAAGAAGAACTTTCCAAACAGAACCCCAGTGGTGCAGACATTAAGATCGGCAACTTATAAATGGGACCTCGTGAAACTAAACAGCTTCCATAAAGCAATAAACACTATCATGTGAAGGCAGCCTACTTACAAAATGGGGAAAATCTTTTCCAACTACGTACCTTACAAAGGGCTAGGATAAATGAAGAACTCAAAAAGTCGGATGTCAAGAAAACAAGTAACTCAATTAAGCAATGGTGAATAAAACTTAACAAAGAGTTCTCAAAGATGAAATACAAATGGCCGAGAAACACATTTAAAAATATTTAAGATCCTCAGCCACTGGGGAAATGTAAAAGGATGTCAATATCAATAAAAGAGATGAAAAAAAGAGATATCTTGATTGATGGAGCCTTTATAGGGCTAGTAAGAAACCTGGCACTAGGGAAATTCTCAGGAATTCACAAGAATAACCCCAGCTAAGACCCTAAACAATGGCATAGCGGGTGCCTGAACTGGCTTTCCCCTATAATCAGATTGATGACTGCCTTGTTAGCATAGAACCTTCATCCAGAAACTGACGGAAGCAGATGCAGAGACCCATGGATAAACACAGGACTGAGCTTCTGGAGATCAGTTCAAGAGAGGGAGGAACAATAATATAAGCAAAGGGGTTACAACCATAATGGGAATACTTACAGAAACAGCTAACCTGACTAGTGAGAGCTCACTAACTCCAGAATGATAATGGGGGAACCTACATAGAACCAAACTATGTAGTTTAAATGTAGGTGACTGTTGTGTGGCATGGGTAGACTGTGGAGCCACTGGCAGTGGAACCAGTATTTATCCCTAGTGCTTGAACTGGCATTGTGGAACCTATACCTTGCTCAACCTAGATATAACAGGAAAAGCCTCAGGCAGTGAAGTGTTCAGGCTGCTTTGTGATTCTGTATGTTTCCTTAGAAGTCAAGGAAGCATGGAAGCTTGACAGGACAATTGATCTGAGACATTAATCTTATGTACCCTGCACAACTTGCAAACATCATTGTATCCTGGCAACAACTGCATTGATCCTGGCAATTGACACTATATTATGTTTCTGATAAGGGTATAAAAAGTCTGATTGTTCTCAATAAAAATTGTTCTAGTTGCAGTCTTGCTATGACTAAGCTGGTTTAATTCTTGGACTGACCATATCAAGCCTTTTCCCAGTTATAACTGCAGAGCTTACATATGTCCAATATCATACTAAATTTGGAAAAACTTGCAACATCCCACTAAAATCAAAAACAAGATAAAGGTATCCACTCTTCCCACTCTGATTCAATTTGATACGCCAAGTCCTCGTTAGATCAACAAAATAAGAAATAATATAAGATATACAAAAAGGAAAGAAAGAAGAAAAGGAATTTGCAGATGATATCGTTTTTAAGAGACCCTAAAGATGACCCTAAAAGTCTTGTGGATTTGATAAACACTTCTGGCAGAGTATGGAGTACAAAATTAACACACACACACACAAAAGGCAATGACCTTCCTTTGTACTAATGATTTCAATACAACTGAAAAGAAGTTAGGGAAACAATACCATACACATTAGCCTTGTGAAAATAAAAACCGTTGGAAGAAACTTCATCAAGGACATGAAGGACTTCTACAACAAAAACTTTGAAAAAAACTAAACAAAGAAATTGAGTAAAGAACTAAATATGGAAGGATATCCCAAGCTCATGAATTGATATAATCAATATTGTGAAAATGGCTTTCGTATCAAAAGCAATCTACAGATTCAGTGCAATTCCTATCAAAATCCCAGAACAATTTTTTACAAAAATAAAAATACTAAAACCCGTATTTAGTATGAAAAAAAAAGAATAGCTAAAACACCCTTCATCAAAAAGAACAATAGTGGAGTTATACTTGATTTCAAACTCCAGTACAGACCCACAGTAATAAAACAGTATGGCATTGGCACACGCACACACACACACGCACACACACACACACACAGACACACACACACACAGACACACACACACACACAGACATACACACACACGCACACACGCACACACACACACACACACACACACACAC
The DNA here is from genome assembly GCF_018167655.1 of Microtus oregoni. Lineage (NCBI taxonomy): Eukaryota > Metazoa > Chordata > Mammalia > Rodentia > Cricetidae > Microtus > Microtus oregoni. Next base: position 5,042,358 of record NW_024543091.1, on the reverse strand, counting down.
ACACACACACACACACAGCATATAAGTCAGTGAAACCACACAGAGGACCCAGAACAAAGTCCACACAACTTCAGCCACCTGATTTTTGACAAAAAAAAAACTCAAAAATTAAACATTTTAGAAAGGGCAGCATCTCAAAATGGGGGATTACTGAGTATTTACATGTAGAAGAATAAAACCAGATCGTTATCTCTCACCTTACACAAAAATCAATTCCAAATGAATGATGAACCTCAAAATAAAACCCTAAACTCTGAAAATGCTAAAGAAATCAAGAGTTAGAGAGAACCCTACTTCTTTTTTCTTTTTTTAACTTATTGGATTTTTTTGAAATGCCAATGCAAGTTCCCACTCCCTCCCCTCCTCTCATTCCCTCCACTCATCCTCCCACCCCACCCCCATCCACTCCTCATAGAGGATAAGGCACATTGATTTGTGGAAGGTCCAAGGCCTTTTCTACTATATGTAGGCTGAGCAAGGTATCCATCCAAAGAGAATGGGATCCCAAAAAGCCAGTTCATGCAGTAGGGATAAATCCTGCTGCCACTGCCAGTGCCCTCAGTCTGCTCCAGCAATTCATCTGTCAGCCACATTCAGAGGGACTAGTTTGGTCCTGTGCTTGCTCCTTCCCAGTCCAGCTGGAATTGTGAGATCCTATTAGCTCAGGTAAACTGTTTCAGTGGGTGAACCCATCACAGTCTTGATCTCTTTGCTCATATTCTCATTCCTTCCACTCTTCAACTGGACTTTGGGAGCTCAGTCCAGTGCTCTGATGTGGGTCTCTGCCTCTGTTTCTATCAGTTGCTGGATGAAGGGAGAACTCTACTTCTATTTTGAATTAAAAATGTATGAAAATAAAATAAGAGTGAGAAATGAGCAGCAGAAATATTAGAACAATAGACAACCTACTGCTAACAGATTATTTTACGTCTGACTACCCTGATAATCCCCTCATAGCTACATATGATATTCCTCTTACACACACATACACACACCAAGTTAAAACAAAGTTAGGAGTTGAAATTTTTTTGTCAAATAGAATTGAATTCGATAAAAGCATAATTGAGATATCACAAAAGAAAGAAGATAAAATATTTTTATCAAAATCCATACCATTTGGCTATTTACACAAGAACTTAGACTATTGTGCTTCCAATAACCAATAATTCTAGCCAGCTGCACAGAATTAAGTTCACTAAACAAATTACAATAACTTGGTTAACTAAGCAATTAATAAGTAGAAATAACTAGCTAAGAAATTCCACAGGTTACCCAATGTCTGGCACTGTCTTTTTTCAGGTCTCTTGAATCTGAAAAAAAAAAAAACCATGGTCTTTTGCTATGACCTGTAGTGGTGGTGAATTCAGATGAAAAAGAAAGCTGAAAGTAACCAATGACTGAAAATATAAATAGAATTGATTAGAGCAAAGAGAAAAAGTTATTATCATAGCACAGAAAGAAAATAATGAAGCTGGACAGATTGAAAAAAATTCCAGTTACACAAAACAGAAACCAAAGCAAATATGATACAAACCAAAGAAAAAAAAGGGTTTGGAATCATTGTTCTTGATAAAATATTAAAAAGTCACTTCCTATCCTCATGTTTTAGAATAAAAATGGAGTGTTTGAATTTTTAAGAAGTTTACAAATTTTAGTTTAAAAAAATAGCATTTCAGGTCTAGGAAGAAGGCCGAACAGTTAAAGTGCTTGCAAGCAAGCAAGAGAACCAAAGTTGACATTCCCAGAACCCATACAAACATGAGGCAGCTCAACTGTTACTGAAGCCTCAGAAAGAGAAGATATGGATTCCCCCACAGAAGGATGGCTAGCCAGACTAGCAATACCTCTGAGTTCTGAGTTTGAACGAGAGACCCTGCCTCAAGAAGCACAGGGTAGAAGATCAATTGAGGAAGATTTTTGAAGACTGGCTTCCACACAGGGTCACATTTATGCACACATGAATAAACACCATACACTAAAACACATGAGAAAAAGAAAAAACCAACAGTTCAGGGGATTATATATATATATATATATATATATATATATATATATATATACATAAAGGAAAATCCAAAGGTTTACAGTTGAAAGGAAAAGATGTATTTTGTGTACACACACATACAAGCACAATCAGGTGCAATCCATTAGTACCTGAACACAAATTTTGTTGTATAGACAGTCAACTTTGTATAAGAATATGTAATAGCTATATAATTTATATACCTAAATAATTTCTAACATTTTTTAAATCCTTCAAAGATCAAATTTAATTTCCACTGATTTAAATACTTCTTCATTAGGTTCTTACTGATATATTATTAAATGGTGAATTTCATTCATTTCACTTTTTGAGCACTTAACCCGTGTGTTTTAGATAAGAAAACTAAGATTCTTCAGGCTTCTTCAAGTTAAAGTAATGAGTTAAACCAAGCAATGATGATGATGATTCATGGCCTGAAACCAAACCCAGCTCACCAGGTGTTTTCTCTCTCATAAATCTGGTAGACAAAATCAACAATATTGAACCAGCTATCAGAGTTTCATTCACTGCTTGTATATAAGAGAAGCTCAATGAAGTAAAAAATTAAAAGCTAAAAATCAAATATATCCATTTAACTTTAAAAAATGTAACCCATGCACCTTTATAAAATAAAAAACAAAAAATAACAAATGAAAAGGGACAAACCACACATGGGGAAAATAAGATGCCAATATTGACTCTTCTCTTTCTTTTCAAAAGTCTTATACTTTGATCCTAGCAGAAACCTCTATTTTTTTGATCTTCAGTCTCTTCGGAGGGCAAGCACACACGAGCATCACTGATACAGTCCACATACAAAAGATGACCCAAATTCTTTGCTCATGTTCTCCCTCCTTCTGCTCCTCATTGGGACCTTGGGAGCTCAGTCCAGTGCTCCTGTGTGGGTCACTGTCTCGATCTCTATCCATCACCAGATGAAGATTCTATGATGATATGCAAGATATTCGTCAGTATTGCTCTAGGATAGGGTCATTTCAGGTTCCCAATCCTCAGCTGCCCAAGGAACTAACTGGGAACCTCATCTTGGGCACTAGGGAGCCCCTCTAGGGTCAAGTCGCTTGCCCACCCTAAAGTGGCTCCCTTAACTAAGAATTGTGGTTCCGTGCTCCCCTATCCATACCTTTCCTTTATCCCAATTCTCCCGTTTCCCAGGTCCCCCCTCCTTCCCTTCTACCTTTTCTCTCCCCATCTCCCCTTACCCCCATCCCACCCCCCCCCAAGATCCCATTTTCTCCCCGGAAATTTGGTCTACTTCCCTTAGCGAAGAGGAGCAAAGAATTCGGGACCACGAGGCGTGCATCCACCCACTGAGACAGAGGAGCTGATCTACGGGGAGCTCACCAAGGCCAGCTGGACTGTGACCGAAAAAGCATGGGATAAAACCGGACTCTCTGAACATGGCGAACAATGAGGGCTGATGAGACACCAAGGACAATGGAAGGGGGTTTTGATCCTACTTAATGTGCTGGCTTTGTGGGAGCCTAGCCAGTTTGGATGTTCACCTTCCTAGATATGGACGGAGAGGACCTAGGACTTAACACAGGGCAGGGAACCCGGACTGCTCTGTGGACTGGAGAGGGAGGGGGAGAGGAGTGGGGGGAGGGGGAGAAGGGTGGGAGGAGGGGGAGAAGGGTGGGAGGAGGGGGAGAAGGGTGGGAGGAGGGAGAGAAGGGTGGGAGGAGGGGAAGGGAAATGGGAGGCTGGGAGGAGGTGGAAACTTGTTTTTTGTTTATGTTTTTTTTTTCTTCTTTTCGCAATAAAAAAAAAAAAAAAAAAAAAAAAAGATGACCCAAGAAGCTTGCTGAGCATCCAGAGACTTCAGATGGTTCTGATCCAGGAGTCCAGGAAAGCAATGAATAAAACAGCTGACCCAGGAGTTAGCAAGACATTTATGAGAATGAGAACACAGAAGACAGCCATCAATGCAAGGCAGATGCTGTTGCTGGCTAGGTGTATGGATAGTGGAGAACGTGTAGGCATGGACAGAGCTTGTGCCACAGGATAGGGATTTTCCACATTACTTAAATTATTCCCACTATTTGTTTTTTTTTTTTCTCAAAGGACTTAAAGGAGCCATACATAAGTAGAATAAAATATCTGCCCTTCTACTCCCCACATAAAAACATGGTCTTGTCTGGCCAAATTTTAACTAACTTCTAAAAGTGATCAAGCCAAGTCTTCTGAATTATACCAGAAAGAATGACTTCTTCTTGAAAATTACGAACATTTAGGGAACACATCGCTCAACTATACTTCCTAACTTACAATCATCACCCAGTTGGTATCTCCCAACTGCTTTCAGCTTGAAGTTCTAACTCCCTAGTGAGATGCACAGCACTCACAGCGCATCATAGACTGTAATCTGTGTGTTTTCCCCAGGTTGGTATCAGATCGTCATAGACAAAGGGAAACAAAGGACAGATGTTCTCGGATTTATAAACAAGGAAATGCATTGTGTCACTTAAGCAAGAGCGCCACTGCTGCAAGTTGCCATGTAGTGCTGTCCGCTTCAGTTGATGGCTGTGTTCTTGTATTATATGGTTTCCTTGTTTCTTCTACTGGCTCGTTAACTCCTAAATTAAAAGTTTTCAAGGTTTGGTGCCTAGACCACCTGCAAAGGACTTTGAGTCAGTTGGCAAAGTGGTTTGATGATAAGATAAAGGAACTGTGGTCGCGCTACGTCTAAAATCTACTGTTAGGGTCATCCAATATGTGTTCCCCTGAGGTTCCACAATGGATTCCAGCAAGCTTTGGGGATAAGATAAAGGAACTGTGGTCGCGCTACTTCTAAAATCTACTGTTAGGGTCATCCAATATGTGTTCCCCTGAGGTTCCACAATGGATTCCAGCAAGCTTTGGGGATAAGATAAAGGAACTGTGGTCGCGCTACGTCTAAAATCTACTGTTAGGGTCATCCAATATGTGTTCCCCTGAGGTTCCACAATGGATTCCAGCAAGCTTTGGGGATAAGATAAAGGAACTGTGGTCGCGCTACGCCTAAAATCTACTGTTAGGGTCATCCAATATGTGTTCCCATGAGGTTCCACAATGGATTCCAGCAAGCTTTGGGGATAAGATAAAGGAACTGTGGTCGCGCTACGTCTAAAATCTACTGTTAGGGTCATCCAATATGTGTTCCCCTGAGGTTCCACAATGGATTCCAGCAAGCTTTGGGGATAAATGTATCTTTTGTCTAATCAAGCGGTGGACACAGAGGGTTCCTACAGTTTACTTTAAGTGTAAGAAACTTCACCATGATGCCCTGTGTCTACTATTCTAGCACTCAAAAAATGAAAGAAGGAATATCAAGAATTTGAAGACAGCCTAGGCTATCCAGTGAGTCAAAATAGGGGGGTGGTATAAGCAGAGACTGCTTTTTAGTTTCCTGCCCACCCAGACTTGAATAATCTCACAAAACTATATTACTTACAACACTGCTGGCCAACAGCTTAGGCCTATTCCTACCTAACTTTATATCTTAAATTAATCCATTTCTATTAATCTCTGTATCTTTTTAAGGCTGTGGCTTACTGGAAAGGTTCCAGCAGCATCTTTCTCCTTCAGCAGCTACATGGTGTTGCCTTGACTCTGCCTACTCTCTCTCTCTCTCTCTCTCTCTCTCTCTCTCTCTCTATATATATATATATATATATATATATATATATATATGTGTGTGTGTGTGTGTGTGTGTGTGTGTGTGTATGTACATGTATATATATATAATTTATTTTTAATTTAAGATAATTTAAGATATATACACACGTATATATACGTACATGTATATGTATGTGTGTGTGTTCAGATTTTCCACCTGACTTTATTCTGCCCTAACATAAGCCAAAGCAGATTCTTTATTAACCAATGTTAATAAAACATATTCACAGCATACATAAAAAAAATCCCACATCAGATGGTGGTAAGGAGGATGACTAGAAGAAAAGGAAGAAAGAAGAAAAAGAAGGGGCAGGAAGGAAGGGAGGGAAGGATGGGGAAGGAGGGATGGGTATATGACTCAATAGAAAACAGGCCCTAGATTTTATCCTTAGTATGGGGAATAAACTCTATTTTTAAAACTTCTCAATACGCTGGCAAAATGGCTCAATAGATAAAGGTACTTAAAGCCAAATTTGATGATATGAGTTATATTTCTAGTATCCACCTGGTAGAAGGAGACTTGAACCTCTCACAAATTTTTCTCTAACACACATTGCAAGGGGAGAGAGAGACAGAGACAGAGAGAGACAGAGACATAGAGAGAGAAAGAGAGAGAGAAAGGTAGGGGCACAGAGACAGAGACAATAAATAAATCTTTCTAACCATCCCTTTTTTATTCTCATTGGCCTATATTACTACTACCATCCTCATCTCTGAGACAGACATGAGAGGGTATGACATGGATTTCAGAGAGTCAATAAAAGTCCACTATACAGTCTTTCTTATAATCTGAGGCAAGACTTGTGTTCTCTCATGTTTCTATAGCCTCTATCTCTAATTTCTTTACTTCCCATCAGCTCTTAGTCAAATTTTGTTCAGCCTTATTATGAAAGGAATTTCTTACCAAACTAATTACATCTTTAACTTTCACTGCAAGCCCCTTTATTCACCCATAATACTCAATGAAATTGTCTCTGCTTGTCTAAATTTTTAATAATGTAGACTATTCATTGTTCATCCCTCTGATAGTACACCTGTCACAGTTCTTATCAGAGACTACTGTCTATAGGAAATAAGGGGCTGAAGAGATGGAGCAGCACTTTGCAGGGCTTAATGGCTTTCCAGATAACCCACCTATGTTGGGCAACTTAGAACTACCTATAACTCAAGCTCCAAGGGATCCAGTGCCATCTTCTAGCTTTCGTAGGGACCTGCACACAAGCGTCACACACCCACACACGAATAACGTTAAATTTAAAATTTTAATGAATAAATACTAATTGTGTGTTTAGTAAAAGAAAATGAAAACAACATCCCCATGAAACACCTTCCCTAAGCCAGAGTCAGGTACTCCTGCTTATTCATTCCTAACATCACTGCCACTCAAGGGAAGTCAAAGGCAAGGACAGCAGTCAGGAAGCATCTTGAGTGCAAGGACAAGCCTGATTAAATCTCAACAAATGTGTGAAGGCGTGATTGACTGAAAATCGGATTAAGAACACATTAGCATTTATGACAGAAACAAGGGTCCTGCATGGATATTTTTGACTCTATTTTGTGAGTAGAGACTGATAACCCTGGTTGCTACTCTCTGGGAGAAAACACGCTCTGCCTCATTTCATCCAACCAGACTTGCAAGCTGAGTCGTTCATCGCGTTTATAAGTCTCTCATTTTAATAGTTTCCTTATATGCATCAGAAACTTATGATTAATGAAAGGCAACATAGCAAAGAGGTTCAAATCACACAGTGCAAATTTCCAATTCTTCCACGTTTTTCTAATAGATGTGCTTTTCAAGATTTCATGTTTGCACTTTTTAAAATACTATCTTAGTTATAATGCTTATCTTTTGTTAATCATTCACGTTGCCAGGATATATGTTTAACATGGACTATGGAGCTCATAAAACAAACCCTATAAAATGTGTGCTATTATCATTTCTGCTGTCTTAGTTCTGGAACCTAAATTTAAACTCTCTAATGCTAAAATTATAATTTATTTAAAAATTATAAACATGAGTTTAAAAACATATATACAATTTCTTCAAAATTCTGATGTCAAGATCTCAATTCATTTGTGTTTCTGCTATATATCCAACCCAGATAATCCAGTGGATACAAGTTATTTTTGATACTTTTGATATAACTGGTCATTTTCATCTTACTATTAAGCCTTCATATTTATAAAATATGTAGAAATAGTTCATATAGCCAAGTAGTCAGTCACTTCTTACCCACAAGAGCTGATGTGTAGAGGCTGAAGAGATTGCTCAGTGGTTAAGACAGCTTCCTGTCATTGTACAGGACCCAAGTTTAGCTCCCAGCACCCACAGACCTATAACTCCAAACTTAGGGGATCTAAGTCTGAGTCTACGTCTTCTGATCTCTGCAGGCATCCATATACATATGGCATATGCTCAGAGGGCCATATACATGTATGCATGATTTTAAAATCCTTAAAATGTATTAATATATTTAATTTTTGTCTTCCTGTGACTTCAACCTCCAATAAAGAATACCATGGCTATTTTGCAGATAGATAGATAGATAGATAGATAGACTCCTTAAGTGCTTCAAGAAAACTTAAGAACTATATTCTTCAAAACAAAAAATATTAACCTTGCACACAAGAGAATAAGTGAGCTTGACTTTTACAATAAAATGTGAGTACAGACAGAATATCTCTGAAGATACATTAATTAAGATAATGCATCTTTCTTATATAGAGACATTTTAGAAACTAATTAGAAAGAGATAAATACACCTCTCAAAGTGCCTGTTATCTTAATGGTGCGCTTGAGCACAGAAACTAATGTATTAAGTACTGAATAGTGGGCATGGGACAACTATGAATTAGCAACAAGAGATCATACCTTAATGATCAACTTAGCAAATAGCAATAAGAAGAGAGGTCATTGTTCAGCATAAACTGGATTTCACACCAGGAAAAAAGCAATTATAAATGTACCTAAATATGGATGTATTCATGTGTGCATGGTGGAGGAGCATATATCTTCATGTGGAGGTCAGGGATTGGTTTCAGTTGTCATTTCTCAGGCCCCACTCACCTTGAGATTTTGGAGGCTATGTCTTTCCCTTGGTCTGGAACCACTAAGTAGGTTAGATTGGTTAGCTAGCAAGCCCCAGGGAACTGCTTTCCTTCTTCTCACCAAAATTAGGTTACAAGACATACCACCACACCTTGTATTTTATTGTACATGCATACATACATTTCATTATTGTGATTCTGTACCTGTGGAGACAATATAGTATTTTTTTCTCCTCAAGTGTCAGTACAGTGACAGATTAGTAGAGGTTATTCTTTTTAAAATTGTATTTGGTTTGTGGGTCATTTTTTCTAAACTGTAGTGAGTTTGACTACTATGATCCATTTTGTAAAGCTTCTATTAGCAGTTTGCAATACAGAGAATAGAGAGTCCTTCTAAGGATTGAAATTTCACCAAAATGTTGTAATAGGAGCGGCGGGGCTGCATCCCCGGCACCTGGCCGCCCACATGGCTAGCTTATGCCCCGAAATAACTACACGGAAACTATATTCTTTTAAACACTGCCTGGCCCATTAGTTTTAGCCTCTTATTGACTAGCTCTTACATATTATCTAACCCATTTTTAATTTCCCTGTAACACCACGAGGTGTCTTACCAGGAAAGATCTTAACCTGCATCTGTGTCCGGTGGGAGAATCATGGCAACTCCTAGACTCAACTTCTTTCTCCCAGCATTTTGTTTTGTCTACTCCGCCTACCTAATTTTTTGTCCTATCAGAGGCCAAGCAGTTTTTTTATTACTTAACCAATGAAACAACAGATAAAAAGATGACCCTCCTCCATCAGCAAAACAAAGCTAAGTTGGGTCAGAAAGCTGTTCCTGGTTTGCACAGAATGTTGTTTGGAATCACACACATCCATCAAAACTTTTTCCCATGACAAATGCAACACCAATCACATAGGATTGCATAGGTGTGAATATGGTAGAAAAGACATCAGGATTTCATACTTGGATTTCTCACATGAGTTCTGGATATCGAACTTGTGCTTTTGTGCTTTCTACCTCAAGCACTTTGCTGACAGAGCTATCTCCACAGCTCTGGACAGATCGCTAACAAAGTTTCTCAAAAACTTTACTCTTTCATCCTAAGAAATAGGCATGTTAATGCCCATAGATATAAGAATCTATATCCTAGAATTATTTATGATGCTAGAAAACTTGAAGAAACCTCAGGATCCCCGGTTACAGAATAGACTAAAGTACAAGTTCATATAAAATTGAGTTTAATCAATTGGTATGGGGAGTCCTTCTGTGTATGTGTTGCTTTTAGTGGTTAATGAATAAAGCTGTTTCAGCCAGTAGTTTAGTAGAATAGAGCTAAGCAGGAAAACTAAACTGAATGCTGGGAGAAAGAATGCAGAGTCAGGGAGAAGCCTTGTAGCCCTGCCAAAAACAGACGTTGGACAGGACTTTACCTGGTAATCCACAACCATGTGGCAATGCACAGATTAGTGGAAATGGGTTAGTTTAGGATATAAAAGCTAGCTAAAAACATGCTTAAACTATTGGCCAAACGGTATTGCAAATAATATAATTTCTTTGTGACTATTTAAGTTCCGAGGAGCCAGGAACAAATGAGCAGCTTCCAACAACAATCAATTGGTTAGCAATCAAGATTTTCTAAGTATTTTTTGTTTGTTTGTTTTTCAGGACAGGGTTTCTCTGTAGCTTTGGAGTCTGTCCTGGAACTAGCTCTTGTAGACCAGGCTGGCCTCGAACTCAGAGATCCACCTGCCTCTGCCTCCCGAGTACTGGGATTAAAGGTGTGCACCACCACCTCTAGGCTTAAGATTTTCTAAGAATTTATATTGCTATAAAACATTTTATCAGTTTGGTCTATCTTTTCCTAATTGAATATCATGATAATTAAATTTATTATAGTTAATATTGCATGGGGATTATTTTATTTGATTCAGTGAATGGTTGATATTTCAGTTAGGAACATTGAACAGTAAAATCCTGGGCTAGATTTTTACCCTATGATAACCCTCACTCTGTATAAAGGTTCCTGACAGTAACACAAGCAATGGTTTAAGAGGGAGGGAAGAGCATTTGATATCTTAACAAAGGTCTAATATTGATGAATTCGCTTCAGCCTATATTCAAATCAAGTTAGTTTACAGACTACCTTCCCTCAACTTCGATCCCAAACCTAGCCATCTGTGGAGCTTCTCCCTGCTAAAAAATAATAGAGACAACATGTTAAGATCAACATGTCAGCTGTAAGCAGACCCTGAGATGAGTTCTCCACTCAAATGAAGAGAAAAGAGAACTATGCACAGATAGCTAAATGCTCTCTGAGAAACAGTAACCCAGGCACAGTTTCTCATGACTCCAATCCCAGTGCTCAAGAGGCTAAGGCACGATGTCATGAGTTTGAAACCATTCTGGGTATGTAGTTAAGTTTCAGGACAGCCTCAGCCTAGAGTGAGAGATGGAGAGGAGTGAGGGAAGGAAAGAAGGGGAAGAAAGGAGAGGAAGAAGGAGGAAAGGAGGAAAAAGAAGAGGAAATGAAATAGAAAACAAAAGTCTTGCCTATTGTGCACGTGATTAAAGTTGTGTCCAGACCCACTTGGGATCCTTTAGTCCTTGAGAAAGCTCTTGTGGGACAAGGACCAGAACTGAAGGCTCCCCGCATCCTTCTCTGCTTGCCACAGTCTTCATTGAAAACATCTTCTATATACTTGTTTTAGTAAAGTATTTCTTTCTAATATATACCTTCAATCTTCACTTCAAACAACACGGTGCTTGCATTTCCCTCCATATTAAAATACCAACCCTGAATTTATAGATGTAGGTTTAATACTGAGTGCCACACTTGTTATTCATACACTCCTTGTCAAGCAATCTAAACCTTGCCTGTTTCCAAGTCCTAAAAATGGACGTAATAAACAAAACACCAACCCTACAGTTACACAAACTAACAGTTGTAAACTGGTTTGGTGTTTGGAACAGGAGAGTCAAATGTCTGTTTTACATCCAGTAAAGTTACTTAACCCTGAAGGGTATCATTTTCCCTGCATAACTTAAACAGGGGCATTTTTTTATAGTTATCTCATGGGAAGTGAAACGATCCACATCAATCATTTCATACAACAATTGCTTAAACATATTATTTACCACTGTTACTATTATTGAGTGTGGAGTACATAAGGCACTCAATAATTGTTGGTTCTGCTCTTCTCATGCTCCCCTCATTTCACCTCTAACCGCTGCCAATGGGAACATTTTCACCTTGTCAGGAATGATGAGTTAAGGATTTGTGTCCTTCTGTTTGGATAAAAAGTATGAACGAAGAAGCCCCACGGGAGACCCTTGGAAGCATGTTTCCCTAAAGTTGTATATACTGAAGGGCATACAATGGTAATAAATCTCAGACCCAAAGTAGAAGGGTATTTTCTGTTTGTTGCCTTGGGTGATTTTTCACAGAGGTGGCACATTCAATATTTTACAAAACATAACCTTGAACTATCTTTCTATAAGCAAGCTCTAAGTACTCTTGGCTAGGCATAATTTTTGGCAAGCACGAGCAAATTAGGTCAGAGTTTAATGCTCCTCGGACAGCATGATGGGCTGTGGAAGAGACAGTCTCTTTGATCCAACATTATCTTTTCATGGCTCATCAGAGCTTTTTACAGGGTCATTTTCTTCAACTCAGATTTTTTCGAAGTTACTTTTTGTTTTCTTAATGAATTATACTTAAACAAAATTGAATGCACAGAAATGTGCTTTAAACAAATATTCTCTATGATCAAGATATAAGTTTGTGAAAAGGCAATTATTCAGTGTTAGCACTTCTATCCAATCCTGGTGTGACATCCACATTAAATCTCCCAAGTTGTAAATGTTCTCATTCTTCATGGAAGACCAATAGGCACTATAGAAATAAATCAAAAACCATTTATTTACATTCATTTCTAACTTAATAAAGCTTTGACTTTATAAGATTTCTTCAAAACTGAAACAGATGATTCTGTATTAAGTTTTTACTTTTTTTTCCTTCTAGAACATCATGCTACACAAACTCCATTACACTAATAATGTTTAAGATCTCTAACAGGTGAAGTCACATCATCTTTTTTTTCCACAAATAGAGGTGCTTTTTGTTATTTAGTATAAAATGATGAAGATGGATGTAATCAAATCTCCATGTGCACATGAAGAGACTTTTAAACAGTCCTAAGTGCTGAATGTCTCTGCCGCTCAGTTTATTGAGAAGTACAAACACTCTCCCATATAGCAACCCTGCTCCTTTATTTTGGAAATGAATTGCATTCATCAATTATGAAATTAAACTTTATCAACTAACAGTACTAAGAAAACAAATCCCCTACGGGATATTAACCATTTGAGAATCAATAAAATTTGCTTTGCTTTGTGATACAGGAAAAATGCTTTAAATTGAAATTTTAAGGAGAGATTTATGGAGAAAATTATATATTAACACATCATTATCAAAAAAGAATAGCAACCAATATCAAGCAGTATGAATTGCAGACCTTTAATCATCTTACATAAATTCCACTCCTGTCCAGAGCTATTAGAAGAAGAGCTGGCAGTTCCTACAGTGCCCATCAGTTACAACACACCTCACTTCAAGAGGAGGATAGCGGTTTCCTTTATCTCAAATGTGGGGTATTTATCCACTCAGTTCAATGAGGATTTACTGAAGCCCAGGCACTGTGAGAAGGTTCCATACACTGCGCTTGTTCATCTTCACAGGTCTCTGAGGTGCATATTTAGCATCATCAATCAGATGATACAGAAGTATAAATGAGAAGAATTTATGAAGTATCTGAAGAAGCTGTGCATGTGCAAGACACCACAATCCTTCCATATTTGCGTGTTGAAGTCAGACAGATGGCATCTTTAGAAGTGTAGCACTCCATTGCTGCTGTCCTTGTCCAGCTCGTGTTTAGGGAGTCATGTTGTGAGACTTTATGGATGTAGCTTCTGACATTCCTAGGAGACACAATCTTACAGTCAATTCCCTAATCCTTGAACCCTTACAATCCTTCCATCCCCCCTTCCCCAGCAGTGATCACTGAGCCTTGAGTGTGTGGGAGTTGTGTTACAGATGTATCCACTGGGACTGGACTCCACAGCTCTGCATTTTAGTCCTGGCTTTCTGTAATGGTTTCCATCTGTTGTAACCAGAAGTTTCCCTGATTAGGGTTAAGTATAAGATAAATATTTAGAATGTAACTAGGGATTATGCATGATACCTCAACCCTATGCAAAGAACTACAAATAGCTAAGGAATGCTGACGAGCTAGAGAAATAGTCTTCCCCCTGAAAGAGCACATCAATTGGTTGTCCAATGCCAAATGAACAGTCCTGAAAACATAAGTACAAGTAATGTTAAACAGACTGAGCAGGTTACATCTGTGTTTTAAGGAACATACATGTATGTTCATATACACATATGTGTATTAATAAAACAAGAGGCCATAAATTTGAAAGAGAGCAAGTAGGCGAATATGGAAAGTTTTGTAGGGAGGAAAGAGAAAGGAGAATGATATAATTGTAATCAAATTTCAAAAAATTAAAAGAAAATAATTTTGAAACAATATCAGAGTTACCAAATAAGTAGAGTTTTGGGGGTTTGTTGTTATTGTTGTTGTTGTTGTTTTGGTTTTTCAAGACAAGGTTTCTCTGTGTTGCTTTGGAGCCGGTCCTAAAACTAGCTCTTGTAGACCAGTTTGCCCTCAAACTCAAAGAGATCCACCTGTCTCTGACTCCCCAGTCCTGGGATAAATGTGTGCGCCACCACCTCCTGGCTTTATAGTATTCTGTTGCCAAAACTTTCTTTTCATTACAAAAGTTGGAAGGAAAGGTGACCAGAAGGCATGAAGGCTCCAGTGTTCACCCTGACCTCAGTCTAAAGTAAACCTGGCCAGTTAATATGTGCTAACAATGTATCCAAGTCCTAGGCATGGAGATAGTCAAACATGGACATGGTGCATAACACGCACACACATACACGGACACAGACACACAAACACAGAGACAGAGATCAATAAAATTTTATGTTTAGCTTAGTGTGGAAATGTATAGATAGAGTAGTATGTATTACATGTATGTGTGTGTGCATATTAATGGCTTAGTTGTACATGTATATGACTGTACTGTGTTAGATGAAAGGCCCTAGAAGTAATGACATTCTGGAGCAATAAGCACACCTCACGGTCCTAATCTTGGCTTCTAATGCCATTGTTCTTAATAAAAACAAACAGCGCTCATTGGCTGATTCTGGGACCAAGACAGAAAATATACAAGGAGAGTTTTTATGAAAACAGAAGGCAAAGCTGTAGTTAGGAAAGAGAAGTTTGCATTGACAGAAGAATGTCACAGAAGCCAACTGAAACATTCCCAATGACAAAAGCTGAAACAAAGTAATCAACAAAATTAATTAGTACTTCATTATAACTTTAAGTACAAGAAAAATAATAAGTCCATCCTGAAATAAATAAATCATTAAATGAATTGGTACATATGGAGCAGAGACAGCCTCCCTTTGCTGAGGGATTACAAACACATCTGTGCAGTCATTCTGCTCTAATTGAAGGGAAACATCCTCCTCATTCCTTAAATATAAGATGTTCATTGTGATTTCTTCACAATAGTGTTGTATATGGACTAGAAGAAGGAATAGCTTTAGACTAAAAATACCTAAAAAACAATATTTTAGCCACATTATTAAGATCAACACTTATAAATCTTCTTGACATTAAGTAGTCTTTACATGTTTTAATAAAAATAGCATTTCTATAATCTCCTGCAGACCTACAACCACAGCCCAATCATGAGAAAAACATTTTAAAATCCTACTAAATGGGAACCCTAAAATATTCCTTGAAATTATCAGGGCCACAAAAATCAAGTCTAAGAAACTCACAATCAAGAGAATTCTAAAAAAAGACACAACAGCTAAGTATGATGTGGTACAGAATCCCGAGAATATTTAAAGTGCCAATTAGTGATAAATAAGGAAAGATGGAGAAACTGTAGGCTTTGGATACAATGATGGAACTGTGTCATAGCAGTGTGTTACTAATAAAGAACTGGTGAATGCAGTGGGTGCACCGGGAAGATGGTAAGCCTAAAAGTGCTTGCAAAGTTAAAGTCTGCTGGGCTAGAGAAGGAGAACGTTTGTTTAACATATGTGTGGCCCTGGTTTTGTTCCCCAGAAGTGAAAGTTAAATTAAACTGCACAGATTTCTCAAGAAACTCTCCTTACACAACGCCTGTAGAAAATGTGGAGCCCTAGTAACAAAGAGAAAACTTCAGTAAGTTTTCCGAAAAATAAAAAGACAGTTTCCAAGTTGATAGGACTCAGACACATCAACAGTGATTGTGAACTGGAAGAATAGTGGGAGGGGGGTGGACAGCTAGTCGGGACAAGTAATTTTAAACCTGGCCAAACTGCTACTCAAATTAACCATGAATAAATTATAAGCACTTTCAGTTTTTAAATTCTTTATTACATTTTCTAATTCTAATTGTGGGTATTGTGCGTGCGTGCGTGTGTGTGTGTGAGTGTGTGTGTGTGTGTGTGTGTGTGTGTGTGTGTGTGTGCGCGTGCGTGCACGCAGATTAGAGATTAGAAGACAACTTTCAGGAGTCAGTTCTCCCCATGAATCCTATGGATTCCAGAGATGGAACTCAGGTCATCAGATTTGGCAGCAAAAACTTTTACCTGAGTGAAACAAGTGCTTGAACTGCCTTGTCCTCTAAAGACATTTTGGAACTTCCAAAGTCTCAGAAAAATCATCTAGTCTTCAATTAAAATATTAAAATATAAAAGAAAAAAATAAGAACAGCAATGGACACAAAACTACACAGGCTCCAATTCAGCAGTTCTGTGAAATCAAATCCAGCAGTTCAATGAAGTTGTGAGACACTGGATATGCCTCAGAATGGGAAGGCAAGGGGCCCAAAGGAGAATTGGATTTCAGAAACTTTGAGAACAAAACTAAATAAAGAAATTAATTTCCTTTGACAAAAAGAATTGTGAAAATATCATTGTAGCAAGTAAAGACATTTATGTTATACTAATTAGGAAAATATTATCCAGGTGGTAGTGGCAGCACTTGGGAGGCAGAGGCAAACGATCTCTGTGAGTTCTAGGCCAGCCTGGTCTACAGAGCTAGTCCCAGGACAGTCAGGGCTACAAAAGAAACCATAACTCAAGAAAATCAAAACAACAAATAATAGTAATAATAATAATAAAATAAGTAAAATACTTAAATTTTACTTATTTTACATGTCTCAAATTTTAAAACTCTTTCAAAAAATAAAATTTAGTGAAATACATTTACATCTCCCAATATAGTTTCAAAGCTTAGTAAATAATATCTATATAGCTGACTGGTAAAATATTCAGAATGCACCTCTAAGAGAAAGCATGGAAGGTTTATAGTAATAAAATAAATTTTAAATATTTTAAACATAAATAATTTCAAGTCACAACAAAATGCATGCAGTTGAGGAAGTTAGGCGATGCACTCAGCACCGTGGGTATGCCCATCTTCACATGCCTCCGTGCAATATGAGAGATCCCACCAAAAGAGAAGTGGTTAAGAGCTAGAAGTCTAACTCCCATCCTAAAGTGATATAAGGCAATCAATAAATGAAGGAAAAATTGAGCATGGGACAGAGAGAGTGGCAGAGGTGAGGAGAGTGTTCGGAGAACACGGAGAAGACAAAATAAACTAAAGCCACTTTCTAAAGCTGTGTAGTAGTTATCTAACGAAGTTGATAAGTCAGAAAACGTTAATAACCACACATGAGGAAAAATTTGAATATACATTATTCATTCAGTTTTTTAAATTTTGAATTGAAAATTATGAAATTTAGCCAATTTTTCTCTTTGATGTCTTTTACTTATATAGTAGCCTACATGGTTACTTAGACACCCATAGACACATGAGGCAAATGAAGACAGCCAAACTGAGCTCAAATCACACTCTGAACTTTACCTCTCCACTGTTTGGCAAGGAAGATAGATTAAATATTCTTATGATAATATACAAAGGGAGAAATATAATAAATAGAAATGTATGCAAAGAAGAAAGGAGAAACGAAGTCCTGATATTTTTAACAAATGATAAAAAATACAGTTGATACCCAACCTAAAATTTATGTTCATGGGGGAAATAAAAATATCTCTAGCAAGTTAGATTACTCTAGTTTGTTTTGTAAAGATAAATGTGGGTATATGTAAGAATTAACAAGGACTAGCATATCTCAGGAGAAATCCCATCATTCTTAGCTGTGACAGACAGACTGAGTAGGGGAAGAATCAATTTTAATGCAGCTTCTACAACAAAGCCTTGCTATGCCAAGCCCAAAAAGTATATAAAAACTTCAAAATAAAACAACATTCATTAAGAACCATATGGATAAAAACAGTAATTAGAGCCAGTTAGATAGAGAAAAGAAAAAAAAACAAAAACAAAAAAAGCCCAGGATATTTCAGTAACAAGCAAGCCGAACAAGTGAGAAATCCCCAGAAACAGTCAGTCAGTAAACCAAAGGAGGGACAGTAGAAAGAATTGCCACACAGGGGAAACCAATAGGGGCTGTTCTCTTCCTGTGGTCTCTGAAATAGTTTAAGAAGGCATGAGAGTCCAAGGTTTCACAATAGCAGAGAGAGAGAGAGAGAGAGAGAGAGAGAGAGAGAGAGAGAGAGAGAGAGATATTTTGGAATGATTGGAATGATGAAGGGAGCAAAAACTTGAAAGGGCAAAGGAAAAGAACCTGAGAGCACAGTAAATGCATTACTGCCTCCCTCCAGGGAGACATCCCTCCCAGAGACTCGTGTCCTCTTCGGACAGGAAAACAAAGAGGAAATTTCCAATGGTTTACATTTGTTTCCTATACATCTTGAGCACTGTACTGCAGAAGATTGGGGGGGGGGGGGCATCTTCGACCTGCACTGCACTTCTGTGAGACTGGCCCTGCCGACTGCTTGAAATGCAGGCTGGAGAAATCATCCCAACAAAATGCAGTCTAGCTGGGACAGGGCGGTCCCACCATCCTCATCCTCATTTGAATGCAAATCCTGAAGTCCTCAGTCACTGAGCACTAACACAGCTTTTGCCTTGCAAAAACAGATCAAGCCAGTTCTATGTCCTTCCTAATATTCCTAGCATCTCCAGCATTCAGGACACTAAGGGCACTGAAGAATGGGACATTGAAAAGCTGGATCTGGCACAGCTTCACCGCCCAATTACGCTGGAAGCAGGAAGCAGTCCTAGGATGTTGAGTGGCTTCTTCCTCAAAGTCGCACCTAGGATGATGACTCTGCCCATGTCTGTTCAGTGCATCTGACAGGAAGGAATGGCCACCTCTACATAAATCCTGTGAACAATTTCAAAACATAACATGCAGTTTGGAACAAACAAAGGCAAATGAAACAACAATCAACTGATTAAAACCTTCTCTATAAAACAAAAATCTGGAATAAATTGCTTCAGTGGAATTTCTCCATATATATGTATATATATATAATTTATTGAGCTGCATTACTTAAAATTGAACATTTATTCTGGCTTAAACTAATATTTACCTTTGTAGTAAATAACTTTATAAAAATGGGAGAAGAACCATACCATAGAGGGAAAGACTTAAAAGACGTGTGTTGGAAGAGGTCCAGAAAAGACTGAGTGGGGAAGGGTGCCTTAGAGACCACATGTGTGATGAGGCAGAGTGGGAGCCAGACAGGAGGAGGCTGACTGACACGGGACAGGGACCGGAAGAAGAGAAAAGTGGGATGACAGGGAGGTGAAGGAGCAGAGGCACTTTCTTTCTGTTAGCTCAGGGGCTGTAACAGATCTGCAGCAGCAGGCAAGATGGTCAGCCGCCTTTCAACCACGATAACTTTTCCTGCAAGTTCTGGGTGTTAGCCCTGAGCCAATGAGCCCTATGGTGGACATCGTTCCTCAGGCACGTGGCTGAAAGGAAGAACATCTACATGATCCGCATTTGTGGACCTTAAAACTACATTTTCCTTCAGAAATTTCTGGCCTAATATTCAATATAGTTCATTTAGAATTACTAATTAAATTTGTCTTCAGATAATGATGCTTTAAGGTACCCAGACCTTTACTTCCAGAATCCTCATGTTCTAACTGAGAGCAGTTGTTGGCTGCATTCTGTGACACTGTGAGGCCTTAGATCAAGATGCGATTTGACAAGGTAAGTCTGTTAGGAGCAGGGTTTACCCTACAGTACAGAACACAGCAGAGTGATGGACTCTCTCCCTGACAAACGCATTCTTACTTCTAATGCTGGATTCACAGTTCATGGGTAGTGAATCCTTCCTTTTCCAGTAATTAGTCTAGGGAGAACAATTACAAGATCTGTGTACCACAATCTCTACCCCTCCTAACTCCTTTGAAGACAGAATCAATCACCGTGTTCTCTGCTGCCCGCGGCAGGACTCAGCCTCACAACGCCATTCCACAGAGCTGGCAGAGAGTCAGCATCAGTTTTCCACCTGGAAGCTATCTTGTTCTTTCCTTGATGTCTTACTCAAGAGTTAGCAATTAGTAATTGTACTCTGGCCAAATATAATTGCTTGCTACTGCAGGGGAGGGGGATGTAGAACAAAAGGGAATTCTTTTCCATTGGTATGAAAGTTTGGGGTAAAGTGTCACACTGCAAATTCCCACGTCCATAAGTCTGCAAGTGCACAGTGCTCTGGAACTGCCATGTACTTTCGCACAAGTATTCCCACACACAATTTTATTTATACTTTATTACTTGTGTTGTTGTCGTGTGTGATACCGCAAAGGTTAGACAACAGCAGGGAGCTAGGCTTTGGTAACGTTCCTTTGAGGATACTAAAAGGAAAACATCCTTGTTTTTCATAGTGCCACAAGGCGCTAATGATTTCTCATCTTAATTTATGGCTGAGAAACTCTCCCGTTATCCTACCCTGCTATGTGGGGTGGCCATCTTTCACACTCTCTAGTGTAAAGAGTTGAGCTAATCACAATTACTCCACAACTTGGAGTGAAAATACAACTTTAGAAACAAATATTCATCTATATGTCGATGGAATATATTTACTTTCAAAACCCTTTTACTACAGCGGGGGGAATCTCCCACTTCTCTCTAGGCCTAGGTCATTTCAGTGCATGCCCTGTTAATTGTAGGTTATAAAAAATCTGATCTTTGCAACCAAAAACTAGCATCAAAAACATCAAGGGGCTCTAGCGTGAAAATGTAATCTTTCAAAAAGCAATTAGTGATACTTTTTCAAAACGCAGCCTGCTCTCTGAATGATCTAATTTAGGTGGTGTATATCAATTAGTATCCTTATTCCAGATGTTTCAGATTTTACTTGCAAAAGTTGTTAGTCATATTTATGACTGGCCTATATTTTATTAGGATGGCTCTAATTATACAAGATTTCAAAAGGAAATAAAATGTCTGACAGCATAAGCAGAATCTAGTGCAGAAGACAACACAGATGGAGTCAAATCAATTTCAAGAGGCTTGCCTTACACATTCTCATGTGCTCTATGCAAGTCTCTTCTTGGGTTCTCTTTAATATTATAAATTACTGCCAGCAAAATTGCTAAGTCAGGAAATCCAGCTTACAGGAATGCTAGCTCTAGTAAACAAATTGATCTTACTCCACCCAAAAGGTCTGCTCTATTTTTCTGTCTTCCATTTTAAAACTCCTAGCTTTTAATTTGCAAGATTAAAAACAAAGTTGAAAACAGTTCCCATGCCCATGCGTCTGTTCTCCCAAACAAGTTTGTGAGTAGGAGGGCAGAGCCCGGGATGATGCCTCAGCAAGAACACTTGCTGCTCTTCCAGAGGACCCAAGTTCAGTAAGCAGCACCTTCATCTAGTTCCCAGGCACAAAGTGCATACACAGGACACAGAGATACATGCAATCAAAACATCCATAAAAATTACGTAAAAAATAAGAGTATGAGTACAAGTTTTAAATAACAGTCATGCATCAGAGGTATGTGACAATGCTATCATAATTATTTATGAAAACACTCTGAAATATTTTCTTTTAAATATAACTTGACTGAAATGGGGGAAATGTAGTCAGAGATAAACATCCATGCTGACTACTGGCAATCAAAATGCTCAGCTGATATCCAAATGCCATTCACATACTACATGGCTTCAACAGTTGTTAGTTGAGATAGGACTAAGTGATATTTGCCCAACACACAGCACAAAATTTAATTGCACTATTTGCAGCATTAATCTGAAAAGTATGTATTCATTGTTGGGGGGATTCTCTAGTAGGATGAGTGAAACATTATTTTCCAAGATTTATTTATTTATTTTTTGACTTTAAAAATAAAAACAAACAACTTTATTTGACAAAAGACAAAAATCAGTTATTTACAGTAGTTTTTTGCTCAAATATTGCTCAATGAGACAAACATGTTTCTCCAAATTTATCTTACAAGCAACCTAAGCAGAGATTGTCCCACCCCTCAGATGCTCTATTTTATTCCAGGATGGGGGAATGCCAGAATATATCAGCAGCCCTCCCCTGCTCAGTGTACTCTGGGAGAGAAAGCTCCCATTCATCCCAGTATCACCTTTACTATAGGCCTTCTGCAGCAATCATGGGATCCAAGATCACAGACCGTTGGGGTACAAGTGGGCAAACAGCAGATTCTACAAAGCTGCCATGTTCCTTCCCCAGCAGTGCCTTGAGG
This sequence comes from Microtus oregoni, assembly GCF_018167655.1. Classification (NCBI taxonomy): domain Eukaryota; kingdom Metazoa; phylum Chordata; class Mammalia; order Rodentia; family Cricetidae; genus Microtus; species Microtus oregoni. Next base: position 5,019,887 of record NW_024543091.1, on the reverse strand, counting down.
GAAGATTTATTTATTTGATGCACTTTCCAAAACACATTGTAGCATATCTACTATTGGCAAAACTGAAGGCAAGTGGAGCTAGTAAATGCCATGTTTAGAATCAGGAGTTCTTGTGGATGAGGCTCAGACCTTCAGCTTCACTCTAGCTAGCTACGTAACCATGGCAAATCCATACACACTTCTAAAACTGAAGTTATCCCTCTATCAATAGAAGGCATACTGTTCTACCTTAGGATCTTGGTAAACACTATCATAGCCCTGTATCAACAGTCAGCCACAAAAATAGAGGAAAGAGAAAAGGAGTATCACAGTAGCAGAATGCCTTCTTAACCTTTTCTTATCTCACCATCATCCTACCAAACATTTTCCGTAAAGAAAGATTCAGACCCAGAAGATCCTACGGTTTGAGTAAGAATGGCTCCCATAGGCTCATATATTTTAATGCTTAATCATCAGACGGTGACACTATGTGAGGAGGTTAATGTGGCTTTGGTGGAGGAAGTGTGTCACTAGGAGTTGGTGTTAAGGTTTCAAGAGACCAAGTCAGGCCTAGTATCAATCTTTCTCTTCCTGCCACCAGTGAATTCAGATATAGAACTCTCAGCTACTTCTCCAGTACCATGTCTACCTGCATGCTGCCGTGCTCCACACCATGATGATAATGGACTAAACCTCTGAAACTGTAAGCCAGCCCCAGTTAAATCCCTTCATCTATAGAGTTGTTGTGGTAATGGTGTCTCTTCGCAGCAATAGAACACTGACTAAGACAGACACCTATTCCAATTAGCAAACAAACCTTAGTAAGGAAAAGAGATTAGGAAGCAAAATGAACAACACATAAACAAAAGATGATAAGCAAAAATATGAAGAGATTTTAGTTTATATATTTTGCAAATGTTTCTTTGCAGTCAATTCAAAGGTACTTTAAGTTACAATGTACAAGTACTCATAACCTATCCAGAGCCAAAACACAAGTCAAGGCTGAAAGAGGAAAATACTATCAACTCACATAGATGAAGGAGCATGTTCCTTAGAATGGACTTGAAGCTGAGGGCATTATCTATGAAGACCTGGGTTTGGTATGTTCTGAAGGCTTCAGTCTTTAAGGATCCTCAAGACCTAAGAGTGAGCCTGCAGATCCTAACACCTAACTGTGACAGAAAAGACAGCCAGGGAGCATCCCAGAGTTAAGAGAGGCACAGCCTCAGGACCTAGCTGGTAAACAGTCACAGATAACAGCTTTTCCTCTTTGATACCTTTTTAATTTAAAGACAACAGTGTTTCAATAAACATTTCTGAATGCACAAGTTAATTAGTCCTAAGAGCTCCTAGGCTGAGCGCCTTTGTAAAACTGGAACTAGGTAACACTCTGCTTTAGACTATGAAGTCTATCACAGATTCAGATGAATCAAGATGGACTTAATGCTACTTTGTGAGTACATTGTCATTCCCAAATTCACTCATGGCAGGGAAGAAACAATTCCATTGTTCAGTAAGGTGCCAGAACCTTAGCCTATGGCTAACTATCAGCCTATTCGTTTGCCATGAGAAAGCCTACAAAGTTAAAATAACTTTTGTGGTTCCTTCCACAGTTGAGATTTCCCACATCTGATCATTATCACTTTAACTGAAACTGATGGCCTCCGTGTAGTGATGCCCTTTCTTTTCTACTCTGTCTTCTTGACTCTCACATCAAGCTACAAAGATGATGAGAGTTAAGAGATTTTGCTTTCACGTGGTCCTGTGTATGCTTCAAGGTGACAGAAGGGAAAGAATAGAAAGTGAGAGTTATATTAGGGCCACAGCTTCAGACCCACAAGCATGGTTTGGATGCAGACGTTGAAATCTGCTCCTCCTCGCACATTAGAAAAAGAGTTATCTTTCCTCCATCATAATTTCCTCAACTTTAAATGGATCTAAACAAGAGATAGAATAGATTCTTGAGAGCATTTTCTTATCATATTTTGATATGACATAGATTCAATAAAAACTTGTTCTTATAGTATTACCATGGAGTGTTGTGCATAAAAGGAACAGATCGTCAAGCAAAAGCTTGAAATATTAACCAAGATGAATTCTAAGAAGAAGGTTTTTCAATAGAAAATTCTTAGCTGCAGAAAAAAGAATACATGTTTATTAAACATGTATTATTTTCCAGATATTGGGTCAGTCTCTCATGCTATTTTATTATATTCTCAAAGCAACCCTGAATATCAACTATGGCTCTACGGTCAAGGAAACAACCTAAGAGATTTTACACCATTTTCACAAAACTATATAGATTGTTGGAGACAAATATAAAATTCTAGAACAGATAAGTCATATTTTCATCAAGGCAGGATCCTGTCAAAGCATTCAGGGAACACTCTCAACACTTCTGTCAGTTCGAATGAATCAGCATGCGCAGCATGAATAGAGGGCAGCTTATGTTATCCTGAAGCATTCCCAACAATTGTTCGGCTCCGACAAAGAATACACAGATTCCATCCCTAACCACAGAGGGATAAAGAGCTTGTTTATTTCATTGTTGCTAGCCCTGTTAGCTATCTGATTTAATTATTCTGACCTTTACTACTTATCCTAAGATAATGTAAGAACATTAAAGAAGCAAACTTCTGTAATACCTTTTTCTTCTTCTTTTTTTTTCTTTTTATGAAAAAAGGAAACCTTGTAGGTGTCAATAGAAATAGCGCTATGCCTTGAGGCACACATGAGAAACAGGCCTTCAACAGCTGCTCTGGAGTTAATATTTCACTCTTAGATGGCAACTTCCCGTCTGAGGGTTTCTAAGAGCTTTATAACTTTACAAATAATCTAATATCTCTGCAGTCAGTATTCTTTCTTTCCTAAATGAATTGAAAACCTGCTTGAATGCACCAGGGGAAGGCCCAAGGATCCCCCGTGGCTTCAGTGCTGGCTGTGCCTGCTGCTGCACTACAGTCGCTCTTTCCCACATAACTGCTGTAGCCATCACCACATCACAGCACAGCTATTAATTTACATATCCTCCTCTCCAAATAGCCAGGGGCAATGGATGGAGAACTGTGCCTTACTCACTTTGCTGTAGTTTCAACTCAATAGCCGTCTAATGAGCACACATACGGTGTCAGGGCCCGAGACAGATGGCCAGACTATGAAGACAAATGAGACATAGCATTGATCCTGGAGGTCTGTGGACAAGTGGAGGAGGCAGACACATCAACACCGCATGGGGGAAGGTAGTAAACAGACCAAACTCATCCTTAGTGGTTCAAAGAAAGGCATAGGCAAGAGAACCTCAAACTACAGGTCGCGACCCCTGACCCTTTCATACCCACACCCTGCACATGGTAGCACTGCTCATCCCCTCCCATGGATAAGAGTTTGCATTGTCAAACCCTGGCCCCACCTCAGATTATTATACCCAGGACAGCAAGAATCTTTTATTTTTGCATTCCTGGCCAGATAAACTGTTAAACTTCTTTGAATTTTTTCCACAAATTTTATGTAAACTCAATTAAAATGAATTTAAAATAGGAAGATTTTTTAACTAGACACAAGTATAATATCTGTATTTTTAGATTTTTGTTTAAGAAAAAATTGAAATCACAAATTTTTCTCTCTCTTTTTTTTTTTTGAGGTCATGGGAGCTGATCTTAATACCTCACACAGGCTAATCAAATGCTCTTCTATTGTAGAATATTATTTTAAGATGTCACATTTGTTTATGCTGTAGAATATTTGTTTAATGATGCAAAGATGTGCTGCAGTCTTTTATGTTGCATTTGTTTAATTCTGTGAGGCTGTGTTACTTTGCTGATTGGTCTAATGAAGAACTGAATGGCCAATAGCAAGGCAGGAAAAAGGATAGGTGGGGCTGGCAGGCAGAGAGAATAAATAGGAAGAGAAATCTGGGAGGAAAAGATCAGGGATCAAGAAAAGGAAAAGCATGGGAGAACATCACGTGTCAGCCACCAGCTACACAGCAAACCATGGAGTAAGAATTAAAGAAAGGTATATAGAATAGAATAAAGATAAAAGTCCAGAGGCAAAAGATAAATGGGATAATATGAGTTCAGATAAGCTGGTTAAAAACAAGCCAAGCTAAGGCCAGATATTCATAAGAAAGAATAACCTTCATGTGTTTATTTGGGAGTCTTATTATGTTTGTTTGTTTATTTATTGTTTTTATTTGCTACCAATGAGCAAAGAAAAAAAAACCAACTACACTTATTCGCTGAGCTACACTTCAGCTTAGTTTTAAATCATGATGCATCGCTGTAATAGGCTGAATGTATATATCTCCATGTACTTAAGTATTAATTCCACTTCTCAATGTATCAGTATCAGGAGGTGAGGATACTGAGAACTCAGAGCCCTAATGAGGGGCTTAGTGTCTCTTAATGAACCCCAAGCCAGAAAGATGGTTCAGTGGGTAAAGATACTTGCTGTCTAAGCTGATATTCTAAGTTTGATCTCTAGAAACCACATAGTGGAAGAAGAGAATGGACTTTTACATGTATGTGCATGTACACACATGCACACTCACACACACAAAGCACACCCACACACACACACACATACTGCATGTCTTTAGAAACATAAAAATATAGAAACAAAGCCAGAGAAAGAGTAATAGAGAAGCAAGTGACCTTTTTGGTAGGCTTGCTGTTACACTGGTATCCTAGACATTGTCATATTACAAGTCACAGAACCATACTGATAGCTTGAACTGTAAGAAACAATTTGTGTTGCTTACTACGCTACTAGCTTATGGCATTTGGTTGTAGGAGCCCAGATGACCTAGGTAGGGTTCTAAAGATACATGTACACCTTTTCCCCAAATGCCTCTGAGTTCCATCACACTCAACCTCAGGTTTATGCATGTGATCTTTGCACTCTGCACAGCACGCCCCTCTCATTAAAACACCCATCTCCACCTTTGCTCTTGGAAAGCCTCCACTTAACTTTTTTGACTTAGCACTGTTCAGTTTGGATTCTATCTGACTCTATGATATGTTTCTAACCAGATCCTCACTATCACAGATACTTACTTCTGAGGTTTCTGTTTACTCTGTTAAATAATAGCTTTTTTACAAATATAAAAATAAACTCAGGACTGTGGAAGTCCAAACTAGGAGCCAGAATTTGAGCTCTTCAATCGCAAGGCTTCTCAGTTTATTCTATAACACATTCATAAAATTGAAGTCAAAGTGTGGTTATTAGATTCTCTTATAAAACAAGAAAATTCTGCTTTAAGGTTTCTGATCTAAAGGCAAAGATTCGCAAAATGATACTTTTCCACTGCAAAGGAAATGTCTCTGTTAATTATTAATACCTTATAATAGGCTCGAAGTGAGAATTTCTCCTCCACAAAAGGAAGTGAGATGCAGACTATTTAAACTAGAGCCCAGATCAGCCAGTTGTTTACCACGCCAGCGTAAGCACAGAGGACATGTCTGTGAACAAATGAACTACAGTGTTGAGATGCAATTATTCTGGTGACCTTTGAATGTTTTCCCCAAGTTAAGCCTCTACTTGCATATAAGTACTTCAATTTTTAATATAATTAATAAAATAATTAAAATGAATTAAGATGAAGCTAATTCTAAGCATCCCAAATCTGTAGTGAAGAAATTTATGGTTACTACATTTCAAGAACCCTCATACACTTCTGAAAGTAATGTATTGTTGTCTCTAACTTATAGTCGAGGAAACTAAATCTAAAGAATGTGAACAGGACCACATATTGCCTAGTGTCTTCAACTATATCCAAAATTGTCTAAAGGCCTTACTCTTATAACCTGACCAAGAGGTTTTTTATTTCCCAATAACTAAGTATGTCAGTATTGGGATGAACCAGAGCTCAATAAAAATCAATAAAAAAGTTTTTTAAAAAGTCATCTTATAATAGGGACAAAGTAGGTTCATTCCTGTTTATGATTAAATCTCTTTCCCAAAGAGTGGGATATACCCACCTATAACTTTAACCTTTAACTACAAATGGTTCTATACTGCCGGTTCCAGGAAACAGCAACCAATTCTTTGTTTCTAAAGGTTATTATGACCACCTGTTGGTATGACCACCTTGCAACCATGTCTTTGTTTCAGGTTGTTATGGCCAACTTGTTATTCTTATGTTTTGCTTCCTTAACCCCACCTATTTTGCCCACCAATTCCCCCATTTGGAAACTGCCTACCTCTGAGCTATAAAAATCCCTTATCTTGCCCATGTCCTGTGCTGATCTCTTGAATCCCACTGTTAGGGGAAAACACCAATGTACAAAAATAAAAAAGTTTGCTTTAATTTATTGTTTGCTTTAACTAATTTGGCCATGATGATTTGGGTCAATGGTCTTTCTTCTCACATCTGTGGAATTAACAGTTTCGCTTGGAATAATATTCCCTCTCATCTTTGGGTGCTAGAAGACATAAAGACTATGCATCCAGAGATAGGCTGATATGATCAAAAAGACCGTTTTAAGTCATTTGTTAGAAATGGGTATAACTATTACGTGATTGGGCATAGTTTATGAGTGGGTGGCATTAATGCTTACAGGTCATTAATCGTTTCCCACACAGCCCACTGAAGTATTTTAGAGATCAGCTGCTCGTGGGGCAAAGGTGCTTGGGGTCTGTGGATTGAGCTGTCTCCTCTAATCAAGTCTCCAGCTGTGACTGTTGGATCCTTCTCAGGTCACCTAAAGATACAACACTCAAAGCAAGCGAGGTTTCTTTCCCATAGCTATCCTCAGAGCTCTTGCCTGCAGAATGCTGGGTGGTCAGCCTCAAACTGTAATTCCCATATGGACTGAAATTATAAAATGTAGAAGCTCATTTTGTTTAATAATCAAGCATCCCTGCTAAGGGGTGAAACATCAGGTAGGTACCTTTGAGAACAGCTGTATTCAAGCAGTTCTGTCCTAAAATCCTGTTTGGGGGGGGGGGGGGGAAGGGTGTATGCTCATATTTATACATAAATATGTATATGGTGGCTCCATTGAATAGAGAACAGTTAATAAAATTTGTAGCGAGAAATATCAAACATGAAGTACCAAAGAAGCTGCCAGAAAACAGTGAGAAACCCTTTGTTTTTCCGCAGTCCTGACGCTCAATGTTGTACAAATGTTAAAGCCGGAAAGTAAATTAAGCATTAAACTCTGTACCATTAGTATGGCCGTGTTGACAGGATAAAGAATATATCCGTGTTGAGAAGTAACTAATGTGATGCCCAGACAATGGTCACCCCGATAGGTATGGCCCTCGGGATCAGAGAAGGCTTTATTGGCTACTGATGGGACAGTTGAATAAACTAACTTAGAGCATGAAATATGCAGCCAAGAATATGGTTCTGTTGCTTTCCTGCTCTGCAATTGCAGGCCCCCAAGTTAGCGTCTCTGAGCAGTCGAACTCTCTGCCTGTGAAAAGGGAATGGATCTGTAGCAGTGTGCCCCGTTAAACAATGTTAAATATGTTAAATATGAGCCCAAGACTCAGAGAAAGAAACTATGAAGGAACGATTAGCTGGCTCAAACTATTATAAACACACCATAATTGTAAAATGCCAATGAAGTAAAAGCATATTCATGTTAGTAGCATGTTGATAGACTTTTTAATCAGAAAATTACAAACCAGATCTTACAGTCACCTTCTGAGATAATCCAGCAGGCTGTGTAGTCAAAACAAATCCATCTCCTCAGGAAAGTCACCCTGCGCACTGCAGGTGAGAAGGAAGGAGTAGGTGCATTGTCATGCTCCGAGCATGCGCATTGTCATCTTCCTGGAGCTGGAGTTCCTGGGAGAGCCAGCATGTTACCTTCCTGTGACTCCAAATGATTGACAAAGAGACATCTTAAGACATTCTTGGGAAGCTCATCTTTAAAATCATTCAGGATTCTCTTGTGGAGACATAAGCCATAGGGATTCATTACATATGTGTAAAAGGTATAAAGGCAGTTTACCTTTAAATAGTGTTTGGTCAATATGCAGTCTCATTAAAGGTTAAAATATGAAAAATATGCAATCTAAATAAAATATGCATGTCCCCAAATCATTGCTCCTCTTGCAGAATCCATCTCTACAACATACCCTTTTCCTTACTTTTTATATTTCATCTCATCACTCAAGAAAATCCAGTTGTCATGCACTGTTCTTAAAATTGTTTTCTTCCTAGAAGCTTGCAACAATCCAATCGAAATAAAACATAATTTTCTTCTGCCTTATTTCCAGCAAACACTCAGAAAATCCCAGAATCAAACGAGATTCCCAAAAAACGTTTCTAGGGTACTTGCTACTCTATGAGGCTGAAAAAAAGATCTTCCAAACTTCTGCCTTAAAGAATTCACACTCTGAACATAGTTAAGCACATGTCCTTGTGGTATGATTGAGCCTCCTTTGGATACATATATATGGTATATCTGGGTCTTGAGGTGGGTTGATTCCCCGCTTTCTGAGAAACAACCATATTGATTTCCAAAGTGGCCGTACAAGTTTGCACTTCCATCAGCTGTCACTTGTTTTTTTGATCTTGGCCATTCTGACAGGTGTAAAATAGAGTCTCAGAGGTTTTTTTGATTTGCATTTTCCTGATGACTAAGGATGTTGAACATTTCTTTAAGTGTTTCTTAGACATTTTAGATTCCTTTGTTGAGAATTCTTTGTTTAGATCTATACTCCATTTTTTACTTGGATTATTTGTTTTGGTTTTTGGTTTATTTGTTTGTGTGTTTGTTTGTTTTTTGATGTCTAGTTTTTTTAATTTGTTTTATATTTAGAGATCAGCTCTTTGTCAGATATGGAATTGGATGTAGTGAGGAGCGGCAGGATCTTTCCCATTCTGTAAGATGCCATTTTGTCCTGTGGATGGCGTCTTTTGCCTTACAGAAACTTCAGTTTCATGAGGTTTCATTAAGCTTTGATCCTACCACAATTATGTGTAATAGCCTGAACCTGGAAACAACATAAATGTTCCTTGTTGTTCTTAATTTCTGCGGGTTGTTCTTAAATTCCTGCGGGTTAGACGAGGGTTACGCTAGAAAAGACACAGACATGCGGCGGTACCACGTGGTACACTTCTTAATGGGATGGGAAAACACACTAGGAAAAGTAAAAGGAAGGGACAAAGGGAAGGGATAAGAAGGGGAAGGGAAGGGGCCAACTCGTGGCTTGTCCTTGCTTTTAACGGAGGATGCAAAGGCTTCTGGGAAATGTGTCCCGCGCTTGCGTGCGCTGGAGTCCAGAGGGATGCTGGGAGTTGTAGTGTTGCAAGGGAACAACATTCCTCAACCAAAAAATAAAGAAAATGTGGAACATTTACACAATGGAGTATTACTCAGCTATTAAAAAAACAATGATATCATGAAATTTGCAGGCAAACGGGTGGAACTAGAAAAAAAATCATCCTGAGTGAGGTAATCTAGACCCAGAAAGACAAACATGGTATTATTCACTCATAAGTGCATATTAGCTGTAACAATTCTCAGACCCAGAGACTAGGGTGATGTGGGGGTCCCCTCTGTGTGCTGCTTGTATTGGTTAATGAATAAAGAAACTGCCTTGGCCTGATCAGGCAGAACTTAGGTAGGTAGAGAAGAGACTGAATTCTGGAAGGAAGAAAGCAGAGTCAGAGAGACGCCATGGATCTGCCGCCACAGTCAGTCATGCTGAATCTTTACCGGTAAGCCACTGCCACGTGGCAATTTACAGATTAATAGAAATGGGTTAAATCAAGATGTGAGAGTTAGCCAATAAGAGGATAGAGCTAATGGGCCAAGCAGTGATTTAATTAATACAATTTCTTTGTGGTTATTCCAGGGCTAAGCTAGCCAGGCAGCCAGACTAAACAAGGGGGCCCTCATTGCAACACTAGGTAATGAGGTTTCAAGGAGAGACACCTGGATCTCCCTGGGAAGAGGAAATTCAAGAGATTTCGTGAGTGGACTGCAGGCAGGTGGGGATGGGAATATGAGAGATAAGACTCGGGGAAGGGGTATGGAGGGGGAGAATACTGAAAAAGGCTACTGAAAAGGGGAACACGTTTCAAGGCCAGGTATAAACCTGGGAAGGGAATCTCCCAGGAATCTACAAGATGATCCCAGCTAAGATTCCTAGCAGTAACAGATGTGTAACCTAAAATGACCATCACCTATGACCAGGTAAGACTTTAAGTGGAGGGGGTGGGAAACAAATCCAGCCATATAACCTTCATTCTACAGTCTGTACTGCCTATGGGATGTGCTGGGGTAAGAGTAGCCAAAAGATTGAGGGAATGGCCAATCATTGACTGGTTTAGCCTAAAACCCATGCCAGGAGAGTAAGCCCACCCCTGACATGACCTGGAGCACCAGGACCCACAGGTTGGATGACCCAGAGATCTAGAATAGAAACAAACTTGACTAGAAGGGGAAAAATGTTGATGTAATGATGCCTAACAGTATTCTGCTATCCTCATAGATTGGTCCCTAGCCCAACAGTCTTTAGAGAGTATTCATCCAGCAACTGATAGAAACAGATGAAGAGACCCACAGTCATACTTTAGGTTAAGCTCGAGGAATCCTGCAGAAGAGAGGAAGAAAGAATTGTAGGAGTCGGGGGTGGGGGGGAGGGTCAAAGACATCACAAGAAAATCCACAGAATCAACTAACCCAGTCTCATAGGAGCTCACAGAGACTGAACCAACAACCAGGGAGCCTGCAAGGGACTGACCTAGTCCCTTTGCATACATCTGACATATGTATATTGGTCTTTTTGTGGAAGTCCTCATAGTGGGAATGGGGGCTATCTCTGATTCTTCTGGTGACTTTTGGGACTCTACTACTCATACTGGATTGCCTTGTCCAGCCTTAATGCATGCTAAGCTGCTTATTCTTACTACTACTTGATATGCCATGTTTTGTTAATAACCATGGGAGATTTGTCATTTCCTGAACAGAAATGGAGGAGAAATGGATTGGCCAGTGTGAACAGAGGGGAATAGGGGAGGGACTAGGAGGAGAGGGGGGGAAACTATGGCTGGAATGTAAAATAAGTAGATAAATAAATAAATAGAATAACACTCACTGGGCATATCCATCAATCTAAGTACAAAGCAATGCTTTTACTCTTATATGAGCTATCTTGGTAAAATATGGCACCTTCTTTATAAATCTCAAGCGAATAGTTAAATATCCTTTAAGGCTGCAAGATATAATTCTACATAAGCACTATTGTGTGAATGAAAACAGAAGTGATATTTGCAGAGGGTCAAAGATAACTTTGCACCAGCTGTGCAATAGGCACCAACCAAAGATGTGTGGAGAAATAAAGCTCCTCTCCTTTTTTCAATATGAGCCAATAAATAAGTATAGTTCAGAACAGAGTAAAATGTTCTTTATGATATAAGTAGATAAATATGTTAGAAACTTCAGAATTGGGAGACGCTTAAATCAGGTAGTTGATGGCATAGCATTTTAGTATGATTCCTCCTCCAACCTTCGCTAAGAATGTGACCTGAACAATCAGATGCAAAACTAGCACATGAGAAAAAAAAATTTACCCAGCATTCTCTTTTAGTGTAACACCATTAAACAGATCTAAAGCTCTGTGCCACAGGGAAAGCACTCATCCAAAAAGACTAAATCAAAAAGGTGTTAGCATTATGGATGTGTCTGGTGGCCACTTAATAAAGAGAGCCTTTGGGGAATGAAATATAATTCATCTAGTTATAAAAGTTAGCCAAAATACAATATATAAAAATGTGTCTCCCAGAAGCAGTGACAGTTGGCTAATTCTGCTTCTTCCATAAGAAGGCTATTGAACAGCTGGAGACACAGTGCAATCTATGAAAGCTGAAGAACTTTCCAAGTGTGAAGACATGAATTAATGAGTGATGGGAAAGATTCCCATCTATCCAATTTCTGCCCTCTCAAACATTGACATTGGACCCACACAGAGGTTAGCCAGACCATCTATAAATGCAATGTGTCGCCTATTTAATGGTGTTGGAGGTTCCCAGAGATGGGAGATTTAATTATCTGTTATCTGAGAGATACTAAGAGATGGTATATTCATCCCATTTGTTTATAAACCATGCTGGCATAAAAACTAAAACACTTATACATGAGGTCACTTCCTTTATCTCCAAAAGCCATCTAATTAAACAGTCCTTAAAAGGAAATGTACACTTACATCCTCTAGCAGACTATTTATGAATCCATATATCAGTTGTAGTAAAGAGATAGGTTGCTGAAGGAGTGGGAGGAGGTGTGGCAGAGGTCTGGAAAGAATGATTACAAAGATCTAAACTGACAATAGCTGGGGAAAGAGAGGTGTGAAACGTGTCTAATTTATTTAGGAAAGGCCGAAGGTAATACTAGGCTTTTCATAATTGTGTTGAAAAGGGGCCCATGCCTCAGAGAAGAGACCTGGACTTTTTTTGCCCATCTTTACCTTTCCCCTAGGTCATGGTAGTCAAATTCATAATCTAGTAGGCTTTATTGCCAGCCCCAACTGCCACTTTCTCTTCTCTGCTCTACCTTCCCCACTGAAAAAATACGTTGTCTCCCTCAGCAGTATGTATAATGTATGCTATATGGTGCTCTTGCCTAGTTCCAGGAACTGTTCAGAACATTGTACATGCCTTATTATGCACCTGAGCTCCCAGAAGTTGCCTGTTTAAGAATTAAACAATAGAAATAATTTTTTATTTGAAAGATAAAAGGGTTTAAAAAGCATATTATGTTTCACAGATAGATTAAACAAGATGAATTCCTAAAATTCACAGTGGGTGCTTCTTTCCCCATTCACCTCCCCTTGACTTCTGCAGCTGTTTTTGGTGAACGGGCAATTCACCACTGCAGTGCTAATGACCAAATCACACTAAATCCTGGAGGACACAACCTTTATCCGTGGAACGGTTCCGTTACTTTAACTGTCTTAAGTTAAAAATCCCTTCAGATCCTTTTAGTGTCACTTCCTGGTGATAATATTTGCTATTGCTCAAACACCAATCACCCCAAGGAGACAAAAATATGAAAGCATGTTTCGTCATCCTCTGTCCCTGTCACCTGAAACTTTCCAAAAGCCTTCTGTGACGTGGGGTTCTGTTGCCACCATAAAACTACATCACAGAAACCTGTCATGAGAAATGATCACAGAATAACACCAAACCCTTGTTGTCCAGCATTCAGCACAAGTCTGCTATAATACAGGCCTCTCCTAGCTTTTGGAAGAATTAAATTCCTCCATTACATTTTTAAGTCAAAGAAATTACGCTCACATCTGTTGTCTCTATGATTCTGTTCGAATCCATTGCAGCTACTACGTGTCTGCTCTCTGCCCCATGCATTTCTAGGAAGCATTTTTAGAACACTGATAAACCCCAGGAAGGACATTGCTATTGTTCATGTTAATTTTTTTTTTTTTTTGTCTGAGGTTAACTGTCATTAGGAAGATCATTTAGCTGAGACAATGACATAAAGGACCCTTCCAGTGAAATGGTCCTTCATTCAGGCTGAATCTGCTTTCTCTAGGCTGAAAAAAGACCTCAGCCATCCCAGCTCAGAAGTGTTTGGTGTGCAGAGGCTGCCCTCATTTCACATTCACGGGAGACTGAAAATAAATCTAGGATATGCTGCCTAATTCTCCTGACAGACACGGGCTTCCAGCATGCTTAAGAGATTCCCCACTGCCATTTGCCCAGAGGGCATCAGAGCAGAGAGGGAAATGAACTTCCTCGGAGTAGCTTGGTCTCTGTTCTCACACAGTCAATGTTATTACAGTTTCTTGAGTTTGAGGTGCACGGAATTGTGATGGATCAATTATAAAGAAGAAAAACATCTGTCAATATTTCAACTCCACGGTTCAGCAAACAGCAAAGTGAAACAGCTTAGTGAAATCAGCAATGTCTTCTAGTGGGATTCTGTATTCTAGATCTTCTGACATCTTCTGATTGGTGGGCTCTGTGGGGATAATTCCAACAAATCCTGTCTTTCTACCTAGTGTCATTTTGCTGGTGACACTGATGACGCACCCATGACTACAGGACTGAAGTGCTTCCTGATGCTCACCTTGTACAAAAAGAAGGTAGATGAGTGCATACATTATCTGATTGTCTCATCAGTTACTGGCAACTAATTTAATCATTCATTCTCTATAGAGTGACTTAGCCTAATAAGTTGCCCATTGTAGTTCTTGGTGAAAAAAGAGAAAAGTTGTTATTAAAAAGATTTTGTTAATCTGAAGAAATTACCTTTGCCTAAGGGAACTTAAAAAAAAACTTTCTTTTAAAAATCCATGAGAAATACTTTCAAAAGAACTGAACAATAAGAATGATAGAGATAGGTAAGCTCAAAATATATAAAAATTTGGTACTAATAAGTTATCAAAATTTAATAACACAACCTTCAAGTAAATGTTCGTAATTAATTTCCTTTCATTATTCTTTAAGACTAGTGTGAAAGCAAAACACAAAAATACAAAAAATGGGAAAAAAGAGGAGAGGAGGTGGGAGAGATAGACACAGGTAAGGATAAATCATATAATTGTAAATTAGGCAAGGAAGACAGACAAGGGAGGATACACAAAGAGAATTTCATCACTGAGCAATTAATACATCTAAACCAAATCTTTTTTGTATTTCTTCCCCCAAGTTGACAGTCCATGGACTTTCAAGGCTTATCTCAGGGATTTTGAGAATGATGGTAGCTGACAGGAGGGAGAACTTTTATTTATTCCTTCTTTGAATGTTTCCAGTAACTTCTGGACATTCATATTTTGTCCTTTTTCAGGAACTTGATTTTTGTGCTTGGATGGCCAAAATCTATTTCCTTATCTTTGAAAAAGTTATAAAAATCTGAGTTAACTCAAGAATAATGATTGCCTACCAATTGACCTTCTGGAAAAAAAAAAAAGCATTAACCTTCTTAAAAATCTCTTTGAGACTCAGGCATGAGCAATGTTTATGGAAATAAATCATGGTGAGTTTCAAGGTTAAGGATGTAGTTCTCTTAAAGAAGCAGGGCGACTGTGATGCTTCTCTTCTCCATCCTTGATACATGAAGCAATGAGAGAACCATGCTACTTTGTTGGCTGAGGTTTCTGTCCCACCCAGTCCCACAGCCATTCAGTCCCAAAGAAACACACAGAAGTCTACATTAATTATAAACTGATTAGTCTATTAATTTGGGCTTCTTATTAACTAATTTCTACATCTTAATTCATAATTCTTGTCTGTGTTAGCCACGTGGCTTGGTACCTTTATCAATGAGGCATTCTCATCTTGCTTCCTCTGCATCTAGGTGGCTACTGCAGACTCAGCCTTTCCTCTTCCCCAAATTCTTCTGTTCTGGTTGCCCCACCTATACTTCCTGCCTGGCTGCTGGCCAATCAATGTTTTATTAAAGCAATACAAGCAACAAATCTTTACAGGGTAGAAGACAATTGGTCATGGTCTCTTAAAGACTATTGGCTGAAGGAGCTCCCACAGCACCACCAGTTAACTGTATCACAGGTACAACTCTAAGGTGCAGACCACAATCTTCATAGTACATTAAGAAAACATCTGAGGCTTCCTTAACTGGAGAAACTATACTCCAGGACTGAGTTAGAGCCATAATTCTGCTACAATTCTACTCTAGCCCTTTATCAGTCAGAAGATGGACTGTTGTTTCCTTAATCAGGCACCTTAAAAGCTCTAGGGCCCACCAGGCTGTCGTGGCACAGGTCTTTAATGCCAGCTCTTGGAGGCAGAGGCAGGCAGATCTCTATGAGTTTGAGGCCACCCTGTTCTACAAAGCGCTTTCCAGGACAACTAGGACTGTTACACAGAGAAAACCTGTCATAAAAAAAAATAAAATAATAAAGCTTTTAGGCCCAATGGTTATAACCCACGTTCTAGAAACTGATACTCAGCCCAGAAGATTTCTCTCTACAGGTGGAGAATATATGATTTCTGTCTCCCTGAGTTTCCCCCATCAGATACTACCACACAAAACCCAACAGATACTTTACTTGATGTGTGACATTTTCAGATAAAAGTCAGTGATTGCCCAAAAAGCATTTTCCACTAAAAAGTTTCCTCACCTTTTAATGAGATATAATCTTCAATCTGGTAAGCTATGTAAACTGAATACTCTATACCACTTGCTCTCCTCCTCATCATAGCTCCTCTACACAACGGTCACTAGGATAAGCAAGTAACTTTAACATCATTGGTCTAAAGCATAAAACATCTTGACTTATCTCACAACTCTTGGTAGATGGCAGTCCCTGTTTTTTTTAAATGGCTGCCCTATGCTCTATAGTTTCAAAGTTCTTCTCAGAAGGCTGGAAGAATGTCCTAAGAGGCCAGTCATGCATGCCATTTCCAAGTAAAAGAGTCTGCACTCTTCAGATATCAGATTTTAATGTCTACTGCAACCAGTCACAGGTTATAGAAGAAAAGTAAAGAGAAATATTGACACAAACCCTAGTAAGCCTATTGGGGAAAAATAAAGCAGATAAAGCACACTAATGATTGGATAAACAGCAGGTGTGGTCTTCCTGTGAATCAATCAACATGCCATTATTACTGTTTGGGGATCAAGAAATGTACTAACAAACAAATGGGTTTTCCACAATAACGAAGTGTTATGAGTTCTGCTTCAGGAAGAAAATAACCAATTCCCACAATTATAACCCATTACTCTAATAGCCTCTTCCTCCCCCAGCAAGAGGAGAGAGAGCCTTTGGTTGTGATGATGCATCATCACGTAAGTAGTCTCTTCACATCTAAACAACTTGGAAAAAATAATAAATGACTGAATTAAATGCATTCATGAGTCTGGAAAAGCAAAGGCTCATAAAAAAGAATAGGCTCTATACTTGACTAACTAAAAATGAAATCGAAAATTCTAGTAGCATGGCACTTTTAAAATTTTGATAGTTCTTACCAGTTGCATTTTCAAGCAACTTCTTGCTTTGCTCAATAAATGGATCTTTTTCCTATTCATTTCTGAAACTTTTCCTTCAAACAAAATTTTTTATCTGAACTTAAAAATATACACCAGTCCCTTGTCCAGTCATCATCAAAGAGGCTTACTCCAGTAGCAGATGGCAGCTGATGCAAAGACCCACAGTCAGATATTATACAGAGAAAAAATCTGCATTGGAGGTCTCCATTGGGTCCTTCCTCTAGGAGCTCAGAGAAGCCCTCAGAAGACAAGGAAGAAAAACTATAGGAGTCAGAAAAGATGAAGGACACCAGGAAAATACAGCCCACTGAATCAACTACTCAGGGCTCATATGGGCTCACAGAGACTGAAGAAGCAAGCATAGGGCCTGTAGGGGTCTGCACCAGGTTCTCTGCTTATATGTTGTGACTCTTAACTTGGTGTTTTAGGGGTACTCCTAATTGTGGAAGCAAGTGTGTCTTTGACTCTCTTGCCTGCCCTTGAGTCTCTTTTCCTCCTGCTGAGTTGACTTGTCCAGCCTCACTGTGTGGGCTTTTTCTTATTTTGTTTTGTTTTATCATGTTTGGTTACTGTCTCTTGGAAGCCTGCTCTTTTCTGAAGGGAGACAAAGTAGGAATAGATCTTGGGGAGGAGCGAGGTATAGAGGAAAATCTTGGAGAAGTGGAGGAAGGGAAAACTATGTTCAGGATGTATTATATGAAAGAAAAATCTATTTCAATCAAAAATAAATAAATAAAATAAATGTTGTTCTATGTTTTGATCATTTTCATTACTTCCTTCATTCCTCTGTACATTCTCACCATACCAGTTTGAAAGTGAAGTGTTGGCTGAGGTTTTCCAGTTCACCCAGTCCTGCAGCCATTAAGTCCCAAAGAATCACACAGAGGTCTACATTAGTTATAAACCCATTGTCCCATTAGCTCAGGCTTCTTATTTACTAACTCTTATAATTTACATTAGCCCATAATTCTTGTCTGAGTTAGCCATGTGGCTTGGTACCTTTTTTTAGTGAGGCAGTTGCATCATGCTTTTTCTGCGGCTGGGTCACAACTGCAGACTGTGCTTCTCTCTTCCCAGAATTCTCATTGCCCTGCCTCTACTTCCTGCCTGGTCAACCTGCCTATACTTCCTGCCTGTACTGACCAATCCGCATTTATTTAAAATATAAGTGACAGGGTACAGACCATTGTCTCATAGCAGTGAAGAAGAAAGTCTAAAGCCATTTTAAACCCAGGCCATGCACCCCACCCATGTACCTGTGAGTTCAGAGAAAAACTACAACTGTCCCAAAACCTGCCTGGCTGCCCAGAGACTTGAGGACAGCCAACAGAAGCTAGACAAATTTTTAGAGCATCAGATGATTTTGTGGAAAGTTACAAAAATCCCCTCTTGACTTAGAGCCAAATATCCCCCTACCCAATCCAGTAACACCAATGCATATAACTCCCTGCTTGTGATTTTTTTCCTTTAAAGACTCCCTGCACTGTGAGTTCGGGGCCTTTCTCCCTCACCCACTGCATTGGTGGTTTGGGACAAAGCCCCTGCTTGCAAGCCTGAAGAATAATAAAGAAACCTCATGTTTCAGAGCATTGGAAGTTGGCTCTGTTGTAGTCTTCCTGGGGCAGGGGGGGTGAGAAGGGTCTCATAATTCAAGCATAAGCAGAGTTGAAATTCTATGAAAGGTAGAAACTTTGAAAAATAGAAATCTGAGTAGCCTTGTTTCTACCAGTTAAGAGAAAAATGTAGAGCTCAATAAAAATCAATAAAAAAGAAAAAGAAAAAAAAGAAAAATTAAACCTTTTCCTGGGTACATTTGTTTGTGCAGTCTAACTTTCCCTAAATTGTTTTTGTTTTGTTGGCTTGTTTTTTATTTTGTTTTATTTTGTTTGGGGATGGAGTTGTGTTTGCGTTGGTGCTGATGTTGATGATGATGTTGCTGTTGTTGTTTTCAGCCTAAAATATTCAAAGTCTGCCAGCAAGCATTTTTCTTTGTGAGAAGCCTCCAAAAGTGATAGCAAACCTCCTGTCCTTGCTGGAGTAATTTCCACTCTGATGGTGGTGTTCAGTGTTTCCAGAAGAGCAGTGCCCGGAGAGACTGATTGTACAGCACAGCTCCTAAATAGGTAGTTGGCACGACATTGACCGATCTGTTACCAAACCTAAATCCTGTACCACATGACAACTAGCTAGATAAGTTGGGTCATCTTCTTTCTCAAAATGCTAAAGCTTTGTAGCTCAAAGGTCAGAGTAGACTGGGTATGGGTCCTGGTTCCACTCTTTATTTATGCAACTTTGAACAAGTTTTTTTTAATGTTTTTGGCCTTTATTTTCCTATCTATGTATAGAAATAATATTGATGAAATCTTTTGAAAGTTCCAAGGACAAAGAGTGAAGCTTCTTTCACACACGGTCCCTTCCTGCTTCCCTTTATTCATACTGATGGATATTATTCTATCAATAGATTCACTCACCTGTAATTGGGGAAAAGCAGGCTCCAGAACACTCTGAAGTGCTCACTTTTGCCTTCATCTAATAGCAACTCAGCTAAAAAAGCCAGAAATTGGCTCTATATTTTAAATCAATACTTATCCTAGACATATCTACAGAAAATAATGCAATGAAAATATTGTAATATATCACAGACTAATATTTTGTGAAACTTTGCTTCAATCTATGCATGTATATTCATGTGTGCATTTACATATGAATTTATAAATGATCCAGATCACAGCATTGAATGCTTATTTGCCATGGTTTATAGTCAAAAATGTCCAAGGTATTACTGTTGAGCAAGTTGCAATTGTTACTTTCTTGCCTCCAAAGCCAACTTTTCCAATGAGCCCCTACCCCTTGTTAAAACTTGCTGCAATATTTTGCTTGAAAAATAGTTAAACATTCTTCTCAATACTCAGATATAATAAGAATATGAACTGTGTGACAACCAGGGTTGGTATTAAATAGTAGACATATTACCAAACATTGCCAAAAATGTGGTGATATTTTGCCAAATATTATGGAGATGGAAATTAAGAAAAATCAGTGAGCTAAGAATCCCATTTTTATCACTAAGTGCTTACTCCTATGGACAGTGCATGCTTTGTATATGTAATACAAAGAGAGCCTCCACTGCTGGAGAGATGCTTGTAACAAGCATCCCCAGGGCTCCATATTTAGCTTTATAGACAGTAGCATCTTGGCATTGTGAGTTCACCTCCTAAGACTCTATAAACCTGCATTGAAAGTTTTGGGTGGGTATTATTTCTTTCATGGCTACCAGTGTCATCCGTGACAGTTTCCAAACTCATGATTATGAACATGAATTTTAGACATGTTTACAGACACCTTTCATGTTACACTAATACAACCTTTGATCTGAAATACACAGAAAGGACAGCCATGATTGGGGCTAGACCACCAGCATCTGTGCCTTCTGTCATATGTGGTGAGTTTATCATGAGAACTTTATGGTAAAACCCTATTGCTGAAAACACTGCGTACACTGGTTACAGGACAGGGAGAGATTAAGTCAGTCCTGACCAGGAAGCTTCCTGCATGCTGGCTTGCCCTCACCATATTAGAAAACACTATGTTGCCAGGTAGTGTGGCACATGCCTTTAATCCCAGCACTCGGGAGGCAGAGGCAGACGGATCTCTGTAAGTTCAAGGGCAGCCTGGTCTACGGAGTGAGTTCCAGGACAGGCTCCAAAGCTATACATAGAAACCCTGTCTTGAAAAAGGGGGTGGGGAGGAGAGGGGAAGGAAGGGGAGGGGAGGAGAGGAGAGGAGAGGAGAGGAGAGGAGAGGAGAGGAGAGAAGAGAAGAGAAGAGAAGAGAAGAGAAGAGAAGAGAAGAGAAGAGATGGGAAAATGTCATCAACAGACTTACCAGTGGTGAACCCTGCAAACTGCAATAATGACCAGCATGGCAAGCTATGAAAGCCACAGCTTCACTATTTCCATGGGCAGTATTCCAAACAGCCTGCAGGTCACACTCCTCAGGGGCTCTGACTCCCAGCTTCTGCATGCAGTCTAGCTGGGGTCTCTATTTCTTCCTTGATTTCTGAAGCTCATATGAGGATTTGCATCTCCACTCACTTTCTTGTCTCACTATCTGTGTGTCTAGGGTATTTTTCCCTCGGACCCTGAAGATGACAGTGAGGGAGATTCAGTAATCATGTAGAACTCCTTTTTTTTTTTTTGTATGTTTTTTTTGTTTGTTTGGTTTTTTGTTTTGTTTTGTTTTTCGAGACAGGGTTTCTCTGTGGTTTTGGAGCCTGTCCTGGAACTAGCTCTTGTAGACCAGGCAGGTCTCGAACTCACAGAGATCCGCCTGCCTCTGCCGCCCAAGTGCTGGGATTAAAGGCGTGTGCCACCACCGCTGGGCGAATTCCTTCTAATTTATCTTGGGAAGACACAAGATTTCTGATGACTCTGGGAAGTAGCTTCCCAAGGACACAGGTTTTCTCAGACTCTCTGCAGTATTTCTTGGTCAGAGGGCCTGATAAAGATAGGGGGTTCCTGGGGAAATCAGTACTGAGAGAATCCAAGCTGAAAAATGGCTTCATCATCCTGCCCTCCCTTTTCACCAAATCAGACTGCAAGTAGCCATTAAGTGAAAACTTGGAATGGCCCTGCTGCCAGATAATTCCACTTTCTAGGACCAAAATTTGTTTTTCCCAGCCTGTCAGACTATGGATGTCTCCTTTTTTTAAGATTTACTTATTTTTATTTTTATTTCATGTATATGAATGTGATTTTTCTTTTATTGAAAAATAAATATTTTTGCCACACAGTATATCCTTATAATGGTTTCCCTGACCTCTACTCCTCCGAGTTTTTCCCCACCCATGCAGATCCATCCACTTTCTGTCTCTTATTAGAAAATAAAAAGAACTCTAAGGGAAAATAATAACATAAAATATAATAAGATAAAGTAAAGACAAACACATTGAAATGGACAAAACAAACAATAAGGGAGAAATAAGCCCAATAAAGAGCACAGAAAACAGATAAAGATACTGAAACCCACTCTTTTACACACTTGGAAATCTTCTAAAAACATAAAACCAAAAGTCTTAATATATACACAAACCACCTGTAGGGTACAAGTGTTTTACCTCCATGGATGTAAGTTTATCATATGCATGCAGTGCTCATATCAGGTCATGTAGGGAACAGAAGTTCTGCATAAATGTACGTTGCCTGACATGGGTACAACCTTGTCAAGGACAAATGCCTTATACCCCTGGGAATAACAAGACTTCTCCCCATGGCAAGACTCAGAGGGAGTCTTCCATTGATCCCAGAGAGAATGCTAACAGTGCTGAAAATCTAACTGTTTAGGAAAGATTGACTAGAGTGCACAAAAACAAGGAACAGAGCTTGCTGGAATCCAGCTCCGGATGACGGCAGGGTCTGAGGGTGGGTGGATACAAGAGCAGCAATGGAGGAATCAGACACGGGACACTTCCAAGTTTCATTATACCAAAGATGGACAGAGGGGAAGAGCATCTTGGTACGGCTTTTCCTGTTCTGACAACCTGTATCTCTCAGAGGCTAGATTGCCAGGAGCCAGCCCCAGCAGTTGATTGGTCCCGAGAGGATGTAGGGAGTAGGTGAGGTACAGAATGAGCCAGGCCATGCTTGTTGGGAGAATCTTGCAGCCTGACTGACTAGCAGCCCAGAGTACTTCTTTATTTATACAAAATTTAGTAAGTAGGGACAAATTCATGTTGCTTCAAAACATTGGTCATATCATCTTTGTTTTTGGACATGTGTTTCACTTCCTCTTACTCATCTTTTAGTTACCATTAATAAACTATGACAGAATAGAGTTATCTTTTACAATCATTTTCTCTCGAGTTTATTCATCCTTGATAAAGAATTAGATTTTATAACCATTCTTACTCATCAACCCCATAACCCGATTTCTAAATATCTAGAGGCATATGACAGCTTCTTCCCAGGCTAGCAGCTTTTGTGGTTGCAAGAACACTAAACCAAAACAAAATCTTCAAGCCAGCCTGGGCATCTCACCATGTCCCAAACAATGTGTTATTAACTCTTAATGGCCAGCATGCCAAGGAAAACTCCTCAGACCAAAGCTGCTGTAGTTATTATTCAAATTCTGGTATACCACAATTTTTATATTTTATATTTTTATAGAATTTGTCTGTGTGTCTAATCCTGACATTCTATTGTTCCTTGGTCATATGGCACCGTAGCGGCTCTGCATGAGAAAACTTTTTAAGAAAGGGAGATCTTGACATCTCATTCTTTTCTCTTCTTCCCACTCAATACGTTGCTCATCAATATAAATCTTTGTGTAGGGCTGGGGTAACTTCAGCTAATCTAACTTTGTTGCTGTAGATACCACATAATTATCTGAGTGTGTAGTGGCAAGAGGCTTACAATCCTGTGATCAACTCCTCTAGCCCACTGAATCTTGTTGACCTTTTTGAGTTGACTTTGTTTTGAATATCTTGTTCCTGCGTAAGTACAGGGACAGATGTTTCAAGAATGTCTCATAGCCTCATAAAGAGACCTCTGGCTTATTTATGTATGTCACAACCTGCAAGGCATAAGGAAGACCTTCAAGTAGATAGGGTAGCTTCCTTAAAGCAAGCATAAAAGGGTAGCATGTGCAGGACATTCCTGGGAAAACTTGGAAGCAGTTCTCTGGAATATAGTGATATTTCATTTATATTTTCATAAGTAAATCTTCCTGAAGTTCACAGAGTGAAACAGTCACCCTGGTCAGCCTTACTTACAAACCAGGCCTCAATAACACACACTTTTAATCCCAGTAGCCACGCTAGTTTGTCATAGAAACATGTGGTGTGTGTCTTTAATTCCAGGGGTACACCCCTTTAATTCCAGAACTAGAGAGGATTGTAAATTGGAAAAGACAGCTCTCAGGCTCAGTCTCATTCTGGATTCCTGGAGGCAGGATTGCCACTTTCAGACAAAGGTCAAGGTAAGAGCCAGTAGCTGGCTGCTTTGCTTTTTGGATCTTCAGGTTGAACCCCATTTTCTCTCTGTAAGGTTTTCTAACCATGTTTCAGGGTGAAGGCATAAATGATTCATAAGAATTTTTTCATCAATGCAATATCCCCAAACTGCACAAATATTAAAAGTCCCCCAAGTATGCAACAGGTGGAGATAAAAACCAAGATGACATGGCAGCCACCATGTGGCTCAGCTTTGCTGGATCTTTGTCAAGCAGCTGTGCTGGCCTTATAACTCTTGCCATTCCCATCAGATATGGCTGTGTCAAGAGCTCCCTGCTCCCAGATGTTTTCAGCCTAAGCCCTACACATATCCACTACAGAGAACCAACACAAGCTAACTCCTTTCCTGTGCTATACAAAATAACTTTATTTATTTATTTTTTTATTTTTGTTTTTTTGTTTTTTCGAGACAAGGTTTCTCAGTGGGTTTGGAGCCTGTCCTGGAACCAGGCAGGTCTCGAACTCACAGAGATCCACCTGCCTCTGCCTCCCAAGTGCTGGGATTAAAGGCATGCACCACCACCGCCCGGCTGTGCTATACATAATAAACCACTGATGTTTCCCCAGTATTTACTCTTCTTGGTTTGACTCTATCAGCGTTAGCACGGGCCCCACTTGGCCTCAGATTTATTATACAAGTCTATCCTTTCTTCATTCCCTCACTGCCTAAGTCATGTTTCCAGGAAACAACCTTGCCAGACTCAGCAATATCCACTTGAACTGGTTGCCAAACAGTAGCGATTTGCTGTACAGCTTTTGGGGTCTTCTGCAAGAGCAGTATATGTTGTAGCCACTGGCATCTGTGAAGCCCCTGTGACTGCCTTCCTGATGGGCATAAGAATAGAGAACGTTCATCGGGGTCAATAAGAGGAAAGGAAGGAAACACAGATGAATGATATGAAGGAGGAGAAACAAGAAAGGGGCACTTAGTGGGCTGTTTGGTAATAGATGAAAAGCAGATGTGGCAGAAGAAAGTGTACCTCAGAGGAGAAAAGTAGGTCGGATGGAAAACAGAAAAGACATTTGTTGGTGCAGCAGGTCTAAAGGTAAAAGGTTAAGCAACCAGGAATTGGAAGGCTGGACTATGAGAGAGAGGAGGAAGCTATGAGGGAGGATGGCATTGATGTTGGAAAATTCTCAGATGGTTTCTCATTATTTTAAAAGATTCTCTAAAGTTTTTACTTCACCAAAATCAGCGGGTAGCAGCTTACCTCAGTAAGTTTATTACTGCAGTTTTCTTGGGCTCCCTTGCCTCATCCCAAGACATAACACTCACTGTGATACATAAGCATTCCCCCCTGGAGCTACATCAGCCTCATCACCCAGGGATATTGATGTGGCTGTAAAAGTGATCATGGTAAATAGCACTTAAAAGAATTAGGATTCTAACATTAGTGCCTGCTCCCAGGATAGCATAGCGATGCAACAGCTTTGGGCAAATCAGAGCATATGAGAGAGCCACGTGTTTGGGGCTTGGGACCATTCTGGAGTAAGAATTGGGAAAACTGACAGAAGACAGTGTTACTGTGATGAAGTGCATCTTCCAAAAGCTCTGTACCACTCTTGTGCCATTGAGCAAGTGAGAGATGATTAGAGAAGAGACAGCTTGTCCATTGTAACACACCACACACTAGAGAAGGAAAAGCAGGCAGGTCCATTCATCGTGTTATTTTATAGTTCCTATTTAGTGTGTATGTGCGCAGCACTGTGCGAAGGTCAGAAGACAATTTGTGGGAGTTGGTTCTCTTCTTCTCCCATGTGAGTTCTAGCGGCCAGAGTCAGCCAGTCATTAGGCTTGGCAGCAGGTGTCTTTTCCCAATGAGCCCGTCCTTTAATTTAAATGCACACTTGTGGCTACACCTAAACTGTGATTTTTTATAGGCAAGAAAGTCAAGCTTAATTTTCTCTAATCAAGGAATGTATTATATATGGAGATCATGCATAAACACACATACGCATGCACAATTCAGAAACAGAGTTGAACTTGGATGATTGGTGACTTTTGCATTCCAGAAAACCAGGGGCAAATATAAGAATGTTTTGTTTGTCAAGGGGATTAGTTGGAGGGATTAAGGTTCTAAAGATAATTCAGGATTAGGGAACTAACAGTGAACAGGGCTGGGTGAGATGGTGCTATCTTACCCAACCATTCAGGTAGCTAAGATGTTTTTACAACATCCTCAAATACCAGCTCTCCTGCTCTGAGTGAGCAAGATGATTTTAAGGACAAGGAACATTATTTACTTTCCAGCCGGTCCCCATGTAAACTACTTTATTTTCTGTCAGGTTTGCTCTGTATTTAGCCAAAATCTGTTCTCTTGTAAATTTCCACCAGTTGCTATGAATCCTGGCCTTATTTTAACTAACTTTGTTCTTTGACAATTTCCTATGTGTGTATAATGCATTCTGACTGTTCTCGCCTCCTACCCTCTCTTATCTTCTTCTCATTCTCTCTCTCTAATCAAAATGGATGCCATCAAGCTCCATATTTGCTTTTCTATTGCTGGGATAAGACCCCATGACCAAGGCAACTTATTGAAGAAACAGTCTATTGAGATTTACACTTTCAGAGGGTTAGTTTAGTCCATAGCCATCACGGTAAGGAGCAGTAGGCAGGAACTTATGGCAATGGAGCAGAAACTGGGAGCGTATATCTTGAGACATCAACAATAAGACAGGAAAAAGAGCTAACTGGGAATGGGTGAGGGCTTTTGAAACCTCACAGTCTATCCCAAGTGACACACCTCTTCCAACAAGACCATACCTACTAAATCCTTCCCAAACATTTCCACCAACTGGGGCTAAGCATTCAAATACATGTCTGTGGCATCTCTGCTCATTCAAACTGCCACATCATAAAATCAGATCAACTGAAAGTTGGTATAGCTATATGAAAAATAGAACCTGCCGGGCAGTGGTGGCGCACGCCTTTAATCCCAGCACTCGGGAGGCAGAGGCAGGCGGATCTCTGTGAGTTCGAGACCAGCCTGGTCTACAAGAGCTAGTTCCAGGACAGGCTCCAAAACCACAGAGAAACCCTGTCTCGAAAAACCAAAAAAAAAAAAAAATAGAACCTTTATTTACTGTTGGTGGAAGTACAAACTTGTACAGTCACTATGCAAAACAGTATGGAAGTTCTTCAAAAATCTAGGAATAGTATGGCCATACGAGCAAGGTCTACCACTCTTGGCACATACCCCAGAGACTCTGTATGCTAGTACAGAAATACTCATTCATCCACCTTCATTGCCACTCTATACAACACAGCTAAGAGATGGAATCAGACTAAATTTCCCTCATGAAAATGTAGTATGTTTACACAATGGAACACTATTCAGCTGTAAAGGAAAATGAAATTATAAATTTTGCATATGGGTGGAACTGAAAAAATTACAGTTAATTATGTAACACAGATCCAGAAAGTGAAAAGCTGCATGTTCTCCGTCATAGATTCATCATCTTAGCTTCCATTTTCTGGTTTTGTGAATTTAACTTTGAATACCTATAGAATGCAAAAAAAATTATAAAAGAGCATTGGGGAGAAGAACTTAAAACAGGGAGCCTAGTAGAATGTGTGTGTTGAAATAGGAGCGGCGGGGCTGCATCCCTGGCACCCAGCCGCCCACATGGCTAGCTTAGCTTATGCCCCGAAATAATTACACGGAAACTGTATTCTTTTAAACACCGCTTGGCCCATTATATCTAGCCTTTTCTCGGCTAACTCTCGCACCTGGACTAGCCCATTTCTAATAATCTATGTAGCCCAAGAGCTGGCTTACCAGGAATGATCTTAACCTGTGTCTGCCTGGAGTGGGAGAATCATGGCAACTCCCTGACTCAGCTTCTTTCTCCCAGCCTTCTGTTCTGTTTACTCCACCCACCTATGTTTTAACCTATGAGGGCCAAGTAGTTTCTTTATTGCTTAACCAATGAAATCAACAGATTGATATATGATACTCCCACATCATGTGTGTAATATTAAAGTAGAGATGGTGACCACTGGAAGCACTGTCCCTAGTAATTAGGTAAATGATAATCAAAGCAACTTTGGGATTTCATCCTGCCCCCAACTAGCAGTTCAGAATGGATACTAATCTATCCGAGGCCAAGCCGCATACCTAAATATTTGATAAATATTAGTGACCCACAGACAGGACTGTTTTCATGAGAGTAGAGTTATATGTGGTCTAATGTTCTTCCAATAGTATATTGAAATTTTTAATTTTTCAGTAAGGGTCCTACATCTTCATTTCACACTGAGCTCATAAACTATGCAGTCAATACTCTATTTTGTCATGTGGAAAGGGAGGGATATAGAACAGAGTTTGTCCTAGGTGCCATATCACAATATTCAGCCAGGCATTTGATTCCCTTCTAAATATTTTAAATGAATAAATTTCCATTTAATGTTCAGTCTTAACAATAATTCTCTGGTAAAACATTTCACAGACTGTTGAACACTAGTGAAACTCTCCCTTTTTGAAATCTTAACAGAAATAGCATAAAATATTCCATTTTAGTTTCATAAAGGAAAAATGTGCTTGTGAGACTAAACTAAAAAAGAAGAAAACATACAAAGATTCCTGCTAGGAAATAAATGGTTCAGGAGTCAGATGACTGCATCTGTGTGATGCTAGGCTAAGAGGCAGACAAGAAAACTGCATTATCGTGTTTTTGTTCTTTCCTCTGAGCTGCAGTGCTCTGTCCCTTGAGACTATCTGGGGAATTTTTACAGGGTAAGGTCTTCCCACATACTTGAGTGATCCTTCTCCACCACTATATCCACTTCTTCTGCCTGTTCCTTACAACAAAGCCCAAGAAAATCAGTTTTTCTTGCACTCAATTCCAGAGTCTCTGAAGCTATTTGAAAGTTTCTAAAAGCATTTTTTTTTCTGCTCCAAGTTTATCTTCATTTCTGCTGGCAATTTCAAAGTACTGGATCTGCAGAGGAAGCCTAAAAATAATTGTGTCAATGAATATGAGTCAAGCTATTCTTTACTTTTCAGCTTTCTGGATGAACCCTTTAGTGTTGGTCTCCAGAAGTGTGGGGTAACTGTGTATGGTGATACCAATATGGTATGACATTTCCTAAAGCCACTTCCCCAGTCAACAAATATTACTTAAGAGCATATATATATATATATATATATATACACATATATATGTAATTTCTATTATGAAATTACATTGTCAAAGACTCAGTATACAAAGACTGATCTTTCTTCTATGAGCATGTTTTGCTAGCTATCTAAATAGACTGTTCTTTACATCATGTTTATTATGACTCTTATCTGGCATTAAAACTCAAATATTAATTGCACATTATATAGAACTACTGCTACCAAAAATATTTATATAGGCAATATATTATGTAACCATTATGTGGTTATCTTGAAAGTGGTGTTCATCTGGAAACTCGAGGCTAGCAAATTGATAAAAGCAAGTCCTAGGTTTAGACTCTCTAGATGTGTATCACAGAATCACCACCTTGTGACATCAGCTGAGCTATTCAAATCTTTTTACTTCATTTTTCTCCTTTCTCCACAGGGACAGTATCTGTCTTGCTTTGAATATTAGGAACAGTTTTGGGAAGGTTGTGTAGCACATGATGAAACTCAAAGGTATCCTTTATATTATTAACAAGAATCTGGTGTGGGAAGTCCTTCTGTATATATGTTGCTTTTATTAGTTAATGAATAAAGCTGTTTTGGCCAGTGGCTTGGAAGAATATAGCTAGGTGGGAAAACAAAGCTGAATGCTGGGAGAAAGAAGTGAAGTCAATGAGAAGACATGGGGCCGCCACAGAAGACAGATAATTCCACCTGATCCCACAGGAAACTTGCCAGTAAGCCACAGCCACACGGCAATACACAGAGTAATAGAAATGGGCTAATTTAAGATATAAGGATTAGCCAGAAATACACTTATAAGGAAATACACTGTATTTATACAGCTATACAGAACAGTGTTGAAATTAATACAGATTTCTGTGTGATTATTTCGGGAGTCTCGGTGACCAGGAAAGATACAAGCAGCCTCCCCCTACAGGAATCACTTTTCCTCCACAATTTTAGTGCTGATATTCTTAACACCTTCTTCCCATAATTTAGTCATTTTATCTTCTCTTTCCAGAATTATAGTCTCTATTTGATTTTCCTATGATGAAAATATTGAAAATAAAATTCTGGTTTTTCTTTTCTCTAAAAATATAATAAATAATGGACGACTGTGCTTTACTTGGTTTGGGAAAGAGTGTTTCCCTTCAAGTGCCAAGCAATTATTTTCAAGTTTACTCTATATATCTTGGGATATGGTACCAGCAATCTGGTCATCTTGGATTTTGATAATGGCTACCTTCGGACTTGGACACCAACAGAAATTTAGAACATGAGTAGAGAGAAGCATTATGATACTGGCCCCAAAACTGTCTTGAAATAAATTGAAAGAAGTGAACGATTTACACAGTGAAAACTTTAAAACCCTGAAGGAATAGTTTGATGAATAACCAAAAGGTCGAAAGATGACCGTGCTTCTTAATCAGAGGATTAATACTGTGTAAATGGCCATTCTACCAAAGGAAATCCAGACTCAACACAATTTCCACTGTGCTTAACCATAAAAAATGGTTTTCAGATCTTTACATAAATTGAAAAACACCTAAGTTTAATATTGAAATACAGAAGACTCAGAGAGCCTAGATAATCCTAAACAAATACAACATCCCAGATTTTGAGTTATTCTTAAGACGTAACACAAAGGGGAGATAAAACATGATAGTATAAAGAGTTAAGGCAAACTATGAAAATGGGAGAATTAAATTGGAGTACACAGGGGAGGCCATAGTACAGGAGGGATTAAGGGAAGGATAAATTACAATAAAGATATTTTTTTGTTTTGTTTTTTTAATTATTTATTTATTATGTATACAATATTCTGCCTACACATATGCCTGCAGGCCAGAAGAGGGCACCAGACCTCATTACAGATGGTTGTGAGCCACCATGTGGTTGCTGGGAATTGAACTCAGGACCTTTGGAAGAGCAGGCAATGCTCTTAACCTCTGAGCCATCTCTCCAGCCCAATAAAGATATTTTTTAAAGAGTCATATGGAAAACTACTACTGTAGAATATCCCATATATACATACACATGCATATAAAATTACAGACAAAGGGACAGTCACTCAAACATAAGCATAGTTAAAATGAGGTGCTATACAGCTGGGCAACAATTCTGCCAAAAGACACTAGAGATGAGCAGAAGCCCAGTTCCAGCAATGAGTTCTTTCTTTTGTAGTTGTTAACCAGTGGGATCCCATAGACCCCCTCAAATAGTAAAAGCTATTGATGCTGCTCTTGGTTACCCTCCAGAACTTGATGTTAGGACTCTTATAGACAAAAACACGACATACTTCACTCATAGAAGGAATAAAGTTGATGCTGACCTGAAAGTTTTATCCCTTCAGACTAGCTTTCATATTTCTGGAAGCTTCTCTGCATACTACCAGAAAAGAAAAGTAAGCATCAATCATACCCAGATATGAGCATTGCAGGCTACAACAATGAATGGGCTGTCAAGACATACCTGTTATGATCTGCTGCTGGCTTGTCCTGTCTCTTTAAGAGACAAGCCCTGCACATTCCCCCTCCACCAGGGCAAGCAGATCTTCCACCTGCACCAGCTCTCTCTCTCTGTCCCTTTTCTGAAGAGGTAAGTGCTGCCTCTTTTTCTCTCTCCCCCTCCTCTTCCTCCTCCCCCCCCCCTTCCCCTTCCCTTCCATAACTGGAACCAGCTGCCCTGCCAACCTGCCAAGGTCTCTTATCTGCCATATCCCATCCACCTGAGACCCACAGAGGCCTCAGGTGGTAGGACTGGCTGCCCCTCATGGCCCACTATGGTGTTCCATGCACAGCTGCCCTAACCCACAACATTGGTGCTCTGTGACTTGGCCAGGCTCTCTCTATGTTCCCTCCCACACACAGGAAGGTGATGGAGGAAGGTCATTGGTTAAAAAAATAAAGAAACTGCTTGGCTGGCCTCATAGGTTAGAACATAGATGGGTGGAGTAAACAGAACAGAATGCTGGGAGGAAGAGGAAGTGAGCTCAGAGACGTGATAGCTCTGCTCTCTGAGGCAGACGCATGCAATGAAGCAAGCTGCCAGGACAGACATGCTGAATCTTTCCTGGTAAGACTGATGTTACACAGATTATTAGAGATGGGTTGATCGGGATAGGAGAATTAGCCTGTAAGGGCTAGAGTTAATGGGCCAAGCAGTGTTTAAAAGAATACAGTTTCCATGTAATTATTTCGGGGCATAAGCTGGCAGGTGGCCGGGGTGCTGGGGACGCAGTCCCACCACTCCTTATTACAACAGGAAGGCTGGCTGAGGACACATGGAACCCTGGGCTAGGGAACTGGATTTCTCCACAACAGCCCCAAGTTCCATCTGCCTGGACACCAACCCTCACACTCACCAGCAGTTTCGATTGGTGAGTTTTCCCCTTCTGGTCAGCTTATCCATTTCTCCAAACCTGAGGCCTTGACCATTGAGCTCCCAGAAACCCTCTGGTGTTCCTAGAAGTGGGCGGATGCCCTCAACCACAGTCTTCATGGCTATGGTTGAGCCCTTTGCTGACGTTCGTCTCTGGTTGCTTCCCATAACTAAAACTGAGACCAGAGTGCCCGGGGTGGCCCTCCCTCACTAGCACCACATACATTGAGTGGTGCATTCACTTTTGGACCTGAGATCCCTCGGATTTGGGGGGGGGGGTGGTTTTTTTTCTTTTGGGCCACTTATAAGTGGTCCCCACTATGAGAGACTGCCTAGGGCAATCTCTAGCCATTGACTTCTGAGTTGTCCAGACTGGAACCAGCCAGGTTTCTTTATCACCCCGCCTATAGAGAGAAGATATTTCCCTACAGGCCTTGAGGTGTCCGCAGTTTTCACGGGTTTTCATGGTTTCAGCTATGGGAAACAAGCCCTTAAAACTTATCAGCCACCCGCCTGTAAATGCTCTGCTTGTGTCCCACTGGCCCCGCTTTTCCTTTCGCTAGGCAGCCCCTTCCCTACCCATCTAAAAATGTTCTTTTCCTCTCACTTCCATTCCTTCTATTCTATCCCTGCCACTGCCATCGCTGCCGCTGGTCCCTTGGAAACTGACAAGATTAGTCAGATCCGCAAGGCAGCTGTTTCCAGTTCAAGCCCGTGTTCCCCACCATGGCTGGGCATGGAGGTTCGGTGACAGGGCAGATCATAGTGCTGAGTAATTTTCCTCTCTAACTCATGTATGAAAAAAATGTGTAAATAGTGTGGCCACACAAATGTAATTCTGTTTTAAATGTATGTTTTACCCAGCCTCTATATCTCTCTTGTTATATTTTAAACTCCCACAGCTCAAAAAATCGTGGCTTCTCCACACAACATGTGACCGCCGCCATTTTGACTGAGATCAGATGATGTTATTGTCGTCTTAACTGAGGTCAGGTGACCTTGCCACCATGATAAATGAGGGCCAGGTCAGGTGACCAAGTCCCGCCATCTTTACTGAGGTATTCCCTGCCAGGTCCCATGTGTGTTTTGCACAGTGACATACCTTTGATAGCACCCACCAAGGACATTCACTTCACCTAAATTCTGTTTGATGTATATGTGTGTATGTATGCATACATGTAATTTGAGTTAACTCTAATGTGTGTGTATATGTGTTTGTATACATATGACTTAAATGCACATATGTTTACTGTTAAACATTATAACTGTCTATTACATCTCATTACAGACTAAAAAAGCAATTAAGTCTCATGTTTTAAATTGGTATGTACTTTTAAGTCTCTTATAAAAATATGCTATATTTAATTCAACTCTGCTTTAAAATATATTGAACTGTTCTCTACTATTGTCAGTTCTACTGTTGAGCTTCTATTGCAAACAGTTTTTTCTTCTTTCTGTCTTCTACAAGTATAAATCTTACCTATTAAGTTGAGAGCCAGTACAATCAATCTTGGACCCAGCTCTCCAGGCATATTCTATACTGTAATTATAATTCATCTATACTCGATAAACAGCCCTCAACTGCTCAGAGATCTGGGAATATGGCATTTAAATGCTTAATTATTAAAAAATTTTTCATCACAGAAAGAGACAGGTTGGCTGCTAGCAGCAGCACTCTGATTCCTCCCAAGAAGACAGAAGACAAATGGGCACAAAACAACATCAATTCACAATTCATTTCAATGGCCAAGTGCTGACCACTGGGCAAAGCTGCCTTTTATCTATACTAAAGATCTCCAGACAGTGGACAGAATCACTGAAAGTCGGCAGCCTAGCTGCTCAGGTCAAGGTAGGCTTGCCTTCCTACAGATTGTTTTAGCCCACAGGATTTTCTAGAGCCTGGCTGGCCCTGTGCTGAACAGCAAAAGGCAAATACAACCCTCAGGGACCATGGAGGACCCTGAGGAGTATTCTAGGTGCCAACCAAGTAAGTTCTCTGTCATTTTTTTAATCAATAGCTCAAGTAAAATTTTATCTTTTCAAAGATCTCTGATGCAGTTTGACAACTGAGAGGTTTTGTAAGTTTAAAAGGACAGCCTCACCAAACAAATTTCAATAAAATACAAAATAGAAGTTATTAAGGTATGCACCCACAAGTTATAAAGATGTGAGGACAAAATTATCTCTCACACTGCCTTTCATAGTCTTAAAGATATTTTCTAATCATCCTGCATAAAACTCATGTCCGAGTGTATCAAAAACCTCACCATAAACCATGATCTACTGAACCTGTTAGAAGAGAAAATGGGTAATATCCTTGAATGTATTGGAACAGAAGACGACTTCTTGAATAGAACAGCAGTAGCACACACACACTAAGATCAACAATTAATAAATGGGAACCCATGAAATCGAAATCTTTCTGTAAGGCAAAGGACAATAAGACAAAATGTTGATTTATTCAGAATACTGCCATGAATTATTGGCTTCTTTAGATGATGGGCTGTTAACTTGTAAGCTAAACACAAACCCTTGCTTCTCCAATTTGCTTTGGTCATGGAATTATTATAGCAATAGAAAACCAACTACTTCTGGAGAGGACTAATGACGGCAATTTCTTCTTGCCTATCTACAAGAATACACCACTTTCTCCTTCCAGGGTGTCAATGAAAAGCAGTTAACTAGGGGCTCAAGTGGATTGGGAGGATTCCCTCTTCCTCTCTCTATTTCTAGACTTTTTTCTCCTTGCTGCTGTACTTTACAGGAGTTCACATTGTGAATTGACATGTTATGACCAACTCCTGGAGCTATTCGTATACATAGTAGGACACACACATGCATACACACATATTTCTATGAAATATATATTATATATATTATATTTCTAAGAAAAAGCCCTGGTGTGCAGTATTCTTGAGGTATCTCATCTGATTTAGACATATTCTCATTTCTTTTTTTTTTTTTTGCAGGATGATTGGTTTCATTTTTTGCATTCTTTTACACACATAATCCAGTTATACCAGCACCATTTGCCAAAAAAAAAAATTGCTTTCTTTCTTTTTCCATTGTGTAATTTTGGTTTCTTTGTCTAAAATCTAAAAAGAGAAACATTGCTTATTGTCTCTATCCTAGGTTCAATTCAGCTACCTTTACTATGGACCACAATCACCAGCCTAGGAATGATACCACTTGCAGTGTGATGGAACCTTCTACTTAAATTAAAACAAAATATCCCACACAACTGTCCAGGGGGTGATATGAAAATGGCAATTCTTCAGCTGGGGTTTCTCCTTACAGATGCAGAGGAGTAAAGGGATGCTACTGAATATACAATAAACACAGAACTGCCTCTGGAAAAAAAATGCTTTCCATTATGCAAAAATAGCTGTCACAGTCATTCTGGTATAAATATGCTGCTGTTTAAAACTTAGGTTTTCATAAACCCAAAAAATTCTTGTGAGTTTCAGGGAGCTGAATTGAAGAATCCACCTTAAACAGGTCAGATACACCCCTCTCATTTTTCTGGTCCTAAAAATTTTTTTCTTCCCAAACTTAACTTTGTCCTTTGTTCTGCCAATACCTTAAACAGGTCTGAGAGACACCAGACATTTCCATACTGCAATCCCTGAACAGGACTAAAGACACCAGGTACCCCAGGATGTGACCAACACCAAGATTTTTCAGGTTTCCCCCACAAAGATGATGCTCACAAATAAATAGGAAACAGTCTTGAGAATCCACCATCCCAATTCCTTTAACCTGTGGTGCCTAACTTCCTGCCTTTTTATTATAAGAAATGAGAATGTTATGATCTGCTGCTGGCTTGTCCTGTCTCTTTAAAAGACAAGCCCCACCCACTCCCCCCTCCACCAGGGAAAGCAGATCTTCCAGCTGCATGGGCTCTCTTTCTCCATCCCTCTTCTGAAGAAGTGGCTACTGCCTCTTCTCTTCCCTCCTCCTCCTCTCTTCCCTCCTCCTCTCTTCCCTCCTCCTCCTCCTCCTCCTCCTCCTCCTCTTTCTCCTCCTCCTCCTCCTCTTTCTCCCCTCCCTTCCCCTTCCCTTCCATAACCAACTAAATAAACTATACTTAAACTTTCTCTACACTGCTGCCCCACCGATCCGCTGAGGTCTCTTACCAGCCACCTCCCACCCACCTGAGACCCACAGAGGCCTGGGATGGTGGGACTGGCTGCCCCTTGTGGCCCACCATGGTCTCCTAATCGCCACTGCCTTAAACCTAACAGTATCCACTGGTGTAATAGTAACGCAAATGTTATGGAAGTAACTAACTACTTTCTGATTGGATTTAAGTCCTAGTTTACAAGATGAAACCCATGGCTAGTACTATAATCTGGCCAAGAGTTTATAACTAAACGGATCATAGCCCTAAAGGAGGACCCAGTGCTACCATGTTGAAAAATAAACTAACTCCTAAAGACTTAGCCTTCTGCCTATCAATCAGTGGATTCACTGGTCAATGACGGTGAGTTCACAAGGACATCTGCCCTGCTATGTCCAGAAGACATTGTTTCTTTGCAATCCCGCACTGCCTACAGCTCTCACACTCTTTCCACCACCATTTCTGGAAGAATCTCCAGCCTTAGGAGGGATGGGTATGGTATGTATGCTCCATTTAGAACTGAGAATTCTGTAGTCTCTCACTTCCTGTACCTTGACCAGTTGTCAGATTCTGTTCAGTTACCACTTATTACAAAGAGAAGCTTCAATAAAGAGAATTTGGTTTCTTTAAGCCTGGGGGCTTTTCATATGCCTCAAATGTTCTCCAAAAGTTATTGATCAGCCAACTGACATACATAATCCTTTAAATAAATCTTTCTCACATTGCAGGTCAAACAACATTAACCAAATACCTGATGGAGTTGTAGCATCTCTCTTTAGCTATTTACAGAAGGATTCTAGGAGTCAGTTTTATGTCACTGTGACAGAGTGCCTGGTGTAAATACTTAAGAGACAAAAGAAGAAGAAGAAGAAGAAGAAGAAGAAGAAGAAGAAGAAGAAGAAGAAGAAGAGGAGGAGGAGGAGGAGGAGGAGGAGGAGGAGGAGGAGGAGGAGGAGGAGGAGGGGAGGAGGAGGAGGAGGAGGAGGGGAGGAGGAGGAGGAGGAGAAGAAGAAGAAGAAGAAGAAGAAGAAGAAGAAGAAGAGAAGAGAAGAGGGAGAGGGAGAAGGAGGAGGAGAAGAAGAAG
This sequence comes from Microtus oregoni, assembly GCF_018167655.1. NCBI lineage: Eukaryota > Metazoa > Chordata > Mammalia > Rodentia > Cricetidae > Microtus > Microtus oregoni. The sequence goes on along the minus strand of NW_024543091.1, from coordinate 4,982,275 downwards.
AAGAAGAAGAAGAAGAAGAAGAAGAAGAAGAAGAAGAAGAAGAGGAGAAGAGGAGGAGGGAGGAGGAGGAGGAGGAGGAGGAGGAGGAGGAGGGATGGAGAGATGGCTCAGCAGTTAAGAACACTGGGTCTTCTTCCAGAGAACCTAGGTTTAATTCCCAGAACCCACATGGCAGCTCACAACTGTCTGTAACTCCAGTTCCTGGGGATCTGACACCTTCACACCAATACACATAAAGTTAAATAAATTATTTTAAATTTTTTTAAAAAAACAAGAAACTTTGGGCCCAGTCTCTGAAGGTTTCTACTCATACCATCCTGATCCCCATCACCAGGACTGTAATGAGGCAGAAGAACACAGCTGCTTTTTTATTGATGGTAAGAAAGCAGAGAGAGAGAGAGAGAGCAGCATGAAAGAAAATATAGTCTCCAGGGACCGACTTTCTCTAACTCGGCCTCACCTCCAAAATTTTCTGTGCCCCATCCCCAGGAACACCATTCTCAGTGGATTAACTAATTGGCTAAGTCAGCGGTCCAATGATCCAATCACCTCTCACCAGTTGAGGTTCAATCCTTCATCATATTTTGGGGTGACACTTCATACCCAAAACATAACACTAGGGTGAAATGGTATATCAGTTGTCCAGACCTTTAGGAAAGTCATGTGACAGTATCTGTCACATTTGTCTGAGGAAAAAAAAAAAGATGATCACCTTGCCATTTCACCAGATAGTTTGAAGGTTAAAATAACATATATAAAAACTCTGTAGGATTCAACATTACATTTCCAACTACCCAGCAGTTTGTGAACACCATTACTTTGCATAGGAATTTTCTAGTCTTTTGGCCACATCTGCTGAAGGTAGAAGTCAAAATCCTTAGTTGTATGTATACACTAGGTGCTTACATTTGTCCCAGGCTTCCTTGCTAGTCCAAAGCCTCTCTTTGTGGACATTCTCAGATTGGGCAACATGATCTAGGACCTGTACCCAGCAGTAGTATATATAGGACATTGCTGGAATGGTTCGGCAATGTAATTTAAACTAAAATCATCTCATAAACTAACATAACAATTTGGCAGAACTACTGAAATAATTTTTGTATAAGCCACCAAGAAACTTTGTCTATAGCAGTATCTGTTCATGAAAATGGAATGAAATATATTTCCAAAACAGTATACTTTCGTATTGCCCCTCTGTGTCAACTCCACCAAGTTCAAGATCATAACCTAAAACAAGTAACTTTTACTAAGTCCTTGTTATGAGCCACAACCATGAAAACTTAGTGATTATATCAGCTTTATAAGTTTAAATGGCTAGTAAATAGTAGAATTATCATATCAACTATCATAAGATCTCTAGGTAAAGAACTGGCTCTCAGAAAGGACACAAAGATAATGAGCAAGGCAGCCAGGATTCTGTGAGATGCTGCTTTGTTTTCCTCTGTTTGCACTCACATGGCAGTAAAACCACATGTTAAATAACGTCTAGCAACTACAGACTATTCGAGTCTAGATAAATCCTCTTTGACCTCTTTCAAAAAGAGCAATAATAAGTATTCTCATGCTAGTTACTATGAGTGGAATTCTATCTTTTATCCTGAAGCTGTCCTCAAAATGGGTCTATGCTTAGTGGTGTTTCTATGTGTGGAGACTGAGGAAACAAGATTCCCATTCATCTTGATGTTCTACTGTCCTCTTCTCTGAACTTAGTCAACAAACTTCATAGTGTTCATAACATTTACAGACTTTGGATATCAATTATGGATTTTGTCACCCTTGAATTGATTATACAACTATTTAAATGCTCTAAATAGTACCAAGATTTAAAATAATGCTACTTATGATATGAATCTTTACTACTGAAAATTGGAATTGTCTTTGCTAATATTACAACTCTAAAAAACCCATTACTGTGCCTTTTGCAGCACAGTTACTGAAGTCACTGGTATTATTTCAGTGATAAAAAGGCACTATTCCAGACATAGATTTTCAACAGTTGTCAGCTGGGATTTCTTTGGAAGATAAATACTTACACTGCCTGGGCATTATACTGGATATTATATTGAAAACAATGCATACATTTTGTGAGTGGGTAGAGACTTTTTAAATAAGTATAATAAAAATTCAGTTTTGAGCTTCTCAAGTTAGATTCTAGACATAACTTTATCAACTTCTTTTTTGTTTGTCAGATTCTTGTAAATACAATAAACAGAAACAATAAGACACAAGGGCACAGAAGCCAAAAGCTCCTGAGTTGTTCTTGTTTACATTAGAAGCAGTAAACTTCAAAATCAGAGGTGGGGAGGATAACCTCATTTGAACTATACCCAAATCTGAACAACCTAAGAGACAATTTGGCTACCTATAAATCCTTGGTACTCACTCAAAACAGACTTGTCTCGACATTTTTAGCATGTAAACGGTGCAGCTGTGTATCATATTCCAGAATCACAGGGCCAAAACTCAAATCCTAGGAAACAATTTCAACACTTTAGCAAAAGAAGTTACACCCCTTTATTCTTTTTATATATATTATATTTATTTATTATATTTAATTTACTATATTTAATCATGTATTTTGGACTCATTGAGTCACAACTTTTTATGCTATATGTTGAATTCCAAGCTATAAAGGCTGCAGAATAAAAGTCAGCCTCAAAATATAATGTGAATAATAATAAAAAAGAGAAAAAAGCAGAATTTTAAAATATCATTATAAAAATTAAATCTGGAAAAAACAACATGATGTTTTATTGTAAGACTTTTAGTTACAATCATTTGGTTAATTTTATGGTAGTTGTATAATATTATTTTCTATTAAAAGATGAGCTAAAAGGTTAGTTCTGCAAAAGTTGATGAAAATTCATTGTGTTATTGGTTTAACAATGGTTTGTTTAGAGTTATCCAACAGCAGGCAGAAGATGTTATTACATGTTATCATAAATCTGGATAAGCTTTTCTAGGAGCTGTTTCTACACCAAAATAGCCAACTATAGTTTAGGTATGCATACCAGTGACTAGAAGTCATGTATGTCCTACTAACCCCAGACTAACTGATGGCCCATTACCCTATTTGGACTTCTTATACAGCTCCCAACATATTCACAATAACTCACAACCCATCTCACAGAGCAGAAATAAGAAAGAGGTGGAAAGAGAGATGGGGAAAGATAGCAGCATTATTGATCATGATTAAGGCGCCTTGCTCTGCCAAGTTTCTGAAAGCATATAATCATATAAAAGCATTGCTTGGCTCTCTCTCAGGATCCCAGAAGACACCCTTGCCAGTGAAGAGCCCACAAATGTCAGCGTTATTGGATAAATAATAAAGCCCACCTCTCGAATCTTCACATGATAGATAGCATGAAAAGTGAGCTGAAAAGAAGGAGGCAAGTAAATGGCCGAAGCATTTATTTCAAGAGTCCACAGCCACAAGTCAGCACGTATCCTGAGAGGGAGGGGGAGAGGAGTGGGGGTAGGGGGAGAGGAGTGGGGGGACAGGGAGAGGAGTGGGGGGAGGGGGGAGGAGTGGGAGGCTGGGAGGAGGCAGAAATTTTTTTTCTCAATAAAAAAAAAATAGAAGCAAATAAATGAAGCGATAACCTGAATTTTTCTAAGTGTAAACACAGATCTGAGTTCATTAAAGAATGTACGCATTTCTAACATATGTAAAGGAAGACTAAGGCTCAAAACATTTGCCAGCTGCCAACAAAACAAGTTCATTAAATCCCTTTGTTGAATGTATCATTTTACATCATTTTGCTTGAAAACGAGCACATTTCATAGTTATACTATATCATATAATAGTATTTAGCATCCAGACAATAAATCATTTAGGGCTTTCCTACTGAAAACTGTAACAGAAGTAAAACTGAAGGTCGGTCAGAGAATAATGGAACCAATATTAGAACATTCTGAATATAGGTAAGACAAGGGACTCTGAGAAAGTCTGAGAGGCTCTGTGCAAAGCTTTCCCATCAGGTGTCAATGTTAAAGTCTTAATATTTCATTGCTTTCAGAAAATCCATTTTATCTATTTGCTTATTTATTAGTCTGTCTATTTATTTGGCCTTTAAAGATGGGGTCTTGTCATGCAACCCCAAGGCTGGCTTCAAAAGAGTCACAGTACTTTCCTCTCTCAAGAGCTTGAATTCCATGTATGAGCTCCCACACCTGGCAAAAAAATTATTTTTAATAAAAGATTTGAATAAAAACTACATATAAATTATCATGTCGGTAGTACAATGATTTTTTCCCACTTCCAGAAACTTTCTTTTTTCTCCATTTTTCTTTTATTGAAAATGAATTTTTTCATGCAGTGAATTTTTATAATGTAAAGCATCAGCAAGCTCAAGTAATAGAATATTGCCATCACCCTAAACTCCTCCTGCCCTTGGGATTTGATAACAATGCATTTCCATCTTCCCAAAGTAACTTCATTACTTTATTTCGAATTTGAAAGAAATGTACTTTTATAGAACAATTTCCTGTCTTCAATGAAATTTATATTTCTGGGATTCAACCTACTGTTGTAGCAAAATGACGCTATTCATCCGCTGTCCTGCCAGCAGTGCGTGAAGATTCCCATCCATCTGCATGTTTGTCAAGTCTCGGTATTGTCATCTATAACCATTACAAGAGGTGTGTAGGATTTCCTGTTGTAATTTAAATTTTTATTACATTGATAAATAGTAATGCCAACTGCTCCTTAATGGTTTTCAAAATTTCTCTTTTGTAAAGAGAAAAATGGCTGTATTGAAGTCTTTTTCGTGTTCTTTTGTTGAGTTTTTTTTTCCTAAAAGTTCTAAAGAATGTCTAATATATACTATACACAAGTCCTTTGTTAGGTATGTCTAATTTATGTCATAAATTGTGTCTCCTAAATAGTCAGATGTTGAAGCTTTAATCTACAGCCTGTTAGAATATGATTTTACTATGAAATGATCTTTAAATAGTAATTAATATTACTTCATGATAAAGCATGTGAAAAAAAAGTTTCCAAATCAGATTCCAATCAGGAGATAAAGACAATAATGGAAAAATGGGGCCTCATGAAATTAAAAAGCTTATGTATGAGAGAGAGGAAGGAAAGAGATAACTTGGTCGAGGGAGCCATTATGAAGCTAGCAAGAAACTTGGCACTAGGGAAATTACCAGGAACCCACAAAGATAACACCAGCTAAGACCCTAAGCAACAGTGAAGAGGGTGTCTGAACTGGTCTTGCCCTGTGATCAGATTGATGACTACCTTAATTGTCATCATAGAACCTACGTTCAGCAACTGGTAGAAGTAGAGGCAGAAATGCACAGCTAAGCACTGGGTCAAGCTTCCAGAGTCCATTTGAAGAGAGGGAAAAGAGATAATATGAGCAAAGGGCTCAAGACCATGGTGGGGACACCCATAGAAACTGCTTCCGCATTGTCCGCTATGTTCAGCTAGTCCGGATTTATCCCATGCTTTTTCAGACCTAGGCCAGCTGGCCTTGGTGAGATCCCAATAGAACATCCCCATTGTCTTAGTGTGTGGGTGCACCCCTCGTGGTCCTGAGTTCCTTGCTCGTGCTCCGTCTCCTTCTGCTCCTGATTTGGACCTTGAGATTTCTGTCCGGTGCTCCCGTGTGGGTCTCTGTCTCTGTCTCCTTTCATCGCCCACAGGTCAGGGAACCCTGATTGCTCTTCGAGCAGATGAGGGGGGGGGACTTGATCGGGGGAGGGGGAGGGAAATGGGAAGCGGTTGTGGGGACGAGGCAGAAATCCTTAATAAATAAATAAATTAAAAAAAATAAAATAAAATAAAATTAAAAGTCAAAAAAAAAAAAAGAAACTGCTGCCGCCCTGATCTAGTGGGAGCTCACTGACCCGGAATAACAGTGGAAGGAACCTGCGTAGGACCAAACTAGGCTCCCTGAATGTGGGTAACAGTTGTGTGGCTTGGGCAGTCTGTGGGGCCACTGGCAGTGAGATCAGGATTTATCCCTACTGCATGAATTAGCTTTTTGAAGCCTACTCTCCATGGAGAGATACCTTGCTCAGCCTAGACACAGGGGGGAGGACCTTGGTCCTGCCTCAAAGTGGTAAGCCAAAGTTTGTTGACTCCCCATGGGAGACCTTATCATCTCTGAGGATACCACCAGAAATTAACAGGTATTAACAAACACTGGTTACTAATATCTCTTAATATCAATGGACTCATTTCACCTATAAAAAGATACAAGCTAAGAGAAGGGGATACGAAAGCAGGATCCATCCTTCTGCTGTATACAAGAAACGCACCTTTACTTCAAAGACATCACCTCAGAGTAAAGGGCTGGGAAAAAATTTCCCAATAAAATTGACCCAAGAAACCAGCAGGTGTAGCTATCCTAATATCTACCAAAATAGACTTCAAACTAAAATCAATCAAAGAGATGGAGAAGAACACTTCATACTCATCACAGGAAAAATTCATCAAGATGAAGTCTCATTCCTGAACATTTATGCCCCAAATACAAGAGCACCCACATATGTAAAAGAAACATTACTAAAGCTTAAATTCCACATCAAACTCCACACACTAATAGTAGGAGACTTCAACACCCCACTCTCCCCAATGGACACGTAAATCAAACAGAAACATAACAGAGAAATAAAAGAACAAACAGATTCATGACTCAGATGGACTTAACAGACATCTACAGAACATTTCACGCAAACACAAAAGAATATACCTTCTTCTTAGCACATCATGGAACCTTCTCTAAAATTGACCACATTCTTAGTTATAAAGCAGAGCTCAACAGATAGGAAAAAATGGAATAATCTCCTGTGTCTTATGAGATTACCATGACTTAAAGTTAGAATTTAACAACAACACTAATTGCAAAAAGCCTACAAACTCATGGAAATTGAACAGTGCTCAATTAAATCACCCCTGGGTCAAGGAAGAAATAAATTAAGGACTTCCTAGAATTCAACAAGAATGAAGGTGAACTGTATCCAAACCTATGAGACTCTATGAAAGCAGTGCTAAGAGGAAAGTTCATACCACTGAGTGCCTACATAAATAAAGTGATGGAATCTCACTCTGCCGACTTAACAGCACACCTGAATGCTCTAGAACAAAAAGAAGCAGACACATCCAGGAGGAATAGATGACAGGAAATAATCAAATTGAATGCTGAAACCAATAAAATAGAAACTGATGGAGGAAGGTCATTGGCTAATAAAGGAACTACCTTGGCCCATTTTATTGGTTAGAAGATAGGTGGGAGGAGTAAACAGAACAGAATTCTGGGAGGAAGAGGAAGTGAGCTCAGACTCCACAGCTCTCCTCTCGGGAGCAGACGCTCCCGAGATAAAGATTATAGAGGTCCTGCCACGAAACACTTAAATGGTGTTGACGAAAAGCTGAACGCATGCTTTTCGGTTTTCAGCCGTAGCAGGAAAAAAGCTGCGCCGTTTAAAAATGCCAGCTTTCTGGGCTGTCCTGCCAGGGCAAACTCTGACTATTTGAGGCAGGAGGGCCGGCTACCGAGAGAGGACTTGAGTGTTGTCTGTTGTAGCTCGCTGGCTGGCAGGGACCTTGAAACGCCATAGAGTTGTGGCTATAAACATGGCTGCAGCCTGTATATCCACCATGAGGCTGGAAAGCTAAGGAATGGGCTGGATCCAGCCGTCAAAGCCACGGCTTTAGTCCTACTGAGATTGCTTGGTAAATTAAAGACTCATGTGGTCAGAAAAAGAGAGATATACAGTAAAGAGCGATTCAAAGACAGAGAAAATTTCTGAATGGTTTAAAGTGTGTTAAAAATATATGCAGACTAAAAGTTGAAGTTCTTAAAGTAAAAAACAAAAAAAAAAGGAAGAGAGTTGTTGTGTGTGGTAGTACACACCTTTAATCCCAACACTTGGAAGGCAGAGGGAGATTGACCTCTTTGACTTCAAGGTGTGGTAGCACACGCCTTTAATCCCAGTGGCTAGAAGGCAGAGACAAACAGATCTCTGTGAGTTCAAGGTGTAGTAGTTTACACCTTTAATCCCGAATGCCTGGGAGGCAGAGACAGGCGAATCTCTGAGAGTTCGAGGACAGCCTGGTCTACAGAGTTATTCCAGGTCAAAGATATACGCTCAAAAAGCAAAAAGTTAAAAGTAAAAATAAACGAAATAGAGGTTAAAACAAAGCTGCACAAAGATGGAAAATACACAGAGACTTTTGATACTGTATGCTATTATGCTCTCTTTAAATTATTTAAATGCTGAGGAAGGAGCAACAGATGCTAAAAGATATTTATTTATAAATGCTGCTGAACTAATCCAACATAGATATTTTGATGCCTTGACTTTGAAATTTGGATCTAAGGACATGATGCTTTGGAAAGGAGTTTCTTATTTTGTTTTCACAGAGGATGAGACCCTGTTCATTTCTTCTATTCCGATTTGGTATGATGGACCACGCCCTCCTGAAGGGTTGCAGTGAACATCTTCAGAAAATTGCTTCACTCAACTGCCAACTGAGATGAAACTAGCACACAGGTTATACCATGAAAGACCTAATTAACAATGCCCCCATTCAGCAGGAAGCAGTTTGGAGAGAAAAAACTGCGCCCATGTTCCCAAATATGGTTTATAAACGTCCTTTTACATTTAAAGGGGGATATGATATAGATATGAATAATTTACATTAGTATAGATTTTGCTTTATTGACAGAGATTTAAGGTCAATTTTGTTATATATATATGTGTTTCTGATTTTGATTAAGGTATTGTGATTGTGTAGTTCATTTAAATATGTACTGTATAATTAAGAAATATAGGTTGTTAATGGATAGTCATCAATAATAGTAAAGCTTGTAGTCATGTTAGCTTTTCTAGATATATAGAGATATATTTTAGATAGACATTCTTCATGTCTTTCAAAGATTACAGAATAGGACATTTAATGTTTTAATAACTGAGGACTTTTCATGACAATGAGACACTCTGCTCCTGGCAGCACCAATCTACTTCAAGAGGAAGATGGGCATCGAAGAGGATCCTTATGGAGTTTGATAGCCATTTGGGCAAGAAACTGCTCTTGCCTGGACTATTGCATAAACTGGACACAGAGAACCCACAGAGAGAGGACTACTGAACTTGCCTAAGGTGAGATGATCTTTTGGGGTTCCTGATTCATGAAAGAGTCTGTGAGACATTCTGCAGGACACAACAGATAGTGACTGAACTGACTTTGAATTTTCCTGCTTTATGGAAATGTCTGCTGGATACCATGGGCCTGAAGGCTGAAGATGGATGCCCCAATGGTACAGAGGAACTTTGGGTGACTGTCCAGGCAGCGAGATGTCTCTGTCATTTCTAGAATTTTAAAAGTTGCTTTTTTCTTGTTTGCTTAGGTAGTATTGTATCTTTCTGGAGTCTTTGATGGAGTTAAGAATAGTTAGTTATAGTTTTCCTTAGTTATGATAAAGATTATTGTAACTTTTACTTGATAACTGTTTTGTTATATGTAATTTTGCTATGTTAAAGTTAAAGCCTTTTTTTGTTTAAACAGAAAAAGGGGAAATGATGGAGGAAGGTCATTGGCTAATAAAGGAACTGCCTTGGCCCATTTTATTGGTTAGAAGATAGGTGGGAGGAGTAAACAGAACAGAATGCTGGGAGGAAGAGGAAGTAAGCTCAGACTCCACAGCTCTCCTCTCGGGAGCAGATGCCTGAGAGAGATGCCATGCCCCGCTCCCGGGCAGACACACGCAATGAAGCTCCGACCCAGGATGGACGTGGGCTAGAATCTTCCCGGTAAGACTGGTGCTCACAGATTATTAGAGATGGGTTGATCGGGATATCAGAATTAGCCAGTAAGGGCTAGAGCTAAAGGGCCAAGCAGTGTCTAAAAGAATACAGTTTGTGTGTTGTTATTTCAGAGCATAAGCTAGCCAGGCAGACGGGGTGCTGGATCGCAGCCTCGCCGCCCCTATTACTACAAGAAACAAAGAAAACAATACAAAGAATCAATGAAACGAACTGATTTTTTTGAGAAAATCAACAAGATAGACAAACCCTTATACAAACTAATCAAAAGGCAGAAAGAGAACATCCAAATTAACAAAATCAGAAATTAAAACGGGGACATAACAACAGACACTGAGGAAATACAGAGAATCATTAGGTCATACTACAGAAACCTGTCCTCCACAAAATTAGAAAATGTAAAAGAAATAGATAATTTTCTGGATAGGTACCACATATCAAAATTAAGTCAAGGCCAGGTAAACAATTTAAATAAACCTATAATATACAGAGAAATAGAAACTGTCATCAAAAGCCTCCCAACAAAAATAAGGCCAGGGCCTGATGGTTTTAGTGCAGAATTTTAAAGAAGAGCTAATACCTATAATCCTCAAAGTGTTCCACATAATAGAAACAGAAGGAACATTGCCAAACTCTACAAGGCTATGGTTACACTGATACCAAAAGACAAAGATTCAACCAAGACAGGGAATTACAGACCAATATCCCTCATGAACATTAATGTAAAAATACTCAACAAAATACTGGCAAAAAGAATATAAGAACACATAAAAAATTCATCCATCATGATCAAATCGATTTCATACCAGAGATGCAGGGATGGTTAAACATATGAAAATCTATTAATGTAATCCACTATATAAATAAAATGAAAGAAAAACATATAATCATCTCATTAGATGCTGAAAAGCATTTGACAAAATCCAACATCCCTTTATGATAAAGGTCTTGGAGAGATCAGGGATACAAGGAACACAGCGAAACATTATAAAAGCAATATAAAGCAAGCCAAAAAGCCAAAATCAAATTAAATGGAGAGAAACTCAAAGTAATTCCATTGAAATCAGTAATAAGACAAAGCTATGCACTCTCTCCATATCCATTCAACATAGTTCTTGAAGTTCTAGCTAGAGTAATAAGACAGTAGAAAAAAGATCAAGGGGGATGCAAATTGGAAAGGAAGAAGCTAAACTTTCACTATTCACAGATGATAGGATAGTATACATAAGTGACCCCAAGAATTCTACCAGGGAACTCCTACAGCTGATAAATACCTTCAGTAATGTGGCAGGATACAAGACCAACTAAAAAAAAAAATCAGTAACCCTCCTATATACAAATGATAAAGAAATTGAGAAAGAAATCAGAGAAACATCACCATTAACAATAGCCACAAATAATATAAAATACCTTGGGGTAACACTAACCAAATAATTGAAAGACCAGTCTGACAAGTACTTTAAGTCTGTGAAGAAGGAAATTGAAGAAGGTATCAGAAAATGGAAAGATTCCCCATGCTCATGGATAGGTAAAATCAACACAATAGAAATGGCAATCCTACCAAAAGCAATCTACAGATTCAATGCAATCCTCATCAAAATTCCAACACAATTCTTCACAGACCTCCAAAGAACAACACTTGACTTCATATGGAAAAACAAAAAACCCAGGATAGCCAAAACAATCCTCCACAATGAGGAACTTCCGGAGACATCACCATCCCTGACATCAAGCTCTATTACAGAGCTACAGAATTGAAAACAGCTTGGTATTAGCATAAAAACAGAGAGGTTGACCAATGGAATCAAACTGAAGACCCAAATATTAATTCCTACACTTATAAACACTTGATTTTTTTATTGATTTTTATTGAGCTTTGCATTTTTCTCTGTTCCCCTCCCTGTTTCTCCCCTCCTCTCAACCCTTCCCCAAGGACCCATGCTCCCAATTTACTCAGGAGATCTTGTCTTTTTCTATTTCCCATGTAGATCACCTGATTTTTGACAAAGAAACTAAAATTATACAATGGGAAAAAGAAAGCATCTCCAACAATTGGTACTGGCATAACTGGATGTCAACCAGTGGAAGAATGAAAATAGAACCATACCTATTTTCATGCACATATTACTGTTCATCACTGAAAGAAGTCAGAACAGGAACTCAAACAGGGCAGCCTAGTCTATAGAGTGAGTTCCAGGGTGGCTAGGGTTACACTGAGAAACTCTGTCTCTAAAAAGGATAAAAGAAAAAGAAAAAGGGAAAAGTAAAAAAAAAAATTAAGGCATCCAAGTTGGAAAGGATCCTCATTCATGTATATGCTAAATAAACCTAAAACTTTCACATAATAAAAAATATCTATAAAACAAATTTTAAAGGTCAGTAAATGTGCAGAATACACAGTAAGCATTTTTAAACCAGTTGCATTTCTATCTGTTTACAATAAATAGTGGTAAAAAGACATCGAGAGGATAATCCTATCCACAGCCATATGGAAAAGAATAAAATATTCAAAAAGGAATAGAGTATGTTTGAGCAAACATAAGCAAAAAGCTGTGAACACTGAAAACTATGAAAGATTGCTGAAAAGGGAAGGAAACACAAATAACTGGAAAGATGCCTATGTTTTGAGATTGCAAGGCTTAATATTCCTAAAGCATCCATCCTACCAAAAGCAACCTACAAATGAAATATAATTTGCATCAAAATACTGTGACATATTTATAGATAACAATGGTTCTAAAACATGTACAGAGCTACAAAGTTTCTCAAACAGAAAAAGAAAAATCATGGGAAAATAAAGAAATCTGAAAGCATTAAACTACCTAACATATTACAACATATGTTATACAACAGTCAAAATAGTATAGTAGTACTCCCCGATGAGGCATGAACTATCAAAAATCCCATGCCAGACATGAAATATACCACTTTTGAGCAGTTAGTCAAGTTACCAATAGTTCTCCTCCCATAGTTGAAGTCACATCTCTCTTGATAAAGATACCATGCATTCTCCACATAGAACTCAGCGGATTTAAGCTGCAAACACCTCCCTAAGAACCACCTTCCACACCTTTAGAAGGTGACAGGCAAGCGGCTACAGAAAAGAAGCTCCCATTAGTCCTGCTCTCCTGTGGTGCCTAGGAAGCAAAATGACCCGCATGGCAAGACACCCCTAATAGCGCAATAGCAGCACTTATATCTTGGTATAAACCACAGTTGTCTAAGTGCAGTCAGCTCTTTGACAGAAGGGCACCCATGCCTGGTACTGTAAGCCTAGCCAAAGCTGCCTGCATCTGGCTAGAGAGCCTGGACCTTAGGAGAGAAGCTACTACTGCCCCTTTTCTAAACCCGTCTAATCCCTAACTGCATTCTAAACACACATCCTTCTATGCACAGATAAACGTAGATATCACCCCTCATCAAAGAAACCTCCTTTTGCAGTAGGAGATCATTACAGAAATCCATAACTTGTCAAAAATGCAGAGAACACCTAACTGTGGAACGCCCATCCACAACTGATACATCTACAAATGACTCAAGCACTCAAGGCTCAGAAGAGGGCGCAGAGCCAAAGGACCAGTAAGTTTGCTGTGAGCTTGTGCCTACAAGCTTTCCCAGGAAAGATATACACATGAAATCACAACAACACAGCTGTCGAAACAAGACCTAGACAATTCCAGTCACCAGATGACATCTCACAAAGTTCCATCCCGAGTTATTAATAACTGCTAAGAGAGAGAGAGAATTAGTCCTCCCCGGGAAGGAGATGCCTAACTGGTTTTCTTCTACCAAGGGGTCAGCCCTAAAAACATTCACACAAGAGACACTGAATGGACTCGGTAAGCTATTCTTAGATGTCTATTTATTTAGATGCATATAGAATAACAATGCTTTTTAAAGAAGAGACCATGAACCTGTGAAGGGGATGTAGAGACAGGACAGAGGAGAGAGAGGGGGAAATGATGTAATTATATTTTCTTTTAATTTTTTTAAAGATTATGAATGCCACTTTCTTATGGCATCTATCATTGAATTAAATAATTTTTACTGCCAATTTTATTTTTTAAAAGTCTCTTTACTTTCACTTAAGACCTTGAGCAACAATTTAAGATTTCTTTACACCCATTATCCTTTTATTTATTGAGAAAAGGGAAAAAAATAGTTTCTGCCTCCTCCCAGCCTCCCATTTCCCTCCCCCTCCTCCCACTCTTCTCCCCCTCCCCCCACTCCTCTACCCCTCCCTCTCCAGTCCAATGAGCAGTCAGGGTTCCCTGCCCTGTGGAAAGTCCAAGGTCCTCCCCCCTCCGTCCATATCTAGGAAGGTGAACATCCAAACTGGCTAGGCTCCCACAAAGCCAGCACATTAAGTAGGATCAAAACCCTTGCCATTGTCCTTCCTTGGCTTCTCATCAGCCCTCATTGTTCGCCATGTTCAGAGAGTCCGGTTTTATCCCATGCTTTTTCAGTCACAGTCCAGCTGGCCTTGGTGAGCTCCCAATAGATCAGCCCCACTGTCTCAGTGGGTAGGTGCACCCCTCGTGGTCCTGACTTCCTTGCTCGTGTTCTCCCTCCTTCTGCTCCTCATTGGGACCTTAGGAGCTCAGTCCAGTGCTCCAGTGTGGGTCTCTGTCTCTATCTCCATTCATCACCAGATGAAGGTTCTATGGTGATATGCAAGATATTCGTCAGTATTGCTATAGGATAGGGTCATTTCAGGTTCCCAAGGAACTAACTGGGGACATCGCCTTGGGATCCTGGGAGTCACTCTAGGTTCAAGTCTCTTGCCAACCCTAAGGTGGCTCCCTTAACTAAGAATTGTACTTCCTTGCTCCCCTATCCAACCTTCCTTTATCCCAATCCTCCTTTTTCCCCAAGTTCCCCCCATCCTCCCCTTCTCCCTTTTCTCTCCCCATCTCGCCTTAACCCCATCCCACCCCACCCCCAAGATCCCAATTTTCTCCCCAGCAATTTTGTCTACTTCCCATAGCCAAGAGGATAACTATATGTTTTTCCTTGGGTTCACCTTCTTATTTAGCTTCTTTAGGTTCACCAATTGTAGACTCCGTGACCCTTATGAGGTTCACCAATTATGAGTGAGTACATCCCGTGTTCATCTTTTTGGGTCTGGGTTACCTCACTCAGTATAGTGTTTTCTATTCCCATCCATTTGCATGCAAAATTCGAGAAGTCATTGTTTTTTACCGCAGCGTAGTACTCTAATGTGTATATATTCCACACTTTCTTCATCCATTCTTCCATTGAAGGGTATCTAGGTTGTTTCCAGGTTCTGGCTATTACAAATAATACTACTATGAACATAGTTGAACAAATGCTCTTGTCATATGATAGGGCATCTCTTGGGTATATTCCCAAGAGTGGTATTGCTGGGTCCAGGGGTAGGTTGATCCCGAATTTCCTGAGAAACCGAAACCCGAACACACTGAACCTGATAGAAGAGAAAGTGGGAAGTACCCTACAACAGATGGGCACAGGAGATCGCTTCCTATGTATAACCGCAGCAGCACAGACATTAAGGGCAACATTGAATAAATGGGACCTACTAAAACTGAGAAGCTTCTGTAAAGCAAAGGACACTGTCACCAAGACAAAAAGGCAACCTACTGACTGGGAGAAGATCTTTACCAACCCCGCAACAGACAAAGGTCTGATCTCCAAAATATATAGAGAACTCAGGAAACTAGACTTTTAAATGCTAATTAACCCAATTAAAAAATGGGGCACTGAACTGAACAGAGAATTCTCAACAGAAGAAGTTCAAATGGCCAAAAGACACTTAAGGTCATGCTCAACCTCCTTAGCGATCAGGGAAATGCAAATCAAAACATCTTTGAGATATCATCTTACACCTGTCAGAATGGCTAAAATCAAAAACTCCAATGATAGCCTTTGCTGGAGAGGCTGTGGAGGAAGGGGAACACTCATCCATTGCTGGTGGGAATGCAATCTTGTGCAACCATTATCCTTTTTTTAAAAAAATCACTTCTATTGAAAATTAGGTTTTTATATCTTCTGCTCACTTAAAGGGTTATATCCCAAAATAAATTGATAGGAAGAACAATTATGCTATTATGCACATATATAAATAGTTGTACTTAAAATTTCCTTTCAAAGTGTGCTAAGAAATTTACTTAAGTTATTTCTTAACTGCAAAGTTATTTGCCACACCACACGTTGTATTGAATTAACAATTATTCCTTGGCTAGGGAATTTTGTGAGGTTCTGAAATATAACAAATTATTCACTGCCGTAGTTTGAAGAATTGATGGCGTATGCTTGGAAGTATGTGTAATGGAAATGCCATTTCTTCAGTACAATCCCATCCTCCCTTCTTCAGGGTGCCTCATTAATACCCATAAATGTGGCTACTAAGGCATGAAAGGAAGCTGAAGACTGGCTAATCGTGAGAAGCAAAGCTTCCTGAGAGATAGAGTGGCATAAAAATTATCATCTCCAAATAATTTAGAACCAAATAATATCAAACCAGTGGACATTTGTTGAGCCTCTCCATCTTTCCCTTCCACGGTTCCCATATTTTCCTCCCTAAGGCAGACGGTCAGCAGCAGCCTTCCCTCGGGATTGATAGGCTCTAATGTTCTCAGTGCTGTCTTCAGACGTGCCTACTGCTGTTTGGTGTCAATCACATAAAACTGTGTACAGCTCTGCTCCACAGAGAAGCAAGAGGCAGCACCTTCCTTTCTGCCATTTCAGGGCAGCAAAATTGAGTGCCTCAGCCTCAACACTAAATACCAATTTCATTTCTAGTGCAAAAACCAATAAGGAAGCTTAGATTTCTCACAGAAGCCAGGTAGCATGTAATAAATTCTCCATGTCTTGACAAATGTTAACAGGATAATTTCACTTACTCACATTTTAAAAATTATGTAGTATAGATAAAAACCAAGACAAGAAACAACAATATCATTTAATTGTGCTATAGCATCTATATTATCAAAATATAACATTATTTAATTACAGTAGAAATTTGACTCTATATATGAGACAGAGAAAAGCAGAATAAAGCTATATAATGTGCAACCAGACTGTCTGAGCTCAGATTCTATGTCCACATCCTAAGTACATGGCCTTGGCATGTTTCTTACCACCCACATGTTGCATTTTCTTTGTGTAAAATGGGAGTGATAGTAGCTGCCTTCTAGTGTGCTTTCCTGGATCTGTATGGATTTGATACTGCTGGTTATTATTATGATTATTATGAAATAAGAGTCTCTCTATGAGCTCTCAGGGGAGGCATGATGATTAGCAGGCATCAAATGCTTTCATGGGATTTAGGCAGATGGCTCAGCAGTTAAAGTATTCAGCACAAGAGTAACAGGAACAAGTTCAGACCCCTAGAACACACTAACTGCCCAGTGGGCTCAGCAGCCACTTTCACCTCCAGCCTCAGAAGGCAGAGAAGGGGCCTCCTGAAGCAAGCTGGCTATCTTCTCACAGGACTGGTGAGCTCTGAATGTGATTGAGAGAAGTTGTCTCGAAGAAGAAGGTGGAAGAACAATCAAGGAAGATTTCCTTTATCAACCTCACTAACACACATACATGAACACCACACATGCACAGGCACACGCAAACACACACACACACACACACACACACACACAGAAAAAAACTTTTCCCACTACTAATTCTCTTTCTTTCTTACAAATGCTGATGTCAACAATATAAAATGCCAACCATCTTTTTTGTTTTTGAAGCTCCAAATTTCACCTATGGAAACCCAAGTTAATGAAGAATAATATTTCTATATCTCAAGAGATGTTTAAAAGGCTAAAAATTATAAGGTATGCACTCAATATTTTAAATTCCTAATGTTTTTAACCATTAAAAAGACTGTTTCTTGCTTATTTTCCAGCATATTAAACAAGTTACAAGAGCAATCAGGCTAAAATTTTTAAGAAATAATAAAAACATTTAAAAACTATTAAAAATATCTCCATGTGTCATCGAGCCCAGACCCCTCCCAGACTCCAGACTCTGGGTGAAAATTAAGAACACGTTAGCAATAGCACGCTGTAATAAATGGCAGTTATCGATAGTAAGACAAACCTAAGGGGCAGTGACAGCTACTTGAAAAGGCAAAGTCATTTCTCTTTTTTCCTTGCTCTATGTGTCTGACATTTCTTAAAATCCCTGACTTTATTCATGTGCCAAACAAACATCTTCATACAACTCCAGAGTCTAAATTAAAATGCTTGTGCATGTGTAAGGTTTAAACAAAGCTGATTTTCTTGATTCCTCAATTCTTTTCTTAAAATCCTTGATTCTCAGGCACCATCCTTAAAAGAAACACTGGTCACCAGTGCCACCTAGCGGCAGTTACCCGTTTTCAATTACGTCGCAGGCTGTTGGAATAGGTGCATTTCCGAAGGAAAATGAATCCCATACAGTGGGCTGCTGTGAGTCAGGTTCTGAAAACACCGGTTATTCATCTGCTATCGAGAAAAGTAATAAGGAGGGAAACTTCCCTGAGACTCATGAAGCTTCCTCTCAACTGTTACGGGAGCCTTAATCTTTCCAGTCTCTCCTGTCAATGGCTTTGATCTTGGCTGTTATTTCCTTTTATAGCATATAATCTCTCAGAATTACTTCAAATATAGCCAGCTCTATTTTTAAAACTACAAAGAGGGAATGAATTCTGCACGAGTTTCATTAGGTATTTCAGGATTAGACAGTGAACTTCATGTGAACACGTGCTCCTAGATTTTAACATTTTTTAAGTGTTAAAAAAAAATAAGCTACTCAGGTCCACCTCTCCTTTTATGACTCCAGCCACCAAATACCTGTTAGTCTGCATTTTCGTGGCAAAATCCTGGAGCAGAACTAGATTCCATAACCTTCTGAACATGTTTTCAGACAGTCTTTATGAAGGAGGAAAAGTAGCCCCAACTGATAATCAGAATTTTTACCTATTCCGCAGAATCTTATTTTCTTATGGTCATTACACCCACTTGATACGGTAACATTGACTGCCATCCCAAGTAATCAATAGGTTAGGCACAGAGACTGAGGTCAGAAGTTCAAGGCTGGCCTGGGCAACACAATAAAAGCTTGTCTCGGTTTAAAAAACCTCAACCTTTGAAATGGAATGATAGGTTTACTGCCCTTTCCCTTTCATCCTTGTCTTTTAAGCATGTTTATTTGCCCTGGGCTCACCACTTAGCACAATTAATTATCTATATAAGCAAGATTAGATGGTATTCTATGATGTCTCTCAAAAAGGAAAATTGCAAAGCCAACTTAATTCCAGATTTTTGTTAATAAAGATCAGGCTTTGTTACCCAGGAAATGTTGATATGAACAGAATTCAATATACATAACCAGAAAAGCCTGCTTTAGAAAGAAAGCATGGGGTCTCTTATTCAAAACACTGAGGAAGTTCCTAAACTATGAAACCTTTTCTTCCACGATAACCTCCTGACATGTTACCTTGCTTTCTGTACTCACAACTCAGTGACCTTGTGCCACAAGACAACAAAGTATAAAATGACTAACACGCTGTACCTCTCGCGCTATGTGATGAGCATGTGCAGCTGATGGAGGAAGGTCATTGGTTAAATAAAAAGAAACTGCTTGTCCCTCATTGGTTAGAAGATAGGTGGGAGGAGTAAACAGAACAGAATGCTGGGAGGAAGAGGAAGTGAGCTCAGACTCCACAGCTCTCCTCTCGGGAGCAGACGCCTCAGAGAGACGCATGCTCCCAGCTCCCAGGCAGACGCACGCGATGAAGCTCCAACCCAGGATGGACATAGGCTAGAATCTTCCCGGTAAGCGCACCTAGGGGCACTACACAGATGATTAGAAATGGGCTAAATTAATATGTGAGAATTAGCCTAGAAGAGGCTAGATAGAAATGGGCCAAGCAGTGATTAAATGAATACAGTTTGTGTGTTGTTATTTCGGGCATAAGCTAGCCAGGCAGCCGGGGTGCTGGGAACGCAGCCCCGCCGCCCTTATTACTACATGCAGTCATAAAAATTCTGCAACTTGTGTTTCATAGTCCACACATAAAGATGCAGTCTGTAGAAGCAGAGAAGGGATGCCCAAAACTAACTCACACTGGCAACCAGAACATTCTAACAGCATCCTGCGTTTTCTCAGTCATGAATAAGGGAGGCTGAACATGAAAGGAATGGTAGCTGGCCTGTTTAGTATTTTCTACACAAGTCATTGGTAGATAGGGAGAAGCAAAAATAAATAAATAAATAAATAAATAAATAAATAAATAACAAGAAATTGTACGTTATCCATGCTCATGCATGACACCAAGTTTCTTTATTCAAAGCAAGTTCTGTAGCCTCTCAGAACTGCTTGTGGCTGTGGGCACCCCAGTTATTCAGCCACAGACATAAGAATTTCCCTTTATTTGTGTGATCCTCACTGAACCATCATGAATCAGATACGTTCACTGGAATTTTGTACTCTTAGGGTCTTGCAATATTTAAATATCTGAATGTGATGTGGGGGAAAATGAAAGCATTGTTTGTTTCTTTGCTTGTGTCCCAGTTTTCTTTCTATAGCAACTTGAGGGATAGAGTTTATAACTATTATAGCTATTCTCAGTTGTCAACTTGATTACATCTGGAATTAACTAAAAATCCAAACCACTGGACACACTGGGAAGGGATTTTTTAGTTACTTGGATTATTTGGGGCAGAAAGTATCAAATTAAATCCAGATCATATGAGATAGGAAGACCAGCCTAAGATCAGGACCTTGCCTTCTAATGGCCATCTTTATAAATGACTGTTGTAGGAGTGGTGGGGCTGCGTCCCCGGCACCCGGCCGCCCACATGGCTAGCTTTAGCTTATGCCCCAAAATAATTACACGGAAACTGTATTCTTTTAAACACCGCTTGGCCCATTTCTATCTAGCCTCTTCTAGGCTAGCTCTCGCACCTGGATTAGCCCATTTCTAATAATCTGCTGTAGCCCATGAGCTGGCTTACCAGGAATGATCTTAACTTACATCTGCCTGGAGTGGGAGAACCATGGCGACTCCCTGACTCAGCTTCTTTTTCCCAGCATTCCGTTCTGTTTACTCCACCTACCTAAGGGTTGGCCTATCAAATGGGTCTAGGCAGTTTCTTTATTAATAAGAAATCACTCTTTGCAGACGCCGCTGTCCCCTCTCACCGCTTGCTGCAGCCATGGTCAACCCCACCATGTTCTTCGACATCACAGCCTATGGCGAGCCCTTGGGCCGTGTCTCCTTCGAGCTGTTTGCAGACAAAGTTCCAAAGACAGCAGAAAACTTTCATGCTCTGAGCACTGGAGAGAAAGGATTTGGATATAAGGGTTCTTCCTTTCACAGGATTATTCCAGGATTCATGTGCCAGGGTGGTGACTTCACACGCCATAATGGCACTGGTGGCAGATCCATCTACGGAGAAAAATTTGAGAATGAGAACTTCATCCTGAAGCATACAGTCCTGGCATCTTGTCCATGGCAAATGCTGATCCAAACACAAACGGTTCCCAGTTTTTTATCTGCACCACCAAGACTGAGTGGCTGGATGGCAAACATGTGGTCTTTGGGAAGGTGAAAGAAGGCATGAACATTGTGGAAGCCATGGAGCGTTTTGGGTCCAGGAATGGCAAGACCAGCAAGAAGATCACCATTTCCAACTGTGGACAACTCTAATTCTTTTGACTTGCGGGCTTCTTACCCACCAGACCATTCCTTCTGTAGCTCAGGAGAGCACCCCAGCCCCATCTGCTCGCAGTACCCTGTAATCTCTGCTCTTACTGAAGTTCTTTGGGTTCCATATTTTCCTCATTCCCCTTCAAGTCTAGCTGGATTGCAGAGTTAAGTTTATGATTATGAATAAAAACTAAGTAAGAAAAAAAATAAGAAATCACTCCCACATCAAATGACAAATGGAAAAAAGGTTTTGCTCCTTGCCTACTTGCCCTCACCCTCATTGGCAGGTCCATTCTTTCTCTGGTATTAGAACCTACTTCTTTGGCATCCCAATATATACTCAATACCAGCTGAGGACATTCAGCCTCATAGACTGAAAAATTACTGGATTTTTGGACTCTACATCAGAAAAAGCTGTTCTTGGAATAGCTGGACAACAGCCTATAAACCACTCTAATAAATTTATGTATGTATATGCACATGTGTATATATATGTGTGTATATATATGCATTCATCTATCAGTGCTGATCCTCTAGAGAACACTGACTAATATAGCTTTATCTCGTTTTATAGCTTACAGTTCATCATAAACAGACACTGGGGCAGGAGGTCAAGGCTGGGACCTGGAGGCAGGAACTGAAGCAGAGACATGGAGAAACTACTTATTAGTATCTTCATCGTGGCTTGCAAAACTTTCTTTCTTATACAGCCAAGGACCACCTGCACCACACAGAATGGGCTAGGCAATCCCACATCAATTGTTAATCATAAAAATACACCAAAGTCTTGCCCACAGGCCAGTATGATGGAAGTGTTTTCTCAATTGAGGTTCCTTCTTCCCAAATGATGCTAGCTGATGTCAAAATAAAAATTAAAGAAACTAAAGAAAGAAAACCTCACCAACACAGTTTGTTTGTTTGTTTGTTTGTTCGTTTGTTTGTTTGTGACAAGGCACCATCACCTCCCAGCCTAGCTTCACAATTGCTACACCACCACACCTGGGGCACCCTGTGTCTCCTCTACTCTTGTTCCTTTTCCATTGCCCCTCCATATTGCACTCATATAACTTCAATTCAAAGACAAGATTATAAATATATTAAAGACAATGTTAGAATAACATTAAGACAATTACAGGACCCATCTTAGCACAAGTCCCTTTGTGACTCTGGATGAAGCAGCTAGATTGACTAACCCAAAGGTCCGTCACATCTAATACTTCCTATTACTTCGTAATGAACTTAATTCAGCTTTTGAATTACAAGTTTTAACTTTTACTTTCAGAAACATAACACGTAATAAATATCTATATGCTAATAAAACTAAGTATGAATTAATAAAGTAGCACAATACACATACTAATAAAAAAACTTATCAGGTTTCTGTTCACTTAATATGGCAGAGCACACATTTATCTCCTTTTGGGCTGGGGCATCATTAGCATAATAATATTACTTTTATTAACTTATAACTTGCCAGCTACAAATAATCAAGTGTGGACACTGTAAGTAAATAAACAGATTTGGTAAAATCAAAAGAAAGAATTTACAAACACTTCGAGCACACATTTATTCATGAAGTTCAAACCAGGAAATAGTAAAACAGGGCAAAGGAAATCCAAGGGCTGCCTGGCTACAGTGACAGGTATAGCATTTGTTATATACATATTTATAATAAATATATATCATAATCCATGACCATATGACCTATTTCATCTGTAATGAATAATTGTCAATAAGATACTGCATTCATAAAATAAACATAACACACTATAAAGAAAAACTTTCAGATAAGAAGAAAAGCTTTTGGATATTAGATATTATTGTCAAAATAAATCTAATGGGAAATGTGTAGAATATAGCTAAAGAAATCTCAACTACAGAAAGGAAGCCTTAAATAGAAAAAATGTCAAAGATTCAGAGGACTATTCTAAGATGTTTATATCCAAATAATGCAGAAGAACAGAAGAAGGAGGGAAAGGCATTCACAGCAGGGCTAACAGACATATCTATCCCTTCAGGGATGTGCGGGCTTCAGATTTAAAGGAATCAGTCTATGCTAGGAAGGGTACGCAGCCTGGAAAACTCCACATCTCTGAGAACACAGAAAGGATCCAACAGACAGCTGAAAAGACAGTTCACCTGCAAAACAGTAAAAGCCAGAGGCATTCATCCTCTTGTCAAGTCATAGGAAGTAAAAAGTCAGTGAAGAAAAACCTTCTGGTTTCCAAAATTACTTTTAACCCAGGTTCCTATAGGCAGCCTTATAGGTACTGATGGGATTCTAATAAAGATATTTTTAACATGCAAGGATTCAAGTTTATCTTAAGTGCACCATGTCTTAGCGTTAGAAATGCATTACAAGAAAATGGGATAATGTTCTATGAAAACAAGGACGGAAGGTATTGGGTCCCGAAACAGTGATTCCAATCCCAAAGAGGAATGGATTGAAATTCCTGAGTGATAGCCATGCAGTTGTACTTGGAAGTGCTCTAGAGGACTGGAATCAGAAGATAGGCGGTGAAATTCCCATCAGCAAGAGAAGATGAAAACAAACACAATAGATACGAGTTGGATTTAGAAGTTGATGATAAAGCAAAGGCACTTGGTGAAATGTAAGAATGAAAAGTTGCCAGCATGGCACCTCACCAGGAACAACTGTACTGCTGGCGTGTTACTTGGGTGCACAATGAGAAGTACAAATGTGTGCCTACATGAGTCCAGATTGCCAGGAATTAGCAGTTCAGGAAGAGTTCAATGGGTACAAGATGTCCTGGGTGAACCTGTCACATAAAAACATGGAAGGCAGAGTGCATGGGGACCGGGAAACCCAGGCATCATCACGAGCTAACAGAGATAATTATGGACTCTTGAGACTCTTACAAGATGGACCAATGTCTTTTGCTAATTGAATAGCTTCCATTGTGATTATCATTTCCCTCCTGACTACCTGTGAAAGGAAAGGAAGGAAAGAAGCTTGGGGATGAAGAATACAGATTGTGGTGTCGCTATGAAAACAGTCTCAGAGGGTGACAGAGTAAAACCTGTCCTTTACTGAGTCCCATGATGAGCATTGGTGGCTGGTAACTAGAATCCCAGTCACACTTAGTCATTAGTTAAAGGTGCCCACAGGGAGTGCAGCACCTCTGTTCAGTGCTTTAACCCATCTCAGGCACTGCAGCTTGCATTGCCAACTGACTGCACTTCTTGCTGGAGAAGCATCCTCAAAAAGATTTTTTTTTTTTGAGTGACACAGCACAGTTCTTCCAATATATACAACACAGAACCCTAAGGACAGAACCACAAGACTATATCCAATTATAGTCTGAAACTTATTTTTACTGTAATAAAATGTCCAGATATGGTCTAGCCATATACCAGATTTTTTAAAAACAAAAGACAAGCTGCTTACCCAACATACCCAGTAAAAGCCACTGAGTTACCACAGGTTCACATTGTAAAAACTCCAAGGGCTCATATCTGTGTCTATTATGGAATCTTGAAGACCTTGGATTTGCAGCCTAAATGTCCATTTTCTCTTGTTTTGCCTGCATAGAGGGAAGACATTTTTGACCTCTACCATCCTTAGAAACATTGGAAATGGGGCCTCACACCCATAGCAACCTACTTCCCATCAATGTATCTTTGGTGATTTGCATGGTGTTTTCAATATCTGAAGCAACACAGGCAATTGCTGACCTGACATGTGATCAAGTGTCATGTTCACTCAAAAGTTTGATAGCTTTCTAGTGTTTCAGTGTTCAAGAATTAAACATAGCTGATTTCACCAACACATTGTTTCTAATCGTTTAGATTACAGTGTCTTGTGCTCTTCCTACAAACTTTCCCTTGTAAAGTTTTTCTAAAGAAGCAAAAGCAGACACTAGACATTGAGTGTTTACATCCTCTTCCTCAGGAGCCCCTAGATCACTTAACACATAATCTACCTGTAATCAGAGTCATGCTCGCGCCCCTTCACCACAAAATTTAGAAGATGTTACCTTCTCTTTGCAACAGATTGAGACCAATACAGAAAAACATAACCAGTCATAATATATCTATAAAACACTCCCACACCTATGACTCAAAGAACATTGTAGAGGAGGGTGTGGCAGAAAAACTGTGAATGTCAGACAAGCAGGGATTTGGCTGTGAGCTGTGTCTCCTAGTGACATCAGAAAGTATACCAGCAAAGTCTTGACCACCTAAACATGAGCTACACAAGAAGGACACCAAAACACATGCCAAACTGCATGAGGAACAGCCCACCAAGCCTTTACCTTACACAAAGAACTATAGGTAATTAAGTAAAGTTAATAGTGGAGAGCTGACCGTCCTCAGGGATGAGTGCACTAATTGGAAAAGGGGAAATGTAATTAAAATACAGTCTCAAAAACAAACCAATAATATGCTACCAGCATTCCATACTACAATGTCTACTTCCATAAACAATCAAACAAATCCATCTGCTTTGGTATCTCAGATGTACAGCACTCTACTTTCATAAATCAAGCTGTATTAATAGTAATAGCTTGGGTTTAGCTGCATGAGACATAAACCTGAGCTAATGTACTGTCTATTTCTCTTACATGAACAGCAGGGAGAAAGAGCAGAGGAGCTCTTTCCTTCAAGGATATATTGCATCATCTTCACTCAGAGCTGCCTTGGTTAAAACATGATGTCATAATACACAAAACATAATAAATACCATGGCTCTGCCCACATAAGTGTAGTGAGGAGCAGTTGGCTGCTTTCCCACCCAGCTCCGCACGGGCTAGCTTTATACCCGAAATAATTACACAGAAACTGTATTCTTTTAAGCACTACCTGGCCCATTAGTTCCAGCCTCTTATTGGCTAATTCTCACACCTTGCTTTAACCCATATTTAATAATCTGTGTAGCACCACGAGATGTGGCTTACCAGGAAAAATCTTAACCTGTGTCTGTGTCGGGTGGGAGAATCATGGCAACTGACTGACTCAGCTTCTTTCTCCCAGCATTCTGTTCTGTTTACTCTGTCTACCTAATTTTCTGTCCTATTAAAGGGCCAAAACAGTTTCTTTATTTAACCAATGAAATCAACACAAAACAGAAGATTCTCCCACATCACATAAGGAAGCAGGAAAAAGAGTGACCATGTAAACCACCAAAAATCTCAGCATTCTCTTAGTGGACAGTAAATGAGGAAGAGCCTCCTCAACTGGCCCCACACGTTCCCCTTACTCCACTTTCCTAAGAGGGATACCTGACAGTTCACCTAATCAGCACTGATATGAATCCCTAGCTCCCAGAACATAAGATAATCAGTTCCTTCTGCGTCCTAGATATCGAGACTCTTTAATCATACCTCTTTCAAAGCCATGCTCATCTCAGCCTTCTGTAAAATCTCACACTGTTCTGGCTGGTTGCTGTGTTCTATGAACTATAAGTTCATATTTAACTCTTTGTTAGATTTTAGTTATAACAGCTGAGGTTGTGTTGATATCAGAGATGTCTCAGGGAGCTTTTGTTTGCTCCACAAAATCCACTGAAGCATTAATCTCCTACTTCAAATGTGTAAGAATTTCTACGACACTAATGTAACAGCATAGCAACTAAAATTTCTTTCATGCCATAGTTTAATAAATATACTATTTGTCTTGCAGGCCTCTTTAAAGTTTTAATAGCTCACAAAGACTTGCTTCTTTTTTAAAATGTATTTATCTATCACAGTATTGTAGATATAAATTTTAAAGCAAAAAATACTAAGAAATGTAAGAAAATAAACAAATCTATAATTTCTACAAAATAAATTAGTACTATAATACTTCAGCACATATTCTTCAAGGAAAGATAATTTCAAAACTTTTCATTGAAAAGTACATGAGTTTTTCAGTTCTCAGAATCTAGTGATTACTGATGATTATTCTTATTCATAACTACCAGGACGCCACCAACTCTGCTAGCATTCTTCTCTGGACCACTTTCTCCTAGGCATATATTTAACGTCTTTTATGTTTTCAGTTTTTAGACAAAAGCAAAAAATGCTTGACTTTCAGAGGTATAGTGACATATTACACCATCTACAGCCATAAAACTAAGCACAAAATATTTTTATGTACTTCATTTTTTCCATCCCAGGGGTTATAGGCATCAATATATAAATTTTCAAGAGAAAGGGATTCCTGCAGTATAAATTTATGTTTTACTATCTTTTGCAGTTCTGAAAAGCTACAATAAGACATATTCTCTCAACTTTCAAATCAAATTTCTAAAAAATATTTTTGAATGTTAATCATTAAATTATATCTACCAATTCTTGTCTGCATCACAGAGTTGTGATGAAAATAAATGAATAAATAAATTTCAGAGAATTTGAGCTCTTGAAAGAAAGAACAGTATACAAAAGTGAACTATTATTTTATCTACAAATCAAAGATCAATTTTGAAATGAAACAGTACACTCCATTCAATATAGACATTTCCCAAGGTCATTAGCGTCTATCACAATGAAAAGTTAATCATTGATTGCTTGATGATTTCCCTTTTCTGTAATGTGTCCTTCAAATCCAAAGTACTTCACGTAAATGATCTTTTCTATATTGAAAAACAATACTGCTGGAGTAAACGGACACTCATGTTTATGAAGGGAGAAATTACAGAGATGAAGGCTACTCCTGTGAAATTCCAAATGGTATCTACCCATGGTAGGCAACAGAAGTGTAAAACTGAAATCAGGATCAGTCCCTTCCTTTATGGTTTTGTTTTGTTTTGTTTTTTTGTTTTTTTGTTTTTTTTGCTTATTAACCATTGTGGTAGCCTATTGCTTTTTATATAGGCTTTTGTAAATGTTTGAAAACCAAGGAAAAAATGATGCCTCACAAAACAAGAACAGTACTAAATACGAGGGGGTGGGGGGAAGCTAGGATGATTATAATATCACTCGCCATTTCTATATCTTTTTTATTGATTTTTATTGAGTTCTACATTTTCTCTGCTCCCCTCCCTGCCTCTCCCCTTCAGTCCCCTTCTATATCTTTTTCAATGATTATAATAAAAATATTTTATTATAAGATTTAAACTTACTTGCATTTTAACAACTAATAACTAGTGCCAGCAAAGTATTTTGCTTTATTGCTTTCTGTACCTTTTAAAAATAAACCATTACAATAAGGTATGACTTTAACAAACTAAGCCAACTATAGATGCCCACAGGAGAGCCCTGCGTTCATTATTTCCTTCCTTTGTATAATTTCTGATACTTATCTCAAAAATACATTATATAAGTTGTTTGCCCAGTATCCTCTAATACTCTCCATTAAAGTCATTTATGTTTATTCCTCTAAAGGATTATCTGGCTACTTCTTTTCATAGCTTCATAAATTTTCATATAACTATACCTCATTGTCATAAATATTATTTCTTCTTGCCTTGCAAGACCCTTTTTTAAAGCTAGAGTAAAGGAAATGGACAGCTAAATACATATGTTACAAAGTAAGCTCAATTACCCACTCCTAGGTTACCCTACACATCTGATAGATCATAGAAATTATTGTAAATGACAGCTAATAATTACTTAGCACTAGTCTTTTTCCTAGTCTTAAGCTTAGTATTCTAGGTTCATCGCTATCTCTGAAAGAAACGGAGAGATCCAACATTTGAAACATTACTGTCTTCTTGTAATAGTTAGGAATGCACAGTGGTGTCAGCCTCAGTTCCCAGATCTCTGAGTACTTGTCTGCACCTCCATTGCCTTTGGTTGCCACCTCCCCTTTGAGTACTGATCTGAGCTCTGAACAACTCTCTCATGCCTGTGTCTCTCTTGTGACTGCTGTGAGGTTCCTACTGCTTCCTGTGAAATTGCTTATGCCTCTGGAATCTCTGTATACATTTGTTAAAGCTAGATAATCGCCCTCCACATATTTCTGAGTTATTGTTTACTTAATAGATTGTGCTTTTCCAACAAATTCTCTCAGCCTGGGTACAGCCATCTCTTTCCATGCGCATAGCAAGCATCTTATGACATTTGGCAATTGTAAGCTGCTTGACTCTATTTTACTTCATGGTTCTACAGTTTTGCTGAGGTTAATTTGGGAGAGTAAAATCAACTACTCTGACTCACTCATCGTCTTTACTAGAAATCAAACTCTTAATGTTTGTTTGTAGCAGTTGAAAACAGGATCTGTGTTAAATCCTAAAATCATGGTCAGTGTATACATATACACCAATGTATACATAAAATATAAATAAATAAATAAATAAATAATAGAAAATAAATTGTATATCATTAAATTTTAAAAAATACTGCTACTCAAAAAATACTGCTGTGAAAATTAGAAGGAAATCTCAAGATTAGTGGAAAAGGCTTTTGAAAATATATATCTATGGACTCATAAATACATACATAAGTATATAAGTATACATATAAAAAGAGATACAATTCCAGGGATTGCAGAAGACTTTGTGAAGTTATTTGCCTCTGCAAATATGATAGTAGAATTTAGGGTCATCAGACGAAGCAGTCTGAAGGTTAGATGTGAGATAAGAGAGGCTAAGGCAGAGGAACCCGTAAAAACAAGCAGAAGTCTCCAAAGACGGGCTAGTTCCTCAGTCTCTCACAGGCGTCGACTTTGGAAGTTTTGTGACTACGGTGACACAAACATCTGCTGGCACAAAGACTAAGATGGTTACCACACCACAGAGATTCACCGTTATTTCTGGGACAAGAAGTCTGAGCGTAAAGCCAGACAAGTTGATTCCTTCCCAAGGGCCACAGAGGAGAATCTGTCCCCTGCTTCTAACTAGCTTCTGAAGGTTTTCTGGGATCTTTGCCATTCAAGGCTTCTGCTACATTTTCATCATCTCCCTTACCTTTGCATGCATTCTGTCTAGATGAACATCTGCTATTTCGGACCAGATTACCCTTTTTATAAGAGCAAGCATTGTATTGGACTAGAACTCACCGTATTGGGCTGTGATGGCAAAACTGTCAGAAAGATGTCACACTGATGACTTTGAAGACAGAACTGAGGTCAAAGTCAATGGGCACAAATTCTCTCCAAGAACACGAGAAAGAAGCAGGTCCCTGTCAGCCCTTTTACTCTAGCCCAAGTAACTGTAACTCTGATCTATGAACTGTAAGATGGAGCATTTGTAAGCCAAGTACTCTATAGTGGTGGTACATCTGCCATAGAACCTAGTACATACAGGTATTCCCATGCTGCCTTCACAGACCAGAAAGTTAAGCAGAGAAACCAAGGACTAGGCAAGCACTAGCTGGTGACACAGCCCTGCCCATGCTCTGGGGACTGGGTTCAGTAGCAGGTGACACAGCCCTGCCCATGCACTGGGGACTGGGTTCAGTAGCAGGTGACACAGCCCTGCCCATGCACTGGGGACTGGGTTCAGTAGCAGGTGACACAGTCCTGCCCATGCACTGGGGACTGGGTTCAGTAGCAGGTGACACAGCCCTGCCCATGCACTGGGGACTGGGTTCAGTAGCAGGTGACACAGTCCTGCCCATATGCTGGGGACTGGGTTCAGTAGCAGGTGACACAGTCCTGCCCATATGCTGGGGACTGGGTTCAGTAGCAGGTGACACAGTCCTGCCCATATGCTGGGGACTGGGTTCAGTAGCAGGTGACACAGCCCTGCCCATGCACTGGGGACTAGGTTCAGTCCAGGGCCCTTTCCACAGTGCAGACAGCTTTCTGAATGTGAGCAAGTTCATGAGAGAAAACGACTCAAAGAAACTCCAAGCACAGGGTCTTAGAAGAGACCCTTCATTTTCTAAAAAAGCAGCCATGGACATTTTTACTCTCAAAGCCCTGTGAACTAGAACTGAGAATGCATAGCACTAGCATGTGTGGAATCATGTGTGTATGTGTGGAATCATGTGTGTATGTGTGGAATCATGTGTGTATGTGTGGAATCATGTATGTATGTGTGGAATCATGTATGTATGTGTGGAATCAAGTATGCATGTGTGGAATCATGTATGCATGTGTGGAATCATGTATGTATGTGTGGAATCATGTATGCATGTGTGGAATCATGTATGTATGTGTGGAATCATGTATGCATGTGTGGAATCATGTATGTATGTGTGGAATCATGTATGTATGTGTGGAATCATGTCAGGTATGTAACCTGAAGGCTAAAGCCAGAAATCCAATTTAAAGTATTTCACTCAGGATCTGGCCAAGAGCCGAGCACATATATCAATCATTTTAAGCAATTCTAAATCAATTTATGTTAATGACCTTCCTTTAGCTTACTGTCGGGAGTCTCAGTTTATAAGAAATCAAATAAATGACCCTGACCTTTTTCAAATTTTGAAAAATTGTTCCGAGAAGTAATTTGTTTTATTTGGACAGCAGGTTAAGTGTCAAAGTTAATACATCTCTTAGAAAAACTGACTTAACATACTAAATTATAAAGCAATTGAAAGTGTCTCCAGGGCCTCCAGGTCCTTGACAACATTAATTGCTCTTGTAGTAAACCAATGTATAGATAGACCACCGCAGCTACACATTTCTTAACCCATGCAGCCATCATCCAAATAAGAGATATGTAGCTGATGATCCCCAGAATTGTGCCTCTCACAGCACCCCTAAAGTTCAAGATTTTTCAGGACTATATACTCTCCTCACACATTCATAAAAATCTGTTCTTGTTCATGAGAGGAAAGTAGCCACTTAAATACTGATTTTTAGAACTAAGAAGTATCTTTCTGGTTAATCTCCCTACTCAAAAGTCACAAAGCATAAAATTAAATTTAATATTAAAGTTTTACTTTTAATTTCGGTTTCATGTTTTTATTACTTATATCACTGTGTGCACGTATACAAATTCTACCTATTTGTTGAAGAAATACTTTTAAACACAAAGGAAAGGGGGCTGGAGAGATGGACCAGCACTAGCTGCTCTTCCAAAGGAAAAGCTGGGGTTTAGTTCCTAGCACTCAAATGTCAGATGACAATTGTCTGTAACTTCAGTTCCAGGGGATCTGGCACCCTCACATAAACTAGCAAAACACCACTGTACATTAAATCAATAAAGAAATCTTTCAAAAGAACACAAAGGAAAATCCTGTAATTCTATCACTTAAAGAGATCATTTCCAGTCTTCTTATACATGCCATCACCCACAATTGATCTCTCTATTAGCAGATGTTACCAGTGTAGCCACTGAGGTAAAGACAGCACATGCACCTTTCAAACAATACTCCTATAAGATAATATTTTCCAGACTTCTCAAGTTCTCTACCTACTCCAGCAACTTCATATTTAAAAGATGGAAACTTTATCAGAATTAAAAAAAAAAAAAACCTTACTCTCTATTTGGAAACGCTTGTCTTTGAACCTCACCTTCCATCTTTTTTCAGCTCTTAGCATCTAATGATGTTTAACTTCTCAAAAACGCTGAAGCCGGGCTTTAATAACAGCTCCCCCTGAGTGGGGTTTCACATTCTCCACCATGGTCAGTTTCAGCACACTGAATACAAACAGAAATTAGATAAAGATCTCATACTGACCTGAACAAGATGAGAAGTCTTCTTAACCAACATGGAAAAATAGGCTTTCCCAGGTTTGTCAGGTAATAGGTGGTTTGGTATCACTTATTTCTGAGTGGTGTGATGATGTATGATTTCCTTCTGTACGTTGTGAATATTTCTTATTACTATTGGTTAATAAAGAAGCTGATTTGGCCAATAGCCAGGCAGAATAGAGCCAAGCAGGAAATCCTAGCAAAGACAAAGAGAAAAAGAAGGCAATGTCAAGGAGATTCCAGAGGCCGCTGGAGAAGCAAGATGTGACGTAACAAGCCATGAGCCTCGTAGAAAAATACAGACTAGTAGAAATGAGTTAATTTAAGTTGCAAGAGCTACTTAATAATAAGCCCGAGTTAATAGGCCAAACAATTTGTAACTAATATTAAGCATTTAAGTGGTTATTCGAGAACTGTTGGGCAGGAGAAAAACTTCCAGTTACAGTGAATCTTATAGATATAGAAATATGAAGAATAAAAAAAAGTAAAGGAAGAAAAACTAAAATCTTTCTTTCTTCCTCTTCTCCCACAGTATTGCCTGAGTCTTAGAAAGAGTGATGCTGATGTCCCATTTACAGCTGAGCACTATCAGAGGGAAGACAGTTGCTAGAGGGCATTGTCCTGTCTGTAGAAGTGTCTCAACCAGCTAAGAGAATAGCTGCTTGAAGGTGTGGTCAGAGCTACTTGGGATGGAAAAGAGTTAAGGATACACTTCCTTTATGTACAGTGACAGAAGAGAGCAGCATGATTTGTGCACCACACAGGAAAATGATTTACTGCGCATGTTAAGGTCGTTCATGTTTTCCCACGTTAAAAACATCCAGTGTTTTGTTTGGCTTGATGACCAGGTACATTGTAAATGAGGGTAAAAGTCCCCCCACCTCCACCCCGAACTGTTTCTTAGCATGAGAGTGAGAAAAGTGCTCTAGTACCTGCTAAGAGGTAAACAAAGGAGCCGGTGTGCCTGCTGCAGGAGCCTTTAGCTCCTCCCGTCCTTCACCTACAGTAGCCCGGGGAGTAAAGTCTAGCGCTCACCAGATCACAAGAGCAGATAACAATCTTTTTATCAGAAGAAGTTCTACCCTAACATGAAATGCATGCAAAGAAACATTTTTTTTTTTAATTTTAGACTCCATTCCTCCTTGACCATTTTGGTGATATACCCTCAGAGAGGCAATCATCCTGCCCCTGGTGTCGGAGGTCTCATGCCATGCCCTTCCCCTTTGTCTTTCTACACTGTTGATTTCTTTATCACATTTCAAAGCTGCTTTCATCTGTGGGCAGCTAAGCAACTCACAGCCGCTGAGTGAGAAGGTCTGGCCACTCAGGGTCACCAGGTGCTTATCTGTGTGCCTGTGACAGACCAGCAGCCAGCAGGGGTCACCAGATGCATATCTGTGTGCACTTGACAGACCAGCAACTAACAGTCAGCACAAAGAAAGAAACTTAGGAGCACAGCCCAAGGCAGCCACTGCTTCACACACAAATACCCAAATTCCCATAGTTCCATGGTGCCCTAGGCCCAGAGAATCCCACATTATCTTAAAATCCATTTCAGTTTGTACTAGGTGTAACACTTCTGTACCCTTCTGTGGTTTTTTCCAGAGGCAACAGGTCGTTCTTCTGATATGTTCTATCTTCTAGGGAACAGGCTTCATACATGGGAGTCATCCTAGTTATGAAGCTTCCAGGTGCTACTGGTCACCAGGCTTGTTAAAGGCCGGAACTTTACTTTTCAACATTTATTTTATTATTTTTGAGAATGTCACATAGGAGTACTGTGTTTAAAATTTCTTCCTGCTCTTCCTCCTTTAACTCCATGCCTCCCCAATCCCATTCAACTTTAATTATTGTTTTTACACATACAGCTGTGTGTGTGTGTGTGTGTGTGTGTGTGTGTGTGTGTGTGTGTGTTTAGGGATGGCCACCTGGGATTGAATGACCTAAAGGTAGCCCTCACCCACCATCAAAGAAGCTCCTTTTGCAGCAAATGGAAACCATGACAGAAATCCACAACAGTCCAATATGCAGAGAACAAGGGAATGTGAGGTGCCTATGCCCAATTGATACATCTACAGTGCAACCCCTAGACCTAAAGTTCAGGTCACATCATGGAAGAGGGAATGGAAAAGCTGTAAGGGCAGAGGACCAGAGCATCTGCCATCAGACTGTGTCTTCTGTATATGGCAGAAAGCTGCAGCCACAATGTTAGCATCTAGTAGTTTAAACCTTAGGCACATACCAGTGCAGACACTCTTAAAAGAAATTTGAAACAAATACTGGGAAAAGTCTGAAAATGATCTCTGAAAGGACTGCTTTGCTTTCCCTGAAAAGCTACGTGTTCCATTAGCATCCCCGCGGCACCCTGAACGCACTGCTGGGACTCCTCCACCCTCTTCTCTCTCTTGTCTTAGTCTCACCTTCTCCTCTGAGGCGAGGAAAATGGAAGTCTAAAATGAAATTTTTCCCTAGACGTAACATTTTATGTACTATTTATTAAGCTTGCATTGTGTGTCAGGTATCTAAAAGAACACATAAAAATGGTCTCTTTCTAAAATGGTCTTTTCTATTACCTTTCAGAGGAAAGCCTTTATAACTCTTCCAGATACCATAAAGCCTGAGGACGGGACTTTCCTAGACATGTCATCATTGCTGCCAGGCAACAGTGAATGTTCATTGGATTTTTCCATGATCTTTCTGTGTCATGTGATTTTCTTTAACCTTTATAACATTCTCCCAATATGCAATTCATATAGGTAGAAATTTTTTCCAAGCCCTAATCTTTGGTTTTCCCAAGTCATACAAATGGATGATACTGTCTCTATTGGATACACAGCCACACAGGTTCCCATTCTTTTTAACATAGTTCCACCAAAACCTGTTAAGTGAGTTTTAAATTTTAGTTTCTGAAGCTTTTTTTTTTTGGTATGGAAAACCATTACTTGGATAATTATGTTAAAGTAGACCAAACCAATGTATATTCTTTCTGAATTGGTACATACCAAAATGAGTTTAAATTAATACTGAGCATCCCATGTCACAAAATTTCATTGTTTTCATAAAGTTCTTCATTATAAACCCCAATAAGACTTAAGTGTTGACTCAGAAGAGGAAATCATGGTGGAGAACAGAAAAAAATCTTTAGGCATCAGTACAAAAACAGACGTGTTTTCCAAAGGAAATCATTCCAATGGAGAGCAAAACAGACATGTTTAACAAAAACACAGACGTGTTTACCAAAAGAAAAAAGAGAAATGTAAACTCCATCTCCAATCACAACGTTTAAAAGGGCTCAGCAATTATCAAAGGCAAACTGCAGTACAGGAAGCTTCGCAGAAAGAGATTCTATGTGTGCAAACCTCATACAAATCCAAAATTCATTCAATTTTTTCCTGTGACAAACACAGGCAGTGGAATTAGCCATTTTATTGGTGCGACTGTGGGCTGTAACTGAATTGTTGGTTCTTTACTAGTGTATATTAATTGTACAAAATAATAGTTTTCATTATTATATATCCATACACACATATAATGTGCTTTGATCATTTTTCTACTTCCTTTTCATATATTTTAACCATTGTATTAGTCAGGGTTCTATAAAGTAGCAAAATTTATAGAATGAATCACTATATAGAGAGGGGGAGGGTATTTATTAAATGACTTACGGGCTGCAGTCCAGCTAATCCAACAATGGCTGGCTGTACACAGAAAGTCCTAGAATCCATGAGGCTGAATGTCATACTTGGTCTTCAGTGTACACTGGAATCCTGAAGAAGCAGGCTCCAATGCCAGTGAAAGAAAGGACTCGCTAGCAAGGCGAGGGCAAGTGGAAAAGAGCAAAAATGTCCTCTTCTTCCAGGTCCATATAGATTTCAGGCAAAAGGTATGGCCCAGACGAAAGGTATGCCTTCCTGCCTCACAATTTGGATTACAAGTGGCTCTTCCTACTTAAAGTGAAGTAAAAATCCCTCATAGCTGTGTCCGCCATTTTTGGCCTTTAATTAATTTTAGGTGTGGTCAAGTTGATAGCCAAGTATAGCTATCACAAATATTGATTCTGCCTTTGAGAGAAATATGTAATAATTATCTCTCTAAATCTAGTTTATTTTGCTTAACAGGTGAGCTCCAGTTCCAACTAACAAAATTTAAATAATTTCATTATTCTTTATGGCTAATACTCTACTGTATATATAAACAGTACATTTTCTTTATCCATTCATCTACTGTTGGACACCTGAGTTGTTCCCATACCTTGACTACTGTAAAAAGTGCCATAATTAAAACTGGGTGTATGGGTGTCTGTTGTATACTGACTAATCCCTTTGGGTCAATACCCCTGAGTGGTATAACAGGAACAAACAGAAGTTCCATTTTAGCTTTCTGAGAAACCTCCGCATTGATCCCTCTAATTGCTTATTTATGTTACTGGAGCAGCAGTGAATAAAGGTTCCCTCTTGCTTGCATCCTTTCCATTATTTATGTAACAGGATTTTGTTTAGTGCAGAAAAAGGCGATGTGGGGAAAAACAGAGAAAAATAAAAACTGAAGAATTATACATTTATATAAAGCAGGCTCATCAGAGAGCAGGGTAGGAGCAATTTAGCCTGCATTAGCAACGTACTGAAGTTGCTTGGCTTTCTTAACTGAAGCAAGACAAGTCTAATAGAAAGAACATGTGCCCAAGTCAGTTTTATAAGGAAATTAAGTAGCACCTCTTGACCTGAGAAAAAATTATCTGAAGATATGCAAATACAACCAAGTAAAAGCCAACAAAAGATGTATACAAAAAGTATTAGTAGAATAGAAAGAGCAAGAAAAACAGATGAAAGTTATGACTATTCATGTTAACATTGCAAAAAATAATTGAAAAATATAACCAAATATAAATCATGGATATAAAACTCTCAGATAAACAAGTGCTTATATAAAGTGAGTTTCAAAAGAGAACTGTGATACGTGGAGATGGCTCAGTGGGCAAAGCACTTGCTGTACAAACATAAGAACCTAGCTCATATCCGCAGTACTCATGTAAAGGCACACATCAGTGTGTGTGTGTGTGTGTGTGTGTGTGTGTGTGTGTGTGGTGCTGGACTGTGAGGCAGTGAGAAGCATATGGCCAGTCAGTCTAACACAAATGGCAAGCTTTAGGTTTGGTGAAAGACCCTGTCTAAAAAAAAAGTTGAGAGACCTCTCCAAAAAAAAAAAAAAATACAGTGAGAGTGATTGAGGAAAACGTTTCACATAAGCCTTTGGCTTCTACAAGTGCAAGCATGGATA
Source organism: Microtus oregoni (assembly GCF_018167655.1). Classification (NCBI taxonomy): domain Eukaryota; kingdom Metazoa; phylum Chordata; class Mammalia; order Rodentia; family Cricetidae; genus Microtus; species Microtus oregoni. The sequence goes on along the minus strand of NW_024543091.1, from coordinate 4,944,011 downwards.
ACCATACCAACATCCACATTTATGCGTGTGCCATGTCTTTGTATCATTTTTTGTTTCTGTGGTAAAATAGTCTGACAAAAGCAACTTAAGGTATAAAGGGTTTATTTATCTCACAATTCCAAATTTCCACTGCGTCCATCACAGTGGGAAAGTCACAGGGATTGGTCACATCACACCCACAATCAAGGCACAGAGAGCAAAGACTGCTGCACGCTAGTATCCAGCTCACATCTTCCACTATTTCATAGTCCATAGTCCCCTTCCTAGGGAATGGTGGGCGGTACACTCGAGAGTTTCCTCCACAGGCACATCCACAGACCAACTTAGTCTAGATAATTTCTCACGGAGCCTCTTCTCTGGAGATTCTAAATTGTGTCTGTTGTTCTTTTTTAAAAATGCTCCAAGATCCCCGGTGGCAGTAGGCAGAGGAAATGCTGTAGGTCCCAAATGGTGGCGGCGGGCCAGTGGCGGCAGACAGCGGGCCCTGGGAGCAGTCAGTCCCAGGCAGAGATGGCTGCTGGTCCCCGAGCAATGGCTGGTTCCAGGCAGGGAGACACATGGCGGGCGGGCAGAAGACAGAAACATGGATAGACACGACATGCAGGGTGAGGTTGAATGTTTATTCAGGAGGTTATGGAGGAGGAAGGGTGAAGTGGGGGGGACAGAGAGAGAGGGAGAGAGAGAGAGAGAGAAGAGGAGAGGAGAAAGGGACAGAGAAGGGTGGAAGCAGAGAAGTGGGGAGAGAGGCAGAAGTGAAGCTGCCTCTCCGAGAGGAAGATGGAAAAGAGAGCGAGCTCAGGCCGGAAGCTGAAGATCAGCCTGCCTCAGCGGATGGGGAGGGGAATGGGTGTGGCTTGTCTCTTAAAGGGACCAAAACCATAACAGTGTCAAGTTGACAATAGTCTTTAAACATTCCAATACTTAAAAGTTCAAAGTGTCTTAACTATGCATTCCTATAAAATAAAGAACATGTGGCACGGAGTAAACACTTTATTTCAAACAGGAAAAAGCAGGAAATAAAACCATCACACAAAAGCAGAAACAAAATCCAGCAGGGAAAATGCCAACTCCAACAGCTCTATTCACAGTGTCTGGGGGTTATAATGCAATTTTAGAGTTCCAAGGGGTTTGAGTTGTCCCATCCCTCCAGCTTTCCCTCTGGCACTACAGACAACTCTTCTCTTAGACTTAGGAGTGCGCCACTCATGTTGCAGCCCTCTTGACATCTTCAGCATACTGAGGTCCACAGTACAGCTAAGGCTCCACCATCATAGATGCACATGATGACACCTGGGCAGCTATTTTCATGAACTCGGACCCGGCCACAAATTGCCTGGATTCACCTGTTCTCCATAACTTTCTCAATATTTCCTCTACCACACATTCAAAACAAGTACCACCTGGATGATGCTTCCAAGTTCTGTGCTGGCTCAGTATGTAACCTGCCTTCTCTGGACCACAGTTGTAACAGCGTCTTCTGTAACCTTGGGAAACAGTTTCTTAGGCAGCTGCAGCTACTTTTGAGGAGTAAGGAACCCCTTCTACTTAGGTTTTCTCCATTGAAATGAATTTGAATCTTTTCAAGATGGAGCCTCTGGAGTGTAGAGTTTTTGTGAAGACCAAAAAATAGGAGCCTATTCCACCTTGGCTGAAGGTCAAAGAGTCTGAAGTTGTTCAAAATTGTAGACAACAACTGTGGTTACACATCCTGACCTAGGGTGTGGTTAGTTGGTATGTTGAACATTAAGATGGCCCACGGAAGCAGAACCTCTCCACCCTAACCAAAAGTCAGAGAATCCCAGCATGCTTCTGCTCCTTTTTTTGAATTAGGAGGTTTGACCTTGGGAGTGGCTGCCTTCAGGATACTTGGTCTAGGGTGGGTTCACTGCCTAAACAATAGAATGCTTTTCTCAAGAGTTAATGATTTGATGTCTCAAGTATTGAAACAAGTAACTATTCTGGTTCTCCCTTTTATCAAGTTAAATCAGTATTTTGCCTCCCACCCCTTGTATTGGGGTATAAAATTAAACAAGGGTGACTTCGGAACTCAGAACTAAGTTGTCCTTCCAATACTTTCCTGTGTTTCTGAAATTTTTTCTTATTTCTGTTCCTCCTACTTAACATTTTCTGTAGGGGAAGCCCAGCCAATCACCTTGCTTGAAGGGCGGGGTCCCCTGAGATTATTTTTTACTTATAAAGATTGCGGGTGTTGTTCCTTTGCGGAACTACAGCTCCCAGCATTCTCCTGGACTATGGACATATTCCCAGAAGCCTTTGCATTCCTGGTTAAAAAGCGAGGGTCCTACAACCCCAGCCCTTTCTCCTCTTCTCCCCCGCCTTTCCTGTTGTGTTCACACACCTTTTACCTGCCCGCAGTTACCCCTCCCCCATTAAAAGTGCACCCACGTGGGACCGCCGCGTGTCTGTGTCTTCTTCCTTGCGTAATGTCTTTACCCTCTAACCCGCAGACAAGAAAGCCAGCCAGAAATTAAGAACAACAGCGGGCGTGCTCCCCGCATTCCCTTCTGCTTTCCTGTTCTCAGCGGGAACCTCAGTTTTGTAAGTCCTTTCCTTATTAAAGCTGAATATTCTATAATAATTTCTGTCTGCTGTTCATTTACGCCATAACAATTTTCTAACTTCACACCCCTACCCTGGAACATACAAACCCACTGTGGCTAGGGCTATGGCAAAATTCACCCTAAAATGGTGGCTCTTGACATATGGCAATCCAACATGGTGCAACTTACAACGAGTTTTGCCCTTGGGACACTTTTCCTATTCTCCCCAGTGCAGTTCAGGATGTTTCTTTAGAACTGTGAAGATCTCTTCTTCAGCACCAAACTGAATACCATTTTTCCTTGAAATGTGATATGCATAACAAATCAGCCCATTATCTGTAAATTCAATTTCACTCAGGTTCTTGGGACACAACAGAAAAAAGCTAGATTCTTAGCCAACCTAGTTATATGGATGGCAAATATCTCAACTCTACAGAGCTTTTCTTCCCATATCAAACCTCATGAGCTGGGTCTCGGCTGTTACCATTTCTTTCAGAATTTTTATCTTCAGAGCTCCCACAAGAATTGCTTACTAAGCTATATCCATAGCATTCAAAAGTTTTTCCAATCCAAAGTTCCAAACTCTGCCACATTCCTTCACAAATGGTTCCAAATGCATAAAAGCCATTTGGCCAGGCTTACCACAGTGCAGCCCCACTTCCTGGTACTATTTTCTGTCTCAGTTTCTTTTCCTTTTGTTGTGATGAAATACCCTAACAAAGGCCACTTAAGGTGGAAAGAGTCCATTCGGCTTACAATTCCCTGTTACTGTCCACAATGAGAGGGAAGTCACACTATTAGGAGGTTTAAGAGCTGAACACATTACATCCAGAGTCAGAAGAAAAGGAAAATTCATGCATGCATGCTTACCAGGGTTCAACTCACTTCACCCATTCTCACACAGTCCTGAATCCCATGCTAAGGGAATAGTGCCACCACAGTGGTCTTTCTACTTCAGTTAACCTAACCAAGATAATAACCCATAAACAGGCTCAAGAGCCGAGTTAATCTAGATAGTCTTTCATTTAGACTCCCATCCCAAGTGATTATAGATTGTGCAAATAAAAAAAAACTACACAGCACACATATAAACCACACATACACACATCAAAAGGGAGAAGTGGTATGGAGGGAGGAAAGGATTAAGGAAGGCATGGAAAATAAAAATAATGCAATAAGAACAAAAATAATGAATGATAAACTTGTAAGCATACAAAAGGACTAGGAAAGAAAAATAAAGACATCAAATAAATAATCCCATAGAGGTTATGAAAATTGCAGGCACATTTAGAACAGAATTTAGAGGATATTTTAATGAAATAAAATACTAAAAGATCAAAGGGAAACATAACTATTAAAGAGAAAAGAAAAATATAAATATAATTTGAATTCCTGAGAAATGAAATATAACAGTAAAAAATATAAAACATCATTCAAAAACTTTTTCCTCAAACAAAATAAAACTTGAATCCTCAAACTATAAATATATTACCTAGATCTGAAAAAAATTGATGAGGGTTATTAACACCAAAACATTTTTTTTTGTCAGAAGGTATCTATTGAAAGACAGGATCCAAGTCAGCATGATGTTACACACCTGTAATCTTAGCATTTGGAAGGTTGAGGCAAGGGGACCATGAATTAAAAACCAGTCTGAGCTATATAGAGAAACTCAAATGCAAAAGTAAAACTAAGATCTGGGTGTGGTAGCACAAGTCTGTAACGTTACCACTTTGAGAGGTGGAAGCAGGAAGACCAGAAACTCAAGGTTTCAAGGTCAGCTTGAATACGTGACAAATTCAAGATTAGCCTGGTGGTGTGGGAACATGGTCTGTATTCTGTCAATTATATTTTAAATAAACGCTGATTGGCCAGTAGCCAGGCAGGAAGTATAGGCGGGACAACCAGACAGAAAGTAGAGGCGGGTCAAGGAGAACAGAAGAATTCTGGGGAGAAGGAAGCCCATTCCTCTGCAGTCCTGACTAGACACAGAAGAAGCAAGATGTGATTGCCTCTCTGAAAAAGGTACCGAGCCATATGGCTAACATAGATAAGAATAATGGGCTAATTTAAGTTGTAAGAGTTAATAAGAAGCCTGAGATACTGGGCCAATCAGTTTATAGTTAATGTAGACTTGCGTGTGATTTCTTTGGACTTAATGACTGTGGGAACCAGGCAGGACAGAAAACTCAGACAACAACCTAGGCTACAATACACCCCATCTCAAAATAAAATAAGGAAGAAGAGGTTGAAAGGGACAGAGAATACCCCTGTCATAATTTTATGAGGAAAATTTAATATAGAATTATTAGCTACATGACATGGGATTCCCCTCTGTATGCTGTGAATATGATTGGTTAATAAAGAAAGCTGTCTTGAGCCTATGGCAGGGCAGAGCAGATGAAGGCAGGGAAGACGTAGCTGAATCCTGAGAGAAAGGAGGCAGAGTTAGAGAGAAGCCAGGTAGCCCACCAGAGACAGATGCTGGCAACTTTACCTGGTAAGCGACAGCCATGTGGCAATACACAGATTAATGGAGATGGGTTAAATTAATATGTAAGGGTTAGCCAATAAGAGGCTGGAGCTAATGGGCCAAGCAGTGATTTAATTAATAAATATAGTTTCTGTGTGGTTATTTTGGTTCTGGGCAATGGGAACCAACAAGCTGCCCTCTCCTCCTACAGCTAGTAAACAGTAAGCAGAACTAGGAATAGAATATAGAGATAACACATATAAGGAGCAGCCACTATCCCTAGGTTAACTACATTCCCCATTCCACCCCTGCACCTACACCTCAGCTAAAATCCTGAGCTTGTTGAACAAAGCATATGGCTGTTGCTTATTGGACCACAAGCAACTCTAAGGGATTTTGCTGAAAACTGCTGTGGAAAACTATTCACATGAAGGTCTATGCCTTAAGCTCACTGTAAATATTCCAAAGAGAACAGCCAAAGTCATTTATACCATGAAGTGGCCAAAAGAATGCCAGGAGAAGTGTTCCCTACTGGATCCTGTTGAACACTGAAGAAACAGAGCACTGCAGGAGGTAGGCACTGAAGAACACACACTACAGGAGTTGGATGGGGAGAAAGTGTCCACATTGCTGAGGTGAGAAACTAGTGAAACTGTGTGCTAGGAGTCAGATGCTAAAGAAGGGGTTTGTACTACTAGAGCCTGGCCCTACAGAAACTGCCTGGGCTGGATGCACTGTTACAGTTGCTATCAGTGCTGAAGACATGACTGGAGAAGCTGAGTGATGTAAAATTATTGGAGGAGCCATCCATCTATGTCAAGGAGAAGCTACCATGCCACAGGAGGCAGGGAACTCATTAGCTCTGCCAAATACCTGAGAAGGATGTGCCAGCTGGTGCCATCCGCAATCAAAGTTCAATAATATGCCAAACAGCAAAGGAGCAAATGCCATACCATTTACAGGCTTCCTTTACCTGCACCCTCTGGAGCTTGAAGACTACACAGATATTCCAAGACATGAAATATTGGGTGTGTAGCCAACAAAACATATCCATATCTTCAGATTTAGCAATAGTACAATGATTATTGCAATTTTGTTTCTCCTAAAGTAATCAGAATAACATGGATATTCATAGAATCATTGCCCAAAACAGTACAATACTTTTAGAATGAAATCCTCCGCATCAAGAACAATTCACATATTCTTTGGATTTTTCTTTCTTCAGAGGTGAAAGGAAGTAGAGACTATGCGAAAGAACAGAGTAATAAAGGATGTCTTTCTTTAATTAAAAGCAATAATACAAGTTTCTCTAGTAACTGTGAGACCTCTGCCGAAGTAGCTGGTTGAGAAAGGAAAATTATGCTCTTAATAAAAGTTTGTCCTCCCTTTATTGCTGGCCCATGAGGAGATATCGGTGTGAAAACCTTTCATTACTCTTCATGCTGTGAAGGTATTTGTGAGAACTAAATGTCACTATAGACAACCAATAACACTGTAAGAAGATTCCAGTTGCCTCATGCTTGGACAAGGACAGACCAACATTCTACTCTGCCTGCAGCGCACATCACCTGTTCTCTGCTTGACTTGCTTCTTCGAGCTCTTTTTTTTCTTCAGATGAAGTCTTGCTATGTAGCCCTGACTGGCCTAGAACTAACTCTGTAGACCAGGTTGGCCTCTAACTTAGAGAGATCTGCTACCATCTGCCTCCAAAGTGCAAGGATTAACTTAAATTTAAATGTTCAGTTTGTTCTGGTTCTTCAGGGTGGTTTGTTTCTCATATACTCAACAACAAAGAGAAATCTTGCTAAAATCAGCAATTATACTTATTTGACCAAATGATTAAGAAGCAGTCTGACAACAGCTCTTTTTCTTCTTTCTTTCTTTTCTTTCTTTCTTTATTTATTTATTTATTCTTCTTTTCTGGTTTCTCTGTGTAGTCCTGACAGTCCTGGAACTCACTTTGTAGACCAGGCTGGCCTCAAACTCACTGAGGTCCGCCTGCCTCTGCCTCCCAAGTGCTGGGATCAAAGGCATGCGCCACCACCACTGCACAGTTATGACAATAGCTCTTTCAAATAAGTTTTAAAATACAAAGTATAAGGGCTAAAGATAACCTGTAAGCCCCACATGACCAATGACAGACAACTTCCTGGAATGCTGGGAACTGTTGTTCATGTAAGATAACAAGTCACGTATTTTCAATATAGTAAATGAGGTTTATTGCCCCAACTGTGCAGGATGTGCCTGATCATATGTAGGCAGGGAGATAGATAGGCAGTAAGTACATCAGGATGCATGCTTTTTAGAATCTGAGTAGTATAAGAAATTTGGAGGCATGGCATGGACCTAATTATATTTACACAAAGAAGTCTCACCAACATGACTGCCTAAGCAAGGATGGCACCAATATACCAAACAGGGGAAAGTCCTTGAAGCTTCTACCCTACACATGGAACTACAGGCAACTAATAATTACTCAAGAGTGGGGTAAATAATCTTCTTTAGGAAAGAGCATACCAATTGTTTATTCAGTATCAAATGATCAGCCCTGAAAACATACATATGTGTATCATTACACCGACTGAATAGGTTATATTTAGTAATATGTATGTACATACAAATCTATATGTAATAGTGATGACAAAAGAGGTCTTGAGTTTGAGAAAGAAAAAGGGGGTATAGGAGGTATCTTAGGGTTTCTATTGCTTTGAAGAGACACCATGACCACGGCAACTCTTATAAAGGAAAACATTTCATTGTGGTGGCTTACTTACAGTTCAGAGGTTTAGTCCGTTATCATCAAGGCAGGAAGCAAGGCAGCATGCAGGTATGAAGGAGCTGAGATTTCTACGTCTTGACTCCCAGGCACAGGTTGTGGTCTGAGTGAAACTTGAGTAAAGAAATCATCAAAGCCCACCCCCACAGTGACACATTTCCTCCAACAAGGCCACACCTCCTAATAGTGCCACTCCCTTTAGTGGCCTTTTTCTTTCAAATTACCACAGGAGGGTTTAGAGGGAAGAAAGAAATGATGAAATTGTATTATAATCTCAAAAACAAAAACAAAAAAATTAAAGATCAGGGAGTTATAAAGCATAGCACATATTTAAATTTGACACCCAGTGTCCTCATCTAAAATTATATAGATTGTTTTCAGTAAAACATGGCAAAGACTGAAGTCAGCCTTCAGTTTAACTGCAGGAGATCTAGTGGAAGCAATTTCTCAATTGAGATTCCCTCTTTTCCAGGTGTGTTAAATTGGCAACCAAGATTAGCCACCACAAGGGGGCGAGGAGTATTAACAGGTTTTTTTTTTTAGGCCACTCCTCCAACAATATAAAATTAATTATTGTGTGCATAAAACTGAAAATAAAAAATGATCCAAGAGTGAAAAGAAGCACTTAGAAATTCAATGTCTCAGAGAAAGAGTCTTTCAGAAAATAAAACAATTAGACCAAGAGCCAAGCAGCATTTTATTTTTTTTTATTTTAAATTTATTTATTTATTAAAGAGTTCTGTCTCTTCCCCGCCACCGCCTCCCATTTCCCTCCCCCTCCCCCAATCCCCTCCCCCAATTAAGCCCCCCCCCCCGGACAATGAGGACTACTGAGAACTCAGCATGTACTTTGAATTAAATTATTTTAACTTAAAGAGGCTACAAGGAGGAAGGGGATAAACTACCATACCTATTAAACTCTATATCTGGTAAGAAGTTTCTGCATACATTATCTTACTTCTTTGTGACACCCTGAGCTGAGTTCCTTCTGTTCTCTCTGCCTCATTGTTGCTGGAGAGGGCAGTTTCCCAAACTCCAACAGTCCCATTCCATTCATAAGCTTACCACAGCATCTCTTTGCTTTTGGCCATAGAGCTTTTCTGAAGAGAGGAGAAAGCATTGCTTTTATGAATGCGTAAAATTGAAGGGCATGGGAAAAACATTCTATGTGGTTATAGAATGTTTTCTGAATTGGTTCACAAATGGATTGAAATGCATTTGTCCACAGCAAAAGCCATTCCTACAATGCTTTCTTACTAGTTTTTCTCCCTTTGATCTCAAACTCTATCTGAGATTATCTTTAAAATAAAATTATTGGCCAGGCGATGGTGGCGCACGCCTTTAATCCCAGCACTCGGGAGGCAGAGGCAGGCGGATCTCTGTGAGTTCGAGACCAGCCTGGTCTACAAGAGCTAGTTCCAGGACAGGCTCCAAAACCACAGAGAAACCCTGTCTCGAAAAACCAAAAAAAAAAAAAAAAAAAAAAAAATTATTGTTTGAGAGTGACCTAAACAAAAATGTGCTGGAACTTAAGAAAATAATGTAACAAATAGCATGCTATTTCTGTATTGACCATTACTTTGTTACATTTTCATTTCCACAGTTTAATAAATATATTTATAGTTGTATATACAAAAAATTATTTCCTACTGCTTCATAATTGTTCCAGGTAGAATCAAAATACAAATTTTCGGGAATATTCTTTCAGCTATTTCAAAAAAAAAAAAAAACATACATTCACAGACGTCTGGGTAAAAAAAGTCTAGCACAGGTATCTTATTAAAGTATATTGTTAAAAATAAAAAAAAAGTTATAGGGACTTGAAATGTGTTATAAATAATGCACTAAAATTAAATTTGTGAGTTGTGGGCTGATACATGTGATAAGAAACCAAGCAGCATTTTAAAAGGTATTTAGAAAGCTAACTAATCAGGTCCAATATCTGAATAATATTGGACTTATAGAAAGCTAAAACAGAATAACCAGAGAAGACAAATACATTTGTGGGTATTTGAGTGTAGCATCTTGTTGTTGAGCATTAGTTTAAGATGTGTTGTATTTGTTTATGCTGTGGAATATTTGTTTAATGATGCAAAGATGTGTTGTATTCTTTTATGTTGCATTAGTTTAACTCTGTAAAACTGTTACTTTGCCTGTCCAAAACACCTGATTGATCTAATAAGAGCTGAATGACCAATAAGTAGGCAGAAGAGATAAATAGGTGGGGCTGGTGGGCAAAGAGTATAAATAGGAGGAAAAATCTAGGGAAGAGCAAAAAGCAAGCAAAGGAGAAGGAAAGGAGGACACCAGAGACCAGTCACCCAGTCAGCCAGTCACACAACCAGCCATGGGGAAAGAAAGAAAAAAAGAAAGAAAGAAAGAAAGAAAGAAAGAAGGGAGGGAGGGAGGGAGGGAAGGGAAGGGAAGGAAGATAAATAGAATAAAGATAGGTAAAAAGCCCAGAGGCAAAACACAGTTAAAGAGAAACTGGATAATTTAAGTTAGAAAAGCTAGCTAGAATCAAGTCAAGCTAAGGCCAGGCATTCATAAGTAAGAATTAGTGTCTGTGTATCTATTTGGGAACTGGGTGGCAGGCCCCCAAAGGGTAAAAAAACAAAACCTACTATCCATTCATGTACACCGTGGGAGGGACATGCTCACCCATCAGATGTCTTCCTCTGTTTCTCAATGAGCGGTAATGGCTGGCTGGTCAGAGAATCCCTGGTATGCCATTTCCCAGTTGTGCTGTCTAATTTTGTCACCTTGACACAAACTGGAGTCATTTTGGAAAGGGAAAGTTCAAACGAGCAAATGCCCCCACCAGATTTGCCTGTGGTTCATTTTCTTGGTTGATGACAGATGTGGGAGGGTCCAGCTCACTGTGGTGCTGCCACAGGGCTGGAGGTCCTGCATGCTGTAAGGAAACAGGTTGTAAAAATCATGAGGAGTAAGCCAGTAAGCAGCATTTCCCCAGGGTCTCTGCTTCAGGACCTGACTATAGGTTCCTGTCCTAACTTCCCTTCAGGAAGGACTGTGGCCATGATGTGTAACCTGAAATAAACCTTTTCTTTTCCAAGTTGCTTCGAGTCGTGGTGTTTAATAGCAACAATAGAAACCCAAAGATGCCAGTACTAAGATTATAGACATTCCTCAGACAGCACCCAACTTTGCATGTTTGGTGCTGGGGAATGCAAATTGAGGTCCTCACAAAGTGCACAGCAAACACTTTACCCACTGTGCCATCCCCCCACCCCCTAAAAATGAAGAAAATAAATTTTAAAAAGAATCATATAAAGAAACACAAGGCCCCAAGGACACCCATTTACAAGAAAACAGTCCATTGAAACTTACTACAATTACAGAAAAAGGAATGGTTGCTTGATGACCTTACAGAGTACTAGGGTAAGAAAAATAAAAAATCTTCCAGAGTAAACATCACCTTGTATGCAAAGAATTCAAAATAGCATGAAGTCACGTGCTTTCAAAATATTGTAGAAAAATCTGTTTAACTTATACTACCATATCCACCCTAATAATTGATCCCTTTTTGGGGAGAGTAAATGGAATGTTACACATGCAATAAATAGTTATCTGCCATGCACTTTCCCCTAAGAAGCCACAGAAGAATGAACTCGAGGGGAAAAGATGAAGAAACCATGACAATGTTAACAATGACGATAGAGTCTAGGCTGCAAGGGGACGTTCCAGAACAGCAGAAGTTAGAGTTGTGTGGGTTCTAGAAGATAAACCTAAAACCTCATGAAAGGAATACATTATCAGGGATGTTTACAGACTTTGAAATTAATATTAATAAGGGCCAGAGGAGCCCTTAAAAGCAATGGATACATGGAAAGTGGATAGATGTCGGGGGTGGGGAGAAGGAATTACTAACAGCTTAGGAAAAAGGTTTATGAGAAAGAAAGACTGCTTTGTACTTTAGTAGTAAATATTTTATAATCAGTAAAGCAAGGTCTGAATAGTAATTTACCCCCTAAAGTTATTATATCAACACAGTTGGTCAGGCAAGTAAATTAGGAAATGAGTGTAAGACAGAAACGCGCGCACACACACACACACACACACACACACACACACAAATACTTGATGGGAAATCAACAGAGAACATGAAGGAAAACACAAGAACAGCTGAGAGAAACAAAGATGGTTGTTACCTCTGAGAAAGAGGTGCTGGGATTTAGAGGGGCAAAAGGAGTTCCCATTATGTTATATGTCACTTGATTTTTATATGCATTAATTAAATTTAAAAAGTAAGTGATCAGGTTTAAGCATTAAATGTCCAGGGAACATGTCCAGTGTCATGTAGTCTGTTTTAAAAAAAAAAAAAAAACTACACTTTGAATTTAGTAAAACCAGAGGAATAAATACATTAAAAACACAATAAGACAGCAAAATTTATTAATGTGTTCAATAAGATCACTAATTCTATATTTTCTTAGCCTCCACCAAAAGCTTAAATTAAGGATTCCTTTGGGGGGGAGGGTCAAGATAGGGTTTCTCTGTATAGCCCTGGTGGACTTGGAACTACTCTGTAAACCACACTGGCCTCAAACCCAGAGATCCACCTGCCTCTGCCTCCAGAGTGCTGAGATTAAAGGCGTGCGCTGCCTACACAACCTGGATTAAATTAAAGATTCTAATATCTCAAAAATACCTTTTCTTTACAAAAATGTAAAGGTAATTATATTTTAAATGTAAAATGTAATTTTATGTAAAATGTAAATATTTTAAATGGCATTGTTTTTAACTTGGGCAGAAATGACTAAGCATTTCTTATTGATATGCATTTAATTGATAACGCATTTACTGCGTAAGCTTGCTGATGTAAGTTTGATCCACTGAACCCATAGTAGAAGGAGAAAAGTTGTCCTCTGAACATACACACATGCTATGGCTCATGTGTACACATACATACATACATACATACATACATACCATCACTACCAATGATAAATTAATATAAACAATTTATGATGAAGGGTTGTGGGTGTGTGCACAGGTGTGCAGGTGTCTGAGGAGGCCAGGAAAGGGTGTCTGATCCCCTAGAAATGCATGTCAAACAGTTGTGATCTGACTGATGTGGGTGCTGAGAGGCAAGTTCCAGTCCTCTGCAAGACGAGAAACCATCTCTCCAGCCCCAAATACAATTTTTAAAAGAATTTAAAATAGTATCTTTGCTTCAAGTACCATTTATCTACTGATACTTAAATCTGTGCAATAAGAGTTTTGCCATTCCTGTAATATTTTCATTTTTAATTTACACAGACATCTTTATTTAGATGATAACAAACCAGTCCTGAACTATTAAAAAATAAAACCCTAAGTAGGAAAAAAAAAAACTGCTGAACAGAAACGTCCTGGTTTAAATTGGTTAGGGGAAAACCTGTGAGCAACATACAAACTGCAGAGAAATTTAAAGTTTTTTGGAATTTTATTATTTTATTTTTTTACAATATGTGGTCATTTGTCCAAGTGTCTAGATTATAACTAAAGGAGTCAATGCTCAGCTAATAATAATTAAACCATGCAATCATTCTTAGCATACAAATTTAACTGCCTCTGTTTGGTTGGTTGGGTCAGTTTGTTTCATATCTTTGGGTTTGGGTTATTCAAAGGAAAATATACATTTCAGTGAGCTAATTTGTAAGCTAAGCACTCCTCTCTGTCTCAACTTTTGAAATAAATCCGCAGTGGTCTCCCTGAGTTAAATTAGCAGAAGAAGAATATTTCATGGCTCATTAGTGCATTGAATCAGACAGCTAGCAGCGTGGCAAGAGAAGCAACAGGGTGTGACCCATTGTGTTAACGCCCCAGTAAGCCTGTGCGCCTCCATCAAAAGGTATCAATTACAGATTTGACGCCAAGCACCTGGGAAAGAGAAGGAAATAGGAAAGAAGGGATAAAGGGAGGAAGGGAGTTGAGGAAGAGAGGGAGGGAGGCAGGGAGAAAGGGAGGGAGGGAAGAGGGAGGAAAACATAACCAGAAGAACTCAGACCTTTCTTACTGTTTAAATATTTCACCAGTGCCAGTCTTTGCTTGTAGCAGGAACTGCTGCTGTAACTCCACTGAGCCTTTGGTCTCCCAGCCCCTCTTTGCTGTAGGAGCCACAGAGTTTGGTGTGATTTGGTTGCAGGTCGAGTTTCCCAAACTCAATGTGTTGAAATTCAGTCTTGCCTTTGAAGTATTATGAGGGTGAAAATTTGATCTGACAGTGATGTTTATAGATGGGAACTCTGGAAAGTGATGAGGGCTAGATAAGGAAGCTTTTTCTTAATTCTTTGGCCATTTCATACATGTACACATATATCCCCATTACACCCTGTTATCCCCCTCCCCCTCGTGCTGAACCTCTGTCTATCCATGAGCTCTGCCTCCTTTTATGTCTTTTGTATTCCACTGAGCCTGAGGTTGCTTGCATGAGTGTGGATGTAGTTTATTGACGGGAGCGTGGGCAAAGGATCCCATGGCTATACCGTTTGTATTCGAGGGGGCACAGTAAAAAAAAAAAAAACTGCTGAAATGACTGCTCCAATATGGGGGTGGGTGGTTATTGTGGGTTAGAGAGAGAAAATATGCAGAGACATCCAGAAGAGTCCAGATTAAAGAACAAAATAAGCAGACTAGACATTGTCAGCGCCAAGGAAGTAGGAAGCAGGGCAGGGAATCATGCTGGTCACAAGGACAAGTGACTGGGAGAAAGGAAGCCCATGGGCCTGGGAGTTCAGGATAGAAGTGGGGGGATGAGAGCGACTGGGATGCTAGTGTGGACTTTGAAATGTATAATGAGCACTTGGAGCTAGAAACTGAGGGAACCTGAAGCTAGCCTACTGATAGGTTCCAAGGGTATTGGTCACTGGAGAGTTACATATTTCTTCTGCCAGAGGCAAGAAAAATGGCCCTTTTGGTGGACAGAAACCCCATTTCCCAAGTTCCTGAGGAATTCTGGCTTTTATCTAACTTCCAGAAATCCTATTCGTTCACCTTGAGCTTATTTCTGGATTATGCATTTCCTGAGACTAACACCATCAAAGACAATGACTCCCTCGTCCCTGGTCCCTGGTCCCGTTAACTGTCCATGAGTCCTCACGGAGGCATGAGGTTTCCCAAGATCTCCCCCCATCCATGATTGAATTCTGAAAGGCCCAACCTCGTGCAGGTCTTGTATAGGTGATGGCAGCTGATGTCATTTCATGAGTGGATTCCAGGAGACAGCGATTTATCACGCTCCTCTGTCCTCCAGGTCTTAGATTCATTCTGCCTCCTCTGAGATATCCCGTGAGTGTTGGAATGAGTGGTACAGATGTGCATTTTAGCACTCTAATTCTGAACACCATGACCTTTACTGATGGCTTTATAAACAGGAGAGACCAGAAGATATGCATAGATATGTCCTTGCTCCCATCTCTGGTCACAGAATGCCCTGTAGTATCTTAAGAGTCAGACAGTAAGAGAAGCATCATCAGATGCAGTCTTGTGGTCTTCAAGCAAAATAACCCTCTTTTATTTATAAAGTATTCTTTCTTGGGTGTTTCATTATAATCATGTGAAATGATCTAATTTTTTTAAACTGTGTGTTTATACTTACATTTAGGAGACATCTTCAGCTTCTATTCGAAGGATTCTACAGTTCAAAAGAGAATATGTATGCATCATGAGTACGAGGTAATCTTTTAGAGTAAATGTAAAGAAAAATATTGGAATTTTTAAAATGGCTTTATCTTTGTTTTATCTGTCCGGGTGTTTTGCTTGAATGTATGTCTGTTCAACACAACAGTGCCATGCCCTCAGAGGCCAGAAGAGGGCATTAGATTCCCCAGATACTAACTACATGAGCCACACAGGGGAACTAGAACTCTCCCTCTGGAAGAGCAGCCAGTACTCTTCACCACATAACTATATCTCTCCAGCCTCAGAATTTCCATGTTTATTCTTCTTTAAAAATAAAATACAATGTAATAAAAATACACTAACTTTATTTAATATATGGATTCTGGCTCAGTAACAGCATTAGACACTTCATTTTTCATACAGGGAACAAACTCTTCTATAGTGTGGATGCTCCAGGCACAGAAGAGTAGATTACTGTCCACACACATTCATTCTCTGACCACAGCACGTCACACACTGTGGCCATTTATAGATCACCACTAGGAGAATTTGTGATGATGTCATCAAGCTTTGCCTAAACTAGCCTCCACCTGGAAGACAAACAGCTTGAAGGTAGTCCTGAAAAGACAAACCGTGTTATAAGAGTCGATGGGAGTAAGGGGTGCAACACAGAAAGTCTCCCCAAGTGTGAACTCTTCAATAGCTGTATTAGGAGCTTAGAGCAGAGAAAGAGTTGGACCAAAGAGTCACAATTATCAAGACATCAACTAGAAGCTGAATTCACATCTACAATCTTTATTTATCAGCCATTTCATGCACAATAATCTTCCTTATAGCATTTGGTCATTGGTGATGTAAAAACTTTACAATTATACTGATATTCCTTAAATACTGTCAGCTCCCTTTGGCTTTGTGTTTGTTTCGTGCGTGCTGTGTGATATGTAGAACGTACTGGCCTTACTCTTTGTAGATGCACATTGTTTATTATAGAGCTGACTGAGTGAGCTAAGAGCGGGAATGTCCAGCTGTGCTACTAGGCCTGTTATCTGCTGTAGTAGATGCTACCAGCCCTATTACTTACTACGCTCTAACCTAGACAACTTAATTCCTTCTTGACTTAGTGTTTTTATGTGAGATGAGAAGACCAGTGCCTAGTCACCAACTGATAAAATTCTCATGCCAGGTCTTGAATATTGGAATCTCTGAATGTTAAATGAAGACATCAGTGTTTAAAAAAAAAAAAACGCTAAGCAAAGAGCAGGGTGAATGCTGTTTTACTCGCATGCACATCGCTAAGTCTGACGCTTTTCCGGAAAATCTTTGTGTCACGCCTCTCTTGTTTGAGAACTTAAAAAGTAGTCATAGTTTATTGGTTTTTTTCTATTTAATCCAATGTAAAGAAAAATATTTTTATAATCTTACATAGTAATAATGCACCACTTGGTTTTTAAAACTAGAAGACTGAGCCCCTTCCTCCTAGTCTTCTCCTGCTCTACCCTTCGCTGAGATCCCAGAGACCAGGGAAATTAGAGAAGAATTGCATAACCTGGCTGGATACTCAGGTGAGGGTCCAATGACTCTTCTTCTTCCTTCAGTGAGGGGTAAATCTACAGTCAGTAAGCAGAATTGTGATCTCCTTTTGCAGGCAGACAGATGCTCATACAAAGGTGCCTGTTGTTCTACTAACAGGTTAGCACATGAGCAGTAGTTCCAAGCAAATAAATTCCAGGGTATGCAAATAAATAAATAAATAATCGGTAGAATAACAACACAAATAAGCTAGACACTATTTGCATCTGGCAAAAAAGGAGGAAAAAAAGTGTGACTCTAGGCTCCCCAGCAGTCAACACACTCAAAGTTCCATATGTTGATGCATTGCACACTAAAATCTGATCACGGGGCACACACGGGGCCATCAGCTTTCCCAGGCAATAAAAAAAAATTAGCGCACATGGCAGTTCAGATAATTAAAGGTTGCTGATGGCCAAAGATAAAGCCAGAGTATATGATTTGGAACCAAAATGTCCAAGAAGTGTAAGTTACTGATTGCAGTGAGAGGGATGTTCATAAGGAGCCTACAGAGCATTTCAGCATTTGCTGAGACCAGAAGCTGAGTGTCACATCAGAAGGTACAACATAGAAACTCTGAGTGAGAACTGTGTGAGCCATGGGAATAACGAGAACTACTAAACAAGGACTGAAGAAAATACAGAGTTCAAAGGGTCTGAAACAGCATGACCCATGCAGGGCTCTACAAACGGCCAAGGGCAAGGATGAGAGGGCACAACGGGGAAAAGATGAGAGCAGAAAAGCAAATAAATTGGATCCCATAGCTGCAGCCCCTGGATCTGGTACTTAAAAAGCATGGAGAACCATGCCAGAAGCAGCTCAAGAGACTGACTCCAACAGGTTTGCACAAAATTCAGAGCAATGGAAACAAAGGTGAAAAGGCCAGAGGCAGGAAGTAAGTCCAGAAGTCACGTCTACCAGAGAAGTCCATGCCTGAGCCAGCGCAGTACATGTATGTACACAGTGGTATAATTACAAACCGGCACCTAGAATTTCCCATGGGCAACTTTTGACAGTTTCTCAGCCAGGTTCACGTATTCATTCAGAAAATGTGTGTCAGATTGTTTCTCTACTGAATACAGTTTCCAAGGCTACAAACAGACTCATGAACAAAGTGGGAATGGTCCTCTGTCAGAGGTGTTACTTCCAAGAAACAGATAAACACGCTTTTGTGTCAGGTAACAAAGGAATTATACAGGATAGGGAGCCCCCGGACTGTTCTGGGAAGGCTCTCTGATAAAGCCGACAGAACACTTCGCAAAGCAAGATAGTGAACCCCCAGATATTGGATGAGAGCTGTCCCAGCAGAGGAAATCTCAGATACTGCTGAAAGACAGTATTTGTACATATCAGTCCACTGAATCCCTTCAACACTCTTAGAGGCCTGTAAAAGTGATGATTGAGAAAGCAATTTCCATGAAGTTGCCATCCAGATATAAAGTTGAAAGTAAGGAATTTTCATTGTTTTAACATTTGAATTGACCAATAAAAAACAAAAATGATATAATCCAAGTTCCTGGATACAACAGAAAATAAAAATGCCAATTTTTGGATGAAATTAAACTTAATAAACACATTTTGTATACTTTTGTAGTTTGAAGATAAACTAACCCCCACCTTTGAAAAACTTACACTCTGGCCAGAAAAGAAAACACAGGAGGGCAAGAAAAAAAAGCAAGAGGAAGAGGGGGGAAGAAAAGGAGGAGGCGGATTAGAGAGGCAGGACGGTGTGCTTCAGGAAAGGGATGCGCCATGCAGAGAGGAGCAGATTGGTTCCCGCAGAGCATATGCAGGAACACGGTCCACTGATAAAAACAGGATGGCCAGGAAACAATAGCAAACGCTCACACTTCCGTGACATCTTAGGACGAGCAGATGTAGGTCAGGCCAGCCACGAGTGCCCCAAACTCTGACCAGTGCCCCGGACTGTGACTAGTGCCCAGAATTGACCAGTGCCCTGGACTGTGACCAGTGCCCGGGACTGTGACCACTGCCCGGGACTGTGACCACTGCCCGGGACTGCCACTCATATCCAGAATTATCACTAGTGCCCAGGACTTCACTAGTGCCCAGAACTATCATTCATAGCCATGGTTGCCACAGAGACTCCATTACCAAGTAACTTCCTGGCGCTGATTCAAGAGAACCGTGAGAAGAGGAACAGTGGCCACAGTTGAGGTCTTTGAACAGAGGTGGCTTTTACTTGGAAAACACTTTTGTTCTAGCGATCTAAAAGTCCAGCTTCCTTTTTTACTGACCACAGCCCCCCAAAACATAAAAAGGTAAAATACCTCTACTTTCCAATCAAAAAGAAGTCTTTCAAGCTTGCAATTTTTCTTGGTACTGCTTTCTATATTTGAAAATATCACCTTCTCATTCTTCAAGGTCAGCTACTCAAATATGACAGTTGAATGCTACTAAAACCTGTTGGTTACGCTCCTTTCCTTTGGCAAAACCCCAGCGAATTACCCCAGTAGAACTGAGATTTTAGTACAGCAAAGAGGAAGCTAAATCAAAAACCTTTTACAAGAACTGATGCCAGCAGGAAGGCTGCTGTGATCTCAGTACAGATGGCTCCCCACGTTTCTGTTGAGTCCTTCTTGTATGGAAACTAGATTCATTCAGCAGGAGAATGAGGAAGCAGAAGTTCCCCTCAATTCCTCATACTACCAAAAGCCTGAGGAATTTTTCACAGTTCAGAATTCACCTTGCAGATTTTGCATTTAACATCCACTGTGCCACTCCCCCCAACCACCAATTCATCACGGCCCTTCCTGAAGGGCCCTCCTAGTCTTACTTCCCAGGCAAATACTATAGAAATTCACATTAATCATTTCACACATTTTCAGAGTTGATAGCAATGATTTAGTCAGTTTCAAACCTTATCAAAGTGGCTTTCGGCCTTTTCAGAGTTGTATGAGAAATTGTTCTAAGAAGGGAACGATCAAAGAATATTTTGCTGAAATAGTTCTATGAAGCACGATTAAATGAAGCACGATTAATAAAAGCTCAGGGTCAGAAATTGGGGTTCAACCTAAAGATCCAAAAAGCAAAACAGCCAGCCACTGGCTCTTACCTCGACCTCAATTCAAAATGGAGATCCTGCCTCCAGGAATCTCACGAGATTGTGTGTGAGAGCTATCTTCTCCCGTTTTATAATCCTCTCTAGGTCTGGGATTAAAGGTGAGCACCACTGACATTAAAGGCAAGCACCGCCCAGTTTCTATGGAAACTAGTATGGCTACTGGGATTAAAGGTGTATGTTATTATGGCTACTGAGATTAGAGGTGTGTGTTACCATAATCTGGCCTGTAAGGCTAACCAGTGAGACTGTTTTACTCTTAGATCTTCAGGCAGTCTTTGTTTATCAAAATTCATTTGAAATGACACTACAGCCTGATGACAGTGATTTACTCGTACTGAGTTCAGCACACAGTTGAGCTCAGTGCCTGCATTATCAGCGTTCTGTTAGGGAAGTTGTCTCCTATGCCAATTCATTCAAGCTTATTCCCACTGTCTCTTCAATAAGGTCTTTGTGGTAGGATGGAGCACCCTTTGGGTATATACCCAAGAGTGGAATAGCTGGGTCTTAAGGAAGATCAATTCCCCATTTTCTAAGGAGCCATCATATTGATTTCCATAGTGACTGAACAGGTTTGCACTCCCACCAGCAATGGAGGAGTGTTCCTCTTGCTCCACATCCTCGCCAACATGTTTCTGAACTTAGCCATCCTGACAGGTGTAAGATAGATTCTCAAAGTAGTTTTGATTGGCATTTCCCTGATGACTAAGGATGTTGAACATTTCTTTAAATATTCATCAGTCACTTGAGTTTCCTTTATTGGAATTTCTCTGTTTAGATATGTCCCCATTTTTAATGGATTATTTTGTTTGTTGATGTCAAGTTTCTTGAGTTCCTTTTATATATTTAGGATATTGACCCTTTGTCAGATTGCTAATCTAAGATCTGTCCATTTTTTAATGTAGGTACTTAGTGCTATGAACTTCCTTGTGTCCCATAAGCTTGGGTAATTTGAATATTCATTTTCACTGAATTCAAGAAAGTCTTTAATTTCTTTATTTCTGTCTTTTCCCAGTAATCATTCAGTAGAGAGTTGTTGAGTTTCTGTAAATTTGTAGGCTCTCTTTTGTTTCTGTTGATGTTGAAATCCAGCTTTATTTTATCATAGCCTGATGGAATGCAGGGGATTATTTCAGTTTATATATGTTGAGACCTGCTTTGTCACCAAGTACATGATTGATTTTGGAAAAAGTTCAGTGAGGTTTTGTAAAGAATGTATATTCTTTTGTGTTTGGGTGAAATGGTCTGTAGAGATGGTATGTCCATTTGGTTTAAAATGTGTTAGCCCCAGTACTTCTTGGTTTAGCTTTTTGCCTGGATGGCCTGTCCATTGGAGAGAGTGGGATACTGAAGCTTCCCACTATCATTGTTTCTTTTACAAACATGGGTGCCCTTGTGTTTGGGGCATAAGATGTTACGAACTGAAACTTCATCTTGGCGGATCTCTTTTTTGGTGCATATGAAGTGTCCTTTTCCGTCTCCTTCTAGTTTTAGTTTGAAGTCTGTTTTGTTAGACATTAGAATGACTATACCAACTTTCTTCTTAGGTCCATCTTCTTTCCCCAAACCTTTACTCTGAGGTAATGTCTATCTTTCATGCTGAAGTGTGTTTCTTGTATGCCATAGAAGATCCGGATAGGTCCTGTTTTTTATACATTCTGTTAGTCTGTCTCTTTTTATTGGAAAATTGAGTGCATTGATATTGAGATATATCAATTATCAATGATTGTTAATTCCTGTTATTTTATGTTTGGTGGTGTTAGTAGTGGTGGTAATATGTGTGTGTGTTCTGAAATATGTAAATACAAACTTCTCAGTCTGTATAATGTTGTTCATATGTATGATCTCAGGGCTGACCATTTGGTACTGGATAACCAGTTGGTGTGCTCTTCCCTGGCAAAGACTGTATCTCCCACTCTCATCATAGTTGCCTGCAGTTCTTTGTCAAGGGATGAGGCATCTTGAGCTTTCCCCTTCCATGTTAGAATGACTATTAGTGTTATCCTTGTCAGGATTTGTGTAGGCAGCCTTATTGGTGAGACTTCAGGAGTGTAGCTCCTGACATTCCTAAGAGACACAATCTTACATTAAAGTCTCTGTTCCTCAGGTTATTACAGTCTTCCTTCCCCCACTTCCATGATGTAACATCCTTAGGTGCAAGAGTTGTGTTGTAGACACATTGGGACTAGGCTCTACAACCCTATGTTTTTATTAGTTGTAGTTTTCTGTAATGATATCCATCTGTCACAAAGGGAAATTTTCTTTTTTTTTGATTCATAATTTTTTTATTAAAAATTTCTGCCTCCTCCCCACCTCCGCCTCCCATTTCCCTCCCCTTTCCCCTCTCCCCTCTCCCTCCCTCTCCAGCCCGAAGAGCAGTCAGGGTTTCCTGCCCTGTGGGAAGTCCAAGGTCCTCCCCACTCCATCCAGGTCTAGGAAGGTGAGCATCCAAACAGCCTAGGCTCCCACAAAGCCAGTACTTGCAGTAGGATCAAAACCCAGTGCCATTGTCCTTGGCTTATCAGCAGCCCTCATTGTCTGCCATGTTCAGAGAGTCCAGTTTTATCCCATGCTTTTTTAGACTCAGTCCAGCTAGCCTTGGTGGGTTCCCAATAGATCAGCCCCATTGTCTCAGTGTGTGGGTGCACCCCTCGTGGTCCTGACTTCCTTGCTCATGTTCTCCCTCCTTCTGCTCCTCATTTGGACCTTGAAAGCTCAGGGGTTTCTAGCCATAAATAAAGGACATTGAGCCTATAATTCGTGATCCTAGAGAAGCTAAATAAGAAGGTGAACCCAAAGAAAAACATAGTTATCCTTCTGGATATTGTAAGTGGACAAGATTGCCGGGCAAAATCTGGGAACTGGGGGTGGGGTAGGATGGGGGAAAGGGGAGTTGGGGAGAAAAAAGTGAGATGGGAAGGATGGGAAGAACTTGGGGGAATGGGATGGTTGGGATAAAGGAAGGGTAGATATGGGAGCAGGGAAGTATATATCTTAATTAAGGGAGCCACTTTTAGAGTTGGCAAGAGACTAGACCCTAGAGGGGTTCCCAGGTGTCCAGGGAGATGTCCCCAGCTAGTTCCTTGGACAGTTGAGGAAAGAGAGCCTGAAATGGCCCTATCCTATAGCCATACTGATGAATATCTTGCATATCATCATAGAACCTTCATCTGGCGATGGAAGGATATAAAGACAGAGACCCACATTGGAGCACCGGACTGAGCTTCCAAGGTCCAAATGAGGGGAAATTTTCTTTATGGGGGCAGAGGACTATACTTACCTGTGTGTATAAAAACAAACATTTATACTGAAGTTAGCGTATCTAACCTTCCTAATCTGTGTTCTCCTCTGTAAAACAGACATATGCTACACTTTGCAAGGTAGAGAGATCATAATAATTAAATGATTTCAAGTGCTCAAAAATCTACAGTGATTTATCATCATCATAATCAACTCATTATTATTGTCAGCATAATTTCTACTATTGAAGAAATTTTCCAGATCATATCTTCCCACACACATCAGGGCTTCACTGAGGGCAACTCTGTGAGGCCAAACACCTCCCTTAAATAATTTGATTCTGTTATTTTTTTGCTTTGTGTGACAAATTTTATTGTAAAAAAAAAAATAGTAATAACATATGTTTCCTCTTTGTTGAAAACTAATCAATCATTTAGAAACAGTTTCCTACACATTATATAGAATCTTCTAATAATCATGACAATTTCAATTCTTGGCTTTTCTTTATTTTTTTTTCCTTTTTGTTACTGATGACCTTTTGCCTAATTTTTGTTTTCCTGACACAAGCTTATGCTATGTAGCTCAAATTTGACTTGAACTATGTGATAGTATGAATGTAATTGGCCCCATAAGTTCATAGGGAGAAGCACTATTGGAAGGTGTGGCTTTGTTTAATAGGTGTGGTCTTGCTGAAGGACGTATGTCACTGTTGGGGCGGGCTTCTGATCAAGATGCTGCCAGCACTATGTCTGCCTGCATGTTGCCATGCTTTCCACCATGAAAATAAAAGACTGAACTTCTGAACTACAAGTGAGCCATTCCAAAGTGAATCTTTTCCTTTATAAAAGTTGCCATGGCCATGGTGTCTCTTCACAGCAATAGGAACCCTAACTAAGACAAACTACGTAATGACCTTCAGCCTCCTGTGTGCTGAGAATAAAAGAGTACATCCAACTTTTGACCAACTTTATAATCAGAGATAGAGTTAGAAGTCAGTAACCTTATCTGAGACTAAAGTCATGACAATCCCTTCACTGCAGCCAGGAGTAGGAAGTATTCCAAATTAGGGGGATTTCTTTCTTCTCCTGAGATTGATCTCAATTGAACTATAATTAGATAAGACAATTTCATGGGAAGACACACAAATGCAGAGCCACTTTGGTGTCATCCCACCATGATAATTTATTATATCAATTGTGTTATCTACTAACAGATCACTCATTCAGCTAGAGCTAAATGGGCATTGTGGAGCATACATAGCACTCAATATTGGTATACACAAAGACTGTGAGCCCAACATGCTGACTGAGATTTCTGTCCTGGCCAATCCCGCAGCCATTCAAACCCCACCCCACCCC
This sequence comes from Microtus oregoni, assembly GCF_018167655.1. Classification (NCBI taxonomy): domain Eukaryota; kingdom Metazoa; phylum Chordata; class Mammalia; order Rodentia; family Cricetidae; genus Microtus; species Microtus oregoni. The sequence continues at coordinate 4,919,326 of NW_024543091.1, read as the reverse complement.
CCCAAAAAAAAACACCAGAGGCTTACATTAATTATAAATTGGTTGGCCTATTAGCTAAGGCTTCTTATTAACTAATTCTTACACATTAAATTAGCCCATTATTCTTGTCTATGTTAGTCGCGAGGCTTGGTACCTTTTATCAGTAAGGTGTTCTCATCTTGCTTGCTTTGTAACTGGCTTCCTCTGTGATGACTGCAGACTCACTCTTTCCTATTCCCAAAATTCTCCTGTTCTTGTCACCCTGCCTCTGCTTCCTGCTTGGTCGCCCCGCCTATGCTTCTGGCCTGGCTACTGATCAATCAGTATTTTATTAAAACAATATAGTATAAGTGACAGGGTATAAGACCATTGCCCACAGCACCAACAGACAGAATTAGTACAACATATATGATAATAATTAATAGCCTAAAGTAAAAGGCAGCAGATAGCAAATTCCTCAAACACAAGAAGATGCCCAAGTACAAATTCTAAATACACTGAGGAATACTCATTGTGGAAGTCTGTTGGGAAACCACAAGTATAATCATGTTACTCAAAGAGATTGTTTGCATGCATAATAATTGGTGTGTGGATATACTAAATATACTAAATTTTAAAATGACAGAGGTCTGAATATAAAAACTAAGAAAAAGGCCTATGAAAGGAGAGAAGTTTCTTTTAAAAAGTAAAATGTAAAAAGCTTCCCATCCAAAAATATTTCAATTCTTTGGCTAAGTTTGGTAGAATTAATATTCCATTATTATATTGAAAGTTGATTTTCTTGTAACATTATGAATGATTTAACAAAATTAAATGACTAGAGATATAAAAGCTAAAAATGTTAACAGACACATATAATAGGCAACTAAATAAAGACACTGGGTGAGAGTAGTAAATTCTATATTACAATTTCACATTGTTTACTTGTAACATTTAAAAGGTCAGAAATCTATATACATAACCTATAAACTATGGAGAAGGAGTATGAGGCAGTGAAAGTCAGCATCTAGCAGTCTAGAAAAGGTGTTGTGCAATGTGGTTATTACACTCATGGACCTAGCTCGGGGAAAGGAGAGCCCTGTGAGAGAAAATATTTGTAATCTCCTACTGCCATCTTATGTAGTGTCTTGTCACTGCACAGTGCAAAAGAGGAAGATACATGAAGAGGAATCACAGAAGCACCTTCTAGAAACTGTATATCAAACTCATACTTCTCACACAAAAATTAAAATATTTCATCATATAAAAATTAAATGTTTATTGCCCCATATTCCACTGTAATTACATTTAGACTTTTTTAAAAAAAATAAAGACACTGAGCAATTTATTTATAATTCCTTCCCTATTGATTTCTTGAACTTATTTATGCTGGTCATATATACTATATTTTACATCTTGTCTATTGTAATGTAAAATGCTGGGTCACACTGCACATTAACCAGATGCATGAGTAACACAAAGCCCAAAACTTTTAAATGAATAGCAAACCAGAAACAAAGTACAACTCTATTCTTTAAATAGACTAGGTGGGCAAACATCAGTATGCCAAGCATAAATACAACAAATTTACACAGCGTTTTAATGTGTCAACTGTGCTCAACGCCAAAGGTTTATTTTGAAATCACAGTGAAAATGCAGGCCTGAATTTGTGATAGCGTTTTTATAGATTCTAAAAATTCCTGTTAAGTCTATGTCTCTAATGTCTTCAATATTCTCTTACAAATTAAAAAGCTGTGGGGCAGAGAGTCTTCCTATTTTTATTTCATTGCCTAATAAAAACATTCATATATATATATATATATATATATATATATATATATATATAAATTAAGAATACCCATACACACACACACAGAGCCAAGTAACCATAACTCACAGAAAAGAATTTGTATCCTCAAGCAGACTGTGCATCCTCTGATAGTAACCCTACACCATCAGTTCTAATGACCTGGCCAGTTCTCCACTCTGCCCTCCTCTGTGAGGGACCTGACACCATCAGTTCCTGATGACCTGGCCAGTTCTCCACTCTGCCCCTCTGAACACACTGGTTTTTGTCTTCATGCTTTGTCACCTCGCAGTCACAAAACAGAGACTATGGTTCTAGATATTAAGTCAGTATCAAAGTTGGGGAAAATGATAGAGAACAGCACCAGATCCTTCTCTTCCTTATTGCTATCCATCTTACTGGTGAGAATTCTATCACCATATCTAACTGCCAGAACTAAGAAAGTGATTATTCTGTTCATCACCATGAATCAAATTAGAAAAATACAAGAAATAATGGAGAGTAAGGAGAATAATGTCTACAAGAGCAGATATTAACTTGATCTATAATACGATTTTAGATTCAGACAGTAGACTCGGGTGAAGATCTTTTCTCTCTTTCCAACATATAGCAGTGCTGGGCAAAGTGTCTAGGAAAGTACATAGCGGAGTTAGCAGATCTATGTAAGAGAAATCTTCCAATGCAGTACCACAGACAAGAGAAGCAATAATAATACTAGGAGAAAAGAGAAGAAACTGAAGAGCTTTGTCTAAGGTGAGCTCTGTAGCTCATTATCCAGTAAAGAGCATTGCCATCCTGTCCCAAGATAAGCAAGTTCAATTAAATCAGAATCATATAAATTGTGGAAACTGATCCATGTTTTCTCTTGACCCATGAGAACATTCAATAAAAAGAGAGAAGATTTTAAAACATAGCAATAAATAATATCAAACAAATACTATTATTTAGCTTGCAAATGTCTAGAGCAAGGAACTGTGTTCTAAACCAAAAAGCTGACAAGAGCAAAGAACCGCAGATATGACAATTGTTATAACAGCAGAGTATACTGCAGACAGTCTGTTTGCAGTAGCGGCAGCACCGAGAAGTTCTCGAGGGACTAACTGCTAAGACACTAAAAGTAAGGAAAGTAACACATCTCCTGGGGCTCTACTCTACATGGGCTGTGAGCATAAATGCAGTAAGAAAGGAAAATAGAGTTTATGTTCACTTAATCATGTCTTCTACGTTATTTTTTTGAAACTGTGTTGATTAGAAAAGGAAGGTATTTGGAGTTTCATTTACATACCAAAGCTAAACTAAATCTATGGAATTTATATATATAAATTTTATATTTCCAGTTCCCCAATTTTACAAATATTTACATGTTTAAAATCCATCACTTTCTTTTAAACAGATTTTAAAAACTACCTTCTAACTGTTCAGGTTGCTTCTCAAGGCATCTCCATCTAACTTCTAATAAATTTTGCATTTAATTGAATGTAAATTCAACAGAACCTTGCCAGAATGTAGTTAGAGAGATTGATGTTAATTATATTGTTAATGTAACTCACATTAACATTATTAATGTTGGCTATTAGTAATTTTAGATAATTTTATCATTATAAATATCCCTATCATTTATATTACCATTAGTCTCTATAGCTACTAACACTGGTATTTTCATAATCTTTACTTCCATGTTCCTACCTAGTATAAAACTCAGAGGTAATCAAGCTTCAGAGACTATAAAGTAAAGGAGTATAGAATCATTTTTTTTATTTTTATTGTGTGTGCGTGCAGGAGCTGTTGGAGGCCAGAAGAGGGTATTGCCAGAGTTAAAGTTGCAAGTATTTGTGAGCCTCTTGATGTGGGTGCTGGGAACCAAACTTATATCCTCTATAAGAAGAGCAAATGCTGTTAAGCACTGATCCACCTCTCCAGCACCCTAACCATCTTAATGTAAATACCAGTAGGAGGGTATTGAATTTTGACAGTGCTGAGTAGCTTTGTACAAGAAACTCACCTCTCCACACTGCTTCCTCAACTGTAAAGTTGACACAATGAGCTGATCTGGGAACTTTTGAGAGAATTAAATGAGATAGAATCCATTCAGCACTTGGTGAAGCACCTCTACAAATGTTACTAGATGGGTAAACCTGACCCTGGGGAAAACAAGAGAATCCTCCTGCTTTTGTCAAGTAAAAATAAATAACTGGCTGTGGAATACAAAATGAAGTTACTTTAATGAGCTTTTCATTTTTGGACTGGTCAAAATGTTTGTGTAGCCACCAAGAAAATGAAAATAAAAATCTATTAATTGTTGCTACAGGAAAGAGTCATTTTCTTTAATGGTGTAGCCACAGAGGTACTGACTTGGAAGGAAAAAAGTACAAACAGGAAAGACTACACAAAGGTTATTAAAGACAGACTGGTAAAAATCAGTATCTGATACAGTGAGTCTTCAGTGAATCTCAAATTCATAAGTCAATTGACCACTAAAAGAATAATCATGCAATTTCATTGCTTTCATAGGCGAGAAATACATGTGTGCATGTATCTGTTCTTATATATAAGCACTTCTTCCTACGTTACAGTTTTGTGGCAATGGGGATGACTATGCTCTTTTCTGTCGGTCTGGATTGGAGAGAACGTTTGAAGTACTGGGAATCTTATGGTTTGAAACTTTCTGAAGTGCTAATGGGCCTTTGATTCAGGAAGGAAAATAAGTAGTTGTCAGCTTGGGTCAGATCAAGCATCTCAAGAATAGCATTCACAAAACTCTTGGCAAAAATAAAATCTAAAAGCCCGAACAGATTAGTTCCTACAAAAAATACTCTACATATTATGAAAAGACCATGACATATCAGGCATGATTTATGATAAAGAAAGACACAAAGGACTGTGGAGTACAGTCTCTGTCATGACTGTTATGTCACTCTTTGGAAATAAGTAAAATGATTGGCAGTATCAGCCACTTTGATTTTTAATATTGTGAACAAAGAGATTCTGTGACATGTTGTCGGATATGAAGGCTCAACACACATACCACAAAAGGCAGATGAGCAAGACATTAAGTAAGTTGAGTAACTTGGCCAAGTTCATAGAGCTCCAGGGCAGAGATGGAAAGGGAATGTGATAGGCCCTGGAAGGCCATCTTCTCTGCTCGGATCCAAAGAATCCTAATACAACACAAACTGTTAAACTTGATTTCAGGAATTGTATCGTTTCAGACATAAGAATTTATCTTTGTTCAAAATAAAGATAAATCGTGCTAGATGTATTTTTAAAAACCTTTAGGACAAAAGAGATGAAGATTAATATTCAAATTAAACATGAATCTCTTGATGAATATAGAAACCAGGAAGAAGCTATTTACTGAAGGGTCAGTGAAAGGTGATAATGCAGGCTTCTCACATCTGTGACTTCTCAATTTTGTTCTCAGCTAAAACCTGTTATAGTGCATTGATGAAAAGCTTAAATATGAGTGTCAGACTTTAACTCAAATCTCACCTAGGTTTGTAACAAGGGCACCCCACTTTCTCATCTTTAAGATGAGAATCAAGGGCTAGGAAGATGGCTCAGTACATAAAGTGCTTGCTCTGCGAGCATGAGGACCTGATTTGTTTTTACCTCCAAAACCATTGGGAAAGGTCAGGCACAATGGCACACATCTGTAACCTCAGCGCGGGGGAGATGGAGACAGAGATGCTGAGGTCACTAGCCACATAGCCCTGTCAAACCAGTGAACTTCAGGCTCGTTGAAGGATCCTGTTTCAAAAACTAAAGTTGATAGAAATGTAGAAAGACACAAAATGTTGACCTCTGGCCTCCACATGCACATGTCCACAGGTGCACACAGACTTGCATGTACACATGAGCACATATATAAATACACACGTGAGTGTACACGCATGCAAGCACACACAAATGAGAAAATATCTCATGCTTTTCCAATAATTAAAACACCTATCCTATGGAAAGAATCTGTAATAATACCTGGTCTTTCATAAACGTTATGGTTACTAATATCACTTCTACATCTAGACTCCTAAGTCTCATTCATCAAAATTCAGGAAAAATTACAATTTCATCAATATTTATTATTATTATTATTATTATTTCCGAGACAGGGTTTCTCTGTAGCTTTGGAGCCTGTCCTGGAACTAGCTCTTGTAGACCAGGCTGGGCTCGAACTCACAGAGATCCGCCTGCCTCTGCCTCCCGAGTGCTGGGATTAAAGGCGTGCGCCACCACCGCCCGGCAATTTCAGCAATATTTAAACCTCTCAAAACAAGATGCTTATTTTTTTTCTTATAAAAATTTGTTCCCCCAGAACAGAACTGTCTCCAACTCTGTTTCAGGCCTTTGGGACCCTGCTCCTGCTGGCTTGCCTTGCCCAGCCTTAATGTCTTGCTGCAACTTGATACACCATGTTTTGTTGATACTCATGGGAGACATGCCCTTTCCTGGACAAAGACAGAAAGGGAGTGGATTGGGGAATGGGAACAGAATTGGGGAGAGAGGGACTGGAAGAGAGGAGGGAGGGGAAACGGTGGCCAGAATGTAAAATGAATAATTAATAAATAAATAAGTACATAAATAAATAGATTTTTAAAAATGTATTCCCCCAAAATAAAATTATACTTCTTGAAAATATTTTTATATTATCAAATTTTTCTACATATCTTAGTGCATTACTCAAATATACTTTCACTTAATAATAATAAGTAGACCACACCATTAATACAAGTACTTGAGAGGCAGAGGCAGAAGGATATCTGAGTTCAAGGCCAGCCTGATCTACAGAGCGAGTTTTAGGAAAATCAGGATTATACAGAGAAACTGTGTCTTGAAGAACCAAAGTAATACTAATAATAACAGTAATAATAATAAACAATTTATTATTAATGATAATTCAAAAATGAAGTCATATATATATAGAGAGAGAGAGATTCATTCTGTAAGTTGTTACTCTAGAGAATCCTAACACAATATACATATATAATGCATTTAATGTATCATTTTAGGTACATTTTACGTGTATGAATGTTTTGTGTGCATGTGCATATGTGTACTATGGGCATACCAGGTACCTGTGGAGGTCAGAGGGTACAACATCCCCTGGAACTGGAGTTATGGATGGTTGTGAGTCACTGTATGCGTATGCATGCTGGGAACAGAACCCATTTTCTGCAAGAGCAACAGGGGTCTTAACCACTGAGCCATCTCACCAGCCCTGGCCCCTCATCTTATATATTTTTTAACATAATTCTTTATTGATTCTTTGGAAAATTCACATCATTCACCCCAAATCTACTCACTTCCCAGTCCTTTTATATCCATCCCTCACACCTGCAGCATGCCCCCAAATTAAGAAAAAAAAACAAAAAATCCTCCTTGCTTCTATATCTTTCTAACCTCTTCATTCAGCCTAGCGCATCAGGGGCTGCTGTGTCATGCAGTATCCGCCTTTTGTTCAATCAGCCCCACCTGCAAATTGTTCACTGCGATGTTCCTGGCTGCTTTGAAATATAAAACAGTAGTTCTTTTTCTTGGCACGACATCTTGAATAATCCATTTTCTAACTTGTAACCTGCTATTTTTCTATTGTCTTTAAACTAACCATACTATTCAAATGTTTACAATAGGAAATGCAATGTCTTTGAACTGAAGTCTGCTTTTTTTATGTGCTGGAAAATGATTGGCTTATGTGCTTTAATTGAAACAGGAATAGATGTGCATTAAAATCATAATAATGGATTTCTAAAGTTTGTACTTTATACAGAGAAATTGATTTTTCCTTGAAAACTGTGAGCAGCAGCAATGGCTTCTTTCTTAAGAAAAATAAACTTTATTGCCTCTTAAAGACTTTGAGATTACTGTATTCAAGCTTGTGGCTTCCCTTTGGACAGATGTTCAGGATGGCAGACTTCCTTTAAGGCAGAGGTTTTCAATCTTCATAATGTGACCCTCTAATACAGTTCATGTTGTGGTGACCCCAACCAAATCATTTTCATTGCTAGTTCATAACTAATTTTGCCACTGTTAAGAATCATAATGTAAATATGTGTTTTCCAATGGTCTTAGGCAACCCCAAAGGGTCATGACCCCTTAGTTGAGAGCCAGTGCTCTAAAAGGTATCCTGGAGATTCAGTTCAAGATGGAAGTGACAGCAGGCACTGGAGGGACTACTACGAGCAGCTCAGCTCCGAGGAGCCCGGGAGACCCACAGAGGCTCCAAAGCGAGAGATGGTGACAGGGGAGTCTGCAGAGCTGGCACCACCTCCAGAACAACTAAAATAGGCAGGTCTTGGGGAAAATCCTTTTAAAAGGTGGACTCACAAAATTGGAAGGAAAGATGGATGGATGGCAGAGCAGAGCCTTGTGTGGCAGAGTAATGAAATCAGACACATGGCGGTGATGAATAAAGATATATGATGCTGTTAAGTAGGGCAGGTCCTCGGCCGGCTGGCAGGAAAGGGAGCCCGCACAGAATGACCTAGCTCACAGTATGGAGCCAAAACCTGCTTGCTCTGGTGTGAATAATGAATAAATGTGAGATAAATGAGAGACGGAGAGGTAGGACGCATGGCATAACTAAGTGCCATGCATATGGCAGAGACAGGTAAGACTAGAGACTTGGCAGTGGAGACAGGAGCTGTAAAGCTTAACTGCAGTGGATGAAGAGACAATGTCAGTGCTGAGTAGTGCAGGCACGGTGGTGTGCAGCTACCTGGAGCTCTGCCCCTGAACATGCCTTGTGGCTGCACAATAACCATGCTCTGAGCAATGGCAGGAGGTCTGAGATGGAAAATGGTTCATTTCCTGGACTGGGCCTCCTCGAAAAACCTCCACAGTCCACATTGCCTCTAGAGGCCGTGTTGGTGTCCTTGGTTTGCATTAATGCCAGAGGCCATGTGGTTGTGTGTTGGTGTCCATAATCCTTCCATGCTGCCCCTGGGGGTCATGTTGAAGTCTGTGTTCTGCGCTGCGCTTGGCTGATATGGGCTTATGGGCAAGGAAGCTTCTTTTGCAGTATAGCAATTACTGAAAACTCATGGTTGAGAATTTAAGACACTGAGGGCTTCTATGACAATACTCTCCTCTCCCCAATAGAAACAGTCTACACAGGAAGCCATTAAAGAGTCCTTAAAAATGGTGACAGGATGCTGAAGCGTACTTCTTCACAGTTCAGTTGGTAGTTTCTGGTATGGGCAAGGGGACGGTCTCAGTTATCTTTAAGGGGCTGGCCACTAGGAGTTTTACCATGCTCCAGTAAAAATATGGGTAACACAAATTGGACTTAGTGTTCATGGGTTTTTTTTTTGGAGGGGGGCTGCACAAAGGTAGGAGGTGAACCTGAGAGGAATGGGAATCAAATGTGACCAGGGTACATTGAGTAAAATTTCCAAATAATCCAAATAATTAATAAAAATATTACACTGGAAAAAAAGATCTTTACTATAAATTTATGAATTCTCAGAACATAATTGCTGTAGGAAGTCTTACAGCCAGTGGTTACCTGCCTACTGGGCTGTGGCCTCTTATACTATGTATGCCGATGTAGAGCATGCGTCCGGCCTCTCTTTTCTAGCTGCGGGATTCAGTTTCTGATCTCCATTTCAGCAGAGGATTCTGATTTGTGAGTCTACCCCTAAATAAAAGCTGTCTATTTCTCAATTCTGAGCTAGTGTGGGATTTCTTTCAAGCATCCTTCCACATTTGGCGCCCATGTGAATTCGAACTCCACACCTACCGGGTGGACGGCCTAATGGCCTAGCAGGTCCACGGCCCAGACATTCTCCCAACCCTGCCCACTTGGCTTGCTTTTACCTAAGCGGTTTTTTGTAGAACTCCCGCCATAGTGGAGTTTACTGTGTGTGGCAACTTGGAAATTTCCCAAGCACATGCTTTCCCTGGCATGGTTCCCTGCCGCGTGGTGGCTTGTGAAGCTTCCGGTTTCTGCTCCTTGCCCGTGAGTTCTGGTTTTCTTGCTCCGTGAATGGAATTGATTTAACTGCTTTTAATTTGTTAAGCAAAGCATATTTCTCAGTATTTTACCAGTACCAAGGCAGAAAACTAAAGCAGCTTGGAAACTAAAGCGGCCCAGAACCATTCCTGTGGACACTGGTTGCACTGCTTCTAGGCAGAACTCTGTAACCATGACATCTGCTGGACAATAAAGACTGCAGTTTACCAGATCACATAACAGGTAATTAATAAATCAATATGGCAGACTACATTAATATTGAAACTTTTAGTAACTTTTTTGCTAATACTATGGATTATATTGTGCAAGGCTTATATAGTTATGGTGATACTTCAATTTATTGGGTATTGGGACTCAGTTTTCTTTTCCACATTCTATCATTAAGAAAGAATATGTCACTTTTAGGAATGATACAGTCTTTACAGACTAATAATGAACAGTTAGCTGACAGGATTAATACCATCGAAAATCACATATAATTGGTTAGAAATTGATCATCGAATCAGTGACTCCCAGAAAGAGCTTTCTATATGGAAAGTACCATGGAAATTGAAGTTGCAGAAAAGGTTCAAAAGTCCTGCTATCTCCAGATCAGTGCTACTTTCATAAAAAAAATGTGCATCTCTGATAATGTACAATGATGGTGCATAATACTGATGCATCTCTCACAACCGAATGATGCAGATTTTGCTCTAATTCCATGTCTCTTCTCCCAGAACAAGAAAAATAATCAGATGCATATTTTTTATTCAATCAACGTGGTACCAACCTTGTTCAAAATGGTTGCTAATAACTGAGTCTCAACTCTGAGGAAGAAACTGAACAAATAGATGTATTCATTCCCATCCATTCTCCTCTGAAAAACTCATAAATCATCAAGACATATCTATGTTTATTTATTGCATAGTTCTGTCACTAAGAAATAATCTGCCCTTCTTTCAAAATTACTTTTATCTATTTTTCTGCATTCTGAATTCATCACTTCCCAAAATGACAGTTTGAAAGAGATCGCTCCATCTGTTTAAGTTTTCATTTCTTTAATTGCCAATTAATTTTTTAAACTATTTATTTTTTCTTTTCAGTGTTACAGGCCGTTAGTCATTTGGTACTTTGGATCTACAGGAACTGGCATGTGCTCTCTAAGCCCAACGTGACTGTATGAAGACAGAGCCCTTTAACTGAGGTTAACTCAAGTCCCCAAAGCAGGTCTCTAATCCGTGTAATAGGATTGATCTTGGAAGAAGAGGATGCGTCCTAAGGATGGTATGCGAGGGCACAGAAGCAATGTCCTATGAAGGCAGCTGTCACAAACCAGAAATACCTCAGAAGAGGTTAAACCTACTGATGCCTTGATCTTGAACTTCCAGCCAATCAGTCCAAGCCTATTAACAGTTTATCTCTGTGTTCCTTATCTATTTGGGTTTTTTTGGAGGGGAGGAGACTGTACTCTAAATATCTAGACACTAGCTCCTTTATACATCACCAATACGTACTTCCCCTCTCCTTGCTAGTTTTCAGTTTACATACTTTCAATTTTTTGGTGTACTCATTCTCCCCCCACCCAGGCTTTTCCTTTATGGTTGCTTCATCATTTGAAATATGCATAAGGGAAAAGGCCTTTCATTCCCCAAAATTACTTTTAGGTACATATTTCTTCATATTCTTATTAATGTTATTTTCAGGGTGTCATATAATATTGAGATCAGTTTCTTCAAACAGCTAGCCAATTCAACCTCATTCTTTCCCTACCAATCTGAAAAGTTTATAGTACTCTATACACTTAAAACTATTTTTCTTTGCTTTTCTGGCCTGTGGCATCATTCATTCATTCAGGCACTTGATTTCAAGCCTGAGGACCTTCCATTCAGTCCCTGGGGTCCACCAAAAAGATAAAAAAAAAAAAAAAGAAATTCCTCCAGCTCTAAGATATATTTTAGTTGTCTAGAGTTGTAAAATATGCATATATGCATATGACAGAAAGTTTTAAAATTATCATATAGATTCTCATCTGACAACGAACATCAAACTAAACAATTACGCTAACCTAATTGTTAACCACCGAATCTAGCCGAGTTATTGAACTGTGCTTTAAAATCACGAACTTTGTTGACTCTTTCAGGTTCCTATAAGAAACTACTTCCACAGTCTGGCAGTGGTGGCGCATTCCTTTAATCCCAGCACTCGGGAGGCAGAGGCAAGTGGATCTCTATAAGTTAGAGGCCAGCCTGGTCTACAAGAGCTAGTTCCAGGACAGGAACCAAAAGCTACGGAGAAACCCTGTCTCGAAAAATCCAAAAAGAAGAAGAGGAAGAGGAGGAAGAGGAGGAGAAGGAGGAGGAGGAGGAGGAGGAGGAGGAGGAGGAGGAGGAGGAGAAGAAGAAGAAGAAGAAGAAGAAGAAGAAGAAGAAGAAGAAGAAGAAGAAACTACTTCCTACAGTTTTTTTTTTTTTTTCAAAATTTCTCCTCCCCGTCTGGTGATAGAATTCTAATAGTAAACTATCAGCTGTCTTCACAAAGACCACAGCTGGATGATTAAGAAAATGCCCAGTGTGATGGTTTTGAACCATCCTGCACTCCAAAGGTAGAAAAGGACAAGGGGAGGTGGGGGGAGGGTGAAAAGAGAAAAAACGCAAAAGAAACTGGAGAGGTACAGGGACAGAAAGAAAAGGGACAGGGAGAGGGAGAGACGGTGGGGTAGGGAAAATTACTATAATGGGAGGTCTTGAGACAGGGAAACTTCAGCTTTTCATTAAAAGGCTCTGTCAAGAAATGGGTAGAAACCTTGTTCGAGGTCAGTCTGGTAAATACGGTAAGTTCCAGGCCAGGCAGGTTTATATACTAAGGCCCTGTCTCCAAAAAGGGGAGACAAGTTCAAGGCATGCCTGTCCTTACCCACGCGAATGTCCAAGCTCAAGCCCATCATGTCTCCAAGGATTTTAGAATTCTGAGACTTGACAACCATTCCAAAGACGGTTGCTAAGACAAACAGCCATCCCTTCCTTATTTTCGGTTTTCCACATTCTTAAGTTAGGAGCGGGAATTTTGCGTCGGCATAGAGCTCGCGTTAGGAAATATTCCTAACACATATGGCAGCGGTCTATAGACAACGAGCCTCTAGTTAGCAAACAGCAGTTGAGAAAAAAATATATATATTAACAAAGTTTTGGAAAACCTGACTCGAAGGACCACATACTGTCCAAACTCTCACCGGCAAAACGTGGTTCATCTCAGGAGAAAATCCACACGAATCGCATCAAAACAGGTACTTGGGGGGAAAGACGACGAGAGCCTGACAAACTAAGGGACCGACCTACACCGTAACACCCAGGAAGACAGGGCTGGGGGGGGGGGGGGGGGGACCACACACACTCCGGAAATGGAGGACCCGTCCCCTTGATGACTTGGGGGTGGGGTGGGGGGTGACAAGGTCACGTGGAAGGGCCGCGCTCACTGGCAGGGAGGCCACGAGTTAACTTTCCGACCTGCACCGACGGAATCAGCCTACTCGGAGCGGGCGAGCCGTGGCCACTCCGCGGCTCCGCCAGCTCCATCCCGGCATCCTCTGCGCCACGCTGCCGCCGAGCCACGCGCGGGAGCAGGGCGTCACTCCCCGCCTGCAGCCGGGCATTGCTATGGCAACGCAGCCACCCCAGCTATGGCGCTGCAGCCCGCCCCTCCGTCGCGGGTGTTCATGGAACTGGTTCCCTGGGCTAACCTGGGCCGGGAAAACAACCCGATCCCGGCCTTGGAGGCGCAGCCCGTCGGCAGCCGTCCCCACGCCGCCAAGGCCCACCCCGGAGCCCGCGAGGTCCACGTGAGCGGCGCAGCCGAGGTGTCCGCCAGCCCCGACCGGGCGCAGGTGGCCGTGCGGGTGAGCAGCACCAAGGAGGCTGCAGCCGAGGCCAAGAAGAGTGTGTGCCGCCGCCTAGACTACATCACGCAGAGCCTCCAGCAGCAGGGTCTTCAGGTGAGCCTCCGGGGATGGGGTGCGAGGCGGGTGACTCTGGGGCCTTGGCGATGCTTTGTTACCCCGGTATTCATTCCAGGGCGCAATGGACGCTTGACTCTGCCTTCTCGAATCTAAATGAAAGCAGTTGTTGGCCGCAGTGAACTCGAAATCCCCGAATGCAGATTGGGTAGGTTTTTATCTGGTCGTATTTGCTACAGTGATTTTGTTTTTGGCCCTTGGAGGGATGAAATGTTTTCTTGAAAAGTTACACTTAATGCTTGCCTAACTGGAAGGTTGGACCGTAACCCCCTTGGAGAGTTGTTTTTATTCTGCATGTTGAAATTGGCAGGCGAGGAGCTTGAATGCTTCCTCCCAATCAAAGGTTCGTGTGGATTGGATCTTCAGTGTAATTGCAGATTTAGCATCCGTTTTGGGTTTATGATGATCACCTATTCCAAACTGTCCAATTTTTTTAGTTTTAACTTCTTTTAAAGTCAATATATGTAAGTATCATAGGTGAAATGCTTCTATTTACTAAATATGTCCGTGAAACAAATCACTAAATTGATAATACCTTAAGCCCCCTAAAGGAATGGGGAAAAAAAAAAAGGAAATAGCAATTCTGTTAGGCATGTTTTAATATCCCCGTCTTCCAGTAGAGAAATAAAACAATGCTCTGAACTTTAAAGAGCAGTATTTGAAATTCTGTTCCTGAAACCACAATCGAGGTTGCTTTCAACTTTGTCACACTTCAGATAATTATGATGAAAGAAACTTTGAAGCCACGGACACTGAGCTGTCTCAAGGTTATTATTATTCAAAACAGAACCCCAACTGGTACCCTGGTTCTGGGGTACTCTGACTTGTTCAGAGTGAAACATAATCTTGCTTCTGTACTAGAAATGTCATATCTTTGAAGAAAAACACAGGTCTTTATTTTTAAAAGAAAATGTACTTGTATTTTATTTAAAACCAGAATAATTGAAATGATGTGGGCAAAAAAAAAATCAATCAAACAAACAAAAAACCCTAAGTTATTTTACATTTTAGAAAAATTTAAATGTGAATTGTAAATAATGTGAATAAAATGGGTATAAAATATAAAAGCAAGACTCTCCTTAAGCAACCTGCTGAGGTCCTGTTTGAATAATGTAGCTTGTATTTTATGCCATTGACATAGAACATAATCTGAACCCATGTTTCTAACTCCTAATATGTAAAAATAAATGTGGTAATTGCATTCAAAGTCGTTGTTCAAGGCAAGGTGCTGGGACTGTGATCTCCCAGACTGCTGCATGTCAGTGGAGGAAAGACAGCTCCCTCAACAGGTGGTCTCAGGACAAATTATGGTCTCCTCAAGGTCCTTATAGCATTATACATTTTAAACTTTTTGAAATACTGACTCGTAAATATACACTCCCCTGATTCAAGGGCCCCTCCCAATCTAAACACTCGCTTGAGGGCTGGAACCTGATCCTCTCATCCTTATTTCCTGGCCTCTCTCCCCTCTTAGTTTAGATGACTTCCACTTTGTTTTAGAGAATGAGACCAAAATCATACTCTTGGCATTCCTTTCTCTACACTAATCCCAGTTATACAATACTCCACTTTCTCCTCCAAAGGGTGTGTCTGTCAGTCTGTTATCGAGGTACTCGGCCTTTGAGTAACGCTCATTGGCATAATACATGCAGTGAAATGTGCTTTTCAGTGAGTCAAGGAGGAAAGGATGACGCAATGCATAAGTTACTAGCGCAACTATTTGTAGATCATGGATTTATGAATTTGTCTGAAGACATAGCAGTCAGTTTTAGCATTGTTTTAATGGGAAAATGTTGTAAAATTCCAAATAGTGTTTACTTAACCGAGGAGCATTTATTAGGTATTCCCTAACCCTGTTGAGATTTACGTGGCACTTAACGTAACATGGTCTTACTTCAGGGTCTGCTAGAATGCAATGTCACCACCTCAGTAACCCCTAAACAGGGAAATTTAGTCTTTGTAGCCCTGGGGGAGTCAGGAAGGCTAAGATACCAAGAGCTTTGATTTTGTCTGGTGAAGATTCAGTTCATGGAACATAGATGGCGCCTTCTCCCTGTGTCCTCACACAATAAAAGAGACAAGGCAACTCACTGGGGCCTCTTCTTAATAAGGACACTAATTCCATCCATGAGGCTCCACCCTTATCATCTAATCTCAAAGACCATTTTATAGCATCACACTAGTGATTAGGTCTTAATATATGAATAAGGCATCCAAGCAGTGCAGATTAGAGTGAATTTCTATTTTATATACCAATTTAGACTATAAACTCCAGAATTTGCCTACTCATAATTGTATTATTTTCAATGACTATACATGTCTCAGGCAGGTTGGTAGGCAATAAAAGAGATAATGGTGTGTGGGGGAAGGGCAAAATATTTAGAGACATTTGTTTATCTTTTTTCTCCAAATCTGGCTTATGAACAGTTTCCAAAGGACCAATCATGCAAGTACATTTAGTTTTTTTCTTCCAGTAAAAGCTATAAAAAAGCAACTATATCTGTTTCTTTTTTAAAAAATATACATTAATTTTATTCTGTGTTTTCTTCCTTTTATTAAATATAGACTCTTAAGCCGGGCGGTGGTGGCGCACGCCTTTAATCCCAGCACTCGGGAGGCAGAGGCAGGCGGATCTCTGTGAGTTCGAGACCAGCCTGGTCTACAGAGCTAGTTCCAGGACAGGCTCCAAAGCCACAGAGAAACCCTGTCTCGAAAAACCAAAAATAAATAAATAAATATAGACTCTTACACAATATAATCTGAATACAGTTTCCCCTCCCAGTTGCTCCCTACTTCCACTCCCATCCGGATCCACTCCCTTTCTATCTCTCATTAGGAAAGAAGAGGCTTCTAAGAGATAACAACCAAACATAACAAAGTAGAGTATAATAAGATAAAACAAAAAACATCACATTAAAGGTGGACAAGACAAGTCAACAGAAAAGTAAAAGAACCCCAAGAGAAGGCACAAGAATCCGAGACCCATCCATTTAGACATCCAGGGGTCCCATAGAAATACTAAGCTAAAAGCTCTAGTGTATATGCGGGGAACCTCGTGTAGGCCCTGTGATTGCTGCTTTGGTCTTCAAGTTCTTAGGAGCTGTGCTCAGTTATTTTAGAAGGCCTTTGTTCTCCTGATGTCCTCCAACCTCCTTTTCTCCCCCACTACTCCTGCCTCCTCCTCTTCCCTAGGGTTCCCTGAGCTCTGAGGGGAAGGATTTGATGGAGACAGAGCCCTCTGCTGCTGGAATTCCATGATCAGAATAGAATGATTCATGCTGCCATGAAAGTACGTGTATAGTACATTGAAGAGATAACATTGATTTTGCCTTAAGAATTCTAGAAAGACTTCATAAAGGAGTGATATTCTGTCAAAATTGTTAAGCACTGGCCAAAGGGAAATCATTCCAATTGCACATCAGAATGCAGCGGGCATATATGTCAACAGCACTCTGCGTGGTTCAGTATGGCAGGAACACAGAAGGCACTGGGCACCTTAGGACAGAATTAAGAGATGAGACTAAAGGAGAGAACTGGAGGCCGAACATAGAAGTGTGTGGCTGCACAGCTTTGCTTTTCTTACGGTGCTACTGTGCCTGGCAGGAGCGGCTTGAAAGAGGAAAAATTTATTTTGGTTCACAATTTCAGACTGTCTCACCATGGTGGCAGGCAAGGAATGGTGGCAGGAGCAGCTCAGTCTATGGTTGCAGGAAGCAGAGGATGGGATCAGAAGCAGGGCCAAGTCATAATTCTGTATGTGTGTGTACGTCTTCCTCTATCACCCTCCACCGTATTCCCACCTCTAGTGGCCTTCTTTGCTAGCCAGGCTCCTTCTGAAGGCTCCACAGCCTTGAGAGCACCACAAATTTGGAAACCAGTGCTCAGAATACAAGCCTGAGAAGATAGTTTAGATTCTGACATGAGTGGTCTACTGGACTGTCTCAATATTCTTTATAATCAAAGCAGCTACTTACTGTTGATAGACCTTATACAAATGCGTCTCACTCAGTAGTCTTACTCTATCAAGTTCTTCTATAAAGAAGAGAATGCTCAGGACCAGAGTGCTTGCCCATGACTGGGAGATGACTGAGTTTAGATACTAAGACCTTTGAGCCGTGCTTTTAACCATTACTGTATGTTACCACTTTATTCTCTTGGCAGTAGATGATGGAGGTGTCAGGTAGGGGGTATAGCAGGTGATATTCATCATCTTTTATATGCTTGCTGGCCCAACACGTCTGCCATCATATGTTAATTAATTGCCTGTGTGTAAAAGCTTCCAGGCTCTGAAACTTCCTGCAAAAGGGGTCATGCATTAATACCAGGAAATTAAGTTTTCCTGCCCCACCCTGAATAGTCTTAAGGCACTGAATTGGGTGGTAGGAGTGAACAGGAGGGGCCCAGCTTCTTTGCCTGTTGAGTGGGATAATTGAAATAGTTTCTGACCCCAGCCCTCTGTAACTCCAGTTCCAGAAGACGTGATGCCCTCTTCTAAACTCCATGGGCACCAAGCACACACATTGTGCACAGACAGAGATGTGAGCAAAACACTCGTACACATAAATAAATCTAGAATAAAGCCTGAATAGACAACTTAAACTTCTGTTTGTGGAAAGAGAAATGCAATAGACAAATTAACTTCTGTTTTAATATCTGCCTGTTTGAGGTAAGCAAATGTGGTAATCCAAAATGGTTACAATCTCTCAAGGTTTACTTGAATCACACAGTTGCTGCTCAGGAGAATAACTGACTTGAGGATTACATACTGCCTATTGCTTTGAAATAGTTCAAGTCATTGAATTTTTTGATTCTTAAGGAATTTGACCCAGATCTAGAGTAAACCATTGGGTCTGTATGGTACTCCTATATTATCCACACTGTTTCCATTATTAGATCTTAGTGTGAGACCATGTTCCCCCTCATTATTGTTTTACTAGAAATATTTCCTGCCTGCAGGGAACAGGGCATGTTAAATGGGAACATGGAGATACAGTCTGTAATTCTAATGTTAGAAACCTCTATAGAACAAGTAGAGCTTCCCTTTATATTTGCTATTAAACATATATATTTCAGGATAATTGCTGATTTTATAATATTGTATCATAGTAGTTTATTCAAAATTTTTCTGTACATCTGTATAGTTTTTACTTTTTTAGTTTATTTTTATATGGCTTTTTATGACTATTGAGATGATTACCTTACTTTTTTATATGACTTAAATAGCTACTCCTGTATTGACCATTTCATTTTGAAAGTCTGCCTTTTATTTGTATGTAGAAACAAAATTATAACTTAATAAGGAAAGCCTCGTGAAATATGCTGGTATGGTAGATTTATCAGCCTTAGCACTATTGACATTTTGAGGTAGATAATTCCCTTT
Organism: Microtus oregoni; assembly: GCF_018167655.1. Classification (NCBI taxonomy): domain Eukaryota; kingdom Metazoa; phylum Chordata; class Mammalia; order Rodentia; family Cricetidae; genus Microtus; species Microtus oregoni. The sequence continues at coordinate 4,900,224 of NW_024543091.1, read as the reverse complement.
TGTTGGGTTAACCTGTATGGTGTAGGATGTTTAACAATATTCTTGACCTCTAACTTACATACAGTGTAGCCAAAAATGTAGTCTTTTTAGTGCATATTGGTAAGTACAAAGCCAGACCAAAAAAACAGATGTTTCATCATTCCATTCATACACAAACCTGTGGAGGCAACTAAATGGTTAACTGTAAAGGGGGTTGCACAGGAGAGCCTTAATGTGAAGGACAGCTCTCACTGTGCTGGAGTGCTTGCTACATCACCAGCATCTGTCAAAACTGTCCAAAACTGGGGGAGGTATCAAACAGGCTGTCAGACATTACTTCCAGGACAGAATTCAGAGTACGATAAATGAACCCAATTCTTTTGTAACAGCGAACACAGCTGTACTAAAGGGGGTGTGGAAAGGTATGTCCGAGTGTAGAGCTAAGCCACTAATTAGCCATAGAGGTCAGACAGTAGTGGCACTCACGAGATAGAGGTGACGAATCTCTGTGAGTTCAGGGTCACCCTGGGCTACATGAGCTTGAATCTGTCCAAAGGAGGAACAGCTCACACAAAGGTGATCTCAGCACTTGAGATCACACGCCTTTAATCAAACATAACAAACTCATATACTCCTGTTAGCACAGGAGCGCTCTGGCTAGGAGGTGGAGAGAGGAATATGAGGCAGGAGGAGACAGGAGCTTAGAGGCAGTCTGAGGTTCCGTAGAGACAACACTCAGTCTGAGGACTTGTAGAGACAGGATACCCATTTCAGTCTGAGGATTCAGTAAAAGTAAGAACTAGTGACTGGCCGCTCTTCCTCTCTGACCTTCAGCATTAACCCTTATATCTGACTGTGGGTTGTATTGTTAGGATGCATGCTACACATGTCAGATATACTCATTTACTCAGGACCTGCTTCCCAGACGGGAGGACTGCTTAGCTTGCTTACATATCTGTGGGAAGATTCAGGGACAATCTGGTCATATATTTATTGGTTGTGGGATCTTTCTTTATCCTTCCTTCCTTCCTTCCTTCTTTCTTTCCTTCTTTCCTTCCTTCCTTCCTTCCTTCCTCCCTCCCTCCCTCCCTCCCTTCCTCCCTCCCTCCCTCCTTTCCTTCCTATTTTTACTTTGGATCATAGTTTGAGAAGTACATTGTGTCAAGGAAGGCATAGTGGAATTCTCTGCTGTAATATTATAGGTTCTGCAAATGTCTTTTGTCATTACTCTCTAAGTACTTTACATACAACTTGTTTTTAAATCATCATATCAGCCATGTGGTCTATTGACCTGATTTTATACATGTGGAAGCAAAGGCTCAAGAGATTCTTAGTAACTTACCCAAAGGTACATATGGTAGGTACTTTGTCAAGTTAGTTCATTCTTTCTGTACAAATGACTAAAACCTGAAGTGAAAACGGATCATTTTTTTTAACAGTATTTGTAGGTTCTGATTGATTTTATGGCAGTTTTAAGGAAGTTTGGAACATCAAGGCAGGCAGTTCATTTTGTGTACTGTGTGTCTTCCTATTTCAAACTCAGGCTTCTTAATTGTCAGGCAGAAACAACTGAATTTAGTAGCCAAAGGTTTGGTAACATTACTCTGGTACTGTTTCTGTTTCAGGCAGAAAATGTAACAGTGACAAAGGATATTAGAAGAGTAGAAAATGCTTATCACATGGAAGCCGAGGTATGTGACGGCTGAAAGCCCTTGACTCTGCGGCGGCAACTGCAATCAAGTTTTACTCTTAAACTGAAATTTACCAGAGAAAGGATTTTTATGGTGATGATAAAAGATGGTTTTTCTTAAAAATGGTTCTGATCATGTACATCTGGTGATGCTTTCAAATACATTTAGTGAGATCTACCTTAAGGGAAATGGCATACAATGAAATAAACACAGCAACAGGGAAATAGCAGCTAGGTACCACAGACTTTTTGTAATTTTACCAGCTGGTGAGCAGGAATCATTTCAGGAAAGAAATTTTCCTTAGATTAGAAACTATGTGATAAAGCTGTAATTTCATGGCCACTGAGATGTATGTTACTTAAATTCTGAATCGTGCGGTCTCTGTCCACATTAAGAAGGAGCACAGTGTTTTCAGAGTGCTCAGTCCTTGATAACTGAGATCCCAGCATGGATCCCTCTGAGGGATGGGGCGGGTGGGGTTTTAGGGCAGTGTGTCTAGTAATGTAATGTAAGACTTCTGTTTGTGACTTTCGTGTTATCAGACAGATGCTTTATCCAGCTCCCCACCTTGCTTTTGGAAACAAAGATGAGTGAGTTAAGTAAGAGTGGAATTTTGTCTACCAGTGAGAGAATCTTTCTCTCTAGAGGTGGAGAACACCTCCGGAAGTCACCTGGTAGCCCCCTGTAGTTAGTATGTTAGTGCATCCTGGTATTAATATTAAGGTTAGATTAATATTAAGGCTCCTGCTTCTCAGAGATGAAGCTTAAGATCAGAGTAGCAGGACAGAATGGACATTGGAAAGGTGACTCAGTTAGCCTTGTGACTAGTCCATCTAAATTTAACTGTCGCAAGGAAATTTATAATTATTCTTATAATTATCATTTGGCATAGATTATTTTGACAGAATGAAGAGTGGTCAGGCAAGATTCTGAATTGTAGAGGTTTAATGTTAGTAGATTAGTGGGTCCCTCTAAGGGTTTTACCTGTTAGGACTTCAGGCTGTAATGAATGTGGGAGAATCCTAGTTAGGAAGGTATTTTTTTGTTTTTGTTTGTTTTTAGGCAGTGTCTCAATATGTAGCCCGCACTAGCCTCAAATTTATGTTTTTCCTATGTCAGTTTCCTGAGTGCTGGGATTATAGTCTAGCACCATCACTTCCAGGTGTGCTTAGTTTATTATTATAAAGTATCACCAAGAGCACAGGGAAGAGATAGTTCCAGAACTGAACAAGGGATGGGAGACTGCAGAGTTCTAAGATTAAAGTTCCCAGTTCAGCAAGAGTCCTTGTGTAACATGAGGGCCAGCTTGTTGGGGTTTCTTTCCCGCCCAGTACCCCACAATAGGCAAGTCCCAAAGAAAATCACACAGAGATCTCCATAAGTTATAAAACGGATTGGCCCATTAGCTCAGGCTACTTATTAGCTCTTGTAGCTTATATTAACCCATTGTTCTTATCTATGTTAGCCACATGGCTCGGTATTTTTCTCAGCCAGGTAGATTACATCCTGCTTCTTGGGTGGAATGCCCAGGAGTGGGAGGAATGGGCTTCCTCCTTTCCAGCATTCTCCTGTTCTCATCACCCCGCCTATACTTCCTGCCTGGCCAATCAGCGTTTTATTAAAATACATGATTGACAGAATACAGACAATTCTCCCTCACTACCTTGACTGTATGAGAACTGAGCCAAACTCTGTTCTTCCTTTTCAGTATTGCGTATTCTGATTTCATAAGAAAACATGTGATTATATTTCACTTAGGACTCCCTGGAATCCAGACCTTACACTATACTGTACATCCCTGTACATGGTTGCTTTTAGATCATCACCAGTTGTCAGTGGAGATCATGATAACACACTCACAAGGTACAAAGTGAAAAAGAAAAGATGGCTGATTTTATGGCTACGAATGTAGCAAACTCCGAAAGCCAATAAATATCTAACATATTCTAGTCTTCTCATGGACTACTAGATATATGTAATATGGTTAAATGGTAGTTAGATGTGTAAAACAACAATAGCACAAAAACATGTAATATGATTTTAAAATTTATAGATGGTTTGAATGGATACTTATCAAAATGCACCAACAGATAGGCGAAGGCATTCAGCATCTCTAATTTTCAGAGAAATAGAACTCAAAACCACAATGAATTATAGAATCACACCTGTTTGTGATTATTATCAAAGCAGCAAAACACAGTGTTAGGCCAGGAGGTGGAGAAGTTAGAACCTTGTGCATTGCCAATGGCAATGTAAAATGATAAAGTTTTTTTTTTTTTTTTGGTTTTTCGAGACAGGGTTTCTCTGCGGTTTTGGAGCCGGTCCTGGAACTAGCTCTTGTAGACCAGGCTGGTCTCGAACTCACAGAGATCCGCCTGCCTCTGCCTCCCAAGTGCTGGGATTAGCAGCGTGCACTACTACACCAGCTTGACTTTACTTTTTATACTCCTATTTAGACAAAATTTTAAACCTACATGAAGCATGGAAATAACTTCAAGTATATTTCACTTACAGGTCTGCATTACATTTACTGAATTTGGAAAAATGCAAAATATTTGTAACTTTCTGGTTGAAAAGCTAGATAGCTCTGTTGTCATCAGCCCACCTGAGTTCTATCACACTTCTGGTTCCATTGAGAATCTTCGGTAAGTTAAGTACATCTTTAAATTATTCATTCTAAATAAAACTATTGAGTGTGGCAGTTCTTTTAATGTCATAGTAATCTTTACTTTCAATCCCTAAGGCGGCAAGCCTGTCTTGTTGCTGTTGAGAATGCATGGCGCAAAGCTCAAGAAGTCTGTGACCTTGTTGGCCAAACTCTGGGAAAACCTTTACTAATCAAAGAAGAAGAAACCAAAGAATGGGAAGGTCAAATCGATGATCATCAGATATCCAGACTGCCGGGTTCATTAACTGTACAGCAAAAAATCAAAAGTGCAACAATGCATGCAGCTTCAAAAGTGTTTATTACTTTTGAGGTAAAAGGGAAAGAGAAGAAGAAAAAGCATCTTTAAAATTCCAACTAAAACATACTGTATTTGTATTTTTAAATGTGTTTTTATACATTTTATAGTGCTTATTTCTGTCCTGAACATACATATTGTATGGTAGACTGATTCTCTATAAAAATCTGCCATGTTTTGAACATAATCCCACAGAATACTTGTGTTCACTTTCTAGTTTCCAAAACATTCTGAGAAAAATTGTGAGAAATAAATGTATTAAAACACACTTTTGTATACTAACAATTTATATATTGTAAATAAAATAAACAAAAATCAGCTGATGTTGAAGTTTTACTTTTAGAAGCAGTTGTTATGTCTTGTTCTTATTTGTCCAGTTGTATAGAAATACAGAATCTAAGCTGCATATCAAGAAAAAAATTGTTTATCTTGCATAAAAATATTTTCAATTTCATCAGTCTATATCTTTGCTCTTTTTTTTTTTTTTTTTTTTGAGACAGTGTTTCTCTGTGGCTTTGGAGCCTGTCCTGGAACTAGCTCTATAGACCAGGCTGGTCTCGAACTCACAGAGATCCGCCTGCCTCTGCCTCCCAAGTGCTGGGATTAAAGGCGTGCGCCACCATCGCCCGGCATCTTTGCTCTTTTTTTATACATTATATTGTGATTATATGCTCTACCCTCCCCCAACTCCTCCCAGATCCTACCCCCCAACGTCCACCCAACTTTATACTCTTTCTTTCTCTTAAAAAGCCAAAACAAGCCAAAGCACACACATGCACACACACACACACAAAGAATGGGTTTCAGTTTTATTGGTCAAATACTCCTGATCATGAGGCCTGTAGTGAGGTGCAGTTAATGTACCCAGTTTTATATACTTCCTTGAAGAAAAGTGTTTTTGCTTTTTTCTCTCTCCCAGCAACTACCAATTGCAAATAGCTTCCTGGTTATGAGTGGGAATGACTTTATTTCTCTCTTTCTGGGATTTTGTCTGGCTTAGGCTTGTGCAGGTCTTGTGTCAACAGTCTCTAAATTCACATGTGCATCAGCCTTGTGTCTGGAAGAAGTTATTTCCTTGGAGTCAACCATCATCTGTTTTTTACAACTTTTCTGCCTTTTCTTTTGAATAGACCCCTGAGCCTTGAAGAGAGTGTGTTTGATGATGATGTCCATTTGATGCTGAGTGCTCCAAAAACTCTGCACGTTGTCCAGTTGTGGACTTCTGTGTTAATTACAGTCCACTGCAAGCAGCTTCTTTAATGAGGGTTGAGCAATGCTCTGATCTGTGGGTATAGCACTATGTCTTACAAGTTATTCTATTGCTATGGTCCTTTAGTAGAATATTAGTAGTTTCTCCCTAGGGCCCAGGAACTATCTATTCCTAGGTTCTCATTAAGTGTCAGGTATGAGTTCCATGGGATACTTGTTCTTTCATGTTCATTTCTATTTTATTCATAAAGCTAGAAATTGGGAACAGTTTAGATGTTTATCTACTGATGAATGGCTAGCAAAAATGTAGTAGATTTACACAATGGAATATTATTCAGCTGATAAGAAAAATAAAATGTTTAGGTAAATGCATAGTGCTAGAGACAATCATTCTAAACTGAAGGAACCCAGACCCAGAAAGATAGACATTATCTGCTTTATGTGTAGGGTTTAAGCTTTAAATATATGTGCTTCAATCAGAATGACCAGAAAGGTTAGGCACATATTAGAGAATAAGAAGAGGGAAACAATATAGTGTGGTAAAGGGAAAATGGAATTAAAACAAAAAAATGAAAAAAAAGAACAGTTATATGAAATGAGCAGAAGAGGAGGGTAATATGGGGAGGGACAACAAACACTAACTTTTGAAGTCATGTGAAACCTATTACTATAGAAGCTTCCTAAAATGTACATATTATAAAAGTAGTTAAAATAGGGTTTACCATATAGTGGAAGAGACAACACCTCGAGTAGATATCATATGCCACCAAATAAATTCCTCAATGACAGGAATAGGTTACATATTCTTTGAGATGTTGGCCAAAGGGGTCCCATAGACACACCCCAAATATCATAGGCTTTGCCAAGGCTCTTGGTTACTCTCTATAGCCTGATGGTGAGGCTCTATTGATGAAAACATCACTTACTTTGCAATTGACCATGGAGAAATTGAGCTGGTGCCTTACTCCCGTGACTTAAGTACTACACCTATTATTGGAGGAAAAAAGTAACCATCAATCTCACCAGCTATAAACCTGAGAGCTACAATAGCAACCTGCCTGCAAGATATGCCCACTGGTACAACAGCGACACAGATGTTATGGGAAAAACCAGTCACTTTTTAATGTTGGTAGACTATTCTCAACCATGGAACGTTAGTGCACACACGTATTTATATGCCTGGCTGATTATATGATTCTATAAGTTGAAAGCGTGAAATATCTGTAGATAATCCTGTAAGGTTATCAAGCACATTTTAAAGATTATTTCTGTAGTGTGTATAAATGCTACAGCCTGCATGTGGAGGTCATTGGACTTTGTCAAGTCAGTTTCACCTTCCACCCTGTTGGGGTGGTGCCTTCCTTGTTTCTGCTGTTAAGTTTGTACTCCAGACAAAGCTGACTGAGAGTTTCCTGGCAGCCCTCCTGTGCCTACCTCCCGATTGCCATAGGCATGCTATGGTTACAGAGGAAGACTAAAGGTATAAAGTTGTTTGTCAGCTGATGAAATTTAACTTCTGATTGCTGTGTGACAAGACTTTTCCTGGTGAGATACAACACACGTGCAGTCAACCCAGATAGAGAGCCCATGGCTGGCCCAAGTATGGATGCCTGTAGGGGAATGTGTTACAGTAGTGTTGCAGGGATACCGTGACTTATCAGGAAGCCGGCATATACTTAGGGCCACAATAGGACAGCTCTGGGGGAAGGGATTAGAACTGCAGTAGGACAGCTCTGGGGGAGGTAGAGCCACCATAGGACAGCTCTGGGGAGGGGGTCAGTGTAGAGACGCAATAGGACAGCTCAGCCCTGGAGTAAAGGTGTCCTGACTATCAGGAAGCCAGGCTACCTGAGGCTGGGGTGCGGTGGGGGAATGGTCTCCCTGCAGGATATAGGGATCCTACTCTTCTCCTAGAGAGTCATTACAGCTGAGTTCTGCTCTGTTCCCTTAAGGGAACGTTCTAGCAGAGCTATCTGCTTCTCCAGCCCAAGATGTTTCTTCTTTTGCTAACTCGCTGCTAAAGGGAAAGCCCTTGCAGAAATGTAGCTCTCTCTTCAGCTTCGGGAAAAGTTGTTAGTTTTCCCTGCCTGGCCTTGCTCAGCCCCCCTTAAGGAGCATCCTAGCAAGGTTCCTTCTGTTCTGTTCAGCCTTGCTGAGGCCCCCTAGGGAGCATCTCAGCAAAGTTTTTCAGCTCAGCTCTCTAAGGGACGCCCCAGCCAGGTTCTTCTGCTCTGCACCAGCAAATTAAGGTCGTCACCCAAGACTCTTTTGAGAAAGAGATTTATTTGGGAAGGAGGAATTGAGAAGAGTGTCTGCCTTGAAGGGATTAACGGCAGCTCTTAAGTGAGGGGAATAGAGACGCTTGCTTATATAGGGCTTCTTAGGGGCGGAGTTTTCCCAGAAAGAAGGGGGATTGGTTATTTCTTTCCTGCTCAGAGATTGGTCAGTTTAGCTGGTCAGGGGCAGAGATGACTCTGACTTCATGGCCAAACTGTGTTTATTTCACTGGTCCTTTTTAGCTTTTTAACTCTAATCTTAGGACCGGGGCACATTTCTTTCACTGGCTGATTCTAGGGACAATTTGTGTTTCTTTGACACCAGTTTCAGAGCCAGGGCACATGTCTTTAGTTCTGGGTATAAAGATGTTTCATGGATAAAGGTGTTTCTATCCCTGGCCTAGGTCTCAAATATAGGGTGTGTTTCTTTCTTTGACTCTGGGTTCAGAGTCAGGGTGCTCAATGATTGGCTGGTTTCCTGCTCCAGTTGTCCCTTTTACCCTACAATACCACCGAAGCATAATTGGTGACCTAGTGAATTTGATAGGAGTCATTTACAGGAATACAGGTAAGGGATACAGAAATGACTCAAAGACAGCTGCATCACCAAAGCCCACTGAAGCATGGTGGCAGGTCACAAAGCTGGGAACCTGGAGCACACTGCACAGACTCCAGGCAGCTCAACAGAGAGTGTAATTCCCAGGTACCTCAGCTGGTCTAAACCTCTTCCAGGCAGCTCTTCTGATTTCTGCTTCTTCAAGCAGCCGGTCTGGTCGCAAGAATCTTTGAAGCTTGGCTTGTCTGAGAGTGACCCTCAGCAGTCTTTACTCTTGGGACTGAGGGCCCAGTAAATATGGTCAGTTTCAGAGATTTCCTTTCTGAAGCCATATTGAGTTGTTTACCTTTTGTTTTAAGGAGTTTACAGGCAGAACTGGAGAGATAGATTGGTGGTTACAAATACTGTTCTTCCAGAGGACCAGGGTTCAATTCCCCTGAACCCATAAGGTAGCACACAACCTTCTGTACCTTCAGTTCCGTGAGATCTGCTGCCCTCTTCTGTCTTCTATGGACAATGCATGTACATGGTGCACAGACAAGTGACCAAAACACCCATACACATAAAGAACAACAGCCAATCACAAACTTTAAACTGGATATCTTTACTCTCAGCAGCTAGGAAACAAGCAAGCTGATCTCTGTGAGTTCAAAGCCAGCCTGATCCAGACATAGTGAGTTCCAGGACAGCATCAGAACTGCAGAAACAAGGTTTCTGTCTTAAAAAAAAAAAAAAAAATTACCTGCAGGATAGAATGTTTCAATCTGTAAGAAACTGCTAAAGGACACTGACAAAGTAAAGGACCTTCACTCTAAAGCTAGAACAAACCTTTCCTGACCCTATTCCTTATAGAATATTTTCTTATGGGTCCCCTTTTAAAAAAGGTACAAAAAACAGAACATTAAAATTGGTATTTAGCAGGGCGATGGTGGCGCACGCCTTTAATCCCAGCACTCCGGAGGCAGAGGCAGGCGGATCTCTGTGAGTTCGAGACCAGCCTGGTCTTCAGAGCTAGTTCCAGGACAGGCTCCAAAGCCACAGAGAAACCCTGTCTCGAAAAACCAAAAAAAATAAAATAAAATAAAATTGGTATTTAAAAGGCAAACGAATGTTTTTCTAAGTATATTTGAAACCTACCCACTATTATAGCTATTATATAACTATAATAGAGAAGTCTATTAAGTAATGTTTATTTATAATAATTACTGATAAAATTAGGAGTCCACTTAGTCACAAGTACAAATCTGTTGTAGTTGTAATTTAGCTTACTTTATGCCTACTGATATGATAGTAGGAGCTGAATAGAAATAAGAACTGGAAAATAATGTATAATTCAAGATATAGTCCCTGATAACTTCATAGAAATTACTGTGTCCTCCAGAATGTGTGTCAAAGAAATTCCATTTCAGTCAGATTTTTTTTGGCAAGAATTTGATACTGAGGATCCAGAAACATAAAAAAATGAATTACATGGTCGAAACAGAATTAATACATTTACTACAATGCAATTTTGATGAAAAGTGAATGGTTTTCATCACTTTTACTTTGTGCTGGATAAAAACAGTTTACTCATAACTTAATGTAACCTGTTAGTTCAAAATATTCAGGTATGTTAAGTATGAGTTACTAATCTATACCTGACATTATTCTCTCGGACATCTAATAAACATCTATCTAGAAGTAGAAATGGAGATAGGTTAAATTAAGATGTAAGAGCTAGAAAATCAGAAGCTTGAGCTAATGGACAAAGCAGTGGTTTATATTTCTGTGTGATTATTTTGGGGCTGTGCAGCCAGGAAATAAACAAGTGACCTTTGTCAATAAATTGCCGCCAATGTGGCCAACTAAATTCTCATAAAACCTGAGAGGGCTTGGAAAGGAATTCTAGACACTAAAAAACAAAGTTTGGCCACATTTTTTTTTCTCAAATGGGCTTTGCTTGCTGGCAGCATGCTGTGGCTCCTTTAAGAGAGGTTTTCCTGATTCAGCTGTAACAAAAAAAAAAAAAATGGCGGTGGCTTCCTGGGCCATGCTGCCAGCGCAAACTCTGACAAGGTCTGGTTGTGGAGCATTTAAATGGGGCTTGTGCAGACTGCTACACCTTGCTTAATCGCAACATAGACCCGCTGTGTGCCTAAAATGGGGCAATGTGCATGGCTCTCAGAGACAACAAACAGCTCCACCATGCTGGACTTGGCAGAGCAAGCAGGAAGGGCCATATATACCCTATATATATGCCATAGCTTAGGTTCTTAAGAAGCACTTAACATTTTAAGAAGTTGTCCTGGTCAAAAAAATAATTACAGTAAAGACAAATTCAGATGGAAAAGACCTCTAAATGGGTCACAATGTTGGATAAATGTATGTAGGCTTGGGATAAAGAAGAAAAAGAGTATAGAGAGTTATAAAAAGTTATTAAAAGTTTATGGCTTTTAAAAAACATAACAATGTCTTTAAAGAGACAGAGTATAGACAGTCATAGATTAAAAGGAGTAAAAAATAATAATAAGCCACATAAAGATGGAAAATACACAGAGTCTGGATTATGCATATTATTGTGTTTGCTTTGAATTTTTTGACTGTAAAGGAGCTAAATACAGAGAGACATTTTATTTTATGGGCTTTTAAGCTAAACCAGTGTATATATTTTAAAGGTATCTTGATTTCAGAATTTGGGTCTAAGGATATTGTGCTTTGGAAAAGAGGTTCTGCTTTTGTTTCCACAGAAGATGAAAACCTGTGGATTAATTCCAGACTAATGTATTTTGATGGACCAATACCTCCCGAAAGGTCACTGTGAATACCCCCAAAATACTTTCCCCAACAAAAAGCAGGAAGCAGTTTGAAGAGAACTACACCCAAATTTCCAAATATTGTTTATAAATGTTTCTTTATATTTAAAGGGGGATATGCTATAGAGATGCATACTTTGCATTGGTATGGATTTTGGTTTATTTATACAAATTTAAGGTCAATTTTATTATATGTATATTTCTTCTTTTGATTAGGTGTTTGTGTAGCTCATTTAAAAATGTATAATTAATAAATATAGGTTAATAGATAATTATCTATAATAGTCAAGCTTATAGTCATGTTAGTTAGATTTTCTAGATGTACAGAGATGTATTTCAGATGAATAGGCATTCTTAAAACCTTTAAAAGAATATGACATTTAAAATGTTTAAGAACTTAGGATTATTTATGACAATGAGACACATGTGCTCCTGGAAGCACCAAGCTACTTCAAGAGGATGATGGGCATCAAAGAGGCTCCTTATGAAGTTTGCTAGTCATCTGGGCAAGAAACTGCTCTTGCCTAGACTGCTCTAGGTATACTGTGTGAACTGGACATGCAGGACCCATGAAGATATGACTATAAAGTTGCCTAAAGAAGGTGAGACAGTCCTTCAGGGTTCCTACTTTATAAAAGACTCTGCAAAACATTCTGCAGGACACAGAAAAAAGTGATGGACAAACTGCCTATATAAGTGGAACTGTCTTTGAAATTTCCTGCTTCATGGAAATGTCTGCTGGATACTATGGGCCTGTAGGCTAAATATTGATGCCCCAGCAGTACAGAACTTTGGGTGACTACTGTCCAGGCAGTGAGATGTCTCTGTCAATTCTAGGGTTTTAGAAGTTGCTTACAATGTGCCTCCTGTTTACTTACGTAATGTTATATCCTTCTAGAGTCTTTGATAGAGTTGAAGAATATATAGTTATAGTTTTCCTTAGTTATGCTAAAAGATAAAGTAGATATAAATATTGCAACTGTAATTCTTGCTTGATACCTGTCTTGTTATATGGAATTTTACTATGTTAAAGTTAAAAACCTTCCCTTTCTATTTAAACAGAAAAGTGGAGGAAATGTGGGATTCCTCTCTATATGCTGTGAATACCATTGGTTAATGAATAAAGAAAGCTGGGTTGGCCTGATAAGGTGAACGGAGCTAGGTGGGGAAAACAAAATGAATTCTGGGGGAAAGAAGGGTGGAGTCAGGAGAATCAGTGGAGCAGCTGCCAGCGATAGATGTGCTGAAACTTTGCTGGTAGACCACAACCTTGTGGTGGTGCACAGATTAATGGAGATGGGTTAAATTAATATGTATGAGCTAGGAAATAAGAAGCTAGAGCTAATGGGCCAAGCAGTGATTTAAATAATATGATTTCTGTGTGATTATTTTGGGGCTGAGCAGCCAGGAAACAAACAAGCAACCTCCATCAACAATCCAGAAACAAGCTAATCATCTCAGAATTAAATCTTCCAGTTGCCATGTGGCTTCCTATTTCTTGCAGCAGATGGAAGTGTGGGATGTCTATCTTTCAAAATAGAAGTGTCCTTTAGATATAAAATTCTATTACCTATCCTCTTTTACTATTTTGGACAGGAAATAGAAACGTAGTTCTTGCATTTTATATACATCCATTTTATCCTGATCACATTAATTGCAACTTAATTACCCTTTTTCTGTCCTTCCCACCTGACTGTCAGTTCCTTATGTTGGACAGTTTTTCAGTGTCTGGAAAACTGTCCGATATTATACTTTACTTTCAAGCCACAGGACCATCAGTAGCAGAGTAGCTGAATGCTAGTTTGCACAGAATCCAAAAAAGGAAAGACATGGTATTGATTCCAAATATCTGTCCATTTATATGTAAATGTCCATTTACATGAAAACATCTGTGTTTTCATATTGTCTTTAATGGACATGCTATTTCTCCAAAATTCATCTTTCTCACAGGAACATCTAAGCAAAGAGTACAACTAAGAGGTAGCGTGCTTGCTGACACACCTGACGCCCTGGTCTGTAGTTATGTGAAAGCATACTTTCCATGGTGTGAACTACTCTCACACTGTGTTACAATTGCATCAGAAGTGTGTCTCTGCTCTGTATCTCCTGATGCCACTGAGGATAACACACATTTGTGTTCACCAGCAGGCAAGCCATAAACTTCTGTCCAGAATAAAATATGTTTTGAAGACCTCATGTAGCTACTGCAAAAGAGCATCTAATAAATTTCATTAACTTACAACTTTTAATAAACATGCTTAAATTGAGTTTGTTTCCATTGGGATTAATTTAATTCCAAAGCTTATTTAGAAAATTGTATGTGTACTTGATAGTAATAATGAATGTGTAGCCCATACACAGTTATACTTTTTCCTTCTACTAAATAAATCATATATATGTATTACAATTTCATCTTAAAATAATTAGTGCAGTGATTCAAATAAATCAACTCTAGCCCAAGGAAGGAAAAATCATCAAAAGCATTTTTAAAGTTAATGCTAAATTAATCACGTAAAGTTCAAAGTAGTACACTCCAAATGGAGCAGGGAATGATGTATAATTAATTCAGAGTTGAATGTCAAACAAATAAAATTAAAAAAAATCATTCTTAATCTACCAAATACCACCCTACCTCAATACCTGCAAAACAGATCTCTTCATCTCCATGGTTCCCGTTCCTAAAATGATATAGTCAGTGGGTACACATTCTTATGACTTGCCACATTGTACCCATTCCTAAAGTGGTAGATTCAGTGATACAGAGTCACGTGATTTTCAATAGCCAATTTTAATATGCAGGTGAAATTTTAAATAAGAATTTCTTTGAAAACCACAAGATTGGTATATATTTGAAGAATAACTATTAGTTTCATTATGAAGAAAATTTGAGAAGTCACAAAATTTTCCTCTTCTTAAACATTGTAGTCATTTAAACATTCCTTTATTTGATGTTTAAGAATAAATAGAATTGAGTCTACTCCTGACTATTTTATCTAGATGATCAGGTGTTTCACTGGTCTATGTTGACTTTTTAAAATTTTTTATTCTTATTTCATGTGCGTTGGTGGTTTGCCTGCATGTTTGTCTGTGTAAGAATGTTGGATCCTCTGGAACCGGAGTTACAGACAGTTGTGAGCTGGCATGTGAGTGCTGGGCACTGAACCCAGATCCTCTGGAAGAACAGCCAGTGCTCTTAACTGCTGGGCCATCTCTCCAGCCCACTATCATGACTTTTAATAGTATATGGCTGTTATATTGTTTGGAGATGATAGAACAAATGCTTCAGCAACCACACAACTGACTGACAGACCACAAACACCTGCAGCTAGCCCTGAGAGTTGGACAATGTTTGCCTTCATGCAACCACAGAATCCCTGCCAACAGTAAGGTAGAAAGGCCAGCAGCACCCATTCACAGGGACCAGAATCACTTTTCACTCTGGAAGGAGCAGATGGTAGCAGTCGGAAATAAATCATTTTTTGAAAGACAATAGTTATTGTTATAGGTTTTATGATATCACTTCCAGAAATCTGGATGGAAACCAGGCAGTATTTTCAATGCTAATGTTTCAGTTTCCTGCTTATAAGACTGTTGGCTCTTATATTTGAACACTCATAGACCAGTGGATGTTAAGACTAGAAAGAACTGTGAACAAGCTAAAGAATCATTAAATCATCAGAAAGATGGGATTTAATATAGTTGTTGTTAAACTTGAAAGCAATATCACCTATTTAGAAATGGCAAATGCTAAAATGCTTGAAATGAAAAAAAAAACACGATTAAATAGCAAGACCATGTTTTTCGTTTAAGGAAAGAAATTCCGATGTCCCTTTCTCCTTCCACTACCCTGCTTCATGAGCAGTACAAAGCTGCTGTTCCCAAGGATGCTCTTTCTGCAGACAGCCTCCAAGTTTGCACATGGTACCTGACATAACTGAGTCTCCCATACCACAGCCATGGCCAGATATCTGGTCACTACGGCCAGTGAGAAGTTGAAATGACAGAAGGGTTTTCATGACTGATTTGGCAGAAATGAGCTTTGTAATTTTAAAACCTTATAATGGTCTTAACTAAAATTATGGAAACTAAGAATATTATTCATATCATAAAGTTCTATTATTATACTCTTTTCCAAAAATATATCCATCTTTTTTAGCCAAACCTGGAACAAATATTTAGAATAGATGTCAGGTTACCCCAATTGTTTCCCACAGTTTACTCATAGAAAGCAAAACAAAACAAAACAAAATGTAAAACACATACTCAAATTGAAATGAAAATTTCCAAGTGAATTCGTTTTTCACGACTTTAAAGGGACTTTGCATAGGCATTTTACATACCATTAAGCCATCTTGCCTGTGGCCAATAGCTTCCTTACACAGAAACTATTTAGACTACTTTCATTTTCAAGAGCTATTGATGGGTTTAAACCCATGGATGCATTATTATATGGAAATTTATATAAAAATCATATATGAGAAATCTAGATAGCAAGATTGAAAAAAAATATCAAAGCAGAGAAAGGGATTACTTTTCTGACATATTCCATTACTACTGCTACTTAGGATTTAAGGAAACTCAATCAGCCTTGCTCTGTTTATGTAACAGGCTTGTTCTCGCTGTTGCCCAGAACACCGGGGTTCAAACACTCCTCTTCTCAGCCTCCTCAGCAGCACCAGCACACTATTTCTTCCTGGTAAAAAGCTTACCTTTACTTTGTTACCTAAACCTTGAATGTTTATGTGAACATAACATGTACAGACTACTAGAATCCTGGTGAACCATTTTAAAGATTTGTTTCATTGTTTTAAAATTATGTGTACATATCTGTGTGCGAGTCTGTGCACACATGTAGCTGTCGTCAGAGAAGGGATGTCAGGCCCCTCCAAAGCCAGAGCGACAGGCAGTTTTGGGCCATCTGATGTGAGTGCTGGGCACCCAACCTTGGGCCTCTGTAAGAGCAATATTTGCTCTTAACATCCAAGCTGTCTCTTTTGCCGCAAGAAGCCTGGTAAATCTGATAAATCAGAAAACAGCTTCCCTAACCTTTATTTTAAACCCAAAATATCTAAGTAAAATATGTTTTATAAGTTAACTCAAAATAATTTTGTGAAAAGGACAAATGTAAATTGAGTAAGAATCCAAAACCAAAATATGAGAGCAGATCATATGCTCTAGTTTTTCCCTTCCTGTGTGTGGTAATGAATGCTTTATATAAGCCATATATGCCTGGATTTTCCAAAGCTTTTCCAGCAGTCATGTGTGCTTAGCATGCTTGGGGTTCTAGGCTTAGCTGCCAGCACCCTTCAGGCAGTCAAAACTAATAAGTAATAAAAACTTTAAAAGCAGCATGTATGTTAATATGGCAAAGGTTAGAACTGTCATTTCTAAGAAAGCCATATAATTTATCTAAGCATATGTAGTTCCTTTAAGACTAAGAGGAGCTGGGCAGTGGTGGCACACACCTTTAATCCCAGAGGAGGCAGAGGCAGGTGGATCTCTGTGAGTTCAAGGCCAACCTGTTTTACAAAGAGTAGACCCTGTCTCAAAACAAACAAACAAACAAACAAAGAGGGAAAAGACTTCTTATAAAACAAGAGTATTAAAATACATAAACAGACATAATAGCATGTTCAACAAATTTACAGTTGCACTTAGAGTAAGGCAGCACAGTTCAAGAATATTTCATCTGAAGAACACAATCATTCAATCTGTTTACATAACATTTTTCGGGGCTTTTTTTTTTTTGTCTTAAATGACCTAACAAAATAAAATGTTTTTTCTTCTGATTCAAATTTATAAGGTACATCAAAATAAAAAAAAAACCAGCAAATGAATGTGTTTAAAATCACTAATAGTTCTAACTGGGTGGTGGTGGCACACGCCTTTAATCCCAGCACTTGGAAGGCAGAGACAGGTGGACCTCAGTGAGTTCAAAACCAGTCTGGTCTACAAAACAAGTTCCAGAACAGCCAGGACTTTTACACAGAGAAACTGACTCAAAAAACAAACAAACAACAACAACAACAAAACCAAAAAATAGCTAATAGTTCTTACATATGCATATTTTCCTATCATATGGGAATCAAATCAAAGGTGGTAGTGACAGTGACCATAGGAAACCATGACACTGGGATATATAAAAAAGAAGCCTAAGATGCAGCCAAACTGTTCAAATAAATCAAGTTTGGGAAGAAAGCCACAGAACTAGCCCATCTTCAGGATTAAATGATAGAAACAAGATGAAAGGCTGTCCAGAGATCATAGAGCATATGTGATCCATCTCACGTGCTGAATATACCGGAGCCTTGAAGGGAAGGCATGGGATTGGGAGGGGTGTGGTAGAAGAGCTAGGCCCATGATCAGTATGTAAAAGAACACTAGAAAACCATTTGTATCACTAGAACAGTAGTTTTCAACCTATGGGTCGTGACCCCTTTGGCAAACCTTCATCTGCAAAAATATTTACATTACAATTCACAACTGTAGTGGAGTTACAGTTATGAAGTAGCAACAAAAATAATTTTATGGTTGGGGGTCACCACCACATGAGGAACTGTATTAAAGGGTGGCAGCCTTAGGAAAGTTGAGAACCAGTGATCTAGAAGATGCACGTGAACAACCGGCTATCTGTTTAGAGGACAAGAAGAACCTGAGATGGTCAAAAATTTGAAAATTAAACCCTTAAGAAAGTATGAAACTTTCTTTGATATTTGTGTTAGAGGTAATTATAAGGCCATATGGAATGAAAAATATTCTAGAAAGAATACTTCTTACTAAAACTTTTTCCTGAAAGAGTATGCTGGCTATTTTTTTTATCAACTTGACATAAACTAGTCACCTGAGAAGATGAAACCTCAGTTGAGGGAATGCCTGTATCTAACCGAACCATGGGCATTGTTTTGGGAGAGGGGCTGTATTTTCTTGTTTGGATTGATAAGGGAAAGCCCAAACAAGCCCACTGTGGGCAGTGCTAGCCTGGGTTGCATAAGAAAGCAGGCTGAGCAAGTTATGGCAAGCAAGCTATTCAACAGGATTCCTCCATGGCCCCTGCTTCATTTCTTGCCTCTAATCTCCTGCCTTGATTTTCCTCAACGACAGACTTTAATCTAAGTAAACTCTTTTCACCCACAATTGCTTTGGTCACTGTTTTATCACAGTAATAAATCCAGCAGCTATCTAATTGGACTAAGGCCCATTCAACAGAAGGGAAAGCATGCCTGGTATTAGAAACCTAGCCAAATACTCGGAACTAGTGAGGTCAGGGATTTTAGAAGATAATCCTCTGTTGCCACTTCATTAAACCAGCACCATTCCAAACTATATTCTGAAACCTACGCTTGTGCCCACAGATACGTGTAGCTCTTACCCTTCATCAGAATAGCTTCTCTTCACAGCAAGAAAATCACAACTGGACTTAATGCAGACATAACTGCACCCAAAGCTCAGGGAACAATGTGGGAGAGTGAGCTTTAGAGACTATAAGAGTCAAAGAACCAGAATGTCTGTTGTGAGACCATGTCTCCTAAAAATGACTGCCTAAGACCTGAACAATGACAATACACACACAAATAAAAATGAACTTAGCATGATGTTTATATATGCGTACCTATGTATTTATGTAACAATAAAGAAAAAGAAGTCATCAATTTTTGGGATTGGGTAGACATGGAAATGGTGGGAGAAAAGGGAGTGATGGAGGAAGGTCATGACACCATGCTCCCCTCTCCCGGGTAGACGTGATAGCTCTGCTCTCTGAGGCACTCGCAATGAAGCTCCAACTGAGGATGGACGTAGGCTAGAATCTTTCCCGGTAAGACTGATGCTACACAGATTATTAGAGATGGGTTGATCGGGATATGAGAATTAGCCTGTAAGGGCTAGAGTTAATGGGCCAAGCAGTGTTTAAAAGAATACAATTTGTGTGTTGTTATTTTGGGGCATAAGCTAGCCAGGCGGCCGGGGTGCCGGGGATGCAGCCCCGCCGCTCCTATTACTACAAAAGTGGAATTGGTAAAACTATATTTTAATTAAAATGTTAAAAATAAGAATCATACAGAAGCTAACCCAAAGAAAATCTTGACTAAAAATAAATTTTAACTCTGAAGATTAGTCATTATTTGAGTTTTGGTATCATGACATCCAGGATATTAAATAACTTGCTATGGCAGCCAAAGCTCCTGAGGAACAAGAGTGCTTCCCAGGCTGCAAAGACCTATCCCCCCAAAGTCTGACAATGCTGTGCTGACCTCAACAGAGCTCTTTTGCCTATAATTCCATTTCTACTGCTCATTAGTTGATGATCTCATTATGTAAAAAATTCATTCACTACAACATTAAAAAATTAGAACACGGCACAGATATACAGAATTGCTTGTAAAATTTCTGATAAATAGTCCATTTCCTTTCTCAAGTGAGTATATTACTTAGAATATAAGACAATAAATTTTGTAGGTACCAATTTAAACAATATCAGGTAAAGTTTCGGTTTTTATAACCTAGATATTATAACTGTTATCAAACTGTCATCAAATGTAAACTTTAATCCACACCACAGAGTCTGTAGAGCCGGCTGAAGGCAAGCCATTGAATTATAAACATCTGAAATTGGCAGAGATTCAAAGCCAAAAATTGAAAAAGATGACAATTCTGTAGAAGTAAGATCAAGACCTCATGATTCAAGTAAAGCCAGGGCCTGAAGATGGGAAAGCAAAGCATGTTGTGCCTGGCAGAACTCCATCTACATGGAGATTATTAGACCAGAGCCCCAGAAGCTGCATTCTGAACCTCTTGAGTGGATGCACATGTCCTTTAGACTGTGCCTGGTCAAAGCAACCTGAGGGTTTCTAAGTTGGTGCTCATCTGAGACACAAACAACTCCTGTCAAGAGTTGGCCCAGCAGCTCTACCCAACCTTCCTGGGGCCTTAGGGAAGGTAAAAACACTCCCCAACCTTTCCCCTTCTTCATTTGGGGGCTGACTTTAGAGTCACACTAACAGATCTCATATCCTTTACTGGCTCCCTCTTATTTTCTTCACAGGTATCCTTTATTAAAATCCTTAAACATTTAATATCATCTTGGAATCTGCTTTATAAGATCACAGATTAACCCATAAATACATCATGACTTATTCTAAATGCATGAAGTTTTGTTAAATTCTAAATTAAAAAATGGCCATGGACACATAAAGTTACTATTGGTTTTGTCTTTTATAAAAAGACCCCAAATCAGAACCATCTCTAGAGGATAACTCACAAGTCACTATTCAGTCAGCTACTTTCACAGGAGTTAAATTCCTTGATCTGTTTTCTCTAATGCAACACAACTAACTGTGCTGACCTCTTGGAAGTTGTAAAAACTAGATGAATTTCACAAATATGCAGACTAGTGCTGAAAGTATCATTCTTAATAACAAGAAAAGCCATTGTTCTTATTATCTCTAAGTTTGGCACTGGAGAAAAGCCTGGCAAGAGACCTAGGACAGGAAATACACATCTAACTGATAAAAGCAAAACAAAAACTCAGAAGACTGGCTAGAACTGACCAAATCTGTTCATTTAACTAATAAGATTACAGCACTTGCTTCAAATTTTGCTGTTTTTAAGATTTTTTATTACTTTGCCATTCAGTGAACTAGCATTATTCCATTTTATTTTAAAAAACAAACCACTTTTCACTACTATGGGAAAATAGTTAACATTTGGTTCCCCAATAGTAATGACAAAAATACATCTAAATTTTGCCAAGTGCTTTTTAATTAAGTGGCAATGATTGCTACAGGGATGAATTACCAGGCTCATGCATAAAAGCCAAACAGGGACTCAGAGATGAAGATGAAGTAATGCCTCTGTTCTATGAAACCAGTTTGAGTCCAGCAATCTTACCTTCTGAGCACTTGCTGCACATTGCAGCTGTTTGGTTGTTTCTAAACTTTTTTTTTTTTTTTAAATAAAGATAGAATCTTTTGTCATGTATGGTCACTAAGTTCCCTTTTCCATTAGTCTATCAATTGATCAGCTAGTAACTTCAATGAGATTTCTTTGAATCTCTGAAGCCTAAATAAAATTACCATAACCCAACTCTTCACTGGCGCATCAATGTTTATGCAGGCAGCTAACTACTTTTCTCTGAACAAATGTTCAGCCCTGGTCATGCACATGACATTCTAGACTCTCTAAAATCCATGGGAGCTCTCCAAAGTCTTTATTCACTCATGCAGGTTTTGAGTTTTGTGTTTTCCCATAACTTGTCCTTTGTGCTAGGACTGATATAGCTAATGGATCTGCTTTTAAATGCTTTAGAATACATCACAGCTGGAGGAGCAATTCAGCCCTGAGGAAGTTCCAAGCAGGGAAAAAAAAAAAAAAAAAAAAAAAAAAAAAAAAAAAAAGGTAAATCCTTGAGCCTAGTTAGGTCCTAACACCGTTCTTTGAGAACAGAATCTATAAGGCTTTCTCTAGTACCAAGAATGCAGGCTGCATGTTCATGGTAGGGAGCTGGGAATGGTAGACAGATGAGACAAAATACTGTTTGCCATTCTAGAAATGAAGCAGCTTCTTCCAGGTGATTTATTTTGCTTTCTCACAAGGCTAGATCTTAAATTTAGAAAAATTAAAACTTCAGGATCTTTTACATTAAAACTATCTTTGAGATTTCTGCTTGGAAAATGACATACTTTACTGTTTTTAATTAATAGTAAACAACAATTTACATTATTACAGTAAATTGTAACAGCTCATCAAAACTTCAAAGATTCAGTAAATGTCACACTGCAATTTGACTATGACAAAACAGTTTGCTTGGTGGTCTATATCAAAGGGTAAGTTTAAGACCTAAATACAAAAGTCAAGATTCAGATAAGACTAAGAATCGCTGCTTGGATTGAATTAGACTTTAAAGATTGATTCCAATATTTTACAATGAAGATCAGACACAAAATGGCCTTGCTAGGTTACTTACTCTTTTTAAATGTCTGGAATGTCAAACTCCCGTTTTTCAGTTTAAAAAACAGAGCTTTCATTTCGTCATGCTTAGCATGTCTTATAAGCCCAAGACACTAATAAATTGTATCTTCCTATAACCCTTTTCCTTAAATAGTACCAACATATGGTAGATGTGTTAAAACCAGAACTACAAGGTCCTGTAACTAAGCTTAGTCAGGGGCTTTGTGGACTTTAATCTTACTGTCCTTAAATACTAGGAAGACCTAGATGATAAAACTGATGTTAGGAGAAATCAATTCAAACTGATGGCTTGGAACTAATTTTTCTTGACTGTTTTTCCTAAGTATATATTAGGTGCATCAGTATAATTTAAAAAGAAAATGCACCTGAAAATCATTACTTGTTTCAATTTAGAAATGTTTTTGCAATTAATGATTTAAATGCAACTTCTTAGGGAGAATGATTAGTAGTAACACAAATTACCACTATGTTTAATCTTATTTGGAGTAGGAGGGCCTTCTGTCTATGTGTTACTTTTCATTGGTCAAATAAAGAAACTGCCTTGGCCTTTTGATAGGACAGCAGCTTAGAGAAGCAGAGTAGACCAAACAGAACTCTGGGAGAAAGAAAGCAGTCAGGCAGATGCCATGGCTCCCCTTTCCGAGATGGACTCCGGTCAGATTCATCCAAGTAAGCCATAGTCAAGTGGCAATACACATGAATGGAAATGGGTTAATTAAGATGTAAGAGTTAGCCAAGAAGAGGCTAGATATAATGGGCCAGGCAGTGTTTAAATGAATAGTTTATGTGTTATTACTTCCGGGGCTAAGCTAGCTGTGCAGGAGCTGGGTGGGATGAAAAGCAGGCCTGCTCGCCTCATGACAACACTTAAAGTCTTACATATAATTCTATATAATATTCATCCTAAAACTGGAGATTCTTAGAGTTCTTAAATATGTATGCCAACCTAAACAGATTGGTAGGAAAAGAGTAAAAAATAGCACTTTAAAAAAAAAAAGCACTGTTGTTTGAGACAGGGTCTCATGTAACCCAGCTGGTTTTGAATGTTGATCCTCTGGGATTAAAATATGCACCAACATGCCAAACTGTAAAACAGGATTCTCACAAATCTGTACAAATGCCTTTATAAAACTTCACCTTTAAGTAAATGTTTATGCAAAATGTTCTCTTGACATGTAGCCCTCATATAATAATTATTACCAATGCAAAAACTTACGTACAATGAGCCAATAAAGCTGTTTTAAATAGACACATAGAAAGGCAAAGGAGTCTTTATTTTTAACCTTTAGTCACTCTGGAATTACAATAGATGTTTGAAATCTTTGATAGTGATTTTAACATTTCACAAATAGACAGAAAAATGGAACCTCTAATGAACTAGAATTTACATAATGGCTTCTATATCACAATTGCTTTGGTAAGTTGCCTACTGAGTATGTACCAATTGCTTAATGTTACCCAAAACTAACCAAAACAAATAAAACAGCAAAGAAATCATGAGGCTCTACAAAATGGCTTAGAAAAACAAGTTTTCTATTTATTTAAAAATAAGTTTATAGTTACTACATTGCAGGGATGGGAATTCTTACACATACATTCTAGTTTGTATAAAAGGATTCCAAGAATTATGCATCAAAACTAACATAGAAAGTGTCCACAGAACAATAAAGAAAGGTCGAATCAGTATGTACAAAAAGAAAGGGCCTGCTACCTCGGTGCAAGACTGCCGTTTATGACATGATACTCCAGGTCTAGAAAATAAAACAAAAACATCAATAAAGCTAAATAATTTTTAAAAACTCTGTCACTTATTACATACAACAGATTTGCTTGTGTTTAACATTGCTTTCTGTACAAAATAAACATAATTTTAATTTGAAATGTGTCAGTTACAACTTTAACCCTTTAGGTCAGTTGCTTTTTAAAAATTGAGCTATGTCCTACACATATCTAAGTATCCCATGGTAGGATTTAGTAGTTTTCTTAATAACTTTTTAAGACCTGTCTCTTCTTGCTGTTTCGGTATGGTCTAAAAATGTAACATTGTATCTTATTTTTTAATTTATTGTTGTGATAAATCAACACCCACATCCTTGAAAGTAACCAGCATGTGTGTGCATCTGCCTTGTAAGTGCATGTACTATAATACAATCCTGAACCTATCTTCTTAGCTCTTTAAATGTAGAAACTCATCCATAGACTACTATGTATTTGGTTTGTGCCATATAAGATTAATTTCCTGATATTTTTATCTGCATTAAAAAAGTATTTCAAAACAGCTATTCAAACTAAAAAATATATTTATAGCTCACGATAGTCTACTCACTGTAATGTGTGCACATTCACCTCCAGAGCGCTCACAGTGGTACTTACAGTCTTTCTGACTCAATTTGACCTCTTCCTGGGGTACTGTACATAGTTCAAATTGATTTTTTCATTTGGAGCACTTTGATAAGTATAATTAAAAACAAAATAGTTTCTTAGTAAATGCATTAATTTTAGTTTAAATCATCTAGAAATCGAGAACTTTTTTTAAAAAAATGCAAACAAATGTACCTTCTCCACTTTTAGTGTAAGACAACTTATTACCTAATCAAGCTACTACTGTTAGCAACAGCTTCTAGATAAATTAGGAGTAATATTCTAGATGAAAGTAATCTCCCAAGCCCATTCTCACTTTTAAAATAGTATACTTCCTGCATATAGGATCAACACTGATAATAGCCCTTTATCACACAAGTACCTTGGTCCATTCAACCTACTAAAAATAAATTTCAGGTGAACAAGATATTAAAAATCAATTTGTTTTCTTTAGATAGAAAGCTTAAAACCAGTTCCTTTCAACTTAACATTTGAAACAAATTTATAAATGGCTATGGGTGTATAAAATGGAATGTGAAGAACAATACTGACTGAAATTAATCATACAAATGCTGCTAACATCACACAGGGCCAAAATTTGATTTCAGTAGACCTGTGAAGGTATCTGGTTAATCTACAATGCTGCAGCTAAGGGACAGTTCCGTTAACAATTCTGTGGAAAGGGAATGTGTTTGCTGTTTACGGTCTTACATAATTTCCAAGTATAACTAAATCCAGTCAATCTCTTAGGTCCAATGTGGCCTAATCACCCGACGAATGCTCTACGGTTATTCAATTATAGTAAGACAGTTCTGTAGTAATCCAGTCTTTAGAGTCACAGTAATACAATGCAATAAAACAATGGCAATAAGGCCTTTAATCTTCAGTATACTCATATGTAGAGACAGATTGCTCTAGAGAAGGCTGTGAAGGGTGAGATTTTAAGAACCTACATTTCCACTTCCAAAGGCTGGTAGATTGTAATTAGACGGAATCTTTGAACTACCCTGTGTCAACATTTAAAATGCTATTAAACTCATGTTTTGTGAAGTCAGGATAGCATAAAAGAATACAATGGTTGAATATTAGACATATAAACTAGTTTTGGGAGTGTTGATGCTGTTGTAGCCCTAGTCTTGAAGTTGGTTTGCAGTTAAAGGTAACTTTGAACTCCTGATGGTCCTGCCTCAATCTCCTCAACGCTGGACTACAGGCATGCACCACTGAGCTCAGCCTGAAGACTGATTTTTTTTTATGTTCCATGAGCATAACACATTTTATTTCTGAAAGTTTCAGTAAACTTGATATTTTTCTTATTGCTTACCTAAGACAAATGCTATCAATTCCTTCTGGTCTATAAACATACATGATGTTATTGTCTCAAAAGAGACTTTTCCAAGTGGTAAAACCCAAAACATGATGACTTAAATTTCTTAATTCAACTTTTACAATCTACAGAAGCTAAATTATAAAAATATAAAATCTGTATCTGGTATTAATATATCTTAAGTGTTTCAGTTACAAATAATCTGATCCAAGTCATTTTGCTTTACTAAGAAACCAGTGTCTGAAAAAAATGTCCAAACATGGTCATAAATATACAGTGTCTTATATTTCCTTGTTATAAGAAAGATGGAAATATTTATTTCATTGCTCAGAAGTTGGAACTATCTGTGCACCATCCAAGAGGTCCTCCACACTAAGACTGTATGAGCTTTCTTTTACTGAACACACCTTACAACTACATTTTTTTCTATAAAAATGGATTTTAGTCTATTTTTCTAATACAATGCAGATAACATCAGGAAATTACATTTTTCAAATAGATTCCCTTCAAAAGCAACTAATTACTTTAATGACTTAAATTTCCAACATACACACTATCATTTTTAATAACGGTGAAATTGACTCATTTTTTCTATATAACACGTCATCCATTTCTGCATTATGAAGCGTTAACTACTTAACTTCAATTATATAGTTCAATATATTTGTTAGAAAAAAATAAATGTACAAAAACCTAAAAAATTTGAAATTATTTTTCAACTGTAAAATCATAGCAATCCAGTTAAGATCTGGAAAATGGTTCACTTAAGCTTCACTGGAGGGTTTCTCTACAAATTTTGTTAGAAATGATCTAAAAAGCCCAATGCATCACTTTTCATTCTTCGAGACAGTTAAATGACAGATAACATTTATCCTTATTGGAAACAAGGAAATAATTATATAACCTAATTATATATTTTGCCAAGGTTCAATTAAAGACTTTATTCTCTACATCAGGATCAGTCATGCTGATATATATTTTCCCCATTCTTCCTCTTTAAAAATGTAGTATCTGAAAATTTTGGTTACATTTTTTTGTACCATATCAGTCCTCAGAAAATACTACATTCTTAAAACTTAAAAAAAGTAATTTTAAACAATAGAAATGGCATTTACGTTGGTTTTCAAGGTATAAAATAACTAATGTACCATAAACAAATAAATAACTGCTCTCCTTTTCCATAGCAGTACATATAGTAATACATTCTCCTAAGTCATATAGTTATCATTTACAATAGACAACTTAATTTTACTAATGATGCAAAAAATAATAGAATACAAGGCACAATCATTAAATGGGTGTTTCTCTTTAGAGTGTATATTGAGATACCAGCGTGATAAGGATACCGTAAAAAGTGCAGAAAAAACACAATGTGCAATGAGACCAATGTATAAAACATGATTGCATAAAAAGTGATTTGGCCTATTTTTAACTTTTAATAGTTGAAAATAACCAATCTTTTTCTTAAAATTAAACTATAAAGTATGACATTTTAAAATTGTTTTCATTCTACTACTATCTAAAAAAAATCCTGAAAAAAGAATGTATACCTGGGTAATAGTACTTAAGTATGCATTTGTGTATATATATACTTATATATATATATATATTCAATCACACCCATTTATCAATATACACACGCACACAGACATGGTTCTTTGTAAGCATTTTAGCCTATTGGATATGTCTGAAATTTAAAAATGACATTAATCCACATCAAGTAAACATCAAATTTCTTACTTTTTATTCCTGTATTTTCCTTGAATCCTTTAACCACTGAACCATTTTCTCTAAGATATCTCTGTCAAAGGACCCACCAGTGCATTATTTCCCTACTATTAGTACCAAAAAAAGATACAACTCAGCATAATCCTGTAATAACTTGCTCTTTAGAATATATAGCTTTTCCAGTATTGAAAAGTGTATGCTGTCCTGACAGTCAAAAACAGACTTTCCACTGCACTGATTCTCAGTCTTTGGCACAATAAACAGAGACAGAGTGACTGATATAAGAATCAAGGTCTGAAAAATTAGACAGTCAAATGTTTTCCAATGTGGATATGTTTTCTTTGCATCAATACATTTTCTCCTAAGTCTGGCAGAAATGGAGTAAAATAAAAGCTTCCTCTAGATATTCTGTGTTGAACACCCTACAACTAACATTCTTCAGGATAACAAATGGTGGGAACTTTGAAGCTATCTTTAGAGGAAACGTTTAATGTACTGCTACTGGGTAATAGCTTTCTTCCTAAGGGCATGACTTCTGCATCAGTAAAAATGTACCTTACTTGGTCAAAAATAATTCACTTTACCAGGAAACATTCTATCACTAGTAATACTTAAGAGTGTAGCAGAACTGTCTCTTCCATAAATAAACCAAGAATTTGTAACAGGTTCTCAATTTCAAACCATGAATGAAATGAATGTGAAAATGATAACCTACCTAAGGGCAATAAATAGCAAACATTTGAAATATATATGTATATAGATTTTTTCATTCAAAGACGTAAATTATTTTCTAAATTTGTCTTTTTTTTTCTTTTTTGCCTCCTTTTTACCCAAGTCAAACTGTAACATTCCCTAATCCATCATAGCAGCCAGGAAGCAGAAACTTTAGTTCTACTAACACCTTAACTGTACCTGCTTCACAGATTTTGAAGTATAATATTTTACTTCCAGCTACCAACCGATTAAATTAGCCTTTGCTTTTTCAGTCAACTTTCGGACCCGTCCTCTACTAGAAGTCCCAAAAGTCAAAGAGGTGTCTTCAAATAACAGCTGCCTCTGCTCTTCCTCTGAGTCATCCTCATTATAGAAAGCTGTCCTTCGACCTTGATTTCTAGTTCTCATGTGAGGTTCAGAGCCTTTGAGTTCTTCAAACTCTTCTTCCTCATCTATAGGACCATCTGTTTTTTTCCGGTTACTTCTCCTTAACACTTTAACATTTGTAGGAACTATGAGTTCTGAATCTAGGCTTTGTGTTTTCATCTTCCTTTTGGGTTTTCTACCTCCACGACTCTTTTTCTGTAACAAATCCTCCTTAACAACATTAGTTTCAGAAAGAAAGTTGCATGTTGAAGAAGGAACCATGTCAGTCCTGATTGGAGGCAAGTTATTTTGCTCAGAGTTTTCTTGCTTTGCACACTGCAGTTTCTTGGGCTTTCTACCTCTCTTCTTGTGTGTGACTTCACCACTGCTGGTGTTAGCTTCTGCCTTAGGCTTCCTCCCAGGCCCTCTCTTCACAAGTTTTGGTGGCTGTCCTCCATGGCCATTTACTTGAATGGTTCCTGCTATAAGAACATTGTTCTTACAATCTCCTGAAAATGAAATACAGTACACTTAGTATGTTATTTAGCCTTCCAACTAATCGGTAAAGACACTAGAATACTTAGTAAAAAAAAAAAACTTCCACTAAAATAAAAGAATTGATCCTAGATATTTATTTTATTTTTAAAAATTTATTAGTCAGACAATGGTGGTGCACACCTTTAATTCTAGCACTCAGGGAGGCAGAGGCTGTAAGATCTCTGTGAGTTCAAGGCCAGCATGGTCTACAGTGAGTTCCAGGATAGCCAGAGATACAGAGAAAAACCCTGTCTCGAAAACAAAAGACAATTAACAAAAAAATTATTTATTTGTGAGCACTTGGATGATGATGATGATGACTTGTGTGAGTAACAATTGAGTCACCATGCAACTGTGAAGTCAGAGAGCAACCTTTAGGAGGGAGTTCTCTCCTACTCTCACATGGGTTATGAGGACAGAAATGAGGCTGCCAAACTTGTGGGGCAAGCACAGTTACCTGCTGGCCCATCTGACTAGTCCTTTGGAAAAGATGCTTAAGCAAGACAGAAAGACGGACTTAGAGACAAATAAAAGACCCAAGTTAATGGTGTCATTGATAGCAAAGAGTAGAAATTCCATGTCTACCTCCTTTATTACATATTCTAATGTATTAAAAGTTTTTTTGAATTGCATGAAATGATCATGTTCATTTGCAATTTATCACAGCAAAGTTTTTTATTGTTTAACTCACTTCTTTAGTATCACTTTTAAGAAGTTAAGTCACAGGAAAAAGTTCTTAGCATACTAATTTTATGACCTTTACAATAAATAAGCACATTCATTAACTGTTACTTTCTTCCTTCCAGTCATTTCATCAGTGAGAAGAAAATTCAGACAACAAAGACTGGGAAAATTCTAGCTTTTATTTCATCTCCTATAAATGTGACCACAATAACTTCTATTATCATAGAAGAGTCTGGAGTCTCAAGATCTCAGTATGTTCCCTGGACATACAAAGAATCTTTCTTTTTATTTTCCCTACCCAAGATAATTAAGAGTGTATTGATGTGGGAATCCCCTCTGTGTGCTGTGATTGCCATTAATAAATAAAGAAACTGCTTTGGACCTAAAGGAAAGGCAGAACTTACATAGGCAGGGAAAGCTGGACTGAATGCTGGGAGAAAGAAGGGTGGAGTCAGGGAGCCACCATGGAGCCTTGGCCAGAGTCAGGCATGCCAAAACTATGCTGGTAAGCCACTGCCACGTGGTGATATACAGATTAGTGGAGATGGGTTAAACCAAGATTAAGAGTTAGCCAATAAGAAGCTAGAGCCAATCGGCCAAGCAAAAAGTACCAAATGGAAAAAAGAAAGCATATTTAACAAATAGTGCTGGCATAACTGGATATCAACATGTAGAAGAATGAAAATAGATCCATGTCTATCACCATGCACAAAACTCAAGTCCAGATGGATCAAAGACCTCAACATACAGCCAGCCACACTAAACCTCAAGTGGGAAGTACACTTGAATGCACAGGAGATCACCTCCTAAATATAAACCCCGTAGCATAGACACTGACAGAAACAATTAATAAATAGGACCACCTGAAACTGAAAAGCTTCTGTAAAGCAAAGAACACGGTCAATAAGATAAAACAGCAGCCTACAGATTGGGAATCCCCACATCAGACAGAGGGCTGATCTCCAATATACAAAGAACTCAAGAAATTGGTCATCAAAAGAACAAATAATCCAATAAAAAAAAATGAGTACAGACCTAAACAGAGAACACTGAACAGAGGAATCTAAAATAGCTGAAAGACAAATGTTCAACATCCTTAGTCATCAGAGAAATGCAAATCAAAACAACTCTGAGATTCCATCTTACACCTGTAAGAATGGCCAAGATCAAAAACACCAATGAAAACTTATGCTGGAGCAGTTGTGGGGTAAAGGGAACACTCCTGCATTGCTGGTGGGAGTGTAAGCTGGTACAGCTCCTTTCGATGTCAGTATGGCGATTTCTCAGAAAATTAGGAAACAACCTTCCTCAAGACCCAGCAATACCACTTTTGAGTATATACCTAAAGCATGCTCAATCATACCACAAGGACATGTGCTCAACTATGTTCATAGCCAGAATCTGGAAACAACCTAAATGCCCCTTGTCCAAAGAATGGATAAGGAAAATGTGGTACATTTACACAATAGAGTACTGCACAGCAGAAGCAAAAAAAAACGACAGCTTGAATTTTGCAGGAAAATGGATAAAGCTAGAAAACATTGTTTTGAGTGAGGTAACCCAGACCCCAAAAGACAATTATCACATGTACTCACTCATAAGTTGTTTTTAAACATAACGCAAAGAAAACCAGCCCACAAATCACAATCCCAGAGAACCTAGACAACAATGAGGATACTAAGAGAGACATACGTGGATCTAATCTAATCTACATGGGAAGTAGAAAATAACAAGATCTCCTGAGTAAATTGGGAGCATGGGGACCATAGGAGAGGGATGAAGGGGAGGGGAGAGGAATGGAGGGGAGCAGAGAAAAATGCACAGCTCAATAAAATCAATTTAAAAAGTTTGTTATTGAATGTGTTTATATAAGCTATGTGACAAAGGAGATGGAGAGAATTGGAATGAGAGAATTAGAGCTAGAGAATTGGAACTAGAGAACAAGACCAGGAAAAAAAAAAAAAAAAAAAAAAAAAAAGCAAGACCCTCAGATTGTAAATGTCTTTTTCCTTTAGATAGAAAAGAAATTTTCCTAATGTCCTTGCTGCTCTGAAGATATTTTTTTCTGCAACTCTGGATACAATTCTGGAGCTGTTATCACAGGCTGCAGCAGAGAATCGATCACTTCCTTTGGGGATGTGGCTGCTAGTATACTGTAGACATCTTAGTAGGTGGTCCCAAACACAACGGCAGTATTAACTGGACTTGGGGTATTAGAGGAGACTATGGAGTTTGGAGGGAAACATGGAAGGTAATAGTGAGAGTTTGTAGGGTAAGTAATGGCTATGATCAAAATATATTGTATAAATATATTAAATTTTCAAAATAAGAAATTAAGAAATGCAAAACTGCCATGATCAAAGTCATCTGCTTATTAAAACACTAAGCAAGTACATATGGCAAGTACAAGTGATTGCCTTTCAGAGGACCTGGGGTTTGATTTCCAGCACCCACAACGTGGTTAACAACTATTTCCAACTTCATTTCCAGGGGCTCTGACCCCTATTCTAGCCTCCATGGGCACTGTATGCCATGTGGTTCATAAAACATACATGTATCCAAACATATAAAATGAAAAACAAAATTTTAAGGATTCCTGGAGATGATATTGCAAAAGTTAAAAGATAAAAACAGGGGATAAACAAGGAGAGGGAAAAAATAAGACCATCCAAAGAAGGAAGAAGGTAAAGATATTTAGAGACTAAAGTCGTTCCAGATGAAGTATAACAAGGAAAGAGAAAGGGGGGATCAGGTGGTGGTGGCACATGCCTTTAATCACAGCACTCAAGAGCAGAGGCAAGTGGATCTTTATGAGTTCAAGGCCAGCCTGGTCTACAGAGTCTACCAGGACAGTTAATGCTGTTACACAGAGAAACACTATCTTGGAAAATAAATAAAGCAAAACAAACAAATGTGTGTGTGTGTGTGTGTGTGTGTGTGTGAGAGAGAGAGAGAGAGAGAGAGAGAGAGAACGAGTGAGTTACCATTTAGTAAAGGTCAGTGTGTTTTATTTTGTGACTTCTGGTGTAGTAACAGTTTATATTTTTGTTCTACATTTTTGTTTATATTATGTGAATAAGGCTAAACTGGGCTAATAAAATCCAATTTGGAGGATGTCTTTGTTCAGGTTTTTAAAACTAGTTAACAACATTTGAAGCCTTTAATTCTAAAATACATTTTTACTTCAATATAGATTTTTTTAAAATCTTTAAAATTTTTAACGAAAATGTTTTGCTTTTGATACAAGGCTGCAAGTTACTAGATTTATAAGATTACAAACTTTAACTTTTAAATTGACATCCCACAAAGCAAAATTAAAGGCTAATGCCTACAAAAAACATTTGTTGTAAGAAGGACCTACTATATAAAAGTAACATTTTTATTTTTACTTTTTTTTTCTTTTTGAGGCAGGGTACTCATTATGTTGGCTTACCCTCAGACCTGTGATCTTCCTGTCTCAGTCTCTCTACTGAAAAGCCATGTATATAAGTAACATTTTACCTTGATCGATGATAGATGATGACTTTGGAAGTGTAGATGCTTTTGAGAGTACGGAAGACTTCATTTTACGTTTAACAGGCTTTTCTTTTTCCATGTTTTCTTTTGCAGAGCTATTCCTCGTACCATGGCCAAATGTGGGTTGATCAGGGCTTGAAAGAGTACTCAAGGCTTTGGAATGTTTCACAGAATTCTCTAGCACTAAAACACAAATGTAAAAAGATCAGAAGGTAAGACTTGGTGAACTCAAAATAAGCAAAAGGTCTGGGATTGCTTCTAACTTGAACTGCTTCAATTAGCCAAGAGGACAAAAACTGAGGGATACTTAAGGCTAGGCTTCTTCACAAAATCTTTCTTTTGTTGTGCTGGGATGTAACCAAAAGCCCCTGCGCGCTAAAGAAGCCCAGTAATCTACCTTATAGTAAGAAACAAATACAAGAAAATTTTAACAAATACAGTCCAACTATAGAAGCTCGCTCCTCAGTTTAATATTAGGAGGCAAACTGCTAGCAAGTCTAGGGTTTATATTTGGCAGTCTCTAACAGTTTGTTATTGTTCTGACCTACAAAAATATCCCTAAACCTCAATTTTTCTTCTCATTTAACCAATTTTTCAAAAAGAGGAACAACAATAAAGAAAACAACAGCAGCTTCAGGTAATTACTGAAACGCATGGAAAAATAAAAGTGTTTCTTAGAGAAAAATTACACCTAGATGTAGAAATTGTGATTAAATCTTACTTATTTTTCCTGGCATTGCAGACGTATTAGTTTTTGAAATAAAAGTTTTTGTGGCTGATGATGTAGATGGCTGCTCAGTGATAGCTGGATCTACAGTCACACGGTTGCTCCTCGTCCGAACCACAAAGTTGGATTCTGGTTTACCATTTATCTGAACAGCATTATGTCTTGGCAGTACTGATCGTGTAGGTACAGAAAATGAAGAGGTAGATATTTCAGACTTCAGCTGGGGTTTTAAGATCCTTTTTTTCCTTTCAGGGCTGTAATAGGATTAGATTACACTGTTAAGTCTTAACAGTTACACACTTAACAATTCTCCACACATATATTAAGAATTTTATAATATTGTTCAATTCAATATTTGTAATATCATGAAATATGTTAAAATATGAGATTTATAGTGGATTTCATATGGTTGTGAGCCTTTGAAAAGTGAATATTTAGTCAAGAATCATCATAAATGCTACAGTTATATGGCAGAAAGCATGACGCCATAACTATCCTAAAAATGCTTTTGAATTTAAGCACTTACACCAGTAAAGCTTTAGTTTAAAAGATTAAAAATCCTCCACCATAGGAACTTGCATGTCAAATTTATCCTTCCGCAATATAGGGACTAGTAAAGGAAGCATTACCAAGTTCTGCCATTTTGGACGACAAAGTCACAGATTAGCTAATATTATCTAAAAGACACTAAATACCTTGATGCAGCACTGCTGGAAAGGGAGCTGCTTCTATTTCGTTTCTTCCTCCTTTTGGGTATGGTATTTCTTTTATGAAAACGAAGAGCAGATTTATAATCTGACAAAACTGAACTAATGTGTTCTTCAAAGAAAGCAGACAGACGTAAACTCATGCTGTAAATCTATAGAGAGAAAAAAACATCCATAAAACTGGTTTAACATTCTTCAAAAGAAAATGTCTATTTAGTAAAGACTATAAATATTTTTCTTGTAAAATTTTCTAGAATTTAAATACTGGTGTTTGTATTTCTTTTCAGTCTCTTCTGATACAAAGTAAACTATTTTTTACAACTAAATTATTTTGAATTTAGACATTTGAGATTTAACAGAAAAGACTCATGTTAGAAGAACAGCAGAATTCCTCTTTGTGAACTCTGTCATACATAAACTATCCCAAAAGATTGGAAACTCATTCCCTTGCCACCTAAGACTATCATCAATATGATCTCTTCACTCTTGTACTGCCTATTTTGTGAAGCTGAGTTCTGATCAAAGGGTAAGTGGCAGCCTCAACTTTTACAACTCATTATCAACTGTTTCTACTCATTAATATGGAATTAGGTAAAAAAGTTAAGCCCAGAAAGGCTCTATTTAACAAGACAATCATACTGTCTTTAAAAGTAACTATTCCTGAAATGATAGTAATGCTTAAATGACATCTGTCTGCATCACAAAAAAAAAAAAAAAAAGCACAGCAGAAAGCAGGTCATCATAAAAAGTAAAAACATATTCAGAGATTTGACATCATTTGAACAAAATAAAATAATCTGATGATATACCCTTGATCTTTTGCTTGGTGTATATGCTTTAGAATTACTAAAAATGAGCCTGACATCTTTACATAACTCCATTGGTGACTCATAATTCCCAGCCTCTAAAGTTTCTCTGACAGTAGCAAAGTCCATTGGCGTATCAATGATGTCTCTGTAGTCCTAAGAGAGAAAGAAAATAGCATTAGTATTACTACCAAAGTATCCTTTTCCAGCACAGGAATTCATAGGATTTCTAGAAGTTAAGTCACAAAACTTTAATAATCATTTGTTAAACCAACAACAGTAAAACCTTAAAAACTTCAGTTCACTTATAAATCTAATAAATGTTCACTGAAGCACTATAAAAGTATAAAAATGATACAATATATAAATATAAGAATTATACAATCAAAGTGGGGATAGATAGATGGCTCAGTAGATAAGAGCACTTGCTGTTCTTGCAGAGCACCAGGACTCAGTTTCCAGCACCCACACGGTGGCTCATGATCATCCTTTCAGATCAGGGAATTCAATGCTCTCTTCTGAATTCTGCAAGCATCAGACATACACATGGCATACATACATACATACATGAAGGCAAAATACTAATATGAAAAAAAAAATCTATAACTCCCCAAAACATCCCATCAAAACAGAGGCTTTGAAGTTAGAGCAACTTCCAAGTTTCAGAATTTACCTAATTATGTATTTTTAAATAAATAATAATAAATATAAATAGATATCAAAAAGCCTGCACTCTAGATATAAAATAAGGCAATAAGATGGAACAAAACAAGAGATAAAAGAGGAGCTAATGATCACTGCAGTGTACAACTAGTAATGTCGTACTACAGAGTATACTGAACCTTTTTAACAGCACTAATTTCAGCTTTTGATTATTTCATTCCCACTTCCTTTTGCATTTACTCTTCCTTTCCTATACTGACAAGTGAACATACATTATTGATTTCAAGAGTTCTGATATACTGCAATACACCCTTAGTTTTAAAATTTAGAATTTAAAAATTCCCTACATTACTGCAAATTATGATATTCAATTTGTACTCATTTTCATTGAGGTAATTTTTTAATTACTACAGACTTGTCACTTACTAAGCACAAATGTACTACTGGTCCTGATAGAGTAGTTATGTATAGTAATTCAGAACTGGGAGGCAGAGACAAAAGGACTATGAGTTCCAGACCAATTTGATCATATTCCTTGGAAATTTTCCTGTTCATGATTTTTACTCTAATTCTATTATGGATAGATACACACTTTCTTAATAAGTTCAATGAACATTAGTTTTTACTGTTTTTTCTTCCCACTTACTGATTTGTCTTCTACTTCCCCCCAACCTTTCCATATTTTACTCAAAGAGGTTTTATAATTTCATTTTGTATACCACCAAAATATAAATTTAGATTCTAAGCCCATGCATAGCCTATGCATAAAGGAAATATCTCTCTTACACCAGAGACAAAATGACCTTGGTTATGGAAGGAATTATTCTAGATTGTTAATCAGAGTGCAAATCCTCCTCAGTTGGTTTAGAGTGAGTTTTCAATTCTTTCTTAACCACATCCCAAGGAATCATTTGTTTTTGCATAGGGTTAATATTCTTATCTCTAGATAAAAAGATTAAGACTCAAAACAAAAACAACTAATAGCAACAAGTAAATTGTAAATCATGTTTTGAAACTACAGCAAATTTGCAGGAAATAAAGCTTTTCAAAAGCCTAGCTTTTGAAAATCAGAGCACTGTATATAACATAAAATGAATGCTGGAATCCTGGGAAGTTGAGTTTCTCATTAACCCAATTTATTCCACTGTTATAGTTAAACATTCCTTTTGCACATTTAAAGTGTCTGTTTTTGGCTTTCAAAACTAAAAAAAATAAAATAAAAAATATTGTCTATATTCACCATTTCAACTTAATGTGCCTATATAAAAAGGAAATAATGAAGCTAAATGAAACCATATCTAGGCTGTGACACGACATAAAACTGTAAAATCCCAGATTACTAACTAGAAGAATCAAAAAATATATAACATTTCAACTCAGACTGAAATTTCTATATCTCTGCAATTATGAACAGCTGAATCATATAATCCAAACACTTTTAGCCACAACTTCTCTAAAGTTCACACACTGGCATTATTATCAAGTGATATTTGTATGCAGTGTTTCATCATCACAAAACTATTTTGTATTTTCATTTCATCAACATCACTTCATTAGAAAAATGGGTATTATTTTTCTTCTTTTTTAGATAATCACTGTTAAGTTCTTAGAATAAGTATGTAGAAGCAAAGAATTTGTGCTGGAAAAGGTTTTTTTTTTTTTGGTCAAAATGACAAAAGGTAGAATTATATGGGAAGAGATAAGTCAGTTAAGGAATCACTTCCATCAAACTGCTGTTTAGTTAGGTCTAGAGAGAACATTTTCTTGATAAATGAATGATATGGAATGGCTCAGTCCTCTTTGGTGCTAATTCTGTGCAATCTTGGGTTGTATAAGAAAGGTAGCTCAACAAGGTAGTAAGCAGTATTCATCCACAGCTTTTGCTTCAGTTCCTGCCCTGACTTTCCCTAAATGATATAAATCAAATAATCTGTAAATCAAATAATCCCTTCCCTCCCCAAGTTGTTTTTGCTCACAGTGTTCATTAAAGTGACAAAAAAAAAAAAAAGCAAACTAACAGAGTTAGCAAAAATTATATTCACATGGGAAAACTAAGTTATTTACTCTAAGTTTAAAGAATAGCTAGAGGACTGGAGAAATGGCTCAGTGGTTAAGAGCATTGCCTGCTCTTCCAAAGGTCCTGAGTTCAATTCCCGGCAACCACATGGTGGCTCACAACCATCTGTAATGGAGTCTGGTGCCCTCTTCTGACCTACAGATATACACACAGACAGAATATTGTATACATAATAAATAAATAAATATTTTAAAAAAAATAAAGAATAGCTAGATGCATAAACCAGTTCTTTAGAGGCATATTTTAAGTCTCTTTCATTTTACCACACTTCCCAATTTAAGAGTTCTTTGTAACTGAATAGGTAATGAGAACATGTATGAACTCATCAGGAAACGAAGTAGAGCAATAAAAATTAGTTGAATGACAGACAGCAGTATAAAAGTCATTTTAGAAATTCTTACCGGATATTCAAGAAGATCTACTGGCTGTCTAAAAGGCTCTGAATCTTCACATTGAAATATGAGATTTAACAATTCTTGACATTGTTTCTTCCATGCTTGAATATCATAAGACTGAGCTCTGTTGCGTAACCTTCTTCTAGGTTGATGATCCTAAAATAAAAACACAGAAGTACATTATTAATAGTTATTATGGAATACAATTCATTTATTTTTGGACTGTGTGTGAACAGGTGAGGTCTATGTGACACATCTGGTGCCTTTCTTCAGGAGCCATCAACTTTGTTTTCATTCTTTAAGTACTTATTCTACATTTTTAAAAATAGTCTTTCTCTATGCAGCCCTGGCCTTCTGAAACTCATACAGATCTGCCTGCCTCTGTTTCTCTAGTGCTGAGATTAAAGGTGTGTGTCACCATGCCCAACAACTGAGTTCATTTTTAATTACGAGCACTCACGTGTACATGTCTGCAAAGGCTATATGCATTAGACACACCCTCACCCCTGGAGCAAGCGTGGTGGCTAACTGCGCACCCCGGGGCTGGAAACCAACCTGTATCCTCTTTCAAACACTGAAAGCCTAGTTTATTCAGAGATTCTTACAGGGGCATTGGGCTCACTGACTAGTCAGTCCCAGGGAACCTTTGTTTTCACCCCCTCCCCTTAACACTGGGACTGCAACTGAGCTACACACATCTGGTTTTTCATGTGGGTGTTTAAGATTAAACTCAAGTCCTGATGTCTACAGAACATGTATCCAACTTATTAGATACTACAGTAGCTCCAATTTGTATTTATATGTATAATCTTAGGTAATTAGGCACAGACTGAGCACCCCTGATTTGAAAAGCTTGGCATGAGAAGTGTTTATATATGAAACATTTTGTTTTGCAGTATTTGCTGGCTGAGAAAACTAATCAAAAATCAAAAATCTGAAAACCAAAATAAAAACCTTTTTAAGTGTCAGTGCTCAAACCAATAGTTTTTGAAGATTCTGAATATCAGATTTTTAGATTAGGGGTATTCAATCCATATAAAACATTAATTCAAATAAAATACTAGTATTTCTCAGAAAAATATTTATTTTATAGTTCAAAGCTTTTTAACACTTAATTAATTTTAATGTTAAATTTTTTAACATTAAATTACTAAGAATAAAAGAATAAGCTTTTAATATACATTAATGCAACAAAAACCCTTTTTTAATTTACTTATTATGTATACAACATTCCTTCCATGTAAGCTTGCATGCCAGAAGAGGGCACCAGATTTCATTATAGATGGCTGTGAGCCACCATGTGATTGCTGGAAATTGAACTCAGGACCTCTGGAAGAGCAGTCATTTCTCCACACCCACAAAAACACTTTTGTAAAAACAAATGTTATCAAAAACCAAAATGTTGTTACCTTCCTTTTTCGGGTAGAAGTTCCAGGTACATCAGCATCTTTCTCTTCTTCCTTTGAGGTAATAAAACATTCAAATCATGAATCATCCTATATCTCATCATTTGGTAGTTATTCCTTTTATATCTTAGAAAATTCATAACGTATATCTTATGATACATCACTGAGTCAGTGAAATCTCTCCCCTTTAAAAATTTGTTTTCAATCTCAAGTAAATGTTAAATATGATAGCAACAGTAAACAATATAATGCTGGGCATAACCAATTTTCTAACTTTAACCTGAAAACTATTACATTACATCTTTAGTATACTATAATGTTACATACCTCAGAGTCAGACAAAACTTTCTTCTTCATTGAGTTGTAAAGTGGAATTATGTTATAACAAGTCTGATCCCTAAATAACAACAAAAAAAATGTTGATGTTGTAATTTTTAAGAATTTGTATAAAAACTAGATTTTATACAAAAACTTTAAGCCAAACAACTTTTCCATTTGTTGAATACAACTCCCCTTCCACCTGTGGGCTCCTGAAACTATATTCAGATTGTCAGGGTGGGCTGCAAGATCCTCATCTGCTAAAGCATCTCACTGGCCTCAACAACTCAGTCCTAATAACTTTTATCATCTCATATAATTCTACTGCTTCCTCCCAAAATGACTTTCCTCTGACCCAACTTTTGACTTAATCAGCATCTGCATTATTTGTGACCTTATCATTCTTCTACTATGCTCTTTATTTTCCCTTATCCTTGCTATGAATTAGATCAGTATCCTTACAGTAACTTTTAGCTATCTTATAAAACTCTATGAAAAAACAAAGTATGATTATTTTATTACCAAATACTTACTACATCATTTTCAATATATCTATCTTAAAAATGTGCTAAACAGTCAACTAAAAAGTATAATAATCAAAATTTCAAAGCCTATCTTAAAAGGTATTAGCTACAAATTTTATTTGTATCTAAAAAGGTCAATTATTTAGTTTTAGAGATATGTAATATAAATTCTTTAAATCTATATTAACCTGCACTTCATAATGGCATGACTTTTACTTTGTTGATGGTACTGGGGACTAAACTTAGGGTCTATCAAAAGCTACTATAGTGCTTAATCACTAAGCTAAATCTCCAGCCACCAAATACTAATTATTTGAATGCAATGTGTTTTCACAGACAAATCAGAATTTCTTTTGTCCTCTCCTTCATTTAAAAATGAATTGATTATATAATTCTACAGACTGTTTCAAAGAAATGTCACAGAAAAGAGTTCCCTAGAAAATGAGTACATGTTACCAACTTCACTCAAGAAAAGAGTTCCCTAGAAAATGAGTACATGTTACCAACTTCATCAAGAAAAGAGTTCCCTAGAAAATGAGTACATGTTACCAACTTCACTCAAGAAAAGAGTTCCCTAGAAAATGAGTACATGTTACCAACTTCACTCAAGAAAAGAGTTCCCTAGAAAATGAGTACATGTTACCAACTTCACTCAAGAAAAGAGTCCCCTAGAAAATGAGTACATGTTACCAACTTCATCAAGAAAAGCAAAAGCACAGTAAGTATTAAAACCCCCAAGCCACATGGAGAACAGAGAAATACCACAGGACACTGTAGAAACAGGGTCTCACGGTATAGTATCATCACAATATAACTAAATCAAATTACTTTATAATTACTCAGTAATTTTGTTATTAATCTTGTATAGGAACTACCTGT
This sequence comes from Microtus oregoni, assembly GCF_018167655.1. Classification (NCBI taxonomy): domain Eukaryota; kingdom Metazoa; phylum Chordata; class Mammalia; order Rodentia; family Cricetidae; genus Microtus; species Microtus oregoni. The sequence goes on along the minus strand of NW_024543091.1, from coordinate 4,858,058 downwards.
AACTCAGCAAAAAACCACCGATTTCAAAGAAAATAGATAAATCCTAAGGTTATGTTAAGAAGTTTTGCTTAAAACAGTGGTTCTCAGCCTTGCTAATGCTGTGACTCTTTAACACAGTTCCTCATGCTGTTGTGACCCCAACCACAAAATTAATTTATTGCTACTTTATAACTGTAATTTTGCTGCTGTTATGAACTGTAATGCAGATATCTAATATGTAGTATATCGGAATTAATCCCCAAAGGGGTCATGACGTACAGGTTCAGAACCACTGGTTTAAAAGTATTTTCTCTAAAATATAAAAATAAAAGCTGGATAAAATATAGTATTACCCCATTTTAAACAGAAAAACAAAATTTTCCAACAAAATATTAACATTAATATGCAACTGGAACAGTCTTTTACAACAAAATTTTATTTAAGACTTTGGCTTCAATTTCTATGGCTCAATCCATTCTAAGGACACATAACAGGTGAGTAAGGGAGGAAGTGTTTCTGCTTTAAATGGTAGTTACTACCCTTAGTAATGTACAGAATACAAAAATGTGGAAGAACTTTTTTTTCTTTTCCTTTTTTTTTTTTCTTTCTTTGGAGATGTCACCGCTTTAATCCTAACCTTTAAAAACAAAGGCAGGCAGATCTGAGTTTAAGGCTAGAAAGTGAGAGCAAGATCCAGGACAGTAAGAAAGAAGGAATAATATCTTAATGATGGCTAGGCCATTCCTAACCCTGCCTCAGCTTCCTCAATAGCTGTGATGACTTCAATACCGGAAAATCAAATTTAGTACCTTGCTGTATTGACTAATATTCTGTTAATAAAACTTGACAGAGTAAATATGTATGATGTTAAAATATAAAGTTCTCAAATAAAATGCAGGCATTCATTTAAATGTGCAATTTGGCTGAGACAAATTTCCTCAATTAGAAATGTCAGATAATAATCTCTATCACCTGTAAGATTATACATGGTTTAGAAGAAGCAATGAAAGATAAAAAATAATCCATTCATTAAATATTTACTACTATTATTAATAGCAAAAGGTTGGAGAGACAGTTCAGTAGTTAAGAGCATTTGCTGATCTTGTAGAAAACCCTGGTTTGGCTCTCAACAATCACATGGCAGCTAAAAACCATTTGTCACTCCAGTTTTAGAAGATCTGACACCTTCTTCTGGCTTCTGTAAACACTGCATGCATGTGGTACATCCACATGTATGAAGGTAAAGAAATCTATGAACACATAAGCAATATAATTAAGTTTTTATGACTAAATGTTTGGAGGTGATTTTACATTTTTCTTTCTTTTTCTGAGATAGGACCTTACTGCACAGAGCTAGCTGGCCTGGAACGGTATAAATACACTATGCTGGCCTCAAACTCACATAGGTTCACTCTTTCTGCCTCTTTGGTACTGGGATGAAAGGCATGTTTCTTATTTTAAAAACATTAACTATGCTTATATGACAATATCACCTATGTATAAGATGATTGCAGTTTACATTTTAGCACTTTATACTTTAAATTATTTCACATTTTAAAATCACATCATTAATAATTACAACTATTATACTGAAAATGTATAACTTACTTTATAAAATGCAAAAGAAGATCAGTAACAAACTTAGCAGATTTCACAATTGGGCTTCCTGGCTCATTAAACGTTCGGGTATTATGTTCTATATATCGAACTTCCCACATAAGGGATGAGACGCGCCTTAAAAAGACAAATACAGAAATCTTAATCTCGTATGTATAAATATGTACACATATTAAAATTATGACATTTGACTTTTTAGTTTCACTCTAAAACATATTGCTCACATCTTAAAAATCTATCTCTAAAATAGTATTTATAATAAGAATCAAACTCATTCATTAAGAGAGAAAAATTTATTGTATAGATAATGTCTGGAATAAGACATACCAAACTATTAACAATGTTGCTTTTTAGAAGTGGTGGCTTATACAGGAATAGTGGCAGAAGAGGAGTAAGTCTATAGATTTTAGTTTTACTCATTTCTGAAAGGTATGGTATCACTTCCTCCCCTCTTCCATACAGAAAAAAACCATCTTAATTATACTAATGGTAATTAACTAAAGATATAATCAATAGATTGCTTATAAAACATAAAAAGATGATGAGAATCTGCAAGAAATTTAACTAAGGGTTATTTCTGAACATTTGGCAAAGCTAAAAAAAATTCTGGGGCTTGGTAATTTTATTTCTGAAAGTAAAGGAAAATCTGAAGACACTTTTTGAGAATACAATGCAATTGCTTAACAGTTAATCTTACTGATTTGTGAACAGATGCAATTACAAAGAATTAAAAACATGCAATTGTAGCTATAAAAACATAGATAAGAACGTCTGTGCATTTAAAAACATAAAATAATATATTAAATTACTTGTAGACAAAACTTATAGTAGTTTAACCAAGAAATGAATAGCATCAGAAGAAAAACAAACTGTATAAAGACACAAAACAATATAAAAACCTTTAAAACAGTGTAATATCATTTGATAACATTATATTAAATAAGTATATAACTCAGCTTTTTAAATGTTTTAGGTTGGAAAACAAGTGAATTCTATTTACACATGCATAAGTTTCTTTTTATTGTAAACTGGTTATAAAGAAGCCTATTTAAGACATAACTGCATCTTGAAAATAAGTTACAATTTAGAAATCAGCATGTTTTAGCAGTGTGTCTATGAGAATATTAGCAATAGTTGGAAATGCTAACTCCTTTTGCAAGCTGTAATTCAACAACTAGTGAATCTCTCTCACATCCTCCCATGTTTTGCTTTATCCTGTAGCACTCTATATAAATTCTCCTAAGTCTTAGCAATTCCAGGTTTAGGAACACAGTTAATATTTTCCATTTGTTCTTTTGAACTTCAGCACCTGACAGTGGAAGCCTTGAAGATAGGGTGGCAAACAACATATCAAAGGGATTTGTTCATCTGTCTCTGAAGAATTACCAATAATAATACAACAGCAAGGGAATCTAATACTAATAAGAATATCTTTCAACCCAAGTTGAATTCTATTTTACTTTGTTCAATTGGTTCTCATCATCAGAAGATAACACTGCTACTGAGAAAGCCTATGTTACTCAGTAAAGAAGAAGCAGTGTTTTCAGTGCTATATCCAAGCATATAGCTTACAGCAGTAAGAGAACCAAGTCTCTTTTCTTACAGAAAAACATTAGTCTAGGGTATGAATTAAAACTTAACATAGAAAAAGAGTAAAGCACTGATCATATACAACTCATCATAAAAAGAATTTTTAATGCAATTATTCTGTACATTAAAGTGTTGGTCTATTAAGCAACAGACACTAAGAAAAGAAAAACATAAAAAATACAATTTCACTCCAAACTATAGATTTAAACATATTTCTTCTGCAAGTATTGTAGGCAGCCTTTAATCCCAGCATGTGGGAGGCAGAGGAAGGTAACTTTAAGGCCAGTAGGGTCTACATGGCAAGTTCCAGGAAATCAAACGCTACATAATGAGACTGTCTCAAGAAAACTAAAGAACTCACCAGCAACCAAATACTATTATCCTGAAGAAGCAAACTAACCATAATAGCTTAAGCAAAAACTATAAAAAATTTTGTGAATCCTTTTTAATTGTATTTTCTCAGGCATTCAAAAAGCTCAATAAACACACAAGGATTTATAGGAAATCTACTCAATATTCTAGTATATTACTAGAAGAAATGAAATCTTTGGCTTGACTTCTAAAAAGCCTATGAGAGAATTAAGTATGCATTCAAAATCCCATAAATGAGCATCAACCTTGTAGGAAAACTCTCAAGAAATGCAGAGAGTACAAGGACCTACTCAGAAGTTGATGATTTGTATTTCTTAGTTTCACTTGTTCACTATGGGATTAATTTCAATCTGTATATACACAAAACTGAGAGGGTTTTAGAGTTCTTTTGTTATCAGCAACATCAAATGGCTCTAACCTGTAAAACCTGTTTTCCAGTCTTTGTTTAATTGTACTTAGATCCGTTGGATATGCCACCACAGTGCAATACATGGGATAAGCTTGCAGATCCACAGGGGCCACAAATGCTGAAGCAATATCTAAAATAAATAAGGTTATAAATCTATTTTTTGCATTTTAAAATTCACCGATACATTAGGATGAAGAAAAATAGATAAATACGTCAACTTATCAGCACAAAGATCACTTTTAAAAAAACTACTTTAAATCTAAAATATTGATGGTATTTAAAGATGACTTTTATAAGAATTCCATTTTATTACTTTGGGGCTGTATACAGCTCCGTGGTCCAGCATTCGCCTACTATGTGCAAGGCCCTCAGACGGATCCTCAGCAACATAGGGAGAGGAAAAAATACAAAAACAAAATTTCTAGATTTGGATATATAACAACATGTCCAAAGTCTTCAGTTCTTACTTTTAATTTCTCCCTATGTCCTTTGAAGTTGATTCTGAACTTCTAGTATAGGTTGTTAAAATTACAACGATCTCCTTCAAAGCCCAGAATTCAAAAGCATGTTTTATGTCACTGTTTACTTTCATTTTCACAAACAAGGAAAATCAGTCCACATTCCATGTTTTGTCCCTTTGCAAAGACTTGTCAAGCCAGGAGAAAATGAGCATTCCTAACCAAATAACTAAACTCAACTTTTGATTACATTCCTTCTCCAGTTCATATCGTGTCAGCTGAGTGTATAAAGGCTTTATGAACTGGTTTGTGGAAGACCTGTGGCATTTATGGCAGACTCATGAAATTTAGTCACAAGCAATTCATGTATCTTGGATCTACTACACTGACGCACTGTTATTATTTACCTAAGGTCATCAACTGATTTATTCCTCCAACAATTCTTTCACATTCTTCATCCCTGGGATTGGCTCCCCATTCTCCGTCAAGAGGCTTATAGATTAGTGACCTACATTCAACATCAGTTAAAGGAACACTGGTACCCAATTCTTCTGGAAATACAGCTGAAATGCAGATAGAAAAGCATGTCAATGAACATCTTTAGTATGTATTGGTGAGTTTTCCTTTAGAAATAATTGATGTCATAAAAAAAACACTATTTTTATAATGGAAGAATTTTTAAATGCAAATGTATTCTTAAAAAAAAAAGATGCCACATTTAAAACTAAATGACTTCACCCAAGTGCTGAGATGAACCTAGCACACAGGATACACCATAAAAGACCTGATTAGCAGCACCCCTATACAGCACAAAGCAGTTTGGAGAGAAAAAATTACGCCCATATTCCCAAATATTGTTTATACATGTTCTTTTATATTTAAAGGGGGATACGATATAAATATGAATAATTTGCATTGTTATGTATCTTGGTTTATTGACACAAATTTAAGGTCAATCTTGCTATATGTATATACATTTCAGCTCTTGATTAAAGTATTGTGATTGTGTAGTTCATTTAAAAATGTAATGTATAATTAATATAGGTTAATAGATAATCATCTATAATAGTAAAGTTTGTAGTCACGTTAATTAGATTTTCTAGATGTGCATAAATATATTTCAGATGGAGAGACATTCTTCATATCTTTCAAAGACTACAGAATACAGCATTTAAAATGTTCTAATAACTTAGGACTTTTCATGACAATGAGACACGTCTGCTCCTAGCAGCACCAAGCTACTTCTTGAGGAAGATGGGCATTGAAGAGGCTCCTTATGAAGTTTGTTAGCCATTTGGGCAAGAAACTGCTCTTGCCTGAACTGTTGCATAAACTGGACAAGAAGAATGCTAAACTTGCCAAAAGGTGAGATGGATCTTTCAGGATTCCTGATTCATAAAAGAGTCTGCAAGACATTCTGCAGGATACAGAAGAAAGTGACTGAACTGTCTTTAAAATTTCCAGCTTAATGGAAAAGTCTGATGGATACTATGGGCCTGTAGGCTGAAGATGGATGCCTCAGTGGTACAGAAGAACTTTGGGTGACTGTACAGGCAGAGAGATGTCTCTGTCAATTCTAGAGTTTTAGAAGTTGCTTACAATGAACTTCCTGCTTACTTAGGTAATATTATGCCCTTCTGGAGTCTTTCATGGAGTTGAAGGATAGTTATTATTATAGTTTTCCTCAGTTATGATAAAAGATAAAATAGATATAAATATTTTAACTGTAGTTTTTGCTTGATACCTGTTTTGTTATATGTAATTTTACTATGTTAAAGTTAAAGCCTTCCTTTTTGTTTAAAAGAAAAAGAGAAATGGTATAGAAGGTTCTTTCTGCTCATGTGTTGGTTTGATTGATTAATGAATAAAGAAACTACTTTGGGCCTGATAGGGCAGAACTTAGGTATGCAGAGAAGACAGAACTGAATGCTGGGAGGAAGAAAGCAGAGTCAGAGAGAAGCCATGGATGCTCTGCCTGAGATGGAAGCCAGTTAGAATCTTGATTAAGCCACTGCCATGTGGCAATACACAGAATAATGGAGATGGGTCAAACTAATATGTAAGAGTTAGCCAAGAAGAAGTTAGAGCTAATGGCCAACCAGTGTTTTAATTAATACAGTTTCTGTGTGGTTATTATAGGTGTAAGCTAGCCAGGAGGCTGGGACAAACAAGCAGGCCCTCCTCTTACAATATTCATTGCTGAACCCTATCTAATTTTACAGCTAATAACAGGCTTATAATGAATACTTATGTGGAATATTATATATCTGTTAGTCACAATAACCTTAAACGGTATCAAGTTTGTTTTCTGAGTAAAGTTCTTACTATGCAGCCCTCACTAGGCCTCAATACATGGATGGGGTGATCCTCCTGCCTTTGCCTCTTGAATGTAGGGATTCACCTCCAACAAAAACAAACAAAAAAACCCTCTAGGGCTGAAGAGATGGCTCAGAGGGCACAGGTGCCTTCTATGAAATTTGACAGTCTAAGTACAATCCTTGGCACCAAAGGCAGGAGAGAACCAAATTCTACAAGTTATTCCCTGATTCTAATTCCACAAGGTATAAGCAACAGACCTAACATACACCTACCATTGTTAGGTATTAGTTCCATATCCCAAGGACTCATCTTTTCTGTATCTCCATTGTCCCAGCTTTAAGAAAGCAAAATTATTCCATTAAAAAGTCTAGAAATTAAAATCACATTAAACAAATAATTTCAGTATTAAAAGAGGTATTTTCACTCCTTTACTGATAGATAAGAAAAATACCAAAACCTAGTCTGATTGAAAATACAACCAATATTTTCTTACCAAACATTGTAACACTGAAACAAACTATCAGGGTACTCGGGTTGAAGAGGCTCTTGGCTTTCAATTGTTCCAAACCACCAGGCATCATCTATGACTGATCTGAAGCGGTCACCTGAAAAAAAAGAAAAAAAGGCCTATATGTCTTAATCACATTGGCATGTACTGCTGGCTTTGGTTAAATACCTTTTCCTAAAGTATAAATCTCTAAGGTTCTTAAACTGGATGATTTCACAAGACAGAAGATCTATATATTCCAATAATAAGCCAAGAATATAAGCACACATAGCAAAAATGTGATTAACACCATTTCTTAGGTATCAGTAGTAATGAAGCTTTTCATCTAATCATTTTTTTTTTTGCGAACGCAGCATTAAAAAGTAACCATTAGAACTATGTTTCATATTTATACTTGGATTACTTCTGGTTAAAAATATTTACAGTTTATTTTTAATTTTTTTAAGTATTATTTTCCCCCAAATAACCAAGACTTTAGATTAAAGCAAAACCATAACAAACTCAGCGCTCCCTCCATCTCTATCATACTTACACTGCACCACACACTCACTCTCCCTTACTTTTCTAAAGGAAACAACAGAAAGAAACAAAAGTGAAAACTGTCCGTTCTTGTAGGAAAAGAAAGCATGCCTTTTGTCTAGTTCCTTATGCAACTGCTATGGTTATAATACTAAAATTGCTTGTAATAAAAACTTTAATACAAGGAAGGGTCACTGTTCTTAATGTCAATCCTTTCAGCTTCTTGTTGTCATATGAAAACTACAAGGCACTCTTTCTTTTGTGTAGTGTTTTTTTCTTTGGTGGTCGTCATAGTATGGAGTTTTTTCCTTTTAGCATAGGCAAAAGCCTAAAAGGATTCAAATAAAAAATTCATATAACTGAACATATTAATTGGTTTTTAACTGCTTTCATATACTCAATAGTAAGTGTATTATCTATGTTAAAACAGTTTTAAGTGTCTCCCACTACAGTGCTTTTTCATTTTTAATACACAATTAGAAATAATGAATTAAGTTGCAACTAATTGGTCAGTTACTATTTTCAAGGAAGGTGTTTGCTCATGTTTTACAAAAAAAATTGAGTTAAAGATTTGTGTAAACATACATAAAATAGTTAAAATCAGAAAAACAACGTAAAGGATCTTTTAAACTAGAATTCTTTATGAATTACGATGAAAATATTTACAACTTATTATAATCTATTAAATTTTGACTTGGAGAGTTAGATCCAAATTTAGATTCAAGCATGATGCACTAAGTCTATCACTGTTCCTCAAATATGTATTAGGGATAGTGAACTTAAAGAGAAGTTATTTAAAAAAAATTAGGACTAAGATCATTATTTAAATCTATGAAAACATACAAAAATATGAACTCAATAGACCAATGTCTTAGAACTCTATCCCAAGACTGACAAGCTTTGCTACATGAAGAATCAGATACTGTGTGTGAATCTAACCACAACAGGACTGCTGGGTTAACAATAAGCACCAGTCAAAGTCAACCATGAAATATCCTTGTTGATCTTTTGATCTTAAGTGGCAGAAGATACTTGTCATGTTAAAAGTAAAAAACCACTGAGTACTGACTAAGGAAAACATAATAATCTATGAATTAAAAATATTAAAAGATCTAAATAAAATGCTCTGATGTTTCTCTATTCATTAGAAATATCTTATTTACACTACCAGCTTATGACACAATATTATTTTATTTCAATACAACTGTATATAAAAGAAATGTGGGCTGCATTGATCCTAGAATAGTTTTATCTTTGACCATAATTACTGTTTGCAATTATTCAAATAAGATTACAATACTTCTTCCAATTCCTTTATTTTCCTCAAATAACTTTAACTGCTTCAATGTTCTCACTGTTTTCAACTTTTCTATGTTTCTTTATATATTTAAAGTATCTTTCTATAACACAAGTTGTACAAAGCACTTTTCAATATAGTTTCCTACAACTTTTTTTTTTTTTTTTGATAATGTGACTTCAACTCTTTTCTGAAGATTTCCTTCTTGGTGATAATGTCCTTCAGGGTTTCTACTTCCTATAGACTGCTTTACATTTTACCTGTGCTAGACTTTGGTTTTTTTTAAGAGGTCGTCACAGTTTTCTTCTGATTTACTTCTTTCCCCTCTTTCAGGGTTTTACTCTTGCAGTTAAGCAAACAAAATCTCACTTTCACTATGGGAATGTAATACATATGTGTTATTACAATTTGTTTTTTTTTTCATGTTCCTGTTTGCTTCCTTAGCCCAGTTATAAATAAACTTTAGCAGATCAATCATGGAAAACAACATGCCAATGTCTTCCAAAAGTACCTGAAAAAAATAGATTGATACACCAACTAATGCAATTTGTTAAGCGATGCCATGTATGCATCTGCTAAAATATCCTCTAAAAGATGAAATAGTGGACTTGTTTGAAACTAAGAACTAGTCAAGGAATAACATTCCCATACGTATGATTTAAAATAGCTTATAAGGCTCACAATCTATGATGTTACAATTTCAAACAGCTATGAATAATCAAATGAGTTTAATGTTTGTCCAAGCTCAAAAATTTTAACTCATGATAGTATATCATCTTTTTCCTCATTTTTACTATTAATATGATTGGATAAATATTTAAGTCAATATATAAAACAACTTAAAAGAATTCTAAAGTAATTTTGTAACAGTTAACCAAAAGGAATGGAAAATGTTTCATTTTCAAATTTAAACATCAACAAAAGCATTTCATTCTCACAACTTAAAAATGGTACTTTACTATTTTGACATTAAACTTATAAAAAAGGCTCTGATTTTGAAAAGTAGTAAATTATTTATAAAGGAAAGGAGAGGATATGCAGAACACCTGTGGCTTCTAAATCAATTACCCACCTATATTCCACCGCCTATATTTTGCGTCATCAAATTGTTGTCTCAAGACTAGGAAATCTATAACGTCAGGCATATCATGGTATCTATTACAAATAGAAACAGACTGATTAGGTCACACACCTAAAAATATCTAAGGTATGTTCAAATTTATTTCAATCTTGAAAAATATTCCAATACTACCAAAGCACTGCCTTGGTATCAGTCCTTACTTCATGGTGAAAGATCCACCGGTCAGTTTACCAGTATCAGGATCTAGAAAAGCAAGTTTAAGGCAGCAAAGGGTAGGCAATCCCACTTCATACTTTATACCAACGATCTTCATCAGTTCTTGTTCCTACAATACAGAAAACAAGAATTATCTCTGTAGAATAAAGTGTGTACTTGTGTAGGCAAGAGGTGGATGCCTGTTTTTGGTTTTTTTTTTTAACCACTATCTGTCTTTATTAACTGAGACAGGAGTGTCTCTTTGATTCTGTAACTTGCCAGGCTGGCTACAGTCTGACCAGCTTGCCCGAATCCCTGTCTGTGCCTCCCAAGTGCTGAACTAAAAGGACTGGAAGGGCACAAATGACAGGCACCACCCAGCTACATTTCAGGGTGCCAAGGATCTGCTCTGGGCCTCCCACATTCATGTAAGCACAATTTCCACTACACTGTTTCTCCAGCACCATACAGTTTCTTACAGTCAAAAACAGTAAACCAGACAACTTCCTTCATAATTCAAAAAGCATCTTTTGCATTAAGAAATATACCAATATCATACCCTTAGTTCCATTTTATGCCATGGTTGTTTTTTAGGATTGATACTATAAATTTTATTTTTCCGGGCCATTTCAATATATGCTTCATGTCCTTGTCGGAAATAATAAACCTAAAATAAATAAATAAATAAAAATAAAAAATAAAGGTGTAAGACAACACTAACATTGAAGAGAAAAATCTAATTTAGACATTACATACAAATTCTAATACTGAATTTTTAAACGTTAGTCCTCAAGCTGTATAAAGACACTTAATCAAAACTGAAGCACTATAATTACCAACTCCTTTGAGTATATACCCAGAAAAAAAAAGATGTGCAGCTCTTTTATTACTTTATTGTTTTATTTTTGGAATCAAAATAAGTTAATCCATGTAGTATAAGAAAGTTATTTATGACCAGGGGTTTTAAGCTATGGTCACATTCTTTTGTTTCTACTTTTATATCACGTGTTTGTACATATGTAGAAAACTTTGAAACCAAACAATTTGTATTCTCATATATATGTGAGTGAAAATAGATTTTAATATTTATATATTTAAAATAGTTAATGTATATGTAAATACATTTGTCTAGTTTGATCCTTAATGTGTACGATGTATGTGTGTCTCTATTTCAAGATGAAACTTAAGTGACTCCTAGCAGTTGTCCTGCAGAACAGGTATTTCAACAGTCTGCCACTACATAATTTTCTCATTTTTACAAAAAAAAAAAAAAAAACAAAACACTTGCTTAAACTTTTATGTTTTAGTATTTGTAAGTTTTGGCTGTATGTATGTGTACCTTCTGCATGCCTACCAGTGCCTGCAGAGGTCAGAAAAGGGCATCAGATTTTCTGGGACTAGTGGAATAGAAAGTTTTGAGCTGCTATGTGGGTGCTGGGAATTGAAGCTGGGTTCTCTGCAAGAGCAACAAGCGTTTTTATTTGCTAAGCCAACTCATCAAGCCAGAAAAGTTTATTTAAAATCAATAATATTTTATATAGCAATTATCCTACATAATTTCATCCTATTTTTCACTGTTCCTGCTGCTTGGAATTCATTGGAGGTTAAGTAGTGTTAAGACGCTGATTTCACAATTCAGATGAGGGTGATGAAGGTTCAAGCACTAACAACTGAAAAGATGATCTGAATAGAAAACAAACAGTGTGACCATCCTAAAATTGTGGCCATGTCATTTTAAGGCTACATGATTTGTTAGTGATTATCACTGCTACACTATGGGCCTAAATCCTCACAGTTTCAAACCAGACCAATGACTCACTGCAATGAACATTTGCAAGTAAACCTGCATAGACAAACGTGTGTTATACTGTAATACACCACAGCTTACAAAACACAAGCAAGTCTGCCCATATAACCTTACAAAGATTCTCCACACTGCATTCAAGGAAAATCTCAACTCTTTAGAGTGTACTCTCTATCATTTTCTTTTGGGCAAACACCTGATCACTTGCCACACACTCTTTGGACTTACTGAACTCTGTAGCTCCTAAGTCATCTCCAAATTTTTCTTCTCATCACCTCCACTCCCACTTTACTCGCTAACTCCTGCTGTTTGAGATGTCTCAAGGCACTAGAAAAATACCTCATGTTCCTGTTACCTCTGTGAGAAGACAATGAGCCACATGGAAGCTGCCAAAGGTACATCCCAACTGTCTCTGAGACTCATGGAGGGTGGGGATGGCCATTTATTTTCATTCAAAAATTGTTAGTTCCTACTTTATAAAAATATTAATTACTGTGCTTTAAAAAAATGAAGCCTCTATTTTAAGTATTATTACAATTACTCTGTTGGATACTAGATATCATCTCTTCAATCTGTATATAAAATAAGGAGATACTATTCTGAGAAATTCTGATACAGTCTTAATCTCAAATTCTTAACTACAGTTTAAAGGGGTTTCTTAAATTAAGATTATAGACCTTAAGGAAAGATAACTTATCAATATGAGTGAATGAAATTTTTGATATAAAATTGAATGAAAACAAAGTACTAAATCTTTTCCATACATTTAATTCTAAATTAAGAAAAATAAATGCATTTTCACTTAAGAATATAGATGGAGGAAACCTCAAAAGGCCCTACCTATCGATGAAGAGCTACAGACAATTAATGGCTGCTTGAAGAGGGAGAATCGGTTTCCTACAGGGGCAAGTCCCTTGGAAGTAGTAAGTCCTAAACAAATGCACATATTTAACACTAAATGGACCCAGCTGACCACATTTACATATAAGGAGTGTGTGTGTGTTTGTGTGTATACATACACGCAAAAATAAAAAGGCCATGAATTTGAAAGGGTAAGACACAGGAGCTGGGAGAGGAACAGAAATGATATAAATATAGTACTCATATAAACATCTCAGAAAAACATTAAAAAAAAAACTTGTAATAGTAGTAATAAACCTTCAAACAAAAGAAGAAATAATAATCAAATCCCTTTATCAAAATATGTCAGTTTTAAACATGGCAGCAAAGTTTCTGTTCTTTCATAATATTTAAATTATCATGTATTTATACGAGTCCTGATGAATACTACTGCTACATCTTTGGTTGTATTTTTCCAATACTGGAATGAGATGCTTTTTTTAGGAACCTACTGCAATCTTCTGGAAGTATGATTCAAAATTAAAAAAGATACTGAAGTTACTATGTAAAAAAACTTAAATAATTTTTAAAATTAAAGTTTAGTGGTACCTCATCACCCATTTGTGGCACAAATGGACATCTTCGAGGAAGTGTATCTGTAATCCATGTCGAAGGCAACCATTCTTCTAATGTAAGACCATTTTCAGTTAGTTCTCCTACAGCTAATCTCTGAGAAAAGTATGGAACAGCATTAGTAATATCTTAAAATACAAGGAAATGACCTCTGTACAAAGATTTTAGTCTCGAGCATTAAAGCCTTATTCTAGAAAAGCAGCAGACCTGGCAATGGTTATTTAACTTCTCCATATCACTGATGGAGCGCTGGAGAAAAAGCAAAAGGCACAACCTTCACAAAACTCTCTAAAAGCATCCTTATAGGTAACAAACTATAAACTCTTGAGGTTTCTTCCTCTTTCAAATAGGTTATCTTATAAACATTACATTCAGCAAATTAAAATATGTTCAACAGTCTGAAAAACTCAGCTTTAGTGTGAGAGTAGTAACAGAGTCAGATTAAGCAGTGTGAAGGATTCTGAAGGCTAGTAGTTGCTTTTATGACAGCTAATATTACTTCCATGAATTGGACATTACACTACTAAAAACAACCTAAGAATAGTCTCCTTAATATTCATTCATCCACTCGCATTTATTCCCTCTTACTTTGTCTTTGTCACTCACTCTTTAGACATGTAACCGAGACTGGCTTCAAACCTGTTATGTTAGTAGAGTCTGATCTTGAATTCTTAATTTTCCTTCCTTCCACTTCCTCCCTGCTGGGATACAGATGCACCCCCCACAGAAAAGTCTTCTCCCTTACTGAAAGTAGCCATTTTGTTCTTTTACTCACTTATGCTCTTCCCAACACATACACACCTTTTCTGAAATGAGTACTGTCAAACCAGGTCTTTTACTTTTTAACTCCCATGGAATAAACAAAAACAGCAAAACAACCCTATGCCCCTGAGTAAAAGTTTAATTTTATTGGTCACCAACAAATGATCTAATGACAATAGACTTTATAGTATTATATTACATGGATGAGAAATGGACAGAAAAAAAAACCCACTGAAACCTAATATCTTTAAGTAGAGAAACTTTATGCGTTCTATACTTTATTTTGTTGTGGTTTGTTTTTAACTGAATTAATTATGAACTAATATAAAATTAAGCTGTGTTCTACACCTACAGCTAAACCACCCTGAATGTGCTCGTTATCATACAAAAGAAGCAATACCAGGACAGCAAAGAACATCACTTGTAGGAGGCACTCCTAGAATTACTTCACAATGTACATTTTCCTCTTATTCCTATTGACCGTATATGGCATTTTCAGTTTAATGCCTCAGGATTGCTCTCACATAGTGAACATGATGAAAAAGCAAAAGCCTTTGATAATTCCTCTGTGGGAGAGATGGCTTCACTGCAAATTGTAGGCACAAAAACTATTAAGAGCTGACCTATTTTAAAAAGATGACTGAATAAGGAGAAAAGGCAAATGAGCTATGGTCAAAAAGTATAATCTACTGAGTATTTTATTAATCAAGTTTTACCGAAACATAGCCACACATATTTGTTTTGCATATCATATATGGCTATATTCAGTCTATAATGGGAGAATAGCTAGCCCCTTCTTTTAGGAAACATGACTACTTGATAGCATTGAAAGGTGCTATGCAAAGCAGTTAAAGCACAGAAGCAACCACTAGTTCTACTCAACTCTGAATTTTTTCTATTATTTGTTAATAAACCTCAGAAATGTTTATGTTGGATGTTTCACATTTATGCTTTATTACCCCAGAAGAAAACATTAGACATAAAAAATTTAAATCAACCTTTTGTTTCCTTTCTTTGGGCTTTTTTTTCTTTGGTGATGTTGGTCCATCTTTTTCTTCATTTGCTTTTTTTCTTTCCTTTTTAATATGCTTTTGTTTCTGATTTTCAGATTCTTCTTCTTCATCTGAACTACTTTCTGCTTTCTTGGTTTTATGCTTAGGAACTTTCTTTGGTGGCTGCAAATTAATTCCAGCATCTGCTGTCCAATCAGAATAATCACTGGAGTAGTCACTAGAAGGAAAGGAGATACTTTTAAATCACACAGGGTATAGTTTGAAGACCATTTTCTAAAGGAAAAAAATATGAAAAGATAAAAAAGCATAAATGAACTAAAAGTTATTTCATTTTGATCAACTCCCCATTACCTTCATTATCCAAAACCAAATCTTATAACTTTCGTGGAAAAATAAATTTAAAACCTTTTATAATTTTAAGAAGCATACTGCTGTGCATATATATATATATATATATATATATATATATATATACACATACATGAGTGTGTGTGTATGGTATACAAAAAATATGGAATGGAGTATCATCTTTTTCAGTTCAAATAGAAGTAGAACAGGCTCTGGAAAACCAGCATGAACATACCATAGTAGGCAAACACAGAGATTTCTTTTATGAGGGGATCTTGGAATTCCTTTCAGAAAGGTCTTTGAAGTGCTTTGGGATTGAAGCCTTGTAAACACTCTACCACTGAACTAACTACTATGATTTCTTTTTTACTTTTAAGATGGGGTGCCTCAATATGTCTGGCTGTCTTCTAACTCATATGATGGAGGAAGGTCATTGGTTAATTAATAAAGAAACTGCTTGGCCCTCATAGGTTAGAACATAGGTGGGTGGAGTAAACAGAACAGAATGCTGGGAGGAAGAGGCGGTGAGGTAAGACACCTTAGACAGATGCCATGCCGCTGTTCCTCTCCAGGGCAGACGTGATGAAGCTCCGACCCAGGATGGACGCAGGCTAAAATCTTCCCGGTAAGCGCACCCTGGGGTGCTACACACATTAATAGAAATGGGTCAAGCAGTGTTTATATGAATACAGTTTGTGTGTTGTTATTTCAAGTAACGCAGCCCACAGTTCCTGCAACACTCATAGAAACCTACCAGCCTCTGCCTCCAGAGTACTGGACTTAATTAAAGGCATGCCTGGCTTAAGGACGAAGTTCAAATTCTTATACTAGGCAGAGACGGAACTGGTACCTAAAAGTATGTCTACACAATAGGAAAGCTAAATGCATAAACATTACTAAGCATGTAAAACAAAGTTAATTTCAAGGTAGTAGTATGGCTTGGTAATAAAATGTATTTTTTCTCCAACTCTAAGAGTACAGTAATATATGTAGTGAATACTATTTTATCTACTCCCAATATGGAGAAGCATATAGGATGAACTCTTACATGACACCGCCAATCATACTTGCCATTACCTTTATAGACATACTAGTCCTGAGATGACACCTTACACATACCTAGCTATATTATCTTCTGTTTAATTTTAATACACTATAATATTTCCTTAATTTGAATAGGTTTATAATCATAAATGTCATAAAGAGATATGAGTTAGATTATGCCAATATATATAATCAAATTACATTAAACCACTAGCTTCATGTGATGTATGATCTCAAAGCTCCAATATTAACCAGTAATCTAACAGCAGATGTTAGACTGTAGCTTTACTCCATCAAGGCATTTTCCCTGGTTTAAATCCTCTTTTCATTTACCCAACTCTTTATTAAGAGCAATTATTCCAGATGAAAAGCAAAGAAATAAAAAGTACTTTCTATTACGATTTGACTTTTTAAAAGATTTTGTTTTTGGGTTTTTCTGGTACCTCCCTAATTACTTCTGGCTGGCCTGGAC
Organism: Microtus oregoni; assembly: GCF_018167655.1. Classification (NCBI taxonomy): domain Eukaryota; kingdom Metazoa; phylum Chordata; class Mammalia; order Rodentia; family Cricetidae; genus Microtus; species Microtus oregoni. The sequence continues at coordinate 4,840,798 of NW_024543091.1, read as the reverse complement.
TTCACTTAGTATGCCATGTGCCACCATGCATGACCTTTAAAATGAATTTTAAAGAATCTAAACAATACTTTTTAACACTCTCTTCTAGTATGGGTTTTCTTCAACTTATGAGCATCAGCTGCTGGTCATTGGAATATTCAGTTCTTCATAGAAGATCTGATGCCAACACAAATATGAGCCTCATAAGCCATGTTTTTCATAACGAAGATCCTCAACTGCTAACACCACCAGTGCTCCTTCAGTGTAAGAATTATTAAATTCTAGTTAAAAATATATTATTTCTAGTGCTGAACCAAAAGAATGCAAACTTGTTTTCCCTGCACTTCTTCAAAAACAGAAAACTAATTAAGAATCACCACTAAAGGACAGGAAAGCCTTTGATCCTAGAACTTATTAGAATCTTGTAGAAATCTTAGAGCCTCCACTTAATGTTTCCTTTGGAAGTCTATTTTAGGAACTGCTAAAGCAGGAAAAAAATATAATGAACAACTAATAATTTCCTCCCCCAAGGGTATATTATCATAGACTATTAAAAACTTATAATGCAGCTAAAGCTATTAGGCCTCTAAAAATGTGAAATTCCACCATAAGTAGTTGAAGGATAACTTGCTTGCATGATCAAAATAGGACAGCAGTACAAAAATATAGCTTCTTTTCAGTGCTGTAGAAAAAAATAGTAATGTCCCATAAATACATCCATATAAGAGCTAAGTCAATAGGAGGCCATCTTTACTTTTATAATCTGATGTTTACTCCTCAAAATCAGTAGTGAAGCTAATTTAAAACTTTGGATGATAAATAATTCATTCAGAAATACAATAAAAAGTAGGCAGATGACTTAAAAATACTTTACAAATCTACTTGCAAGTTTTCTATAAAGACAACCTAAAGTAAAAGAATACCTAAAATAAAAGACCCTTCCAAATAACTTTGTATCCAAGATTTGGATGGGCAGAAGTAGAGCAGTTGGAAAAGTAAAACTCCCCTCACTTATACCTGGAACTGCCATCACTGTGCCATGCTCTCTCCTCTTCTTCAGATGTCCCACCACTGACAGCAACCACTTCACCTTCCTGAAAGAGGGAGCACAGACTTCCTAAGATAATGCCCAAGAGCAAAAGGATATCTGAAACCTGACTTGGTAAATAGAAAAACACAACTTTTGTACTTTTATTCAAAAAAAGTTTAAACAAATGTTCATAAGAGTATTAATAGCAGATTCAGAACACCTCTCAGATAATTGCCAGATTTCATTTTTAATTTATTTTTCAGAACTGAGAATTGAATACAGGGTTTGGACATAGCAGGTCAGGTCTTTAGCTGCATCTATATGTAGCCTTGTAATTCTCTTTCATGTTTCCCAAGTGCTAGAATTATAGGTTTATACCACAACAATAGGCTTCATTTAAAAAATACTAAAAACAAATTTATTAAAATGACTGACATCAAACCCCATAGTTAACAACTGAAACTTATTTATACTTCTTAAACCTTTTAAAAGCTGTTTTACCAGTTTAGAATCTTAAAATTAGTTAATTTATATTTTACTTCTTAAGACAACTTTACAAAACAGGATATTCCATCTCTAGACTTATTTTATCCAATGAGAGATTATTACAAGAAAAAACAGACAGAAACTGTTTCTCCTCTTAGTGACTATATTAAAAGTTCAGAGAATACCATGCAAAAGCTATATTATATCTTTTGTTGTAATTCTTATGAATCTTCTTCATACAAAAAAGCTTCAATAGTAACAGTTCCCAGAGTTAAGGAACTGCTGTAAGTGCTTTGTGTTTGTCATCTTATATTTAGACTTAACAAGGATTAGAAATAATAATTGATCTCAATACAAGAAGTAAAAGTTTAAGTCACAGACGTTTGTTTGAGGCAGCACAACTATTAGAAAAAAAAAAAAGCTTCATTTGAATCTATGTCATTGTTGTCCAAAGCCTAAACAATTTTCAACAAGAATGATTCAGTCTTAATACCTGCTGGGCACATCCAAACCAGTCCAAGAAGAGAGTATTCTTTATAATTTAAATAAAATAATCTTTAAAAAATTATTTATTTTTACATGATACATATATTTTTATTTTTTTTAATGTCTGTGTCATTTTTGCATTTGCACCACAAGTGTGCTTGCTGCTTGGACACCAGAGGGATGGTTAGTACCATGGAATTAACTGGAATTACAGACGGTTGTAGAGTTCCATGTGAGTGCTGGGACCTGAACCCAAGTTCTTTAGAAAAGCAGTAAGTGCTTTTAATTGCTGAGACACTTTTCTAGTAACAGAATACTTTAGTTTTTAAATTTTTAATTAAAATATGATCGTATCATTTCACCCTTCTAGACCCTCAGCTCTCTCTCTCACTGGCCTTTTTCTTTATTAGTTTATTTATTTACATATTTATTAGAAATAAACACATAAATCCAACCTGGTGAGTCTGTTTACTGCTGCTTGTGTATTTTTTTATTTTCTAAAGGAAAAAGAATTCCTATTTTGGTGTTTTAGTGTAGACTGCGAAATATATAACTATTCAAGTGTTTAGGAAAACTAACTGAATCTATAAACAAAGTATAGTTGTTTTTGTATTTCATGTTATTTCCTTAGAGGGAAATAAAAGATATAGAATTATTGTTTCTAAATTCAAAACAATAAAAGACAAAATATTTCAACCAAAAAGGTTAGGCTTCTTTCCACTAAAAATTATGTTCTATTAACATATTTCAGTTTTTCTAAAAAAATTTATTTAACAGCTTTAAAAGAATGCTAAACTTAACTGAAATTTTCATGCCACTTATGTAACTGTCAAAATATCCAAGTTCCTAATAAATTGAATAGTAAAAGTACTTCATAAAATTTTGTATTTAAAAGAATATAACAGACAAGATTGCCTGACAAAATTTGGGAGCATGGGGGCAGGGGGTAGAAGGAAGAGGAGAAGGGGGAGAGGAGGGTTGGGGAGAACTTGAGGAAATAGGATGGTAGAGATGAAGGACGGAAATGAGAGCAAGAAAAGAGTTATCTTAATTGAGGGAGCCATTATGGGGTTAGCAAGAAACTTTGCTCTAGAAAAATTCCCAGTAATCCACCAGGATGACACCAGCTAGGACACTAAGCAATAGAGGAGAGGGTACCTGAACTGGCCTTGCCCTGTAGTCAGACTGATGATTACCTTAAATATCAACATAGAACCTTCATCCCAACAATAGATGAAAATAGAGGCAGAGACCCACATCGGAGCACTGGACTGAGCTCCCAAGGTCCAGTTGAAGAGTGGAAGGAGTGAGAGAGAGTATGAGCAAGGAAGTCAAGACCATGAAGGGTTCACCCACTGAGACAGTTTGCATTAGCTACTGAGAGCTCACCAACTCCAACTGGACTGGGAGTGAACGAACACGGGATCAAACTAGTCCCTGTGAATGTGGTTGACAGTAGGGGTAGGTTGAGGGGCCAATGACAGTGGCACTGGGATTTGTCTCTAATGCGTGTACTGGCTTTTTGGGATCCTATTCTCTTTGGATGTATACTTTGCTCAACCTACATGTAGTAGGGAGGGCCTTGGACTTTCCACAAGGCAGGGTGCCTTGACCTATCTTAGGATTGGATGGAGGTGGGGGGGAAGAGTGTGTAGAGGGATTGGGAGGAGGGAATTGGGATTGGCATTTTTTTAAAGTAATAAAAAAATATTATAAATCTGTCAAAAATAAAAATCTTATAAAGCAAATGATTTGTCCATGTGTACTTTATATTCCTTGGTCTTCCCAAATAATCAACAGATGGACAAGGTAGCAAAGACCTATTCATGAGGCTGATATCACTGGGTTTAGGTTTGAGCAATATACTATTCAATAAAAATCAAACTTTCCTTTGAATTTCTCATGTCAGGCTAAATTAACTTGTAATTTTCTTGTTTTGCTAGAATAAGCACACCATTAAAACTTAATGTATACTAACATAATTTTTAGGTAATTATAACATTGTGTTAAGCACTGTGAGGCCACTGGTTACTCTTAGAAGAAAATGTGGACCTAGCAAAAAGCAACTATTCTAAGAAAACAAAAAGGCAGGGCTGTGGGAGGCAGCATAGTCTGACAAAGACTAACCACATGGAAAAGAAGAAATAACAGACAAAGAGAAAATTTGCTTGCAAAGAAAAGTGACTAAACAGATGATTTATTCTGGCTAATATGAGAAAACATTCTTTCCTTCTTTCAAGAATCTTCTTTATTAGTCAAAACCCTAGTCTATAAGAAAATAAAAAAGGTAAATCCTACTGGAAAAAGAAATCACAGAATTATTAACTGAAATTTTTCTTCTAACTTTTAATTTAAAAAAAATGTTTTTAAGATAGAGTCTAAACACTTATCGCCAAAACAAGCCTCAAATTTCTGGACTCAAGTGCATCCTGCTTCAGTCTCCTAAGTGCTGGGCTGTAGAAATATAATTTCATTCTACCAGAGATTTGGAGACTAACTTACACTGTTTATAGGGCTACCTCAGATACTCAAGGAAATTCTTAAATATGTTTAACACCAAGATACAACTTGGTTTCAAAATAGAATAACTATCATCATCTAGGGTATATACATCTCTCAAGACTAAAACAGTTAAGAAGTATGAAGGGAGGAGAAAAGGATTTAGATTGAAGTTCTGCATAAGATGACTGCTGTTTGCTGATTGACTTCACTTTTAAAAATGTACAAACAAACTGGTATGGACAATAAGTGTAGAGAAATCTGTGCACAAGTAATAGTAAAGCTCTGAATGTTACTGAGGTTAAAAGCAATCAAAATGGTCAACTGCTTCCAATTACTACTTAGTCACACTAAAGCAGAGCAGCATGGTAACAATTTCACAGTTCTGCTTTAATGTAAAGGGAACCTCATTTAATGATTAGTCACCATTTAATGTTACACAGATATAAAGTTTAAACATTTTGAATCTCAGAACCCTTAAAGGATGTGGTGATTTGAAAGAAAATAACTCCCATAGGAGTTCCACTTGTTGGAGAAAGTGTGTTACCATGAGGCAGGCTTTGAGGTCTCTTTTGCTCAAGCTTCCCTCAGCCAGACTGTCAGTAAATTTCCTCTTGCCTGCAAGATGTAGGACTCTCAGCTCCAGCACCATGTCTGCCTGCCACACCTTGCTCCCCACCATGATGATGAGCTGAACTTCTGAACTCTAAGTGAACCACCCTAATTAAATATTTTCCTTGTAAGAGTTGTGGTCACAGTGTCTCTTCACAGCAATAAAAACCCTACAGCAGGATTTCTATTAATTAGCATTTTGTACTTAACATATTCAACTCCTGAGGTATTCTAAAATTCTACCAGAGAGAACTAAGAATAACCCATATGGACTATTTGTTTTGCAAATTTGAGGCTGAATTTGTGGCATCTCTGGAAGTAGGTCTACAGTAAATGAAAGATATGGCTACTATGAAATCTAACATGCCATATAAAAATTACATTTATAATCAAAGAATGCAAATAATGAAAGTCATATTTGAAAAATAAGTACAAGTGATACAGATATTTGGGAATGTGCTAAGATCTTACATCTGAAGAACTAGTCCCATTTTCTATATCCTCCAAGGGCCTAGGCATTTCTTCCAGTGCAGATCTTGTACGGTAATTGTGTTGATTTGCTTGTTGCTTTTTAGAATCCCCAAGATCCATGAAATGTTCATGAGCATGATTCTGAAAAAAATAAAATTTACTCATGATAGGATTTACGGGAATAGGTTTTCTTGTTTAACAGTCATACTATGGAAAATTCATACATATTTAAAATATCACTGATTTGAACATAGTTGAACAAATGCTTTTGTCATATGATAGGGCATCTCTTGGGTATATTCCCAAGAGTGGTATTGCTGGGTCCAGGGGTAGGTTGATCCCGAATTTCCTAAGAAACCGCCACACTGATTTCCAAAGTGGTTGCACAAGTTTGCATTCCCACCAGCAATGGATGAGGATACCCCTTCCTCCACAACCTCTCTAGCAAAGGCTATCAATGGTGTTTTTGATTTTAGCCATTCTGACAGGTGTAAGATGATATCTCAAAGTTGTTTTGATTTGCATTTCCCTGATCTCTAAGGAGGTTGAGCATGACCTTAAGTGTCTTTTGGCCATTTGAACTTCTTCTGTTGAGAATTTGTAATAGCCAGAACCTGGAAACAACCTAGATGCCCTTCAATGGAAGAATGGATGAAGAAAGTGTGGAATATATACACATTAGAGTACTATGCTGCGGTAAAAAACAATGACTTCTCGAATTTTGCATGCAAATGTATGGAAATAGAAAACACTATACTGAGTGAGGTAACCCAGACCCAAAAAGATGAACATGGGATGTACTCACTCATAATTGGTTTCTAGCCATAAATAAAGGTCATGGAGTCTATAATTGGTGATCCTAAAGAAGCTAAATAAGAAGGTGAACCCAAAGAAAAACATATAGTTATCCTCCTGGCTATGGGAAGTAGACAAAATTGCCGGGGGTAAAATTGGGATCTTGGGGGTGGGGTGGGATGGGGGTCAGGGGAGATGGGAAGAGAAAAGTGAGAAGGGGAGGATGGGGGGAACGTGGGGAAACAGGATGATTGGGATAAAGGAAGGTTGGATAGGGGAGCAGGGAAGCACGGTTGGCAAGAGACTTGAACCTAGAGTGGCTCCCAGGAGCCCAAGGCGATGCCCTCAGTTAGTTCCTTGGGCAGCTGAGGATAGGGAACCTGAAATGACCCTATCCTATAGCAATACTGACGAATATCTTGCATATCACCATAGAACCTTCATCTGGTGATGGATGGAGATAGAGACAGAGACCCACACTGGAGCACCGGACTGAGCTCCCAAGGTCCCAATGAGGAGCAGAAGGAGGGAGAAAATGAGCATGGAAGTCAGGACCACGAGGGGTGCACCCACCCACTGAGACAGTGGGGCTGATGATCTATTGGGAGCTCACCAAGGCCAGCTGGACTGTAACTGAAAAAGCATGGGATAAAACCGGACTCTCTGAACATGGCAAACAATGACAGCTGATGAGAAGCCAAGGACAATGGCACTGGGTTTTGATCCTACTTAATGTTCTGGCTTTGTGGGAGCCTAGCCAGTTTGGATGTTCACCTTCCTAGACATGGACTGAGAGGGGAGGACCTTGGACTTTCCACAGGGCCGGGAACTCTGACTGCTCTTTGGACTGGAGAGGGAGGGGGAGAGGAGTGGGGGGAGGGGGAGAAGGATGGGAGGAGGGGGAGGGAAATGGGAGACTGGGAGGAGGCGGAAAACTTTTTTTTCTTTTTCTCAATAAAAAAAAAAATATATCACTGATTCTCTAGAACCACTGGAGAGTTGTTACCTCTACCAATGCTCAGACCAGAGGGGTGATCCTGTCCATACGAATCCTGAGGCGGCTACTGGGAGGCAGAGGCAGGCGGATCTCTGTGAGTTCGAGACCAGCCTGGTCTACAGAGCTAGTTCCAGGACAGGCTCCAAAGCCACAGAGAAACCCTGTCTCGAAAAACCAAAAAAAAAAAAAAAAAAAAAAAAAAAAACAAAACAAAAAACCTCTGGCTACATCCTCAGACTACCTTTGAACTCCTGTATCTTCTCACCTTACATTCCTCTCTCTGTGTCTAGTCATATCATTCCTATTTCCAATTCCCCAGTGCTGGGATTAAAAGCATTTGACTCCCAAATACTGTGATTATTGGTGTGAACCACCACCACCACCTGGCTCTGATTCTCTTTTAGACTACATCAATCTCGTGCAGCCCAGGGTCGCCTTGATCTCAGAGTTCCATCTACCTCTGCCTCCTGAGTGCTGAGATTAAAGGAGGGTGCCACCACTGCTTGGCCTCTATGGCTAACCAGTAGCTTAGCTCTGCATTCTGATCTTCAGGAAAGCTTTATTTATTAGATTACAAACAAGGTATCACTACACTTTAATCTGAGCATTTGAAAGGTAGAGCAAAGTGGATCTCTATGAGTTCAAAGTCAGCCTTGGTTTTCCAGGGCAGCCAGGGCTATGTAGAGATCTTGTCTCATACCCTACCCCCACCAAAAACAAGTCATCTGTAGAAGAGCACATGAAAACAATCAAGAAAAAAATTGACAAAGTCAAACAGTGACAGATATGTTCAAATAAAACATGTTCCTAGGAAAGTTAAAGCAACTTCACAAGTGAGAAGCAGAGCATCCATAAGCATTGACCCTGTCACAGAAAATCAGACACTATGAAAAAGAATCCACTAAAGGTATTTAAAATTAAAAAAAAAAACTAATCATTTAATTAGTAATGGGGAAAGAGAATAGGTTGACCATACAGACTGAAATGTACGCTAGTGAGTGAGACTATGAAACAGGCTAATCACTACTCAAAGCTTCAAATAAAAAGAAATTTTACTGATTCATGAATGCCTGGAAAACACAATACTTGGAAGGATGGTTGGGACAAGAGGATCCAGAGCTGAAACTGCCTCAACAACAAAACAAAACACAAAAAAACAAAATCTATAAAACAAACAAACAAAACCCCACCCCAAACAATGTTTCAGAACTGAGTTGAACAAAATGAAAGAAAACTTACATTAGACACGTCATAGTCAAACACGAAAACACAAAAAGTAAAGCAAAATACTAAGGATTACCCTAAAAACCAAGGAATTTAGGAGCTAGAGAGATGACACAACTGAGAGCACCGGGGCTCTTGCAGAAGACCACAGTATAGATGCCAGCACCCACACAGTGGGTGGCTCCTAACAATCTGCTAAAACTCCAATTCCAGGGGTTCTATTGAATTCTTCTAGCTTCCATTGACAATGCATGCATGAAGTACACATACATACAAGCAGGCAACCATTCACAAAACAAATCTTTAAAAGAAAAAAATGAACCCAACACTAGACACTAAGAAGATAATAGTAGAAAAACCTTACACAAAGTAACTCTGAATCTAAAATTATATCCTCACTGCTAAAAGTGATTCACCAAACACATCTGTTCTAAATGTTATAGAAATCTTAGAAAGCATGTAAAGGTATATAAAGGAAATAATGTTCTACTTTGTCAAACACTGTTAAATCCACTGTTAAGAATTTAATATAGCATTCCTTTCATTTGGCATAAAAATTTTTAACTACTCAAACTCCTGTCATTTAAAATTGCTATATTGTTACTGTCAAAAACATCATCCACAATTTGATATTTCTGGTAAGATAAATTCCAATTCAAAAAAAATCTAAGAAAAATATAAAAATCTAAGAATACTGTTTTGTTTTTCATTGAGACAGGATCACACATCATAGTTGGGAATTTTAAATGCCTCAATGATCAGTAAACAGAAAGCTGGCTATTAACTAACACTTGTTTTTTTTTTTTTTTTTTGTCCTTCAACACAAAATGAAATCTACTTTATCAGAGTATCAAGTGATGATGCTTTGCCCAATGATGAGTCTGGCATAATGTTATTAAAGCAGCATCAAAGAGCATCCCACAGGACAAGCATACATACTCTTTGTACTTTTCTCTTTTGACTGACCCTTAATCCTATAACCTGAACTGAAGAGTCCCACTATCTTCAGGTATGTGACCAATCCTGGAGGAGTAGGAAAACAAGTCTTCAGTTCTCCCCAAATGGCGCCATTCTCAACCCTGGATTACAAAGGCTTTTTTGATTTTTTGCTAAATTTAAATTACATTTACTTATTTGTGTTTGTGTGTATGTGGTGTCCATGTTGAGGTCGGGGGACAATGTTGTGCAGTCAGATCTCTTCCACCATGTTGGTTCCTGGCATCCAATTTAGCTTACCAGGCTTGGCAGAAAACTCCTGGCCAGCTAAGCCAATCTTGTCAACCTCTGCTAAGGTTTTATATTTTTGGTTGTAAGTGTAGCCTTTAACAGCAAAGTTGCAAAGAATTTTATATTAAAAATTTTTTTTCAATTTGTTTAGCCCACTGTAAGCTAGTAAAAAACCAGTAATTTTTTCTCTATTAAGATCACTGCTCAGTGATAATGGATGTTCCTTGAGAAACTGTTTTATGTACTTTTCCTAAACTTCAAAACTAATGGCTCTAAAACTTTTCCAGCTAAGCTAGAGGAGGGAAAATAAGAGCCTTAGAGTGTAGAAAGACTGAACTGAAAAAAAAAAAAAAAAAAAAGACAAAATACTAAGAACAAACTACCTGCCTTTATTTTTAAGAGTTTATTTACACTAGAAACACTCTACCAGTCTTTATTTTTTAAGCGTTTATTTATGTTTGGCTGTATATCTATATGTGTATATGTCACATGTATTCCTGGTGCCCACAGAGGCAAGAAGGTGTTGGGTCCCCTGGAAATGAAGACAATTGTTAATGGCTAAACCCAAGTTCTGTCTACTAGCAGAAAGTGCTCCAAACCACTAAGGGATCTCTCCAGCCATCAACCTATCTACATTAAGAGAAAAGGGGGCTATTCGCTATTCTTTTTAATAGACATCAGCTGATGTGATTGTTAATAACAGATAAGATTAAAACATCAACATATAGAAAAATAAGTTACGGAAGAACTAAAAATTACTTTTCAATAGGATGATTATAATTTAGTGAATATAATATATACATGACATACTAAAAAAAATAGGAAATGCAGAAACAAAGTTTTGTTTTTTTTTTTTTTTTTTTTTTTTTGGTTTTTCGAGACAGGGTTTCGCTGTGGCTTTGGAGCCTGTCCTGGAACTTGCTCTGTAGACCAGGCTGGTCTCGAACTCACAGAGATCCGCCTGCCTCTGCCTCCCGAGTGCTGGGATTAAAGGTGTGCGCCACCATCGCCCGGCCAGAAACAAAAGTTTTAAGTGAGAAATAAAATAATTGAAATAAACAACCAGGATATATAGCAACTTTTAATTAGTACTATTTTCCTTATAATATTAAATCTTTCTTTTAATTTTAAAAGAAAGCACTAAAGTGGTTATTATATTTACCCCTATAATATTAAATATCAAATTAATATTTACCTTTGAGACAGTAAGAATTTTGTTCTCTTTTGCAGCAGTCAAGTGTTTCCTCTTCTCTTCAGACCTGTAACTCTTTATTTCCTCTTCTCCCTTCGCAGTTCTCCATTCTTCTTGTCTACTAAAAGAGAATATTAAAAGTCACACTCATCTATAATTTTACAACTGATTTCCTTTCAAACGAATGTTAGTTATTAAGGTAACAATGTAAAGTTAGGTCTTGTATTTTCTTTCCAGGTAGAACATGTGGTTCAGGTCATAACTAAAATACTAAAAAGAGATTTCTTTTGCTTCTCCCCTCATTTCAAACTGTTTCTGCTGTGTAATGATAAATCAATCAAGTATTAAATTCTATGAAGTTATATCAAGACAGCTTCCTTATTAGGTTATATGGCTTGTGCCTGACAATCTTACATGTCAAACAAGATACCTAGTACTCAAAAACAAAATCAGGTTTTATACCAGTCATCAAGATGAAATAAAACGAAAAAAAAAATTGACTTTGGATTTTAATTTCATTTAATCCAACTCCTTAGAACAACAGAATTTCACTTTTACTTTAACTTGGAAGTTTTGTTGACCTGCAAAGGTAATTTGATTTTTGAGCCTTAATTTTTCCCAAGAGATTTCATAACAGGAAGGGAATTAATATTTAAAGCATACTTACATTGTCAATACTTTCATACTAGAGCATACTGATACTTTCATTTTACTTAAATCTCTAATGTATATAGTCATATTTAATGGAAAAATGAAGTTAAATCTTCAGAAAACGACCAACCTCAAATTTAAATTTTTGAGTTTTTATACTTTTATATTGAAATAATCCTAAATTCACATAGATGTAAAAAAGAGCACAGAAAATCTTGTAGTCTTTATTCAATTTTCTTCAATGGCAAAATCTTGTGAAAGTGTAGTATAATATCAATACCAAGGTCTTGATATTGATGCAAACCACTAATTATCTGGTTTGTCCAGTTTTACTGTTGTGGATGCTAGCTCTAAGCAAATATATTACACATAGCATTGTATATTTACCACAACAGTTAATATACAGAGCGCTCAATCTACACAAAAATGTCTTGTTTTGCTTGTTCCTTATCATACCAACATTTTCTTCCACCTCAACTCTCCCTTCTCCTACATCTTACTGGCCAATAATTTGTTCTCCAACCCGGTAACATTAATCATTTCAATAATGTTTATAAATAAGATCAAACAGTATGCACGTTTGGACTGGTCCATCAAAACAGATGTATCTAAGTTATTTCACCAATAAGTTGTTCCTCAACAAAGCAGAATATACTACAGTTTGTTTAACTTCATATACAACTGAAGGAAATTTGGTTTGCTCCCCTAGTTTTTGGCTATTGCACTCATGAACTCATGGCAAATGTGACTGCCTTTACAAGACTAGGCCCTTAAATTTTGTGATGGATGTGGGAGGAATCCATGAGGTCACGAACACCTCTAAGGATTTACAGATGGTAGGTAGTTTTAGGGTAGGGGCACGAGTTCTCAACCCTCCCTGAGAAGCTGTTGGTAGTTAATGATTGCTAGGGAGGAGTCAGAATCGGTGGTATAGCCACCGGGAAGTTACCCATGGTTCCTATAAATTATTCTCATATATGCTCACTCAACAACCTTAATTAAACAACAAACAAATACATAAAGTATAAAGGGTAACAGTAGAGACAATGAAAATTATCAGGAGGCATATGAGAGAGCAAAGGGGAATGGGGTGAAAATGATCAAAATAATCACACACATGTCATAATGAAGCCCATTACTATGCATGATTACTATATGCAAATAAGAGTAAATTTCCAAGATACTATTGTTGAGTCATATATGACAGTTGTATAGTAAAGTACAAAACAGTATTCCAGTCTGTGTCATGTTCATGTTATCACAAACAAACAAAAAGCACAAATATAGCAGTTTTCTGTTAACTACTCAACATTCATTGCTTTCACTTATTATTTGAGATAATTTGATAGATACACAGAGGTATTTCATTCTCGTTTTACTCTGCATTTTCCCAATAACTAATAGTGCTGAGTATCTCTTTATACGCTTAGTTTGCCATCCTCTCTGATGAAATGCTGGTTCTGGTCTTTTGCCCAGTTTGTGGTTGGATTTTTTTTTTTTTTTAAACTAACACAGCCCAGCTTCTTGATCTTCTTGCAAAGAGCTAGGGTCACACTAATGAGCTACTTCACGCAGTTGGGTTGTTCTGTTTACTGAGTTTTAGAAGTATTTTATATGTTAAGCTATAAGCCCTTTGTCTGGAAGTGAACTAGTGCACTACCCTGCCTCATTTCAAGGACACTTTGAGCAAAATTTTAAATTGCCCACCAAGTTTAAATCCTAATAAGATTTCAAATGTACTTATATTAGGTGTTTTGAATCAAACACTTTGACCTTTAAAGTGACAGTCACAATCTTGTCGGACCTTAGACTTAAAGATAATAAACAAAAGGATATAGTGACAAAATAGTAAAACTTATTTGGGAGTGGGGGGAATCTTCCTTACCCTTCATGTTAAGAACAATCAACTAGCAAATACATCTTTACACTCAATCCTTTCTAGTGAAGAAGCAGAAGATGCAGAATGTCTAGAATGAAAATGTAGTTTTAGCATAGCCTAGTTCTTCCTATACACTGAATGCAGACTATTTTCTCCGCAACCCTGGGGAAAACTGTGGCTCATTAACTATCTGTGAATGGAGTTTATTTAGCTTTAGATAGACTAAAGTGAAATTAAAGTTACATTATTCATAATATCATCAAAAAGAATAATTATTCTGATTTAATCCTTTTGCTCTATGATATTCTCTAGTTCAGTTCAGAACCGGTGTTGAGAAGAAAAATGTCAGGGGCAAGAGAAATAGTTTAGCAGCTAAGACACTTTTGCTCTTGCAAAGGGCCCAGCTTCCATTCCTAGCACCAACAGTGTGGCTGACATCTATCTTAACTCCAGCTCCAACGAATGTGGCAACTTCTCTTCTCCTCCACAGGCATCAGGCATACAGGTAAAACGATAAAACTAAAATTTTTTGAAAGAATAAATTTTACTAAACTGCCTTCAAACTTCAACATTGTTAAAGATTGAGATTATCAAAATTGTTTATATATCAGATATTCAACCCTATATCCTAACACAAATTCTAATAATTATCTAATCATGGAGTAAAACCTATGTGAATATTAGGACTTTCTTTAAAAATTAATTATATAATTACTATTATTAAAAGCCTAAAAAAGGCCAGGCAGTGGTACCTCAAGCCTTTAATCCTAGCACTTAAGAGGCAGTAGCAGGAGGAACTTGAGACCAGCCTGGTCTATGAAGCAAGTTCCAGGACAGCCAGAACTGTTACAAAAAACCAAACCAAACAAACAAAACAAAAAAACTAAAGACTCAAATTCACATTTTGTTCATGCTTTTTATTTATTATGGAGGACAGTAGATAGGTTGATATTTCACGCATGTTGCTGTTCATGTACTTACACATACACAAAATTAATGTAAAAATTTTTCTAGCATATGCGTACATACTTAGGGATGAAAAGTATTTTCAAATGCAAAATATTTATGTATTACCACTAATAGGTATATTTTCTTTATGCCTCTGAATAACCTGATGTAAATGAGTAAAGGACACTAAATTCACTATATAATTATAACTAATCCCATAAGATGTGTTTTAAGATATTAAATGGGAGTGGTTGGGAGAAGGCTCCCAAGTTAAAAGAATTACTTACTGAACAAGCATTAAAACCTGAATTTGGATCCCTAGCACCTGCCCACATACCAGATGCAACAGCTTCAGTGTATCCTTAACCCCAGTGCTGGGACTATAGGAGAGGGCACACACACAACACAGGTGAGTCCCATGAGTTCACTGGCCAGTTAGCCTTGCCAATCAATGAGCTCCACGTTCAGTTAGTGACCAGGTGCCTAAAAATAAAGCGCACAAGGACAAAGGAAAATACCTGACATCAACCTCTAGGCTCCACACATGCACACAAACATATATATGCCTACTCACACAGAGACAAAGGAAAGCAATAGGACAAAGTAAAATGTGAACCAGAACTCAACCTAATTAACAACACTTTCTCCTATCTAAACACCCCTCATCTTATGCCATTTACACAAATGATCCAGAAAAACAAATTTAGCCAATTCATTTTTTGCCTTTACATATTAGCTTAAAAGAAATCACTAGGTTGGAAAGGTATTTTCAAAAATATTAGTCAAAATGAATGCAAGCAACTATGGGAAATACCAATTGATAACTCCCCTTACCTAGCTACACCAGCTGAGAGCTCAGGTACCACCACCCTTCGGCTCCAAGCAACAAGGTCTCGTTCTGTGGCCATTTCACTTCTAGGAGCATTGCTGTGCATCTGCCGCACACCTTCAATTTGTCCACTGCGCCTCAATCCTACATTTGGTGGTGAATGAACTTCGGAGGTAGAACTTCCAGAGCCTACGGGGAGGGGTGGGGGAGTGGGGGTGGTTAAGTTCTACTTAGACAGTCACCTCACTTAGTTCGTAATAAAAAAAACTATTTTCTTCCATAAAAAGCTTTTACAGCAAATAATTCATCTACCATTATCAGGAACAAAACCACAGGTAAAAGTTTAGTGAAAACAGAAATGTGGTTATTCAACTAATTGGATATAT
The DNA here is from genome assembly GCF_018167655.1 of Microtus oregoni. Lineage (NCBI taxonomy): Eukaryota > Metazoa > Chordata > Mammalia > Rodentia > Cricetidae > Microtus > Microtus oregoni. Next base: position 4,825,107 of record NW_024543091.1, on the reverse strand, counting down.
TAATGAATCGTAATTATGGAGTGTTAAGTTTAGGTACTGTGACTACAAAACACTACTTTGGTGAACAAAATCCAATTTCTAATGTTTACTTTAGGAAATTTGGAAGAATATCCATCTGTAATGTCAAACCTTGTATTTATTCTTCAAAAAACACAATCATTTTGGTAGGCTGTTTCATTTTATGGATGTACTATAATTGCTTAGTAACTTCTCTAATGCTGGTGATTAGATGGTCTCAGTTTTCCGAAGTACAATCTCAGCTTACCTCTGTTTAAACGGCTGGTATTACTGACGCCTGCTTCACCAGAACGCCTCAGGTCTTGTTCCTGCTGTAGTCTTTGAATCATGCTGTCTAAAGGACTGATATCCTGGTTTGCTTGTTGGCTTAAAACTTGGTTCAATCCTATGTAATACACAAAAAATACTAACCAGTCTCACAGAAGTCCATAACTAAATATTAATTTCCCTGTGGTAAAGACTTAAAATGATTACCTATAAGTGAAGAAATGAAAAGATGACCTCCATAACCTATTTTTAATTTACAAAAGTAACGATAAGAAAGATGACTGCATATTGTTCGTGCTCATCATGAGGCAAATGTTTATAATCCTTATGGAAACAAAATTATTAGCTCCATTATCCAATTAAAAAAACAAACACTCAGAGGCATATATCAAGAAGCCAAAGTAGGATTTCCTACTTCCACCTGAATTTCTGACACTAATTCAACCAACTCTTGATTGTCTACTATGTGCTTAAGACTTATGCCTAATATTGAAGATCCAGTGACAAATTAGATGTCAAGATCTTTGTACTACAGCAAACTAAAATTGTGATTGGGTAGTTAAACAATAAACATACAGGTAAACGCAGACTATAAAAGATGCAAAAATAAGTGAGGAGAAAGAAAAAGAGGAATGGAAAGACACCTATGGTAAGCCAGAAGTCAGAGCAGTCTTCTCTGAAAATGCATGCAATTAAATGGAGACTTAAGCTAAGCAGGTGAAGAACACGTCATATCAGGGCTCAGATACATGGAAGAATTTCACATATTTAACCCAACCTATTTATTAGCACCTCCTATTCATGCCAGTCATACAAAAACACCTGAATTCTTTTTGTTCTTTGAAATTTCACCATAATGATATACATAATAAAATTCTAATTTATCCTTCAAATACTAACTAAAACAATACTTTGTTTTCACTGTGAATATTTTCCAAATTTTCCTTAAAAGAACAACCTGTTCCTCTCTTTCAGGTCCTTATCAATTGTTTATCTTAGTAGCTAGGCAAATATGGAATATAAAAGAAAGCAAGGTAATTACTCAAATCTAGCATAATTTGGAGCTAATAAAAATGTTCAATCTTGGAGCTGGAAAGATACAATCCAGCAGTTAAGAACTTGTGCTAGCCTTGCAGAGGATCCCAGTTCAATTCCCAGCATCCACATGAGGCAGCTTGCAACTTCCTTTGTTAACTCCAGCTCCTGAGGGATTGGGCACAGGCAGTCACGCACACTAGCCCACTCCCCTACATAAACACAATTAAAATGACAATCGTTTTTGAAAAGCTCAATCTTGAAGATAGAATTTTAAAAGAAAAAAAAAAACAAAAACATTTACTAATATAAGACTTATTGAATTAAATTAAAACTATTTACATTAAAAATAACAAGTGGAATAATTAATATTAGCTGTATATATAAGTAAAGTTCTTATCAGGTCTGAATTTTTAGGGTAGACATGAATTGTAAAGAGACAACCCAAAGAATATTCTGAAATAAAGTATTAATAAAAAAAGTCTAGAAAAAAAATATCATGTACTACTTGAGCTATTTTATATGAGAAAACTCTAATTAAATAGGAAAAATAATATGACTAGGTCACAAAATTAAAAAGTAGAGAAAGACAAAATTAAAAAGTAGAGAATGTCTACATTCAATTTCCTAATTTGCTGCTAGATCATATTTAAATATTGATTAATAATTCAGTATAGTCCCCTTAAGCTTACAATTAAATACATTTAGGTATCAATACAACAAAACTCCACTTAAATCAATTTTATAATTACAATAGGCTAGATCTAGGTTGACTTAGCTTTGCAATATTTAGCAAATTTTCAAAAATACTAAATTTGCATTGATGCTAATATTTTTCTTAAAAACATGAGGTTTTATTCCACTTTGTATTAAGTATTTTTGTATTTCAGATTTCTAAAATAATTACAATTTTGAGAACTAGAAAAAAATTGAAAATAAATACTAAGAAGTTGGAATGACTAAAGGCTCTCTTATGAATCATTGTTAAATAACTGCTACCCATCTCAGTTTTAAGATCACGCCATTTTATAATTGTTATGCTTTGAACCTGAGTACTTCTCATAGACACATGCTATGTAAGCTCAGTCTCCAGTTTGTGGTGCTCCTCTGAAAAGGGTGGAACCTTGCTGGAGGAAGTGGCCGAGTAATGGTTACACCCAACTTTGATGAGTCTGCCTTCTTTGCAGCCACATGCCCTGCTCCACTGACTGAGTGGCTCCACTTTACTCATCATTCTATCATGGATATCATCCTCAGAAATTAGAAACCTTAACATAATATTTCCTGCTTAAGTTGTTACTGTTGGATATTTTTTAGCAAGGACAAAGGTACCAAGCACTACTTCTCTAATCAGCAACAGAATCAGGCATTTACGACACAACTGCAAAATTTGTTTCCTAAATTCTTAGGATGAAATAATTAATTATCTGTGGAAGCCTTATATAAGCAGTAAAATGGAGTAAAAGTAACAATTATAATAGCAATGGTGTTTGAGTCCTGAGAAAAATCTGATTTTTGCCAGTTGTACTCCAAGATATTTCACACATCCTCATTAATTTTAATCCCATGAATGGTATTTCTCTAGTACTGAATCTTTCGAGAATATGAATATGTCTAAGAAACATTAGTTTTGCATATTAGACATTCAAGTCTATACTTTTATAAAAGTGGCAGTGGAAGCAATCCCCCAATCCTTTTTTTTCTGTTTAACCATCTATCAGGGATGGAAATGTCTAATTTAAGAACCAACACTTTCTATCTAACATGTCATCCTTACTTTAATTTTATTTATACTCAATCCTATGGCTTGCTATTATCACCACATTTTGGATCTTCTGTTCTATTTATAGGACCTAAACTCAGCATACATTCTATTCAGAAGCTATGTTCATTACAATAAAACCTTTATGTAGTACCTTCACAAACATATTTTTAGTCTAAAATATTATTCCTAATGACAAAACTGGTTTAATCTTTAGAGGTTCTTTATTATCTTAACTTAACGCAGTCAGTGTTACACTTGTGAAATAGGGGAAGAAGAGTCTGCACACCTTGTCTACACTTTAACAACCACCCAGTTCTTCAACTCATCTGACTTCAATATTCCATGGCTTCACAAAAACAGCTCTTCTCAGTTTTCAGCCCTATCATTTCACAAACCTTTACAATTTTATCACTTTTAGACAGGTCTAGCAGCACACACCTTTAATCTTAGCACTCAGAAGACAGAGGCAGAAGGATCTCTGTGAATTCAACTTAGAATCTGTGAGAGACTTGGCCGTTATGAAAATGGATGCCTACCTGAAGAAGTGACTCCCATTTGAGGGATGAGCTGTTCCTCCCTGCAATTTTCACGACCAGGAACTAATCTCTGGTATCTTGATGGATGAGGATTTCCGTCAACATCAACCAGAAAAGGAGGAGGCATGAGATGAGGTGCCTGCTGAGTCTGCTCATCTAATACAAAATTGTTGGCATCACGGATAAGAGGCCGATAATCACTATGAAAAAACATCTGATCTGCTATCTGTAAAAAGAAAGGTCCATAAAATAATGGAAAAATAAAATTTAACATAAAAAAGAAAATTTCTAATAAAAGTCTAGGACTATTTGATAAAAGTGGTACTATACATCAATTTAAAAGAACAATATGGTATTGAGATTTGAGCATACATGATTTTTAATCTCTAGGATTAAAAGGAAGGATTGAAGGAACAAAACAATTCATTTTAAGCATATCTCTATATAGTCTTCATTGGCTACTATAAGATCTTTTTTCTCTGTAAACAAGTATAACAAGTCATATACATTAAAAAAGAAACCATCATTAAAAGTAAGGTTTCAATTTAAATAGTAAGAAAAATTCTATCTAGGCATAAAACATTCAAAGGTATTTTTACTTTCAGAGATACGGTACTCTATTTTAAATCTGTAAATTGTGGTATTTTGGGGGGAACTGAACAAAGACTCACAAACATGTCAAACACATGGTATAACTACGGAGCAACATTCCTGGTCTCAAGATTTATGTAATATTAACAACAAAAAATAACATGGGAAAAGAAAGCATTGTCTCTAGAGTATTTTCAATAATTTAAAATCATTATGAACTCAGCCCTGATAGATCTATGACTTCAATTTTTCATTGGTAATCTGTAATGTCTTAAATTAAATTATGAATTATTCATTCATCATACTACAAACAAAACATTTAATCATTTTAACCACTAGTTCTAAAGAATATTGATTGCTAATGTTTAACAACAAAACATTAGCTGGTCACAGTTTGTGAATCACCTGAAAGCTAACAAGTTATATCCTACATAAATATGTTTATTACTTAGATAAAATTTCACATATTTGAGAAGTTTTTCTATGAGTACCATCTTCTATTCAAAGTTTATTTATCTCAAGTTAAGACTCAAATCTAGACTGTTCTAACAAGATATATAAAAAGTAATTCCTTCGGAACTATTGGCCAATTACAGAAAAGTAAGATTTTATAGATGTATAGATTATATTTATAATGCTATCTTTATTATGCTTTCTAAAAGCAAGTCTCCATACATAAGATAAGCTGACTTTAAAGATCATTTGTAATGATGTGTTTGTGTGTGTGTGTGTGTGTGTGTGTGTGTGTGTATTTGTATGAGTGTGTGCACTTGAGTATTTGAGTATAGGTGTCTACAGAGGCCAGAGACATCAAATCCCCTGCAACAGGAATTATATATGGTTTTGAGCTGCCTGCCATATAACTTGTTCCAAACTCAGGCCCTTTGAAAGAGCAACAAGTGCTCTTAACCAATGAGCATCTCTCCAACCCCAAGCTTTCCGATTTTAATTATGAGCATTCTTACACACTCCTAAGAAAAAAAACACATAACCCCTAAACACCCATGACAAAAAAATAATGCACATTTATTATACTCCACCTTGTCATACTTGCTACTGGACCCAAAACCAAAAATTAAAAGATGTCCATGAGAGTCTGTACATGCAAAGTGCTGACCATCAGGGGAACATTTGCAGTCGAACACTGCACCATGTCCTTGGCCTTCAATCTGAAATATATTTAACCAAAAATCAGAAAACTATCATTAAAATATAAAGAACTGGTACTACCGATACTAGAATTTTATAATGGAAAGATTTAAAAGTATACATAAATCCTGATAAAGGGAAGATTAAGTATAACAGTACAGTAAAACTTGTGAAAATTCACGAAAACTGCCAGATAACAGCATTGAAAAAGAAAGAATCCCAGTCACAGACCAGACACAATTCAGAAAATAAAAATATACAGATTTGCACCCCCACCCAGAGAATTCTACTTCACATTTTAACCCAGATTAAAACATAAATGAACCATACATTCCAACTATTTCCATTCATCCCTGCCCTTTACATAAAGGCTAAGAACATGGAGCAACGGTAGCTATTTCTTTTGTAACACTCAGAAGTAGTAGCCAGAGATCACTGTTTACAAGACACTAAATTTCATTCGTTTGGTTAAAAAAAAAAAAAAAACAACTCCCTTGGTGGTCTGACTCATCTTTTAATGGTGAATTTTAAAGGTTAAAGAAAAGGGTTTTTTTACCTGATAATTGTTTTCTGTTTTCCAGTTCCATTAATCCAGAACGAATGGATTTCTCCCTGCAACCTGTCAATCAAACAGAGGTGGCCAATCACCACTCTGATTTTTTTGCTCTCAGTGTTTCTTCAGACTATGTTCCAGTTGAAAACTTCTTTAGCAGTGTTCTGAAAGAGGTAAAAATTCTACCCTATCTAAAGCACATCTAGGGACTGAATTTCAGAAACATCTAAAATAGGGAGTGGACTCCCAAACAAATAATAACTAAGGATGATTTTCAACAACTGTGACTGGATTTCTGGATTAGCAGAATCGGAACACACACATTATCAGGTAAGAAATACCTCCTTTCTGTTCCGGTATCCACTGATCTAGAACAAACTGAACTTGATTGGTTATATTCTAGGAAATGCTTGGAAAGAAAGAAGTGGTAACTTTGAGCATTAAAAGTTCAGCAGAAAGGCAGATTTAAATGCAGAAGAGCCACTGATTTCTCAAGAAAAATAAGTACTTTAGTCAAAAGAGAAAATATCACTCTGAAATTCGGCACACAGGATGGCCTCAAAAAGAAAACTAGCTTTGCCTTTTGGATCTCTGAAGATTAAATATACAGATATAGATATGATATTTATTAATATCCCAGATGCTGACAACGGAAAAGAAAGCAGCTCTCCATAAAATTATTAAAGAAAACGAGTAAGCTTTCCTAATGCTAATATATAAAGAACTTACCACACAAAAGAAATGACCATTAATGACATAGGATAGTTTCTTGGGAGTAAAGAAACTTGAAGATACGGCAGCAGAAGAAGGTACCACTTTAGCATAACTCAAAAAACAAGGAAGGACAGAACTACTTTTTCTATAGTAGTCTAGGACATTAGCCAAACAGCATATGCCAGAACGGAAAAACTGTTAAATATAAATGTCACGACTCACAATTTAAATGTCCAGTACTTTTATAGGCAAATAAATGCTACACAAGCTTACAAGAAACTAACCACATGAACTACAACAACAACAACAAAAAATCTCTAAGAGAATCTCATATAAAACTTTAAGAAACTGTCTAAGCCATGATTAAGATGTTTTAGTACTTAGTTCACTCAGGAAAAAGGCAAATGCTTCTGGAACTATATATTTTTATGGAAGAGATGTGAGTGTAGTTACACTTAGCAACAAAAAAGGAAACCTCCATGAGCATGGCATCCTCTCTGGGTATCTAAGTAATCTTGTACTGCATTTAATTTGGTGGCGTGAGTAGGGTGGGAGTTACTCAAGTTTACATGTATAATCTATGAGTGTGCTCATATAGTTAGTAGATGCCTAGAAAAATATTTTGATTGAATCAGAAGTCATAAAGCTCTAAAACAACAATAATACAAGTTCTCTGTCCTACATAGCACTGCGCTTGAAAAGCCATTGAGGTCAGACATTTGGCAAGGGACTTCCTGCAGGAAGGCCTGAAGAGCCTAATGTGAGAAGCTATGAAAGGAATTGCTAGAGACCCAAGGATGTTGGAAATGACAGAGCAGTGGGTTATTGCCAAATGGAGTAACAAATGGGGACTAGTACTAGTCCAAGAGGGATAAGTGTGTTGTGGTCGGCAAAGCTGAAGGAACAGAACCATGTATGTCCTTTGACACGAGACATGGAGCTAAAAATTTGCAATTTGTCCTGCTGGGTTAATGTCTTGCTATGGCTCAGTATTTCCTCACTATGCTCTGATTCTTCCTTTTGAAATAGTAATGTATATTTTGTGCTATTTTATGTTGGAAGTATATAATTTGCTTTTTTATTTTACAAGGCGTTATAATTAAGAGACTGTTGTCCTGAGTTTCAAAAGAGATTTTAAAATTTTAAACAGTCATAAGTAGAAGACTCTGGGATTTCTGAAGTTGGACTGGATGAATTTTTTATTATGATATAGAAACAAGTCTATGGAGGATAGGAAGTAGAATGTGGTGATCTGAATAAAAATGATTCCTGTAGGCTCTTAATACAAGGTTCCCAGTTGTTATAACTGGGAAAGATTAAGATATGTAGCCTTGATGGAGGATGTATATCACTAGGAGTAGATTTGAGGTTTCAAAATTCAGTGACACTCCCAGATAGTTTGTATTTCTTCCTCCCCCTTTCTCCTTTCCTCCTCCTATCACTCTTCCTCCTGCTTGTGGATCATATGTAAGCTCTGGGCTTCTGTCTAGCACTATTCCTGTCTACCTGCTGCCAAGTTCCTTGTCATGATGGTCATAAACTCGCCCTCTGAAATGCTATCATCAACTGCTTTCTTCTTTACACTGTCTGGGTCATAGTCTTTTACCACAGCAACAGGAAAGTAACTAAGAGACTATCCAAGTTGCATCTTTTTTTATAAAGTGTATTATGACTAACTCTGTAAAAACAACGACAACAAAAAATAATTCTCCATGAAAAGGATCTCATGTTTTAAACCTGTCAAGTTTGTTTATTTATTTATTTATGTATTGCCCCCCACTCCTGCTCTACACAGAGACAGGATTTTTCTGTTAAACAGTCCTAGCTGTCTGGAACTCATCTGTAGACCAGGCTAGCCCTGAACTCACAGAGTTCCGCCCATCTCTGCCTCCGGAGTGCTGGGATTAAAAGCTTGTGCCACCACCCAGCCAGTCAAGGGATTTATAAGTAAAAGTTTGAATATATATGTGTAACTATGAAGGAATGAATCTTACAAAACAAACAAGCAAATAAACAAAAACAAATAACTGTATTTGTAAAAGGAATATATGTCTATAAACATGTGAGCCCTATATACTACCTAACAAAAATAAGTCAACATAAAAATTAATAATGTATATGATTTCTGCTTTGTATTTCATGTTATAATAAAACAGTCACACACAACAAAGCAATGACAATATTTTAAAGCCAAGTAAGACTTCTTCCAGGTGAATCATTCCTCTAGTCTTCAAATATAATGACCATAAAACAAAACTCCCATACATTAAACAGTAAACAAAAAAACTAATAAAAGACATAATCAAAATTACTATATTCTGCTTTTTAAAAGTAGATGAGGATTATATTATAATAGTGTCCCCCTGATTAGAAAATACCATGTGACTAAGTCTTAAAAGTATTTTTAGGAAATGAGTATTAAACCCTTGTTAATCGAAGTGGAAGATCAAGAAGAACTCTCTAGTAATGGGAAATAATAATCTCCTAGCTCTGTTTAAGAATAGAGAGCAGTGAAACAGCCATTGAGAATCCTACCCAGTCCTAAAATCATGATGTTTCAATGGGGTTATTCAAACACCTAGATAAATCTGAACAAGAATTATATAAAAAGAACTAAAATGCAGACTAAAACTATAAGGTCTAATACCAACTGGGATGAAAAACATACTTCTAGAAGACCTCAAAACAAACACAGAGATGAAACACATGAAGTAGCGCATACATAAATCACCCTATTAAAGAAGCACACCAACTCTGTGACCAGGGCCACTTTGCTTTGCTCATTTAAATATTTTCATTCTTTAAATGGACACCTAGTTGGAAGGGAGCACTGAGCTAGAAAACATTCCAATACCTTCTTTATGATAGACTTATATCCGAAATATCATATAATAGAGAGAACTTATATTTAGAAAAACATCCTTTGTGTATAATGAACCTTTGGAATAAGGCAACACTGGGAAAAATAAGAATGAACCAATACTACATAGGCTAGTAATATGAGTCAGTGGGCAGAGAGGCTTGGCATCAAGCCTGATGACCTGAGTTTTATCCCCAAATTCAACATTGTGGAAGGTTAAGAACCAACTCCACAAAGTTGTCCTCTGACCTACACCTACACACCTATCTACACACACTTAATAATAAAAGACAGTTTTAAAAAATTCTTCAAATTTACTGAACAGAACTTCCAATCATTTCTGTAACTTAGAGAATATATTAAGACATTATCCATATTCTAATGATCTAGTAACTTTCTAAGTACATTAAAAGGCTGGTGCTGTTTTTAATAATTGAAATTAACAAAGCTGTGGTACGATAACTACATATAAACTAAGAGCTTCTTTAAAGAAATTGTGTCAAAGACAAAATTGCAAAGACTGCTATGGGAGAAACTAGTGAAATAACTACTATATAAAACAGAACAATTTATTATATAAGAATGATTTTGAAGAATCAGCTTTAGAAGCTCATCAAAATTAAAATATTATAAAAGTAAATAAGTCAGCTCCAAGTATAATGGAATTCTGTGGGTACTTATTCTCCTTCTCCCAACTCTCTGAAAATGAAATGGTAGTTGTCTTAGACACCTTGGAGATTTTGATCTCTTCTCCTGTCCACTCTGCTAAACAGGAGAGTTTTAAAAAATTTAGTTCTAAACTCTTTATACCACTATATTTCCACCTCTATGAAGAAACAATTACAGATGGCACACTTTAAACTATCTGTTCTGAACCCCTAGAATCTCTAGTCACAGTAGCTCCAAAAGCTGGCTGAAAACTTCCAGAATAGGAAGTCTAGAAGAAATAAACATGAACTTAAAAAAAAAAAATCTGTTCTCTTCACTGTCTTGAACTTCTGTTAATAATGCCATTGTGGTCAGAGTAACTCAAGCTTAACTATCTGAATGCATGTAATGAATCTTTCCTCCCTGTCATTCCCCTGCCAATCAACACTCAGGAAAAAAAAAAGTGTTACATATGACTTTTTCACTCATAAATTTCCTAATACTTACCCACATAACATTTTATCTCTAAATAACTAAACTAGTCCTCCCAAAATCTACTTAATTTCATACTTGAAATACAACCTCTTACAACAAAACTATTGTAACCTTGGCTTTTAGGCTGTATTTATGAAAACCACTACTACAATGTTTCACTGTTTTAATTTACAAGACAACTTCAGGCTCTTTTTTTTGTAATCTCCCTTAGCTTATGGCTTCAGCTCACTAACCATTATTTGTAAATAAGTCTATTATAAACTTTCTACATTATTTTATCAACACTTTTACTTTAAGATTTATTTTTTCTATGTATATGAGTGCTCTAATGACTTTAGGCCAGAAGAGAGCCTCAGATCCCACTATAGATGGTTGTGAAGTCACCATGTGAGTACTGAGAATTGAACTCAGGACCTCTGGAAGAGCAGTCAATGCTCTTAAAATCCAAGCCATCTCACTAGTCCACTTATTTTTTTATATGATTGATTCTTTCTTATTGACTTTATATTTATTTAACCTTCCATACAGTTCCAGTTTATTCTCATAAACAAAACTTGGACCAACCAGCCTGAACTGACCACTGTATCTTCACATGTAGCAACTGTTTCTTCTAATATGTCTTGCTTTTACTTGACATCAATATTTATCATTTCAATCATGTTTTAGTTCTACACGTTAACTACTTGCTAAAGACAGCCATGTCTATCATTTTGGGGAGGTTGATAATTTATAACCACAAAATACATACTTAAATATTTGCTAATCAAAATACCTTCAACTTCATTTTTACATCATAAATTATACACCTATTTAAGTTGCTCAACAGTATGACAAAACTGAAAACTAATATTTATGCCAACAAAAACTAATTTATAATTTTTTTTGTACCAAGACAAAGATGAAAGAATAAGAGTCTGGAAAACTTGAAAATAAGAATAATTATATATACTGAGAAAAGTGATACTAATTCTATTACCAGAGACAATGGGAACAGAAACTACAAGCATTGAGAATGTTTTACACAGAGACTGTAGATATGTGATACTATCTTACTAGACAGTGAGAAGAAATGGAAAATGAAAAGGGGCAGGGCGAACAAACTTGAATTCCCAATTTTGAAGAGGTTAACATGAAAAACTATGGCTATTTTCAGCTAGTCTCTTTTCTAGATATGTACAACTACAATTACTTAAAACGAAGGTCACACTGAGAACATACTAATATCAAAAGTATGCATTTACAAAAATTCTGAGTGGTTTATTGGCAGCCTCTACTCATTTGAAATGTTGCAAGGAGAAATACATTGTTCTGGATTAGTGGACACTGGAACATTTTTTAAAGACTCTTAAGTAAAGAACAGTTAAGAGAACAATTATAAAAATAAAGAAAACTTTATTAAATAAAATCTCTTATTTGGAATCTACCCATGAAAAACAAAAGCAAAGCAGATTATCAAACTCAGTATAAAACAAAAAGCATTTGCTAATGAGACATACTGTATTTTTTTCAATTAAAATAAAAACCAGGTAAGAAGCAACAAACTACAGCTTTTGAATATCCCGACAAAAACAAGAAAATACGAAATAAAAACCAGTGAGGACTAGGAGATGTGAACAGCAAACGAGATAAAGCAGAAGCAACAAAGACACAAGAACAATCTAACACAGGGCCTCCAGATTCAACTCTGAACACTGCTAACTTATTACTTAATATATATTACTTGTATAACCTATATATTAACGTACACTAGCACAAAGAATGCAAAAGTGAAGAAGTCTTAAGTCTTTAAAATCAAAATCGATTCACAAATTTAATTCTAGTTACAATGTCTAACAATTTAGTGGAAAAGGAAGGCCAAAACCAACTTTTGTTTTTATTTTTTTAAAGGATCGTTTAAGCTTTCAGTAAACTTCAAACCTGCCTATTTCTTTCTAGGATTGTGAATGACACAAATTTTAGTACAGAGAATATATAGCACACATTTTCAAGTTATTTCTACAAACAACTGCTTTTAAGCATTTAATTGGCATTTAGACATTGTAGTTCAGAAAACTAATAAAACATCTACAAAGACATTTTACTCATGTCAACGCCAAGCAAAACCATGACTTACTAAAACTATATACAATTTGTTTCAAGTGTTCATAATATACACAACATGTTTTAATAAGCTGCCCAAGTATATAGCACCTTTCCTTGATTATTTAAGATTATGCAAGAACTGTTCAAGCTGAAACATTAAGTACTAACATGGTTTCAAAACTTACAAGACAAGAATAAAGTACAAATTCTAGAAACTGAGCGTCTTTCTAAGGAATAATGTCTGAATGTGCTAATTTCTTTTACAATATTCTCTAAGTTTCTTGCTTCCCCAGAGGAAGAAAAGATAGAACAAATGGGAAAGCAGTAAGGGAGGAGAGGAGTGAAGGCTGTTTCCATAAACGCCATGAGACAACAGAGTAGAAGAGCTGACAGCAATGTGTTTCAGCCTTTTACCAAGCATATCACTTATTATATTCTTGTATATCTCAGAATTAACAGAAACAAACCCAGAGCCTGCCTCACAACTGTTTTTATCATTCAGGTACTCTGAAAAGAAGAGCTGGTAATAAAAATAAGACAAGTTAACACCAATATTATTTTCTGAAATACCATGAGCACTAGGAGAATTCAGTTATACGACTTCAAAGTGAAATCAGTTACAAATTATTAAGCATAAAACAAAGTAGAATTTCTCAATCCCAAACCTTTTGTTTTGTTCACAAATTTAAATAGTTCTAAAATAAAGCAAGAACTTTTGGAAAAAGTCTTAATTTAACAGAAAAAAAATGCTTACTTGAATGCTGACTATTGGTGCTTATTAAAATATTGTCTCTTAATACAGCTATTTAAGTTTTATTAAAATAACAACTATATCTCAAGCATATACACTGAAAAATTCAACTTTTTACTTGAAAAACTTTAATTATACAGGATTTTAATTACTTAAGATTCTAAGAACAGACTTCTAATTATGCTAATTGGCCAAGTAAAGAAAATAATGAGTTATTCATAACACTGAGTTACTTTTTAGATTAATTCCATTATCTTTCAAATATATATGTATTTAGACATGAACCCAATTATTCAAAAAGCAGAGACTAATGCTGAAACAATATTATAAAAATATACTTAACAATAATGGGGGGTTGTTGTTGCAGTGACAGTACTGTGCCCAATACTTTGGGCATGTCAAGTAAACATTTACAAACACTTACTTTTAAGTACTTGTATAATCTTGTATATAATCTAAATGTTAATTCTTTTAAAGTCATTGCTTTCTTATTTCTAGCTGTTGGAGCAATGGTGAGTTTACTTACTCATTTTATAAGCTTCAATTTTTGAAATTCTTCAAATACTAATATAAGCATTCAGCATTTCTAAGACTAAATTGTAGTACTGAGAATTATTCATTCTCAAATTCTAAAAATATGACAAATAATTCACTAAATTCAACTGTGATTTAGGATGATACATACATTCAATTTAACATCAGAGATTTCATTTGGACTCATCAAAGCTTTGTGGTATTTAACAACTCTGATTAGTTACACAAAGCCAAATAGAAAAACTGAGGCCACAACTCAACAATGGGATGAGTGAACATTAAGACCATCAGCTGCTATTTCATCCAAAGTTTTTAAAGTCTTAAAATTTAAAGTTTTTAAAATCTTAGTAAAAGTGTTGGATGCTTTCACAGGCTATTAAAGAAAAAAAAAAGAGCAATGAAGTGAACACAAAAGACCAAAAAGGACATATGGTAGTCACATAACTGACAAAAATTTTGAAGATCACAGAAGAGCCACTCAGAATTTTATCACTGTTAAACTTTATCAATTCTAGACACATCACTAGCTGGGATTAACTGGTAGTTGCTACACAATGATATTGAAAATTTCTCAGCTACCACCCTGATTATATTTAGTATTAAGAATACATTAGTAATAGTCTTATAAAACCTGAAAATCTAATACTTAATATATGATCAAAGGAAAGCTGAGCAAAGTTTGTAATGAATACTTTCTCCATGAAGTTGAAATAAAAATTACCCTTCTTATGAAAGGTTTCCATAAAGCTGCACTTTGGTAGGGTTTGCTAAGGATACTTAAATCTAATAAAAATCATTTAAAAACTAGAAACCACTAAAAAACCATTTAAAATTAAAGGTGATCTTGTTTTTACTGAGACAAAAGGTAGCGCATGCTCTGTAACTCTATGTAACAAGGATAATTTTTTTAGTTTGCTTTTCTCAGTTTGAAAATACTAATAATCATTACAGAAAATTTTTTAAACCACCCTTAGGTTTTACTATTTATTGTAGACAGAAAGAACAGAAAAATCTCCTCATCAGAACCTTTAATTAAATAAACTTCCTTGTCTTTCCTTCTTAACTTAAAAACATGTAGTCTCAAATAGTCCAGACTAGCCTGGAGCTCACTATGTAGCTAAAATGACCGTCAACTCTTTATCCTCATGATTTCATCTTCTAAGTGCTAAGAGTACTAGGGTGGACCACCACACACTGCTTCAAAAATAAATTTTACAATAATTAAGGAATTTTAAAAATCAGATTCCTGGTTATGTAACTAATCTGTAACAGCAGAACCAGAAAAATCAGTAAATATGAAAGTGCTGCAATCCTTAGGTCTCCTGAAAGGGTGTTAGTTTATTTTCCAAACTTACCTGATGAGGGAAAATTCAGAAGCAGTGTTTAATTTACCAAAAATTACTCTTCATTTTTTTAGAGCAGTGTAAGAATGCTCTTTGGAAATATAAATTACTAAGTGGAACCACTAATGTGTGTACAGTCACAATTAAGGACCAACTGGGAAACAAACGATCAACTTCCTTATTCAACAGAGATGTTTAGAAAAGGAGCAATCCAGAAATAAGAAGATAGAAAAAAGACAATCTACCACATTTAAAAATTTACTTAAAAAAAAAAACTACATAATCACAAAGGAAATCCATTCATCACTAACAACTAAGCAAAATAGTAATTTTCATAAAAATGGGAATTGTACAATTCTTATTTCTGACCTTATCCACACTAAGGATCACCCATGGTGAAGGCCAAAGTTAGTCACTTCAATAATAAAATTTCTTTTTAATATTATAATCAATCAAGAATAGCATTCACTGTCATTCTATCTCTTCATAAGCGAAATATCTCACAAATAACTAGGACACATGCACACATGTGCGGCTCCAATGAAGGAAAACCTACAGGCCTTGCACTTGTTGAGGAAATACTACCATCAGCTATATTCCCAGCCTGAAAATAACTAAAATATACAGTATATGGCAATTCTGATTTTTATTAGTTTGCTAATTATATCATGACTTATAAAAGATTTCTGCTGTTAAAAATCTCTCCTCTCGTTGTTAACTGGAATCTCAATTATAGAGTAAATGACTGCAAGGTGCAGTATTTAAGAACCCCTTTTATTTCATACACTGGTGAAAGGAGGGCAAATACTGGCTAGCTATGTATATATGTAATCAAACCAATAATTTAAATGTTCAATAAAAATATGCAAAATGCACATAAGAACACAGTGTGGAGGCAAAAGGCATGGAGCCAAAATAAACATCTAGCACACTATCAATTTGACCAAAATTAAGAACTACATAATTCTTTGGCTTCAATTAAACAAAAAAAAAAAAAAAGAAAAAGAAAAGAAAAAAAGAAGCCAATCAAAATGCAACATGAAGATTTATTTATAATTTACCCACACTGGTTTTCAAACACATTTTCTTTCGCATAACTTCATTTACATGACTTACTGATCAAACTTTCACGGATAAAAGTAAACCACTTAGCAGAATACACAGGCATTATAAAATGAACAACTAATTATTAGTATCTCAATATAGAATAAATAATTCCTTATTTGTAGACCTTTAAAGTCAAAATAAGGCATCAACTTTTCAAATGGATTTCGCTTGTGATATGCAGAACACCTCTGTCAAAATATCTTCCACATCTTTAACAGGTATTAAGCAAGAAATATAATTACCATGTTGAAATAAGATCGAACTTTGACTCCTCTTGCTAGATCCCACACTATCACATTTCCATCATGACCAGCAGAAAAGAGAACTCTAGGATCAAATGGGTGTGGCTCAAGAACAAACACCTCATCTTCATGACCCTGAAATATTTTAAAGTAGCAAAACAGATATAAATACATAAAAGTATACAAGAGAATGACAATGTTTCTAGAAATCATTATTAAATTGGCAAAAACTTCAACTTTACCATGCCTAAAAAATAACAGACTATGCTAATATAATAGCACTGTTCATGGTTTAGGTATTATTACTAATACTCGAGAATACAATTAATGTTTTCCTATACAACAAACACATCAAGCATATCCAAGTCATGCTGCTTGCATTTTTTACATTATTCCCAGTTACCTATCAAGTTCAGTTACCCAAACAAGCAAGAGGTTTTAGATAACTTATCAGCTTTATTTATCTATTTAGACTACATTCTAAAATCGGCCTCAGTAATACTAAAAGTTCGGTTTTGTTTCTCACCATTAGTACATGAATCAGCTGACCAGTGTAAGAATTCCAAACTTTCAGAGTCATGTTATTAACTGCTGTTATAACTGTATTGTCATGTCGATCCCAAGCAACCATAGTTACTTTCAGTTTTGTGATTTTGTCTTCTATCCCTTGAAGATTTTGGCTGAAAAAGAAAAGTTTATTGTTTACACTGATGCTATTAAAATACAAGACAAAAGTAAAATGTGTTTTGATTTACACTTTACAGTTATTAACATGAGTAGTTATCATTATGATTGAAAACAGTTGAACTGATATTATTGCACGGATTTAGGAAAACCAAGATTTCCACAATTATAGCATCCATAAACCATAAGGAACAGTAAATGACCTTGAGGGAAAACCACTGCTGTAATTATCTATGTATGGTCTACCATTTTATGCCATGTTGCTCATTGTCCCACCTTCTACTTGCTACCATGGTATCCTAACTACCCTGTTCTCCCATCCACTGAGACTATACATAAATACAAGTAGAGAGCAACAATCAAACAGCAAAACTAAAACAACAGTTACAACATGTATCATAACTTTTCTTGGCTGAAGAAACCCACTGGGTATAAAAAGTCAACCTTTTAGGGGCCTTAGTCGGTAGGGCACTTGCATAATAACATGCGGGAAGTCTTGGGGAAGATCCCCAGCACAGCAATAAAACCATGGGTGGTGCCACCTGCCTGTAATTACAGCAACAGCAGGTGGAGTGATGGAGGCAGGTGGATCAGGAATCCAATCCTATCTCTGAGTACAAAAAAAGTTCAAATCAACCCAGTACATGATACATGAGATCAAGACTCAAAATCACAAACCAGACATGAAGCATAAGATACTCTGGTTGCAAACTTTTTTATCTCCTTAATAAAACTGAACTAAAAAATTAATTCAGCAGGTCTTGATAATCACGGTAATCAGATAGTTCACAAAAATCAGCACTGTTCACCTCCAAAAAAGTACCTCTAATTACTGAAAAAAAGTAACCACCTTAGCATGGTATACACCTTTATAAGCAAATGTCATTCCAACCTGCAACATTATAATATTAAATAATCTATACAAAATGAATCAAGCTTGATCTCTTACCCTGCCGGACGAGTAGCCATATCTAACAAAATGCTTTTCCATTCTCTTCGTTTAAATTGCCAAATTCGTGCTGTCCCATCACGACTACCACTTACAAACCTGTAAAAACAACAACAAATGTCCAATCCCACCAATGGCAGGGAAGGATCACAGAAGCTCTCTCAAAATGTACTTTCACCCAAATTCTCTTTTTAAAGGACATTTTTATTTACAAAATATTCCAATGTAACAGAAATGGTTCTATCTCTATGAATTTAAGAACTCCCAAAAATTTATGAGCTTGTAAAACCATTTTAATAGGTCATGAACAAGCTAATAAAAACAACTCTCAAAATGATCAAAGACAACAAACAGAATTACTATTTTCCAATGGAAAAAAAAATTGCTCCTCAGTATCAAAGACTTTGATCTGTTCTATTCAAGATGCCAAGAAGAAGCTTTATTTTCTTTTAAATCCAGAATAGGAGAATATTTACGGAAAAACATCTTTTTAACATCCAGGAATGTCCCAAATGTAATGTGATAAATTTCTAGTTTTTAATCAAAGGCTTCTCTCCTGATAGATGGGAAAGACAAAGGTATGGATTAAAAAACAAAACAACTTTAATGGAAGTCAAGAGTTTGAGCTTATTTTTGCTCTCAAAGTTAATGACAACAGATCCGCCTGGACCAAAGGTCAGAGAATTTAAGTTTATTCCTTCTATCATGTTAATAAAGTCTGTTGCCCGCCCCCACCCAAATAACAAAAAAAAAAAAAATCCTCCTATTATTAGAAAAGTATCCAAATAACTAACACTATGGCATATTGGGTAAGAAGGTTATGTTTTTTCTTCGAGAATGAATAACTTCTACACAACTAGAAATCTGACTACAATTATCTTTATCTTCTAATTTTAAAGTTGCAGTTAAATTAGATAAACATATTTTACCTGTTACTAGTATTGGAAAACTGGATACTATCAACTTTGTCCTGTATAAAAAGAAAAAATAAAGCAAAAGCTGAATACAAACTTGATTCAGTTAAGATTGTACCCATCTATATCCTTCACCATACTCACAGTATGAAACTCCAATTCTGATATTTTCTCTGGCTGACCTGATCCAAAATAATAAACTCGAATAATATGGTCAGTGCTTCCAGTGGCCAAAAACATTCCACCTATGAAGAACAACAGCACACTTTTATAAGTGAATCCACATGATACTATTAACTTTGCTAAGTCTTTTCACCTCTTACCCACCTATCAAACTCCTATTCTATAACTACCTCAGTAACATGCCCACAAACTCTACAATAATACGAGCCTGTTCTCAAAATTCACTTATTTCAGTATACTATAGCATATATATTTTACTTAGAAAAAAATCACTGCTCGTATGACAATTTTATTCATCTCGAGAACAATACTCTCACAACATCAAATTGTTATACACACTAAAACATTTTAAGTACTTTTGATGAATGATCCACTTAATGGAGCCTTAAAAACAACAATGTACCTTTAGAAAAAGAGCATGAATTCACAGTATGAAAATAAAATACCTAAGAAGAGCCTATGTTTGTCTATGTTTTGGTCTAACTAGAATAAACACTTGTCTTGATCGCAGCAGCATGTGTTTCTGTCCTTTACCCTCAGTCCATACGCTACCTACAATTATCAAATGAACAAGGGTAGATAAAAACGGTGGGGGGAACAGATACTGGGAACATTGCATACCAATCTATTCACCCAATTTTCATTATCAATTCACTTTAAATACTTAGGATATAAAATCTGCTGGTAACCATTTAAAAATACTACTACAGAAGACTAATTAGAACAATATTCTAGAACAAAATATTTTCCTAATTTTCTTTCTTCCTAATGCACAATTTAAAGTTGAAAACTAAAAGGGTAAGCAATCATACCAGCGCTGAATGAAGAACAGATCATCTGAACTCCAGGTCGAGGGCGCTCTGTAAATTTTGTAGGTCTTGGACTTTAATTAAAAAAAAAAATCATTTAAAAGTCTTAATGAAACACAAGAAGTAATTCCATCTAAAAATTGATTTTAGAAAAAAACTAAATAGGTAACAGATGGCTATCTTCCTAAAAACAATGCCAAAATCAAAATACTATCAGCAGACAAGTAAAATTCTAGAGATAAATTCCATAGTACTTTCTGATACATACATCAATTACTACACTGAACAACCCTAAATTATTTTAGAAGTGAATTATACCCACTTTTAATTAACTTCAACAATTTTCATAAGATAGAATAGCAACATACAATTATATAAGGAAATAAATTAATGATAAAAATGAACGCACTGGTAAAATAGGTGTTACCTCTGTGGTTTATATGTATTATATTATATAACTTTTCATGTTTAACGTTGTATGTGCTTGGGTGGGAGAGGTGGCTATGAACAGGTATACAACCCATGAATGTATGTGTGTGGAAGCCAGAAGCTGACAATATGCATCTTTCTCAATGACTTCATCTCATTTTTGAGACAACGTCTGTTAGTATATTAGATCTCACAGATTGGCTGATTTGGATAGCCAGCAAGCCCCTGTCACCCTCCTATCTCTGCCCCAGCACTATTCCTGGTCCCTGAGGTAAGAGATGTGCATCTATGTATAGTTCTTGACAGTGTGATGGGGCTCCAAACTAAGGTTCTCATGCCTGCATAGCAAACACTTTACCAACTAGGCCATCTACCGAGTTCTTGTTCACCTTCTAATACATCATGACAAAATATTCTTCCACAACACAAGAATTTACCCTTATACTAAAGTAAATCTGAATGCAATATGACCCATGTTAATAGTACAATTCCTTCAAATAATAGATTATATTCAACTATATTTATACTAGTTACAACTACACTGAAGATGTTTTAGGCTATTAACTTTGACAGGTTTAGTTTCAAGTAACATTATAGATTTAAAGTATGACAATAACTCTAATGGAGGCTGAAGCAGGATGACTACTCAAAGCTGAGGCCAGCCTGGGTTCCATGAGTTCAGGCCAACATGGGTTACATAGTGAGAGCCTATTTCCAAAAAATGGCACATAAAGCAAAGTACTACCTGGAACCAACTTTGAGAAATGGTTTTTAGCTATAAGAAAACCATTTAACCTTGCTTTTCTTCAGCGTTCTTAAAAGAGAGAAAAAAAAAAAAAGAAAGAAATTGTTCTGCCACCCTGGTCTTTCAGTAAACTAAAAATTAAAAAAAAAATAGATGTACTTAATTTGCATGAGTATTCTGCCTCTTAATCATGTATATCCACTATCATATGTGTGCCTGACGCTTATGAAGGTCAGAATTGTGCACTGGATTCCCCAGAACTGGAATTATAAGTGTTCTTAATTGCTGAGCCATCTTTCCACCTCTACAAACCAAGACATCAACAGAAAACGAAAGCAGAACTTTGAAGTGGTACCATACAACATGTTATCGAAACGTAGCATAATGAAACTTTAGCTCTTTCCCTAAATCTAAAATAAAATTTAATGTTTAGAGTCAGTAATGTAATTTAAATTATTCTAAAGAATAGTATTAGCAATGCTAATATGTTCTCAGCACAAAATTAAGCTACTGAGACAAAATTATATGGTATGCACAAGGAAGACATATATAAATAAATAAAAACATATATCCTTTAAAGAAACAACTAGGCTCAAGACAAAGATAACTAAAATCAGTAAGCATGAGGGGGAAAAAAACTGAAGCATGAAAAAAATGGTGAGGCATAAAAATGAAAGGGATTAGTGGAAAAAGCTTATTTCTTTTATTTACTCAAAGAAAAAAGTAAATATATTCCCTTTGTGGACTATCTTTTAAACTTTCAATGATTAAACACACTTATTTTATCAAATAAAATAGCAACTGACTTTATTTTAAGAGTTCCAGCATCCCAAAGCCAAAAGCAAATAGTGCCGTCCGCCCCAGTAGAAGACAGGTATCTCTTTGAGCCACTGCACAATGGTGAGAACTGAAAAGCAATCACAGGGCAAACAGTCTTTACAAAAACAAAGACAGTCCAAATAACAAAACTCTCCCTACAAACCAAATTATTAGAAACTAATAGTAACCAGAAAACACAGAATGAATCAAATTCATGATTGCTACTACATCACAAGTCCATACAATTCATAAAGCAAGAATACTTTCCTGTTTTACCTTAAAGTTACATCATAACTGACTTCATAAAACTTAATTAAATTTTAAGCAAAAAAGGTTTAAAAGGGTTTAAAACAATTACCTGTAGTGATGTAATGGATGCACTGTGTCCCTGAAGAACAGCCAACGGTGCACAAGTCCGAAGACACCAGACACGGATCATTTTATCACAACTTCCAGCTGCTATCATAGTATTCTCATAGTTAACAGCCATGTCTGATATTTCAGCAGCATGTCCTCTTAAAGTAGCTAGCAATCTTCCATCGTCTGTGGCCCAGATTTTCACAAGACAATCATCAGAACCCTTGAAATTAGAATAGACACATTGATAGAAATAATCTTATAAATAATAATTCAACTTGTAATATAAAAAAATGAGTTATGTCCATATATCAACAACTGCATTTTAGGCACTGAAAATCAGAAAATCTTAAGTACTATTCTTCTTCCCAAATTCCTTTTCTATTAAATCATTCAATAATTAAAATCTGTGTAAACATAAGTAATAAGAAAAGACAGGCATAGGCAATAACTGTCATGCATCAATGGTTCTATTTACAACTACCTGGTCCACCTCCAATCTTACAAAAGAATTTGAATTTCTACAGTAATAAGACTTAATTGCAAAACAAATATATTATACACCGGTTCCTAATATCATATATCCCATTTTGCTATACAAAATTAAAAGATGGTAATTTGGGAAAGCTTCTAGAAAGTCAAAGTGTAACAAACAAGTTTACTATCACTGATCTTCAGCTAAAATTATATAACATCAGCTAAACCATTGTTCAGAAAAAAGGTTTCAATAACCACATAAATTACTTATTTAGCTTAAATTAAGTAAGAACTTTTTAAGGAAATTATTCATAGAAAATTCTTTATCTAGTAATAAATATTATAATTTCACAATCCAAAACAGAGATAAGAACTTCTGGGTTCTACTTTTATCTTTTAACATGAAAATCTCAAACATCTAAAACATTATAAACCATGTCATCAATCCTCATATAATGATCCTAGAAATTTAAAACTTATCAGTATTTCTGCTACATTTTCTATACTTTAAGTTAAAATTGAAAATCAATGAATATTTGGCAGGACCTAGTTTACTATGGTTTCATGTAGCCATTCTTCTAAGAACTTCCAGTCTAATGCAAATTAAAAAGCCCAGACCTTTAGATCAGAAGAGAACCTACAAAAGCAAAAAACAAGTTTTCTGCTTCATACTAATAAATACAGATATGAAATGTACATGATCACATACACAGTAGTGAAAGTTAGAAGATGCATATTAATTCAAACTCTGTCAATATACCCTAAAACATTGTCCACTTAAATACAAACTAGCTACAGTTGAGTCCTGAGGCAAACTAGAATAGTTACCAAGTAGCAAGTAGTCTGCACACTAATTTACAGTATAAAGCAATGATGTGAAAAATGAAGAAATATGATGATCTATAATGTGCATCAAGCAGGGGAGTATCAGGACTAGATATATTTTTCAAAGGGTACTACTTTGTCATCATTGTAAATAAGGCTAGAAAACAGGAAATCAGTTCAAAGTTGGTAATCAGTTAAAAGTAAAATGAATTAACTTGTTACTAAAATGGTAAACAGTAAAAAGTAAAATAGTAAGTTGTTACTAGAGCAGAACAGAAAGATTACAAAAAAGTCCATCTGTGCACCTGTGGTAAGAAAATAAGAACAACAGTCTTTGACATCCAAAAACAAATCTATCCTGCCGTCTAGCACAAGTACTTGTTAAATACAAAAAGGCGTTATAACATTCATTTGACTAAGTTCTCTTAATTCCATAAATTGAGTCAACCCATTCACTCCACTCTAGCTTCACTTCCAAAACAGAAAGCAAAGCAATGTCACCACTTTCCATTACCGCTTTTAATAAACAAGTGTATTCAGAACAAACACATATATGCAAAACATGCACAGTCCCTTCCACAAACAAGATGTAACAACTCATTACAAGGCACTCGCCAATTGCATTAGCTCTTGTTAAGTAATACAGAGATGACTTAAAGTACATGGGGAAAGAAACCAAGGTTGTAAACAAATTATATACAATTTTATATAAGCAACTTGAACAAACCATGGAGCCTGGCCATCCACAAAGGACCTGGGGCCTGGAATCAACTCCTTCAAAATATTGAGACAACTGACTGCATTTAGTTCCGACTTGTATTTATCACAAAAACAGAATTTTGTTCCATTTAGAAAATGAGAAAATACAAGCAACTGAAAATCTAAGGTGTGCCTATCAATAGTCACAGGTAGTAAATACAGACAAGAGTCACTCCTGGTCAAATGGCTTGCTCTCTTGTCTCCAGTAACCACCTCATCCTCACAACGCCCCGAGGGTGGCAGGCTTAGAGCTTTATCACCTTGAGGAAATTAAGGCAAGAGAGGTAAGGCATCTTTTCCAGTGTAGAAGGCAGCAGACCTCAGTTCTCTGATCCATCAAACTGTACTGCCTAAATTCTTCCACTAGCTGACCCCACAACAAAGAAGGTAAGGAAAATGTCACTCTCTGTAATGGACAGGAGAATCTCCACTAGTGAAAATACACAACAAGAAGCCTAGCCAGTTTGGATGTTCACCTTCCTAGACCAGGACGGAGGGGGGAGGACTTTGGACTTTCCACAAGGCAGGGAACCCTGACTGCTCTTCAGACTTGAGAGGGAGGGGGAGAGGAGTGGGGGGACGGGGAGGGGAGTGGGGAGGAGTGGGAAGCTGGGAGGAGGCGGAAATTTTTTTTTCTCAATAAAAAAAAAAGAAATAAATAAATAAATAAATAAAAAAAGAAAACAAACAGCTGGGTGAGATGGTGAGTGCCTGTAATCCCAGGACCTGAAACTTCGGAAGCAGGGGGATCAGAAGTTCAGGCCAACTTGGACTCATAAGACCAAGACCAGCAGATAAAGGAATGAGGGAGAGAGGGAGGGAGGACGAGTATGAGCGGCAGGGCTGACGTCCACGTGACTGAAAATGGGAAGCAATAATGAATGAACAACCCATGACTATCCCTCCTCCGCGCAAACCTGGTATGGGACAAGCCCCTCACTGGACAATGAGGAGACAATAGAATAAAATAACTAAGCAAACGGGCTCTGCCCTGGGAGCTTATGGTGCCTTCAGAATCACCAATCTGAACTGTAGCTTTGAGAAGAGCTATGAAGAACTGTGAGCTGCTACCAGAGCCGGCTAACCTGGCAACAGTGTGCTGTGTTATGGAGTAGAGACCTCACTTGGCTGGGCGGTCAAGGAAGACTCCACTAAGGAAGTCAAAGCTAAGTCCTAAAAGATAATGAGGGGAGGGAAACATCCATGGAAACCTTCTGGTCACAAGTGAATTCATGCTGTCACAAGTACAATACTCTGAGTGATTCCAACATAGACTATTTAGTTTATTTTTGTGGTTCCAACAATTAAAACATCACTTAATATAAAAAAATAGAATTTTATGCTAGCATGCATATAACACAAGATAAAAGCAAAAACATATATAACTCTGCTTCCAAATATTGGTATGATTCACTTTGTTCTTATGAATCTGGGTAAGAGTTTGCTTTACACCCCATTAAAATTATTTCCTGTTAACAAACTATGAACACTTTTAGCTTTCTGATAAAAATGTCAGCTTTAACAAAAATAATGGCAACTTGGGCTCCCTCCGACGTCTCACAAATTAAACCCTAAGAAGTCCAATTGTATTCCTAGCTTATTATCTAATAATTTTATCAACTTAATACTACTTTCTTTCCTATTCAAACAAGTACCAATAATAGAAATAAAGTATACTTCCCCTTACATATTTGATATTCAAAGTAATCTTTCTTTTCTCCAATCAAATAACAGAACTTTTAATCACCTACTTTAGGAAATCTCTAATATACTACTCAGGGACCTATCTCTGCTCCTATATAAATCTTAATAGAATTTCAAACAGAACACTAAGTATTCCTAAGCAGATTCTACCTCATGCTTTATTACTTTTGATCAATAATTTCTTTAAGGAAATTTGAAAGAAAAAAATCAACTAGGATCTTTTCAAATGACCATAAAAACAGAAAACAAACAGAAAGGAACATAGACTATTGAGAAAACATTTAACAAGCATGGGTGTAGCCTATATGCATG
The DNA here is from genome assembly GCF_018167655.1 of Microtus oregoni. NCBI lineage: Eukaryota > Metazoa > Chordata > Mammalia > Rodentia > Cricetidae > Microtus > Microtus oregoni. The sequence continues at coordinate 4,798,451 of NW_024543091.1, read as the reverse complement.
TTTATATACCCTATTTATGCAGGGTCAGTAGAAGTTAGAAATGAGCATACTGCTTCCTGGAACTGGAGTTATCATGTGGATGTTGGGAATCAAACCCAGATCATCTGGAAGCTCAACCAATGCTTTTAACCACTGAACCATCTCTCCAGCTCTGAGAAAACATTTTTAAAAATACAATAAACTCGAAAAACCAAAAAAAAAAATACAATAAACTATGTGGACAGATACACTTGTGATTTGTGTAATCTCAACATGCGAAAAACAGAAGATGAGCTCAAGGTCAACCCTGGCTACATACTAAGTTTGAGGCCTGCTCAGACTACATGAAACCCTATCTGGAAAAAAACAAAAACAAAGCATGGTAGGCTGGAGAGATGCCTCAGCACTTAAGAGCACTTGCTACTCTTGTAGAGGAGCAGGTCCATATGGTGGCTCATACTGTCTCTAATTCAAGTTCTAAGGACTATGACACCTTCTGACCTTCATGGTACACACCTGGACATACAAATAAATAAGCAAGCAGAAACACTGATATGCTGTAAAAAAGAAAATTACAGACCAAAATGAAAGCATAGATACATAAATGCACTATAAATGTATTCTATTTATTTACTGTTGCTCACCAGGGATTAAACCCAGTGCAAGAAAAGTGCATCACTGCTGAGGTACAGCTTCAATACCTTACACACGTGTTTTACATAACTATGAAAGGTAAGTTGAAAACTGACTAAAAATTATTCTTTAAACAGATCAAATTGTTGATCAGAATTTAAACAAATTTTCTTTTCTTAAGCCTAACTGCAGCACCAAATGATACTGAGTTAACAACAAATCAAAGAGTAAGACATCAGACTCTAACAAGAGGAAAATGTTAAAATCATATTAGGTATTAAACAAGAACAATGTTATATAAATGGTGAAAAGGTTCAATATCAACAAGGCATATACATTTAAGATATATGTAGGAAAGATACATGCATGTGAAGGAGAATGAGAACAAGAAAAACCAGACTTTATTCTCAAGAGTCTAAAGCCCTATCCTCACAGCCAACTCAAATGATGGTTTTGGTGAGATATAGTAAGTAATTCCTCTAGTGGGTAGAAATCTAATGTCTCATTCAATGTGATGGGCAGCAACTGGGTATCATCTTGAGGGAGAGACTATCACTAAAAACTAAGCTACAATAAGAGCTTGAGATCAGGTTTGGCCTGCTTCATAATTTGGCCTACTTCAGCCACTGAGTGAGAAAAGGTTTAGGAAAGCTGTTGTAAAGATCAGGTGGCAGGAGCGTAGATAAAGGACAGGAGGTACCTCATCAGAGATATCCTGCCCTCGGTGGCTAACAACACCAACCGAGAAACCTCTGCAACTATGCTACTGAGGACAACAAGCAGATTGACCTTTGCAGCCATGCATCTATAGCTAACTGTTACAGAGCAAAAATACTGCATGAAGATGAATAACACTCAGGAGTTTTTTGAAAAGCATGAAGACAGATCTGCCTCAGGGCCTGGTCCCTTTCCACAGTCCTGATATATCTGCCAGATAAAACAATAGCCACACCAGCAGTGATGATCTGGGGAGTGTGCGGAGGGTGAGAGAACTAGGTCAGTCTTTAAGACTGCAAAGCTCAGTGTTGTCAGAAAATGTCCCTGGTAGGTAAAGAAGGAGAGCTACAAAGATAGAGATAGTAAGGTGAACATTAGATAGCTGTCTAATACAGATACAGCACCAGTCCAAACCATAGGAAATACAAGAGTCTACTAGCTCAATTGACACTCTCTACCTTCATATTAGATAACTGGCCATCTCAAATCAGAGAACCCAAGAAGAACCTGCTCAAAAAAACAACAACAACCAAAAAAACCAATCTCTTACTACCCTGACCAGGCTCACCTAGAGCTCACAGAAAGATCCACCTGGCCCTGAGTCCTGAGTGCTAGGATTAAAGGTGTGTGACATCAAGCACAGACACATCTTTTTTCCTGGTTAAAAAAGAAGTGTACTTATTACACTTTTAGATGTATTTCTGTTTCATGGTGTTTTAAAATATTTTAAAAAGCTTTTGTTTTAGTTCCTCTTCATATACCACCTGATTTTACTTATACTATTTTCATTACTAAGTAGTATTTTTTCTTTTCAGTCTATTATTGGGAACTGTTTTGTTTCATTTTAACTTAAAAAAATATACAATCTGTTGGTGTGGGAGGTCCTTCTGTCTACGTGTTGCTTTTATTGGTTAATAAATAAACTGGCTTGGCCTATAGCATAACATGGGAGGAGAAAGGCGAGTTAGAGAAGCCATGCAGAACAGACACTGGGAACTCTACCGGGTAAACCACAGGCATGTGGCAATATAGAGATTACTAGAAATGGGTTAAATTAATATGTAAGAATTAGCCAATAAGAAGGTAGAGCTAATGGGCCAAGCAGTTATTTAATTATTACAGTTTCTGTGTGACTATTTCGGTACTAAGCGGCTGGGAACCAACAAGCAGCCCATTCCTTACTACAATCTCTTGTTTCTCCCCAAAACATTCTTCTACCCTTGCTATTATCCTTTCCTCTTTTTATATTTAACTTTACTCTCCCCCTATTTCTCTACAGGACTCCTTCCTTTACTTCTAAATAAAAGCTAGGGGAAGTAAGAGTAATAGGTAATAGATATTTGGGAAATGAAAGCAATGAAGGGACTATACAGGAAGGTGTTTCCAAGTAAGAGAGCAAGCCAAATGACAGGAACATGGGTAAGGATAGTAGAGGAGGGTGACAAATTTGAACATGACACATATTCATGGAAATGTCATACTGAAACTCATTACTTTCATACTAAGAAATTTTAAAAGAAAATGAATTTAAAATATGTATAAAGGAGTACTGAGAACAATTTTTAAAGCAAATCAGAAAAAATTGTGTAACCAACCTCAACAAACACAAATAATAGAAAATGGAAAAGAAAAAGGAACAAAAGGACAGACCAAAAATGTGAACAAAGTTAAGAAACTTTTGAATAAAATTAAGAAAAAAAATTCCAAAATTAACAGTGAAAAAACCTAATACTTTTAAATAGCATTTAGGTATATTTAGGTAGTACAAACATCTTGACTGGCGTTGTCTTTATTTTGTTTTTTTATTGTCTTTTTTCAGTAAAGTCCCAATGTCCAGTAGAAATTGGTAGCCATCAGTTACAGAACATTATACCCAGATACTGGCATCTAAATCTGGAAAAGCTTAATCTATGGAAAATCAGAGAGGGTGTTAAGAGCAAGGATGTAACCTACTTAAGTTCTTACTAAAGAACTTCAATTGACAGACCCTGTTTCTGAATAGTCCAGAGAAATAATAGAAGGTCAAGGTTAGAGAGAAGTTAGTTATTAGTTTAAACATGACAACAACAGCAGATATAACTGCACAGAGGTGCCACTTACTGTACATAATTACAAGGAATACGAAAAAAAAAATCAGACTAGCTACAAAACTGAACCGTTATTTTGGAGGTTACTTTAAGTCCAGTTATAATGTTATATAGTGTTAATCGCAAAACAGTATGGACAAGAAATAAGTAGCTATTTTACTTAATAATATAATTATCTTGAGAAGTGCTCACTGCCATGTTTCTAGTTGTCTAAGGTCACTAAACCTAGTATAAGCTGAAATATGGTACAAAAAAATTATGCAGTCTTTAGCTTACCTAATCTTTAAAAAGAGACCAAATTTAATGAGTTTTTAATTATTATTTCAAGATATCTTGTCAATGAAGAATGGAGGCAAAGAAGCTAAAATATACTTTTATTCTGAAAATACAATAGAGTATAAAGGCTTGATAAAAAACTAGGATATAAACAAAATTTGGCTTAATGTAACCTATAAGTTCACTGATTCTAGTGCTAAAATTGAAAAGACCACACATTATCGCACTAAAGAAAGGTGCCTTTAAGACAGGCCTTTATGCTGGAATTACTGCTTTTTATCTAATTCTTTTAAATATTTCATAGAAGTGATGGTAATAATAATTGCTTCCTTTTATCTAAAAACGTTTAAAATTTTATGAATCCCCATAAATGGCCATACTTAAAAATAATAATAATGGTGATGATGATGATGAGTAACAAAGCCCATGATGGGGAAAGCTACAAGTATTCTTTTGCATACAAGTCAAGGCAACATATATCCTAGGAGGCATACGGCTTTGTTCTTTTGAGGAAGAAAACTGCTACAGGTCTGACATGGCTTTTATTTTGTAATGCAATAGAGTTTCTTATTTTCCTCAAACTTCAGAAAACAAATGCTGTATATTCTACATAAAAATTTTATTAAGCTTTAACACAAAGCTACAAACCACATAAATCTAATGTAGAAAAAACACAGTCAAAAATCTATATTCACAAATTTTACTTTCTTGAAGCAAGTTTCAATGTAATTAAGGTAGTTACTTGTTATTTATTAAAAAGGAAAGCTTTTAGAACTTTAGTTATTTTTCATATGGCTTATTCAGTAAATACTCTTGCCTAGTAAGTAAACAATCTTTTCCAAAGTCCATTACAGTTGCGGTTATAAAAGAGCTAGAGAATTAGAAGTGGCAAGTATAGGGGCTGGGAAGATGACTTGGGGTTAAGAGTGCATCCTGAGTTCAGATCCCAGGATCCACTAAGTGTTCTGCAAGTGCCCCGTATCTCCAGCTTCAAAGGGATTGACAACAAGAACACGGAACTTGCTGGATTCTAGCCTATCAGAGAAAGTAAGAGGCCCAGGTTCAGAGAGAGATGACCTCCACTTAAAAGAACAGGCTAAGAGTAGTAGAGGATACCAACAGTCTCTTGCTTCTGTACATGAGCACGCCAACATACATGTACACATATACTCACATCACACATACACAAATAAATTTTTTACATGACAAGGAAGTGAAATATTAAATGAAAATATCCAATATAATAGAGATGTGATAAAGTTCTTATTTATACATGTAGAAAATTATATACATTTGGGAACAGAGCAATTTTGCTCAGTTGACCTTAAAAATAAAACATAAACCTGTAAATCTTTCCCTTACTTTAAAAGGGGAAAAAAGTCACAATTACTTAGAGAGAGACAAAGACAGAGAGACAGACTTTTTTTGAACTCTTTTAAGAGTAGGTTGCAGACCTGATACACCATTTCCTCCTTAAACTGGACAATCTCTGAAATAAGGAAGCTAGCTAATATAAATACTATCTTTATTATTTATAAATAATACTATCTTTAATATGCAGGATCCATTCAGCCTGTCAGCCCTGCTCATAATATACTGTTTTCTTCTTTTGCACTGGACTTCATACACACATTATACTTAAATGTCACATTTCTTCAGGCTCCCCTACCTCTAATTCCTTCTTATTTATGTCCTCAGAAGTTTATAACATGGTCTGTACAATGTCTCAGAACCCAGTTCTGCAGAATGTATCTTTTTGACCAGATCCAGCTGATGTTGCCTTTTGCAAAGGCTACATTTTCCTCATTAGAACACTTCTCAAAATGAACAGTGTCAACATATCCTACAACTGATAAAGTTACTTTGGTCGTGTTTGTTACTATTTTTCTCACCTCCAATTTTTCCTCTTAAACAATTGGTACCTTTTGGGGCATAATACAAGATTATGTCAAGATCTTCAACCTCAACCTGCTAATAAAGAAATTAACCACATGAATGGTTTGAGAAAACAATCCTATCCCTAGCAAAGGGAGTAAGTAGGTAGTAGAAAGGTTTTGAACAGTAAAAAGAAAGGTCTGCATTTGATGCATAGGGAAAATAACAATGTAACTAAAACAGAAGTAGAGACACCTAGCATCTGTCAAAGTTATTTTTTGTCTTAATAAACTGAAGCTACTGTTAACAATATCTTGGGGTGGGTAATTTATAAACAACCACTTAAATGCTCAGAGTTCTAGAGGCAGGTAAATCTAAGATCCAGAGACTAAGAGAGTCAGTTTCTAGTAAAAAGCTCTATATCTACTTCCTAAGTGGCAACTTCTAACAGACATTGCCCAAGAGGCAAAGAAGTCCCCTTTGGCCTCTTTCTAAGGAAACCAGCCTACTCATGAAGTCACGACCTAACCATGAACATAAGGTATCTTTTAATAGGGATTTGGTTTTAAGATACTTTTGAAATGGCAGTTTGGGGGTGGGGACCACAAACATTTAGATCAAGGCAATAATTAACAACTTTGGCAAACTCATAGTTTATTTTGCCTTATTCTTGTGTCTTTCATGAAAACCTCACCTCTTGGCTTCTATGACACCCTTCTCTGCCTACCTACTATCCACCCCCAGAATCAGAAGCAACAGCCCATGCTAATTATTATGTCTCCTGTCAGTTTTAAAAGTTGAAGATTAAGCTTTCTTCAGCTGTAATGTTATTTTTCATATAAATGATTTTTCAGCTGAATCTTGTAGACTAGATCTCATTCTTGTTCCCACTACTGTTAAGAATGTGTACTTGACTTCCCACATAGGCCTCTCAGACACAAGAGCAGCATGTCCTACTTAGCAGACATTTCTGCTTAAAAGCCTGACACAGTAAATGAAATGACTTCCTATTAAACAAGTTAAATATATATTCTCTCATACTTGTACTCGTGCACACGCAGGCATATGCCAGTCTTTTAAATCTTATTTTCAATGTGCTAAGCTTATTCTTATTTCCTTGTAACTGTTCAAACTCTGCTTTGTTTTATGGATCACTGCCAGAACCTTTTCAGTTTACACCACCCCAACATCACTATTGCTTTAATCCATATATCATAACAGGATCTATAAACAGAAGCATACATCAATAATCCCAGCATTTTGGCTGAACATGAAGCAGAAAGATGGTGAATTTCGGACCAGCCTGATTTCTGTAGGAGTTCTTAAGAACTCTATCTTAACTCCTACAGAAATGCAACATATACTTTAAATTTAATCACCTGTTCTCTCTTGCATTCAGAAAACTTACTCTTTAGCAGGTCATACAGGAACCTGGTGTGTTTGTTCCATCAGCATTTCTAGTTCATGCTCAATGATAAGCCATTATCAATTCTGTGCTATATCTAATATTGCAAAATTATATATTATAGTTTCTCAGAGTGTGTAAATGCCTTTCTCTAACTCTGTAATATCCAGTAAATTCAGCTAAAGTGTTACTTCTCCAGCAAATTACCTTACTTTTTTCTACAGTAAGGTTGAATCAAGGACCTAATCAAATACATTATATCAGAAAGTTTGTCCATTTACTATTTATAAGCAGGTGTCTTCAAATTTTATACCTCCAATTCTTAAAATGGTGATTGGTTAACATCAACCCATATTCTTTATTATAACCTCTTAGTAAATGTGGTATTTTACATTCCTTTGCCTTAATCTCAATTAAAAAAAAAATACATTTTACGTTTCTGAAAAGGGGTGTCCGTCCCCCGTCCCCCGCACACTATATGTGCCTGGCTGGTCTGAACTCTCAACATACAGCCAGACCTGACTCTGCCTCCCCTGGAATACTGGGATTAAAAGCATGCATCACTGCACCAAGCTGTGATCACTGTCTTTTATATGCTCAATGAACTTTTGTATTATTGAATAAGTCCTGAGAATTCATCAACTCTGTTTTCCTTTCATAAACATAATTTCAGGCAGTGATTCTGAAACCAAGTAAAAAGATTACAAAATTAAGAATTAGAAAGTAAATTTTTTTTTAAAGATATATTTATTTATTATGTACACACTGTTCTGCTGGCATTCCAGAAGAGGGCACCAGATCTCATTGTAGATGGTTGTGAGCCACCATGTGGTTGCTGGGAAATGAACTCAGATCCTCTAGGAAGAGCAGTCAGTGCTCTTAACCTCTGAGCCATCTCTCCAGCCCCCTAGAAAGTAAATTTTAACTTGTATATTAACTCACAATTATGCTACCTCCTTCCTTTTAAAAAATATTCTAAGACAATATTAATGACTACAGTAAGTTAGCACAAATAATAATTGTTTCCTAAAAGAAAATTTCACTTACCAATTACAAGGATTTCCTGTAGAACTTTTCATAGCATTTATGAACAAGAGATTAGCTGCAGGTTGGAACATAGCTCAGTGGCCTAGTCACTGAGTTCAAACTCTAACATCACATAAACATTTAAGACAGTAAAAATAGATAATGTTTGCTTAAGTCTGTCTAGAAATTAACAGCAATAGCTAAAGCTTAATGGTTTTTATTTGTACCCTTTGACAGGTACTAATAATATGCAGTGTTTCACTTACTACCACAAAAATCCCATTATGTTGCTGCTACTGTTATCCATTCCCCTCTTTTTCTTAAGAGGTGGTAGGGCTGTGACTAGAGCACTCTGATAGCAAACCTGATGCTTTTAAGGACAGGATTAAACCTGACTATAGTTGGGCCTTTGTAGAAGGCTAAAGAGAAATAGTCCCTTGGTAAAGCCTTCAATATATCTGAACTAGCAACTTAGAAATAAAACTGAAAGTTTCAGAATACCCAATGTACTAAAAGAAAATACTGATTAGCCCTTTACCGAATTGTTATTTCAATAAATTATGGCAATGTATTAAGACCTCAATTTTCTATTCGTCATGAACTATTGTCACAAGCTTTACCTAGCCCTCTTCAATTTTCAAGACCAAACTGTAAAGTTCCAGTCAGTTCATTATGTTGAATGCTTAGAAAGCTGAATGAGAAAATACCCATTATCATTTTGACTTTACAAGGTAAATACGTGTAGTTATAAATGTGGCCCGTTACCCACCCATTGAAGTAATAATACAAAGCTAAAAGTAAATTGAAAAAACAGGACTCACCACTAAAAAGATGGCTCAGAGGTCAAGAGCATATACTGAAAAACCCTGTTAGTTCCTATCACCCATATAAAGCTGCTTATACCTGCCTCTAATTCTAGTTCTAAAAGATCTGACACACGGCCTCTGCAGGCACTTGCACATAAACTAATGTGAGTGAATGAGCACACGGGCAGGCACACACACACACGCACACACACACACACACACGGGCAGGCACACACACGCACACACAGGATAAACTTTTTTTTTTGATTTTTTTTAACAGGTTCATTAGCATTTTACTCCAAGGTACTATTTCAAAATATATAACTACAAATCACCATATGAATGAAAACTGAGAGTTAGCACAACTAATAAATTATATATCATTCTTAAAAAGTTATCTTTTAAGTCTAGGTAAGATCATATAAACATTAATGTTACTTTTCTTTCCTTTTGTGTATGCCTTCAACTAAAGAAACAACCAGAAAAGTTTCTTCTTTCCCAAATTAAATGCCCTGAGATGTACATTTTCTTAAAAGGCCAGATAATAAATAATTTTAACTCTGCAGGCCATATAATCCTGTAAGAAACCATGTAAAAAGTGATTTTGTGTTCAAAAGTTACTACATTCAGTATAAGCAACTGTTTATTTTTATAAAAACAAAGTATAAGAACAAGTGGTAGGCTAGATTGAGCCAAAGGTAGTTAATCTGACTATCTCTTGGTTCAAAATATTATCAAATGCTGTACTGAAAATATTATTAAGCTCAGAAAATAGGAACAAATCCATTATTTCATTGTTTCCTTCAAATCATTCCAAGAGATTATGTATCAAATTCCTATCAAATCAGATAATCCTGCATAAATTTGATATTTACAATCCATATTTTTCTTAAAACTCCTGTAAGGTACTTTACTAACATCAAAAATAGAAAATCTATGATTTTTGTTTTTAATAATTAAAATGACAATGATGTAAATGTTTTATATTCACCAAAGTATAAAACCAACATAATACCTTTCTTGTTATTTTAGTTTATTACTACTTTTGAAGGAATTGCTTCATATATTAGAAATGTCATGATTTAGGTTTTGAAAACTAAACATTAACATAATAAATTAACAGCCAGGTTGATTGATATTCAATTACAATTTAAAAGTCAACTACTAATGTGGATATAGCAAGCATAAAGTAAATACAGATAACTGCTCTTCATGAATTTAACGATCTATATGGAAGTTTAGAAATTTTTATTTTTCCTTCATAAAACCAATGGAGGTGATAGAAGGTGAAAGTAGGAAATATTGACAGTGGAAGTGAAGTACACATGCCCAATAGACTAAAAGAAGAAAATTCGTTCAGATTCTTTACTTTAGTTGTTCTATAGATAACTGAATAGGTAGTTCTCAATTTAAATGCAAATTTATGGAAAGAAAAACAAAAAATCTATAATAATTGTTAGTTTTATTAAAATTAGCAGCTGGAGAGATGGCTCAGTAGTGAGGAGTCTATGTTATTTCTGTAGAACACTTAGGCTTGATTCCCACACCTACATGGATGCTCACAACCATATGTTAACTCCGTTTCCAGGAAATCTGATGCCCTCTTCTGAACTCCATCAGCACCAGGTGAACCCATATATTGGTGCAGGCAAAACATTCATATACATATAAAATAAAACAAATCTTTAAAGTTAGCAGCAATTCCCCAAAGTCAAAAATGGGAATTTCTATTTGAAGTTTCTTGATTCAAAGACAATTAAGGATTGTGTGAATGCACACTTTCAGCCCACAGGATAGTGTTTAATAAGTACAACCATAGTAGTAAGACAAATATTATCCTTACTGAATAGTTATGGTACTTAAAAAAGTAAGTTGAAATGCTTCCAAAATGTTTTTTCTCCCTCACAGCAGAAATGCTCCACTCCTTTTCCTCATAGCACACTAGAAAGAACGGAACAAACGACTCCCAGTGCCTCTTTAGAATCATGGCTATTAGAGAATCAGGTGTGAGGAATCAAAATCCCAAGCAAAGAGTATCTGATATACTCAGAATTCCTATCACCATTTAAAGAGAATGTTCTCAGGTTAGCAACTGGTTCTCTGCAGATTAATACTTTCCTACAATTTGCCGAGGGTCTTAAAAATATGACATAACCTTTTATAAAAGTCCCACCATCCGCCTATGTGATGAATATTGAGAAATACATAAGTGAACCACATATGTGTAACTGTGATTATACTTTAGGAACTTCTGAACTTGGAAAAAGTTTGAATTTAAATAAAAACTTCTTAGAGCATGCTTTTAAAAATTACCCAAATTTCCAGATTCCCATTAAAAGATAAAAAAATCAAAATTTTTACTTCAAGTTCTCATTTAGGCAATGTTTCTTCAATTTTATCTATCAGAAAAGACTTTAAAGATGACTTACAGTAAATATCCGCCTGCCAGTTCGATCAAAAGTTACACAGTACACCGATGATAAGTGTCCAAGAATTCGTTTATGCATCTTCATATGCTGATATACTGCAGTTGGAACAAGTCGCTCAAGTCTGTATTTCCCATTCAGCTTCCTTGAAAACAGAGTATCCGCTACCAAGAAAACGGGGAATATAAATGTACTCCAGAAAGAAACTATGTTTCTTAAATTCAGATTTCTAGAAGTCATTTCATTTATCAAATGCTGATTTTCAAAAAATGCTTTCTATATGGCTCTTAGTTTAAAGTCCTCAAACGATAAAAACAATATAGTTGCTCTTTATTCTGATCTTAAAAAAAACAAATAAAGTCAAATGATTATATCCAAAGTCACAATATAAGTAAGACACAAAGCTAGGATTAAAACTCAAACTTTTTACTCTTTGGCCAGAATTCTTTAAAAAAAAAAAGCATTCTATATGTGTGTGTGCAATACAACACACACACACACCTTTTAAAGCTATGAAGTAAGGTTACTATACAAAAGCAGTTAAATCTGGACTCCAGGGATTTTTATTCATCAATGAATAATACTCAAATATTCTGTCTCCCAGAATGATTTAGAACAAACCTTTCCATGAGTGAAAACAGAAGTCACATGGGGATCTTGACTTCAAGAGCTGACTGAGGCTGACCTTCTGTCTTCTACACTGACTCCAACACAAAAACCTAACCTAATAACTACTGTATTTATTTGCTATACATAACTTAAGTACAGAGAAGGTATACCCAATAAATCTAGGCTAATTTTTATTTTTAACAGAAAGCGGCTGATTTCCCCTAAAGCACATCCAGCTATACTGACTAGTTATCACTTCAGTTTCTCATTTGCACTTAACCAGAAAATTTCTTAAAAGCAGTACGTGTCATTTATGTATACACACATACTATATATATTCTCACACATGCACATGAACACACACACAATAAGCTATTTAACCCAAACTAAGAGTCTAGCAATTATACCCTACAGCTTATGAAACAAAGGTATCTCAGGTATATTGTAAAGAATCTTGGTAGTTTTTCCACATACAATTTTGGCTCACACATTTGTGTGAGTCCTGCTGAAACGCTAACAAAACTGCATGCTTCACGGGTTTTAAAGTAACACTATTTCAAAGGAAAATTAAATCACGCTTAATATTCTATCAGTATAAAATCATATATTTGAATACAACAAATGCCTACTGTTAGCCTACAAATGTTATTCAATAATCTAACACCTGAAAACATTTACAAGTCATCTGAGAGCTGTGAATTAACTTAGTTAAGTTTAAACAGGTTATACAGTAATTTACAGTTACAGAACAGTCAGTAGTTTCCATGATGGTTTAGTCTCTGACATGTATTCCTTATACACAGAAATAACCTGGTATTAAACCATAATAATGCTTGGCTCCAATTTTATTTTGTGGACACAAAACCAGTTATCAACTATCCTTCAGAAGCAAAATAAAACCATATTATTCAAATACCACAGACCACTGACATGTCAGACTCACCTGTTTGTACCCCAAGAAAATAACCGTGACATGCAACCCCAATGATGACAGTTTCATCAAGATGTACTTTAATTCCTTCTATCCAAAAACTTACAAATGCTTAGAACCTCAAACTATATAAGAATATTTAACACTGTTCAGGTATAAAGATACAACTGTTAAAGACAGTTAAAATATCAAAACTATTATTTCACAATGACTAGCAATAGTATGTATCAAATTTTTAGTTGTAACTTTTTAAAAACTCAAAGTTGATAATAATTACTGATAAAATATTTATACATGAAAAAGTGTTAGTGCCTAAAAATGGGGCTTTAGTCAATTTTTAAGATAACTATAATTAAATATGAGTCAACTAGAAAAAATAAAAAACCCACGACTGAAACAGTGAAGTCTGCAAAAAAAAAATCTAGAAACACAAGAATCTATCTTTAACTACACTTAGTGACAGTTAACAAGTAATTACACAAGAAACTGTCTTTAACTACACTTAGTGACACTTAACAAGTAATTAATTAGTTAGCATTCTATCCTGTAGTAGAAAACATTATGCTTTCAAGTAAGTTATGACCCTATCAACAGCACTAAAGATGTGACATGGTAAGGAAATAATATATAGAGATACCAGGTAATTGAGTTGGTGATTCAAAGAACTATAAGAAGGAAAGAACATTAAAATACAATTGCGGTCAAATTTGGAAAAAGACAACTATATCAAAGTAGGTTACTTTTACAAATTAAAAGATAATTTAGGACTCAATGACTTCATTTTTTTTTATTATACCATTACTATAACATCTATCTATCCTTCTAGATCTATTTCACCAAAAAATAAAAATTACTTTGTATTTCATTCACAAGCAAATGCAGAGCCTTTTAAACAAAAAGGAATATAGGTGAATCTTGGTTAATAAGATATATAACGTTGTTTAATGTAACTTAGTTTCATGGGGGAAAAGTAAATGGCAATTATTCATATTCTAATAATTATATTGAGTAAAAAAGAAATGTCTCAAATTACAAAAATTTTAAAATTTCACTAGAATACAACATCAATGTTTTAAATGAACATGGCTAAACAGATATAAGGGGATAAAAAGCAACTGTTCCTTTATGAGGTTACTTATAGTTCTAATTTTAAGTGGAAATATAAGTTTGGTCAAAAAGTATGTTTATCTTCCTAATTATGAAAAAATGAAATATTTCTAAATTCTACCAAATAACACTAAATCATTCCCCCTTGGGAATTCTTTCTTATCATCCCAAGACAAAAAGATATCCCTCTAGGCAGACTAGTGAATTTCAAATGTTTCCCACTTCACGTCTCATGCTTACCACACCTTTTCTATTCAAACCTACAGTATTTTCACTTCCTTTAATACGGACCTACCCAGGTTGTACATAAACTTGTCTCATATAATGGTTACTATTAACTGTCAACATGACAAGAAGGAAGCAGGTCTCCAGGGTACACATCTAAAGGGACTGTCCATAGTAAGGCTAACCTCTGAGAATGTCTGAGACTGTCTTGATCAATTAATGTGTGGAAACACATCGTAATTGTGGGTGGAATCATTTCCTGAGCAGGGGATCCCAGACTATATAAAATTGCGAGGGTAAGCTGAGCACTGGCATGCATGAATGAATTCACTGTTCTCAGCTTTAGACTACGAATCCAATATAACTAGCTATTTCCAGTTCCTGATGTCTTGATTTCCCTCCTAATAAAGTATTGTAACCTGTAATTTTGAGCCAAGTAAACCTTTTCCCTGTTAAACTGATTTTGACAGGGTATTTTACCACATCAACAGGAAACTACCCTAAGAAGTAGTCCACTACCTGTGTGCATTCATTTATTACTTCTCTCTACTTTGTCAGCTTCAGGTCCTAATTACCTGCCCCGTTCTTCCAACACATCAAACATGCTTCTAATTTAGGGTGTTTGCACTAGTTGTACCTTCTGCCTACCATGCCCAGTGGGGGTGGGTGGTTGGAAGGGGGTGTTTGTTTGTTCTTTTAATGTTTCCTAACATAGAAACTAAAACTGATTTGCCCGTTGAAAATCACAATCCACTCTCACCACTGGTAACCCTTGATACCGTTTATGTAGTTATGTATTTACTTAATAAAAAACTCATTTACAAATAAAATCACATTTGTATATAGCATATTTATTTCCTGGCTCTTCCCATAACATACATACAACATAACTCCATAGATAATATATTTTGTTTGTTTTGTACTTAGTCTAAAACTTGGCTATTTTTAGATCAACATGTATTTGGTGAATTAACAAATAAGTAACATAGTAATAAAATAACTAGGTTTAAGAAAAAATAAAAACGGAGGGTCTCTGTATCTAATAAATAAAACGATATTTTCAATCTCCAAACACTGCTTTGTATTTCAACTACTCTGCTAAATAGAAAAGAGCATAACAAATTATATTTACTCAATTTTCTAAAAACAAATCAGTAATGAAATAAAAATTTTGGCTCTTTTCTGTCTCTCGGAGAGGTAGCTTCTGGCTTCCATCTCTCCTCCTCCCCCCGCCCCTTCTCTGCTCTTCTCCCCTTTTCCCCTCCCTTTCATAACCACTAAATAAATATCCAACCTCACTCTGAAAAAAAAAAAAGAAAAATTTTGGAAATTAGCCACTGAAATATCAATTGCTCTGACTCTCATAGGTGAAAAGCCCACATTATACAAAATACTTGTGTATGCAAAATACCTGTGCATGTAAAGTATCAAGCTGTAGTTCAACCCACTAATTTCTGTACCAGAACGCAAAACTTCGCAAACAAATCACTTTGTTCTTCCAGCTATTTCTCAAGAACTGAATTACTTCTCTAGTCACAATATTGGTATATAGTCAATTTAGAAAATAAAACATAATGCAAAAGTACAATGCAAAACCCCCACTCAAAGTGATTTTATAAATTATACAAGTTTTGTTCAAAAATAGTTACTTTAAAACCTATGCAGTATTTGTATTCAAATCTGACAAAAGAAATGTTAAGCAGGTTACTTTTTTTCCTTTTATTGGAAATAGATTCTTTTCTCACACAATATATCCTCATTGTAGTTTCCCCTTCCTCTATTCCTTGCAGTTTCTCCCACCTCTCCCTCCCATCCTTACCCACTCCCTTCCTACCTCTCATTAGAAAAGAACAGGCTAAAAGATAATAAAATTTAACAAAATTTAAGAAATAATAAGATAAATCAAAAACTATCTCAATGAAGTTGGACAATACAAAGAAACAGAAGGAAAAGGCACAAGAATCAGATGTTCTCTTGTCTACACACTCAAGAGTCTCATGAAAAAAAAAAAAAACTAAACTGAAAGCCATACATTAAAATACACACTGAGGATCTGGTGCAGACCTGTGCATGCTGCTTCAGTCTGAGTTCTTACAAGCTTAAGCAAGTTACTCTTTACAAACTTCAGTTCCTCCAGATATGTTATGTAAAATCATTTTCATTTTCTACAACATACTTGGCTTATGTAATGCTGTCCTTTGACACTATCACATTTTATACAATAATTAATAGCAATTTTTCCTTTCTCACTTTCTCCTAGTTCAGTAGTGTTACTGAGAAAACAGTACAATAAATAACTATAAATTTTTGTTTGCATTTCTCACTTAGGCTTTTAATACATCTGCTATAAAGTGAGTTTCTGAGAGTTATCTCCATAGCTTCATATATAAATGGAATAAAGGAGTATGACCTCAGTACAAGATTCCACCCAGTTAAGCTTCTAACTTTGAAAAGGAACTAAAGGAAAGTGTAAACAGTGAAATGTAATGAAATTTCACTTGTATTTTAATAAATAAAGCTTTCTGAAGATCAGAGAGTAAAAGAGCCCCACTGGTCAGCCTTACAGACCAGGCAGTGATAACACACCTTTAATCCCAGAAGCCACACTAGTTGGCATGCCTTTAATCCCAGTGGTGTACACCTTTAATCCCAGCCCTAGAGAGAAATATAAGGCATAAGGAGACAGCTCTCAAGACACAGTTTCATTCTGAGATTCCTGGAGGCAAGATCTCTACTTCTGTTTGAAGTAGAGGTAAAAACCAGTGGCTGGCTGTTTTTGCTTTTCTGGCCTTCATCAGGTTGAACCCCAATTTCTGTTTCTGGGTTTTTATTAATCATGCTACAGTGAAGGAGACCAATAGTAACCAAAAAGAAGGGGAGTGGGGGGGGCTAAGTTCTAGTCTCAACAAGCAGAACTTAGCAGCTTTAGTCATGACCACATTGTTCTGGCTTTAGAGCCAAGGAATCAAGAAAAGGGTTCTAACAATCTTCCACTGTGGCTAAAAAAAAAAAAAAGCTGCTAAGGCCAGGCATATGGCAGGGGTGTCTGCATGGATGCTCAGAGGCCCCTACATCAAGCTGTGAATGTGGAGCCTTGGTTGTGTTGGAGAGCCCAAAACTTGGAGATGCCAGAAGCATGGGATACCTGCTGAGGATACAGCCCAGGTGTGAAACCAGTCCAAGAGACAAGTATGAAGTTAATAAAGCTGAAAACAGTTGGAAATCTGAAGAGCACTTTGCCATCAGACATGAAGATGCAGAATTTGCTGGTTTTCGGTCTTGCTTTGTTACAATATTTCCTCATTATGCTCCCTTTCCTCTCTTTTGGAATGGTATTCTGTGCCATTATATACTGGAAGTATGGGTTTTGTTTTGTTTTTTATTTACAGGGGGATACAGTTAAGAGACAGCCTTGAGTCTCAAAAGAGACTCTGAATGTTTAAAGAGTATTGAAACTATGAAAAATTATGAAGATTTTTGAAGCTGGACTATTAAATATATTTTGCATTATGATATAGCCACAAGCATATGGGGGCCAGAAAATGGAATATGGTGGTTTGCATGAGAATGAGCTCCAGAGACTCATTTTAATGCTAAATCACCAGAGATTGAAACTCTTGAAGGGATTAAAAGGATTAGGAGGTGTGGCCTTGGAGGAAGTGCCACTGGGAGTGGGTTTAAAACCCCATGCCAGGCCTAGTGTGCCTCTGTCTCTCTCTGACTGCAGATGAGGATATAGCTCTCAACTGCTTCTCCAGCACCATGCCTGCCTGCATGGCACCATGCTCACCACCGACATGATAATGGACTAAACCTCTTGGTCACAGTGGCTCTTCACAGCAACAGAACAGTGATCAAGATAACTTTTAAACACTTATACTTCCCTAAATAACTAATCACTGTATCTAGCCTTTAAATTTTAATAATTCTCCTTTTTTCTATTTAAACTGTGATTAACAATTATGGTAGGCTAATCTACGCCATTACTAAGCATTTTAGTTTTACAATTAATGGCATTTTAATATTTCTGGGTATTTTTCATTAGTCTATTTTAAACTATTTCAATCTTGATTAACTAATTTTGAAGAAATTAAGTAAAAATATTGCAAGTCTCAATTTAGAATCATTTGCTCATAAACTGACATCTTTCATTATCAAGTTCTTATAGCTGGATCAAATCTTCAATGCAGGTGATTTTAGATAAACTTCAGCAACGTTACCCCAGTTTAATTTATTATACAGGCATTAGTTTTACCAAGTTCACTTAAGGTAGGAAAAAGCATACGTATATGCACATGCACAAGCACACAAACAGCTGTCACAGACAAGCATCTACAATCTTAGTAACTTTTTTTTTTAAGAGGTGAACCACCACCGCCTACCTGGTAACCACATTTTCAATGACAGTAAAAAAAAAATACATAAATACATATGGCAAAATCAACAAATAAATACTAAAGCAGGAATACTGTTTCCCTCTCAAATCTTAGACTTTTTCTCCTTTTGCAAAGTAATGTACAAGCATTCAAGTAAAAAATAAAGTACCAAAGCTCAAAGATCAAAATTAACTATAATTTTTAAAAGCTCTTTAAGACGAATATAACATTTGATATACTACCTAATCTCATGTAGGAAAGTTGTTGCCTCATTAACATTAGAACCAGAGGTCCCCGGAACTACAAATTTACGAAAGCAAAGCCTGTCTATCAACCTAAAGAATTCAAGAAGATACGCTGCTGCAGACTCCAAACCCAGAGAAACAATTTCTGTAAAAGAACAATTAGAAGAGAAGAAAATGAAGAGGCAAAATACAGAAAGTATCTCGGCACAATTTGAGCAACCCAAGTCTTTTTTTTTTTTTCTTTAATACAAAATAAGAACTCAGATAAGTAACACTGGGGCATTTTCACAGAAGGTTGTTTCAAATAATGTATATTAATTTTATTTTACTATTTTGTCTAATTTAATTCTACGACCATGGTTTACAAACATTCACAGATGAGTGTTTTGAGTTTAACTAAGTAAAATATTTACATAAGTAGGATTTATAATAATACACCTAAATGTTTCCTAAATTAAAACAAAAAGAATGAACTGTGAATAATCTGTAACTAGGTTTCAATTTAATCGTAATTATGTCAAAAAAGGCTTTCTTAATATAAATAAGGCTTACAATCAATATCTGTATTAAAGACTTTGGAAATCTATGAAACTAAACTTTAATTAGAACAAAGAGCTAAAAATCCCAAATTATCATGTCCATCTTCAATTTTAGTGAAATAGTTCTGTATTCATCAAACATTCAGAGAGCAATTCCTCTATGATCCAGAGTTCATGCTAAACAAATACTTGTCCTTACAGGATAACAGTGATTTCAGGATTCCTATCACACAAATATACTGCATGGTATCAAGTATTTAATATGGCATATTAATTTACTCAAAATGCTATTTCAAAGGACCACAAAAGGCTTCTAATATAAAAGATGTATGACAGTGGCAGTAAAAAAACAACAAAACACTAGTTATAAATCTCTAAGGCATGACACTAAAAACTATACATCAAATAAGTTGGGGAAAAAAAATCACTGAAGAAGAAAGCTATCAACTTCCAGTCATTACAGCTAGAGAGGGTCATGATAGAAGGACTTCAATAGCATAAAAACTAGGCCAAAAAGATGATACTATGGTTAAAATTACTTGCTCCAAAGCCTTTGGAGTTTGATCCCCAGGAATGAGAGAACTGACTACTAGTTGCCCTCCGACCTTCATGGGAGCACTGCAGCACAGATGTACCCATAAACAAAAATAATTGTATTTTTTAAAAGTTAAATATTAGCATATGAAGTTCAAGAATGCTGAGAAATGTCAATGCAATGTATCTGGAAATAATGGCTTATAATGGGTAACATTTACTGAGTACTATCCTACATTCTAGAAACTATTCAAAGCACTGTGTATATATTCTTATCTTTACCATAAGAAAACTATATGCCTCAACAGAAAGAAAACTGGAAGTAAATTGTAATGATCCCAACACCATGATGCTAGAGTATACTCCATGTTGCTTACATCAACAGTAGGAAAAGACTAAAAGAAAATATACCAAAATAATAGCACATAACCAATTACACTCATTTCTTTTCAAAAGCTTTTCTCTATTTTTCAAGCTTTCTCCCATTCTTTCTATAATATCTAAAAAGATTAACTTACACCCAAAGTTTAATAGGAAATACTTAAGATTCAAGAAATTTAATCCCAAAAAGCATTAAAAGTAAGGATAAAATAATATGAAGACATATTATGCTACAGAAATTGCCCACTGCCAATTTTATATGGACTAAAAATGATATAAAGAATTTACATATTCGTAGGCACAATGGAACACATCTGTAACTCCAGCATAAAGGAGAACAAGGCAGAAAGAGTGCAAGCATAAAGCTAGCATAGGACTCCATCAGACGACAACACCTCAAAAAGCAAAATCAACAACAAAAAAATTTCATCATCTCATATTCTGATTTGTAAGCCAGAAGATAAGCATAACAGGCCCTCAACTTTGGTTGTTGTGGGATATTTGATCGCACTGTGTGAAAATGCTCACTGTTTTATTCTGATTAGCCTAATAAAGAGCTGAGTGGCCAACAGCTAGGTAGGAGAAGTTAGGCGGGATTTCTGCAGAGAGAGGAACTCAGGAGATAAACCTAGGTGCTGGGGAGATACCAGCAAGACACACAGCAAGTTGGACTTACAGAATGGAGAATAAAAAGCCACATGGCAGAACTTACACTAATAGAAACAGTTTAAGTTATAATAACTAGCTAGAAACAAGCTTAAGCTAACAGCCAAGTTTTATAATTAATAAGTTTCCATGTCATTATTTGAGGAATGGCAACCCAAAAGAAACTTCGACTACATTTGGTTTTAAGTTTGAAATCTCTCACTGAGGGGTTGACTCAGAAAGTAAAATGTTTGCTAGGCATATATAAGGGTCTGAGTTTGGACCAGGGCATCCACATAAAAGCCAGACATCATTTATGGCCTCAGTGCTTGAAGAGGAAGAGACAGTGATATCCAAGAGACTTGATGAGAGATCCTGATTCAAGAACTGAGATGAAGAGCAACAGAGTATGACATGTGATATACTTCTGGCCTCCACATGTGTATGCATGGGTTTGTACCTGCACATACATATATTTACATAGGAATGCTCCCCCCCACACACACAAATTCACTGTACTTTAAAGTAAAAGATAGATCAAAGATAGCTAAGTTCTATTTTATTTAGGATTTAAAAGGGAAAATCTAATGCACTCTAGAAACATGAAAATTATTCTGATACTTTTAATAAAGACATGTACAGAAAATGACAAACTAAAAATCCCAATTTGAAGGCCAGATAACATATGGAAAATATTTCAACATGATTTGGTTCATTTCTACAGCACCACCTAGAGCAGAGCAAGACAAATTACATAATGAACAGCTCCAACTTCAGCCAAAGATGATGATTACAGTATTAAATGGACAATCTCATAATCAGGTTAATAATAATAATTAAGAGAGGTAATGGGAAATAGAAGACAGAAATAATCTCTTGGGCAACAGAATAACCATGAAAGTTTTTCTCCTTATTTTACTAATGTAAATAAAAGGACTGGTATAATTAGGAGCTAAAAATCCTCACATGTTCAGTTTTGGTGTTCAGTTGTTTTACTTTAAAAAAAAAAACAAAAAACAGAAAAACAGATTTAGTAAATACTTTAGGAGATGAATGAGGTCCAAAAAGAAGAAGCAAAGCAGGTGAAATTTCAGGCAGGAAGAAATGATAATCCCAGGAATTATACAAAAAGTTACATGAGCCAAATACATAGGAAATAACATGAAAAAGAAAAGAATGACTATTATTATTCCTAGAGATGGTAATTATTTCCCATTTTCTTTACTAGAAATCAATCTGATGCTACTTCAACTAGAAAATACTACAGTAAACGAGTACTTTTAAATTTTAAGCATTGGCAAAAAAATCAAGTTATTTTAATAAAAATTCTTTATTTTTTTTAGTTTTTGGCCAAGTATGGTGAGGGACACCTTTAATCACAGTTCTTGGGAGGCAGAGGCAGGCAGATCTCTAAGTTCGAGGCCAGCCTGGTGTACAGTATGAGTTCCAGGACAGGCAAGGCTACACAGAGAGACCCTGTCTCAGAAAAAAATTTAGTTTTTCGTTAGTGCTGGGGATCAAACTTAGATGTCTACCCTTAAAATGTTATATAGTTTTTTCTATGTCAAACATCTCAGTCATTTAACTTTGCCAACTAACATTTACAGAGCTTATTGAGCCAAGTTTAGGCAATAGGATGTTAACAAAGAAGACATGGTACTTACACTTGTGGAGATTGAGCTTAGCAAGGAAGAAAGACAGAAAATAAGAATTTATAGGATTGTTGTAGAATATTATTTTAATTGGGCAAAGATGTGTTACATTTGTTTATGCTGCATTTGCTTAACAATGTAAGGATGTGTGTGTTAATTATATAAAAGTGTGTTGCATTTGTTTCACCTTGCCTGCCTAAGGTATCTTGAGGTGCTTGACTGGTCTAATAAAAAGCTAAACAGGCAATAGTTATGCAGTAGAGATAGGCAGGGCTGGAAGGCAGAGAAAATAATTAGGAGAAGAAACCTAGGCTAGAGAAGAATGCAAGGAAAGGAGAGAAGAATGATGAAAGAAAGGGGGGACACACCCAGGGTCAGAAAGCAAGCAGCTGCCAGTCAGTCAAACACAAGAAGCAGGGAAATAAAAAATAAAAAGCCCTTAGGCAAAAAGTAGATAAACAGGTTATTTTTAAACAGGTTATTTTAAGTTAAAAGAGCTAGCCAGAAAAAAAGCCTAATAAGTCGTCTCCATGTCACAATTTGGGAGCTGATTGGTGACCCAAAAGAAAGTGCCTGGTATAAACAATGGTAAGTGTTATCAAGAAATTTTGGAACATATAGTAAAGGTTCCAAACATATGGGGAGGGGGGAGTTGAAGTAACTTATCTAGAAATCTAAAAACTGAAAATAGACAAAATATGTTGACAGGAGGGGAATATAGTCCCAAGTTGAGAGAACAGCATGCACCCTGGGGCCTTAAAGAACATTAAAAAAGTGGAGACAGGAAAAGGGTTAAGGGATTTGCTGACAAGCCGAATTACCTGGAGTTCAATCCCTAGGACCAACATGGTGGGGAAAATGAAAAGAAAAAAAAAAAAATCAATCCTCACAAGTTGTTCTCTGACCTCCATACACATGTGTAGTACATGCATGCGCACACCACTCACAAAATAAATGCAATAAAAATTTCAAGAAGTCAGTGACAGAGCTAGACAAGGTGGTAGAGACTTGTAATTCTAACTCTGCAAAGTCAGCCTGAAATGCACAATGAGAATCTCAATAAAAAGAAAAAAAGAGAAAAAGCCCCAAAGTAAGTCTAGGATGATTAGCACACAAAATACAAAAGGACAAAGAACATGTGGCAGATGCATTTTAACTAAATTCCAGTGAAAATGCATTCAAGTCTTCAGTGAGAAATGCACAGAATAACGTAAGTTTTGCTTTAAGATAATTTATTGTGGCAGCAATGAAAGCGAAACTGGAAAGGATGCAACTAACAGCAAAAGTTAAGTAAGACAAATCCAATTATTCAAACTACAAAATTTGGGGTTAGGAATGTAGCTTAGTTGGTAGAGTTCTTATACAGAGAAAACACTGAGTTCCATCCCTTGCGTGAGAAAAGGTGTGGTAAGGTACACACCTACAATCTCAGCTCTCAAGAGGTAAAGGGAGGAGAATCTCAAGTTCAAAATCATCCTCAGTTCTAAGTCTAACACATGAAGATTCCTATAATTTTCTTAGGAAACTGAGTCCCTGATTTCAAATTCAAGTACTTATCTGACAATACATAAACTTGAGAGAATAGCCACAATTCATTATTTCTATAGTCCCTATACTAAGGCACACTTCCAACAATTGCTATACTCAAATAATACATGGACATAGCTGGTATGTTAAAGCATAAGTTATTTCACGGAAGTAAAAGGGTGCTATATAATAATTATATAAAACTAAATGCAGAAGCTGCAAATCAAAGCAACCAGGGAACGCACTAGATTTGTTACCAAGTCTACAATTCGGTTTCTTCATTAATAAAAGGGGTCTCTTTTTTTATTGACTTTTATTGAGCTCTACATTTTTTCTCTGCTCCCTTCCCTACTTCTCCCCTCCCCTTCAACCTTCTCCCAAGGAGATCTTGTCTTTTTCTACTTCCCATGTAGATTAGATCCATCATGTATATCTCTCTTAGTCCTCATTGTTGTCTAGGTTCTCTGGGATTGTGATTTGTAGGCTCGTTTTCTTTGCTTTATGTTTAAAAGCCACTTAAGAGTGAGTACATATGATAATTGTCTTTGTGGGTCTGGGTTACCTCACTCAAAATGATGTTTTCTAGCTCCATACATTTGCCTGCAGATTTCAAGATGTCATTATTTTTTCTGCTGTGTAGTACTCCATTGTGTAAATGTACCACATTTTCCTTATCCATTCTTCAGTAGAGGGGCGTTTAGGTTGTTTCCAGGTTCTGGTTATGACAAACAAAGCTGCTATGAACATAGTTGAGCACATGTCCTTGTGGCACAGTTGAACATCTTTTGGATATATACCCAAAAGTGGTATTGCTGGGTCGAAGAAGGTTGTTTCCTAATTTTTTGAGAAATTGCCACACTGACATCCAAAGGGGTTATTCCAGCTTGCACTCCCACCAGCAGTGCAGGAGTGTTCTAACAGGGTCTCTTAACAGAGCTGCTATGATATGCAAAGGGGTTATTCCAGCTTGCACTCCCAGCAGCAATGCAGGAGTGTTCTAACAGGGGTCTCTTAGCAGAGCTGCTATGATATGCAAATGACACCACTTGTTCTGCAAACTCAAAGCTAGTTTACACTAACCTTTATTTATACTTGCTGTCCCTAAGGAATCAAAGCATTTATGTAATAAAAGTAAATTATTTTGTGGGAGACTGGTGTAAGAGGTCCTTCTGTCTATGTTTTGCTTTCATTGGTTGAATAAAGAATTGGCCTTTTGATAGGGCAAAAATTAGGTAGGCGGAGTAGACAGAACTGAATGCTGGAAAGAAGGGCAGACAGGCAGATGCCATCAATCTCCTGCCTGAGACGGACATAGGTTAGAATCTTGCCGGTAAGCCCCAGTCACGTGGTGATACACAGGTTTAATAGAAATGGGTTAATCAAGATGTGAGAGTTAGCCAATAAGAGGCTAGAACTAATGGGTCAGGCAGTGATCTAATTAATACAATTTCTGTGTGATTATTTTGGGGGTTAAGTTAGCCGGGTGGCTGGGATGAGAAGCAGGCCCACTCCTCCTATAACAGGAGACTATTTTATTTCATTGAGTCTTACTTGAGGAACTGAATAAAGCACTAATATCTATATAAAATCTACTCAGCCTGACTATGAATTATCCAATTTCCAAAAATTTTTCCAGGAAATGTTCAAATATTAAATTCAAAGGATTTTTGAAGAAATTGAGAAAAAAATCAAAGACCTAATGAAAAGATGACAAACTGTTTCATTTACAAAGATGAAAACACAACACCAAACTCAATAATCACCATGGGAAAAGGTATAGAGAGAACTGAAAGGAGTTGTGAGTGCATCTGAATTCATAGTAAGTTGCTTGTCATCATGGGATGGGGGAATTTTTAATCTCACATATAACTTAAAAATAAATGTGATCAATTATTTACTTAAGAAATGAAAGCACAACTTTGTAAGTACTAAAATCCCCATGGAAATTGTGCATTTTTCAAAAACATACTCCTTTGTTTTGTCAACTGTAACTTGAAATGGAAATTTAAAAAGAACTTTGGTATAATGCAAACATCTTCGAAAGCTTTAAGAATTATCCTATTTATGAAAGAAAAAAAAAAAAAGAAAGGAAAAAATGACCTTGGAGGGGCAATGCCCCTTTTACAAACTTTTTACAATGTTTCCAGAAGATAGAAAAGTGGAAAGAATTTTAAGTTAGCATTATGTCAAATGGAAATGAAAAGTATATTTAAAGACAGATAAATTAAGAAGCAAAGGGCAATATAAAATGTAAAGAAAATAGATGCTTAAAACGACTAATCACAAACTGTGAGACTGTTAAGCTAAAACCTACAATGAAGAAAGCACAAGAACCTGAGTTGTGAAAGGCGAACAGCTACTGAGAAAGCAGACTGGGATGAATATGCTGAGGTGAGGGGTGCTAAGTGAGGATTACGCATAGAGGGATAAAGTATGAACTGAAGGGAAGAAAGGAATAGGAAAAAGCAGTATAGCATATTTTATAGAATTATTTTTAATCGTAGATTAATACTAAAATGGTGATAAATCTTACCAATAAAAGATAAAAAAATAGAGCCAACTATGATTATATAACATACAAATTATCAGGATACTTTTAGAAAACAGGTAAAATGAAATGATCCAGAATGCATAACAGAAAGAAAAACTTGTAAACAGAAAAGAGAGCAACAGACTAACTAAAAAAAAATCTTTATTTGATTAATTGAAGCTCTAGAAAGGAAAAATAATGAAGTGGACATTATTTTAAAATACTAAGAATTTTTCAGCCCCACTAAAAAATATCAGGCAGGAGCGGGCATGTGAGAAAAGAAGCTAGAACAAGCAGAAGACCTCTAATAGCCAGGGGCTGACATAATCGTAGATGAAATAAATATCTCTAAAATGTCCTAATTTACCTTTTTGTTACTGTTTTTGGAAGAGTAAAGGTAAAGTCATAAAGCTAAGATTATAATACTAGACAATATACTGGAAGAGAGAAAAGACAGATCAAGAAGTCTATACCTGAGAACGTTCTATAAATTCACAAGAAGTGATAGGCTATGTCTAGAAAGTCTAGTTAGAATGGAGGCGATGGGCTGTGTCTAAAAAGCAATTCAAGAGGAAAACTTATTTGCAAATTCGTTCTCTTTGAAACTTTGGATTAAAATATGTAATGCTTATTAAAAGAAAACCAAACTAGTTGTTTACTAAGATTACAATGAACTGGAATTATAATACTAATTAAATGAACATAATGTAACTTTTACTAAGGAAGTTTGAGGAAAAAATAAAACATTGAGATGCCCAATCTTCATAAGAAACAATGCCTATAATTTATAATTGTACATTACAACCATTATTAAAGTTATTTACTTACATAATCTGAGAAGTTTCTCATCTTTGAATGTTGATATGCATAATATAAAGCTCTGTGACATCACAGTAACTAAAAACTTTATTTTCATTAGTCTTTTACCTAGAGGACATCACAACATGATATGAGTAAACTCAACTTACCAATGCTAGGTGGGCTACCATAGTTAACTGGAGACTCTGGTGGCCTTCCACAATGTAGTGCAGCCAAAGCAGATCCTTTCCATACCACATGCTTGCAGCCTATCAAAACATACATTTTATAAATACAAAAATAAAATATAAAATTGAGAAAAAGAATGTCTAAATTGAAAAAAAAAGTTCATACTTTTATTTGTACGTAACAAGGACTGTCTCCCAGCTCCTAATAAAGTTTGAACTCCAGGAACACTCTGAGGAATTTCTTGCTCAAGAAGAGGTCCTAGTCGATGACAGATTTGCAGCAAGTGATCAGGTGCAAGATGTCTATAATACTTCACCTATTATGTCAAAAAAAGACATAGGAACCTATTATGTCCAAACAAACAAAAATATTTGCTATGTAATGTTAAGTAAAAAGAGTTTCAAAAATTACACTGTTTAGGCTAGTCAACACTGTTTCACTCCAAGAGAATGTTCAGATTTTGTTAAACCACTTAATTCACGTAACAGAGTAACCCTATCATCCAGTACACTGAGGAAGAAAAAGTTGCTATAAATTCATGTAAACTAAACGTAGTTCTGTAAATTAACATGCTAGCCAGTGCCAATACTACACACTGATAAACACACAGTTTTGGGGCAGGGGTAGCTGAGGGTGCATAATGTTCTGGGTTTTTTTTTTGTTTTTTTTTTAATCTCAGATACTATAGGCCTGGTGGTACACACCTATAACCCTAGCAGCAGTCTGGAGGTGCAGATTAAAAATAGGGATTTTTAAAACCTTAAAGCAGCAAAAAGATTTAAAAAAAAAAAACCCATAAAGTCAATGTTCTGAAACTATTATAAATAATAAAATGCAAAATTAAAAACAATTCGTCTTTTTAGATTCTCATTATAAAAAGCTAAAAGATATTTAATATATCATCTATGCTAACTTTTGTTGTTTTTCGAAATAGGGTTTATCTCCATAGCTCCAGCTGTTCTGGAACTCACTATATAGACCATGTTGGCCTCAAACTAAGAGACTGCCTGCCTCTGCCTCTCAAGTGCTGGGATTAAAGGTGTGCACCATCATGCCTCCATCATGCTAAAATTTTAATTTACCAAAAAACTTTCGGGGGGGGGGGGACGTGAGACAAAATTCTAACTGTTGCATTAAACAAGTTTCAACAGTAAAATAAGCTATCTACTATAAAAAGATGGACCACATTAAGAACTCCACACACCTGATTAACTTTTGAAACATGTTTGTTGTCGATTATAATAAGATAGTCCCATGCTAGCTCAGAATAGACTATAATAAAGGTAGCTTTAAGATAGCTAGGGCTGTTACACAGAGAAACCCTCTCTCAAAAACCGAAAAAGAAAAAAAAAAACACTAATAAGTAGCACAGTAGTCAACTAAATTATCTTTAGTGTTTATAAGAAAACAAAGATTTTTAAAATTATATTTAAACTTTTCTCTGATAAGCACCAGAAAAGTTCGGGATTCTGGTTACAAGGTGATTATAGTTAGCAAAGTTATCTAAGTTGCTCAAAATATCTTTAATGTTCTTACTACACATAGATATGATAAATGTATCAGGGGATGGATATGCTAAATTCTGACTGATAACCATACAACACATATGTATCTAACATCACACTTTACCTTGTGAAGAATTCGGGTGAACTGAAAATATGACTAAGCTTGAGAAGCTGGCTCAACCAAGAATGGTTGTTGAGTGAGCATGGGGAGCCGAGTTCAAATCCCTAAAGCCCACAAGAAAATCGAGAGGTGGTCATGCATGCCTATAACTGAGGACAGAGATAGGAGGACTGCTGACTGGGGCTTGCATACTGATAGTCTAGTGCCAGGATCAGTAGAAGACCCTGTCTTAAAGGTCTAATAAACAGTGATTAGAGCAGCATACCTGCTATAAAACACACACACATACCTTAAGTTAAAAAAATTTAAAAGTAAACTTTACATGAAAAAGGCCTGGAGTATTTATAATGTGCCCTTCAAATCAAAACTTGTACAATTATTGCTTTAAAATTTTTTTTTAAATTTACATGTGTTTGTGTGCTGCCAGTGCCTACAGAGACAAGAAGGCATTAGATCCCTAAGAACAGGAGTTACAGGCAGCTATGAGATGCCTAATGTAGGGGCTGGAACCTCAGCTCGGGTCTTCGGCAAGAGCTACAAATGCTCTTAAAACATTGAACTATCTTTCTGGCCCAAATATAAGTATTTTAATATGACCTCTAAAACCACTCAATTTTTTTTCAGTCTTCTTACTTTACCAAGATGGAGTTCATAACGGTCTTGTTTTACAATCTGCAGGAAGAATACATTTCATATAGTAAGACTGGTAACCTTTTCTACAGATCTGTACCTTTTAGTAAAATATTATGAATACACTTTAACTAAAGCTTTCTTTGATAATGCAGATTATTTCAATTTTTCAAACTCAAATTTCACTTTCAAGTTAGAAGAGACATTTAGTTCTTAAACGCTATGCTTTCTCCAGTTTTTGATTTTTTTTTTTTGAGACAGGGTTTCTCTGTAGCTTTTGGTTCCTGTCCTGGAACTCGCTCTTGTAGACCAGGCTGGCGTCCAACTCACAGAGATCCGCCTGCCTCTGCCTCCAGAGTGCTGGGATTAAAGGCGTGCACCAACACCGTCCGGCCCAGTTTTTGACCTATTAAATATAGAAACTGACATGTCTACTAGAAATCTTTACCCACCCACTTCCAAACCTCATTCTCTCATATCTAAAATTCACGTCCTTCCATAAGCTGTTCATACTACCTTAGTCCCTTCCTTCTGCACACCTTTTGTTCTCCTTTCAAGTTTCCCTTAATCACCCTTACGTTGCACTGTTATGTACTTTAATTTTTTGTTGCAGAATATTTTAAGGTATGTTACCTTTGTTTATGCTCTGGAACATTTGTTTAATGATGTAAGGACGTGTTTGATTAAAAGTCACCTGTGATCAGGAGGCTGAGTCAGCAACTAGCTGAAAGGAAAGTAGTAGTGAGAGCCAGGTGGAGAAGGGTTTATAAGGAGGGATACAGGAGCAGGAAAACTTCATGGGAGATACCATAAGGTGAGTTGCTTGCTATTCAGCCTCTAGGGAGAGATTCAACCTTTGAATCTCAAATTCTTTAGAGCAACAGAGATTTAGATCTGTTCCATTGGTAGCTTTAAAAGAATTGGGGCTTGGAGAACCCACTCTTGCAGCCCAACCGCGGCTGGGAGCAGGAGAGTTGCACTTGCTGACTAGGATAGCTATAGTTTAAAAGGCAGCAACAATTAAAAAAGAGGACAACAATTCTTTATAAGTCTTGATACTTTAAACCTCAGTCGGAATCTAATGGTAATTATAATCCTCATCAGAAATTCATTCTATGCCTCTCTAGGAGGAATTTCTAAAGGTCTCATGCTTATTGCATCACCAATCAACTTACTTGTCTGTGTCCTGTGTAAGACCCAGGATTAGACCGGTTTACTTGGGACCTAACGAACTTCTGAGGGTTAATAAATGATTATTTAGGTAAACAAACAAGTTAACAAATAAAGAAATGCTGACCTCGCCACTACCCAATACTGAAAACATTTTATTAGCACTTATTCTAGCACATCAAAATAGAGAAAAAAAAATGTTTTGCTTTATTCTAGTGGTTTCAAACATTTTTCAAAGCCATAGAAAATTCCCCAAATGAAATTCTAAATTAAACCGGAAAGTACAGGTTTAAATTGTTCTAACATAAGTGTTAAACATTAAAGTGTGCTAACATAAGTAGCCCCAAGGAATACATACTTGAGCATTCTGGTGTCACTATTTCTCTTCAGCAGTCTATAAGGTATCACCAAAGGTGTGGGGGGGGGGGTGGGTGAAAGAGACTAACAATAAGCTCCTCTGAGTCCTTTTCCATACCTCCTTTCATCTATTTAGGGGGGGAGCTATTCCCCCCCCATCAAATCCCTAAAGCTACAACTTAACCTACTGTTTCTTAGATTAATTGTTCCTCTTAATATGTAACATCTAAATTCTCTATCTATGCTATGAATCCTAACTTGACTTCAAAGAAACCCAAACCATAAGCTAGTCCTCCTTAGTCTGAAGTTCTCAATCACCTCCTTCCTATTCATGCCTACATTTAAATATCCTCAAGTTTCTTCACAAAACCCCCAAATCCTGCCTAACCTGTTCTCCATCCCCTTTTCAGCTTTAATCATCCAGATGCATTTCTAGTGTTTGCCTCATCAGATATGTTCTTTTTATTTTTGATAGTTCATTATTAGTCTCATTTCTTCTCTCACTCGCTTGCCTCAGTCAACAGCTTTCATTTGCATAAATTAAAACAAAAAGCATCCAAGAATAAATGCTCAAGGACTAGTGGGTGGTGCAATCTCCCAAAATTATCTACTATATGATTCAAGTTCTATCACTTTTTGAGATACTATTTTAGAAATGAAAAGCAGGTAAAGCATTGTTAAAGGTTAGAGACATTAAGACAGAGTGAAAGTAGTTATAACAGGACAATGTAAGAGGTCCCTGTACTTGTTGGCTATGGTCTTGAATAAATTAAACCACATGTAATGTCCTTAGCATTGCACCTGGTGTAAGAATCAACTGTTACTTTATATCCCAAGTTACACATTACATATTGACTCATTAATATATTGTGGAATAAATATAATAAAAATAATAATCACACTGAATGTAACATGCCCCCCACACATACACAAATAAGCAAGTGAGGGGGAAACTGGGATCTAAATCATGATAATGACTGTATCAAAGTCATTAACATCACCATGATTTCACAAAATATTCTCACTGGACCTAAGTGCATATAGGCTCCCAAGTACTTTAATACAAAATTCTATTAAAAAGTAATGTTGACAGTAGAATCCCAAGTTTATTTTTAAAATAAATACAAAACACCAGAAAAACAAAAGCATCATTGAAGTTCACCTTAACTACTGATTTTTTTTTTTTAAATAAATCTGTATCTTAATGTCTCTTCCATCATCTAGCCTTAATTTTCAAGCTATTCTCTGGCTTTGCTCTATCTGTGGATCCATTCCTTCTTACAGGTTCATCCTCTTCTACCTGGCCACAAAGTGGTGTTCCTTGAGATCCTAGTTGTCAGAGCCCAAACCCATACATGTTTTCCTCACACTACATATTCTCTTTGGGAAACTATTATGCTAATTCCCAAACTTACATCTATTCTTAGCCTTGGTCATTCAACTTTCTCAGGACGCCAGGAATCCTAGGAGTCTCCTTTTTTAGAACTCATGTGGAAAACAGCAACCATGGACCCTCCACACAAAATGCTCCAAAACAGGGACTGTCAACACCAATCAGGTACTTGGCTTTAAAATCCAGAAGCACTTTACTGACCCTTTTCCCCAAAGAATGATCCATAGGTCTATAGCAATGTTTTTCACATCAGAGTAAAAACTTCTCTATAAAACAATACAGCTCTTCTCATTTCTTTTCCACTTTGGTCAAAATTACATGTTTATCACTTCTTTCTCAGATCATACATAAGAAATATTTCTAGAATTATTAACTGCAATTTGAATGGTATAATCATCTGAGAATGTGAATTGCAGCATACCAGGAAAAAAGAGAAAAAAACTAAACTGGCTGGCTGGTTAATCTGCAACTTTGGATAAACCAACCTGTTTCTGGGTAGCATGCTATTCTGGTCAGTTTTCTGTCAACTGGACACAAGCTAATGTTTTGTGAGAGAGGTGACTCAGTTTTAAAAAAATGCACAGATTATCTATAGACAAGTCTGTGAAACATTTTCTTCACTGAAAATTGATATGGGAAGTCTCAAGACTCCTGGGCAGGTGTCCCGTATTGTAGAAGAAAGCAGACAAGGAGAATTAAACCAGTGTGCTGCTCTCTTGGCTTGCTTCTGTTCCTGCCTCATTTTAAGTTTTTGTCCTTACTTCTCTCAGTGAAGGACTGTAACATGAAGGGGTAAGATGAAATAACCCTTTCCTCCTCCAAGTAGCTTTTGGTCATGGTTTTTACCACAGCAAAAGCAAAGTAAACTAAGTTCAGCAATTATCAGAAGGTAGTGTAATCAGGAGCTGGAGAGATGATGGCTCAGCGATTAAGAATGCTAGCTGCTCTTCCAATGGTCCTGAGTTCAATTCCCGGCAACCAAATGGTGTTTCACAACTGTCTATAATAGGAACTGATGCCTTCTTCTAGCATTCAGGTATACGTGCAGAGTACTCATTCATAAAATATTCCTTCTTCTAGCATTCAGGTATACGTGCAGAGTACTCATTGATAAAATATTTAAGTTTTTTTAAGGAAAAAAAGGTATCATCAGAAGGATGTTCCTATAAGG
Source organism: Microtus oregoni (assembly GCF_018167655.1). Lineage (NCBI taxonomy): Eukaryota > Metazoa > Chordata > Mammalia > Rodentia > Cricetidae > Microtus > Microtus oregoni. The sequence continues at coordinate 4,764,586 of NW_024543091.1, read as the reverse complement.
AAACTGAAAACCAATGATTTCCACTAGACATACTATGATTAAGTACTTCTCTTATTCAGCTGGACAGTGGTGAGGTACAACTTTTAACCCTGCACTTGGGAAGCAGACAAAGGCAGTTACGAGACCAGCCTGGTCTTCACAGCAAGATCCAAGACAACCAGGGTTATACAGAGAAACCCTGTCTCAACATACCAAAAGAACTTATTATTCAACTTTTAAAAGAAAAAGATATCTCATGTCAAAGCAGCCAGTCATTAGACTTACAAAGTGAATGGAGAAAGCACTGTTAAATCTAAGTGTCCTCATCACCACAAAGAAGGCATCACTAACTTATTATTTGAACCATCTGATGCCCTTAGCACTACACAGTAAAGAGTCTACTGTTACTCCAAGCGTATATTACATAGTGACCCATATATTGGGAAGAAATATTACCTAATCCAGGAAACTGTTTGGGATAGCTTTATTTTTTTAAACTTTTATACAAGTATATAATACACATTGGGTATATTTCTCCCCAGGCCCCTACCTGACATTCTCTCATCCAGACTCCTTTTAGTCCCCTTTGTCCCCCTTGTCAGTTTCACTTCTGGATTACATATACACATGAATTACATACCAATATAAAATCCAGTGAACTTTCAGAATGAAGTTAACTCAATAGTCATTTCAATTACTTGGTTTTCCTATGTTGACCTAAAAATGTCCTTTCCTTTAGCAAATTGATATTTATGAAAATGATGATCAATGTTCAGCATTAATATGTTTTAATTAAAATACTTCATATTCACTCTTTCCATGTGATTAGGTCAAAAATCTTTGTCAGATCAAAAGGGCTGGCTACTTCTGCTCTCTGTATTTTGCATTATAAAAGACCAGTTGAGTAGAATACAACTCTCATTTTTCTAACTATTCTAGTACTTTAAAAATTACAAAAAACATATTCACTGTTTATAAGCCTTTTCATAAAAACTACATAATTTTAAAACTAAAAGTCTCAAAACTTCCAAATTTATAAGCTGTTATGATTTTTGAAGTATGAGTTAAATTTTATTTATCATTTTTAAAGCTAGGATACATTTTCTAAGTAACTTTTTACTATCTTCTCCACAAAAAAACATCTTGGTGCCAACTATTTTTCAAAACTTAATCTTTTTTTTTTTGTAAAGACTAAAAGATTTACTAACAAATGTAGAAAACTCTACCTATAAGGTAAATTTGTCCAAGAATTTATCTTCAGAAAATAGGAGACAAACTAATCAGGTCCGGGTCTCCAGATTCCAACAATTTATAGTATTGTTTCCTTCTCAAAACTTTAGTTTTCCCCAGTAATCACACAAGCTTAAGCATTAAAAATTTAATAGAATCTATAAATCAAATTTTCTAAGTTAGGTTAACTAATTTGAGAATTCTTAAATTTTCATCACTTCCTTATAAGATGCTTAACAACACAGAACCTTGCCAACATCAAAATTAATCTGGGAAGTTTACTTACTAAGTATTTGGAAACAAACATAGCATAAATGCCTGTCTTCAAGAATTCAATCAAAAGAACACATTTAGATAATTCAGTTATCTTATCAATACAGTACCTGTCAGTTAAAGAAAATGACAACACAAATATCTTCAACTTTATTCATATAAACTCTGACTGTTCTGCTTGGAAAAAAAAAAAAAAAAAAAAAAAAAAAAAAAAAAAAAACCTCTTCAGATTTCTCCATACAGCAAAGCAGGAGTGCTCAATTCAGAGCAACACCTTGAGTTTTTAAAATTAAATATTTGCTATGTACAATAAATTCTCTCAAACATATTAATATTAGAGTACAATTTAAAACTCAAATTTATGAATCTGATAAAGATACCCCCTCATGAAAAGGGGGAAAATCCTTAAACTGCTATTATTAAAAGTGTCAATGTAATAATACTAACAAACAGGCAGTTTCATTTTTAGCTGTTTCAGCTTTCAGTACTCAAGATAACTAAAGCACCTGACATGTAGAGATAGATGGAAGTTTCAGACAAGTGCTTCATCAAGTTGCCTACAAACTAGTGTTTCTGCACTCCAAAAGTAAACCAGAGTCAACCAATCCCGCTCACAGGAGTTACTTTGTGCATTGTTGCACTATACCCTTTCCTAAGTCATATACATGCTCTCCATTCATGACAGAAACCCAGGACGTCATACCAACTGTGGCAGAACCAATGCATTCTTTGGTACTGCCTCTATAACATGCTACCATCACCTGTAATGCCATGAATAACTGATACAATAAATCCCATTACAGTTTCTACACCACCACACAGTTCTACAGCCTTTACATTGTCACTGTGGCTGCCAAGAGCAAACCAAACCCTACACCCATTACTACTCCCAGCCTTTTAAGGTGGATTTGTCATTATTAGGCCATTTTAGAGATTAGCAAATGGATGCATTTGATACTCCTCTGTCTCAGTTATATGAACAGTTAGGAAAGGAACAATTCCAATATTCCTCTATGTCCACCTCACTTGGCAATGTATTAAGAATCTAATATGGATTCATTTAATTTAAAAATTTATAGGGCTTGGGGATAAAGTTGATTAATTGCTTGGGTTTGGTGCAGAGAACCCTTGTTAAAAAAATATTAGGTAACCACACTTGTAATTAATTCTAGCTCTGAAAAGACAAACAGGTAGATGGATCCCTGGTACATGCTAGACAGCCTGAGGACCACCATGTCAAGGTAGTCCTGACATTCACAATCACACATGCATAAAAACCCACACTCAACAAGTACACACATAAATTTTATAAATGAATCCAATTCTTTTAAAAATGATACCAAGTACCAAGAGAATAACTGTATACATAAAAAAAGATGAAGTTTTGGTCCTTCATCACATACTATTTTCCTTTTTTACCTAACACATTTCATCCCTAATTATAACAGTAAATCATTTTAAAAGTCCAATTTCATGAACTATCAAGCTAAGCTTATTATTTAATTCAAACTCTTAAAAGGGGGCAACTAAAATTCATTATGCACATGTATGAAAACTGTCAAAGAATTTAAAAATGAAGGGAAAAACCCACGAAAGCCTTGTAATGCTACCAACACATATGTACCTCTTCATATGCTCTCTTTCAACCTGGAAAAGATTTATACAAATCTCAAAGTATCTTAATACAGACCAGAAATTTCTAGTTTAACACTCGACTATGCTAGCACTTTCTTTAAGCTAACCTCTAAGTTTAATTCCACGATACTCACTTTAATCAGCATACTCTAAGTACTGTATACTTAAGACATATACTTAAGTAAATTCTATTCAGGACCCTCTATTCATCTCTAAATCTGAAGCTACCAATAACTTACTTAAAAAGTGAAAAAACACAGTAGTTACATAGTAATAAAGAGGTGGTTTACAATTCAGCTACTATCTCAGAAATCTTCATCTTTACAAGAAGAAATGGTATTATAATAACTCAGTCGTCAACCTGACACACCTGGGAAGAGGAACGGCTTTCATCAAAGCATCCTGAGACCATGTATTGATGAGGGTCTAGCTCACTGTAGGTAGGCCCAGCCTAAACTGTGTAAGAAAAGTCGCTAAGCAAACCAGGGAATAAGTCAATATGCAGCATCTTCCAAGGCCTCTTCTTTAGTTTCTGCCTCCAGGTCTTTGACATGAATTCCTCCAAGTTCCCTCAGGGATGGATAGTGACCTGGGAGTTCTAGGATGAAATAACCCTTTCCTCCCCACATTGCTTTTTTTTTCCTTGCAGAGTTTTATCACAGCAACAGAACCCAAAGTAGGATGACCACCAAAGAATAGTACTATGGAAAGCATTTATTCAGTTTCCAAACCGGCATCATTTCTATAGGTTAATTTTTTCATTATAAAAAACTAAACTCCAAACATAAATGCTAAGAACTTAAAAACAATGTACTGCTATTTCTAACTCAAAACTTAGTTTTAGTTACTTTTCAGTCCATGCTTTCATATATGGTTACAAATAACCAAGGCGAGAGAAATTAGTTTTCCCATATCACCAGGTTTCAGACAACAAACCATATCTCCTAACTTCTAATCTTCCACCTTGAGAAAAAGATACCTAGTAAGATGCAATCAGTTTAAGGAAAGAAAGTGATTATTTTTTTAAAGCAAAAAAATTACATCATTTTATTAAATTAGCAAAACTTTAACTCAACTGAAAAAAGAAGTAACTTTAAGAAGTAATGTAATCAAAGCATCCCAAGTCTAGTGAAAATACTTTAATAATCTACGTTAATATCTGATAAAAGAGCAATCATGACTAATTAAGGAGGCAATGGGGAAGCAAAACTAAAGAACCAACAAATTCAAATACTGAGTTAGGAAATGAGCCTATAACCCCAACACTTGGGAAGCTGACGCAGGCCAACCTGAGGTAAGTGAAATCCCATAGTAAAAAGCTGAGAACACTGTCCAAAACATAGACCTCTTACTCTACAAAATGTGAACGGACTGAAGATGTAGCTAGCTCAATCTGTGAAGTGCTCAGCAAACATGCACAAAGCTCCTTGGTTCATTTCCTTGCACTGCATAAACCACTCTATAATCCCAGCATTCTGGGAGTGCAAGCAGAAACATCAGAAAAATCAAGGTCAACCTCAGTTACAACAGGGAGAGTTAGTTCAAGGCCAGCCTATCTTAAAAAATAAATACTTTTTTGTCTTAATACTTGGCTTCATTTAAAAGAATTCTGATGAATACTTGAAAAATGTCCTTTACCTTAAAAAAAAATTATAGGTTAAAAAATATAAACTCTGAATAAACTTAAATCAGACCTCAAAACAATTTTAATATCCTATCAAATTCCATTCACTTTTAAAATATTTTAAGTGTTCAACCAGATAATAATCTATCACATTCTTTTAACAGCAAAGACAAAATTCTCAGTTCTTGAGAATTGCCTTTTTCAATCATATATACATATACACACATACATGTATGAATTTTACTTTTTTAACTTATAAAACTGCACTAAACACTTCATTTTCTTCTGGATCAAAGCTGATTCCAATGTAATTCCAATCAATGTATTCCAAGTAATGCTGATCAATACTTATTTTCAAACTCAAGTACAAACGTACATCTTTTTCCTAAAGACTGTCTAGAAAATTCCAATTTCACATGAATTTTTCCACTTAAAATACTGCTCAGCTCATCGGTTAATACATCAACAAACCATTTCCATGTACAAGTATAAACTATTGAAACTACATTTTCACACACCAGATAATTTTAAGGCAATTTTTGTTAGTTCAATTTGATGCATACAAAAAGTAAAACTTTAGGTTATAAATTATGAAATTAAGATAAAATATGCAAGAGACTTTGCATGTGTTTATTAAAACAGAAAATTTCCTGATCTACTAATGTGCTCAGAAACCTGGCAACCAAAATATTCTTAAGGCTAATTTAAACTGCAATTCCAGTGAGATGAACACAGCCATATTCTCACACATCTCAGCAATGGGACTGATGGATACACAAGTACTTTAAAGGGTACCTTGCACTCAGCAGTTTTATGCTGAGTAAATAAAAGAGAACAAGAATCAACTCCAAGTTCCAGTTAAGAGTTTTTACCTGTCTTTAGAGTGAAGCCATGGTGATTGTTGAGATAAAAAACTCTTCAGCAAGAAAAACCACCTTCGTACAAAGCATGTGGCTTTTCATAAATAACACACTAACAAAAGACAATTTAAGAAACCTGAAAAACTATGAATATTTCATTTTACTATTTGAGCCGATGAGAACCCTCTCTAAAATTAAATTAGGTCTAAATCTAAATCTGCATTGGTGTTTTCACCAGAAAAACAAAATGATATTCCCATACCGATTAGCCACTCCCATTATTCAGTCAAACACTATTAGTAGCTTTGGTCAAAAATCTAAGACACTTAAAATTAAAAGGACAGCAATTTGTAGTGACTTGGAATTTGTGGGCTTTTTAAAAGAAAGAAAAAAACGAGTTTGGTAAAACACATCGTATCTTTTTGACAGTATTTTTAGAGTTGATTTTTCTTAAACAGCAAGGAAGACATGGAAATATACTGAAGATTTTTGTCAAAAAAAGTATTTAACTTAAAATATTGCAAGTAGTAAACCTTGGAGTTTACTTCAAATACCAATCACTTTAGGATTGGCCCAAGTATTGACTGAACTACCCTAAATCGCTGCTTGAACTTTAGGCATGGACACAAAACAGTCTCCCCTCGGTTTTCTTAAGCCTAAACAATCCCGCAGTCATCAATGGTTTATATTAAATCATAATACATGCAAACAAAAGCTATGCGAATCCTATTCAAAACCACACAAAAGCTACGAGAATCAGGTTATGCCATCACCTCACCTAAGACAGTCATTCTCAACTACTAAAAAACTGCCTACTCACGACAGCCCTGACAACACAAGTGACCGCAACTACCTCGAGCAGACACAGGCGGCTCAGAACATTTTCTCAACGTATCGTCTAAATTTCAGCTGCTCGATGGCCCCTGTTATAATTGACTATTCAACACGTTAGTACAAACGACGTCAATCAGTGTACACAGAGGATGCTGCGGAAACCACAGCTCCTTTAAAGTAAACTAGCACCAAGACTTTCCTTTCCATTCACAATACTCAAGAGATAGCTCCATTTTGTGGGGGCAATTTTTTTTTTACAATTATTGCCTTGCAAAACCCACCAACTATTTTAAAAAGTAATTTTTCAAGGAATTAAAACATCTCAATATAAACAAAAAAATGAAGACCCAAGGTCCAGCCCACGGCAACTTATGTAGATAAAAATCAAACTCTTCAATGCCCTCCATTACTGAGTTTTTAATAAAAGAAGGGAATATACCCCAAGAATCAGCAAAATTAGAAAACGCATTTTAAAACTTCTAAATTTATACTTCGGCAGCTATGGTTTTGTAAATGCAAAATATGCCGCCGGGAAGGTAAGACCAAGTATCTTATCTGAACGCCTCCAACCGAAAAAAAAAAGAAGATAAAAATAAATAAAATCTACGTCTAGATCTACGAAAAGCAAAAGGAAGAGGAGAAGGAGGAAAGAAAAAGGGAAAAATCTTGCCAAGGTTCGTCCGTTGCCTGAATGGCCTCCTTGTGAAATGCTAATGCCACTTCGGAGCAGTTAGTCAGTCACTAGCTATTGTGTGGGTCTGGAGAAAGCTGAGCCGGCCGCGCGTGCAGAGCAAGCGAGGAGCTGGCGAGCGCGCTCTCCAGGCTTGCGCCGCTCCCGCTGCCGCCGCCGCCGCCGCCTCGCGCGCGCGCCCGCCCGCCCGCGCCCGCCCGCCCGCACGGACGCGCGCGCCGGCCCCTCCTCCTCCGGCCTTGCACTGCACAACACTCATGACGTATCTTTATTTCTAGCACATTAACAAAATATCACAAATAAATTGTCCACGGCCCCTGCGGCCCCGGGGCGTCCGCACCCCCAGCCGCCGCCCCCCGCAGCCCCCGCTCCTGCCTCCCAACCCTCCCCGTGGCCTTTGCAGCTTTCCCGTTCCGAGGCCAAGTTTTTGTCTCTGTAAAAAATTGCGGGAAATTCAATTTTTATTCGACTCGGGGAAAAGTTTCTTTGCTGTGAGCTGGGAATGTCTCACCAGATTCTGGTAGGTCCTGGGGTGCTCCTTCCCAGTCCAGTCGGTGCGCCGGGGCAGCAGCTGCGGGGACAGGACGCCCGGTGAGCGCGGCCCCCGGCCCGGCCCGCGCCGCTCCCCTCCCCAGCCCGGCCCGCGCCCCGCCGGGGACCCCCGCGCCCCGCGCCCCTCGCCCCGCTCGATGCCCGGGCTCGAGCAGCGGCCCGACCGAGGCCGTACGGCGGCGGGACGCACCGACCCGCCGCGCCCTTACCTCCTTCTCGGCCACTTCGCGGATCAGCACCTGCAACAACAAAGCGGGGACCGCTGAGCCCCGCGCCCCGGGCCGCGGCAACGCCGCCGCCGCCGCCCTCCCCCACGCCCGCGGGCGGCCACCGCGAGCGCCCGCCCGCCCGGCCCGCGACGCGCGCCGCCTACCTGAGCCGCCTGCTGACAGGGTCCATCTTCCAGGAACCGGGCGATGAGGAAGTAGAGCTCTGCGCGGGAGAGAGGGACGGGGAGACACGGGCTGAGCGGCCGCGGGGGGCGGGGGCCCGCGGGCGAGTCCGCCCGGCGCGGCGGCCCCGCAGCGCCCGACTTACCCGATCGCAGCTCCGAGAGGCCTTTCCTCTCACGAGACATGTTTGCGGGTCACTTCGGGGCCGCCGGCGGGACAGCCCGCCGCCGAGGGGAAGCGGGGACGGTGCCGCCGCCTGCCCTGTAGCTGTCAGTGTGTGCTCACGAGCCGAGCCTCGGCTCCACCATTCAAGCAACGGCGGCGGAGGCGGAGGAGGAGGAGGAGGAGGAAACAACAACTCTCAGGCAGCGGCCCGGGCTGCGGCCGCCTCCGCCGGGATCCCTCCGCCACAGAAAGGAGTCCGCGCCTTCGCGGCCCGCACTCGCCGCCCCCGCCCCCCGCGGGAAAAGGAGTGCCTCGGCCTAGGCCTAACGCCCGCGCTGACACCCCTCCGGGCGGCCCGGGCCGCGACTTATTTCTCTATTGGCAGCCCGAGAAGATGCCGGAGCCGAAACAGCGGGCTGCTTGGCAGGCGCTTTCTCTAAGGAGGCCGCCCGCGGGAGGGAGGAAGGGAGGGAGGGAAGGAGGGGGCCGGCACGGCTGCGCGGAGGAATCTGACGCACACGGAGCCGCAGCACAGGCTCTATTCAGCGGCGCTGGCTGGGCTGAGATGGAAGTTAGTTTCTATGTAGCAGAAATAGGAAACAAATGAAGCAAAACTGCCCAAAGAGGGGAAATGCCGGGAGGATGGGGCTCACTCTCACGCACGCACAGAGACACTCAGGGAGCACTCTCACTCTGGGCCAAGTCGGGATCGCGCCGCCCTGCCCGACTTGAACGCTAGTGTTTGCTTTCTGTCTTGCCATGTGCATGTGTATAAATGCTGCGGATTGGCATCTGTGTAAGTCTTGTCCTGCAATATTTCTGCAGCCTGTGCAAGTGTTGTGTAATTTATTGGAGTGCCGTGGATTGCAATAGAGATTCGGGCTGCTTTTTTTTTTTTTTGTGAGGCACTTGCGTTTTGCAAACCCGTTATTTCCCGAAGCCACCTCTGCATATTTCTTTTATTACGACCATTGCCTGAAGCGTTCGATTTTTTTAAAAAAATGTTTTTGTTTTGTTAAACGGACAAGAGGAACTCCAGATTTGTACTTCAGACCATCTTTTCCCCCTTATTACAAAAAGGCTAGTGATGGCTAATTAGGGATTTGGGAGTGAAGAACCCTAAAGCTTTTTAAAGTGTTTACAAGAAGGGCTAATATAAACCTGAGGAAAAGGAAAGGACGCTAGCTAATACTTATCTCTAACTGATATGGAGGTAAATTACTGACCGGTCGATAACCCACCGAAGGTTATTGAAAGAGAATATTATAGTTTAGCCAAGGTGATTAGTGATTAAATAATTTAAATTATCTGTGTATCTTGCAGTTGACTTCGTCATGCTAATTAATGGCTTCTAATTTGAGGTGTAAACCATTCCTCTTTACAGTTAATCACGGGAGGACTTCTTTAAAACAGACGAAAAGCAGAAACAAAAACCTTTCGTAAATCAGAATGTAATTACTGGTTTTATATGATAAATCGTTCATCTTTGTTTTGCTGATGAGGATAGGGGCCTTGTGATTTTTAAAACGAATATGGGTGAAATTAATGGAAACAATGGAAAATGCCATTTGTTAGAAAACAAGGACACCAAGTGATATTTATCTCCAGATGATTTAAGCACTTTCCAAAAAGACTCTGAGAGTTCAATTTTTTTTTTAAGGTTGGCATTTTAAGGAGAATTAGGATAGCCATTCTTTTGTTAATCTTTAACAAAAGATCCTCTTTGAAATTTTTAGATAATAAGCTGCATTTTTATGGGTCTGATTTTAAAAGGTAATTTGCGAGATAAGGACCAAGAAGCTGGGTTGTGGTTTTCCCGGATTGTTTCCTCCAGCCTCGCACCCTCCTAACTCCTTGCCTTCCTGGTGGGAAATGCTGCAGCTGCCTTGGGCTGCACTGCAAGAGTGCACTGAAAGCTCAGAAATTCTCACACGTGTAAGCAAGAGGGAACAACCTCCACCCCTTCGGAATAATGGGATAGAGAATTGCCTTTTGTAACTCAATAAAATAGAAATGAGAGGTTACCATGATTGGTCCTATCACTGCCTTGCTTCCAGAACAACTGCTTGCAAACTGGCATGGCTATTCTCAGATTCTAAAATGTTTGCTTCTTTAAAAGCGTTTTATTCTTACAGTAATAGGTAAAATAGCTTGCTTCTAGATGGTTAGGCGTAAGAACATTTTATATGCCTTTTGCAATTGTATTTATTTATATGGCTGATGCTGTTTTATCTTCTTAACATGTGTTATGTTCTTCAGATAATTGTGATAGTCCATTGGGAAGGTCTTTAAATCAGCAGATTTTGAGAATTAGAAATTTTACTTGAAGTTTTCTGGTTCTGAATGCATACACTAACCTAATTCTTACTCTTACGTTTCTTTTTATCCTTGTGAAATAAAGTCAAATTTCGAACGTAATGTAAAATTTCTCTAGATAAAGTTTTCTGTGTATTTCTTTTATGTCTTTGGGTGATATGCAAAGCTATCATGATTATATCATGTATGCTTCTCAAGCAGAAGCCTTGGGAGGTTTTCATGAGACTAAAATCAGAAACAAAAAACTTGTTTAAGAACAGCCTGCATCTGTCTGAATATGATATTCCTATCATTTTGACTAACCTTTGACAATGTTTTAGTTTCTTTTTAAAATACTTAGTTTGAAAACAGTGTAAGCTTGCCTTTAATCTAATTTCTATCAATGCTTTGTATTAAAAATACAGAATACAAAAATTAAAATTCTTTTCTCCCATTCTCTCAGTCCAATAAAGTATTGTTTTTCCTCTGGATGTGAAATTGCATCCTGCTAAGTCCATTAATTTTTTTTGAAAAAAAAAATAAAAACAAGACCACTTCACATAAGTTTCTTTAACATCAAACATAAATCATTTCAGTTAACTGGAGTTTGCAATGCCATTTATTTTCACATATGTGTGCAAAATGTCTATGCTTATCAAATAGTTCTCATTTAGAAATCCTGTGTTTTGCTCCCAAGGCAGAGGTGTGTACAGTTATTTTCACAGGCAATCTGTTTCTTTATAAAGATAGTTTAGATTTGACCCATACCCCGTTATGTTTTTATTTACTTCATGGACCTCAGAAGTGTCATGAAGAAAAATAAAGCTCTTCATGAATTTTAACTATGAAGGTGAACAAAAAAAAGCACAAAACAAAATTCATAAAACAAAGGAACAAACAAAACTGAAAGAAAGAAGTCTTGGAAAACTGAAACTAATTTTTGTATGATAGGAATAAACTTCTTTAAAGTAGCTATGGCATTCCATACTGCACCCTTGGCATCACACAAACAAAGCTGTGTTGCTCTTGATAAGCAATAATTCTTTTTTTAACATCTGCCTTTTAAGTCATCTCTAGACTAATATTAATACTAATTACAGTTCTGTTACCTTTATGAAATTTGACTTGTCTTCTAAAACTCATGGATTTGGTGTGTTACCTTGTATGTTAAGTTATGTTTCTGTACTGGTGTTATGTTACCTTTATGGGTTTTGTTGGGACTATTACATTGTTTTGTTATTTTGTAATGCTGGGTGTTGAACCCAGGTTCTTGCTCATGTTACACAGGCAATCTACCATTGAGCTATATATTCTCCAGTCATTTGCTGCTTTCATAGCAAAAGGCTTCACCCAATGAATAAAAAAGTAGAAAGCATCCTTCTCCAAATAATACCTTTTTAAAAACATTTGCCCTGAAGAACAAAATTTACATCATGCTATGAGAAGGGCGTTGTCTAATAAACCACACTCCTGTGGCTTGCTCTCCACCACTGTGTGTCTCTGCCATGGCTGTCTTTCTCTTCTCATTTACATCCCTATGTCTCCGCAAAGTGTTAATGTCAAATCTGACGTTCATGGGCAGCTACAGTACAGTATTCTGGTGCCTTTAGAAATAACGGGGTTAATTTACTTTAATAAACCACCCATCATTTAATAAGGTTTTTGGTATTTAATGTTATTTAATGGTTCTCCTTTATTAGATCAATGAAAGAGCTTTTTACATAAATTGTAGCACATTTCCTTATAATGTGTAACAAAAATTAACTAGATTCCAACAATCATATATTCCCACCCCAAGTTTAACATTAGTAAATCATTCAAGCTTTTTTCCTCCAAATTAAATGATCCTGTTAGTTTACAATTTGTACATGTTAATTTATAAAATAAGTACATATTTATTCATGGATAAATTTACACATATTTTTTTAAAAATCACTTTATGACAGTAGAGTTGGCTATTACAAAAGAAAAACAGTTTTAGAACATATTTCTCTAAGAGTCGAAGCAGCACAGTGAATGAAGTTAAAAAGGCTGCTCCGGGGAAGAAAACATAAATCTGCAGGCTTCTTCTATCCTACAAAGTGCTTGATGGACAGGGAGTGGGCTGGACTCACAGAGATCAGTGGGAAAAGAAGATGGGGAAGAGGATGCCAAGGCTCCCAGAAGTTGCTGCTGGAGGTATTCTAAATGGAACATTTTATTATTAATGTGATATTTAAGATAGAATTGCAGGACAGGAGTTAATCATCTCTTGCCTTTATATGTACTTACTTCTTAAACTTCAAGACTCCCAAAGAATGAAAATCAATTTAGATATGGAAAGGGAAGGGAGGGAGGCTTATCTAACAAATACTGAGAAATTTTCTCATGAGAAAAATGCTAGGATTCAAAGGAATAAGAGCTAAACTTTCAGATTGCTAGTAGAAGTCAAATCCAACTCAAGATTGAGAATTAAATTAGTTCTAATGATGTTTAAAGATGTGACTGACATTAGATTTAACCCATTTGGTAATCTAAATGTTCTTCCCAATCTCATAGTTAGGAAATCCTAGAAAATAGGAGGCCTAGCAATAACCTATCTGTAAATTGTGTTTATTTTTCTATATATGCCTATATTTTGCAAAGACTGAAATATAATTGGCTAACACACACTAGGATATCCATCAGACCCTTACAGAATAATACCAACATTATACTAGGGAGATATGTGTGCTGAAGTTTATGTAAAGCTTATAATTAGATTCTGGGATTACAAATCCTATTACTTTCATAATTCTCATGCTTACATTCAGGTGTGGAAAAGCCGTACTGCAAGCGAGTGATTTTTAGACAAACAGGCTTTCCACAAGACACTGTAGTAAGGACACAGTGTGGTTTACCTTCAACAGTTCTTACATGTTGGATCACTGGGCATCCCTGGGGGACAATCTTACTAGTATTGAGAAAGAAGAATCACATGAGAAGGAAGAAATAGTATAACAACATTATTTTGTTGTTATTGTTCTACCACTCCTATCCTGGCTTAGCGTGACTTCTTGACTTTTAAAAATTATTTTTAAGAAAATCAAAATGGACAATTTCCATTCTTCCAAACTCTCATTTTTTCCCCCTTCATTCCCTGGCTTTTCATGTCACACTGCATGCTTTTTTTAGTCAGTCTTGGGTTTCTTGATAAGTTGATGCTTCAAATTTTCACCTTCCCCAACACTCATACATTTTCAGTCATTTTCACAATATCTAAAAGTTTCCTCCTCCTCCATCACTGAGACTTGAGTTTCTAATGGGAAATCCAGTATGAGAAGGAAGATCCTTAATCAACTCAAAAATAATTTCCATTTGATGTGGTTGGTTTGGATCTACTGTAAGAACTCTTTATATATATATACATACATATACAGATGAATCTAGTCACTGCATTTTAAATTCGAGTCTATCAAACATTAAAATTTTCAACATCTCTAACTTTAACTGTTCTGGTTATTAAAGGAAAGGCTGGAAATCATTATAAAAAAAATTAGGAAAGCAAGGCCTTTTGCTCTCTCCCTTCATCCCTCCTTTTCTTCCTCTTTTTTCCTTCCTTTCTCTATTTTTCCATAAACATAAACAAATGAAGTCTAAACAGGGGTTTTTTGCTTGTGCAATATGTGTATATTTTTATATTACTTTTTTCAATGTTTTGACCAAGTCAAGATAAACAAGGCCTCTTCAGATATTAGATTTTATTCAGAGAAATTAGTGAATTTTTAAATATTATTTTTGCTTCTCTCCAATTCTTAGATTTTGATGCTTCTAGCATTTACAAAGGCTTGAATTTATTTATGACTAATATTGCCTAACTTCACCTCTTTACAAAATTTAAATAAGGAAATGCGTTTGATTATTAGGTTCAGGTCCCATACTAGTTTAAATTTTAAAAAGTAATTTATGTTATAAACTTGGGAAATCTGCTATTGCTCAATTGTAAAGATATTTTCTTCCAATAACTATTACCAAACACTTTTCTTTTATTAGGATAATTATTAAAGATTGTTTATTCCTTTGGTCATCTGATTCTTTTCCTTTCTGTTGTTTGTTTAGTTATTTTATTTTATTACTAAACTATTTCAATAGAACTTTACTTTTTAAAAGTAAAAAAACGAATAGGAGTATTGATTACAGGTTCTGGTAGCGTATATTACTTCTGTGAAGATGTATTTCTTTTTCTGAACAAAAGTGGGTTGACATGGAAACCCCAAGTCCATCTCTAGCATCTGCCCTTGCCCCTGTCTGCCTCACTTCATACAATAGTATCCTCATTGCAAAGTCTTACTTTCTGTGTACTAGCTGAAGAAACATCATTTAAATGTCAGTTTGCAGTTTGGGCCCTCATTATCCACCTTTCCCCAATACACAAGGTGCGCAGATCAGCACAGATGGTCTGGAGGCTGAGTCAATGTGGGGCACCAGCATCCCCATCTAAGGGTGATACCTGCAAAGCAAAGGTTTTGCTGGTGGTCTGGCCTGTCTCCCTCAGTGATCAATTATTAAAATCAGGCTGTATTTAGCAGCAGTAACTCAATTGATTGCATGGACTGCAGGAGATATGAATCAGTGGCTCTATATATCTCTTCAGTTTAGCTTTAGAGTATTCAGAGACCTGAAATAGAAGCAACGGATATACTTATTACATTCATCTATGTTTTTATGTGTTAACCTAATTAAGCACTAAAATATAACTTTCAGAAGTCCAGGAAAAGATATTTTCACAAATTTTAGGAAATAATCACCTAAGTACAGTATGGACTCCTGGACTGCTTTACAAGACTTCCTGAAGTGAGGGTAGAGTTTTCATCTTTGAAAATTAACTAATTTTTGTAAGTTAGTTTTCATCATTCAACGAGATGTGGAGAGCTTTTGAGCCAAAAGGTCCTATAACCATGCTAAGATTAACACTTATAAACTAGAGTTGAAGTCTCATCCACACTGACAGGTGGATGGGAGGACACAGCAGATAATCCCTCCCAAGCCTGCAACTTGAATGTCATCCTCAGGCCCTACTCTGTAGAGAGAGAACTGATGCCTGCAAGTTGTACACTGACCACTCCTTCCTCCCCCAACAAACACACTAAATAAATATACATGTAATAATTTTAAAGTTGTATTGACTACAAAAATTATAATGTGCAGGGTTTTCCTTCCTGTCTAGTTTTCAAAATCGCAAACCTACATTCTCATTTTTTTTTAAAACATTACATCTTGGGCTTAGGAGTACAGCTAGTAGAAGAGCAATTGCCTAGCATGTGCAAAGCAATAGCTTTAATGTCTAACATTGAAAAGAAGTTCAATGCTTTGGGATAATGCTCCTGTACACTGTAAAGATTTGTCACTCATTTTGGTTTAATAAAAGGCTGATTGGTCAGGAGCCAGGCAGGAAATATAGGTGGGGCAACCAGACTAGCAGAATTCTGGGAAGAGGAAAGGCAGATACAGTCACCAGCCAGATGTAGAGGACCTAAGATGAGAGTGCCTTACTGAGAAAAGGAACTAAGCCACATGGCTAAACATAGTTAAGACTTATGGGTTAACTTGCATTATAAGAGCTGGTTAGTAATAAGCCTGAGATATGCCAAACAGTTTATAATTAATATAAGATTCTGTGTGTTTCTTTGGGACAGAATGGCTGTGGGACCAGGTGGGACAGAATCTTCTGTCTACATTTTAATTCTTCCTTAAACCAGGATAATTATTCTTCTAGATATTGAGTAATTTTCAAAATCAAATTATAAAATGACTTCATTGTGAAAAACTTTCAAATACTCAAAAATAAATAGAAAACAACCAATGTACCCAATTCCCAATGTTGATAATTTTCCAAATTTTAATAACTTGGTTTTTAATGTATCTTTTCCAACTGGCTCTTCTGATTAACTGTTTTGAAGTTAATTCCATTACTCCTGAATGCAGTGTGAATACAGAAGTTAATTTCGAACTACTTACTTATTGATTGTTGGACTCAGTTATTTACTACCTCTACTAAGCATATGTTGCAGTTACATGTGACCACATTCTTCAGTCTGCTTTCAGTCCTGGAATTAACTGGACCCAAAACTAAAGGGACCCTTTAAAGAACCCTTTGATTAGAAATATAAACTGATAATCAGTGGAATCACATTTTTCAACTATTTCAGCTCTATCATCATGTTCCACGACACCTGGCCAGTCGAGATGACATGTCCTATAAAAATTCAAGGATGATGCAGGTTTTCCATAATGTTACAAGGCCCTAAAATTTCTGTGCTCAACTGGATCTCATGAACCATGATCTCTTTAATACCTTCCAAATAAACATTGAATTTTTCAAAGACGACATTCTTCTTATTATTGTTATTAATTATTTTTACAAATACTGGCTCTCTTCTAGAATTTTCACTCCAAACCAGGCCAATCATATGCAGTTTTCAAGACACATAGCGTAAGAGTTGCCTGTTTGGGAAATCTTGTTTCCTAAAGAAAGAACAAGTAAAAGCTACTAGCAATGAAGCCATGAGCAGCCCATACTCTGTGCTTCTTCATAAACTTTTTGAGTGTTTATAATCACAAAACATTCAAGTATAGTAAAGTTGTAATCGTTTTCTGGCTAACTGTATATTTGTTTTCTTTCTGTTTCTTTGACAGACACCATGACCAAAAGCATCTTAAGAAAGGGAAGTATTTATTTGACTGACACTTGCTTCATAGTCCTTCAGTGAGGAAAGCCAAGGCCAGAAGTCAAGTAGGAACTTGGAGCAGAAACTATAGAATACTGCTTGCTGTCTTGCTTGCTTGCTCACTCATGCTTGGTTAGATTCTTTATATATCCCAGGACCACATGCATAGAGAAAGCTTCTGTCCTCAATAGGCTTAGCCCTCTTACATCAATTAATATCTAAAACACCTTCATGCCAGTCTGATCTGGGCAATTTTTGCTTAAGACTTTCTTCTCAGGAGACTCTGGGCTATTTCAAATTTGACAATGAAAGCTAACACTATACTAACTGGTTTTTGTTTTGTTTTGTTTGATTTTTGGACAAGCCATGAACTTTGGGTTTCTGTATCTTCATTGTGTGCACAATTCAAAATATACAATAGCCAATAATTTGTGGCATTTTTTTCCTTGGGATATCTCTATTAAATAAATGAACCATTGTAACTTCTAGAAGTATATTAGGATGGCTTTCAACAATAACCCTAGTTTTTCATAATTTCTGAAGACTAACAGTGGCATATTGATAGTTTTCCTGTTGAGGGAAGAAAACAATAGGTAGGTTGCATTTAAAAGAAATACCAGAAAATCATGTGACATTTAGAGATCAGCTTTGCCCTTTTCCAAGTCTTTATAACAGTATTAGTTGAATATAAAATGAAGAAATGATATAACTTATAAAAGGTCACAGAATACAAAACAAGCCTAATTTAAATTAACGAACATCTTTTTCTCCCCTCATATTCTTTCTTACCACTTGACTTTATATGCCAAGTAGATTTCCTTATAACTTTTTGGAAAAGTCTTTATCCCTTCCAGTTTTCCTCTGCTACCATGTCCTCTTGTCATCCTCTTACCCAATTTATACTTCTTGTTCCATAATTTCTTTTTAACCTTTTATACCAGTGTATTCTATTTTCTTCCCTTGAAAGACTTCCCAGAAACCCTTAGTAATTTAGGAGTAATTTCCTAACTTCACTGGGTATTCCAAAGGAAACACACATATCTAAAGATTCAAAGCTAGCCTCCACAAATGAGGGAAAATGTGATATCTGTCTTTCAGGGCTTGGGTTACCTTACGAACAATGGTTGTTTCCAGCTCCATCCATTTAGCTGAGCATTTTATGATTTCTTTTATTTAAATGTTTTTATTGAGCTATATATTTTTCTCTGCCCCCTACTTTCACTCCCCTCCCCTCCTATCCTCTCCCATTGGTCCCAATGTTCACAATTTACTCTGGAGATCTTGTCTTTTTCTACTTCCTATGTAGATTAGATCCACGTATGTCACTCTTAGGGTCCTCTTTGTTGTCTAGGTTCTTTGAGATTGTGAATTGTAGGCTGATTTTTCTTTGCTTTATGTCTGAAGGCCACTTATGAGTGAGTACATATGATATTTGTAAGTCTGGGTCTAAGCCCACTCAATATAATGTTTTGGGGTACAGATCTAAAGAGAGAACTCTCAACAGAGGAATCTAAAATGGCTGAAAGACACTTAAGGAAATGCTCAACATTCTTAGTCATCAGAGAAATGCAAATCAAAACAACTCTGAGATTCCTTCTTAAACCTGTAAGAATGGCCAATCAAAAACACTGATGGCAACTTATACCGGAGAGGTCGTGGGGTAAAGAGAACACTCCTGCATTGCTGGTGCGAGTGCAAACTGGTACAGCCCTTTTGGCTATCAGTATGGCAATTTCTCAGAAAATTAGGAAATAGCCTTCCTCAAGACACAGCAATACCACTTTTGGGTATATACCCACAGGATGCTCAATCATACCACAAGGACATGCACTCAACTATGTTCATAGCAGTATTGTTTGTCATAGCCAGAACCTGAAACAACCTAAATATTCCTCGACCAAAGAATGGATAAGGAAAATGTGGTATATTTACACAATGGAATACTACACAGCAGAAAAAAATTTTAAAATTTGTGGGCAAATGGATGGATCTAGGTTTCTTTTCTCTTAATAGCTGAATAATATTCCATTGTGTAAATATATCCACATTTTCATTATCTACTCATCAGGTTGGCTAAACTATTTCCATTTCCTGGACATTGTGAATAAAGCTGAAATGGAATAAAGATAAGCGGTCATCTCAATGGTAGGATATGGGGTTTGGGGGGCACATGCCCAAGAGTGGTATAGATGGGTAATGTGACAGATCTACTTTTAGCTCTTTGAGGAACCTCCACACTGATTTCCATAGTGACTGAAGCAGTTTGTACTCCCACCAACAGTGAATAAGTGTCCCCTTTCCCTATATCAATGCTAGCATTTGTAGTTGCTTGGTTTTTGTGTTTTTATGTTTTGTTTTGTTTTTGTTTTGCCCTTAGCCATTCTGGCTGGGGAAAGGTGAAATCTAAAAGTAATTTTAATTTGCATTTCCCTAATAGCTATTGGTATTAACATTAGAAAGAATGGTTTCTCAGCCATTTGTATTTCTTTTTTGAGAACTCTATTAGTTTCATGTACTACTTTTAAGTTGGAGTGTTTGCTTTCATGATATCTATTTTTTTGTTGTTCTTTATACATTCTAAATATTAGCTCTCTGTCAGGTATATAACTAGTAAAGATTTGTCCCCATTCTGTAGGTTTCCTCTTCACTCAAGTGATATGTCCTTTGTTGTCCCAGAGCCATTGTAGTTTCATTTGTTAATTGTTGGGTTTAATGCCTTTGCTAATTGGGGTCTACTTTAGAAAGTCTTTTCCTGTGCCAATGAGCTTAATGTAAACGTATTCCCTACTAAATACAGGCTATCTGATCTTATGTTAAAGTTCTTGATCCATTCAGAGTTGAGTTTTGTTCAGGTCAGAGATAAATATTAAACTTCATTCTTCCATAAACAGCTATCTACATTAGCCAGCACCATTTGTTGAAGATGTCGTAATAATTATTCTGTCTCTTTAAGAGACAAACCACGCCTACTCCCTCCCCCATCTGCTGAGACAGGCTGATCTTCAGCTCTTCCATCCTGAGTTCTATCTCTTTTCCATCTCCCTCTGGGAGAGGCAGCTTCGGTCTCTCCCTTCTCTCTCTCTTTCTCTTCTTTCTCTCTTTCCTCTCTCTCCTTGTCTCTCTCTCCTCTCTTCTCTTCTCTTCTCTTCCCTTCCCTTCCCTTCTCTTCTCTTCTCTTCTCTTTTCTTCCCTTCTTCTCCTTTTCCCCAGTCCCTTCCATACTTCCATAACCCACTTAATAAATACCCAACCTCACTCTGCATGGCATGCCTATCCATGTCTCTGTCTCTTGCCTGCCACTGCATGTCTCCCTGTCCGGGACCAGCCATCACTAGATGATCTGCGGCCATTCCTGCCTGAGACTGGCTGCTCTCAGGGTCAACTGCCTGCTGCCATCACTTGGGGATCTGCAGCGTTTCTGCTGTCTTCTACAACCAGGGATCCGGCAGCATTTTTAATAATCCATTTCAGTTGTCTTTTCTCCAAATGAGTATTGTTGTCTTCTTTTTAAGAAATTGAGTGCACTGTAGAAGTAAGTGTTGGTCTGTATGGGTCTTAAATCTGTTTTTATGACAGCATCATGCTGTTTTCACAACTGCAGTTCTATAGTATATCTTGAAATCTAGGATACTAAGTAATTTGTCCAAACCCATTTCCTCTTTTCCGAATTTCAGTCAGCAGTGAAATCTTTCTGCTATGCTTGGTTAAAGGGTTGGTAAACAGAATCATTAAAAGAGAACTGTTAATCATGAAGCATTCAGCATGCTCTCTGCATGAGAAATGACGTCTGTTGATTTCACTAGAGGTGTGTTGGGATAACCAAAGGTTATCTGGATGAAAAAGTTGATGTTTTGACTTTTGAAATGGTTTTGGCAAAGTTATCAGAGATTATTTAAACAATCCCCCAATAGAAATCAGCCTGGAAATATGAAGCACAATTAATAAAAGCTTAGAGATTGAAATTAGGGTTCAACCTGAAGATCCAAAAAGCAAAGCAGCCAGCCACTGGCCCTTACCTTGACCTCAATCTGAAATGGCAATCCTGCCACCAGGAATCTCAGAATGAGACTGCTTCTGAGAACTGTTTCCTATCATTTTATAATCATCTCTAGGGCTGGAATTAAAGGCATGCATCATTGGGATTAAAGGCATACACCGCCTAGTTTTTATGACAACTAGTGCTATTGGTGTATGTTACCTAACTGTAAGGCTGACCAGTGTGGGTGTTTTACTTTCCTGATCCCCAGGCAAGCTTTATTATTAAAATACAGATATCACTACAGAGATGTCATGATCTGCTTAATATAACATATTGTATTCTGCCAGGCCCCTCCCCCCATGATGGACTAACTGAATGCTCTGAAACCATCAGGCAAAATAAACCAAAGGGGGAAGGGGGATATAGAGAAAGAAGATGGAGAAGAAGGGGAAGAAGGAGGAAGGGGGAAGAAGAGGAGAAGAAGGGGAAGAAGGAGGAAGGGGGAAGAAGAGGAGAAGAAGGGAGGGGGAGAACAAGGGAGAGGAAAAGAAGAAAGCATAGAGAGAAACAGGAAAGATTTGAAGAGTTAAAATAACAGACAAAAATTATATCAATGGCCTTAGAGGAATTAACCACACTTAGCATTACTTCCCCACAAATAATATAAGAATAGCGATGTTTACTTAACTTATAAGGTCATTGTGAAATCTGAATTAGATAATACTGTTTATAATAAAAAGCTAAAATTGTTAACTTAATTACAGTGAGCACTGAGAATGGTCTGACACTATTCTAAGTGTTCAATAAATGCCATTTTACTTCATCCTCACAAGACTCCATCATGAAGATGTTACTATTTCCTCACTTTAAAATCTAGTGAAGTGAGGTATAGAATGATGAAGTACCTGAGCCATGTCAAGTTAGTAACTTGGAAAGCCGAGAATCAAAGCCGGCTCCAAGAGCCCCAACTCAGCCAGTTAATCTCCTGACTCCTGTGTTAGTAGTATGTGCAAATCTCTTTCTATGTGCGGAACTAGTCACATAATAAGGGCTTAACAGGTGCTAGTTCTTACTGTTTTCATACTGTCCTCTGAAGGAGTAAAGGGTCACCTATTGACCGAAGGTCTGTCTCATGATACAGTGCTTTGTTTTCACCCAATCAACCCCACTCTAATCAACACCAAGGATGGCTGACAGTCTAGTAATTTCTTCAACAATTAGCTTCGTTTCACATTATAATTGTCATTCGCACAAGGAAATGGGATACTCCTAGGGGTCTACATGAGCTGACAGTGTTCCAGCTTTTGAAACCATTCTACTATGCTTTCCATCCAGTCAAACTGGCGCTTCTCTATTTTATCTTTGTATTAAGGAATCATACATACAAAGTAAAAATACGCAAGTATAATTTTCTGGATACTTATCAATGTATAAGCCCATACAACTACCACACAAATAAAATCATAGAAATTTGCATCACCAATAGAAAGTTCCCTCAATTTTCTAAACTTTATCTTACAGATTTATTTTACTTGTTCTTGATTTTTTAGATAGATGGATCATAGAGTCAAATATTCTTTCATGCTTGGCTTCTTTCCCCAGTTGCTCCGTTCTAAGATTCTTTCATATTGTTGGATGTAATATAGAGTTTATAACTATATATTGTTTCATAGTGTTTCACTGTATGCTTTTAGTTAGTGGCTACTTAGAATAAGATAGCTATTTTGCATGGCCAAAATCATATGATTTTTTTACTATACACAAGTGTTTTGGTTATATACATATACATACATACAGGATTGATGGGTTGGAGGTTGGACATATTTTTGACATTTGTGGATAATCCCAAATATTTTCACACCTGTTATCAGAAATTTATGAATTTCCAATTATTTCACATCCATATAGAAAAATTTAATGTGTTCAGAGTTTAATTTTAGCAATACTGTTGGTTGGTGTCTTAGTTACTCTTGCTATAATGAAACACCATGACCAAAAACAAGTTGGGGAAGAAAGGGTTTATTTGGCCTACACTTCCACATCACTGTTCATCACCAAAGGAAGAGAGGACAGGAACCTGGAGGCAGAAGCTGATACAGAGGCCATGGAGGGGTGCTACTTACTGGTTTTCTCCTCATGAATTCCTCAGCTTGTTTTCTTACAGAACCCAGGGCCACCACCCTAGGGGTGGTGGCAGCACCCATAATGGGCTAGGCTCTCCCAGTCAATCGCTAGTTAAGAAAATATTCTATAGGCTTGTCCAATCTTATGGAGGTATTTTCTCAATTAGGATTCTCTACTCCTAGATGACTTGAGCTTGTGTCTAGCTGACATAAAACTAGCTAGCACAGATGGGTAGTGGATTTTCAGTATAGTTCTAATTTGCATTTCTCTGGTGAGACAATTCCTAAATCAATTCTGAATATATATCAAATTATGTGTGTGTGTGTGTGTGTGTGTATGTGTATGAAAGACCTTGGATAGTTATGAAAATATTGAAGAATCATATGAAACTGAAAAGACTTTTACTACTATATTCATGCTGCCCTAGAGTCACCATATTTTTGTCAGTCATATTAGCCATTCAACACATTAAAAAAAATCTTTGCAATAAATAGTTCTGATGCTATTGGGTTTTTATATTAAATTTATTTTAATGGAAATGTCTAAATTTTAGCAATGAGCAACACAGCTTCTTTTTAAAGTCAAATAATATTTTTGTGGCTGTAAGACAGATAAGAAAAGAACACAGAGAACATCATCATAGATATGAAATTTAGACGTTATCAATCAAACAAGAATTTCTGAACACCAATAAAATAAGCAATTGTTAGATTAAGTAGCAATCCTCAGTTGTGAGAAAGTATATATATTTAAAACACAACTATGTAAAGAACTTATATCCAGGAACTATAGGCTTTAAAAATCTCTTAAAGATCAATTTTTTTTTAAAAAAAAAATCTCAACAGCTTAGTGAAAAGGAAGTGGTTAACATTGGTTGTCTACTTGATGCTATCTAGAATCACCTTGGGAAAAAAACTTCTAGACATGATAGTAGACATCTGGATTCAATTAGCTGAGATGGGAAGACCCACCTTAAATGTAAGTGACACGTTCCTTTCACCTGAGTGTGGCGGGATTTTGATCCATTTAGACAACAACTTTTGGGGCAGCAAGCCCTAGGTATGCTCTTGTCTGCCTATACACAAAGGAAGAGGGTCATGGCCTCTCTCTTGCTCTTGCATTCTCTTGGGTGGCGGTAGCTGAGCAGGAGGTGGAAAGAGGGAGAGGCAACTTGTGGTTGGTTGGTGCTCTTCACCTAGGGCAGAATGGTTGGACAAAGGCAGCTGGATCAGCGGTGGCATCTAATTGATTCTGTGTCAGTGTATATATAGTGTTTGTCCCTATCCTATACCTAAATAAATTCTTGAGACCCTTTAACAGACTCTCATGGTTCCATGGAAAATGCCTTGAGGACACGTGAGTGAGACCGTGGACTAAGGAGGGTCACTCCTCTCTCTGCTTCATCTCTGTGAATGCAATTTGACCAGCCACCATTTTGCCTTCACCACTATGATGTATTGAACACTGATGTTTCATGTTTTTAACTTTCTAAACAATAGAAATTCTTTTGTGTGTGTGATTTGAATTTATTTCCATGTAGGCTAAACATGTTAATAAAATCAGGATCATACCTTTCTTTCTAATCTTTCCTTTAATTTCTTTTTCTTAGTTTAAGCTTCAGCAAAGCATGGGATAAAAATACTGGAGCCAACAGGCTTGTTTTTCTGTTGGTATCAAAGAAAAAAAATATTCAACCTTTCACTATTAAGTCTTATTCAAGCCTATTCCTGCTCCTTCATTTTAAAACACGAAGTTTGACTTAGGGAGTGGCTGCCTACAGGATACTTGGTCTAAGGTGTATTTGCTGCATATTCTGCCCAAAACACCAAAATGCTTAACTCAGGAAATAGTGGCTTGATGGCTCAAGTATTGAAGCAAGTAGCTGTTTTGGTTGTTCTTTGTGTGATGTTAAAGCAGTCTTTTGCCTTCTTTTCCCCTTTTTGGATTGGGGTAAATAAACTTAAGGAAAATAAACACATGTGAATTCAGTATTCACTGAGTTGCCCTCCCGGTACTATCCTATGTCTCTGTGTTTCTTTTGTATCTCTGTCTATTCTGCCTGACATTTCTTACCCACACACCCCTACACTGGAATATGTGAACACGTCATGACTGAATTGAGACAAATGTCACCCCAATGTGTGGTTTACAACAATGATCATTCATTGCCTGTGTCTTATGCTTCCTTTTTTTTTTTTTTCCTCTTTTGAGATAGGGTCTCACTATGTAATCCAGGCAGGTTGTCCTATCTCATTCTCCCAAGTGCTGAAATTGCAGATATGAGTTCAACCTGAAATCCAGCTTCTTGAAAAGCAAGGCTTCATACGTTTTACTTATTTCGGACAGTAGAGAGAATTCAGTTTCTGCTGGAAGCCCAAGGCCGTTCTTTCAGCTTGAAAACATTTATCTTACCCAGATCTGAACAACTTATCTCTCGCATACTGTAGTTAAATTTTGCTTAGTAATACCTCGGAACTTTGTCACACTTCAGTAAATGAATAAATAATAAAGTAACTTTTTTCCAGGAGGGATAACTGCAAGCTTTCTCCTGCTTTATTAGTTCAATGCTTGACTCAGAATTTTCACTGATCAACTTCATACAAGGTCTTCAGTGGAAGCTGCTGGGATCAATGTGACAGGAAGACTTGGTGTGATGAATGCATTCCCTAATTTTTAAAAGAATAATCCAAGCAAAAGACTTAACCACTCTACCCGATTCCTCTTCACCACTGCACCAGTTTTTGCATGAAACTTGGAAACCAGCCATATTCTCCTTTGACTCCATTTTTTCCACCAGTCAGAATGTCATAAAGACAGGCTTTTTAAAACTATTCAAAAAAGGGAAAAGGAGAAATTCTTCTATATGGATTTGTGTAAACTGTGTGAGTGTGTGAACTGGAAACTCAAGAACTAAAATTTGAACATTAAACAAATTTTAGATTTAACTTCGTTGAGGTGTCGGTGAGATCTGTCATCTAATATTTAGGCTTGATCATCTCCTTTGTGGTTAATGTGTACCCCCAGGCGTTTACTGCGGGCTGGCAAAGCTCTCTTCTGACCTATCTTCCAGTAAGCATTATTCCTGCTGGCAGGTAAGATATTATATTATGGGAGTTGGATAGACTTCAATGGCAGGAAAAGACTGAGCTCACAGCAGGTTCATTATACACAGAATGCTGCAACACAGTTCCTTCCAAAACAAAACAAAACAAAAAACCAAACCAAAACAACAACAACAACAAAAACACTGTGTGATTGTGTGTGTGTGTGTGTGTGTGTGTGTGTATGTGTTCTTGTGGGAATGTGCATGTGTGTATACTCCTGTGTGTGTGTATGTGCTTCTATATGCATGTATGTGTGCATGAATACACATGCAGGAGTGAAGAGTAGAAGGGGGAATATGCTCATCTCATCAGCCAAGAGGCAAAAGAGGAAAGAGGAAAGATAGATAGATAGATAGATAGATAGATAGATAGATAGATAGACCAAAGTATCATTATCCACTTCACCAGCACAGTCCCAATGACCTAAGGAACGCTTACCAAACCCCACCTCATAAATATCCACCATTTCCAAATAGCGTCACCTTAGGAGTTCAGTACTTAACATAGAAGTCTTTGGAGGACAGTCACGACCCCAAGCTATAGAAACACTCAGGGTTTGTGTTTCATGTAATAGCTTTTCAGAGTAGAGAAACAGAGCAAGAAGACAATTGTCAAAGTCCTGCAGACTGACAGCAAAGGGAAATCAGAAATCCAGACTATGTGGGGTTTTGGTTTATGTATTGCCCCATTCCCAGCCAAAGCTGATGGCATTATTACCAAAATAATCAGTCTTTTGGTAGCTTTAAGAGTATACTTCGCTGGTGTTTGTCTTATTTGTTTTTTCTTAAATTAAAAAAAATAAAAACATACTTAGATGAAGCTTCTCTTTTTATGCCTGTAAGGTATTTCTAAGAAACTAACATTTAAAAAAGACAAAATTGCTCACTCACGTGTTCAAATTTCAAGGGAAAGCAACATGGTATTGCTTTACCAGACGCCTCTACCAAATCGTGAAGCCAAGTTGATAAGGCTCGTTGTACTTTATACTAAGACTTAAGCATATTATTTATGTCATTAAAAAAATCAAACCAGAGCCTTTAAAACAACTTATGTTCATGATAGAGCCTACTTTATTTTTTCTGAATAGTTTTTTACAGAACACAATCTCTTTTAGCTTTAAAGAGTGATTTAACTTCAAGGTACACAGTGTGGCATTTTGCTGCAGGTATATGAAATGATTCTTATAAAGGGCTAATCTCCTGTCACCTCACAGTTACCGTATTATTTTCCTCGTTGTTGTGATATAATACCTGACAAAAGCCAGGTATGGTGGCCCATGTCTCTAACCCCACCACTGAGGAAGCTGAAGTAAGAGTGCCATCAGTTTAAGATCAAATTAGTCTATATAGTGAGTACCAGGCAAGCCAGTTGTGCAGAGCAAGACAGGAACAGAGGAAAGACTGGGAAGAGAAAGGACAGATGGGAGGGAGAGGGGAGAGGAGAAGATAAGGGGGAAGGGAGGGAAGGAGAGCCCAGTACCTCTTGCCTCTTGACCCCTCCCCTGCACATCCTCTGGCTGTATCTATGCTCCTCACAGGTTCTGTGTTACAGAAGTTTGTTGAGTGACTCTCCTGTGCATTGCTGGTGTCCTCTCTGAGATGTCGTTGCCTCTTCATTCACCTCTTTTATTTAACACTTGTGGGATTATTAAATGTTATACATTTACTGAATCATGTTTTCTAAAAAACTCTTCCAACCTATCTCTTCTTGTGGCCACTGCACCTAGGTGGCCATTTCTGCCCCAACATGGTCCCTTGAACATAGGAATAGGACCTGAATTCCCATTGCTTGTCTCAAAACTTGGCTTGCACCAGCACCTATAGAAGTTACCAGACTTCAGGAAAGAGAGCTACCTCTGGGGCAGACAAATCCTGGTTCAGATCCTGGCTCTGTCACTTGATGCTAGGGACAATTTCTTTTCTTACTACTAGCTTGCTGCAAAGTCAAATTGCCTACTGACTCCTTAAATGGAGTTCTAAACTACCAGGAAAAATTGACAAGATAGTCATTATTCCTCTACCCCAGGGACAGCAGGGCAGGACAGACTTCTTAATATCTGCAACCTGAAGCCAAACATCATGGCTCATGCCTCTACCCACCCCTAGAAACTGGCAGGCTGAGTCAGAAGAATTGTTTCATTTGAGGACAGCCTGGGAAACAACATGAATTCAAGGCTATCCTAGGGTCTCATAGTGAAGCCTCATCTCAATAAAGCCAAATAAGTAAATTAAGAATATGCGCCCTAAACCCAAGGAATTCAAGTATCTAGGATACATAGAAGGGAAGTTACACTGGAGTTTGCTTTGTTTTTTTTTTTTTTTTTTTTTTTTTGTTCCAGTCTAATGACTTCCTCCTCTTCTATCCCAAAGCCACATAGAATACAAATACTGATACTCTCATTGAGAGGTTCAGACACAAAGTGTTAGAAGTGAGAAAGGCAAGCGGGGCTGGCAAGAGTGAAATGGTAGCAGAAAAGGTGTTGCCTTTCAAGCTTCCACCACTTCACTATGCCCCCTGAAGAAACACAGGAGCGCCCAGGCGGCTCGGGGCTTATTACCTCAGACTATACTGGGAGAAAGTTTGTGGAGAGAAATTAAGAAGACAGAATTTCTCCGTCTCCCATTCCCCGACTAGTTAAATTTCACTAGGAGTGTTAGCTCCTCTCTAAGTCTAGGTTGCTGTGGCCACATGGAACAACAGATCCTGTGCTCTGTGTCACTGCATTCAAGTCTGGTGGGAAGAAACTGAAACTCCGGGGCATGTTGTAGTGATGAGCGGTGGGCTATGTCCCCAGCACGCGGCCGCCCACATGGCTAGCTTATTCCCCGAAATAATTACACGGAAACTGTATTCTTTTAAACACTGCCTGGCCCATTAGTTTCAGCCTCTTATTGGCTAGCTCTTACCTATTGATCTAACCCATTTCTAATAATCTGTGTAGCCCACGAGGTGGCTTACCAGGGAAGATCTTAACCTATGGCTGCCTGGAGTGGGAGAATCATGGCGACTACTGACTCGGCTTCTTTCTCCCAGCATTCTGTTCTGTTTACTCCACCCACCTAAGGGTTGGCCTATCAAATGGGCCTAGGCAGTTTCTTTATTAATTAACCAATGAAAGCAACAGATTAGAAAGAAATCACTCCCACATCATTTCCCATTTTTCTGTTTAAACAAAAAAGAAGGCTTTCATTTTAACATAGTAAAATTACATATAACAAAACAGTTATCAAGTAAGAATTACAGTTACAATATTTGTATCTATTTTATCTTTTATCATAACTAAGGAAAACTATAATTATAACTAACCATTCTTCAACTCCATCAAAGACTCCAGAAGGATAGAATATTACCTAAGCAAACAAGAAATAAAACTCTAGAAATGACAGAGACATCTCGCTGTTTGTACAGTCACCCAAAGTTCCTCTGTACCATTGGGGCATCCATCTTCGGCCTACAGGCCCACAGTATCCAGCAGACATTTCCATGAAGCAGGAAATTTCAAAGACAGTTTAGTCACTTTCTGCTGTGTCTTGCAGAATGTCTCGCAGACTCTTTCATGAGTCAGGAACCCCAAAAGACCATCTCACCTTTAGGCAAGTTCAGCAGTCCTCTCTCTGCCGGTTCTTTGTGTCCAGTTTATGCATCAGTCCAGGCAAGAGCAGTTTCTTGCCCAAATGGCTAACTCCATAAGGAGCCTCTTCAATGCCCATCTTCCTCTTGAAGTAAATTGGTGCTGCCAGGAGCAGGCATGTCTCATTGTCATGAAAACCCTAAGTTATTAAAACATTTAAAATGCCATATTCTTCAGTCTTTGAAAGATATGAAGAATGCCTATCTAACAGAAATATATCTCTATATATCTAGAAAATCTAACTAACATGACTACAAGCTTGACTATTATCGATGATTATCCATTAACAACTTATATTTCCTAATTATACATTACATTCTTAAATGAACTACACAATCACAATACCTTAATCAAGATTAGAAATATGCATATACATATAACAAAATTGACCTTAAAATCTATACCAATGCAAATTATTCATATCTATATCATATCCCCCTTTAAATGTAAAAGAACATTTATAAACAATATTTGGGAACATGGGCGCAGTTTTTTCTCTCCAAACTGCTTCCTGCTGAATGTGGGCGTTGTTAATTAGGTCTTTCATGGTATAACCTGTGTGCTAGGTTCATCTCAGTCGGCAGTTGAGCAAAATCATTTTTTGAGGGTGTTCACAGCAACCTTTCAGGAGGGCGTGGTCTATCATACCATATTGGGATAGAAGAAATCCACAGGGTCTCATCCTCTGTGAAAACAAAAGAAGACCCTTTCCAAAGCATCATATCCTTAGACCCAAATTCTGAAGTCATACCCTCATGAAATCCATTCTGGTTTAGCTTGGCAGCCCATATAATGAAATGTCTCTCTGTACTTAGCTCCTTCACAGTCAAAAATTTTAAAGAAAACACAGTGTACATAATCCAGACTCTCTGTGAATTTTCCATTTTATGTGTCTTATTTTTCTTTATTTCTTTTAATCTATAACTATCTGTACTCTGTCTCTTTAAAGACTTTACCCTTTTTTTATTTTTCCATGTTACTTTATTATATTTCAATATTATCATAAGTAAGGGGTTTGTAGAAAGTCACAGGTTTTCACTCTCTTCCCTTCAGACCCTGTGTCTCGGGCACACGAGATGGTAAGAGCACAGTCCCTGCCATGGGTGGCCCACAAAAGACGGGGTGTGCAGAGCCCACAGCTCTGGGCATGGCGGTTAGGCACCAGTCTTCAGAGCACCGTTTGAGTGACTTGCTTGCCCTTGAGTGTGCCGCTCGCTCCGATTTCCAGACAGGCTGTTTGGCTCAGGGAGCTTCTCTGACCCAGAGTTACCCAAGAAGCAGTTTCTGAGTTGTGGCTGTTGGGTCCCACAGCTGCGGGCCTCCTGACATCTGTCCAGATGTGGGTGTCCCCTGAGCTGTAGTAGCTGAAGCGTAGTCCCGAGGCGGGCAGCTCTGAGGTCCCGTGATGTCCCACCTCACCCTGCTCCCTCCCGACAGTGAGAAGAGCGGCCCCTCGGTGCCTTACCACTACTTTGAAAAGGGTCGGCTGGACGAGTGTCAGATGTACCTCTTGCATGAGCAGGCGCCACGGAGTGCCCATCGCTTCATTACCGAGAAGGCTGTGTTCTCCCGCTGGGCCAAGAATAGACCCATCGTGTTCGCCCACCCGTCCTGGAGGGCCGAGTAGTTCCTGTTGCCAGTGGCCACCAGGCCTCCGCTGGGCCTGCAATCCTTTCCAGGCCTCCACACTCCATCATGAACATTTTGTTATGACTCTGGCCTTCTGCCTGATGCCAGGTGGAACCTGGGTTCTCTGTTACCCCCACACTGCGTACACTTGGAGAAATCTTGGGCCTTGTGACTTGAAGGGGAGTCAAGAGGGTGCTGTTTATTTATTTTTATTATTTTTTCTTTTTTTCGAGTATTATTACCAATGCTGGGTCTCCTGGCGCCAAAAGATCAGGCCTCCGTGCTGGTTGGGCAGCTCGCAGACAAAGCGCCTACCCCGCTTGGTGCAGGCAGGCCACAGAAACAAAAGGCTACCCTTTTTTTTTTTAAAGGCATTAAGTTTATTCTCTCTATATATTTTTTTCTCTCTCTCAAGCCCATGTACACTCATCCAACACTGTGATTCATTTAGTGGTCTGTCTGAATCTGTCTTATTGTGAATCTGTAATTTTTTTTTACTATCCAGGAGCATTTCTTAAAATGTTAAGCAGTTCTTAAAAACTGAAGTTGCACCATGTATGGGTAATACGGTACCGCCTGTGTCCTGCCCAGTCTAAACCTTAACTGCACTGTCATTATGGTAATTACGGTAGTTCCTGCCTGAGACCAGCACAGTTCAGCAAGGCTGAGCGCTCAGTTCCTGCCTCAGAGCCATTTGGTGCCCCTGAGCCACACACAGTTCCAGGCACACAGCAGCCCATATTGCCATCAAGCAAGCCGTAGCACTTTACTCCAAATGCTCCATTCAAAAACTCTGTCTCCTGCAGGAGCCAGACAGAGATCACAATGGCGGCACAGCCCAGAAAGCTGGCATTTCAAAACAGCCAGTTTTTTTCCTGCTGCTGAGTCAGGAAAATTTCTTTGCAGCAAGCCACCCACAAACAGCCAAAAGCTGTGTTAAACTCTCTCTTCCTTTTTTTAAAAGCCCTTTCAGGTTGTTAAGTGGATTTGGTCCATCACGTTAGGCGCCACTCTGTTGTAAAGAAATCACTCCCACATCAGCATGTGGCTAGTAAACACCAAGGAGAAGCCGATATCGTCCCTATGACAGGATCAATGTAGTGCAGCATCATGTTCCTCATTTCCTACTAGATGACTAGCATCCAGTGTGCGAAGACTTTTCCCCAGGCCACATTGCTGCCGAGTGCCGGTTTCAAGACATCAGCGAAGTCTGTCTCTTGGCATTGTAGAAGGCCAAGGTCAAGAACTTGCCACGTAGGCTTGACAACCTGATCTCAGAATCTACGAAAAGAAGCTTGAATCTCTAATCTCAGCAGTCCTACCGGGAGGTGGGAGGTGGCCAGAGAACAGTAGGAGAGCAAGCCTGGGGTATGGAGACAGAAAGAAACAAGAAAGGCCTTGCCTCAATAAAGTGGAACGAGAGAACTCCTGAAAGTTGTCTTCTGACCCCAGTGAGTGCACTGAGCCATGCACAGCTTGCCCTCCCCCCCCCATGAAAAATATTAAAATAACTTGGATCTTATGGAGCATGAGAAAGAGATTCACTAAAGGTTTTCCAGCTGCAGAATGACAAAAGTTAGGAACTTAAACAAAGCCTGCTGTCTCTGTGCTCTGCTATCTCAATGACAAAAAGGTAGAAGTAGGTGATTCCAGAGAGGCGCAGGCATTGGGGACAGGTTTTGAATAATCTTGATGGGATCTAGAGCTCCACTTGGCTATCAACACCACCTACCAACCACCCTCTGTCTCTATCTAAACTCTACCTTCTAAGGAAATGAACTAAGTAGGCATCACCGATCTCGGCTAGAAAAGCCAACTGGTAAGGAGGAGAGTGCCTTGAAGTCCAGGAAGAAGAGGATCAAGTGTCTCCACAGGTGACCTGAGGTTCAAGGATTCTAAGCTGTTCAAATGGTGAAAGACTGAACTGTGACTGCCCATCACCCACATTCTGTCTGAATGCTTCAGCAGATACCAAATTGCTCTTCAACTTCTCTTAAATCCCAGGAATGTATTAGATGTCCCGTAGCCCCAGAGCACTCCACTGCTTCTGAAGGATAGAGTTGGTTTCAAGACTGGCACTGACTTCCCAGAATAGGTGGAAGGTATTCTACGGACTCATCTTCACCAATGGTCAGCTGCACCTTGGGACTGTGGAGGTCCAGACTTGCTTCAGTCTGGATATGAGGCTGGCCTCAGTGATGTCTCAAGTAGGTGTCTCAACACCATGATGCTCCCCTTTGTAACGTTTACTGAACTATATAGACACGTGCTTATTTCAAGTAGGCACATCTTTTGATTTAATTTCCTTTTTGACATTTGTCAAAGTATCTTCAGTGTAATGAGTGGTACAAGTTAGGCACACTTGAAAAGTATCTTTTGTGAGGCCAGAGAAATGGCTCAGCAGGTAGGAGCATTTGTTGTTTTTGCAGAGAGCCTAGGTTCAGTTCCCAGTGCCCACATGGTAGCTCACAACTATCGGTGGCTTTGGTTTCAGGGGATCCAACACCTTCCTCTCAGTGGGCACCAGGCATGCTTGTAATACACAGACATACATGCAAGCAAACACCCTTACATACAAAAATAAAATAAAAAAATTATAAATGTATTCTATCATCCATTCACATTCTTTAGTTTTACATGAATATTTCAGATGCAAATTATACTTAGTT
This sequence comes from Microtus oregoni, assembly GCF_018167655.1. Classification (NCBI taxonomy): domain Eukaryota; kingdom Metazoa; phylum Chordata; class Mammalia; order Rodentia; family Cricetidae; genus Microtus; species Microtus oregoni. The sequence goes on along the minus strand of NW_024543091.1, from coordinate 4,730,234 downwards.
CTTACTTTGGCAGTTTACCATTTCAAAACTTTATGCAAGAATTAAATTGTGGGGCTGGAGAGATGGCTCAGTGGTTAAGGGCATTGCCTGCTCTTCCAAAGGTCCTGAGTTCAATTCCCAGCAACCACATGGTGTGGCTCACAACCATCTGTAAAGAGGCCTCACACCCTCTTCTGGCCTTCAGGCATACAGACAGAATATTGTATACATAATAAATAAATAAATATTAAAAAAAAATAAAATATCTTAAAAAAAAGAATTAAATTGTGTGTGTGTGTGTGTGTGTGCGCGCGCACGCACGAGCGCACCGCAGTTCATTGACACAGCAGTTAAAGTGCCTTAATCTACCAAAGTGCATTTTACTGTATTATTACTATTCATGGGCAAATGTGACATGCCACCTGTGCATTCCAATAAATAAAACCAGATTCTGATTTGTACTAGCAAACCTTTTTTTTTCCTGATAAAAGACCGTCCTTTTGTATTTTCTAAACTTAGTAATCATAATATTGTCCTTCATAGCCATTGGTTAAATTTTTTCCTTGAAAGGAAACTCTCTGTGTAATATCAACATAAAATGTCAGAATGAGAAATGAAAAAAAAAAGAGTAGCAGCAATTATAGTCTCAGAAGTAATATGGGACTGTAAGACGTGCTATTGTGATGTTTTATTTATTTACGGATATAATATTAATGGCAGAGATGACACAGTTTGGTCATGCCAGCATGTGGCTTTCCTTGAATAGTGGCAGGCAGTTGGTTGCACAGGTGGCAATAACAAGTTGTAGATCATAGCATGATATAACTACTATTTTAAGATCCGTTTCTGAAACCTAAGTAGATCAAAGGAATTGAAACTGATCTGTTGGTATCAAACTACAATTTCCATGCTGCATCTCGCTAGAGCCCTAATAAACAAAAGTATCCAATTACTTTTTAAAAATTAAGTGTATTTACATAAGAAAAATTTTGGTTTACAGAAAAAGTTCATATTAACATTGACACATTAGGAAACAGTTATTCTTAAAAACAAAAATATAAAAGGTCTGGGGAAAGCCATGTATTCTTGACTTAGAACACAAGTCCTAGGCTGGCGATGGAATTCAATTAAATGGTAGATTCTAAAATTAAAAAAACTCAATGCTGTTGCCACATAGGCTAGACATCAATTAAACTTTCTATCAGTTCAATTGATGCTGGAATAAACCCAAGGGTGTATGGAGACTTGGTTAACTAACTCTGCCCGCCACTAGTTGCTTTTTAGTATACTTCCCGGGGGAAACCTCTCACAAAAACTTTGAAGAATTCTTTTTTTTTAAAATATTTTAAGGAACCTGTGGTGGTGGCACACACTTTTGATCCCAGCACTCGGGAAGCAGAGGCAGTTGGGTCTCTGTGAGTTTGAGGCTACCCAGGTCTAATAGAGCCAGAAACCCAATTCTTGAAAATTCTGCCTTGAAAAAAATTCTAAAAATTTAAATATGTAGCAAAATCTTCCCATTTTCAATCAACAATGTGCATAAATTAATGATGAACTGGAAGTTTTCATAAAGAAAAAAGTGTTAGTCATTAAACAATTCAGTTGAGCCTTCTATAATTAATTTGAAACTTTTAAAATATATATTTAAAAAAAAAGTCTAGTCATACCTAATGAACTAGTAGCAGAACATACCAGACCTGTATGTCGCAACCTACAGTCGCTTTAGGAGGTGGGGGAGGAGGAAGGAGGTAAATGAAGATTCTTTATCTTAACTGCCAATCATTTTATCTTATCAGCATAGTGACATACTTTTTCTTTCAATAGTACGTCATAACCTAAGAGTAAATATGTACACGTGATATTTAAAAATAATTCAGAATAGTATTAGGTTATTATTAGTTGTGACACCATGATAACCTGTGGCATGTCATAATCCATGCTCAAACCTTGATCTCTTCAGTTCCTTTTGACCTGACAGAATTTCTATACTTCTGAGAAATAGCAGTGTTTTCACTTTTGTTTGTTTTTTATTTCCCCTGGGCATATCCTTTTGACTAAAACCACACTTTTTTTTTATAAATTAAAAATTGCTTTTCTAAAAAGCCAGCTGGATGAATAGATATCTAGTGCTTTAATGAAAGGTTTTCATACCATAAGCAAGATCCCAATTTAGTTTCAAAATTAGCATCAGATAACCACCAAAAATATTTTTGGTATACACACATTTGCACATGGAGTGAGTGACAATGGATTCCTGCTCTCCTTGGTAAACTGATTCCCCTGGAACTGGAGTTATAGATAATTGTGAGTTGGCCAGCTTGGGTGCTGGTAGCCAAACTCAGGTCCTATGTAAGAGCGTTATAAACTGTTAAATACTGAACCAACTCCTCATACTCCATGTTTTTGTATGTTTGCTGGTTGGTTGATTTTGCAGATCAGCCATTCACTCCTGCTTTAAGCTTTCCCTCTTGACCTATTTAAATTAATTGTCCACCTGACAGATTCCTTACCTGGGTAAACTTCAGTTTTAACAGCTATTAGGTTGTACTAGAGAGCTATCAGTTCTACAACACTCAGGAAAAAGGAGAATTAAATTGGTTCTTGTAATTGAAGAAGGTGTTGAACAGTCAGATTATAAGTTAAGGAAAGATACAGTTAAGTCATGGGAAGCCAGGAAACATAGAGGAAGGCCAGTATTAGTTCTAAGGACAGAAAACTACCATTCTCTCGAAGAGGAGTGTGAGGCAGACCATTTACAGATATATCCTAAATTCCAAAAAATAAATATGTTATTTGTCAGCCATCCAGAAAAACTCTATAGCCTTGTAAGTGAGAAAATCTGAAGGTGCATGATTATGTGCGAAGGTATGGCAACAGTCACATCTTCTAAGATCTCGCCCTGCAATACTAACTCTAAACAGTCAACGGGCTCACAAAAATGCCATTAAGATAAAAATATTTTAACTCAACACAGGAATTATCTGTTCCTTTTTACCACGTCAGAAATACAAACACCCTATTCTCAGCACTCCAGATGAAGAATCAGAAGGATTTTGAGTTCTAGACAAGCCCTGGCTACATAGTAAGCTCGTGGCCAGCCTGGCCTAGAAAGTAAGACCTTGTTTCTGAACAACTAACCAACAACAATAATAACAAAATACGCACAAGTAAACGTGAATAGAAATATTTGAAATTTTTCTGTTTTGGTTTATACATAGTTGTAAAGTGGCCTAATGATACAGTCTAAGGGAGAATGAAAATGTGGGTGTGTGGTGTAGCCATTTCCTCTGATATTGAAACATTCCATTCTGCTGATAAATTCTTTAAGACAGACAGTAAATGACTCAAAATAATTTCAGGAAGTTCCTGAAATTGACAAGATTCATTAGACCCCCTCCATGCCAGAGTCTGTAATATAAGTTAAGAGACCCCCTCCAAGAAGCAGAACCAGACTGCAAAGAAGGTTCTCAACCCAGTCAAGCTGCAAAGAAGACTCTGAGACCCAACCAACTGTCTGGAAGAAGCAGAAAGCAGTCAAGCTGCTTGGAAGAGGGTTAGAGCTACTGAGGAACCTGGAAATGCAACAGGCACTCTGCAGCCTGCTGAACTGCCTGTCGGCTCTGCAGTGTAAACAACCCCTCACCCATATTCCTGTAAGTGAACCTCAGCAAAACTAATTGGTTCATCAGGTTGAACTTCGGTGGTATCCACACTTTGGTGGGTTGTGTTTCCCCAGGAAAAGTTTTGTCACACAACACAGAATGAATGATTCCTGACTTTCAGCATTTTGTTAACAAATATCTAAAACACCAGAATAGCTGTGAAATTTTGCCATAGGAGAAAAAGGAAGAAAATCCAAGCAAATTATAAGAGCAAATATTCTTCAAAAAGATTAAATTGGTGGTATGGGGGCAGAGAAGGCAAGTGGAAATTATTTGGGAACACATTTATAAATCAGATCTGTTTATGTCATCAGAACAAGGAGAATACAGAAATCAGAGTTCATACAGTTTGTTACACTTTCATCATAATGTCCATATCAATCCTATGATTGCTATATGGTCATGTGACTGCCAGTGGCAAAGCTAGAGTCTAAATGCATGTTTTCTGGCTGCAAAGTGCGCTCTTTCTCTTACTGCATACTGTCTTCCGTTCAGGCCTTTGTTCATATACTTCCTATGTGCTTAGAAAGAGACCCTCTACCTCCAGCACCTAGTGGCTAAGTGACCACAGGCAAACCACCTTAATCCTTTTAGGTTCATATTACTTACCCATGCAGAGGAAACATGATATCCTTATGTCATTACTGAGATGTTGGAAGGTTAAATAAGGCGATGTTCTATAAGAGTAACTTTTATACATACAAGCCATTGTTGCTAAAACTTATAAAGAAAAATGTTGACAAGATTGCAGAAGTCAATAGATGTTATCTTTGAGGACTAGTAGGAATCTCAGCTGGAAATAATTGCCTTCTGAACTAGACATACTCTGGACCATTGTTGAATCATGTTATAAACAGCCAGTTCATGTCTCCTCATCTTGCCAAAGTGAAGTAGATAAATTCAGAGTAGACTGATAATATGGTTAATGTTTTGAGCAGATTAAGACCCATAAGAAAAGATGGACTGAATTCATTAGTATGGAACCCATAACTGTCTCTTAATGCATAAATAATTATAAGAAAAAGATAGATCAGGGTGGTGGTTTGAGAATGTTCTCCATAGGCTTGTGTATTTGAACAGTTGGGTGCACTCTAGGGGGATGTTTAGGGGGTGTGGCCTTGTTGGAGGAAGTACCTCACAGGAGCCAGGCCTTGAAAAGTTGTGCCGTTTCTAATTGTTCTCTCTCTGTTTCGTTCTTGCCGTTTGTGGATGTGAGCTCTCACCTTCCTGCCCCAGTGGCCATGTCTCCCACTTACCGCCACGCTGTCTCTACCATTACCCATCTAACCCTCATGGAACGGTAAGCCACATAAACTCTTCTTTCTCGCTGTTGCCTTGGTCAGGGCATTTAATCACTGCAACAGAAAAGAAACTTATGTAACTATTTTTGTTCCTGTTCTTTGAAAAGTAACCTGAAACTTACTATGGAAATACAGTATGGATGTGAGAAAGAATTTACTGGTAGAGATGCTTATTACAGATTAAAATAGACTATTAAAAGACAGGGCAATTTCTTTGTTGATGACCTTTCGAAAGAAAAAATGGGCATAAATCAATTTTGCTTGGTCAAGAAGAGATGCTTGCAGTCACAGTCCTAGAAATGTTAAATTCCTATGATCTTCTTTCAAAAGCTCTCTGGCTAATTCCCCTGACTAACATAAAAGATCTATTATTTTTTTCAAATTACTTTTATCTAAATAGGCAAATTATGTGAATGTACTACCACTCCACAATATTTTAAGTTGATGTATTTTTGTTAATATGCTTGTACCTATGCAGGTAACTTCTGCAGTATGTAGATACCCATGAATTTGTGAGTACTTTTGAAAATAATGTAGTATCCTTTTGTGAATATATTTCTAAGTTACTTGGATATCATTTACTGTTCCTTTTGTCATTTCCATAAAGAATTGTGTCTCTAAGGTCTCAGTTTTGTAGCTTTCAATGATATATACCATGTCTTTCTTTTAATATGTTCCTTTTGGGATGTAATAGGAGGTGGTTTCAAATTTCCTGTTCTCACAAACTGTGGTATGAAGGCCATGTTATTTTTATGCCTTTGTTTTCTTTTCAGTCCTTGTCAGAGTTTGTTCAGGTAGTCATTCGTAACTGGAATAATTATTTTTCCAGATTGCTCTACAAAATGGTAGTGAGCTAATGAGAAGAGGCTCTGTTCCCTTATCCACACTCAGCGACAGTGAACTGGATGGTTTCCCATCAGCTGAGTGGAAGGAAGGTAAAATTGACTAAAAGAGTTACTCGCCGCCAGCTTTTTTCTTTACGTATTGAAGTTATATCCTAGTAACTCACATCTTACCTTTATTCCTATCTGTCTAAGGCTTTCTGTTTTATTGAATCCAGACACACCCTCTGTAGTCACAGCTGTTATTCCCTTGTCTACTCCTGGTATGTTACATTTATCTTTTCTTCTATTGTAAGTGGCATATAGGCTGGTAGCTGGCATCCTTACATTGTTAAGTCACCCCATCTAAAGGCAGCTCCGCGTGTATTCAAGTCTTTAAGTTGTTTAGTAGGGTTTTAACTTGCCTCTTAAAGGGGATAAGGTATCTTAGCTTATATGTAGTTGTCTCTGTAGAAGCTAACATTATTTGTAATTTAATATGCATGTTCTGTTAGTTCATGCCCTTTATGTTCTGCATGTAAATCTCTCGAGACTAAGAGGTATGTGTAGTGTGATATGCTCAGTGTCTACGTGGATCCCTGTAAACACAGATAGTGATGTATTCTGGTTATTATACTATTTCTTTCTTCCAAAATGCTTGTAGTCAAATAATAAATTCCAAGAGGTGATTCTTTTTCAAATAAGAAGTTGTCCAATCACAATACCCTGAAGTAGTAAAATAACTCAGTTCCTTATTTATGTTACAGAAATCATAAAGTCTTCCTAACGTGTGTCATGCTGTCGTGTGGTCTAGTGTGATCTAGGGAGACCTAAGATTCTGAGACCACTCAGGGCAACTGTGAGATAATAATGGTATTCATAATAATTCTGAAGTACTTTTTTTCTTTTCCCACTGGGTTGCAACAGGAACAGTGGTAAAACTGCCTGCAGTTTTCATCAGACATGAATCAAAACAGTGCCTCCAGACTGTACTAGTGGACGTATCCTTCATTGACATGCACTGCTTGTGAAATAAAGGAATGGCAGAGATAAAATATAATCAAAACATTAGCTTCATTTAGTAAGGAATATGTTGAACAGGGTGTGGTGTCACACACCTTTAATCTCAGCACTCAGGAGGCAGGGGCACATGGATATTTATGAATTTTGGGCCAGTTAAGGCTACGTGGTGAAACCTTGTCTCAAAATCTATGTATGTATGTATGTATGATAGATAGATAGATAGATAGATAGTAGAACACACACACACAAATAAAATAAAATAAAATAAAATGTCTGTAGAATATTTCCAGGCATGGTAGTACATACCTGTAAACCCAGCAATTAGGAGGCTGAAGCAAGAAAAAACATGAGTTTATGCCCAGCCTGAGCTAAATAGTGAGAATTTCTCATAAAACAAAACAAAATTAGTTAATTAATTAACTAATTAATTAATTAGCTAACTAACTAACAAGCCACAAAACCACAAATCGTGCTTTGGAATAAACCTTGACTCATCTTATTAAATCTAAATACTTAATTGTATGTCTGTATGATAAAATAGAAAGTATGCTTGGTATGATAGTCATCTTAACAAAAACCCTGCCGTTACTAAAAGCTGAGGCAGCCATTTGTTTTCACAGAACATCAGTACAGTGTGAAAAACCAACTGGCAGACAAACGTAAGGCACTGGACTTTGGCATTTTGCAAATGCTTTCTGAAAAAAAATTTCTAATTTAGTCAAGTTTAAAGCTGTCAAGTAAAAAATAGAACTTTGGAAATTTTTGTTCTTTACCATGAGCTTGAAAGCTTCCAATATTTAAAGACTTTTCTGAATGTGTATTTTTTAAAAAATAAATATGTCAACATTTAAAATTTTTTGTGAATTAAATTAATATTTTCCAAATGGCCAATGTCTAAAGTTACAAAATTATGCTAGATAAAAGACCCATTCAAATATGAAAATCAACTAATCAATTAATTGTTATAGTTCAGATTCCATATTGCATGTAACCTTTAAGGACTTAGTTCTCTAGAGCATTACTTGCTATCAAAGAACATATATGCAGTTATTTGAAACATTTATTAAATATTGAGTGCAAAGACAAATTTGTTCATATATTGTCAGGTTTTTAAAATTTTGTTCTTTTGAAATATGGCCTTCCTATGCAGCCCAGACTTGCCTCAAAGTCAAAATTCTCCTGCTCCAACCTCTCAAATAGTGGATTATAAGCATATTCCACCATTCCTAGCAGATTTCCTTTATATGTTGTAATACAAGTTTTAAGAACATTTCTTTCAGAAGATAGAGTATATCTATCACAGATAAAGAAATCAATGACACCAGCTTGGTGAACTGACAAGGTTCATTGGAGTTTCTTTCCTTATTTTGTTTTATATTTTTTATTTTTTGAAACAGAGTCTCACTGTGTAACTGACTGCCTTGGAATTCACTGTGTAGACCACCAGGCTGGTCTGCAGCTCACAAAGAGCCTCTGCTCCCTGATTTGTTGGGATTAAAGTCTGCATCACTGATGTCTGGCCCCGTGAGAGCTCCTTACAGGATCCTTGGTGACACAGGCTGCGACATCACTGAAACGCTCCACTTGGCACGGTTTACGACTCTGGAAACCTGCATCACTGGTACCCCTTATACAGGGTGTAATCAACTGTAACCACGGAACAGCACCCTCATTTCCAGTGATGTTTTACTGCTTAAACAGCCTTAGAAAGGTGTCTTATGAGTCTTGTAAGTCTCATGATCTCAGAAGTGGTTTTTGAATTTCATGAATCTGTGAGCTTTTCCTCTGGGAGGGAATGTTTCAATCTGGAGTAAACAACTACACAAGAAGAAGAAAAAACATAGCACTACAGATTGAAGGTGGATACAAAGAAGAGAATCCAGACTATGAATCCACCCTAGAGCAGGTATCTTGAAGGCAGTCACTTACCTTATTCAAACCTCCTATTTCAAAAGAAGGAACAGAAGTATGTTTGAATTCTCTGATCTTTGGTCAGGATGCAGAAGATACACCTCTATGGGCCATCTTAATGTCCAAAACACGAAGTAAATACACCCTAGGTCGGGATATATAGCCACAGTTGTTGTCAACAACTTTGAATAAGCTCAAACTCTCTGACCTTCAGCCAAGGTGGAATAAGCTCACATTTTTGGGGCTCCACAATATAACACACACAAAAAGAGCTTAAGAGTGTCATTTCCTGAGATGAGAAAGTGGCAGAGCCATCACTCTGAGGATAGAACACACCGGGAAACAACATTCTCCTTCTAATTAATGTGTGCAAATATCTTGACACACACAAATAGAATCAGATTGTTTAAGAGCCTTAAAAGAAATATTGTTGTAAGAGGGGGACCCTTTGTTACAGAGAATGGGGCCCCTTGTTCTGGCCACCCAGCTAGCTTACACCCAAAATAATCACACAGAAACTGTATTAATTAAAACACTGCCTGGCCCATTAGCTCTAACCTCTTATTGGCTAACTCTTACATCTTGATTTAACCCATTTCTATTAAATATGTGTTCACCACAAGGTCGTAGCTTCCTGAGAAAGATTCAGCATATCTGACCTGGCAGCTCCATGGCGGTTCTCTTTCTGCCCTTCTTCCCAGCATTCAGTTCTGTCTACTCCACCTACCTAAGTTCTGCCTTATCAAAAGGCCAAGGCAGTTTCTTTATTCAACCAATGAAAGCAACACAAAAACAGAAGGACCTCCTACACCAAAATATGATGGTATGCTGCTTATATGTACTTTAATTAGTTAATCAATTTTTATGTTTTAGAGACAGGATTTCTTTGTGTAGCTCTGTCTGTCCTCAGACTTGCTCTGTAGACTAGGCTGGCTTTGAATTCAGAGATTTGTCTGTCTCTACCTCCCAAGTGCTGGGATTAAAGGCATTTTCCACAACCACCTGGCTCTAGATGTACTTCAAATCCAATGCACTGGGATGTCTTTGCATCCATGTCTGGGGCAGTTACAATCTAATCAGATTAATGCATGAATTATTAGTAAGAACAGCCAATTGAAGTGCAAGTGGAAGTTCAGCACAAGTAGGGAAAAAGTGTTTCATTGATCTGGGATAAAGGAAGATCAGAGAAGAGGCCAGCATGTCTGTGATAGAGTACAATGGGGAAAAGCAGTGCCAGAGGTTGGAGAAATAAGCAGAGCCTATGTGTCTGTGATTTGGGTTAAAACAAATCTCCAGTGGGAATATGTACTGAGATTTCAAGAACTTCCTCTAGCTCTTGTGTGGAGGATGGACTGGAGCATGGGGGAGTGGTGAGTTAGATGGTAAAAATATTGGCTCCAAGAGGATCCAAACAACTAGGCTAACCTGGTGAGAATAGAGACAGAATAAAGATAATAAAACCTAGACATAGCTTGATGGAGACAGATAGGTTCTGATGATGAATTTGGGGACCTCATAAAAGGAACCCAGGCTGATTCTTCGTTTTTTGACTAGAGCAAGAGCTAGAGTATGCTTAGTGAGATATCCATCACTCCTCAGTCATCACCATACCTTACTTTCCCATGTGACTTTCCATCAAACTTGCATGAAAAAAAAATCCAGAATCTGGTTAAACCTAAATCTCTCTTGACTTCTCAGCTGTGCCTTGTCAATGAAATACAGATGTTTGCCCAAGCTAACTGATTGCTCTTTATGATCTAAGACTTCAGTGGTTTAGCCTAGTTATGCATTGCTACTATAATTTCCTAAAGAATTCACCATTTTATTTTCCTTGATAACTTCTATCAATCCCATCACCTTTCTTCTCTTTATTTTGCTCAGCTAATATTGTTTCCTATTTCAACTGAGGGTGATTTCTATATCTCTGATCACATCTGCCGAACTACTGAAACTTGAGCCTTCAAGCTTCTGATAGCTAAGGATAACTTGCCTGATCTATACCTAAGACACACTTTGCTCTGGATATCTCTTCTTTGTCTAACTGTGAGCATAATTCTGCTCCAGAACACCTCTCTTCCTGGCATCTGTGGAATGCCAATAGGACATTCACTTCTGTTACTAGTATCCTTTATTCGACTTCTCCTTCAAACCGCAAACTCTTATATTCAACAACCACCTGAAATAACCATATCATGTTTTAGTAGTTATTTCAAATTTAGTGTCCAACTGAGCTCCTATGCTTCCCTGTCCTGAAGGAATCTGTTTCATCTGCAGCATTTATAATTTCAACACTACAGTTCCATTTTGCTGAAGTCAAAACCTTGGAGTAACCTTGCTGCTTCTCCTGGCCAATCGACTTGTAAAATCCCAGTGGCTCTAACTTCAAAGCATAAGAGCATATCATTTCTCAACAAATCTGTTGCTATTCTTCTAGCTCAAGGCACCATGAGCTCTTGCCTTGACCCTCCTAATTAGTGTCTGTGCTTCTGACTTTGTCTTGTTATGGGATATCATAGCAGAGTGATTTATTTAAAGTACAATTTTAATAATGTCTATTTACAATTTTCAAGGGCTTTCTATTTCACTGAGTGAAAGTCCTCACTGTGGACTCTCATGAATGACTTGCCCCTTGTCAACACTTCAGCTTTCCTTTCTTGAGTGCTTTCCTTCCCATCCGCTTCTCAGCCTCATTTCAGCAACATTGGGCTGCCTCCCTGTCCCTGAGCACGTTAAGAACTCTCCTAATTTAGGATCCTTTCCCCGTATAGCTCCCTCCATCTGGAATGTTCTTCTTTCAGATATTTACATGGCTTATTTCCTAACTTCTTGAATACCCTTGTATAGGGACGCCCCCATGAACACTCTTCAACTTCCAGGTAAAAGTGGAGAACTGAACAAACGCATTTCTCTCCATACCCTCCTCAAACTCACTGAATGACAGCTAATAATGGATCTTATCCCCCAAACTCACAAAGACAAAAATAACAAGAGACATTAAGGTTAAACAGAGAAAGTGAAGTGTGAAAGTCATCATAGAAAACTACATACACACATACACACACACAGTGGTTATCCATTCCAATTATCTAGCTTTCTCTCAATATCCCTTAGCCTAGGTAAGTAGAAATACAAATAATTATTTATTTCTTATTCCCTTTCCAATGAAATAATGTCTGTCATCAATCTTTTCAGGTTTCTTTGGTGCTGTGTTATCAGGCTTTGGAATCATGATATAATTTAAATCAATACAAATTTTTAACTGGGGACTTGATGAAATACAGTTTGGGGTGTCTGTGAAGGGCAAAGGAGTTGCATTGAGTTTGGGCTATAACAATGAGATCCTGGTGATAACATCAAGTGGAAATTTGATATTTGAAGCTAAAAGAATAGCTCAGGGTTAAAAGTGAAGTGATTAACATTGTAACTAAACAAGCTCATTTTGAGGGGTTATGAACACAAAATGAGAGAAAAGCCACATTCTGAACCCTAGAAGGCAGCATAATTTAGAGGTCAGGCAGGATAGTTTCCAACCTTTTGTAATCTTATACGATCACTGTTAGAAGAAAAAGGACTAATTCAAACTAACAGTGTGTAGGTATTAATTCATAAATCGTGCATGCATATCACTATGTAAATATATCATGCATATTATAAGATACACAGGCATAGATATTAAAAAGCAATGAGCTGAAGGTCTTCCAGTTAGAGGAAGCTTTGAATACATGCATTTTTCAGCTCCCTCTTGGAAGTTTATTAGAGTGATAGTAAATGGATTTTAAAAAAATAAGGTAATAAACCATCAAGGAGTTTCGAGGCAAGAGAACAAAAACTAAATAATACCACTGGGGTGGTGTCTGCATGAAGAAAGATGAGTGGAAGCTGAATCACTAGACCCAGGAAAGCTGAAGGGCGTGTGGGGAAGGCAGAAATGAAGTCTGATTTACTGTGTGGAGTCCCATACCTGACCTCCCCACAACTGCCCCACAAAGCTCAGGAACTGGTGTCTGGCACTTCTGCTGGGGAAGGATGTGTTGCACAGTCATGAACTTGGCTCACTGTCCATCTGAGAAGCAGCTATCCCCAACACACACCACCACAACTCTGAACTACCCAATGACCAGCTCTCTGCTCCACAAAGCAGGAGGTGAGAGTTTTATTTTCCTGAGGGGACTGAACAGGGGAGCCTCGACTAATGGGTGCCAGGCACACTTAAGGATAGAAATTCATATGGGAACACTGGTTTATTAACTCAGAATCAGCATCAGACTGCTTAAAACTGTAATATCATCGAGGAATATCTATGCTACTAAGGACATGGAGGCTGATGGCCAAAGAATAGTGTTTTGATACGTGGTGATGATCACCAATGGAATTCACTCACATAAAGGCAACTTTAAAATAATGAAGGCTATATAACTTTTTTTTTCATTTCTTATAGCCATTTCAAATATTTATTTCTATCTCTTTTAAAGTGCACGGCTTGTTTGAACATTATCTTGGTACATGAGTGTAGACATTTTAAAGTAATTGCATTTTTGCATCCTGGGTTAGAAGTAGGCATAAATATTGATTTCTTCTGCACTATGTATCAGACGATACAGAGTCTGCTTTGAGTCCTGTGGCATCACCAAAACTTATTTCCGCATTTCTCATGATGTATGCGTCTACAGAAGCAGTCCTTGGAGACATAGTAATATCCTGAATTTGTAATGTTACACTTTTAAATGTATACATCTCGATCATACAATATATTCTATACACATTCACAGCAAAACTGCCTTTGTGCTGGAAATGATCATCTTTTGTTTTCCTTTCTTGTAACATCTTTCGTCTTCAAGCTCTTGTCTTTCAGACCCTGCCGGGAATATGACTTCCTCTTTAAAAGGTCCCCTTGACTCCCTCAGCTGTAGCTGCATCCTTGTTTCTATAACATCTTATTTATACTTTTGTGGTAGAAGTCCCCAACCTAGCTCATGATTGTATTTTTAAGTTCGGTAATTCTCTTAGACCAGTTACCGTGTCATCTATACTTGTAGTCTGCTAACCTGCCACCACCCTGGGCACAGAGCAAGTGTTCAACAAGTACTTGAACTGATATTTAAAGATGATTTTGTGTTTATTACCTCATCTGATTTTCGCAGATTCATTCACTTACTAGATCCTCTTGCTGTAAATATTTATCATATCCATGAATTTTATCTATGGAGTGTCTACTGCCAACAATTCATGCTTCTGTTGTCTTTTCTTGGACTATTAGTATCCTGATCTGATTTGGGTATCTATGTTACTGTCTTGAAATAGTTTATTTGCCCATTAGAATTATTTAATGGTGGACGTTACTATTTTAACTCTACAGTATAGCCTTTAAATGGCTACCTGTGTGTCTACAAGCTATATAGGATCAAAGTGAGTGTATTTAGCCTCCTGCCTTAAGTTACTAGAAACTAGCTTTTTAAGCCCTCAGACAACAGGCATTGCAGGTCGCTGATCCCTAAGTGGCTTTCTTCCTGCGTAGTAAGAACGGTGAGAGGAAATCAAAACACTGCCCGGCAGTCTTTCTTAGGGGAAGATACAGAGTTTGGGTCCAGAGATGGAACAGGTTAGACTGTGTGAATTGTGAATTGTGGAGAGAGAGAGAGAGAGAGAGAGAGAGAGAGAGAGCACTCCCGACATCTTTCAAGAGTTCCCTCACAAGTCTTGTTGCTGAGTACTGATTTGAGACTGCAGAAGACTACATATGTGATAGAAATAACCTCTTGGAAGGAATAGATAGTCCAGACTACCCTCAAAATCACATAGACAAGCAGCAGTTGGTGTCCCAGTAGTCAGACTAAAATAACCTTATAATGAATGGTGTTAGATGGGTTCTCAGAAGGCCAGTACCTTGGCAATGGGGACTAATTAGCTTAGGCTAAATACTATCCTTTATCGGCCTTACAGAGTTCAGAGGGACCAACCCGATTCCAAGAGACAAAGCCCAGTGCATGTGTACAACAAAAATCAGCAACCAATATTATAAAATTAGTAATGTCGCCACGCAACCAAATATTTCCAGGCTTGAAAAGAAGCAAGAAAATGTGTCCCATAACCAAGAGAAAAATCAGCAAATGCATTCAGAGTCACTCATGGATGACAGAACTGTACATAGGTGTTGTGGAGCTCTGAAGGGAGTTTAATGGAGGATAGTTTTCAAAAAGGAAACTGAACTTCTACTTAGAAAAAAATATAACGTGATCTGAAATGGAAACAAAGAGGATGAGATGAATGGATCATTACTCACTGGGGACACAGACGATTGACGTCCTGAATGACAGCACTAGCAGACACTCAACATGAAATAAGCAGAGGTAGTTGAAAGAGGAAAAAACAATCATTTGACTAAGGAGTGAAGTGACTGTATTTAGAACAACACTCTGGGTGTGGTTATGCGAGTGTTCCCAGAAAGACTCAATACCCAAAGCAGCAGAAATAAGAAATTATTTCAATGCACTCCTCATGAAATTGATTACAGAAAATACTCTGAGAACTTTTTAAAATAGTTGGAGGAAATGTATCCAGACCAAAGCCCAACAGAAGACAACATTGGTGCGGGCACTGGAAGATTCAGCATTGCCAGGCAGCAGTTGAAATGGTCAGCCATTGTAAGCCAGTGGAACTTCAGCAAGAAAAGAGAAAGACAGCAGGACAGAATGGCTCTGGAAAAAAGAGTGGCCAAAATAATTGTACAAGATAATCATATAAAAAGCCGGAGTTGTTTTAAACAAAAAAGTCAATGTATACAGAAAATAATCCAGAATATATCCCATTCAATGTCATAAAATAAAAATAATTTTGATGGCATCAAGAGAGAAAGCATTTATCATATATATAAGCACAGAAATGATAATTCAGCTAGCTTCATACTGGAAACCATGCCAACAATAATTCAATGCATTGACACCTTTAAAATGCTGAGGGGGAAAAAAAAAAAAAACCAGAACTTTTAATCTAGGTTTTTATACCCAGGAAAAACTACCTTTCAAAAAGAAGGTGAATTTAAGAGGTTTTCCCCTAGTTACACAAAAACTAAGTGAAAGTATTTCCAGTGGCCTTGCAATACGAAAACTGGCAAGTGAAGTTCTTCAAGAGAAGGAAAACGAAACACAGTGAAGTGTTGGTCACTGCAGGGAAATGGGGAGCTCCAGAAATAGTTAAAATGAAAGTAAATACGAGAAGTATTTCTGGACTGCAGGCGTTGCTCAGCAGCACATGCTTATCGTGCACAAGGCCCTGGATGCAAGCCCCAGCATCAACGCAGCAGCAGCATGCAGTGCCCTCGTCAAAGTTATTTTAAGAAACACTGGCTACTTAGGGCAAAAATAGAAGCAATGTCCTCTGGTTCTGTTGAACATGGGAAAGTGTAATGTATCGCCAAAGTAGCATGTACAAAGAAAGGAAAGTATTAGAAATTTGTGGTTATGAGAGATTCTTTCCAAATGATGATACTGCTTAAAAGGCAGCAATAAGTTAAAAATTAACAACAGAATCCATAGGACCTTTTAACATTTAGAAATAATAAGCCAGTATTTGAGGAAAATAAAAAAACAAATCAATTCAAAAGCAGAGAACGAAACAAGAGGGGAAAAAACAAATCAGAAAAATAGAACACAGCCAAACAATTGGCTGATTGCATATATATCATCTTACAATGAAATTAAATGAAAATTATGTAAATCAATGCTGCCCAATAGAAGTGTAAGCAAACAAGGTTCTGGTCACCGCATTTTTTTTTTCCATAGAGGAAAGCTTTTAACTGAGAGCTTGCTTATAGTTCAGAGGGTTAGTTCATTATCATAGCATGGAACATGGCAACAGGTAGGCAAGCATGGTGCTGGATGAATAGCCAAGAGCTGTATCCCAATCCACAGGCAGAGAGAGAGAGAGAGAGAGAGAGAGAGAGAGAGAGAGAGAGAGAGACATACACAGAGAGAGACAGAGACAGACAGACAGACAGACACAGATAGACACACACACACACACACAGAGAGAGAGAGAGAGAGAGAGAGAGAGAGAGACATACACAGAGAGAGACAGAGACAGAGACACACACACACAGAGAGAAACATACACACCGAGAGAAAGCGAGGGAGAGAGAGAGAGAGGGAGACCTAGACTGACTTGGGCTTTTGAGCCTCAGGCCACACCTACTAAGCTTTCCAATCCTTTCAAACAGTTCTACTCCTTGGTGTCTAAGCATTCAAATATATGTATGAGCCTATAAAGGCCATTAGTGTTCAAATCATCACATTATGTCTTACTTTATCTCTCCGTGGTTTGCACGACTTTTATCACAGCATGTCAGTCATTTTTTTTTAATAGTTGCTTAAGAAGCAAATACTAATCTTTATTGAAAATAGATTGCTGGGGGGATGATGTACTCTGTAAAGATTTGTCACTCATGTTGATTTAATAGAACTGCTGATTGGCCAGTAACCAGACAGGAAGTATAAGTGAGGCAACCAGACTAGGAGAATTCTGAGAAGAGAAAAGGCAGAGAAGCAGTCGCAAGCTAGATGTAGAGGAAGCAAGCTAAGAATGCCGCACTGAGAGAAGATAGCAAGCCACATGGCTAAGCAGAGATAAGAATTGTAGGTTAATTTAAATTGTAAGAGCCGGGCGGTGGTGGCGTGCGCCTTTAATCCCAGCACTCCGGGGGCAGAGGCAGGCGGATCTCTGTGAGTTCGAGACCAGCCTGGTCTACAAGAACTAGTTCCAGGAGAGGCTCCAAAACCACAGAGAAACCCTGTCTCGAAAAACCAAAAAAATAAAAATAAAAAAATAAAAAAAAAATTAAGTTGTAAGAGTTAGTTAATATTAAGCCTGAGTCAACAGGCCAAACAGTAAGTAATTAATATTAAACTTTGACTGATTATTTTAAAAATGACTATTGGACCAGGTGGGACAAGAAATGTCCAGTTACAACAGATTTCTTTTCCATATACTGTATCTTGACTATAGTTTTCCCCTAGTTCCTGTTCAATTCCCCTCCCATCTAGACCCACCACCTCTTTGTCTCTCATTAGAAAACAAACAAAAAAATAAAATATAATAAGGTAAAACAAAAACTAACACATGAGAATAGGACAAAACAAACAGAAGAAAAAGAGCTCAATGAAACTTATAAGAAAAAGATATAGATGCAGAGATCTACTCATTCGAGTACTCAGGAATCCCATAAGCACACAGAGCCTGAAGCTGTAACATTTATGCAAAGGATGTATAGGGTAAAAAGGGGGGAAAATAAAATTAAAAATAAAAACTAAAAAAGATAAAATTAAAATAAAAAAAAGGAAAATGCCCTGGCAAGACATTATAAGACAAACAACCTCCAAAGGCACTATTGAGTTTGTTTTCTGTTTGGTGGTCACAGAAATAGATAAAATTAATTTAGTATATTTAATATAATCTATGCAAAAATAGTTTCAACATATAATTAATATAAAGTAATTTGATAACATATTGTGTCATATGTGTATATGATATATATATTTATATAACCAAAATTCCATGAGTATTTAATATCATCACACATCCCAATTCACATCAGTCATATAAATATCAGAGTTTCTAGAGGCACATGGAGTTAAGGGTTTATTAGATAGTTCAGGTCTAACCACTTAAAGTGAATGAAAGAAAACTTCTGATGAAATATAAAAAGCTACCAAATCTGAATGCACAGGCACACAATTCAGGTACTTGACATACTGGGGTGGGAGGATCGCAAGTTTAGAACAAGGCTGTTCCAACCATTATAAAAGATGGTGGCAGTGGAGAGGTAACTTAGCAGTTAAGAGTGCTTGTTGCTCTTGTAGGGGACCCTAATTCAGTTCCATGCACTTACATCAGGAGGCTCACAACTACCTGTACTCCAGCTCCAGGGTACCTGATGCCCTCTTCTAGCCTCCACAGACACCCATATACCTATGCACCTACAGACTGACAGACAGACATAGATACACATACACACACCCCAAAATAAAATAAAGCTTTTTACTTAAAAAGAAAAGAAAGAAAAACAATACCCGATTAAACCCTGTTTATAAGAGATGAACTTTAAATGAAAAGATATGGACCAATTTAAAATAAAAGAATGAAAACCCCGAAAGAACGCTACTTTAGATATGTTAATATCAGCTAAAGACTTCAGAATATGAAACAGTTTACTAGAGAGGCATGGTATAATTATGTACTTAATAATCTCCAAATGCATAAACCCTAAAACAATAGAAGAGAAAGGAAAAATAAGTCTAACCATAATTATATTTAGATGTGTTGACATTCTTTTCTCAGTAATTGATAGAATAATTAAATTGCATCAGTGAGAATATGAAAGAACTGAGCAGCGCTGTCTATCAACCTGATAGTGTTGGTAAAGGACTGTCTACTCCCAAATAGCAGAACACATCCTTTCCAAGTGTACAGAGAAATATTCAAGGTGGGTCATATTATAAAGCATAAAACAAAACAAACCCTGCACGTTTCAAAGAGCTGACATCATTCACAGTGTGACTGATCTCTAATCACAATGAAGTTGATCAATATATCAGAAATGTATCTGAAAAAAATCCTCAAATACCTGGAACATAAATGGCCTGAATATAAATAAGTTAAAAGACAGACAGACAGACAGACAGACACACACACACACACACACACACACACACACACACACACGAGGAAGTCATGGAACAACTATAAATTTTTTTCTTTGTTTTTTGAGACAGGGTCTCTGGGTAGCCTAGAACTCACTCTGTAGACCAGGCTGGACTCAAATCCAAAGAGATCCCCTTACCTCTGCCTCCCAAATGCTAAGATTAAAAGTGTGCACCACCATGCCCAGCCACTCTTCTTGTTTATGTTTATCCTTTCTCTTTGAGAGCTCTGAACTTGAGTACTGTATCTACATCACTCTCTCCTTTCCTTCCCCATCAAACTCTTCCCATACTCCTCTTTTCATAGTTTCTTCTTTAGTTTTTCTATCTCTGTACATAAATACATACACGCATACATACATATATGTACACACGAGTGTGTTGTATTTTGTGTGGATATATATAAACATACATATATTCTGAACCGATTTAGTGTTGCTTGTATGTACATGTACATGTGTCCAGGGCTAATCACTTGGGATCAGACATCCTATGTGGAAGCTTATTTCTTGAGTAAACTAAAGTTCCCTCTCTCAACGGCCATTATCCACCTATAGCTCTCTTCATCTAGAGGCGGAACCAGGTGGAATTTCATCTGTTCATGTTGGCATGTCAACTGGTATTATCATTATGTCTATCTTATTATTAATGTAATAAGCCTAGCATTACTATTTAACCAAACAAAAAAGGACTCTTGCAAGGTACTATTCCACAAGAATAGAGGTGTAAAAATTTTCATTATAATACTAATAAGTTCCAGATAACCATATGTATATTAAAATAAAATAATGTAACAGAATCAAATGGAGTTTATCTTGGGAATGCAACATTGGTTCAGATAAATCAATGTAACTCAATGTTAAAAACCAAAATTAGAAAATGGATCCAAGCTTTTCAGTAGACAAAGAAGCAAGCATTTGACAAAGTTAGAGACCAAGCCATTTAGAAAATTCCCAGAAAGCTAGCAATTAAAAAAAAAAATCTCTTCACCAGGTAGTGGTGGTGCACACTTTTAATCCCAGCACTCGGGAGGCAAAAGCAGGTGGATCTCTGTGAGTTCAAGGCCAACCTGGTCTACAGAGCAAGTTCCAGGACAGCTAGAACTACACAGAGAAACACTGTTTCAAAAAAGAAAAAGAAAATGAAGAAATCTCCTTATCTATTACATAACTATAAAACCACACCAAATACAATTCTCTACACTCGCAGCCTGCGTACTTTTTCTGTAGAATAAGGCTAGGGTATCAAATTTTCACACTCCTCTTAAACATATTAGAGGTTTTAATTCACACCACAATGCAAGAAAATGAATAGAAGACTATAGATTATATGGAAAATGCTGATTACAGATTAGGAGTAGCATATTTAACAAATTCAATGGGATCTGTACATAAGTTACAGAAATTACTAAGTGAATTGAGTAAGGTTACAGGCTAAAATATCAGCATAAAAGTGTCCAGCTAATCTAAGGACATTAACAATGAATAATCATAATTTATAAATTATTTGCAATAGATATTGTTAAGGTGCACACTATCTTAAATTAATCTGTAGGTGCAGCATATATCCACCCAAAATCCAGCAAATTTCTTTTGCAGAAATTGATAAAAATTATTTAGAAATTAAAAGAATGTAAAATAACTAAAAATAATCTTGAAATAAAACAGAATATTTATACATTTATGTTTTAAATAGTCAACATTGATTTTACTGTAGAGATTAATGAAATACAAATGATGAAGTAATAGACAAATATATATGGTTACTTAATTTTGAACACAAGAGTCAATGTGATTCACTGGGGAAGAGGGAAAAATTCAAAGGGGATAACCATTAAAATGCACTGGAACTATACATGAGGATGAATTTTGTCATTATTGAATACTACATATAAAAATTAATTAAAATTTAACCACATATCTAGGCATAAGTTTTAAGATTATAGGCCTTTTAAATGAAAAACAAAAAAAAATGTCAATGATCTTTGAAGCTAAAATTATAAAGAAAATAAAAAGCTAATTTGGATTCTATCCAAATTAAAACTGTTCTTAAAAAATCAGTTAAGCAAATGAAAAGACAGCACATAAACTGGAAGAGAATATTTGCAAAACACATTATCATATAGGACTTATATCTAGAATATATGCAGATTTCTTTCTACTCAGTAATAATAAGACAAAAAATATAATTAGAAATCAAGCAAATTTTTGAACAAATGCTTCACCAAGGAAGAAAAGCAGTAGGTTAATAAGCTTATAAAGATTTCTCACATCATTAGTTACCAAGGAAATGTGAGTTTAATTCACACACACACACACACACACACACACACACACACCTGCTGGGATGACTCAGCTTTAAGATTGCTAAATACTGGTGAGGTTGTTCCTCTGAACTCATAAACTGCTGGAGAGAATTTAGGCACTGTAGTGATGTGGGATTCCCTTCTGTATGCTGTGAATACCATTGGTTAATAAAGAATTGCTTTGAGCCTATGGCAGGGCAGAATAGGACTAGGTGGGGAAAGCTAGGCTGTATCCTGGGAGAAAGAGGGTGGAGTCAAGGAAAAGCCATAGTGCCACTGCCAGAGACGGATGTGCCCAGTAGGCCACGACCTCATGGTGATACACAGATTAATAGAAATGGGTTAAATTAATATGTAAGACTTAACCAATAAGAAGCTAGAGCTAATGGGCCAAGCAGTGATTTAATTAATGCAGTTTCTGTGTGATTATTTCGGGGGTCTGGACAGCTGGGAACCAAGAAGTGGTCTCCTCCAACACTCAAGAGTTTGGAAAATGATTTTCAAATTTTTATATACATTAAACACACAATTTCCATATGACTCCATAGTTATAGGATTTAACCAAGAGAAAGGAACACATACCAAAATAAGAAGAAAAACAACACTGAGCAGTGGTGGTGCACACCTTTGATCCCAGTTCTTGAGAGGCAGAGGCAGGCGGATCTCTGTGAGTTCGAGGCCAGCCTATTCTACAGAGAGAATTCCAGGATAGCCAGGATTACATACAGAGAAACCCTGTCATTAAAAAACAAAAATCAAAACTAACAAGCAAACAAACAAAAAACAGACCTCAATATACATGTTCATGGTGACTTACACAGGAATGTGTAAGCAAGTTTTCTCAGAATAGAGTCAGGTTAGAAACATTCAAAACACCATTTGCCTGTGATGTGGGATTCCCCTCTGTATGCTGTGAATATGTTTTATTACCATTGGTTAGTAAAGAAACTGCTTCTGCCTATAGCAGCGCAGAATATAGCCAGACTGGAAGAGATATTGAAAGAGAGTAGGTGGAGTCAGCAAGATGCCATGTAGCTGCCTCAGGAGTAACATGCCCACACCAATAAGGCACAGCCTAATGGCAATACACAGATTAATAGAAATGGGTTAATTTAAGATGTAAGAGCATTGTTTGTAATAGCCAGAACCTGGAAACAACCTAGATGCCCTTCAATGGAAGAATGGATGAAGAAAGTATGGAATAGAGACATATTAGAGTACTACTCAGCAGTAAAAAACAAGGACTTCTTGAATTTTACATGCAAATGGATGGAAATAGAAAACACTATCCTGAGTGAGGTAAGCCAGACCCAAAAGGAGGAACATGGGATGTACTCACTCATATTTGGTTTCTAGCCATAAATAAAGGACATTGAGCCTATAATTCGTGATCTTAGAAAAGCTAAATAAGAAGGAGAACCAAAAGAAAAACATATAGGCATCCTTCTGAATATTAACCTTCATCAGGCGATGAAAGGAGACAGAGACCCACATTGGAGCACCGGACAGAAATCTCAAGGTCCAAATCACGAGCAAGGAACTCAGGACAGCAAGGGGTGCACCCACACACTGAGACAATGGGGATGTTCTATTGGGAACTCACCAAGGCCAGCTGGACTGGGTCTGAAAAAGCCTGGGATAAAACCGGACTGGCTGAACATAGCGGACAATGAGGACTACTGAGAACTCAAGAACAATGGCAATGGGTTTTTGATCCTACTGCACGTACCGGCTTTGTGGGAGCCTAGGCAGTTTGGATGCTCACCTTACTAGACCTGGATGGAAGTGGGAGGTCCTTGGACTTCCCACAGGGCAGGGAGCCCTGATTGCTCTTTGGGCTGACGAGGGAGGGGAACTTGATTGGGGGAGAGGGAGGGAAATGGGAGGCGGCGGCGGGGAAGAGACAGAAATCTTTAATAAATAAATAAATTAAAAAAAAAGATGTAAGAGCTAGCTAAAAAGACTCCTAAGCTATTGGCCAGTGTTGTAATTAACATAGTTTCTGTGTGATTATTCAGGTCTGAGCAGTTGGGAAATGAGTGAGCAGTCTCCGTCAATACGCCTGTGAACGAAATAGCAAGTTGTGGTATGTTTGCATTATGGGCTACTACCCAACAACAGAGAAATAAATTACCTATGCACATAACACCGGATGCCATAAAGCATTGTGTTTAGTAAAAGAAATCAGACATAAAGAGCGGTGTATCATGCTATTCCTTTATATGAACTCTAGAAAAGGCCAAACCATAAGTTTAGCAAACTAGTCAAGTTTTTCTGGAGAGAAGGGAGAGGGATTCGCACAGTCACAAAGCAGAACTTCCATTCTCACCACGCTCTCTCCCTTTGGAGTTAAGCCCTCCCCCTTCTTAGTGCTGTCTGTCTTAAGCAACCAGACTAGCTACTTTGAAGCTGGGCACATAGAATGGTTGAGTTTTGGAGGAAGGCTAAGGAGGGAGAGAAACGTCGGTGAGTGTTTCAAAGTCGTTCTACATTTAGCAACTTCCTCTCATAGCATCTTCTCTCTCCTCTTTGAAGTAGACAACACACTGGAAACCACTTGCTTGAATATCAGTTTTCTGGGTGATTTGTAAATTTTCAGCAGGCTGTCGTCTCCCTGCTGGAACTCCCCAAAGTAGGCAGTAGGTGTTTGACACCTGGCTAACTATCCTCTCTCACTCTGTGCTTCACCCAGAGCTGAGCAATGTGCAATGTGCAATGCATTATTTCTTATTTCTTTTGCTTGGATGCCAATCCCTCAGCCAGCCTTGCCCTCTGGTGTTACTTCAGTGAGTAAATCCTTACTTTTACTGGCAACTACAGCTTTAAAAAGTCCCTGGTAGAATACCCTCTGGCCTCTGGAAACTTGTGCCAAACCTTTACATCTTAAATTCTTCTTTTTTTTTTTCAAAAAAAAAAAAAAGGTTTTTTTTGAAAGTGATGTTGTTATATCTTTTTTTCCCTTCTTACTTAATTCCGATTCTACCACCTTGCTTAATAGGTGGCACTCAGCAGACCTCCAATCAACATTTGTTAAGTAAATGATTTCTTTTCCTACTAATCGTATGATATATAGAGAGCAGTATTAACCTTACATAATTATTAGGTTTGAGAAGAGACTAAATCCCAAATCCCTCCCATGGAAACTAGCTACATGGTGAGTCAACACTTACTAAGGTAGATGCCAAACCTCAAATCCTTGGAGAGATCTGTTATGGGGACTTCCAATAGTAGCTAGAGTGAGCTATAAATAGGCCGCAATGCAACCCAGTTTTCAATAAGAAGTTCTTCAAAGATAAAACAATACATTCACTTGTACAATTCATTTAGCATTGGAAGTTTGTTGCATTAGCTTATAAATTAGATGGGAAGTCATGAAAAGATTATGTAAAGTAAATTTTCAAGTGGTCTAATTCAACCTTCTGTGAGACAAGTACCAGTGTTAATTCAACTGATTCGTTTAAACTGTATTCAACTGTTTCCCTTTAAAGTACAGTTATCTACTTACCTTTAGAAATTAGAATTAAGATGTGATTTGTGGAAATCTTCTAACCACAACAAACAAAACAAAAGATACTGTCAGCATGTAAGACAAGTTTTGTGTGGTTTATGTGTGTGCAATCTGTACATTCTGCTCCAGGAGAAGCTTAAGGGCATGCAGGTGAGCACACAAACACTTCTACTACTGTAACATTCATCAGAATGCTGGAGGAGGGCTGGATAACTCAGAATTGTGCCTAAGACAATCGTTCAGCCCTTGACGATGACAATGAGATTTTAACACAGAAAATATCACTGATGGAAGTTCAGCAGCTCGACAGTTGCACTTGTTTAAAACATGCAGGCATAATTCATGAGTGGAAAAAAAACAACAGTGTCAAAGAACAAAAGAACACTGCAATAAAATCAGACCAAAGCAACATGAAAGAAATAACAACAACAAAACACATCTCTTCCTGCCTGGTTGAGTCCTTAGCCCTATGATCACGAAACAGAAAACAGTGCATAAGTATAAACTCAGAGAACCTAGAAATCTCTCCATTTAGATAAAATGTGGCCATCAATCTTGATTTCAGTTTAATTGGATTAAGAAACCCCAATGGGATTAGCAAACATACAAGATGTCTTGTTATAGATACTTGAAGATCATTGAGGTTGAAATAACAAATATGGGAAAGCCCATAGGCAAATGTTCAAGAACTTTCTATGGTTTGAAGAGTCTTAGTTTGCTATCAACAGAAATGGGTAGGAGGGAATCGGAAGGCGATCTTGATTCCATGTCTTAACAGTAATAGTTGGATCACTCACAGAAAAATGTGAATTTTCTCCAAGTATAAAATAAGACCTGCCTATGTGAAGCTGCACAGAGGTCAAAGTACCTCCAGCAACATTCAGGGCAGGCAGGATAGTGGTCACACAATCTTTACCTTTTTCTTCATTTCATGAGACTCAGGGAAGATCTTCCTTGGAACCTGCCTGGCAAGCTAGAGCACGTCCATGTGCTGAAAGACCTTACTGTAATTCCATTCCTGTCTCATCAGGTTTTGCTAAAATATAGAACTCTGGAAACTCACGTGCTTATGTAAATTCTACCTTGCAATTATTTCCTCATTTATAATTCAGTCAACCAAGTATGGGTATCTAGTTCAGACAAGGGATATATTCCGTATTGTTACTGTCCTTACAGAATTCATGTGAAAAAAATAAAAAAAATCAATAAGCTAAATAATAGGATTGTACATTATAGCAAGGTAAAAACAGAACAGGAAGAGTGTGAAGAAAGCTGTGCTATGTATGAGTTTCAGGGTAAGTCTATTGGGATGAAGTAATTAAGATACAACTTGAAGAATGAGCTATGTTAGTGTTCCAGAAGAGAGACACGTACAAAGCTCTGGTAGAGAGAAAAGCTAGTAACATGTGAGACCCTGAATGAAGTCACAGGGTTGGAGAAGCAGAGGAGCAATCATTCAGGGCGGTATCAAAGTGACTAGTCTGGAGTTTGTTCACTAACATGGGGACCACTGAAGGTTTTTCAGCAGGGAGGTATAGTAATCCTCTAGTTGCTTTGTGTACAGAAAAGATGACAGAGAGCACGATTAATCATGGAGACACATTGGGTCTGTTTTCTGCCCTGAATCTGGGCTGTAGTTGTGAAAGAAAAGTAGGTACTATCACTGAGGGCCTGGCCTGGGGACAAAAAGTTACCCAATCCGTGAACGAATGACTACATCCATACATTTCATGATATGACATAGCCCTCTACATGAATAACATTTATAATAATAGCTAATGAGGTACACACTATAAATCTAGCACTCAGGGCTCTGAGGCAGGATTATGAATTTGAGTACCATCAGGGATACATAGCAAAATCTAAGACATCTGGACTCTGAAAACCTGTCTTAACAAAAACACAGCATAAAACGTCAGGAAAGATAAGGACGTCAGAAGACATTTTATCGAGACAACACATTTAAATTTCTATAGCTAGAGTCGACAAAAAATGAAAACTACATTCAGGCAGGCAAGGAAGACAAGAACAGAACGAAGAGAAATGACAACGTCTCCCGCCTGCCTATGATACTATTTCCTCCAACTCATCCCTCTGCGAATGTCTTCGGCTGATGTAAGGAACTTATTTTTGACTACAGGAAACATATGTTGTTTCTAAATGCTATGCCCTTACAAACAACTTACATTTTCCCTTTTTTAAAAGAGGATATTCATACATGATCTTTATAAAACGTACCATCATCATCAGAAATAATCCAAGTAGGAGTATGATCTTTTGGATGCTTGCTGGAATTAGTAAAGTATTTCACCTTTCTCACTCACTAAGGCATGAAATGCCACTGGTTATGCATGTGCCACATGATCTGAATTTTCCCTTTATGACCACACCATCCCAAGCAGTGGGTCATCTTATTCAGCAATTACTCAATTTTCATATGATGTCCTTATGAGTAACACGTTTCAAGTTTTATTTCTCATTTTTGTTTTGGGTATGTTGACCTAGTTCAGATCATAAAAACAAAGCTCAAATTGCTTCTTAATGACTTGCAGACAAATCATTTGCCTATTGTCTCTATTTAATCTGATAATAATTAATAATAATAATAATAATAATAATAATGCATTTTGGGGTCACTTGGAACTGAGCTTTTCTCTTTCCAGCTCTTTTGTAGGACAGGTTTCATGTGGTCCAAATTGTGCATGGAAGAATGATGGGGTTATCAAACTCTGTAACTCACCGCGCAGTAAAGTCTGAAAGAGGGAGAATAGCTGATTGGTACCCTGCAGATCCTATAGTCCACCTCCAGAGATTCCGACCTTTTCAACAAGCACGTGTTGATGCTCGAAATGCTGGCCAGTCTTATCTTCAGAATCAAGAATCCTGATCACAACTCGGCAGAAACACTTAGAAATGTGAACCCTATAAAGCAAAACTCTCCAGGCAATGAGAAATGTTAAAGCTTTTATTTTTAAAAGGCAGCCAATCAATCTTATATATTTTAAAACTCATTTTTAAGACAGTTGTTTCATTTGAGGTGCACAAACATATGGCTGGGAGAATCAGTGTTTCATCCCAGTGCTCAAATTGAGAAACTGAAACTCGTGGAGGCTTCTCAAGCAGTGAAAAGTGGAACTGCCGTGTCAGATTTCCTGTGACAGTTTCACATTTCCTAAACTAAGAATCTAAATCCATATGGAAAACTAAATTCCATAGAGAATAAATTACAAGTAAAACCCGCAAATCAAAATACCCAAATAGCTAAAGTAATCTTTAGCTAAAAGAACAAAGTAGGAGACATGAAACCTGACAAGTATAACTATTGACATCATTGATAGCGTGCTCAGGCTGTGCCTTCACTCCTCGGCACTGGAATAAAGTATTTATAGATGTAGACTATATACATGTAAATATATACATGGTAATATACATACACACATATACAGTAGAACTATAGTAATAAAAGCAGTGGGGTATTAGCATAAAAACAGCCATCTGGAGCAATGGAGCAGAATATAGATCCCGGGAGAAAACCCTCTCATCCAAAACCAGGTGATTTCTGAGGAAGATGCCAAGAACACATGCTGAGGAAAAAGCAGCCTCTTCAGTAAAAAGCACTAAAAAATTTGGATTTCAGAAAGAAGAAGAATGAAATTAGACCCCTATCTCTCCCTGCAAAGACTGGCTAAGAATAGACGCAGCTTAAACATATGATCCAAATTATGAAAGAGCTAGAAGAGAACGTAGGAAAAATCCTTCAGGACACTGAAATGGTACTTTTTTATTTTGATAAAACCTCAAAAAGTACTGAAAACAAAAGCAAAAATAAACAATTAGGATTAAGTCAAACTAAAAAAAAAAAAAATCCCTAGGCAGCAAAAGAAAAAGAACAGAATGAAGATCAATCTATTAGATAAGTGAAAATATTTGCCCACTGTTCATTTGAGAAGAGCTAATATCTAGACTACATGAGCAACAACAACAATTCAATAGCGCCCCCTCAAATCAGATTTCAAAATGGTGAGCAGACTGTCCTAGTCGTGTGTCCATTGCTCTTACTAAACAAAACATTTCATAGGAGGCTCACTTATAGTTTCAGAGGTTTAAACCATTATCAACACGGAGAGGAGCATGGCGGCCCGCGTGCAGGCAGGTGCTGACGTGGTAGCTGGCAGCTACACCCTGATCCACAGGCAGACAGAGACACTGGACCAGGCAAGGGATTTTGAAACCTCAAAGGTCACCCCCGGTAACACACTTCCTCCAACAAGGCCACACATTCTAATCCTTTTCAAATAGTGCCACTCCCCAATGACTAAGCCTTCAAATAATTTTTGGTGTTCTAGTACACCGTAGGAAGAGGATAGGTAGTGGTGATGTCTCTATAGTTCTTTAAAAGATTTTTTTATCTGAATATGGCGGACAATGAGGGCTGCTGAGAAGCCAAGGACAATGGCACTGGGTTTTGATCCTACTTCATGTTCTGGCTTGTGGGAGCCTAGCCAGTTTGGATGTTCACCTTCCTAGACCAGGATGGAGGGGGGAGGACTTTGGACTTTCCACAGGGCAGGGAACCCTGACTGCTCTTCAGACTTGAGAGGGAGGGGGAGAGGAGTGGGGGGACGGGGAGAGGAGTGGGGGGGAGGGGGGGAGGAGTGGGAGGCTGGGAGGAGGCAGAAATTTTTTTTCACAATAAAAAAAAAGAAATTAAAAAAAAAGATTTTTTTAAAGGTTTTCACCACAGAGAAATTGTTTTTAAAAGTGGGCCAATAAGATGACTCAGCAGGAAAAGGCACTTGTCAACACCCTGACAGCCTGAGTTTGATCCCCCAGGAACCACATAACCAAAGGAGGGAGCCACACAAGTTATCCTCTGACCTCATGCATACGCAAGCCCTGGCACTCATCTGTGCATGTATGTGCGGTCACAAAATAAATAAATACGTATAATTAGGCCTAGAGGGATGGCTAAGCTGTTAAAGGCTAGGCTCCCAACCAGAAATATAAGCACAATTAAAAGCTTTTAAATAATTTTATTCCCGATTAAAAGGGAGGCTAACACACCAGAAGAGACATTGTAGCTCCTAGTTACTGCATCTCAGCAACATGGTTGAGTCTGGTGATTGCACTCAGGGCTTCTGCAGACCTTCCCATGGTGATAACAGAGGCTTGTAGCACATTCAAGTGATTACTGTGTGCGAGCCCCAGCAGAATACTGCTTCTCCCAACAGCCTTGAGGCAGAAGTTGACATTCCCCACTTTCCTGACGAGGAAACAAAAGCTCCACGCTCCAAACTGTACCACCTAGCGTCTCTCAGAGAGATCTTGCTGCTGTCTGAAATTTAGCTGGTAGCCCTGTGCTCTGCTCTGTAGCGGCGGTGGTCGGTTGTGTTTGTCATCTGCACTCTCATTTTGAAATTCTTGACTCTGGACAATGTGCAATGATGAAACTCAAGTCCAGAATATGTGTACGAGTTTCTCGACGTGGGAATCGCATTATGGAGTGAGAAGTTGAATGACTTTATTTAAAGATTGTGTGTGTGTTTGTGTGCATGCACGTGTGTGTGTGTGCGTGTGCATGTGGGGGGGGGGTAGGTGCCACAGTACGCAGGTGATGAAAGGGCAGCTTTGTGGAGCAGAGTCTCTCCTTCACCTGGGTCTCAGGGATGAAACTAAGGTAGCCAAGCTTTCTTGGCAAGTGTCTTCACCCGCTGAGCCGTCCCAATAGCCCACGAGCTTCTTATTGCATCATTCATTAGCATCAGCATCATAGGGACACTAAAAAAAGCTTTACTTTTTAGAGTCTTGACAGCAATGATTTCCTATTAGAGTCACAGCACAAATAGGAAGGGCCAAGAACGCCACCGTCCTCACACATGTGTTTATGTGTGATTATATATGATTATAGGGTCCTATTCTAAAGATTAAAACGTGAGCTCAAGACCATGCCTGCTACCAAACAGATGCCGGGTATGGCTTGAATGTGCGTGTTCCCTATCCAGGACTGCCCAAGCCTTCGACAGGATGAAGAACACTGCCATCTATAGCTCACATTCTGAACGCTTGTGAGGCTCACTAAATAAAAGACTGTAAAAAGAATAATAATATTTACAGTAAGGTTTGACATTTTCAAAAATATTCTTATTTGTACTTTTGTGTATGAATGTCTTGTTTGCATACATGCATGTCCACTACATGTATGCCTGGTGCCCACAGAGAACAGAGGAGCGCCTTTGATTCCTTGGCACTGGAGTTATAGACAGTTATAGGCTACCATGTAGGTCCTGGGAACTGAACCCTAGCAGTGCTCTTAACCTCTGAGTCATCTCTTCATCCTCAAGTTCATGATTTTATGTTGGACCTTATTCAGAGCTGTCCTGGGGTGCCTGTACCAAACTAAAGGATGTGAAACCTTTAGGGCGAGGAACCTCGCTGGAGTACGTACATTACTGGGGAGGGCCAGCCTCACTTCCTGTCCACTCTCTGGTTTTGGACCTTGGAGGAAACATAAGCAGCCTTGCTGTTTGTCTCTGTGCCTTCCCTGATAGGATGGGCCATAGCTCTCTTTTTAAACATTGTAATTGTATTGTAATTACTATTGAAGCCTGGTGACATGTGGAGGTCAAAGGACAACGTCCAGGAGTGGATTTGTTCCTTCCACTATGAGATTCAGTGCTGGGCGGTGGTGGCCCACACCTGTAGTCCCAGCACAGGTGGATCTCTGTGAGTTCAAGGCCAACCTGGTTTACAGAGTTCTAGGACTGCCAGGACTGTTACACAGAGAAACTTGTCTAGAAAGAGAGAGAGGAGATAGAGAGGAAAGAGAGATTCTGGCGGGGGGGGGGGGGGGTGATTCTTTAATCAAGTGAGAGAGATTCTACAATCATGTGTCTTGTTTGGTCTCTCTTTTTTTTTAATTGCTGTGAAAAAGTGCCATGACTATTGCCCGGTTATCTTGTCTACTTCCAATATCCAGGAGGATAAATATATGTTTTTCTTTGGGTTCACCTTCTTATTTAGCTTCTCTAGGATCACAAATTATAGGCCCAATGTTCTTTGTTTATGGCTTGAATCCACTTATGAGTTGAGTATATACCATATTCATCTTTTTGGGTCTGGATTATCTCACTCAGTAAAGTGTTTCCTATTTCCATCCATTTGCATGCAAAATTCAAGATGTCATTGTTTTTTACCGCTGAGTAGAACTCTAAAGTGTGCCACACCTTCTTTATCCATTCTTCTATTGAGGGGCACCTAGGTTGTTTCCAGGTTCTGGCTATTACAAATAGTGCTGCTATGAACATAGTTGAACAAATGCTTTTGTAGAATGACTGGGCATCTCTTGGGTATATTCCCAAGAGTGGAATTGCTGGGTCCTGAGGTAGGTTGACTCCCAGTTTCCTGAGAAACCACCACACTGATTTCCAAAGTGCTTGCACAAGTTTGCATTCCCACCGACAATAGATGAGTTGGGAGCACGGGGGTGGGGTGGGGTGGGGAGAAGGGGAGATGGGGAGAGAGAATGGAGAAGGGGAGGATTGGGGAGAGCTTAGGGGAATGGGATGGTTGAGATGGAGAAAGGATGGATATGGGAGTAGGAAAGATATCTTAAGGGAGCCATTTTAGGGTTGGCAAGAGACTTGGCTCTAGAGGGGTTCCCAGGTGTCCAAGGAGATGTCCCCAGCTAAGTCCTTGGGCAGTAGAGGAGAGGGTGCCTGAACTGGCCTTCTCCCATGGCCACACTGATCAATATCTTGCATATCACTGTAGAACCTTCATCTGGCAATGGATGGAGATAGAGACGAAGGCCCACATTGGAGCACTGGACTGAGCTCCCAAGGTCCAGATGAAGAGCAGAAGGAGGGAGAACATGAGCAGAGAAGTCAGGACCGCGAGGGGTGCGTCCACCAACAGAGACGGTGGGACTGATCTAATGGGAGCTCATGAAGGCCAGCTGGACTGGGACTAAACGAGCATGTGATCAAACTGGACTCTCTGAATGTTGCTGACAATGAGGACAGACTGAGAAGCCAATGATAATGATACCGGGTTTTGATTCTACTGCATGTACTGGCTTTTTGGAGCCTAGTCTGTTTGGATGCACACCTTCCTAGACCTGGATGGAGGGGGGAGGGCCTTGGACTTCCCACAGGGCAGGGCACCCTGACTTCTCTTAGGACTAGAGAGGGAGGGGGAGGGGAGAAGTGGGAGGGAAACAGGAGGAGGGGAGGAGGTGGAAATTTTTAATAAATAAATACATAAAAAATTAGAGTTAAAATAAAGCATCTCTTTGCAACTTTGCAAAGAAAAAAAAAACCCAAAGTGCCATGACTATAGGAAGCCTTAAAAGTTTTAGCCTTTCAGGGTTCAGTTACAAACACCATGGATAGCTTAAAGCGGGCTAGAAATCTGAGGGGTAAAAAGATCTACTCACAACATCAATTGTCTGTCCATGTTTTTTTTATCTTCTCTCTTCAATCCATCATTCTCATTGTTCCACCCGTTACTTGTTCTCCTTGTTTTTAGTTCTACTTGTTCTTCCTTGTCCCTGGTTCTACCCATTACCAATGTCCCAATCATACATATCCTTAAAAACAGCAATTCTCCAGCCCTAGGAGGTGCTAGGACCAAAATTCTTGTTCTATAGGAAATCAGATAACAATCTCTCTCTCTCTCTCTCTCTCTCTCTCTCTCTCTCTCTCTCTCTCTCACACACACACACACACACACACACACACACAGTCACAGGAGTGACTAGTACATGTCTGGTGTACTCCTTAATGGAGAAAGTTAGTTAAGAACGGGAATTAAATCATCAGGGAATTCTAGAGGGGAAGGTTAGTGTCCTATGCTACATTTTTAGGTGGTAGATAAAAGGCTAGAAGTTTTATTTTCAGTAAAATTATGAATAGGGCACGGATCAACATGCCGCTTCTTTTCTCCTAGTCTGCATAGAGACTACCAGGTAAACCTATGTAAACAGTCAGGGAGAAGCTGATGGTTCTTGATCAGATAGCGCATACACCAGACGCTGCAGTTTCTATGGGCCTAGGTCTGCAGTTAGACTTACTGCTCTTGGCGATAGAACCAAAGAAGGGACTTTGGCCTCTAAACTGTTAGTTCTGGCCTTTACAATTATCAGCCATTCTGGTTGTGGGGTAAGATCAGAAAAGCAGCTTGGGCAGATAGTAATTCTATGTCCTTGGAGATCTGTGATTATCTTAGATGGAATGTTCTACTCCTGGAACCTAAGCACTGACCAAATGCCTGCTGATAAAGATAATTGTAGGAAGGCAGATCTCTGCACTTACCTAGGAGACAGGAACAAGGCCTGGAAGTGGGGAACTGTTCTGAAATAGGGAATTAATTCCCAAATATGTAACAGGAAGGGATTTCAGCTACAGTGAAAAATCTACAGCAAAGGACAGCCACTCTGTTCACAAAGCAATAACGCGAAAAAGCCTTGCCTTTGGGTTTAGCCTTTACCAGATCCCTCGGTTCTGATGAGTCGCTCGTGAAAAGATGGCTGAGCAATTACTGTGTAATGCTGCGGCTTGTAGCACGCGACAAACGCAACTTAAGCGTGCAGTCTGTCATGGCAGGGGCACGAAGACAGCAGACTGTGAAGCAGCTGTCATATCATTCCCACAGTCGTGAGCAGAGAGCGATTCAAGCAAGCTGTTGCTCAGCTCTCACTCTCTCCTTTGTCATCCAGGGTCTGGCCAGGAAATGGTGCCACCCACAGTGGGTGTGTCTTGCCAGCTTAATTAAGTCAATCAAGATAATCCCCCATAGGCATTCTCAGGCCTATCTCCCAGGTAACTCTAGATTCTGTTAAATTGGCAGTTAGCACTAACTGTCACACACAAGGTGATAGAAACTGCAACATAGGTCCTTTAGCTGTGTAGACTTATATGTTCTTTATCTTACGTTACCATTATCCTTTTTAAAGATTACATTCATTAGTCAGAGGTCATGTGTGTCAGGGCCAAGTGAATGGAGACCACAAGATGACTTGCTGGAAAACTTTGTCTCCCTCTACAATGTGGCACCTGGGGATTGAACTCAGGTCATCAGGGTTGGTACCAGTGTTTCTACCCTCTAAGCCATCTTGCCAGCACAAATATTATCTTATTACGCTTGTTTGTTCACGCACATATAAGCCATGGCACATGTGTAGAAGTCAGAATAACTTGCAGTAGTTAGTTCTCTTCTATGTGGGTCCTGGGAATTGAACTCAGATCTTTAGGCGTGCTGGCAAACACTGTGGGACACTAAGCCAGTTCACTGACCTCCATAATCTTAACAAAACAAAACGGCAAAACAAGATGAAGATTTTCTAGTCATCTCTAGTCGTAAGTAAGATACAAATTAATCCTTTACGAAGAATAAAGCATACAGAACGACTGATGAGTGTTTGCTCATTGACTTCCGGTGGAATAGCTATATCCATACACATGTATGCTAGATATATCCCTGCACTATCTATAGAATTTGAAATAACATGCAGAGAGGAAAGACTCCTATGAATTTTCAAATCTCTTTGTTAAAAGAAATAAAAGAATCCAGCCGCTCAGCTGAGTTTTCACCTCTAGATTTGAAAATGCTAAGATGATTGCTCTTTTATCTTAAGAAAGAGAATGTTTGTCATAGTTGAAGCCTTAAACACTGGTTTTCTTTGCTTTCAAGGTCTGAACTAGAGAGATTAGGAAACAGAAGCAGGATAAGATTCTGGGCACTTTGGAGCGCTACTCTTGGTCTTTATGTAATCCCTCCGGCTCTGATTTTGGTCCACCCACTTCTCTCATGCTGTTTTTGTTCTGACTCCACCCGTGACCTCTTCTTTCACTTCCTAGACTCCACTTGATGTTACACGTTCCCCTCAGGGACCCTGCCTTTTAGGTAGTCCCCAACTGGTCTTTCACTCCTTGCTCTAGCCTTTGGACTCTCTCTGTTCCTGTTTACTTGGTTCCTCCTGATTCCATTTGGTACCCAACTCATCCCAGGCCATATCTGAACTGGGACCTGCATGGGCTACTGCCTTCTGTTGGCTTAGTGTTGGCCAGGATCCTTAAAGGTCCCACCACTGTTTTACCAGTAAATCTCCATCTTGGAGATAGTGGTGAGCTTCATATGAAAAGAGAGCCTAGTATTAATTAATTAATTAATTCTCTCATAAATTACATCCTGACCAGTGCCACCCCCTCCCACACACACACTTCTTCTCTTTCCCAGATCCATTCCTCCTCCATTTCCCTTCAGAAAAGATTAGGCCTCCCAGCAATAAACAAATATATCAAAACTTGTTACAAGACTAGGCAAATATCATCATATCAAGGCTGGATGAGACAACCCAGCAGGATGGAAAGGGTCCCAAGAGAAGGCAAAAGAGTCAGTCCTGGAACTAGCTCTTATAGACCAGTCTGGCCTTGAACTCACAGAGATCCACCTTCTTTTGCCTCCCAAGTGCTGGGATTAAAGGCATGCACCCCCATCACCTGGCTCTTACTCCCATTGTTATGAGTACCACAAGAATACCAAGCTACACAACCATAACACATATGCAGAGGGCCGAGATCAGGCCCAAACTGGCTCCTTGATTGTCGCTTCAGTCTCTGTGAACCCCTACTTAGTTGATTCCGTGGGCTCTGTTCTTGTATGGTCCTGCAGCCATCTGGCTCCTACAGTCCTTCTTCCTCCTCTTCTGCTGGGTACCCTGCTCTGCCTCCCTGCTCTGCCTCAGTTTCTGGCTCTGAGGACTGTTGAGTTGGGCTCTAGTTTACGAGTATAGCAGAACATCATTGGGAATCATTTCCTTTTTTTTTTTTTTTTTTGACAGTCATATTTGGGTCTATCCTTGGTCTCTTGGCTAGCCAGCCTCTGGTTCCTGGCCTCCCAGGCAGTATCAGGGGTGGACTCCCTCTCCTAGAATGGACTTCAAGTTGGATCAGTCATTGGTTGATCACTCACACAAGTCTGTGCCATCTTGCAGGCAGGACAGATTGTAGGTCCAAGGTTTTGTGTCTGGGTTGCTGTCCTAATTCCTCCACTGGAAGCCTTGCCTGGTTACAGAAGATGGCTGGTTCAGGCTCCGTACGTCCATTACTAGGAGTCTTCTCTAGGATCTACCTCATAGATTTCATGAAGTTTCCATTGCAGTAGGTTTCCACATCACCCCCTGCAGTGCCCTCCCCCCATTACAGTTGTCTCTCCGAGCACTCTCTCCCTCCATCCCACCTCTGATCTCTCCTGCCCCCATTCCCACCTGCCCCCAGTCCTCCCATGAAATCTATTCTATTTTTAATGATCCTAATTTTTAATGAGCATTTTCTAACAAAAGCAGGGTCAGCGCTCACTGTTAAAGTTCTGAGTGGTGTGAGTGAAGGAAACTGCTGTCTTTGGCAAGTTCCCCTCATCAGTGTGGCTAATTTTTTAGGATAAAGGCGAAGACACGGAATATAATACAATCTGTGCAGGATCGAGGCACAGATGACAGAATGCCACAATCAGACAGAGGAACATTGCAGAAACCTCACAAGCCGTGGCTGAAATCATGTCTTAATATTTTGCTTTGTTCACGGCCTAAGCCTGTCATCTATTTAAAATTTAAAGAAACTTGACTAATAATTATAAACTTCTTAGGATGCTTAGAATGATCTTTTTTCTTAAACATTTAGTTAGTTTTGCTAATGTTATTAACGACAACTCTTTTTCATTGTTAATATTATAAGATAGAGGGAGCGTGTTCATTTATAAACCCTAGGCACAAAAAGCAAAATGCACTTTTCCATTGCTGAGGCGGTAACATTCTTACCTGTCACAGGTGACATGCCACAGCCCACTGGCTGTTAAGACAGCATCTCATAAAAACTGAGTCATATTTTAACTGGCTGAATTGGATAGCTTGTTTGGGATGTATTTTGTGCCATGCACTATTTCTTTAATGTTTCATAAGTAGTATATAATAATGGTACTTGTAATTCCTCACTCACGCTACTTTTGCTACCAATTAAAGTTTAAATGTAAATAATTATACATGGCTTTTACTGCTTCTGGTCGGCCATTTGTTCAATGCACATTCACTGGAAGCCTTCTGTGTACCAGGTGCTCTTGTGGGAAGTGTGAAAATATATGGGTACAATAAAGTTGTTCTTTCAAAGACTGCATAGTTCCAATGAAAAAAGAATCAAGTGATTATTAAATAATTATAGTACTCTGTGATGTATGTTAAAATAGCTATTAACAAACTGAGGACTGAGAGCCTTCTGTCTGTCTGTAAAAGTTATGCAAAGCTTCTGAGAAGAAAGGACTGAGAAGGTAAAAGAGACAGGTCTACATAACCCTCAAGTTTACCACACATTGTTCCTTTCCATGGACAAGGAAAAGTCCACTTCTAGCTACTTTGCTGCTAGGCCAGGTCACATGAGTAGTTTGAACTAATAAATTGTGAGCAGATGTTTGTGTGTTACTTGTGGCCTGAGGCAGAGAAGCGCTCTTCCACAATTTCCCTGTGGTTGGGTGGGGTCATGCTGATGAGGCAGCCGCAGGATCACAACTGGCTGAGTCCATGAGTCACCACAACAAAGACGTTCCTCAGGCAGTAAATCTTGGCTGGAAAGGTCAGTGGGTTGAGAATCATCCCGAAGACATCTCTGAGCATATCAGTCAGAATGTTTTCAGTTTTACAGAGGAGGAAAGCATCACCCCAAATGGTGGTGCATGGTGGCATCTCACAGATGGGGTCTCCTCCGATTGAATAAAATAGGGGAGAGGAGAGCTCAAGCTGAGGACAACACTTATCCATTTGCTTCCTGACTGAAGAAGCTTCACACTCCAGTGGCCAATCCTTACACATCATAACGTCATCAGACTGTAAGATGAAATAAGCCCTTGCTTCCTTGATTTACTTTTGTAAGGCAATTTATCACAACAGTGAGGACATAAGCTGATACGGCCAAGCTGCAGAGCTAGCCGTGTCCGTGGTGAAGCTGATGTTTGTGTGTGCATGGGGTAATAGCTTGACTTTGCTTGGAGGGCTGGGGAGATAGCGGGTTTAGTTGGTAAAGTGATTGCTGTACAAACACGAGGACCTGAGTTCAAGCCTTAGCACTCAGTGTAAGAAGCCAGGCATTGGAGAAGCAGAGACAGGTAGACCCCTTGAGCTTG
Source organism: Microtus oregoni (assembly GCF_018167655.1). Taxonomy (NCBI): domain Eukaryota; kingdom Metazoa; phylum Chordata; class Mammalia; order Rodentia; family Cricetidae; genus Microtus; species Microtus oregoni. Next base: position 4,690,867 of record NW_024543091.1, on the reverse strand, counting down.
CTGGCCAATCTGCCCAATTGGTTAGCCTCAGGTCACAAGAATAAAGTGGATGGTTCCTAATGAATAGCCCTCTGGCCTGTGTGCCTGAACATATATACATATACTCCATACATGCACAAAACATTTGATATTAAGCCATTGTGTATTTGTGTGTGTGTGTGTATTATAGCAGCACAGTATACTTGATTTTTTAACAAAATACAGACTTAAAATTTGATATCTTATGGGCCATAATTCAAAAGTGCTGAAAGTTAGAATCAAGGTCATTAGTTTAAAAAATTCTTAGAGAAAAAGGCTTGCTTTTCCTTTGAACCATGTAGAAAAGATTAGGGAGGGACAAAAATGCAGAAAAATTTAGAGGAAGAAAAGGAGGTGATTGAAGTAATTTATGGCAGCTACTATATTGTTGTGTTTTCAGAAAATAAGTCTTCTGATGAGAAGGTAAAAGAAAATTGAAGAAAGCAAAAGTATAAAGTAGTGTTGAGGAACCTATTACTAAAAAGAAAGGAGACGAGTCAGTTAGATAGGAGCCTGGGGTCAGGGCATTGGTGCTGCCCACTGGGCCTCTAGCTCATGTGTATGCAGTAGTAGGTCCCCGTGGTTTTGTCATTTTCTGTAGCAGTGACTATTATCCTAAAAGGGACATGGAAAAAAATCCCTGTGTACATAGTTGGGGTTGGAAAGTTACTGTGTGAAGATGTAGTCTCTAGATTATTAAGCAAGTTTGGAAAAGCTTAGTTGAAGTGACTGGTATTCCAAACAGAGGGCTGTGGAACCAGTAGGGGAAACCGGTAAGCCAACCACTCCGTAAGATGCTGGATGTTTTGATGAGATTACAGGGCGCGTCCATGGGTGCAGGAATGGGCAAATACAGGATGCTGTTTGTATACAGACTGTAATGTAATGGAGTGCCGGAGACATGCTGTCTTCATTTCGTCAGCAGTTCTGCTCCTTGCTAGTTGTGATACATTAGCCTAGTGATGTGTTCCCCGTTTCCCTGTCCCCACCCCATACCTCAGGCTTGTCACAGGAAAATGTAACCGACATCAAAGGGTTTGGTGATAGATGTCCAAATGAATTCAAACTCATAAAGTTCTCAGACTAGTACTCAGCATAAAGTTCACAAGGAGCGGGCATGATGAGGTGGATACTGACACGGCTCTTGAGGTGGCACACATTCAGAAAGGCTCTGTAAAGCGAGGACTTGGGTGGGCAGTGTGTTGGTACTGCATATTCTCAAGATGCTGGAGTCAGGCAGAGAGAAGACTGTGAGCCAGTGCACTGATGCCCAGTAGGCTGGGCAAAAGGTGTTATAACCATGGCATGAGCCTCCAAAACTAGGTTGCCACTCCCACAACTTGTAGCTAAGACTGAGGGCATGCGAAATTGAACAGACTCCCCTTCTAAGTGTTTAGAGAATGCATCAGCAAGAAAGAGCCGTGTCAGTACAGGAGGAGATAAAGAAGACAAATTTACTGATGTGGGTGAGTGAGGAATCTCACAGGCACTTTGACCAAGATGCCTTTGAAAATGAAAAGCCAGTAATGACAAATGGGAGACACGAGAAGGAAGTTTCCTAAGCAGAATGGGTGGAAGTATATGCACCTTGAGCCAGCATTTCTAGGTAGAAAATTGGAAATTAATTTGCTTTTTATTTTTATTTACCTCCTCTCACATATCCATTTTGGTTTCTACACTGGCTATAATATATCTAGAGAATATGTATGGTAAGTTGCAATCAAAATCTGACTATATCTTCTATTGTATAAATAATATAAATGTCTCTACTATATGCAAAATTACTGAAAATAAATCCAATGTTATTTAGACTATCTAAAGTCATGCAAGTGATGGCCGATTTACTAATATGTTACATAGTCATCTAAAAGTTGACACTCAAGTGTCAATGGGGGAAAGAAAGCAATAGTTCGATTTCACTTATCAATATAGAATGTAAAACTCCTAATAAACAATTAGAAAACAAAATCCAACAGGGTATCAGTAATGACCTTCATCACCAAGATATAAACACCATTCCTATCAGAGGCCTTCCAATAACATACTTTTGTTACTTAAACCATTACAGGGCATACTAAAAGGCCTTCGGTTGAATTAAACAAATTCTTATTATAACTCTATAAATAATGTGAATAGAAAGAAACCACCTAAACACAATAAAAATCACTTATGCAAAAACCAAGAACAAACATGGCTGCAGACTCCATTTAAAAGCTCTTCTTTGGGCACTTGATAAAATGCCCGAGTATGTGATGTGGTGTTTATTTAAATGTATGGGATGCTTATCTAAAATGGAACATTGGGCTCCGTACTAGAGATAAGCAGATATGAGTAGAAATGCAACCCATTTATAAATAATACAAAATAAAGTACAAGCAATATTATAAAGTAAAATAATAAATGAATAAATTTAATAGAAGAAGTACAGGACCCAAGGGAAGAGAGTCTTAAGAGCTTATTGGAGGGATGCACAGGGCTAAAAATACAGGAAAAAAATTCCCATTTCCTACATGCAAAGGCTTATTACAAGTACATCAATCTGCCCAAATTGTTATATATATTTAAGGAGTTTTTACTAAAATCTCTATGGTAGAAAAGTGGATTATCCTACATTTTGCATGGAACAGCCATTGTCCAAAAGAAGCTAAGAAGTGTATGAACATAAAAAATAATGAGAGTCAGAATGTTAAAATATGCTACGAAGGCAGCATAACTAATGGTTGGTTCTTACCTCGAGGATAGACTGATTGATTAGGAGCCTGGGCAAGAGTGCAGGAGGCATGGGAACTTGCTGTAGATTGGCGGTCGTATTTCATGTGGCGGAGAGAACAGCTCAGGAATAAACACTTTATCCACACCTTCGTAAGTAGCACAATTAATTATCTATTTGAAAAACTAATTGAATTATTACTTTTTATTCTTTACAAAATAATGTATTGCTTTTTAAAGCTAAAACATATGTAAATGGAGACTGCATATTCATTTCCCATCCACCCAGCCCCAAATAATCACACAGAAACTATTATTAATTACAACACTGTTTGGCCAATGGTTCAGGCATATTCCTAACTAGCTCTTGCATCTTAAATTAAACCATTTCTATTAACTTATGCATCACCATGAAGCTGTGTCTTTTTCCTTTGGAAGCTGCATTTGTCCACCTGACTCCTCTTTCTTTCTTCCTCTGTCTCTGCTTGAATTTCCTGCCTTGCCATATTCTGCCCTGCCATAGCAAACAGTTTATAATTAATATAAGTCTCTGTGTGTTTCTTTAGGACTGAACGGTTGTGGGATAGTAAAACTTCAAAAAAGTAAAATTTACATGACTATATATAAGCTTTTATAAATTATGTGTATGTATATCATATTGGGGATAGACTGAGGTAAGGTACTACAAGTTTTTTTCACACTCTCAATGGCCTTGACTGGCCACACTGTGAGCTCTGGGGCTAGGAAGGAGTGAGTTGATTGGCTTAAGCAGAGGAATGTCTGCACAAAAGAATTGTCACAATTTGATTTCCTCAGTGTGGAGGGATTTGTATGAGTCCTACTCTCGTCCTTCCACAGACGAGTCTCACATATGCAAGGCTGATCTAAAACTCACAGAGTACAGTCTTAACTGCAGGCTGACTCTCCGGCCTCTACCTTTGGGGGCTGGGGAATGAGTGTTAGGATTATGGGCTCCGCTCCCATGCTGGGTCTATGTGGTACTGGAGACTCAATCCAGGGCTTCACATGCATGTTTAACATGATTGACAAGCACTTTACTTTGAGCTATTTTTAGGAATTACAGGTATTATCACCACAATTAGGAAGATGGTCTAGCTCTTTTTATTGTGGGGGGGGGAAGTTATTACATAATAATAGTAGTCTGGATGGAGTATAGATATATATTTATGTACTCTTTTTTTTTGTCGTGGTGCCCAAAATATGTGTAAGAGAAAATTTTTCATCAATAAATTGCAATGAGCTTAATTATCTTTCCAAATTTTTTTTTTTAAAGACAGGTTTTCTCAGTAGCGGTGGAGCCTGTCCTGGAACTCACTCTGTAGACCAGGCTGGCCTCAGACTCACAAAGATCTGCCTGCCTCTGCCTCCCAAGTGCTGGGATTAAAGGCGTGCACCACCACCTCCTGCATATTTCCAAACATTTTAATGACAAATAATTATAAAGTGGACCACTATAGTAGACATTCATCATGAAGTAGATTATCACATAAATGGATAAATGTGACATAAATTATTGAGCAGCTCAGTAACTTTTAGTGTCTCTGCCTCCTTCCTGGATAACAAGTGAAATAACATTTCTTCCTCAACCATTATGCCATTTGAGGCCCTGGGAACAGTATATTTTGTCTGAGTAGGAAGTGTACCCAATCCTTTGTAGTCGATGTATTTAAGAGTTCTGAGAACTAATCCTGGGCAAGCCCAGCACCCGTGCAGCAGAGGGGTATAGGGTGGCCACTTGCTAGCTTTCCTAGTATCTCCGTCTGTCTTCCCCACTCACTGTTCTTGCTCAGGTTCTCATGGCCCAGCAAACCCCACTAGGTGCTACCACATATGGTGACTATATTTAGCCCGGGGCCTGCCTGGGGAAACCCTGAGAGATTGAACACATGCTGAGAAAGAAACTGAATGGAAGAAAGGCCAGAAAGGAAGGCTTAGGTGCCGGGTCCTTCCTGTGGGTTTTAGCAGCTTCTCCTCTGAGGAGTGAAATTCAGTCCGGAGTCTTGAGAGGAAGCAGTAAGAATGGACAGGGTTGTGGGTGGGAAGGAAAGTTGAGGTCCTCAAGGAAACACAATGGAACTGGGTTACAGAATCAGGGAAAGTCGAGGGCGGAGAGACAGTGTTTGAAGTCAGATAAGATATGAAGTAAAAACGCCATGAGTTTTGACCAAGTGCTAAGCATGATTGGAACTTCCCTATAACATCCAGCAGTGAGATTTAAACATACTCTTTAAATCTCTCTGAGCCCGGGTTTTTGTAGCTACAGAGCACCTTTAAAACTCCCCATGTAGGGTATGAAGTCTGGTGGGTTTAGACACACATAAAACACTTGCATGGCCTAAGCACAGGAAATACTTATAAAAAGGAGCTGCTATTACTTTGTCTTACAGTCTATACTCTGAATAAAACCATTCTATTATGCTCATAAGAAGGCAAAATCTATACATAACATGTCAAGGGGAGGCACCTTAGCTCTGGTTTCTAACTCAGTCGTGCACACACACCCGAGGAAAGAAATGACAGATGTTTTCTTGAGAGCATGATTCACACATAACCAAGCAATGCTCAAGAGGGTTATTAGTCTGCATTAGCCGGACACTGTCCACCTCTGCTTCGTGGTTACTCAGCAAGGAGAGGAAGCCTTCTGCACGACCACGAACACAGGTTAAGTGTAGTACAAGTTTGAGGGCAGACAAAAGCAAATCAATCGATCTACTTTAGACACTGCCTTAACTAAATGGAATCAATCCCAAGAGCAAAGTTAAATAAAAGACAGGTGGAAGAGTCAGGGCCAGCACAAGGACCAGGGAAGCACGATGTAGTGTATGAGGACTCAAGATATCTGGGCGTGATTGTTGAACTTCAGAACAAAGATGAAATGGATGCTAGAAATACAATTGTGTGTTCTAAGTGAAACCAGGAGAGCTCCCAGGGGATCATCCTACACGGGCCACTCTGTGACTACTGACTTCTAGGATCCTCGAACCCTTAATCAAAGCATCATTATGATCCTTCTGCACTGAAGAGGGCAATGAGGGATGTCCTCACCTTTGCCTCTTTGCCTGCTTGATTTTATCTTTCAACTTTGCACTGAAAAGCAATTGGTACTGAACATCTTAGAATCCTGGATTTCACATCACAGCAGACATCAGCTCTGTTCCTCATGATGCTGTCTTGGCAAAATCTGCAAATTTGATAACTTCTGCTTAAACATTATTTAAATATGATTCCTACCATGTTCAGGTGTGCTTTTCTGCTGCTGTAATGAAGTTCTCGACCATCACTTGTGGACTTCAGGGAAGAGACGGTTTATCTGGCTCATGTATTCATATCTCCATCTGTCACCATAGGAAGTCAGAGTGGAATACTCAAGGTGGAAACGGAAGCAGAGACTGTGGAAGGATGCTGTTTACTGGCTTGCTCCTCATGAGTGGCTCAGCCTGCTTTCTTAGTCAACAAAGGACCCCCATTGATCAAGGAAAGGCCCCACAGACAAGCCTACAGGCCAGTCTGATGGAGACAGCTCTTCAGTTGCTGTTCCCCCTTCCCATGTAACCCTAATTTGTGTCAAGTTGACAAAAATTAAGCAGTACAAATACCTTTCTTATTTGTGATTCTTTTGCAGGAGTACAAGAGGTTTTGTCTTCACTGTCTTTTCCTCCCACCAACATCCCCACTGACTTACCTAGTTCTAAAATTAACAGAAATAATTGACATTTTTTTCACATGTGACTTCTTAAAGAAAACCTCTAAACAACCTAAAATTATCCCACTGTTTTAAGACTTCTGGATCCCTGGATCCGGAAGATTAGTGGATCTCTCTGTCTATGTCTTTGTGTGTGTGTGTGTAAAGTTATAGAAAGAGTCTAAAGGTAACTATTATAGGAAATGCCTTCAGGGTATAACACTTGGCAAAAGTTTATGTACAAAAAAATCCACTGGAGATTATTCTAGAATCAAGAAGATGGTCTGGGATAGAGTCATAAGACTTGATACAGCACCTGTGTTTGTATTAGAGCAAGGAGTCAGCCTTTCCTCTAGATGTGAGATGACTAAAATCCAGCTTCCTAAAATGTGGGTTGTGATACCATATCATTATTATTATATACAGATATATACAAATATCGATAATTTCTGTCAATTTTAGAACTAGGCAAGTCAGCGGGGATGTTGGTGAAAGAAAAAGACAGTGAAGACAAAATCTCTCATAGTCCTGCAGAAAGAATCACAATAAATCATGTCACAAAATGTGGTGATCTCCAAAAATTGACAATAGTGAAAGATTTCTGAGTACGTAAGAACAAAAATTCAATTCAAAGTCAAGCACACAGGGCGCTTGGGGGTTCTGAGAGTGCCAGCACCAGCGTTTCATCTCGCCGCATCACTGCAGGTCTGAACACACACGGTCCGTGCATATGCATGTGTGATGCCCGGGCTCACAGCACCCAGCTCAATGAATGCCACTTGAAGCACACCGATGCGGATGTGAGCTATTTGCTTGTTGTGGATTAGGACGCCTTCACTATGCCTCTTAAAAGTTTTCTGCTCTTACAGAAACAGTGGGTGGGTTGTGGAAAGAGACGTTTAAGATTTGCCTAGCATCCATCAAATAGTATACTTTTGAGTTACATTATGTTTGAAGGTCTGACTTGAAAATTTTTTCTGTGAGTTGCTGATTCGTTTCGCTTTAGAAATGATGAAGTGCATTTGGCATGAGATTAGTAATAAATTTCTGAAATAAGCCTGAAAGACTTGTGCCATTCTATAGGTATTCCTGTGGCGTAATGTTCTCAGCACTGATGTTTATAATACCAAAACATCCTCTAACCCTCGAAAACGTTGAAGATGTTCAATGCCCTGAACCATCAAACGTTCAGCTGAAATTTATTTCTTTGTGTGAAGATAAAAGGCACATCTGTCTCATTAGTATGCAAATTTGCTTTTATCTTTAGTAAATGGTAAAACTGTATGCGTCCTGAATTTAAAATATTTTTTTTTTAATTTATTATCAGTAAAGGTTTGATTAGTACCTCTCTTTTCTATATTAGTATACCCAGGGTCACCTAGAAATGTCTCAGGTAAAAAGAGTCACAAGCGGGAGCGCTGTTAGAAATCTTAGCCAAGGGACCAGGCCCAGAAGGGCCGCTGCCTTCCACTACAGGGAATTCCTAGGCCCTGGAGGAGTAGAACTTTTAGTCACAGGGCAGGAATGTGAGCAGTGCAGCTCAGCAACCTCTTAGAAGTCGTGGAGAACAGATGTTGCCCTCTGGTTACGAACTGAAGACTGACTGTTGAGATAGCATTCCGCTAGCCACTTCCCTGAGACGCATAATGCCGAACCCTTATATTTTGGCCATTGCGTTGGTAAAGGGATTGAGACAGCAGACGGTGAAGAACAAATTTCTTGCTTTTGCATTTCAAAGATTTAAGCTTCAGTACAGACAAAAATATTTAGACAATCAAGAAATACAAGATTTTTCTGTTAGGGATGATTCTCAGTGGCCAAGTTCTTGCCTAGAATGTGTAAGGCTCTGGGTTTGATCCCTAGCATAGTGCAAGACACAAGCAAACAAAAAATAAAAATAGCATAGAAATAGGCCAGAGATAGAGTAGCTGACTTGTATGTTCACCTTCACAGGTTTGAACCCCAGCAATTTATGATTATAAAACTAATCATAAGCTCATTATAGAACTCAAACAATATGAGTGCATTGAATTAAAAATGTCAAAATCCCCTTTCTTTGTCCTCCCCTCTTTGTCATTGTTTCTCCCAACTTCTCTCGCCACATAAGATGACTATAAATGACTAGTTTTTTAGGGATTTTGCCAAGTGTCAATGTGTTCTTTACATTTAAAGGTATATTAACACAATAGAAAATTATTTTTGTTTTTTGAGTTTCCTCTCAGCTGAAATCAGACAGAAAAGGAACACTAGACATGACTAAAAGAATACACCTGTACACACGTATACACACACAGAACACACATGCACATGTATGGATGCATGCACATAGAACACATATCTACATAGAACATACATGTGCTCACACATACACAAACGAATGCCTGCATACAGGGCCCAGCCATGACAGGCTCAGTAGAGACCACCCAGGCGCCACCCAGGAACAGACCATCCAAGGGGAAATACCTAACATTCCAACCATTAGAGATAGGTTCACCTGATGTCCCTTAGCCCAGAACACACACAGTTCCTTTCACCAGGACACCCCCAGACAAATGTCAGTCAATCAGGGGTCCTGAACCTTAGAAATCCTCTCACCCCAACCTCTGCTATAATTAAAAACCCCACCCCAACTGGACTCATGGCTCTCTGACCTCACTGATATGTCAGGTGGACAAAGGGTCCAAGCTCAAGCTCGAATAAAGGTTCTTTGCTTTTACATGCGAGTACAGACTTCATGGTGGTTTTGGGGGGACCCCACAATCTGAACATAACAATACACATAGAAAAAAAAAATATATATATATATATATACACACACACACACATATATACATACACATAGAATACACATGCATATATACACATAGAACACAATGCACACATATATAGGCATACACATAGAACATACATGCACACATATACATATAATAAACACATGCACACATATATGCATACAGAACACACATACATACACACATATACATATATGTATGTATATAACTCTTACTATTCAAGAAGCCTAGAATGGAAGAAAATCAAGTTTCCTCTTAAAAGTTTTGCTCAAAAACCAAAAAAAAAAAAAAAAAGTTTTGCCAACTTTTTTGTTTTTGTTTTTTCGAGACAGGGTTTCTCTGTAGCTTTGGGGCCTGTCCTGGAACTAGCTCTTGTAGACCAGGCTGGCCTCAGATTCACAGAGATCCACCTGTTTCTGCCTCCAGACTGCTGGGATTAAAGGCGTGCGCCACCAACGCCCAGCTGCACAATGCATTTTGATCATACTCACTCCTCCCCATCCACTGCATCTCTTTACCCAGAATTTGTGTTTTCTTTTTGTGTTTAAAGTCCATTGAGTTTAATTTGTGTTGTTGCCCAAATGCTCTTGAGTGTGAAGCCAGTCCCTGGAGCATGTGACTTACCAGAGATCACACCCTAGAAAGAAAACTGACTCTTTTTGCAAAGAGCTCCTCAGCGAGAGGTGGGATTTCCTGCCTGCTTCCTCTCTCTGTGCTGGGATACATTTTCATTCAAAAGAATCCCAACAAAGAAGAAAGCAGACATATTAAGTATCTGAACATTGGTTGTTTAAAGTCATATGCTTATTAAAGGCCCTGTAAAGGCTTTCAAAATAGCCTTTTAAAAAAGGTAATCTTTTGCTATCATTTTAAATTTTACAACAGAATTATCTCCACTGTTTGACAACCCGCCTGCAGAATATGCATTTGCCTAAGAAAGGATTGAGTAGTTTGTGCTCCTTAAAATTTATAGAAAAAAGGAAAGAGTAAGAAGATGGGGCGGGAACTCCTGAATATCTAATGAGAACCTTTGTTTTAGATTCTTTCAAAAAGGTCTATGTTTTCAAAAAGAATATAAATAAATATATTATTATGATGGGTTAATTCTTAAAGATGTTTCATACATTCTTTTAAATGACTACCGTTCATGAATTTTCTCATTTAACCTGATAAGGGCAGCTTAAAATTAAAGAACACCTACAATTTTAAGTAAAATCATTATCATCTGATTTACACGGGATCTGTCCATGTATTAATGAAACAGAATATATCTATGGCTTAATGTGAATAAATTAAAATATAATTGCACACCGCTCTCTCTTATTAATTAGGTCTTCTTTATTTGGTTTACTATTACCTACATAAATAAACAAGTTAATTCCGTGTTAAATTTTAAGGGACATAAATATGAGATCAATTCTCAAACCAACTAAATTTACAAATACAGCCCTGGTAATGTTGGATTTGTTTTTTCAAAACAGTTATATCGTCTGTAAACATACAAAAAAACCTCACTTGAATAATTTAAATTCCAAACCATCTTACGACAAATAGATTCCCATAATAAAACGAAGCTTAAGGTTGTCCTTGTTTTGTTTTTGGTATACATTATAATACAAAGTCTATTTTTCCTGCAGAGTTGTAGACTTAGGACACGATGTCCACACAAACAACGGTCTTCTACCTTTCTTCCTCGTGCTGTTCCTTGCAGAACCTAACGAAGGCTTAAACCCACAAAAACAAACTGAAATGAAACTTGCAGGTCTGATGACTGCTAGAGTTTGATTGCAAGCCACGAAAAACTCTAACTAAAACAGAAATCATTTGGGAGGATATAGACGAGCTCACGGAATCAAAGAGAAAGCCGAAGAAGAGTGAAGCCAGGAAGGATGGATCTTATGCCATTTTAGAGAGGAAGGCAGGAGGAATCTGTTGACAGTGTCTTCGGCAAGCCTCCCTGAGATGGATTTGCTTTGATTATTTTCTTTGTCAGCCCTACTCTACTCTGGATACAGATTTTCAGCAGTGTGCACGAGGCCATTTGGGGCAGGCTGGACATTGTCTATGAAATGTCCGTAATGAAACCTAGTAGATGGTAAAGCCAACTGCCCTTCTCCCAAAGGAAAAAGATTTGGGAACAGAAAAACCAGCAGGTTCTTAGATTCTAAAGTGCAGGCTACTGAAGCTACCACGATACTTATTTATAAATGCTACATATGACTTTAACAATGTTGGTCGTTAAAGTATTCATAGGGGAGGTTATTATCACCAAACAAAGCTTTCATTAAAAATAAAGCATACGAAAAACAGCGCATTCTTATTTATCATATTGTCCCTACCTGCTAGTTACTGCTCTGCTTTCAACAGGAAGTGTAAGCCTTAGATAGATAATCTTTTTGCACTTGAATGAGCACAGCCTATGAACCAGGACTTAAGCTGTATTCCCCATTGTTCTTTAATATAGTAAGAGATCTGGACTAACTGAACCTTTCTTAAAGTTTAGTTTCTTCATTCACGAGCAAAAGACTGCAATAAATTCAAACTGCAGGATTCATTCTTCCACTAATTAAAAGCAGGTAAAATTCGTTGGTGCTACAGATTTCTGTTGTGCTTTCCAGGGTCAGCTAATTCCTGAGTAGTGGGAGGAGACTATCCAGTGTCTTTACAGAAACTGGCATGAGTCACCTGTTTACTTATCAACCAGCCAACCATTTACAGACCTGCAGTGTGGCAAACATATATGGATGCCGGCGAGAGACACTACTCTCTAGAAGCTTGTACATTCTGGTACCTAATAATTGCTATGCATCAAAGGAAATCTCATGAAAGGAAACTGAAGGGAAATCCATCCCTTTATATTAATAGTAGAGATAGGTTATTTATGAGAGCAAGGACAAGGGCCCGCCTTCTATTTCGAGACAGAATAGAGTCAAAGCTGGCTCAGGGGACTACAGACAAATGGGCACTAGGTCCATGTGTCCGTCCGGCAGCTGGTGAAAGCCTTTGTGAAGTCCCTGCGTTAGGGAATGAAGAATGGCTGGAGAGGCTCGGGGAATAAGTAGACAGAAGGAGGATTGTAAGAGTCAGAGGCTGAGAAGAAATACTGCAAGATCGTGTCTTCTAGACCTGACAGGGAAGATGCACACATGAACTCAAGAGTTCCTTGCCCAAGACCTACACAACAACAGTCTACATACCAAGTAGAGGCGAGGGATTTAACAAGAAGGTCAGTGGCTCCTAAGGGAGGGGAAGGATCAGTTTTCATTAGGTTTCCTAATGCCAAAATGGTCACTCCAATGAGCCAAAATGAACCAAATGGTCCATACACACAGCACTATTTAGACTCAGCTATTTAGGTGGCTGTTGGTGGTGGTGGTGGCGGTGATGGTGTGTGTGTGTATAACAATAATAATTATAAAGAAGGGGTTATGAATTTGAGAGGGGGAAGTAATAGGGTCACAGGAGGAGTTGTAGAGTCGGAGGGGGGTGAAAATGAACGAATCCAGTGTACTGACATTTGAAAGTCTCAAAAAAATTAAAATACAAACACAAAAGCCTAATAGTTATGGGGGAAAACAATGGCTGTGAAAATGAAAGGTAATATAAGGGATTAGGACAGAGAAGGGAGGAAGGAAAGCTGTTTAAGGGAGTAGCCTCCTAAAACAACATACCTGCAGCTATCACTTCAAAGGGACAGAGGATCTTAGTGGCTAGCGATTAGTGCCCGCTCTCTGCTAGGCAGAATTCAGATTGTTTTCGAGGTGCCAACATTTCTTAGTAGAGACAGGCAGTGCTGTTATTTCTGTCTTATAGCTGAGAATATCATTAGAAAATGTGTAGGCAACCTTTTCAGAACATATAGTGGGTTTGGGATTTGAACCCAGACTTGTCAGAATCCCGAATTGTGTGTCTAGTTTAACCTACCTCTCTGCACATTTGTAATAGCCGAACAAATAATCACCCACTATAAACTCAGTAGCCTTGATCTATTTTAGACTCATTTTAAATACCATGCCAGTTTGAAAAAAAATTAATACTCTTAGCTATAAATAGTCCTCTTAAAATTGCACCATAATTTCCTTTTTGTGGCTTCTTTCCCTTCCCCCACCAAACTCCAGGACTAAATTGTCCCTCAATTTGGCCTTTATTGCAGAATACTTGGGGTTTTTTGTTTTGTTTTGTTTGCTTTTCAAGACAGGGTTTCTCTGTAACTTTGAAGCCTGTCCTGGAACTAGCTCTTGCAGACTTAGAGACCAGGCTGGCCTCGAACTCATAGAAATCCTCCTGCCCCTGCCTCCCGAGTGAGGGGCTTAAAGGCTTGTGCCACCACCGCCTGGCAGTCATTTTGTTTCAGTGAAGAAGAGCAGTATTGATTCAGAATAACTCATATGGATGCAGGTGAGAGCCACAGTGTTGTGGGTTCTCAGGAAATCTGTCTTGTGAGTTTAAAGAAACCTGAAGGAAACTGAATTAAAACCTTATTGTGGAAAACTGGTTTACATTTCCCCTCAGTTTAAGTAACAGCTTTACACACATATATTACCTGGAAATACATTTTTATGATGTTAGTTTTTTAAAAAAATATTTAAAAATTAATACTTAAAACACTTGGGAACCAGAATAAAAAAAAGTTTAAAAGCCTGATACATGCAATCTCACAACATAGCCACAGAGCACAAATCAATTTGAGTGGTCATATAAAATATAACTTTTTGATAACTAGAATTATTTTGATAGCTGTAGAGCTATTTTCCATTAAATGAAAATCTTACATCTGAGGATTGACATTCTTTTCTCTCAGAATTTTTCCTAGACACAACCTAGAGGAATACTTCCTTCCTCTCAACTCCTATATGTTCCCATTGTCAAATCCTGCCTGAATTTTAAATGGCTTGATGTATATGTGCAATCATTTTGACCCTACTGTCCCTAAGGTCATTCAAGACAGGGTCAGCGCACAGCACGTGGCTGGGCTTCTGTCATAGGTTACTCCAGGTAGCTGTGACTTTGGCCCCAACCCCATGAATCAAGGTTACTTCATATTATTTTTCAAATGTACTAAAAAAAAAAATCAGAATTCATTTACAAATATATTACAAAAATAATATAGTATTCATGTCTGAGGATGAGTATTACAATCCTACAAATAAATTGAATCCAGTAAGAAATAATTAAAACTAAATGAAGCTACCAAAGAAAACATCAAAACACAAAAATACAAAGTTATAATAAGTTAGAGAAATAAAGCAATTCAATTGGAGGCATCAAAAGACAATTCATGTAAAGTTAAAGTGAAACATTTATTTTATAGTTTAATTTTAAAGTACATCATTCAAAAACTCTCACTTTTCAAATTGGTAAAAACCGATTTCTTTTTAAATCGTCGTGGACTAAATCACCGATAAAATTTCTTAAACTTTTAAAATTATATTTATTTGTTTTGTGAATGTGTGTGAGGGTGGGGATGTTTGAGCCATGGTGCACATGTGGTGGTCAGGGGACAATTTTCAAGAGGCATCTCTCTCCTCCCACCATGTGGTTTGGGGCATCCAACTCCGTGTCCGGCAGCTTAGCTGGCTCAGTAATCTTGCCAGCCTGGGAACCAATATTCTTGATTCATAGCTCATATGAATATATAGTGAAATTTGAAAATAATGGCCATTGTACACAGCGACACTAAGACAAAAAACTATGCACCCCCCTCATTTTTTTCAATAATCAGGCATGTTGATTATGCTGACAACATTCTAATTTGCATCCCTGAGCAGATCTCGCTTTGCATCTCCAGATTCAGACAGCTTGCTGTTTCTCCAGGTTCCTTGTGGAGCTCTTGTGGCAATAACAAATTCAGCATGCCCTAGATGATGTCCCTTCTCTGAGTACCAACACCTGCTGGTGTGTGTCTGAGGAGCATGGCCAGGAAGGCAGAACCTCCAGCTGCTGGAGCAGCAGCAGGGACAGGTTCTGGGTTACTCCTCCCCTCCCGTCCAGCCCACTCAACTCTCAAGCTCTGTCACTTCTACCTGCCAAGGACTCTTGCACCCATTCTATTCCTACGGACCCCTGTCTGCTCCCTTTGGCCTCTGCGTAGGTCTACTGTTCATCACCAGTCTGCTGTGTTCAGTAGCTCCTGGAGACACATTTACATCATTTTCTCTTTCCCTCAATGACTCATCTTTGTTCTTCTATTGCTCCATGACTTTTCCCTTCATTGTGCAATTTAAATGTCCTCCACAAGCCCTGCCCATATTACGGCTGAATTGGTAGCAAGGGCCAAAGACCCTGGTGCCTACTTTCATAAATAAAAATAAACATTTCATCCATAAAAATCCCCAACTTTTAGTTTTCTTTTTGCCCCGTTCTGATGAAAGCTCCTCAGTTTGAGTTTTGAGGAGAGAATTCACGGAAGGGCTCTGCTGATCGCTTTTCTCCTCCTACTAGGTAGGTCCCAGGCAAGATTCATTGAATGAATCTTCGGTTTCTTTCCAGACTGCCCCCAGGGACTTGTAGTGCTGCTCTCTTGCATCCCAAGAGGCTTTGGTTTAGATATTCAGTCACACATTTAATAAGGGAAACTATTAGTCAGTGCTAGGCTGTGTCATTCTTGGAGAGCATTCTCCCACATTGCTTCCCCAAGTGGGGAGGTTGTGGTCTGACTTGGTCTTTTGTTATTGGCTTCAGATCTGAATCTTCGCTATGGGCTTCTGGTGTCTTCTCTTTGTGTTTGCGGCCTCATAATTGGCCTGGTCTTGGCTTCCTGCCAGTGTCTTCATCTTTTTGTTTGGAGCCCATGAGCTTGCTGCTTGTTGGGTCTTCATCCTGGCGAGCTCAGGGCAGGGCATGTAGCGGCCATCACTCTCATTCCTGGTCTGTTTTGCACCCACAGCCCTTGTGACCCCCCCCCCCAGCACCCTAAAAAGGAAGACATTCACTTGTCACCTTCAAAGCCCTTCAGAGTCATGAGTCTTGGGTTGGCTGAGGAAGACCTTGGACTTTCAATCTTCCTGCCTCCACTTCCCTAGTGCTGGGATTCAGGTACGTTTTGAGGGTTGCAAATTGAATAACCTCATTTCTCTTAACTGTCTTTTTTTCTTTTTTTTTTTTTAGATTTATTTATTTATTATTATTATGTGTACAGTATTCTCAGTATTCTGTCTGCATGTATGCCTGCAGCCAGAAGAGGGCGCCAGATATCATTACAGATGGTTGTGAGCCACCATGTGGTTGCTGGGAATCGAACTCAGGACCTTTGGAAGAGCAGGCAGTGCTCTTAACCGCTGAGCCATCTCTCCAGCCCAACTGTCTTTTTTTCTTTCTCACCTACTGGACAGCGTGTTATAAATGTAAGGATTCACAACAACCGTGTGTTATATGTGTGCATGTTTTATACAATCCCTTTTCATAGCCTCGGTTCCTTTTGGATTTTCTGTTCTCCATACTTAGTTCCAAGGCGCTGTCAAGACTGCATGTGGGTGGATGAGCAACATGGGAGAAAGAATGGGCTTTCTGACTTTCAATTTATATGGTGGTCCTGAGGGCTTTGAAGTCTGTCTGGCCCTTGGGCTTGTGATTGCTGCTGAATCCTTTGTACCCACCACTTGTGCCTCACTGCTGGACCCTGATAGCCCCAGGCCTTTCAAGGCCCTATCTTAAAGATTTTATTTATTTATTATGTATACAGCATTCTGCCTCCATGTATGCCCACATGCCAGAAGAGGGCACCAGATCTCATTACAGATGGTTGTGAGCCACCATGTGGTTGCTGGGAATTGAACTCAGGACCTTTGGAAGAGCCGCCAGTGCTCTTAACCACTGAGCCATCTCTTTAACCTCCAACATCCACACAGGCTAAAGAGGCCAGAGGGCAGATGTGCTGTTCTCGGTAACTGACCGCTTACCACAAGCCTCCTCCTGTTTTTTTCCAGAGGGACCAAAAGTACCTCTGCTCTGAGCATTCTGAGTGGTTCCCCGTCCTACTCCTTTGGCAGGCCTTCTACCTAGTAGGGAGGGTTGAGAGCGAAACTCATTTTTTCTACCTCGGTTCCTCTTCTGTGCTCAGAAGTTTCCCTGGGCTCACCTAGGCTGACATCTCTCTTTTCTCTATGTTCTTTCCAAGCTGCGAAGTCTTCCCTCAGATCTTATCCTGAAGTCTCTCCTTTCCCAACACGCGGCAATTTCCACGAAGAAAGTCAACATGGGTTAAAGAAATATTCAGCAAATTGCTGAGTCTTTTGAAAAGTCCGAATTTCAGAATATGAGAGTGGGAAGCAGACTTAACATGTGCCCGCTTTGAATACTAAAATTTAAATGCTGAAACTTTCTTTGTGTAGTCCAGATTTACTATAGCCCCGCTGCCTTGGGGGAGAAGAAATAAAAGTCACACATTAATGTAAAAAGGAAAACTTGTGGTTTATGATAAAATGTTCACCTTAAGGTATTGAATTGGAAAAATACATTATCCACATCAAAATTTCACTTGTTTGAACTTATTTTTAATAGTAAAGTCAGTATGAGTTGGCAAAATGTCTATCATTAAAGAGAAAATTAAGTATGTAGAAAAATGTAAAATATTAGATATAAAAAAGGGGTGCCTGCTATTGAGCTTTAGAAAAGTTAGACTGCTTGTATTTTATAGAGACCAATGCCCATTTCACACATATGTTGACATACATGAAAGTTACAGACATATTACTTTATATATATTAATTCTTTTACATATATGAGTCAATTTCTCAACTGATTTTACAGAGGAAATAGCACACAGATTTGGATTGTCGTCAAATATTTGTTGTTTGACTAGCTTTTCCTGATGTTACAGTTTATGAATAAATAAAACCTCTCTTACGTAGAATGAGTGAGTTCAGAGCTCTAATGAGCAATGTGAAGACTATAATTAGTGATAGTTGTATCTCGTATGAAGATCTTTTTGCTAAGTGAGTAGATGTGGCTTGCAGAAGTAGGCTTTTTCTTTTAGACCACCAACCAGCTCCTAAATCATGACCCAGAGACTTCTTAACAGCTCTGAATGCTCAGCCTTATCTTAGCTCTTATTTCAATCTGCTACTCTTTATCTACATTTTGCCTCAGGGCCCATTACGTTTGTTTTGTGTGTGTGTGTGTGTGTGTGTGTGTGTGTATCTTACCCCCCTGCTGTCTCTAAGTCCTTCTGACTGACAGCTGCCTGGCTTCTGGCCCTGGACTTGCCCCCCTCTTTCTCCTCATTCTCTTCTTCTCTCAAGCCTAGATTCCTCTTCCGATTTATTCTCTCTGCCTGCTAGCCGCGCCTATCCCTCTCCTGCCTTGCTGTTAGCCGGTTAGCTCTTTATTAGGACATTCAGGTGCCTTAGGCAGGCAAGGTGAAACAAATGCCACACGTCTTTACATAATTAAACACACATCCTTGCATTGTTAAGCAAATGCAGCATAAACAAATATATTTAACTTGCACATTTAAAACAAATGTATTTAGCTTGCACAGTTAAAATATTACACAGCATAAACAAATGTAACACTTTTTTTTTTAATATTCCACAATAGTGACTGCTCTTGCCGCAGGTGTGTGGGATAGCGACTTTGTAACTATTTAGGATGGGGGATATGCTAGTTTTCACAGTGGTAGCTATTTCACTACATATGTATTTTATAACATCATATTGTATATCTTGAATATGAACAATTTGATTCATTTAAATAAAAAATAAAATCTATCTTTAAAAATAAATTGTATGAAGACCCCTTTTACTAATAAATGAAAGACTGAAATTAGTATATTTCATATAGAAATGACCTGACAATCCTTGAAGAGATTTTTTTATTCTCGCATGAGAATTTCCATTATTTATTTTCTTTAAATTTCATCTGTTGTAATGAAAAGAGTGGTTACTGATTTACCTACCTATTCATAAAATCCACTTTAGAACGATTTGCTTTTATGCATTTTACTGTATGATTTCACAAATTAAACATAATAATCCCTTATTATATGTGCCATTTAATCCACTTTCCCTAGGCACTTTATGATTACAAGGCATAAACATGTTTACTCTAGTCACAATTTTTTGTAAAAAAGTCAAAGGTCACAGACATTGTTTGCCAAATAGCCGACTGAACTGGCACCATGCAGATGTTTTCATCTGGGTTTAGAACTACGGCGTAATGAGCTTGTGGATCACTTGGTTTGGAACAAAGGCTGAGTATTCAACATAGAATGAGATGTTATAAGAGAGGTAACTTTTTGAAAATTGGAACTATCAAAACAAAAAATTTTAATGATACAAAATGATTTAAACTTCCTGAAATAGACAAAAGTGACAATAAAGAATAATTTAAACTAGCTTACTACAACAAGTCTGAGGTCCTCGGTTTTCACGACTTTCTCCAGTTAAAGTAAGAAAGGCTCCTTGAGAAACTGGATAGTTTTGGAGCTGGGTCAGGGACTCTACAAGAGGAGCCCAAAATATTTGGTGGTAACAAAAAGTAAGATGTCCCGAACATACATGTTCACAGAAGTGAGGCAAAGGAACACAAAGTCAAGAGCAGGAAGAGATGAGACAATGTGAGCAATAAAGCAATGTAGGATTAAACACCAAAGTATGGAATACACACCCACAAATCCAGACCAGAATAAATTAGAGGTTTAATCAATGAATAAATAGAGAGCTGAATCTGGCGATAATGTTCCATAGTCCCAGCTAGCTACTCATGAGCTCACGGCAGCAGAACCACAAATTCAAAGTGTGCCTAGACAACAGAGGCCTGTTGAGTAATTTAGAAAGATTGTCTCAAAATAAACAGCAGAAAGAGCCTAGCGTGCTTATAGTACTAATCCCCACAAACAAACACATAAAGTAATGGAGGAGAAGCAAATCTCTCATAAAGAAGAACCTGCTAACATTACGCCAAAATTCTGCCTAAGAGAAGGCATGGCTCTCTGCTCCTTACGTGTGTGTTTAGTGGGATGCCTTCCTTCTATAGCTCACTGGGGTGACTCAAGCTTCTTTGTCAGGGAGAAGCCTGATAAACCCACCTTTCCTAGGTGATGAGTAACCATGATGGAGTAATTTCCTCCGAGTTCCATCTAGGAGACAAGCTAGTCAAGATTCTGGAAGTAAACAAACAAATAAACAAATATATATATATATATATATTCTCCAACATCAGGCCTAGGGAAATGGGTCAGAGAGTAAAGCAACTTAACTTATCAACCACGAGTACTGAGTACTGGAGTTTGGATCCTCAGCACCCACATGAAAACCAGGCTCCTGCTTGTAATCTCACTTCTTGGGAGGTAGAGACAGGAGTTCTCTGGGTAGAATGGCCAAATCCCTGAATCCTGAGCTCTGAGCGCAGAGGGAGTCCCTAACTCAGTAATTAAAATAAAGAGCCATCAAGGAGGGCAGCTGTGTTTGTGTGGTCCAGTAAATGCTCTGATAGCCACATTTTGGGTTTCAAATGATTACTAAGTATGTACCAATCCGAAGTGGGAAAGAAATGAAAATTAGCTAGTCTCAGATACCAAAACATCAAATGGCTCATGACAACCTTCAGAAAAAAACTGAGGAAGTCACATTAAGGCAGTCAGAGCATCAAACTGAGAGCTCTATGCATGAGCTCTGGCTTCTCATTCCCAACACAGGCATATTTATTCCATGGAATAATTATGATTTCAACCTCCGTTGAAAATGCTTTTCTTACTAGCTGTTCTCAAGAGCTACATGTTTTTAATATCCTGCAATTGCTTGTTGTTTCCTTTTCTCTCCTGTTCTAGCTAGGGGACAGTTTCTTCAAAAAATAAGAGGAAAGAAAGAGAAAATTTGAAGATTAAAAGAGGAATAGGAAGCATATGAACCAATCACAGTGTGGAAATCTTATTGGGTTTTCCCAATATTGTGGAACAAACTACCAAACAATGATAAAATTATGAAATACCTGGAAATGTCAACAAAAACTAAATGTTTAATGATATTAAGAAAATGGTAATCTTAAAGGAACAATTTTCAGCTTCATATGGAAACACACACACACACACACACACACAACAGGAAGGATAGCTAGCACAATCCTGAATAATAAGAGAATTGATGGAGGTATCACTACTCTGGTTTCAAACTGTAGACTAGTAACTAAAAACAGCACAGTATTTGCATGAAAATGGACTTGTTGATCCATGAAATCTAACTGAAGACCCAGACATAAGTCCACACACTATGGATACCTGATTTTTCTTTTTATAAAGAAACCAGAAACACACTGGGAAAGAGATAACATCATCAACAAATGGTGCTGGCCAAACCAGACCGCTGCATGTAGAACACAAATAGATCCATACTTATCACCCTATACAAAACTCAACTTCAGATGAATCAGGACCTCAATACCAGATACACTGAATCTATTAGAAGAGAAAGTGAGGAATAGCCTTGAATGTATTGGCACGGAAGACTTTCTGGACAACACATCAACAAGATAGGCAATAAGATCAATAATTTATACATGGCACCTCATGAAACTGAAAAGTTTCTATAAGGCAAAGGACACCATCATTCAGACAAAGCAGAAGACTACAGAATGGGAAAAAATTTATCTAACTATAGACACAATAGATGACTAATATCAAAAATATAAAGAACTAAAAAACAAAACTGGACAACAAGAAAACAACCCAGTTAAAAATGCGATACAGATCTAAGCAACAAGATTCACAGTAGAGGTCAGGCAGTGGCGGAGCATGCCTTTAATAACTCAGCACTTGGGAGGCAGAGGCAGGCAGATCTCTGTGAGTTTGAGGCCAGCCTGTTCTACAGAGCTAGCGCCAGCACAGGCTCCAAAAACTACACAAAGAAGCTCTGTCTCAAAAAACAAAACAAAACAAAAAATTCACAATAGAGAAAACTCAAATGGCTGAGAAGCAATTAAAGAAATGTTCACCCTTCATAGTTATCGGAAGTGCAAACCAAGACTACTTTGAGATTTCATCTTATATTCATCAGGATGGACAAGAACAATGAAACAAATGTCAGTTCATGCCAGTGAGGCTATGAAGTAAGGAGAACATTAATCCATTGCAGGTAGGATTGCAAACTTGTATAGCCAGAATGGAAATCAGTATGGTGCTCAACAGAAAGATGGGAATCAAACTGTTAGGTATATACCCAATGCATGGTTCATCTTACCATAGAAACACTGCTCAACCATGTTCATTGCTCCTCTATTCATAACGGCCATTTTTAGAAACAGACTACATGTGTGTCAGTGAGTAAATGGATAAAGAAAATGTGGTACATTTACACAAACGACTATCACTCAGCTGTTAAAAAAAATGACATCATGAAATTCACAAGTAAATGGATGGGGTTAGGGGAAAAATTATCCTGAGTGAGGTAACTAGATCCCAAAATGACAAATGTGGTATTATTTGTTTATATGTGGATGTTAACTGGTCAGTCTTCTATAGAACTGTAGAGGATAGGTATATAGTGAGGGACTAGGATTGAGGGATGGATGTCTCTAGGAAGAGAAAATGGAATATATAGTTATGGGTGGATTAGGGGGTTGGAATAGGAGGACCAAATGGGGGAAAGGAAGGGATTATGGGGAGGGACAGCTAAAACTAAGGGCCAATGAGGGATTCACATGGGAAGCTAATAGAGTAGAAGCTTCTAAAAATATGTTTGCATATGAAAGAAACCTAAGTAAAATCATCAAGTAACAGGGAAGACAAAGTCCTAACTAGACATCTCTCCACCAAATAAGACCTTCAGTGCTAGGAATGGATTGCATATAATCAGGTCGTTTGGCACAGAGAAGTTGAACTGGGGCCTGCCTAGAACCTTCAACCCTGTTGACAGTATTCACAGTATTGGAAGGCAAAGAAAGGTAGACACCAACCCAGCTACAAACTCCCCAATCTACAACAGTGACCTGTGCTGTTTTTTTTTTCAAATTTGCAAATGTTATTATTATTATTTACTAAATCTCAATCTTTCAATTTTACCAATCAAGACTTGGAAGCCAGATGATGGGGTGAAATCTCCCAGCTGACCTTCCTCCTTCACCGAGTCCCACCCCAAAACAAAACAATAACAAAACCAAAAACAGACCTGCTTGCAAGATACACTGGTGCAGAGTGACTCAAAAGTTGTGGAAGTAACCACTCACCATCTGATTGGGAGTAAGTCTCACTCCACTAAATGGGACCCATTTTTGATACTGTGTGGGTGGCTAATACCTGAGGCTAGATAGGCAATGGACCTGGGAGAAACCAAACACTGGCTCTTCTGCTAAAGGGACTTAGCAATAAAATGACTCCTAATGACATCCTGATTTACTCAGCCATCATCAGAGAAGCTTCTTCCTGCAGGAGATAAGAACAGAGACCCAAAACTGGAGGACTGCAGAGAGTGAGAGACCTTCGAACACTCAGCTTTAAAAGACTGACTGTCTTTACCAATTCCCTTCCCTCCCTTCCCTCGGGTCAGGGAAAGATAACAAGGAAACAAGGTCTTCCAGACACAACAGGACTAACTCATTTAAAGTCACAGAGACTGCGGTGGGATCTACTTAACACAAGTCTAAGCCAAATGGGGTCCTGGTACTAAGAGGACACAACCCCCATCCCTATAAGTGCAAGCTATTTTCAACTGATAACGGCTTACAAAGGAAAATTTAGTTTTCTCCAATGGAGTCTGACTGGGTAAACAAACTACATTTAAGGGTAGGCAACATTCCAGTAGATAACCAACACAAAATGAACTCAATAGTGTTTTTGGCAGTTTTTTGTCTCACAGAGCTTTTCTGGGATTTTTTCCCCCCTTAGAGATCTTCTGCTTATATATTATGGTTTCTGATTTTTGTTTTTATGGCTCTTCTGTGTGTGTCTCATCGTCTGTTATGTTTCTTGTGCTTTTTCTTTTTTTCCTTGTTTGTTTTGACTTATTATGGTCAGTTTTTTATCTTATTTTATTTAATTATTATTTTTTAGATGCCTGTTGGTATTCTATTGAGAGTGAGAAAGAAGGGGTGTGGGTTTGGGTGGGTGGGGAAGTGGGGAGGAGCTGGGAGGAGTTGGGAGAGGGGAAGCTGCAATCATAGTACACTGTATGTAAAATATCTGTTTTCAGTCTAAGAAAAGGAGGACACAAGGCTGGGAATGAGTGCTGAGGGAGGAGCTAGAGGGAGGGATGGAGGGTGAATAAAATCAAAGTCCACTGTATGAATTTATGAAATTATCAGAGAACTGATAAAAAAAATTTAAGAGAAAAATGTTTTATTTGGGTGTGCTAGTTTATTATATTTAGTTAAAATTCTACTTTTTAGAGATACAGAGTAAAATATTTAAGGATTAAATTATAAGTTATATGATATTTGCTACAAAAAATACAGGGCAGGCAGAAAAGGATGAAGACAGACAGTAAAATTGGTTGTGAGCTATTAAATGTGGAGGTTGTGGTGATCACATCGAAATTCTCCATACTTTTCCATATGCTTATGTTAAAATCTTTTCCATAATAAAAGCTACTAAAATAAATCTGTCTTGTGACAATAACACTTTAATAAAAGATATTGTGTAACATTCTAAATACCAAAGTGTTTTCACTTACATGTCACCAATTCCCAAAGTAGCAACTTGAAGACAGAGTGACATTTAAGCTGTGTCTATAAGAAGCCTAAACCTACTGGTTGATTTGATTAATTCAGACAAAAGAGATAGTTAGTTTAGAAAAGGCAAAACGAACTCAAGCTGTCCATTTTGCAGAGTTTACTGGACTAAACTGTCATCATTGGAGTGACTGACAACACTAGAAAGTAAATCAGCACAGCTGATGTTTTGTTCTGGCCCCTTAAAGTGGACATGATTTAAGGAGAGAACTCGGAAACAATAGCAAAGCTCACCAAGGCAGCTCCAGGCAAAACAGCAGAGAAACCATGCTTATTTTCCAAGAAGTCGTGTGCAACGGGCAATACTATAAGCCCACAAGCCCAAAATTATGACTGGAACCGGATCAAGAACCAGTTATTAGGGTATGGTTTAAGACAATTCCACCTAAAGTTATAACTATATATGTGTATTTGAGCTGAACTTGTATGTTAATGATCACTACACAACTTTTTAAAAAAGTCCAATGTAGAGAAAACTACTCTCATGTTGCAGGGTATCATGTTGCCTCATTTTGTGACTCAGACAAAAATAGGTAACATTATCTCTGTTTGTCAAGCAGGCAACAGACTCGGGGAGGTCCCCTTGCCTTCCTGGTGCCAGAGGCAGAGGCATGGGGACTAGAACCCAGGTGTTCTGGCACAGAGTCCGGTGTTCTCTGTTACGCTTGTGGCTTTCAAAGGAAGCACAAAATATATGCTTGTAGCTTCTACTTGGGTTATAGTAGAAAGAAAGCAGGCATGAATAAGTAGTTTAGGAACACAAATAACTGCTTGGCTATTCTCTGGTGCTTGTCAATAAATTGGTGCTTCCTCTTATGACTATATATTATAAATAGTCGATATTGCAGGCAGTATGATGCACCATTAATGTAATATCCTATTTGTTCAATGATGCATGGCTGAAATCCAGTCATTAACCTCTTTGAGGAGGATGCGGTACACTATCAGATCCTCTGATGTTGAGAGAAGTTGAATTGGAGCATATTAAAATATTAGATAATAACCTTATAGTGTCAATTAGCGCAAAGCTCATTATTAGCACCCGTTATTTGACAAATGGGTTTGTTCTCTCATAGTGCCTTTTTCTAGACTTCTCTCCTTCTTCCATAGATTTAGTCCATTTTCTTTTCACGCTTTCACTGCCGCTGAAATCCACTTTCCATTCTCTTTTATATGCAAAATCCCCCACTCATGATGATGTGACTGTTTCTCGCCCTCACTGTAATGACCATTTCCATCCCTGTGATTTTAAGCAACAGTTTGGAGTGAATCCATGTCTTTCCTGTGGATATACTTGATACCTATCTGCAGCTTCTCCCAGATGACTTGCTTTTGCCTTTGTTTTTAATTAAAGTTTCTTTGTATGGTTCCTTCCTGAGAATCCCCCAGGGAGACCAGTCAGTACAGCCAAGAACAAAAGTATCCATATGAGTTGCTGCAACAAAGTTTAAGTGGATTTAATCGGAGTCCAGTTTAACATTTTTAAAAAGTATCTTTATTTCAAAAAGCACAGAAGAACTTAACTGTCAATGCTTGCTACTTCATCAATATAAAGAAACCAAATCTTCCAACACCGTGCCAGTGGCAGCAGGACATAGTTCTAAAATTGTTTTCCTGATTTGCTGCAAGCCAGCTTGATTACACCTGAGAATGTGACCCTTGGGGGTTGCTGAAATGTATTTTGCAACTTTATCTCATGCGGAATAATCAAACTGTGAGGGCTTGAAATGTCATTTCACAAATAGAAATTAAGGAAACAGGAAGAAATAAACTAAAAGTGATTTGGGGGTTGAAAACACGCCTACAGCATGTCGGTCACAGCACACATGTAGGGTCACAGCGGAATGGTGATGTGGGTCCCCTGAAAGCCCCACACATGGGTGAGAGTCAAAAACATGAGGGCTCATGCTAAGGCTGAGGGAATGTGGGTGTTCAGGAAGCTCCCCACATCAGGGAGTAAGACAAAATCCAGCTGTGTCACACGGTGACTCCTTCCCTTGCTTTGGCGGGTATTACCTTTCTCTCACTACACTAACAGGATTGCACACCTAATTTATCATCATATATTCCACTGGATGAAGAGCCCAGTAAGACTCTCACCGATAGAAAATCAATATGCTAACTGGGTTTCTGGAGGCTACAGCTTTGGCACCCCTGTTGAACATCTACCACGTCATCTCTTCATTTGGCCATCCAGGAAA
Source organism: Microtus oregoni (assembly GCF_018167655.1). NCBI lineage: Eukaryota > Metazoa > Chordata > Mammalia > Rodentia > Cricetidae > Microtus > Microtus oregoni. The sequence continues at coordinate 4,663,787 of NW_024543091.1, read as the reverse complement.
AGGTTTTTAGAGACTCATAATGACAGGAGGGCCACCTGGAAATTCAAGAATTATCATATCTATTAAGTACTCTTGCCATGTAAGTGTCTGGAAAATAGGGCACAGATTTCCCTTTTATTTTGCTATTATTATTGTTTTTTTTTATATTATCATCTTGCCTACGACAAGTAAAGAGTAAAATGATATTTACTTAGAACACAGGCTCTTTCTGTCTGCGCCTTTCAACATTTCTCAATTGTTATATCTCTCGACTGAATCTAGGCCTGCTACCATTCCAACACATTCTAACCATATACAACTCTTACTTCTTATTCACCTGCCTTATAACCCACAGCATCTACAATTTTATTCATTATGTTCAGCAATAATATCCAAGAACCTAGAAATAAATTACCTTTTGCATGAACTGAGTAAGTGTTAATTTCCCCTACCTGGCATCAACATAACGTTAACCATGTTCTGGTGGAAGGTTCCAGATTTTGTTTTCAAAATAAAATGCATTGATTACAATAGCATCACGAAGGAAGCCATCAAATACATGACATGGCAGATGATTTGGAATTTTTTTTTAGTGAGAAAAAAATGCAAATATATGGATTTCTTTAGAGAAGGACCCTCAGAAATTTCCACCTCCCCCTCAGTTATGATTTGTATGGTCCGAATAAATGATTCTTATTAAAAATTAAAGTATTTTATTTTCAAAGAACAGTTCTAAGTTTTAGATTGGGATATTTTTGCCATAATTGTATTGATGGATGGAATTAGTTTTTTTTTTAACATTATATAAACTGGAGGCAACTCTGATCATAGCTCTAACCTTAAGCTTTAAGGCTCTTAATTTTCTATCTGTTGATTCTATTTTCTTAAAAAGGTTTGTAAAAGTTGTATGTTTCAAATGCTTTAAAAGTAAGGGAGCTCTGTACCTGAACTGCCTACCTACCTAAAGATAATACTTCCTTTAAAAAACATGCGTTCCATCATATTAGCCCAACAGGGTGTCTCCTTCAATCTGCTAGATGATTATATTTGCTGGCAGTTTTTCACTCTTCTCTACCTTTGCCACATTTCCCTGTAAGAGCTATGAACTCCCTTATGCTAATGACTTTGAGCTTCATTTACAGATGGAATGTGAGTTTAGGGAAGACTGCTGCACCCCAGCAGAAACTTCCTACCATGATTTGACTCTGTCCTACCCCTTGTCCCTAACTTCTGTCCTCTTGTATAAAAGTTACATGTCCCAAATAGTGCCAGTTGCTGTAATGTGGATTCTGAAAGGAAAGCCTTAGAGCCCAGGCAAGCTCAGCACAAACCTAAGCAGTCTCCATCCCTTATGTAATGTCAACTGGATAAAAATGTATGGTTGGCCTAATTTGGGCCATCGTTTTGCAACTGTAGCAGACTTGGTGTTCACCATTCTGCCGTTTTTCTTCTCTCCCATTTCACTATAAGGCGTCTATCTATCTATCTATCTATCTATCTATCTATCTATCTATCTATCTATATCTATAATCTATCTATCTATCTATCCATCTATTTATCTACTCATCCATCAACACGGGTATTATTTTAGGTTGATGGTCCCAGTGTTACATTCTGGTTGTCGTTAACTATAACAGCATGTGTTTTAATTGTTGCCAAGGACTGAGTCATGGAACACATACCTTCTCTTCCCTAGAGACTGTTCTTGGGAAGAGGATTTTAAAATGTAAATTGTCTGAGGCACACAAGGAAGGAAGCTTACATCCTTAAAGACTTCAGACCCTGAACATGTACTGTATGTTCACCACTTTTGAAAAGTGCAAAATCCATCGTTTTTTTCTTTAGATGTCTTTTTTTTATAGAATATGTTTTTTCTAGTTAATTAGTTTTAATTATGCCGCTATAGAATGAATACCCATTTCCCTACTTGTTTATCTAAAGAATTGCACGAAAGGAGGCTGTGTCCCCTGATTAAGTACCATTTCCATTTAAAAGCTTCTATATGTGAGTTTCTGGCTGATGCTTTCCAATGTGACCAAATTGATACTGTTTCAGATTTTGCATTCCAGCTAAATATCCTCGATCAGCAGTAGTACATGTCATTTCTATGAGTTCACCAAATATATTATTTACTTAAACATACCACACTTTCTATAACTCTATGCCTTACCTAAAAGGTGCTAGGATTCCAAACCACCAACCGTGGGTGCCTGTGGCCTTGTATGTGTGTGCACCTGTGTGTAAACCAGAAGACAATCTTAAGTGCTGCTCCCCAGGAGCCATCGACCTTGGCTTTTGAGACAGACACTCGTTAGACTGGGCATTGCCAGTCTTGTGAGACTGTCTGACTAGTGGACCCCAGAAATCTCCCTGTTTTCTGCTTCTCCAGTGTTGGATTACAAACCATTATCTCTTGATTGTTACATGGACACTGGGGATCAAATTCAGGTCAAATTGTGTTTTCAAGGCAAGCTCTTTATAAACTAAGATACCTCCTCAGACCCTGTCAGCCCTTTTCAACAGATCAGCAATTCATCCTTGGTATCAAAAGCCGTCTTTGAAAGCAGTGTGCCCATTTCTTATTTTACAACTGCTAGGATGGGCTTGACCGGCCCCCGTTGAAACCACAGTTGAAGCTGAGTTACAAAAATAGCTTTATTCATTTAAATTTTTTATAAGTTGTCAGCTGTGCTTATATAAGATCTGGATGCTTTTTAAAAAACAACCTAAATTTAAACAAAGAAAAGAGCAAAATAAAAATTAATATCCAATAAATTATGTTAAAAATAACATATAGAAAATGAAGCACATCTTAATGCCTTTGTGTATATGATGGTAAGTGCGTAGGAGGGGGTGCTAGATGGATGGGGAGGATGGAAGAGGTAGATATAAAAAGAAGAAAGACAGAAATTCAAATGTACCTTACTCTAAAATAAAAAAAAAAGTTCACCGCAGGGAAAAAGGACTTCAGGGAACATTGAGCCTTAAATTCCAGCAGATATCCAGCAAGCGTTGAAGGAATGAAGTGGACTAAGCTGAAGACACATGTCTCTGGGGGAAGTACAAAAACGGAGGGAGGCAATCTGGGAACATTCTGTGAATACCTAAATTTAGGTTCAGTTCATACCTATTTGGAATTGATGTGGAAGAACAAATCCAATCAGCTGACTGCATTATCTCTTATATTACACCCAGGGCTGCTGTCACGAAGAGATTTGCCCTTAGTGGAGATCCCTGACAAACGAATGTCCTTGTCTGCGTGGTTTCAGGCCTGGAGGGCTATCCCAGGACAGGTGGATTCTCTTCACACTGCACACAAGCATCAGGGCATCTCAGAGTACTACCAGTCTTAACCAAGAATGTATTCTTTCCAGAGAATCTTTGTTGAGAAAAACAAAAACAAAAAACAAACGAGTAAGTATTCTTTCTATATTTCTTTCTCTTTGCTTGTAAAGAGGGGCTTAATAATGTCTATGATCTGCTAGAGACCAAGATTCTATAAACAAAGTGTGGTGGATTGTGTGGAGTCCCCTAAAAAAGAGCTCTGCCATTTGTAGGATGGTGAAGGAGGAAGAGGGCTCCCTGGATTGTCCAAGTGGGCACTAAATCCACTGATGAACGAGGCAAAGAGGCTGTAGAGGGATGGAGGCACAACATTGTTATAAATGAGTTTTCCTTTTTAAAGATGTCTCTGAGATCCATTGCACTACAGGACTGTGCACTTACAACGGCTATTGTAGAAGTCAGCTTACTATTACTATGCCAAAGTCCCCAAGGCAATCGCCACGAAAGAGGAATGGCTTGTTTTGGTGCAGGCCATGGTTGGTCTCCATGCTTGGGGCCTGTGGTTGCCCTGCACATCATGAAGCAACCATGTGGCCAAGGAGGGCTGTCTGCTTTGTGGCAGCTGGGAAACAAAGAGAGCTGGAGCTCCAGTATCTTGTCGGGCGTGCAGGCTCAGTGACAGTGTCCGTTCATGGGGCATCACCTCTACCCAAAGAGTCACAGGTTAAGAACCAAGCCTTTAACACACAGGCACTTTGACCTCGGAACATTCAAAATCCAAACTAAGCCGCTAAGTTGGAACAATTGTTTATTTTAGAAAGCCTTTGGAATGCTGTGTAGAAGTACATATAACAAAATTAGATTAAATATAGAAATAAGAGAATACGGAAAGTAGGACAGAATAAATCTGAAAAAGATAAAATTAAACAGAGTGTTTTGCTCACAGCATGGATGCGGCGAGGCTTTGTGCTTTTGACTCCAGGCTTTTTAGAAGCCACGGCCAACAAGAAGACTTTTTGTCACATGACCCTTATAAAGCATACTAATTTATAGTATGCTCTGAATTAGCTCAAAATAACGCTCTAACCTTAGAAGGAAATATGCATGCACATATACACATGTACAGAACCTTAGAAAGATGCACACTGAACCTCAGTAGATTATTATTAGATGATGGTGGTGGTCAGTCGAAGTTTCTTCTCGACGCTTTTATATATTTTCTGAAAATGTCACAATTGACTTACAGCTTGTAATTAGGAGAGTGCTTCTGTGCCTCTTGGTGACTTTTGTATAAATTTTCAAGCACCTCGGAGGAAACAAAGGAGAAGATATCAAATGTACAGATCTCATGTCAGGTGAGCCTGGCTGCAGAGAGGAGTGAGGACTCCCGGGAGAAGGACTAGACCCTGTGAGCTTGGTCTCATAGGATGGTGCAGGTGTGTGAAGCCTTAAAGATCGCCCCCCAGCCACTTTCTAATCCCATGGCTTCAGCTGCAAGGAGGGAACAGGTGCAGGAGATGGCAAGGTGTATGGGAGAGGGCTGAGTTCCCATTCTCCCACCCCGGGGGGAGAGGGATATACAGTTGCTGCTTGGCTTTGTCAAGACCTGAGATGCTAATTTTACTCCCTACCTCTTATATTTCACTAATTCAAGCAAATTTGGGGTAAAGTTACAGAGAAATGGGGCACTCTGGACATTTCTGACAGCTCTGTTGATATATAATTTATATACTGTAAAATTGACCCACTAAAATGTACAATTCGCTGAGGTTTAGCCTGTTCATATGTTCACAGACTTAAACAACCACTGTTAGTGAACTCAGGGCCTCCTGCATGACAGGCAGCCAACAAGGGAGCCACACATTCAGTACCCCCCCCCCCCCCGGTTTTTTAATGTTGGCTTCTTTCATTCAGAATAATTTTTTTAAGTTAATTGCTATTGTAATATATATATATATATATATATATATTGTAATATATATATATATCAGTTCTGGGCACCTTTAAAATATTCTTATTTATATTTTATATGTATGAGTGTTTTGCCTGTATGTAAGCATGTATGCATAGACACCACTGCACACCTGGTGTCTAAAGAGGCCTGAAGAGGATGTTAGATCCCCCGAAACCAGAGCTACTGATGGTTATGAGCCTCTGTGTGGGTGCTGGGGACCAAACCCAAGTCCTCTGTAAGAACAAGAAGGGCTCTCAGCTGCTGAGCCACCTTTCCAGCTCTTTTGGCTCTTTTTTTAAAAAAAAAATGGCTGAGTAACATTCCATTGCATGGATATACTACGTTTTATTTATTCACCGAGTAGTTGAAAGATGTTGTAAATGTTTCTGATTTTTGGTTAGATTTTTTAAATTAATTAATTAATTAATTTTCATTCAAGGACAGTTTTATTGGAGTTTAAAAGAGAAACTTCGAAAGCAGGCAAGCTATAAATCTCCCCAGCTGCCTGGGGGCAGGACAGAGAAAACCATGTGGATTTAGTTAAGTTCAGCCATGGAAGTCAGCCACAGGGAGGACAAGGCAGAGAGAGGCACTTTAGGGAAAGATAAAGGAAGTCCCATGTGTTGGGTAAATAATGCTTGGGATGGGGAGAGGAAGAAGAAGAGGAAATGTTAGTGGCTTTTCTGAGTACTTCATTAAAGCGTGCAAACTCACGAAGCTGTACAAAACAGAGCCGAGGTGGGGATCCCTGTGAGGAAAAGTACGTTATCTCAAATTATTTAACCTTTCTCTTTAGAGTGTTTTAAGGTGGACCCACCTTCCTGAGAGGTGGTTCCTTGACCAGGTGAATAACTAGACCAAATGGATTAACTCTTATGTTTTTTGGGTAGTTTGGAATGTTATGTCTCCCCCACCACCCAGGTCAAAGAAGAAGGAGGAGGAGGAGAAGGAGGAGGAGGAGGAAAAGGAGGAGGAGGAGGAGGAGGAGGAGGAGGAGGAGGAGGAGGAGGAGGAAAAGACAAAATAAAAACTCCCAAATAACAAAAAAAAAAACTGTTTTTTTGTTTTCTTTTTAAGAATGGGCCTCCTAAAGCCTAATTAAGGCTACTGTACCATTCCCTCTTGAAGAGCTAACTGTAACATCGTTTAGGGGATGGGCTGAAATTGGGGAATGCATACAATCAGTTTTCATCGTGAGCATCTAGAGCCTCAGCTCCAAAGCCATTCCCCAGAACAGATTAATGTCTGGACTAGAGTTTTACGTTCCTAGCCTCATGAACAGCTTCCAGGTTGGATGGTCATTTAGGAGGCGGTAAAGAGCCATAGTGCCCTTCTGGCATTTCTCGTTAGAAAACCAAGGCCATTTCTGCAACTCTTGCTCTTGGGGACCCCGTCTCTAAGTCTGTCTGAAAGTGCCTGCCTCCCCTTTCTGTCATTTCTTCGCCCCTGGCCCAGGTGATTCTAACGGCTCTTTAGGGCATCGGTACAGCAGTCTACTTGGTTTCCTTGAGCTGAGTGGGGTCAACAGGTCGAACAGTTGGGGGACCCCTCCAGCAGGGCTATCTGGGAGACCCCGAGAGTGTATTGGTTGTTCCATTTGTATATTAGCAAAGTGTAGGGAGACATGGAAATACTTGGCTGGTGCCTGGTGCCTAGACAGATGTGGGAAAGAAGTAAAAAGGCAGGGATTATTGGGATTTCAAGTCCTAGGCAGAGAACCAGAAGAAGCCACAACAGAATACTTTAAAATGTCAATCAAAGTCTCTTGGCATCCTTTGATGGGCTCACAAGAGAATCCATCTGTTGGATTCCTCCTTGCTCTTTCCTTTGTCTTCCAAGACTAGACTCAAGCATGATGAACCCAGGATCTGCTTTCAGGCACTTTGATGGTGTTCACGTGTCTAGAATCTCAGTGTGAGGTCCCTCCCAGGTGGCTTCTAGAGATCCAGAGAAGAGAGTTAACCATCATTTGATTTTTCTTTAGGCCAAAACAGTAGTGATCCTCTGGTGGCTGCAGGTATGTGGTGCAATGTCAAAATGAGCCAAGGTCATAATGTCCTTCCTATACCTGAGAAGCATATTCCCTCCCAAGGTATAAATAAATGAAAAATGGTTGTCTAAATAACATGTCACATGGTTTTAAGCCTAAGGTGTAGAGTTGCCATCCTTTGGACTGTTAAAGAAATATGCCAATCACTGTCATCTTTGGTTATACTTTCCCGTGGATGCTTAAGATCATGTAGGTGGCCATAATGACCATTTTCTTTCTTTCTTTTTTTTTTTTTTTGGTTTTCCTTTTTTTTCCCCTTTTTTTATTGAGAAAAGAAAAAACATAAACAAAAATCAAGTTTCCACCTCCTCCCAGCCTCCAATTTCCCTCCCCCTCCTCCCACCCTTCTCCCCCTCCTCCCACCCTTTTCCCCCTCCCCCCACTCCTCTCCCCCTCCCTCTTCAGTCCACAGAGCAGTCCGGGTTCCCTGCCCTGTGGTAAGTCCTAGGTCCTCCCCCCTCCGTCCATATCTAGGAAGGTGAACATCCAAACTGGCTAGGCTCCCACAAAGCCAGCACATTAAGTAGGATCAAAACCCCGTGCCATTGTCCTTGGCATCTCATCAGCCCTCATTGTTCGCCATGTTCAGAGAGTCCGGTTTTATCCCATGCTTTTTCAGTCACAGTCCAGCTGGCCTTGGTGAGCTCCCAGTAGATCAGCTCCACTGTCTCAGTGGGTGGGTGCACGCCTCGTGGTCCGACTTCTTTGCTCATGTTCTCCCTCCTTCTGCTCCTCATTGGGACCTTGATTGGGATCTTGGGGGTGGGGTGGGATGGGGGTAAGGGGAGATGGGGAGAGAAAAGGTAGAAGGGAAGGAGGGGGGACTTGGGGAAACAGGAGAATTGGGATAAAGGAAAGGTGGATAGGAGAGCACGGAACCACAATTCTTAGTTAAGGGAGCCACTTTAGGGTGGGCAAGAGACTTGACCCTAGAGGGGCTCCCAAGTGCCCAAGATGAGGTTCCCAGTTAGTTCCTTGGGCAGCTGAGGATTGGGAACCTGAAATGACTCTATCCTAGAGCAATACTGACGAATATCTTGCATATCATCATAGAACCTTCATCTGGTGATGGATAGAGATAGAGACAGAGACCCACACAGGAGCACTGGACTGAACTCCCATTTTCTTTATTTCTAGTAAGGCAAGTTGAGGGCCTAGTCCTCAGTTGTCACCTGGCCTTGGATGGAGCCCTGCTTCCTTTATTGGTTAACTTGTTGAGCTGTTGTTAATAACTTTTCAACAATGAGAACATTTCTTTTTTAAAAACAAACTTTTTATTTTTATTTTATGAGCATTGCATGATGTTTTACCTGCATGTAATATGTGACAGTTCATCAGATCCCCTGGAACTGGAGTTACAGAAGGTTTTCAGCTGCCATGTGGGTGCTGGGAACTGAACCAGGGTCCTCTGGAAGAACTGCCAGTGCTCTTACTGCCGAGCCATCTCTCTAGCCCTCGGTGAGCCTGTTTCTTAAAACTTCCCTCTTCATGAAAGTCTTACAGGATGATTAATCTATCTTACTTAATGTAGCCAAAGATGTTACATGACAGTTACTCAGAATTTCCAAATGGCATGGAACAACATCAAGTATCCTTTGAGACAATCAACTATTGTACATAACAGATTTAATTTCTATAAAAACAGATGTATCAATTTAGTTAGTTCATATAGATAGCTTCAAGTTAAAAGCTCCATTTCTGCAAGGTCTTGTGAATAATAAATAAAATAACAACAACAACAACAATAATAAAATAGATACAAATAATAATAGAATAGATATTTTACAGAATACATGATAGATACATAAATCACAACAATGGCATAGAATAATAATAAAATAAGTGCAAAGTTTCCTGTCATTACTGTGGAGGTCACTGAGGAACCCGAGATGAGATGTGAGGTTAGGTGTCCCGTTTATAAATTACACAAGAATAAAGCTGGCACTTAGTTTTATTGTTTCCAATTACATAACGTACCAAAGACTAATTTCCAAAGCATTGGAATACAGTGTTCCTAGGAAATTCAGTTTAATGAAGAGCTGAGGGATTTACAACGAGCACACCCACTGTAATATAGGAATGGAGCTTTTAAGGCACTTAAACGCTCTTCTTTTTGTGACTTTTAAAAGGACTTTTCTCCTGATTTGGACCTTGCGATTTCTGTCCGGTGCTCCCATGTGGGTCTCTGTCTCTGTCTCTGTCTCCTTTCATCGCCTGACCTGGATAGAGGTGGGCAGTCCTTGGGCTTCCCACAGGTCAGGGAACCCTGATTGCTCTTCGAGCAGATGAGGGAGGGGGACTTGATCGGGGGAGGGGGAGGGAAATGGGAAGCGGTTGCGGGGACGAGGCAGAAATCCTTAATAAATAAATAAATTTAAAAAAAAAATAAAAAATAAAAGGACTTTTCTTTGGGACTAGAGAGATGACGCAGTGGTAAAGAGCACAACCAACTCTACCAGAGGACCCTGGTTTGATTCCCAGGTGCTAGCATCTCAAGGCCATTTGTCATTCTAGTCCCAGGGAATCTGAGAGTCTCCTTTGGCCTCTGAAGGCACCAGGCACTCTTATGGTGCACAGACACAAATGTAGGCAAAACACTCGTGCACAGAAAACAAATTTTTAAAAAAATGAAATTAATTTTTGCTTATGTTAGTCTTTTTGTCTGTTTGTGCACGATATGAATGCAGTGTTCACCAGGTCCAGAAAAAAGATTGAGAGGCCCAGGAACGAGGTTGGTAGTCAGGTAATATGGATGCTGGGAGCCAAACCTGGGCCCTCTGGAAGACAGACAGTGCTTCTCTGAACCATCTCTCCAGCCCCACATTTTCTTCTTAAGCAGCTAAAATCTGGCTTATCTAGTTCATCTGTTCATGGTGAAAAAAGGGAGATCATGGTCTCTGAGCCCTGTCCCTTGATCACCAATATCCTAGAAGACAAAGTCCTTATTTCTTTCTGGGTCCCTCTTCCCCCCAGGGCTGGTTCTTACCCCCACTCCCTACTGGAAAACAGATCCTACTTCAGTATTTACAAGGGGAATTTCTACCAGATGGGGAAATTTCCTTTAATATTTATCTATTTGTGTAGGGAGTCTGGGGAGTTGTGTGTATGAAGTTTGTACCTACCTTCCACAAGAGAGGCAGGGCCAATCTTGTGGGTTCTCTGCTGTGTTATGTCTCCCAAGCTGGCGGGCTATGAGCTTCCAGGAAAATCTGTCTTCACCTTCTGTCTCGATGAAGAAGTGTGTACCGTTACATCTAGCTTTTTAAGTGAGATCTGGGCATTGAACTCGAGGTGTCTGTCATACTTTCATGACAAGAACTTGTATTAACTGAGCCTTTTCCCAGGCCATGGTGGTTGGGACTTTCTAGGGAGTTTAAAGGCAGGGATCATGGGCAAGTCCCTTTCCTCCCATTCCCGTTCTTCCCCGTCTCTAATGCAGTGGCCAGAGCAGAAGCTCTGACCTGAGAGGCTGAAGCCAAGTGTAGGGAGCAGCAAGGCAAAGGAACTTCTGAGAACTCGACTGTTGCTGAGCAAAGGTGAGCAGGAAGCCGTGAAATAGGGGCTTCTGGGAGTGACACCCTTTCCACACTGCCGTGTAAACCCTCTTGGTCTGCCTCTACTCCTTATGCTAGTTCTCACCCTTAGAGAAATCTGTAGTCTAAGGCCCAGTCAACTAACTTCTGTGACCAAATAGCCCCTGGCCACAGTGCCTTAGACTGGGGAAAAGGTGAAAGCCCAGTGTGGTTGTCTGTTGTTCAGGAGAAACCAGGACTTCTGTCACACAGTGACTCCATAATTGCCAACAAATAGTCCAGTCACCACAGGAGAGGCTTGGTCTATAGGTAGTGTGGATCACTGCCTGCAAATGCCATTGGCAAAACTCACATGACCAAAGCTGTGCAAGCGACATCTAGGAGGTGATAGAATGAGCTTGTAGCCTAACAGGTAGGAAAAAAAAAATGTTTTCTCATTGTTTCTGGGGGTTTGGTTACACTGTCTCTGAAAGAGTTTCCTTGTGACATTTTAGCAATGCATTCTGAGATTTGGGTGTTGAATTATTTAGAGATTAATGAGGATTTGTTTGGTGCTTGACCCCTAAATATTCTACCTCAACAACATATAGGCATATCTGAATTAATGGCCCAGAGATTTACAAACACTAGTTCCCTTGGATTTTTGCTTGGTGTTCTATAAGTCATTGAAGTCCCATCAAGTACCAAGGCTTAGCGGCTTTCCTGATGCCGTCCTCTGTCAGTCGTAGGGACTTGAGCATGTTAGGCAAGTACTCTACCACTGCCCTACATTCCAAACCTTGTTGAGAGATCAGTACCATCCACATCATCATCAAAATCATCGCCATCATCAGCATGGGAAATTTTCTCACTTGGCAAACCATCCTACTGGGATCGCCATCTAGTCCCTAGACTCCTTGTGAGGCATCTGACCATCTTGGGGAGAGCCCAGGCTCAGGAGCAGATGACATTGTATGACCTTGACTGTTTACTTCACGCCTTAGTTTCCTCAGCCATTGGGGGATGCTTGAGGGCCAAAATTATACTCGCTAACTCGTGTGGCTTTCCTAACTTAGCCTGCATTCTCCCACGCTTCGGGGGACCTCTCCAGCAGTGACCGGCGAGCAAAAAGATGCCTTTCTCAAAGGCAGCTGGAATTGGTTAGATTTTGATTCTGTCATCTTGATGAATTTGTTTGAAATCTGGAAGCAGATATGAAGAAGCCATCGTCTTGCTTCACTGGGCTGTTTTTCTGCTGGCAAACCAGAGGCTGTGGGGTGAGGTTTAAATTGCAGTTGGGTTCCGGCATCCTTTGTTAGCTTCCTGAGCGCCAATGGCAGAATCTGCAACATCTGCGCAGATTCTTGAATCTGGATTCCTGCCTTGTGATGTGTTTGTTTGTTTGTTTAATTTAATAGCTTGCCTGACTATGAAATGAAGTTCCCAGAAAGAAAGAAAAAAAGCTTCACCTGTGATCAGAGTCTGCAAGCGGACTGATTAGAACTTGATTGTGGAGAGATGCAGTGGTACAGACGACAGCCAAATGATGAATTCTCTGTGGCATCCTTAGCTCCTTAGCAGCCATTTATTGTCCACCTCTACAGCTGACCTAACATTTTGGAATTATGACATGCAAACTTGTGGGATGTTACTAACAGATCATAACTTTCACCAACCCAAAGGTTGGTGAACCCATCCGAGACCTGTAGCAAGGACTCTCCAGATTGCTTTAAGAAAGACACGACATGCTCACAACTGTTTGAGAAGTGCTTTGATTTATGATTTTTTTCTATTCAGTAACTATAAAAAAAATAGTCATGACACTGTTATCACTTGGAATACGGTATTTGCAGTAGCCTCAAGCCATGCTCCTGGGTCATGGCTACTTATGTTTGGCTCAGAATAAACTCTTCATTATTCCCTTTGAGGTGGAAGTTGTGTTTTTGCATGACAGTTAACCTTGAGAGTGGCAGCTTTGTCAGGTCTCATTTGGTACCTACTGATTCCTTGATGAGAAAAGATGTTACCACAAGTTATGCATGAACATCAATATAAAAATGAATTTCGCAGTTTCTCTCTAAAAGCCATTTCTCTTGTCCTTCTAACAATTTAACAAATGTTAATTCCTTATATTATATCCTGGCCAGGCTAAAATTGCTCCTTTTTCCCCACTATGAATTCTAAGGAAATCAATGTCCCACGAGGTTTCTTGGGGATGACAACAACATGCCCGAAAGCATGGTGTTTGGAAGATGCTCAGTGTGTATGAGCTTCACTGTGGTGCCCATGATGACCAGGAATGTGGTGGGAATTTCCGAAGGAACTCGTAAAGAGTTCCACTGTTAAAGATGAATCTGGCTCCAGAGAGACGTGTCTGCTCAGCAGCAAAATGTGGCCTCTAAGTCACAGGGTAACAAGCCCACATTCCTTTTCTCTTGTGCTAATTCAGAAAAGGCTATTTGGCTCTCTGCTGACCCTATTGCTTTGATGACTGCCTAGAGACACACAGCCCCTAAATACTCTTTACGTCTTAGAGTCCACGAGGACACACACTGTGGGTAATGTCAGAAATAATCTTTCTCAAGTCACAAGGTACCACGTAGAGGAGAGGCCGTGGTCTGCTTGACCACAGGTTGACGCTGTTGAGATGTTAGCTGCAGCTTTTATGAGTATCTCTTGGCAAGCATGATTCCTAGGTCCTTGTTTTCTTCTGCAAAATAAGAGCGATGAAAGTTTCTCCCCTGACATTTACGAGGGCTAGAGGATCGTAGATTAGAATTCACAGCCCTGTGCCATCACACTAGAAATCCAGGGAGTTGCTACCTGTGGCCATAGCAAGTTTCTTCTCTTTTCTCTCTGAGATGTTTTAGCAATAAGATGAGTTCCTGTCAGGATCTAATACAGCCAAGGCTATTATTACGCCCATGATCTTTACTATCGCGAAAGAAGGTCCCTAAAAAGGCCTCACCTGTGCTGGAGACTCAAGGGCAGAGCCACGGGCGGGTTGGAATTCCACGGTTGTTATGTGATGACGTGAAATTCGCACCACCAGAAAGCTGTAGAAGCCATGTGCATACTTTTCTGCCATCTGCCTAGACTGATGTCCCCTCTGGTGTACTCATCCAGTTGATGTCCATGACTTCTTCCATAGTGACACTCATCATCTGGGTGTTCCTGGGTCACGGTCACACATGTTTGGTTTAGAATAAACCAAGTCATACTCCCTTCGAGGAAGAAGCTGCATTTTGCATCGACTTGTCTTTGTAAGCAGTCAGTTCTCTTAAGCTAGAGTTCTTGGCTCAGTGTTCCTGAAATGACAAAAGACTATTCTCTTCTCATAAGTCTTTAAATATTTTCTGAAAATCAATAGATTCAAAATACCAAAATGTAAGTGAAAATGGCTATAGACCTAACTCCACAGAATCATCTAGTAAGTTTTATCTTGCCTTAAAATGGGGCGTGACGGGGGGCAAGCATTTTAAGTTTATTGCGCTCTGTCTTCCCAGGCAGATGCTCACCTGGGGCTTCTGAGATCTGCCAACATCCAGAACATTCGAGATGACATGGTCATTGAAAATAATAATGATAATGATAATAATAATAATAATAATAATAAAGATTTCATTTCTGTTGAACACCTATTTATTTTAGTCACCCAAGTATTAAATATTTTATAATTGTTACTGAAAGCATTTTATGTTTATGTAACTTAAATTATAATGGGGTTAGGGGAGTCTTAGAAAGCCAAAGAGGGCCGAGGTAGGAATTAGACTCTAGAATTTTCTACAGTGGTCATTTACAGAGCCTCAGGAATGTGTTTTCATCTGTGTCTGCAGAGATACTGAGAGGTGACTGGAGGAGGGAGAGTTCTGAGCGTTCTGTTGGTTCAAGTTCTCAAAGGCAGCATCTCTACCATGGTTGGAGGTACTGACTAGGTCTCAGGAGCTGAGAAGTCCCCAGTTCAGGAAATAAGGACTCTGACAGCTCCTAGCTGTGATGGGCCAGGACCTCTCACTTCACCTGGTGGCTGAAAGCAGACCCCACTGTGCTTGATGCTCTGCTGCTTCAACAGTATCAAGTGTGACTGCCAAAGTCGTGTGTGTGTGTGTGTGTGTGTGTGTGTGTGTGTGTGTGTGTGTATTGGGGCTAGAATAACAATGGAGCATTTCACTTCTGTCTGCAGAGGTCTAAAGGTCTGGAAATACCCGAACTGGGTGATCTCTTCCTGAAAATTCTTAAGGTCAAAGTGTTTGACACCAGAGATTACAACACAGACATGGGCATATGTGCTGAGTAAAATCCCTCTTCTGTGGAAAAGATGTTCTTCATCATTTTACTAATGATCAAAATACCCCCCCTCCCAAAAAAAGCCCTCCAAAGCCAAGTCTCTCCATTTTTAAGACTTTGTGAGGGCCTGGAGATGTGGCCCAGCTGGTAAGGAACATACTGCTCTTGTAGAGGACCTGAGTTCAGTTCTGAGCACCCATGCCAGGCAGCTCACAGCCGCCTCCAATCCCAGATCCGGGAGGACCTGAGTTCAGTTCTGAGCACCCATGCCAGGCAGCTCACAGCCGCCTCCAATCCCAGCTCCGGGAGGACCTGAGTTCAGTTCTGAGCACCCATGCCAGGCAGCTCACAGCCGCCTCCAATCCCAACTCCGGGAGATCCAACACTCTCTTCTGGCCTACACAGGCGTTCATATGAATATGAACACGCATATATTCACACACACACACACACATACACATTAGAAAGACTTTATGGAGAAAAAAATTACATAACACTAGTGTCTCTTCAGCATAAAATTCAGCTGTTTTGTGGGTAAATTTGCCAAGTTACATTACTACCAAGTAGAGTCTTAGAACATTTTGTAGTGCACGCTGCTAGCATATTGAGATGTAGTTGATCTTCAATATATCAGACGCTGAGATCTTACTGCACTTTAAATGTAGTAGTTATTAAAAGCTTTTCTTCTTAGGTGTCTACATCTTAAGGTTTTCTATAAATAGGACCTTGTTGTCTGAGGGCAAAGAGAGATTTATCTTTTGGCAACTTTCCATTCAACAACAGAATCAAATCTGTTCCCTTTATGAGAAGACTCAGGTCTTAGTGCGTATCGCCCATCCGGCTGTCCGTGTGGAAGCAATAAGAACCTAGGAATTTGTTCCTTGGTTTCAGAAACAGGTTGTCTCTTCATAGTTATTTGTTAAGTTATATCTGTGGTTAGAATTATACACTGGATCTGTAGGTTTATGCGTATTTCTTTACAACTGCCGTTAGTCATGACCGTCAGTGAGAGCCCTCCCCCTACTTCCAAGTTAGAAGGTGTGTGGCTGACAGTTCCAATACCTTTCGGTGGCATTCGTGGACACAGCCTGTGTCACACACAGCAGTGCCTGCTGTGTGTTCATTGCCATCGCTTCTCAGCTGCCCATGGAAGAATGGCTCCCCACCTCCAGCCCATCTCCTTTCTTCTCCTCCGCGATGTCTCAGCTGCTCTTCATCTTCTTATGTGCATGAACTCCCATTGGTTTCTTTCCAAATCCCCCTCCTGGCTCATCACATAGCCACAAAAAGCTTATTCCTTTTGAAGCGGTTGTGTTTGTCTTAGTGTGCGCATGCAGGGTATGTGTATGCATTTCTGCGTGTACTTCTAAAATTTTACTTTAAATCAAGTAAAACTCAATCAAAAGGAAGAAGAGCAGAGAAGGATGTTTCCTTGTCACCTTGAGTTCACTGTTGTAGTATAGCCAACAGAAGGCACAGATTCTGTGCTTTGGAGCTGATGTCGAATTCCTTTGGAATGGGAGGGAACCTGAAGTCTAGAGTGCTAATTCTGAGTGGATCTCCTGTCTTCAAGGGTGTTGGGTTTGCTGAGAAGTCACTGCTAGCTGTCACAATGACGCGGCACAGAAGTGAGTGGGGGAGACTCTGGGATGAGGCGCTGGCGTTTCCTAGGCACGCGTCAGCATCCCACGCAACCATGTTCAGACCTCTCTATGGAAATATGCAACTGTCCTGCACTTCTCATGACTTCATATCCCACTAAACACTCGTGTAGATTTAAAGACACAGCCCATTTATAGTATTTAAGCCTAGAGGATACTTTAAAATAGTATACATATTGAGTATTCTGATTGTTTTCCTCCGGCTTTAAACTTGGTTTAGTTCGGAAGCCTAATGTGCACTGTTCCCCTTTCTGCAAAATCACACTGCCAACAGCCTTGTAGTGTTTGGGTTTCTGGTACAACAATGACCAAATATTTGCACTGCTATTTCAGAACTTCAACTAGAATGGGAAAACATTAATAACTCATAGAATATTCTTTTTCTTAACTCCTGGTCTATTCTGTGCACCTACCTGCTCCAGTGTATCCTCCGGTGAAGCCATGTACGTATGTACATAGGTTATTATACATTATTTTCTCTTAATTCTCATTTACATTTAATGCAGAGCACTGGGGTTTTAAAATTATGTATGAAAGTCAGTGTATATCTATGAGTTGTATACCTAGATAATAAAGATGGGGTGAGCATATATTTGCCACATTAGATTGTAGGCCTGATAGATTTAAAAATATATCCCATTTATAGTATTTGAGTCTAGAGCCCAACTTTTAAAAAGGATATACATATTGAGTATTCTGATATTTTTTGGCTTTAAACTCTGTTTAGTTTGGAACTTTAACATGCACTGTGCACCCTTTCTGAAAAGACACGCTGCCAACGGCTATACCTCCTGTCCGAAGAGCTGGAGATTCCCCAGGTTGATCTGGATCTCTCCTGAGTTATTTAATACCATTTGAAGTTTTCAATCATTTTTTTCTTACCTCTTTTTGGAAAGGAGTTACTCAGAACCACCTTAAAGTTTTCCTTCCTTTGGATCCAAAGGTGTCCATGATGCAACATCTTTTGCCCACTGGTTTTGGCATCATTAAGTCTTTTCTGGGAATCAATGTAATTTTGCCTGTCTCAAAGTTCAAAAACTCCTCATTTCCTGTGGAACTAGGCAAGGACGACAGCAGCTTTTCTGCAGTCTCTTCCTGTGACTGCTCCAGCGGCTGGATGATCCATCTTGTCTGAGGTGCGAGCTGTGGGACCCTGTGCCTTCACCTCTGAGTGGGACTCCGTGCAGCCCGCAATCTGCCGTCAGCGCTGCTAACTCACCAGGCTAATTAAGCTAGTTAAGGGCCAATAAAGGCAGAAATCTGTTGGACTTTTGTCTCATTCATTTCTTTCAGGGGAACTTGCAAGGAAGCTCCTGTCAGCTTTTGGAATGGGAATGGAATCTCAAAAGCTTGGCACGAGAAATAGCTGAAGGCGCCAACCTTCCAGGCCAAAGATTCTGGTCACAGAGCCCCAATTCAACTTTTTCCCTTGAGGCAAACTTCAAAGAATGCAGATATCAAAACCTCATAGGATGAAAATAAACGGAAGGATGCCACACTTAGCTGGGACTTGCTGGAAACACATTTCGCCCACTCTGTCTACAGCATGGCCTCTAGCACTGGCTTGTTGGGGACACCGAACAGGTTTGTTGGTGCCAACTGACCCCCCCCACACACACATGGGTCTTGTATGGTTTATTTAATTTTACAGATGTTGAAATATAAAAAAATTATTAGCTGTTTTCCTTCCTTAATGTTTTAAATTTGTTGTTTCATTTCCTCCCCTGAAAACAGGTTTTTGGAACAATACACAATTGTGTTTTACAATCAAGTTCTTTAATGATTGAAAACATCGTGGTAGTGACCAGACCAAAGCATATTTCAAAGCACAGGGTTTGGAATTATCTCTTTTTTGATATTGTTGTTGTAGGTGAGATAAGAGCTACTTAAAGCCTCTCACAGAAGGGCATAGACTAAACCTGTTTAAGGATTTATTTA
Source organism: Microtus oregoni (assembly GCF_018167655.1). Taxonomy (NCBI): domain Eukaryota; kingdom Metazoa; phylum Chordata; class Mammalia; order Rodentia; family Cricetidae; genus Microtus; species Microtus oregoni. The sequence continues at coordinate 4,645,121 of NW_024543091.1, read as the reverse complement.
GTCATTAGCCCCAATTTAGCAGAATAAGGTGACATCATGGGTTTGGGGCCTTAAATTCCTCTTGCTTTCACAGACTCCTGACATGGGCAAATTTCTTCTTTCTGGTAAATTGCTTACCTCCAGGATTTGGTCATGGTAAGAGAAGAGTGGTACCCTTAACCTGGGTAAAGGTCTTGTTAACACATGAAGGTACACTTCAGAGAGCAACGCCCAGCCCTGGTGGCTACTGTCTGGGGCCATCCACAGTCCCTGCTTGCACCTGTGTAGTTAGTACCCTCCATCTGTGAGCTTTTGTGTGAATTTTGTCAAAACGCAGTCTAGAACCGGCGAGTCGGTTTAGAAAGATTACCTAACTGCTTGCAAAGCCTTGGAACCCGCTGTCTGTTAAATTGAGAGCGCTCTGGCTGAAACACTTGGTATTTCACCAAGGGGCAAAAACAGAAACTGTGATAATTGGATGGGTCTTACCTCATATAATTTCTTTCAGGCAAGACAATTTTACCACGCTGCTTTGAAATTCTGAAGCCCATGCCATTTAGGTTTGGACTATTGTCAACTATCAATTAGCGGAGAGGTGCAAGGCTGTTCTCCCCTTTCAAACATTTTCCCAGGCCACTGGAATTCTACAGCAAGCTTGCTATGAACTAGCAGGTTCAGACAGTGTGGAGCTCTGGCTAGTCGGGAAAGGGAAGAGTTAATGGAGACGCCCATTCTCTTTGAGCTCTTCGGTTTCTTTGTAAAATTAATCAGTCCACTTAATGGCCTTGGAAAACAATGAGTGTACTGCTAAAACTACTGAGGGTCTCTTCCAGAGAGCTGTGCTCCGTGTCTCATTCTGTAGTGCATTATTACAGAGAACGCTAGTTACAGGGCAGAAGGGACAGGACCAACCCCCCAGCTCTCCCTGAATCTACCTACTAAGGAATTCTATTCACTTCTCAATTCCCAAATACGTTTCCACTCTGCCTGTTTAAATTCTAGTTCCACCATTTATTCACTGAATAATATTGGGCAATAATTTGGTTCTCTGTTTCCAGGTCTCTTCTGATTTGTAATGCAGGTAAACTAGTAAGATTTAGCATGACCATTAATGTTCATGGTATATATTCATTATTCATACAAAGGCATCAAGGAGAATACCTGGAGTTAGTCAAAGTGCAAGGGCTCGAAGGCACAATCGCCAAGACTGTCCTGGGGGCAGTCTTTGACAGCTTCTGCAAGCTAAAGGTTTTCCAAACCACTTCCAAACAGTTAGTGAACGCAGTTAAAGCCATTCCATTTCGCCCGTGGCCACTGTGTGTTGTGTAAAAGGATACCACTACAATAAGAACTCCCTAAAGATGGAGACACAGGGCAGAACTGAGGGGGATTCCAATCTTTTTTTTTTCAATTTTTATTTTTTTCTGATCTTTCTTTTGTTCTCAAAATTTCTCTTCTCTGAATATCAATGTGTGGTAATAGGTGTGGGTGTGGCAACCTGGAATGCTCTCCTGATCTTCAGTGTTCACATTTTTTATGGAGACACACTGGCTTGGGTGAGATACTACATGACCTCAGGGGCTGCCCAGGTATAGCTGTGTTAGCACAGACTGTCAAACAGAAACAAAAATTAGACATTTCTTTGAGGCCAAATTCATTTTCCCCACCCTCTGTCTCCCTTTCTCCCTTCTTTATTTTATTTTATTTTTTTAAAGCTAAGGTCTCACATAGGCCAGGCTTCAAATTCCCTGTAGAGCTGAGAATGACTTTAAATTTCTGATCCTCCTGTCTCTACCTTTTGGTTGTTGGCAATGTAGTTGTGTGGGCTGAAATAACTGGAGAGAAGAATAGTGTGCAAAAGGGAACGAGGGCTCTGCATAGATTGTTGAGGAAACTGAATAACAGGAAAGAGTCAATGCTCAAGAAAGGACACAGAGACTCAAAGAGACTGCAGTGCTAAGGATCAAACCCATGGTTTCCTGCATGCTAGACAAGCACTCTACCAGCTGAGCCGCACCCCAGTCTGAGTCAGACCAAAACTATCAGCATTCAGTTGGCACAGAGTAAGAGATCTGTTACTGTGTATGACTGTTATTATCGGTGGTCTTCTTCCTTCTATAAGAAGATCCAAGTACAACATTTTTTCAGCTTCATTTTTATTATAAAAATGTATGTCACAAATAGTGTAAGAAATACCTACACACCATCACTAGATCTGACAACATTATATCAACCTTTTTTATCTATATATATATGTGTGTGTGTCTATATTGTAATGGTCTATCCTGTCTCTTTAAGAGACAAGCTCTACCCACTCCCTCCCCCACCTGCTGAGGCAAGCAGATATTCCTTCTGGATATGCTAAATAAAAAGGAAATATGAACTAATTGAGGGACCTGGTTAGTTGCTAGACTCCTTTTCTCAGAAAATATATTCTTCCTGTTTCTCTCATGTGGAAGAAATTGGATTTCTTATTTCTTCCTCAATCAAGCCCAAATACTGGTGGGGTTGTTCTGCACTGTGTGTGCCTCACATATTCCCACATATGCTTGTGTAATAGTACCTGAGATTGGTATATGCCTGTATGGTGAGGCATACTGTCCGTCTTCATTTCCACAGCTTCTCAACCTCGACGCCCCCACGCCAATTTCAGTCATGGCATCTCTGTGTCTTTCTGATCAAATTGTGCTTTTGGACTGTTGGGAGGAGCTTTTCTGTCACCCGAGCCAAGGGTGGTCCCCTGGTTCAATAATGAGCTCCAGGGACCACCTCGAGGGCGAGGTGATGGTCAAGAGCATGCGCCATAAAGTCTGCAATTTCTTTTCTCATTGCCGTGACAACATATCTGACTTCAACATCTTATGGGGAGGAAAGATTTTGACTCATAGCTTCTGAGAGTTCAGCCTGAAATCCTTGGCTCTGTTGCATCTGGCCAGAGGCAGAGTGTCCTGTCCACAGAAGGGTGAGAAGAAGATTCAGAAGGAAATGTAACTCAGTGTGATGGAAATGATAGAGAAGGTTTGCCCTTATCCAGTGCAGGGCTCACTTTAGGTACTTGTTGATTGACAGGAAATTTTGTACCATTTCAGTTTTAATGAGTTAATATTAAGCTTTAACTGTTTAAAGAAACATTCAGGAAGGTCTATGATCAAGGACTTATCTTGCATCCCAAGAGCAAAGCCAAAGAACTATGTCTCTTAGAGTTGTGGTTTCTCTGGAGCAAAGGACTCCATAAAACAGCGACTTTATTGATTATTGTTCAAACTATTTCAGTTTGAATAATTTGTTTGCTTGTGTGTTTTTCTGCAATGGGGATTGAACCTAGGACTTAAAATGTGATTTTATTTTGGGGCAGGGTCTCTTTAAGTTACCTGGGGTGATTTTGTGTTGTGGATTTTTCTGCGCTCTCAGTCTTCTAAATAGCTGGGGTGCTAGTATGTCTAAAGTGTAAACCAGTGTTTAAGAGGATCACTCATTCCCAGTTTCTTACACTAGTCCATCAGAGTAAAAAGGTAATTTATTTTCTTACTGTTATCATCATCATCATCATCATCATCATCATCATCATCATCATCAAGGCAGAGTCTCTTGCTGAGGCCCAACAAAGTGAGCCTTTTCCACCTTGTCTGAAGGTCAGAGAGTTTCAGCTTGCTCAAAGTTGTTAACAAATGTGGCTACATACCCTGACCTAGGGTTTGGTTACTTGGTGGTTTAAACATTAAGATGGCCCATACAGGTAGGTCCACTCCAGCCCGGCCAAAGGTCAGAGAATTCTAGCATGCTTCTGCTCCTTTTGAATTAGGAGGTTTGACCTAAGGAGTGGCTATTTTTAGGATACTTGGTCTAGGGTGGGTTCACAGCCTAAACAACAGAAAGTTTTTCTCACAACTTAATGGCTTGATGTCTCAAGTATTGAAGCAAGTATCTGTTCTAGCTGTCCTTTGTATCATGTTAAGAGAGTCTTTTATCTTCTTCCCCTCTGTTGTATTAGGGTATAAAAAGGTATGGAAAATTAGATGAGGGGAATTTAAGTATTCACTGGAACTCCCTCCCGGTACTATCCTATGTTTCTGTTTTATTACTATTATTATTATTATAGTTCTGTTTTATTATTTTTACTCATGTGTTTGTTCTCTTTACTTATTTTTCTAATCCCCATTTTCTAAGTTGGTCCCCCACAGTCTCTCATAGCCTAGGCTGGCTTGGAATTCTCTCTGTAGCTGATGGTGTTCTTGGATCCTTCTCTTCCTAGTTCTATCTTCCACATGCTGGGAATACAGAGAGAGTATGCCACCATGCCTAGCTGAAAGATCATTTTAAAATCACCTTATTCTGATTTAGTTCCTACTCTAGAAGAGCTCACAAGTGTCTCAGGAAAAGGAAATAATCCTTTTGGAATCTAAAGGAGCCTCATCTCTAAAAACAAAAATATACCCTGCCATCTCCACGGGCAGTCCCAGCTCTGTGGGTTCTATACATGAAGCCACCTCTCTGCTGTCTCTACGAACCAGAAAGCTCTATTTTACCTGTTCAGCTGTTCAAACTCTCAGGGTCATCAGGGGAGTAGCCATAAGAAATATGGTTAATTATTTCTTAGAAGTGCAAATAAAGCTTTATCATGCCAAACCCAAACTGTCATTTTTTTTTGGCAGGACCTTTATGGTAACCCAATGAATAATACTTTAAAAATGTTATTCAGAAAGTTAACTTATTGAGTTTCTGCGGGTTTGTTTATGGCTAACATCTGTTAGGGCCATGAGATAATCGAAATAAAATCCATTAGAGGGCTGACAGAGTTAGTGTGGAGAGGTTAGGATTCTGTAATGGCTCCTGCAGTGTGCATTATTTGTGTTACTACATAATGAATGTTGGCTTCTCCACTAGAATCTAAGCCCATAAGCGTAGAGAGACTGACCTCACTATTGCACATTTTCACGTTATCTTGCAAAATGCTTGATATACAGACATTATATTTTTATTAACAATATGACATTGATGTAATCCTGGAGTGCTCTGCCCAAGAAAAATATCTTTCAGCTAGAGTTTGGAATGAACTCACATAAGATATGATAAAATTAGGAAGGCAGGGAGGAAACGAGAGGAAAATGTGGGTATAGGCCCTTCGAGCCAGTTTTGTAGGCTCAGAATAGGAAAATAAGCATTTCTTCTGTTTAACCAGAATATGATTGCTTTTGAAAACCTTTTCTCATTGCTCAAATATCTGAATTTGAAAGGCTTGTTTAAATACAGCACATTTACAGACACCTGTTTTATTACCGTAATCCCTGAGGGTGGGTGAATGACAGTGCTTTGAATAGGTTGGTAGTGTCTTCAGATGCTCAAGAAGGCAGAGTTGACTTAGGTCATATGCTTGAATCCTAACAGAACTGGGATTAATAACCAGAAGTGACTCAGGACTTAAAAGGTCCTTTATGAATCTGGAGAGATGGTTCAGTGATTAAATGCTCATGTTGCTCTTACAGAGGGCCCCACTTCAACTCCCAGCACCTAATTGGGGGGGGGGGGGGCTCATAACTTCTTGTAACTTCAGCTCTAGAGAATCTGATGGCCTCTCCTAGCCTTCATGAGCATATATACTCATGTGTACAAAGAAACATATATGCACACAAATAAAACAAATACATCTTTTAAAATGTTAAGATTGAGATTAATGTATTTTTCAAAGTACTTTATAACTGCTATTGTTGTTCTGCTAATAACTGCATATGTGTGTGTATGCATACGGGATCTCATGTCATTCAGGCTGGTCTTGAACTTCTTATCCTCCTACCTCTACCTTCCAATTGGGATTCTTGTCATGGGCCACCAGAGCTGACTTTTGGTAGACAAATCCTTTTGTGAATCTGAGAAGCTCTTGCTTAGCCTTATTTTAAGAGGGAGGGGCGTGTTGAGGCATATCAGAGAGGGAACAGATGATCTCAGGGATTCTTCCCAACTTTCAAGTTTATGGCCAGGCTTAAAGAACTCATGAGACCCATTAATCTAGGTTCAGGTATAGTATCTCTAAGGGAATATTCTCTGTTTACTAGTAAAGTACTTTATGACCTAAAATGAAAGGCATCACAAATCACAGTTTATATTTATAGAAAAAAGTTGGGGCTAGATCTAAAATAAATCTGTAAGTACAGAGGCTAAATAAATATGTCACAAGAATAGGACCACAACCAACAGAAAGATGTTCTTAAGGTTATGGCATTAATGTTTTAAAAGTCTATATAAGCAGTAACCAAAAGAAATGGACACAGCAGTGGTTACAAGAATATCGCTTCCCTGTCCATTGAGGAGGACATTCAGTTCAGCACAGCATGCATTTACTCTGTAACATTTTAAGCTCAAGAGATACAGGGAGAATGGAACAACTCTGCCTTCCCATCATCTAGGAAATGATGGCTCACTTCTCATTTCAATTAACAGGATCGATATGGCCTAGTCACTGATTTATAATGCCCTATTGAGAAAAAATACTTTTATTCCAATTTATCGATAGAAACACTAAGGTAGAGAAGAACTGATTGAATTGCTCATTGACATGTAGGCAGACAAAAGATTGAATTAGTAGCAGCATGGCTGCAGAGTTCATGGCCTGACTATTGCAGTATACTGTCTTTCAGGTGAAGTATGAGTCGTCTTTCTACCTGAGCCTACCTCCAAAGGCTGTGTAGTTCAACTGATATTTATGATCGATTGCATTTTAGGCACTTATACTAGTTGATTTCACGATCTTTCATTCAATCGTAATAGCTTTGTCACGCTGATATCATCTCTGTTGTAGATATGAGTAAATTGATAAGTAGATGTGAAATCACCTGTCTGAGTTCATACAATTCCTGAAAAGTAACTTTGGGATTGAAAACTCAGATCTTAGATGCTGGAGAAATGGTTCAGAGGCTAAGAGCATTTGCTCTTGCAAAAGACCCAAGTTCTGTTCCCAGCATCCATATGGCAGCTCACAACAATCTGTAACTCCAATTCTAGGGGATCTGACATCCTCCTCTGATGTCAGTAGACACAAGGCATGCATATGGTACACATACCTACATGCAGGCAAGACTCACTCACACACATAAAAAAATAAACAAATCCATCTAAAATGTTTTAAACCCATATCTTCCGATTCCGAAATCATGAGCTTTCAATAGCCTTGTAAATTGTATTTTTCTGTAAACTGTAAACCAGTGACTATTGATAAACTGAAAGGTTGTGCTAACGTGAGTTTTGAATTTCATCATTCCCCATAGATCCTTGTACCCATTAGCAGCTACTACCCATCCCGTTCTTCCCCAGCTTCTGGCAGCTAGTCTAATCTGTGTTCCTATAGATGCGTCTACCCTCAGTATGTCACATAAATGGGAACGTGTAGCCTTTGTGTCTTTTTCTTTTCTTCTTTTTTTGTTTTTCGTTTTCTGAGACAGGGTTTTTCTGTAGCTTTGTAACCTATCCTGGTACTAGCTCTTGTAGACCAGGCTGGCCTCAAACTCACAGATTCACCTGCCTCTGTCTCCCAAGAGCTAAGATTAAAGGTGTGTGCCACCACCACCCAGATCATGTGCGTCTTCTTTAATATGGCATCATATTTCCAGGGTTCATTGTGTGATAGTATGTCCCTCTCTATAGCTGGATACTATTATATTTCATAGTCTTAATTTTTTACCTTTTCATAAATTGACAGACACGTGGAATGTTCCACTTGGGAGCTATTAGGAAATATACTTCTATGAAAACTCAGACACAAGCTTTTGACTGAACATGTGTTCGGTCTTTTTCCGTTTAGACCTAGGAGTGGCACTGATGGGTGAGAGCTCTTTGTTGAACTTTCTGAGGACAAACCAAACTTTTTCCCCCCAAAACCCTACACCATTTTCCCATTTCACACATCTGTGAATGCTCACGTTTCTCCATACTCGCTGAACTTGTTTCTTTCCTTCCCTGATGGCATTGAGGTTCAGAAAGGTGGGGAGCTATGCTGACTGTCCTGGCTAGTTTAATGTCAACTTGACCCAAGCTAGAGTCATCTGAGAGGAGGGAACCTCAACTGAGAAAATGCCTCCCGAAAGATTAGGCTGTAGGCAAGCCTGTAGGGCATGTTCTTAATTAGTGATTGATGTGGGCGGGCTCATCTCATTGTGGGTGGGGTCAGTCCTGGGCTGGGTGGCCATAGTATGCTCTAAATAAGAGGACACTGAACAAGCGATGAGGAGCAAGCCAGTACGCAGCACGCCCCCATGGCCTGTGTTTCAGCTTCTGGTTCCAGGTCCCTGCACTGTTTGAGTTCCTGTCCTGACTTCCTTCAGTGACGAAGGAACTTTCTTCCCCAAGTTGCATTGGGCATGACGTTTCATCACAGCAATTGGAACCCTGACTAGGATACTGACCATCCCTTCACAGCCTATGACCATGAGTATGTGCTAAAAAATGTCTATTCAGGTCACCTCCCCACTTTTTAAAGTGGCTTTATAAAATGTATCTTGGAATACATTAATGGATTCCAAAACCCATATGAGATTGATAACTTGAAATGTTGCTCTCCCATTCTGTGGGTTATATCCATTGTCCTGAGAGTTTTAAATTTAGATGTCATCCATTTCTTTGATTTGATTTCTTATGCTCTTGGTTTCATATTCAAGAGATCTTGCCCATTTAAAGGTCAGGAAATGTGACGTAAAAAGATCATTTTTAAACTTCCCCTTCTCCCACGAGACGCATTATGCAGCTTAAAGTGAGCCAGACCCTCCATTTCATGCTGGAAAACTGGGCTTATTTCTTACGAGAGGGTAGATCATGGTATTACAGGACATAAATTATCTCCCAAATTAATAATTTATATGTCGTGTTTATTACAGGACATTTAATACATTCTATCTATTATCTGAATCACTATAATTATTAAGAGATTTAAAAGTCAATGTTCTAAATAAACTAACAGAAAATAATAAAAGTTTGGAATTCATGCTTAAAAGAAAAACATTCAAAGACATTACCATGTGAGTAGCTTAGCTGAGATGGCTTCCCTATTGCTGTTCGGCTAACAAACTAAAGAACATTTAAATCTGCAGACAGGAAAGCAAAGTCTTGCAACATTTGAGAAAAAAAAATCATTTGACAAACGTATTATCTATGTTAATGCGCACTAAGGAGTGTTTATCTATTGTTAGACCCTGATACATGCGTTGCCTCATCACAGAGCAAGTAATAGGGAATTTCAGGGCTGTGTGCCTCTAAAGCCCACTCTAACTCCACTAGAGTCCCACTGGGCAGCCTCAAGGGAGATTTCTAAGTGTGCAGTCGTGACTGTATACATAATGCAATTCTAAGTGTGCACTCATGATTGTTTACATAATGTAACTCACCTACACCGGGCACTGTTTGATTCAGTCTTCCAAGATTCACAGAATGGATGCCATTTCAAGCAAATCAACCCACAGGCACCCGGGAGAAGTGGAACTCTTTTCTAAAGTCTAACAACTAGTCTAAGGGGTAGCAGTGGGCATTCCTACACTTGGCATGTGACCTCGGGCAGTGTGTCCTTAATGTGCCACAGTGGACACGAGTCGTCAGGTGCTAGGAAACCCACCCGTGGCTCTGAGGTTACTCTGGTACCCATTAGCTCCACAGCACTCCCAGAAGTTGTGGATGAGGTGAGGGGTGAGCGTACCCACACTTAGACACATACCATCGATGGTTATTATGAGGGATGGCTTAGAATAGAGCGACGTCTCAACAGAAAGACAAAAACGGGATTTCCAGAAGTGATTTAAATGGATACTAAACATCAAAAAGTTAAAATTGAAACACCAGAGGATAATTTTCACTTACTAGATTGGACAAAGTGAGAGGTTGGCAAAGCCGAGAGTGGTGCCGTTCATATACCACTGGCAAGAGTGGAAATTAGTGTCATTTTTGGGCAACAGCCAAAAGATGTCAAATATATATTTTCTTTGATTTAGACATTCTGTGTCTAGGGTGCAACCTTAAAATGGAGCCAGCGAGATCTATCTTCAATGATACTTTACTAGCTGAATAAATGGCAGCCTAGCAAGGTTCCCTCTTTTAAACACTGCATGACAAATGCACAGCGATTGCCTCTGGGACACAGACGTGAGGAAAGAGTCACACACCATCACTTCTCCGTGCATTACTGTAATGCCTAGTATTTTTAAAATCATCTCTACCACCCTATAATTCTTCAAAAGTCAATTTATGGGCATGCTAGTCCAGTCCTGAACTGGACACCAGCCAGCAAAGGGCTTCAGTTGAGCATTAACATATTGAACACATATTTTGTAAAGTACCCACGGGGTAGCAGGAGCTTCTCTCTAAGGGGAAAGCCGCTTTCAGCACAACCCAAACTCATGCATTCAGGCGCATTTCACAGAAAGAAGTCAAGGAATACTAGTCATGAGATCATTGTTAACACAATGGGGTTCATACTTGTAATTAACTAATGATGGATTTTGGACAATGGTACAAGTTTAAGTGCTTAGCCCAAAATGCACGTGGCAGGAGGGGGTCTCTGTTTTGTGGACGTGTAAGGTCTTGAGGACCAAGAGTCTCTTTCCACAAGTCCCTGAGCTATGTAGCCACTATTTTCCATCTTACAGGATGTTTCCAGCTAAGCAGAATCCTGAGCATTCGGCTTTCCGGGGGTGGGGCTCAGATTTGGGGACCATAAACAATAAGTTACATTTAGAATAGCTCCTTTGTCCCTGACATTGCTATGCCCTTCCACGGACAGAAAGACATTATTTGAAAATCAGTAAGTCAAGCCTGGATTCTCCCGTTCCTTTACGTCAGGCACTCCCATTTCCTCACCTACAAAGGAGCCCTAATAACTCGCTGGCCAGTGTTCCTCTTGGGCTGACACAGGCTGCAGCGTGGCCGTACGGGACCAAGAGCATTCGCAGCCCTGATGTTCTCACACAAGGGAAAGCACCCCTATACAAATCTGATGTGATGCTATCCTGAAAGTGGGAGGCATTAAAAGATGAGCCCAGATTTGTTTTTCTCTTCTCTTCCTCCCCTCCCCTTTCCTCCTCCTCCTGCTTCTCTCTCTCTCTCTCTCTCTCTCTCTCTCTCTCTCCCTCTCTCTCTCTCTCTCTCCTTCTCCTGTTTCTCCCTCCCACATGCCCACCCTATTCAGCTTGTTTTTATTTATTTTTTTCTAGTTACAGTTTAGTGGAACTCTACTTGTTTTTAAGGACTTTATGAACGTCAATATTATATTAAGCTTTATATACACGACAATCATTATTGGCCATGCCTGTTACAAAGTGAGGTATATGTGATTCTTCTACCCTGGCAGTCATACATGTTTAATTAAAATAATAATGCTAAAGGCCCCCAAAATTATGAAACAGTGCCGTCTGACTTCCTTGTGATAACACCGTGGTACCAACTGTAGACATTCTTTATGTCATCTTCACTAATCAAACGAATCACGTCTTAAGTTTAGTAAAGGCACAAACAGGTAGGCATTTTGCAGACAAGAAAACCTTTTTATTTGAAACGACAAATAGTCAGCAGGTGGCCACAACTATCCATATTTCATTAAAATCACATAAAACCTAGGCACAAAAGCACCACTGATTATTGCTCTAGAAAAATTGCATGAAAAATTCAAATATGCACAGTAAAAACACCGCAGTATGCACAGGACTAAATGTTTAAAGCAAGGGTATGGAATGCTGAATCCATTTTACACGCAGCTTCGATATTAAATTGTATTTGTTTTACTTGAGGATGATGGAAATTTCCAAAAAACACCACCGTAAGAGGATAAAATGTCCATCTTTATATATTTTATGCCAACTAATAGAGTCCTAAAAAATTAGCATTTACAAAATACTCGGTAAAAATAGCTTTTAAAAGTTGTCCCAAGAGGTACATGAAGTCAACCCCAGTTTTCCACAATTCATTCTCCCTCATTATCTAGAGATTCAGTTCTCCGTGCCTGCGAATAAAAAAGAAAGAAAACAATATATAGTTACCACTAAAATAAGTACAACTGAAGGTAAATCCACCCACCAAGAAACACACTTTTGAGCATGTGGCCTCGTTTTCCTTCCAGGTCTACTTTGAAACACACTTTGACTCTGGGTGGAAAACACACAAGGCCCGAAGGGATCACGGCAAGACTCGCAGCGTTGATTCTTTCTGCCATTTAAACAACCACAGCAGCCTTACCTGTGGGCTCCAGTGGGCACAATAAGAAACAGCAAGCTACTACCTGATTCTAGTCACTGCAAACATGCAGAGTGTCTACTGTACCCTTAACTCTGACTGTTTCAATCTGCCCCTTTACTGACAGTGTGCTGGGTGGGGGACTTCTGCAGGCTGAGACATTAACAGTTGAGCGAGAGATGTGGATCTGCAATAACATTACAGGCAATAAAGAGAGACGTCATGAATGTGCTATCCAGAGCTAAAGGATCGAGCAATTTCTTTTACGACACCTAGTCGGTGAGCGGGAGGTGGTCGTGGAAAGTACCTCTTCAGCCTTAGTGTCACCATTTGAAGATGGTGCAGTACCTTCCTTTCCAGCTTCCTGCTTTTCTTCCTTCTTCCCTTTAGCACCTCTGCTAATCTTGGTTCCAGGTTCTTTCTAATGATTGAATCACAGGAGACAGAACGCGTTAGGTGCTGAGTGATGTTAAGAAGCCCTTGCTGGAACCCAGCCAGATGCAATGACAGCTTCCCGTGGGGGCCCGAATTTGCTGTGTCACCTGAACTACACTGTACCTCCATAAAACTGTAATAGGTTGCTTGCTTGCTGAGCCCACCAGCTCTTCTAGTCTGTGGGACAATGGTGACTCCTGGGCCATTTCTACCGTGAGTAGTTTTGCTGTGGAGAGGGCAGCCACAGGACCTGGTGAAAGGGGAAAGCCTGGGGGGAAAACCCACCCACCAGGGGCTGTGGCTTTTCCTGTTGTGCCCCGATGCGACAAGTCATGTGGAGCCACACAGCTTACACAACCAGAAAGGCACTGAAAATAAAGGCCCGGATGAAGAAATGTTGCTAATTTTATGACTGAGTCACAGAGCTGAGCTCCACTTTGGAAATCTGTATTCACTACCACACACAGTTTCAGAGAGTGTGGGTGCTTTGATAGGTGCGGTACAGGAGAGTCACTGTGGCCAAGTTCATTGGTATTAGTGGACTTCAAGTTTTCTCAGCTGCCAAACAGGATACTCATATCTATTTCAGTAGCGTAGACCGAGCTGAGGGTGACTGAGGAAAGCACCCAGAACAGGTCTCACACAGTGTCAGGCTAGAGCTCACTACTTGCCAGAGTAAATGATCACATTGTTATTGCTAGTCTGGGAATGGCCATCTACTAATAGTTAGTCATATGAGGCTGTGAGCCCCTCTCTGACCTCTGGTGCTGGTGGCAGCAGTGGGGTCCAGGGCCAGGTCTAACCCCACCAGACCACCGTGTGACTGAGAACATGTGCTGAGCCCACTGGCAGGCCCTTCCCCACACAAGGCTGTCCAGGGCCACTTGCTATGTGCTTCCTGCACCTCACTGACCAAATGGAAAACACATCCCTGCTAATGCACAAAACTGGCTCTTTGCATCTTTAAAGAAAGCCCGTATGGTGGGGACAACTTTCTGGTCTGCACATTTTAGCTGGAGTCATTAAACAGGATCTCTCTCTCCTCAGATGATTTTTCGGCATGGGATTATAATGAATAAATTATTCATTGTTTAGAAAGCCACGGGAGGGAAGAGGGGAATGCCTCTTACTTACCTTAGCAGCTGTTTTTCTTGGTTTAGGCTCGGGTTTTGGCGGAACAGGTTTCTGCGGAAATAATTTAAATCATACAAATACTGAAACTGACACCATTAGCATCAAAAAGAGGACAAACGGGCCAAAAAGACACTGGTTCTGACTGCAGCTCTGGGCATCTCGAACTGGCCCTTTCAGTACCAGGCGCTATGTTCATCCTGGGTTAGCAAGTGATGGGCAGATAAGAAGAAGAAGACAGCTCATTAGGTGTCGGTCCAGTAGAGCTCTCTGGGGCAGGGTTAGGCTTCTCTTTCTGATATCCCTGTACTTCCTTTTTACACAACACCACTGCAAGAGGAGAGACCTTGGCTAAACGGCTTGATGAATTCACTCTCAGCCGCCTTCCCAGCAGACCAGAAATCACAGCATATCACAAGCAAAGTTCACTGTCCATCGGTCACCAAAGCTGAGGCCTGTGAAGTCCTTCAAAGCCAGATCCAGCTCCCTCCCCTGACACAGATTTCAGGTTCTATAGCCAAGCCTCTTCCTGTTTCATCCTCTCCAATGTCAGCTTAAAGTACGGTGCTTAACACCAAGACACTGAGTCCCTTTGTCTCTGGAGCTTTGTATTAAGTATATAACTATGGTGCCCTGTCTGTCTATTAAAAGCTAAGATTTTTTTTCCTGTAGGGATTTCAGGTCAAATATTTCTCTAATAAATGTGTACATTTCTCTGAGCACTAAAAGAATGTTTTAAAAATAGAAAGCACTGTCCAGGGTGTCCCCCGTGAAGAAAGATGTTTCCCTCTAGGGTCTGTAAAAGATCTAGAGTTCATAATGAATATAGTCTTTATGTGTAAAATTTAATTGAAGGCATTTCAGTTCCAAAAGACCAGCTGTTAAAACAAAAAAAAAAATTAAAAAGGGGGGGAGGGGGAGGCTAGACATACTGACCCACTCTGGACACCAAGGCAGGAGATGGCTATCAGTTGGAGGGCTGTCTCAGCTACAAAAAGGAGGGTAAAGGAGCTGCCAAACCTGAAAACCTGGGTTCTAACCCTGGGGCACACACGGGATGGAAAGACAGAACTGATTCCTGTAAGTTATTCTCTGACTCCCCAACACACAAGTAAAGAAATGTAATAACCCTATCTTCTCAACAAAGGAGAAGAAAAAGATGACCCTTAAAAAATAATCAAATTTAAAAAAGGGTGGCGCTTAAAAAGCAAGAGAGTTTTTACCAGTGTTCTTATTCCTCTAAACCTTCAGTCTTCTTCCCAACACAGATTTCATGGCTCAGAAGTCTCGTAACTTTAAAATTTGTTATTGTGAGTTTTGATAAACTAGTGTAGACGTCTTCTTGATTGATTTTTAGCAAACTGTTTCCACTTTTATCATTTTTTGAGACAGACGTTCACCTTGGCTCAGAAGTGTTTTGATAGTCCTAAGAAACTAAGATTTTGTGTGCGTGTATGCATGTGTGCTTGTGTGTGTGTCGGGGGGAGCGGGGGGTGTCATGTCCTGATGAGGCACACAGTCCATGTCACGTGTGTTCCTCAACCACTCCCTGTAACCGCCCAGCGGGTCAGTTAGTCTAGGGTTGTAACCTGCCTGGCAGGTCAGTTATTCCAGGGTCCCGAAGAGGAGCTATCTGAAAAAGACATGGGCAAGAGAGAGGAACGAAGCCAAGCAAAATTCTCTTGTCAAAGCCTCCGTTTATTAGCGTAATGGCGGCAGCTTATATAGCCCTTGGATGAGGAATTTGGCTTGGGATGGGGGCAGAAGGCAGGGCCATGGAATCTTGCCAGGGCAGCAATGGTCATGAGTCGACACTTGGTCATGAGTTGACACACCTAGTGTTCTCTATGCTAGCAGAATCGTTCCTTTTGTGATTCCAACCACAAACAGTTCCCTAGATAGTTGGAATGTGGGGCAGGTTCCGCTAACAGATAGCTTTCAAGATAGTTGGGTGTGGGGCTCTCTGCAAACATCCCCAGGACAATGGTCCCTGCAATACTTTTGGGGGGAAATGGCTCCTGACAACTCCCCATCTTATATTTTGAGTCAGCGTCTCACACTGAGCTGGCATTCACTGATGGGCATGGCTGACTGGAAAGCTTGCTCCAGGAACCCTCGTGCCTCGGCTTTCCAGTGCTGGGATGTGCATGGATGCACTACTGCACCTTATGCAGGTGCTGGGAATCCATACCCAGTTCCCCAGGCTTGCATGGCAAACACCTTACCCGGGGAGCCATCTCCCCAGTCCTCAGAGGTTTATAGTATGGGGCACTGCTGGCTTCAGATGAGGCTGTGGTGACCCCACAGGACATGATCTTCATGCAAAGGGCTCTTACAGTGCGGGCTCCTAGTGCTCACGAAAAGGTTTCTAAATTGCGGTTTTCTTTTGACTCCCAAGGGCTATTCTCCTAATTGGCTTGAGCTTTGCAGGCGCTCTTGAGTCTTTCTGGTGACTGATGCTACTGCTCTGTGGACTCCTAGTCAACATCCACTTCCACATACACCCCAGCAGCGCCTGTGACATTCAGAGTGGGGGTGGGCCAAAATCCTCTACCAGAGTCAGGTGGGTTTGTTAGGTGGTGGAATGAGGAAGAACAGACGAGCAGACTACCAAGGAGGAGCACAAGAACCAGAGAGAAGCACCTCCTGGCTGGAGCAGAGGCTCACACATCCAGGCGGGAGCACAGGCTCACACATCCGGGCTGGGTAGGCTCACACACCTGATCTGGACCACAGGCTCACACATCTGGTCTGGCCGGAAGCTGGAGCACAGGCTCACACATCCAGACTGGAGCACAGGCTCACACATCTGGACTGGTCGGGAGCTGGAGCACAGGCTCACACATCCAGTCTGGACCACAGGCTCACACATCCAGACTGGAGCACAGGCTCACACATCTGGTCTGGCCGGGAGCTGGAGCACAGGCTCACACATCCAGACTGGAGCACAGGCTCACACATCTGGTCTGGCCGGGAGCTGGAGCACAGGCTCACACATCCAGACTGGAGCACAGGCTCACACATCCAGTCTGGAGCACAGGCTCACACATCCAGACTGGAGCACAGGCTCACACATCTGGTCTGGCCGGAAGCTGGAGCACAGGCTCACACATCTGGACTGGCCGGGAGCTGGAGCACAGGCTCACACATCATCTGGTCAGGGTAGGCTCAGTCCCACCGTACATCCTAGCTCTAGTCATCCTCTCCCTGGACATGGCTGAAGGAGACTCAAAGAGACCAAGGAAAGTGCCACTCTTTCAAAGATGTCCCAGGACTGGAATGCGGCTAACGCCTATGAATTAATTTAGGAACATTCTGATCCAGGAATAAAATGCTCAAAAGTATGGGTTGTGGGCAGAGAATCTACATTCTGGATCCATTTCAATATTAACAGGTGGAGAATTTGGGGACCAGGACTTGCCTAATGCTCTTGCTCAGGGATTTAGCAGTTTCAATGAGCACGGGCTTTATAGACTTGATAGCGGACTTGGCCACTGCTTTTCACTGACACAGATAATCAAGTAAACTGCTCGGCAACATAGGCCTGATTTGCTAGAAACAGAGACCCCCAAAGGAAAATAAACTCAAGGAAAATGCCAGCAAATCATCCTTTTGCTTGGGACAAAGGGAGTACACATTCCTAAGAAGCTACATCGAGGGGCTCAGGGGTACTTACCGCTGATAATCTGGCTGACCGTCTTGTGGGCTACAAAAGAATGGGAAAAAATTGTTTTGGCAATTATAAACATCCAGGCTGGTTTTTAAAATTCTTTCTTGATATATTTTACTTTGTGGAAATGGTGAAATGTATGCTCCCCATCATCCTCTCAGATTAGCGTAATGGAACACACCAAGACTCCTGGGTGCTCCAGAGAAAGTGCTGCTGCAAGATACCGGCTTGGCTTCCATCAACCGGTTCCTCCCAGCTAAGAGCACTGGGAGAAGGGGGAAGAGAGGAATCCTGACTCCGCTCTAACCCACAATCGCTCCCTTTGTGATAAACTGACATCAGAACACGGAGTTACCTTAAGAAATGGTCTCGTTAAAACAGAATCAAAATCTTCAAGCTAGTAAGAGAGACTTAGTAATTACATAGAAACCAACACAGGATTTGCCTATCTTTGCAACACTGAGAAAAACATTGACTGTAAATCTCACACAGGCAAGAAAGATATTTTTTTTCAAACCCAGAACAAGATCAACACAATTATCTACCCAAAACAGGTTTCACTAATCTCTTAATCCCAAAAGTTTAGGAAATTGATTAGCTAGATACTGATTGAATTCAGTTTTTCAGAAAATCTTTTGAGGATCACCCCAGTTAAAAGCCAATCATACCCTAAAGAAAACACAAAATAACACAAGCATCCAACACAAAAAAATGGACCCTCTTTACTAATCCAGGAGAACCGATTTCTCCTGGATAAAGGGATTTAGTTTCCTAAAACCAAACTTAGTTTTCTCTGCAGGCTTTACTCCATACGGTCTGTTCATTTCACTTAGGTTCCATCTCCAGGAGAAGAGCAGACACAGCCTGCCACATCCAGAACACTGGCTGAGCAGATGAACTCAAGCTTCTCCCTGACTCACACTGCTTTACAAGACTCTGACTCACACTGATAGTTTAAAAGCTTCCAAATCGTTTTTCTTAAGTGGGTCAGCAAAAACGGTCAGTGGGAACTTGTGTCATGATTGAGAAGAACTGCAGAAATTCTTGAATCCTTGCTGAAGTCAGTCTAGGTCAGTGGGTCAGGTCAGACTGGAAGAAATAGTTCTTGACATCACCGCATCTGAAAACCTCCTTGCTGAAAGTCGAAGCGGAGCTCAACTCATCTTCCTTTCATCCGCAGACAGAAATGAAGGGCCAGGGCCTCCATGAATAGTTTTAACCTTGGGGTCTTAAGGAACCATCGCAGTTGGCCTTAAGTCCGGCTAACAGGGTCTACATAGGATAGGAAGCCGGTTAAGCTGCTGACTGGGACAAAGTTACTACCCAGGTTGGCAGGAGCACCCAGCCTGAGGCACAACTGTGGTCAGTAAAGAAGGATGTGGGAGGCATTCCCCACTGGAAGCACCAAGATGCCTGCTAGGGTTCTCTCGGGAGCCTTGTGAAATCACACCCACAAGTCCCTAGGAGTCAGGATCAAATCCTGCCACCACCCTTTCTCAGAATGGTCAACCGGATTGAGGATTGCTGAAGAAAAGACAACATTCCCCCCATGGCTGTGCAAAACATGTGTATGCTTCACCACGGTTTCTGAATGTGGAAGAACAGAAATGCATCCCCCTTGCCCTCTCCCTCCCCGTTACTGGGGAGCTCAGCTCTGAAGTTTCTGTGTAGCCTCAAAACACATTCCCACCATCCAACAAGTCCAGCAGCAAAGCAACCTTCTCCATGGAGAAGACTGGCAGCTTCCTTGCTGAAGGGAAGCAAATGGACCCTTACCCAAATCCCTTCCTGCTTGGCTGTCAACCTACAAGCATCCTGTTGGCTTCACTTCACCGGTGACTTCATTCATCTCCCGTCTGTATCTCCTACCCCTAAGCACCTTCTTTTTCTATTTCAGTATTGTCGATGCCTAGCCGGGACCCTGAGTAAGTATTGAGGCAAATGGAAGAAGCAAATGCCAGAAATCCATATATAATTTACTTATGGAAAGGAGCCAAACACGTAAGCCATGATACAGAACTGTCCATTTCCCAACCAGTTGCTGTTGGCAGAATCTTATTAAAGAAAGGTAAAAATCACGTTGAAGGAGGTCCCAGTTGCGAAACCCTGCCTCTCCACACCAACATCTGCACACCCAGAATAGGCCTTCCAGGGGGATGGTCTCTTCAGAGCTTGTTCTACAGGGCGGGCCTCCAGCTGACTGATCCACAGTCTTAATTTAGGTTCAGAATAAGTGTTCCAAAAGAAAGGCTTGGGAAATTGATGCTACATCCGTCTCTATAGGCTATCTTACCCAGCCAGACTCTAAAATGTAGATGCTGTACCATAAAATTATTTTATGACTTCCTACCTAAAATTTACCAGCTTGTCTGTGCCATAAAAGAAAAGCCTTTTCTAACTTCCTTTCCAGCAATCACCATAAGGGATTTTTTTTTTCTTTCACTGCAGTGAAGGCTGAGACTAACCTTTCATTCAGTCAGCAGTACCACTTACGAATGCAAGTATAGATGCCTTCCTGGAAAGTTCCATCGGCTTCCACAGCCTTAACATCTATAAATGATTGGACTAAATTTATTGGATACAAAACAGACTAGACTGCTATTTATTCCTCTGTGAGACATTTAAAGCATTTGAAATATTCATTTAAAGCTCAGCCTTACTTGGTAGAACTGGGTAGGGGCTGTTAAGGAATTTTTCTTAATTTGTTGATTGAGAAATCATAGGAAAAGTGGTTGGCTCTCAGACAGGGAATAAAGAGGTTTAGATGCCAGATTACCATGGTTTATAGCTACTGGAGACGTCAGAGTTATCCAGTAAGCATTACTGACTGACTGCCCCCATCTGAACGACATGGGGTCTATGTCAACATTCTGGCTGCACATGCAGCATAGACATCTACTCTCACAAAGGGGAGAGGGGAGAGAGAGAGAGAGAGACAGACAGAGAGAGAGAGACAGACAGAGAGAGAGAGACAGAGAGAGAGACAGAGAGAGAGACACAGAGAGAGACAGAGACGGAGGTCCAAGAAGAATTACTGGACTTTGCTGATTATTGCTTCAAACCTAGTTTTTATAAGACGCCCCTCTGCTTCTGAGCCTCAGCATGTTCTTTTAAAGCAAAATTGAAAGTCAAGTTGCTTTTGAGACTTAAAAACAAACAAACGAGAAGTTCAGTAGCAATAGCCTTCTTTTCAAAACTGGGAGACAGAGAAAGAACGAGAGCCTCGGCTGGGCAGTGGAGAAGATGAAGACGTAGGAACTGGGTCACTCAACTGAAGCACTGTACAAAAGGCGGGGGGCAATAAGGACCGGGGACCAGGTGTTTTCCCTGACTCTGCTAATTACAAGTTGAGACATTTGGAGAAAACTCTATCATTTCTCCAAGAACTCTTCTCCTTGACATAAAATAGGGATCACTGCACCCGCCCATCGGCTATCAGAACCAGTACTCCCCTGCCAGTCGCTATTTCTTCTCCTGACTTTCTCTCTAATTTTTTGTTTTAAATAGCAAATGTCCTATTACTTTACTCTCTCTTCCGTACTAAGACAGAGGCTTTAGGAAGGCAAAGTCATGCTTGCATTTCACTGTGGGACCCACAGGGCCTGGCACAGTGCTGGGAGAATTTATAGGTGATCATACATTTTTGATAAGGAACGCTGTGAGGCAGGGGTGGTAAAGCTGAGCAGGTATATACAAGGTGCTGGGTCCCATCTCCACCATGGCAAGGAGGGAGCAAAGGGGGGTAGGGGGATGCTTCTTAGGTTATCGAAGAGCTCAGATACAAGAATGGAAATGAAAAGGTTTTGTAAACGGCAGAGAGTAATAGCCACGATACACTGTTTAGGTCATTTATTGTCCAGTGTCCTGAAGCTCAGGGCTCTGTACAATGCCTTCCAAATATCACAGCCATTGTGGGAAATCTACAAAAGAAGAGCCCCTTTGTAGCCGGCAGCTGTTCATCCTGGGTGACATACGAAGTGACATAACTGGAGAATTCAGTTTGAACTGAATTTCAATTCACTTTGGGGGGTGGTGGAGGAGATCAATCAGTGCACTTCTGGCCGTTTTTAGCACTAGTCAACACTCAAGCTAACCGATGACCTTTTACTTTCAAACGACTGTGTCGATGTCTTGAAGACACGTGATAGTTTTTTTTAAAAGCATTGTCTACAAAATACTTTTGTTAGGAATGATATAAAAGTATATAATATACTGGAAAATAACTAACCAGAAAAGCATAAAGCATGAAAAATCTTGGACTAACATACCTAAATTATATACATAAAACTCATGCTTATTATTTACATGTGTCCCAGGCAGCAGGATTTGCTTCTGGCGTAGAGGGACTGACTGGGAAGGCTTTCTGTAGTCCAGCGTCTCTTCTGAGCAATGGTTTTTAAGGCTTTCTGACTGATCAAGTTAAATGTCAACCCTCAGAGAGAAACCCAAACGCTTTGTGTGCATGGGGTACCTAGCCCCAAAAACATTGAGGTTACACTTCACCAACTGTTTTGAAATTACGTTTACCCATTTTCTAGATGTTCCTCGTGTTTTTGTCTAACGCTAGCATGTGCGTGGTGGCTTGACTGTGCTTTCTGACTTGATGATTATCTCCAGAGGCTCACTGTCGGTACAGGGCTGAGAAGGGCAGGCAGGCGGCTTTCTTTTTACATTACATCTTCACAGCTTCTGGTAAAGATTTCGTCCTTGGCAGAATGAATTTCCATGTACAAAGCTTATGTGGGGGTTTGGATATTACAACGAATTCCTCTGAATTATTAACCATAATATGAATCACCCCATCAAAGAATCTGTAACTGGATATTGTTTTTGCTCTCTTGTGACCCTACTTAGGTTATAAGTTCGAGTGTAAGAGCTGAAGTTTTCCACTCTCTGGAAAGCTCTATGCAAAAGGGAATAGCTGTCATCATAGATACTGCTTGCTTCTGACTTCTTAAGACATCCTTTTCAGTATCCTCATCAAGGGTCGGACATAAGCATGTTTTCCAAGTTCTTAACCCCTTTCCAGGTTTCTGTATTTTAATACAAAGCATCTTTGAGTCATGGACTAATTTGTTATCTGAATAACTAAAGAATTTTCCTAATTAAAACAAAAGCTTTAATATTTTGATGTATTATGAATCTTTCCATAGTTTTGTCTTTAGAGATGAATCCTCTTAGGTAAATACTCAGAATCAAAAAAGGAATTCATAATTCACTTGTTGGAGCAGAAAATTTATGAAATCAACAACCTTTCATTTTCTTGTTATAAAAAGCCGGCTCTGATTTCCTTGATGAATTTACCTATTGTCTTACTCTCTGCCCAGAAGGAATTCTCAGTACCCACTTTGACAGACAGCAGGACCAACAGGTAGAAACACAAACAACATCGGAAAATACCTCATCAACGTACTCAATGAAATACGCCCAAGCCAAGCGGAACTACATGTAATCTTTGGCTTTTAACCTCAGTGGATTTGTTTGCAATGGCATTCCTTCACATGCAGAGAACATGAAACATTTTAATAGCAAGGCTATGTCGGTATGCAAAGGTATGCTTACCTCCTGTTTAGTTAGTTTGGGTCCATCTTTGCCCTCGGTATTCTCTGGAGACTAGAAAGAAAACATTTTAGTGAACTGTATTTAAATTTGTAATCATGCAAACAATGATTAAAACATACATGGTAATATGATGATGCCTAGGACCAGGGAAAAAGACATTTATTAAATATGTATTTTAAGTGTGTGTGTGTGTGTGTGTGTGTGTACTTAGCTCTGTGTGCACATATAGAAGTCAGAGGTCGATAGTAGATGTCTTCCTCTACTGGCCGTCCACATTATATTTTGAAACAGGGTCCCTCACTGAACTCAGTTTGGCCAGGGTGGCCACCCAGCAAGCTCTGGAATTGCCTATCTCTGCCCTCAGACCTGGGAATCAGATACGTGCAGCAGTCCCTGGCTTTCATGGAGGTGCTGGTGATCCAATTTCAAGTCTTTGTATTTTCACAACAAACACTATATCCTCCTACCTAGCCACCCCACCCCTCCCCCAAACACAAACTCTGGTCCTCTGGAAGAATAAGAAGTGCTTGTAACCATTGAGCCATCTCTCTCTACCCCGTACCCTATGGGGAATGGGAAAGAATTACTATGCATCCTTCTTTGCAATGTGAATGCACCTGAAGCAATTTTCATCTGTCCTTGACGAGTGGAGGGGGGTACCTGGAATCCACCATCTTGTTTACCTCCTTGTTCAAGTTACTTTGCTGCTTTACAAAGCAGGACAGAGGATGAAAGTGCCATGAGGGGTTGGAGGGGAAATGAAGGATGGAAATTAACCGGGGAGTTGACAGAGGACACTATAAAGAGAGGGAGGAAACTAAGTCACACTAAGGATGTTTTTAAAAGCTACAGGGAAACATATTTCATGTGTACTTAAAAAACATGGATATTATAAAAGCATATGTATACAAATACACACACACTAAAGTGACATCACTTGAGGCAATAATACTTCAATCAAGAGCCACAGACAAAGCAAAAGTCCCAGTTCCAGGCATATAAAACCTCCCTTTGAGTTATTAGGAGAGTCCGAGAGACTACCTAAACAATAGAAGCTATTGCCAATGACCTTGGTTACATTCCAGAACTTGAAGGTAAGATCTTATTGCTGAAGATACAACATAGTTCAGACACAGGACTGGAAGGAATCCTTCTGGAACAGACCTGGAAAACTCCCTGAGGGATGGCTCTTACAGTGTCTGATGGTGTTAACATGCCAAGGGGGACAAACAATTATCGTCCTACCTAGCTATGACAACATGGCAATGGCCAGCATGGCAAGTTATTCGCAAAGGTGCAATAGTGGCATACGTACATATCTTGGCAGCAACCAACAGCTGCCTAAGCAGACTTAAGCCTTACTCAGCAGGAGGGAAACCATGCCATCTTCCTAGGTTAGCAAGGTTATGGACTGTGTGGGAGAACCTACTGCCACTTTTATGCATCAGTATCATTAATAACTATATTCTAAATACTTATCCTTTTAAGCAGTTAAGTGTTGGTCTCAACCTTCATCAAAGCAGTGGGTTTTGCAGCAGATGGAAGCCATCATAAAAATCCAGCACAATGACAACACTAGTCAACATGGATGGAAGAGACCATACAAGGCCCTGCACACCCCTAGATGAAACGCTACAGGCAATTAATGACTGCCAAGAGTCAGAGATTCAGCCTTCCTCAGGGCTGAACTCCTTGGAGGTTATCATATACATATGAGCAACATGAACTGAACTTAGCAGGATATATATATATATATATATATATATATATATGTGTGTGTGTGTGTGTGTATACACATATATTATATATACATATATGTTATATATATGCCATATATATAGCATAAATTTGAGAGTGAATGGGGAGACACAGAAGTTGGAGGGTGAAGGAAGGGATAGAAATTATGTAGTACAGTAGTTATATATGCAATTATCAAAGAAAATAATAATAATAAAAGAGAGGCAGGGTGCTCAACAATGCCCCAGTCACCACAGAAGCATATTCTCGGCCTGCATTTGCTTCACTTTGATATCTAGACCATGCTTTGAAATGTTTTGATAAACTTATCTATTATTTTTCCATCATCATTTCTGGTGTCTTTATTACAGTCCTACCCTGAGCATGACAGTCAGGTGCCCTGGTGCTCGCGGATTTTGATCCATTTCTTGAGGCAGCACCGCACACGCCTGTGACAGTTTGAACCTGGGCACCCACATCAGTGGCTCACAACTGCCTTTAATTCCAGTCCCAGAGGATCTAAAGCCCTTTTCTGACCTCCGTGGGCACCTAGGCTCATCTTCACAGAATCTCAGAGAGACATACACACAGGGAGACATAAATAAAAATAATATAAATCTTACAAAAAGGCTCATTAGAAAATTGAACAAATGAATATGTCAGGAGCCATTTTCCTAAAAATTATAGCAGGGACTATTGTCCTAAGGATGTTTGCGGGGAGCCCCACACCCAACTATCTTGAGAGCTATCTGTTAGTGGAACCCGCCCCACATTCCAACTATCTAAACAATCTTTTGTGGTTGGAATCACAAAAGGAACGATTCCGCTTGCATAGAGAACACTAGGTGTGTTGACTTGTGACCATTGCTGCTCCGGCAAGATCCCTTCCTGCCCTTGCCATGCTCCTGCCCTCATCCCAAGCCAAATTCCTCATTCAAGGGCTATCTAAGCCACAACCATTTCCCTAATAAAGAGAGACCTTGACAAATTGAGAACAGAATCTTGTCTGGCTCTGCTTGGTCTCCTTCCTGTCTCCCGCCCATGTCTTTTTCAGATAGCGCCTCTTTGGGACCCTGGAATAACTGGACCCGCTGGGCGGGTAACTGAGTATATTTTAAGACTACATAAAACCAGAAGGTAAGAACTATGGCATGAATGGTGGCCAAGAGGATTGGTGCACCCTTAGAAAATACACAAATAGGGTTAGTGCGATGGTTGACTATGTGAGGAACGCTTGTCATTTAAGCCTGAATCTATAGTGAAAAAAATCACCATGCACAAAACTCAAGTCCAAATGGATCAAAGACCTCAACAAAAAGCCAGTCACACTGAACCTTATAAAAGAGAAAGTGGGAAATACACTTGAACACATTGGCACAGGAGACCACCTCCTAAATATAACCCCAGTAGCACAGACACTGAGAGAAACAATTAATAAATAGGACCTCCTGAAACTGAAAAGCTTTTGTAAAGCAAAGGTTATGGTCAACAAGACAAAATGGCAGCCTACAGAATGGGAAAAGATCTTCATTAACCCCACATCAGACAGAGGGCTGATCTCCAAAATATACAAAGAACTCAAGAAATTGGTCGCCAAAAAGAACAAATAATCCAATTTAAAAAATGAAGTTCAGACCTAAACAGAGAACTCTCAACAGAGGAATCTAAAATGGCTAAAAGACACCCCCTCGGTGTGTCTTCAACATCCTTAGTCATCAGAGAAATGCAAATCAAAACAACTCTGAGATTCCATCCTACACCTGTAAGAATGGCCAAGATCAAAAACACTGATGACAACTTATGCTGAGGAGGTTGTGGGGAAAAGGGAAAACTCCTGCATTGCTGGTGGGAACGCAAACTAGTACAGCCCCTTTGGATGTTAGTGTGGTGATTTCTCAGAAAATTAGGAAACAACCTTCCTCAAGACCCAGTAATACCACTTTTGGGTATATATCCAAAGGATGCTCAATCGTGTCACAAGGACATGTGCTCAACTATGTTCATAGCAGCATTGTTTGTCATAGTCAGAACCTGGAAACAACCTAAATGCCCCTTGACTGAAGAATGAATAAGGAAAATGTGGTACATTTACACAACAGAATATTACACAGCAGAAAAAAATAATGACACCTTGAATTTTGCAGGCAAATAGACAGAGCTAAAAAACATCATTTTGAGTGAGGTAACCCAGACACAGAAAGACAATTATCACATATACTCACTCATAAGTGGTTTTTAAACATAATACAAAGAAAACCAGTGCACAAATCACAATCCCAGAGAAACTAGACAACAATGAGAACCCTAAGGGAGACATACATAGATCTAATCTACATAGGAAGTAGAAAAAGACAAGTCTCCTGAGTAAATTGGTAGTTTGGGGACCTTGGGGGAGGATTGAAGGGGAGGGGAAAGTCAGGGAGGGGAGTAGAGAAAAATGTAGAGCTCAATAAACATCAATTTAAAAAAAAAAGAAAAGGAAAAGAGAATCAATTCCTGAATGTCACCTTCTCATCTTCATGTAAGCACCATGGCAAACATATGTGCACATGTACACACGAATAATAAATAAAAGAAAAATAAAGAAAAAACCCACAAAAATAGCAAACTCACATTCATCACCGTATTTGGGTTAGCACAATAAAACAGCTGTATTCATGCCTCATCTGATAACAAAATTAAGTAGATCATAAAACTGCTGCTTAGTAGGGGTGGTAACACACCCGCCCCACACTCCAGTTATCTAGAGAACTAGGAGTGTCAACTTGTGACTTCCTGACAGAGGAATCGTGACCTGACCGATCGTAACCTCTTGGCTGACGACCTCGTGACTGGCTTGGACCACGCTACAAGATCCCTTCCTGCTCTAGTCATGTCCCCCCCCCCCCCAATTCCTCATCCTATATAAGCTGTAACCATGACTCTAATAAACGGAGACTGACAAACCGATATCTTCAAGATAGCGCCTCTTCAGGACCCTGGAATAACTGACCAGCCAGGCAGGTTACAGCCCCTAGACTGAGTGACCCGCCAAGGCGGGCTACAACCCAGTAATTCTTTGTAAAAAAAAAAAAAAAAAAGATTGTTGTATTTCTATTATACCTAATATGGCATAGCTGGAAATAATATGCAAGCTCAATAAATAGTTAGGAGCTATTTAAACTACATATAGAGAGATGATTTGGTGACTAAGAGCACTTGCTGCTATTTCAAAGGACCCAAGTTCAATTTCAAGCAACCATGTTGGGGTGACTCAGAACCACCTGTAACTCCAGTTTCAGGGAATCCAGTGCCCTCTTCTGGCCTCCACAGGTACATGCACACATGTGCATAAATACTCAAGACATACACATAAAAAATAAAACAAATCTCAAAACCAAACTATAACTATTAACATAGTGAGATCAGAATAGGCATAAAATAAGAGACTAAAGATTTACATAAACTAATGATACATTTATAAAAATTAGATAATAAAATAATGAGTAAAATGTAAAAATTGCAAATAGTCTTTGGGGAATGAAACATTTCAAGGCAAAGGTCACAGGGAATACTCTCTGTCCCCTGATCTTTGTCACATGTGGTTTATCATCTTCTAGCAGCTCCCTGCTTGCAAGGTTAGAGCTCTTTTCCCACACTTGACTAATTGTTCTCTCCTCCAAACAGAATCTCCCCTGTCCTGAAGGGAAACATAACATTCTCTTTTCTGTCTCTTTTCTGTCGTCTACCCTTGTACAGGGAAGCCAGATCCACAGCCCTTGTGTTGTATCTGTTAGCTGAGTTCTAGACACCAACATCTCAGCAAGTCCGAGAGTATGACACCTTCGACAGAAGGCATTGGTTTTCCCAACTCCCTAGGTTATACAAACTCAGTGCTTCCATCCATCCAGGTTTTCTGATGGTCAGGCCAGTCAGTGGCTGTCAATCAGGGATGCCTCTACTTGTAACTGATAAATGGCTAAGAAAGAAGTATGCTGGTACTATATAAATGTCTATAACATATAAACATATCCTGCTTAGTTTTTCAGCTTGTCGCAGAAAAAGGGAAATCTCAGTTGAGAAAATGCCCCCACTATCCTATGTACAAGCCTGTGGATTATTTTCTCAATTAATGTGATTAATGATTGATGTGGGCAGGCCCATCTCATTGCGGGCAGTGCCAACCCGAGGCCACTGGTAAGAAAATGTGCAAGAAAGCAAGCTGAGCAAGCCCTGTGGAGGAAGCCGGACAGCAGCGTTCTTCCGTGGTTTCTACCTTCAGGTTCCCACCCTGGCCCCAAGTTCCTCTCAGTGATGAGATGATGTGAGAGTTGTAAGGCGAAACACACCCTGCTCTCTCCAGCTTACTCTTGGTCATGGTGTTTATCAAAGCAGCGGAAACCCTAACCAAGGAGACACACACACCACGAAAATATTAACATTATATAAACTCAACATTCATAACACTGCCTTCAATGTTATATGCCATGCATTATCAGGCAATATTATCAAGACATCAATCTCTAAACATAGATCTAATTGTAGGAGCCAGCCATGATAAGCTAAATAGAAACAGACCACCCAAAGGAAGTTCTTAACTTCCAACCATTATCACCTGCCAGAGTAGGACTCAGCTATCGATAAGTTTAATGGAGGCCTGAGTCTCAGTAGTTTACCCTGAAGCAATACCTGGTTGCAGGAAGAACACAAGCTGAAGATTACCTGAGCACCACCCAAGAACAGACCATCAGAAGGAAATGCCTAACGTTCCAACCGTTGTAGATAAAATCACCTGCCAGCACACACTCATCAAGACACTCTTAGACAAATGTCAGCCAATCAAGGGTCTTGAACCTCAGAAACCCCTCACCCCCACCTTTACTACTATAAAAACTCAACTCTCACTGAGCTCGGGGCTCTCCATTTATTCTAATACATTGGACAAGCGGAGAGACCAAGTTTGCAAACTTGCATAAAATAAAGGCTCTTTGCTTTTACATATGGGACTCGGCCTCCTTCTTGGTTTGGGGAGACTCCACGGATCTGGGCATACCACTAATGATGTTTCTATTAGATGCAACAAAAGACACTGCGTTAAAAAGGCATGAAGAATGAACATGCTAATGCTTTCCGATGAGCAAACTGATTACAGATGCAGCAAAGTACAGCTCCAGACAAGGCTGGCTGCTCGGCAGTCTCTCCACAGGGGTTTTTATTATCAAGCTCAGACACATTTCCAGTTAGGAGCACCTGATGTTTTCTCTGGGGTCAACATGCTTCAGCAGCCTGATTACAAGCTGTGGGCTCAAAACTCTGCCTTGTATCCTGGCTCCAAGACCTGGGTCCGGCAACGTGGTCAGAGGCTCAGTCTCTACATCAATGATTTAACAATGCCATCTAATGTAAAGAAGGGTCATGCTTATTATCCCTTAGCCAGAGGTTAGAGAAAGCTGCTCGGGAATTCGACTGCTATGCAGATGTTGTACGATAGAAGGTGGAGGTGACCTTAAAGAATCTTTTGAATTATGAAATGTAAAGGTCCATCCAAGGGAGCCTTAAAGATGCGCACATTTCCTTAGATGCAGATTCTCTGCGAATGGCCATCATCTGTGGCTTGCAATGACCGGGTGTTCTGCTTTGGGAAGACCTTCATTACGGTTGTCTTACTGCACGCCTCAGCATTGTAACTGTGAAGGAACTGAAGCAGACTGCACCAGGGGATTGTGTGAAATAAGGACAAAGAAAGGAGACAGAGGGTTAGAGGCATATTCAGGTGACTTCTAGTGGGCAGAGGTGCAAGGCGAGGAGCGTTTCACGGGCTGCAAGGAATGCCAGGCAAATAGGTTCCTGCTTCACTGTCTGGTGGACACCAGGCGTATGTGAATCCGGTGAGAACCAAGAACACCCAAGAGCATGAGAACCATGGTCAAACAAAGGTCTCATGCACATCTTTAAGGCTCCTTCAACTCCCAGCAAGCAAGAACTAGCAAGGAAGGTTGGAGATATTCAGGATGGCTGGGAGGTGGGCACAACAGAGGGTCTCACAGGTCAAGGCATCAATGCAAGTTGATCTTGTGTCCAGTCAGAGGCAGAGGAATCACTCACTGAATCCCCAGTGACTAGATCAGGATGACTCAGCCAGAAGGAACGGGAAAATTATTTTGAGGGAGCACGGCTCACCTAAAGCAATCTCAAAAGAGCAGGTACTGTTGGTGGGAGATAAGCCAGATACTGTGCTGTATGACTGGAGCTGAACAACATCGCCCTCTGCAGGATGAGCAGGGTAGGAATCTGATAGGCACCGCCATGTGCCTTAGAGCTGTGCTAATCCCAGGCTTGGATTTATACATTTGTTCCATGACCCAGAAGTTCTAAGGCATCTAAAGAACAAATGTCACAGGAGACCCTCTTACAGTGGGAGGGTTGACTTCTCAACTGAAGACCGGCTTCCTCAATAGCTGATGTATTATGCCAAGATAAATTATTGTACCCTTTTGCTACTATTAGAGCTTAGGGTTACAATTTGTCAGGACAGGAATGGTATACTACATGGCTACATATCAGGGATAAAACATCTTTTTCCCTCAACACTCAGTGGTAAGGCCAACATGGGCAATCCATTTGTGTGTGTGCGCGTGCGCCTACGCATGTGCTTCGTCTCTGCAAAGGGTGTTAGCTTCTTGTGTGTTTTAGTAATTGTTTATGTAAAGATAGTGCCTCTATGATTTCGCCCTGGGATGTTTCCAAGAACCTCTATCATTTCTCAAGAAGGAAAACAAATGGGGTAGGGCTAAGGGAGGAGTGCTTGCTTGCTCGGTCAGATTTAAAGGCTTAGAAACAATAAAATAAACAATTTAGATGTAGTTAACATGTATTTAGATGTGCATACCACCCCTCCAAAAAGATAAACACTAAAAACTCTAAGAATACAGAAAGCATGAAAATAAGGAATGTAAAAATATATTTGAGAGCTACGAACCTAACTCCATGTCCATGAACAGAGTTGCATTTCAGCACCAACAATGAAGGAATAAACAAATCATCACACACATTGCTGTGTTTAATTAAAAACTAGAGCCAATCTGCATCAGGAAGGCACTAAAATACACACTAGTACACAATAAAACAATATGCAGTAGTGTAAACAAACTACGGGTAGGCATGTCATTATGCATAAATCTCACAACAGTGGTGAACCAAAAAAAGGTATCAAATGACTTGAAACAAAGTTTAAAACTACATGGAAGTACTTAGCCTGTAAGAAGAGCAAAGGAAAACCACCAACTCAAACCACATTACTTTTGGGAGAAACGTGGGAAAAACAAATTCACTGGCAAAGGCTGTGCTTCATAAGATGGATGAGAACCACAGTGGCTTACTCTTTTTACTTAAAGATGGATGCATGGATGGATGGATAGATGATAGATAGATAGATGATGTATTGTTGAGTGGAAGGATAGAAGATAGATAGACAGATATATGATAGGTGATGGATAGATGGGGTAGGCGGATGGATAAATGATAGATGACAGATAGGTAGGTAGATAGATAGATGATAGATAGATAGATGATAGATAGATGATAGATAGATGATAGATAGATAGATAGATAGATGATAGATAGATAGATAGATAAAGGATAGATAGATGGATGATGGGTAGATGGGTAGATGGATAGATGATAAATAGATAAATGATAATAGATACTGATAATGTACATATTCTATATTAAACTATGTTTGTAGAACTATAATAAGTTCTGAACCAAACAGGCAAGAAGGGAAAACAAATTTTATTTTCTTTCATTTACAAATTTTGAAAAAGAAAAGCAGCTCACAGATTCTGAAATAAAAAAAAAATCAAACCATACATAAACTCTAAGTGAAGTCAACAAGAGAAATGATTGATTGCCACGGAGCAAATATCCCAGAATGCAAAAAAGAACAATAAAGACGGACAGCAGGGGGGAGAGAAAGAAATAGACTTGAACTCTCTCTAAGACAGCTCAGAGGTAGAAAAAAGTGGTATGGAGAAGAGAGCAAAGTCGCACGGGCTGAGTACAAGGCACACTATAACAAAAGGACAGTGAAACAAGAAAATCTGGAAAAGAACTTAGTTAAAAGGCAGGCTATCTGCAAAGAGAGACTGATCACTAGCAATTATACATATCAGCCAGTACTGTTCACAGCGTCTAGGCACCGTGTCAACCTAGAATCCACCTTGCTGCCATTCCAGAACTGGTTCAGATTACAAACACAGAGTTCACCACCAACAATGCCTTTCTTTCAGCATGGCTCTGTTACTGAAGGGTCAAATTCAGAAACGGGAAAAATGAATCTACATGGAAGGCAGGCAGGTAAGAAAAAAAATTAAAAGAAGTATCCTGGTAAATGTGATTATTGTGCACAGATGATACCCACTATTTGTTTTGTTTTTAAATGTCTTACCAGAAATCTGGGACCAGTGCCAACCTATATCACGTTACAAACAGCATCTGTAATTTTAGATTTTCTGAGGGCTACATTAACAAAGCAAAAAGAAACAGGACCATGCGTGATGCCTTAGTCGACTGGATGTATAACATTGTGCTATTTTACTTTGTAGCCCGTATACAAATTATTAATGTGGTATTGCACATTTTTGTATTAAATCCTTTATATTTTACACTTAACAAACCAGCTCTACCAAACACCAAACTTTCATTGCAAATACCTGATGTGCATTTAGAATTAAAAAAAAATCATACTTTACCTGGATTATTCCAAAAAAAAAACCACTTAAAATTTCCCAATACTAGGATTTTTTTTCAGTTTGTAAGTATACATTGATTAAATATAACCTAAATGGGAAATTCAGGTTCTTTTCTTTTTTACACGTTCAATAATCTCCTTCAGCCTGTAACCACCAAACAAGGCGGGGGGAGGGGGGAGTGGGGAGGAGTTGGGGGTGTCTCTAGGCAGTAACAACCTCAGGAGATGAGAAAGGGGGTGAAGGATAAGAATTCAATCAACTGGGGGGCTGGCATTGATTTGGAAGGTAACAGACACAAAAATATGTCTGACTCTCTTATAATAAGATGTAATGATTGTTATTAAAAAGTCTCAGCTATGAACACCCGAATCAGAAAGGTAAATGAGGCAATTCTGGCTGGTAAGGCAGAAGAGAAGAGAAAAACCTCAAAATCACACGATGAACAGAAAACATACGCTATGTCATTAGGAAAAGCTCAGTTTATCACTAACTCTGATGAGGTTAAACAGAGGACACCCACTTAATTGTAAATTTCACACCATGTACAGGTTAATACTGGGAATGTAGATATGAATGAACTGTAAAAGCATAACACATGTACAGGAAGAATGTATCCAAACCATGGTAGTGGTCACCTCCAGGGAGGGTCACAGAAAATTTCTCCATATGGGCTTACTTTTCAAGGGGGAGGACCTGAAGCAAAGAGACAGAATATTCTAATTTGTGAAATCTGGGCAGTGGATAAATAGGTATGTTCTATTGTTTCCTGGATTCCTGTTTTAAAATGTTTCTAAATAAAAAAATGCTACTCATATTGGGAAGAAAAATTAAAACCATTTTGTTGTATTAGGTCCCATTTAATAACGCCATGCCTCTTCCCTGACACAAATCCCTGGTGACAGCTAGCATTTTTGTTTTTTTAATACATGCTATCAGTCTGGTTCATACATTGTCCGCTTTCCTGTTCAACATATATCATTTCTTCACTTGTCGTAAAGGAAGGAACTGGATTAGGAATTCCTCTCCAGCTGGGGTATGAGGAGCTGGCAGAGGGAGCATGGCTACCATTAGCCACTGACCAAGGGTCTCAAAAGGAGTCTGGGGTCTGACGAGCAGTCACGCAAGTACAATGCAGGGAATACTTTGCGCATTCCGTAAATCCTTCCAGCAGAAAAGCCAAGAAACTTGCT
Organism: Microtus oregoni; assembly: GCF_018167655.1. Taxonomy (NCBI): domain Eukaryota; kingdom Metazoa; phylum Chordata; class Mammalia; order Rodentia; family Cricetidae; genus Microtus; species Microtus oregoni. The sequence continues at coordinate 4,610,490 of NW_024543091.1, read as the reverse complement.
GCTTCTGGTCCACAGACCACCCACCCAACAGGCAACGCTGACCTTCACGGAGCATAAATGGTGGCGACCATCCTGTTGTGAACCACTTTTTGCCCACCAAAGTCAGGAGGTCCGAGGAGATGAGGAAATCCTTTCCCCCTTCGTCATGTGTTTGGGAACTGTTGTAGACGGCGGCATCAGACTGAGGATCTGTGATTCAGAGAAAGCTCCGGAGGCTGTGGCGAGAAGCCACAGAGAATAAGATCTGTTTCCTGGTGCAGGGTCATGAGCTACACAGAAGAGGAAGGCTAAGAATTCTTATTAGGGATTGCCGGACCTGTGGCGCGCGCGTGCACGCATACAGGCACCGACAGAGCTGGAGATAGATGTTAGGTGTCTTTCTGTATTGCTCTCACCTCATTTTTTGAGACCAGTTCTCTCACTGAACCTGGAGCTCATCAAATGGCTAGAGAGGTCTCCGCACCACCTCCTGCTTCTCCCAGCTATGAGATTACAAGTCCGTGCTCATGCACTGGCTTTTTACATGACTGCTGAAGACCAGAACCCAGGTCCTCACGCTTGCGCAGCAAGCACTTCACGCGCCAAGCCATTTCCCCCTAGGCTGTCTGTACCCATAGGTTAAAGCTGAGAGGAGACCCGGAATAGAAATAGGCTACTAATCACGTCTCCTCACCCACTGAGTAGACTGGGCGGCTCCTCCAATGTACTGGTCGATACTTTAAAGAATATTTCATTATTCCAATTTTCTTTATAGATTAACCTGCACTTTTCTTTGTCTTAAATTCACCGCGGGGAGAAAATCGGGCCAATAGAACTGGAATGCAGTGGAAAGCCATTCTGGAGCTTTAAAATGGAAATAAGCGACGAAGAGAAAGGCCGACAGGTGCCTCTTTCTCACCCTGTCCGCCTCAGCAAACACTTACATAGACTGACACCAGACCATTTCCCCCCACAAATGAGGGTACTAGCAATAAAACTGGCACAAAAATTTCTTAAGTAAAAAGAAAATTCCTGAAACTGAAATAATTTTCTATGACATGAAATACACTGAAGTTTTGTTCAAAGCCACAAGACTTTATGTTTAACGTTGTTGTGGTTGTTTTTGTTCCTTCTGTAGCTCCAAGTTTGAGACACTCCCAAGCCTTACTCCTTTTTATTTTATTTGTAATCTTCATGTGTGTGTAAGTGTGTGCGCATGTACACCTGTCGTATGTGTGGGCATGTGGGCACATGTGCCATGGTACACATCAAAGTCAAAGGGACAACCTCAGGGGTTGTCCTCAAGGACAACCTTGCCTTCTGCCTGGTCTGAGATGGTCTGCTTGTGCCTGGCTTCTGCCTCCATCTCCCCATAGGAACACCAGGTTTTCGTGGGTCCTGGGGAATCTGTCTTGTGCTTGCAGGGCAAGCAGTTTATAACAAAGCTATCTTCCCAGCCTGCACTGGGCTGCTTTGTACAGCATAGCATGTTTTTGTTTGAGACTCTCAGGCTCGCTTTGAACTCACGGTATTGCAAGTCTGGCCTTGAACTATACTTATGCTTCTAGGTCCACCTTCCAAATACTCTACACTCGGAACCGAGGGACCACATTCGCATCATTAATGATCAAACCCACCTCTTCCCCTGCCTGTGCTTCAGCTACCCACAGTGATTAAGGTCACAGCAGGATAGCATGTCTTCCTCAAATGTTCTGTTAAGATCAAAGTAGCTGAGAAAGAACTCTGTTCATCTGTTCAGAAGTCTGGATGAACTAAAGTAAACACCCATCTTCTAAGCTCTCTTGAAAGGTAAAAATATTTTATAAATAACAAAACATGAATGATAACCAAAAAGAAACAAATACCTTTTTCATGTATGCATAGTCAATTTCATGAGGTTAAAGATATATAACTCGCCAGGCGGTGGTGGTGCACGCCTTTAATCCCAGCACTTGGGAGGCAGAGGCAGGCGGATGTCTGTGAGTTCGAGACCAGCCTGGTCTACAAGAGCTAGTTCCAGGACAGGCTCCAAAACCACAGAGAAACCCTGTCTCGAAAAATCAAAAAAAAAAAAAAAAGATATATAACTCGATACAAAAGGAATAACTTAGAATATTCTACAGCTTTTTCATCTGTGGTCTCTTTGTCCAAGGTTACCCTTTCTGATTATTTCTAGTTTTGTGTGTACAGGAGGATGGAGAAAGGTCTTGCCTAAATTAGAAGTCTGGATTCTAGGCTGTCTCACGTTCATGCTGCATATGCATTTATTCACTAGGACAACAAAGAGAGACCTGACTTAGCGGCTCACTTGCTGGCTACACTGCAGACAAGTCCTACACACTACAGGGGTACTGAGCACACAGGAGAGATGAGGACGGCAGTGCAGAGGATGATGGTGGAGTCCAAAGCAATGATTAAATGGCTTGGTTTTCACCACAGTCTCACGAGGCTGGTGAAACAGTATTACAGCCATGTTACAGATGAGACTTTGATGCCAGAGGCCAAGTAGTGACTTGTTCAAGATGATTCTGTTTGGGAGTCTTGCTGGTAAGTCAAAGCGCTGGGACCAAAATGCAAGTGGACTGACTCAGGTCACATATTCTCTACAGTATATTTATTGTTCAAAGAAGCTGCATTCAAAATGGCTGCCGGCCTGGGATGCAGATAGCAAAGAGCTCTCAGGGAAACAATTCAAATATAGCCTAACCAAGGAACACGTGATATATCACAGACATTTCCATCTGCCCTCCAGGCACAGCTTCTTGAGATAACAACAAACAGTACCCCAATAAAGCATAGCTGTTGAGGTGTTCATGTTTTTGTTTGAGACTCTCAGGCTGGCTTTGAACTCACAGTATTGCAAGTCTGGCCTTGAACTACTGATGCTCCTAGGTCCACCTTCCAAATGCTCAGATTAATGATCATATATATAGATAATAACTTTTTCTTTTTTAAAACCTCACTATGCTAGCTAAAGAAAAGGCAGTAAATCATCCCTTTTTGTTTGTTTGTTTGTTTTTAGTTGGTTTGTTTGTTTTTGAGGTAGGCTCTCCTGTATTGCAAGCTGGCCTTGAACTCCTATGTAGCTGAGGATGACATTAAACTTTTAATCCTTGTACCCCCACTTCCAGAGTGCTGGGATTACAGACGTGTGCCACTGTGTCTAGTTTATGTAGTGCTGGGGATTGAACACAGGGCTTCATGCATACCAGGTAAGCACTCTGCTGACTAAGCCACACCCCTAGCACGGCTCTGTCATTTTAGAGCACTTTACAGCTCTGATATGCTTTTGCTCTGTTGTTGAGTTTGATCCTCTCAGCATTGCCAACCAAACAGGGGCAGCCTCACTATTTCCATCTTAAAGCTGACTAACGGTTCCAAGAGGTCAAGCAGCCTTGTCCAGGTAGAGTGGCAATCTTTCAACACTTACACCAGGGCTCTCAGAGATGTTACTAGATAGTTAATTCTATTTTCTCCTTTGCCCAGACATGAACCAACTCCTAGAAAATAGCAAACAATTATGACCTTCTATTTGTTTTTTAAAAAAAATATCAGTTAACTATGATGAAATCTATACATGATTGCTAAACGAGAATTATAAAATTAAATGTACTGTTAGGAGGTAATAAAGCAAAACCAGACTGCAACATATGGTTTAAAAACTCTACATATTGCGCACACACAGAGCTGGAGAGGAAAGAAGGGTTTTGTTGGGAGCTTTGTTGTTGTTTTGTGAGCTATTGTTTCAATGACACCCTACACATCTTGAGCTTGGTAGTCTCAGGCATCTGCTGCCAGAGTGCTGGCATTACATGGGGATGTTGCCCTGCTCCTCCAGAGGCCACCTCTAAAACATTCTGATCACCTCAAGTCTTTAGTATTGCCACAAGCTGCAACATTACACAGTAATTGCTCAGCCATCTTTTCAAGAGCAACTCCTCAGAACCAAGGGATCTGGTAAAGGCTAAACCCAAAGGCAAGGCTTTTTCGCGTTATTGCTTTGTGGATAAAGTAGCTATCCTTTGCTGTAGATTTTTCACTGTAGCTGGACTCCCTTTCTGTTATGTGTTTGGGAATTAATTCCCTAGTTTAGAACAGTTCCCCACTCCCAGGCCTTGTTCCTCTCTCTTAGGTAAGTGCAGAGATCTGCCTTCCTACAATTATCCTTATCAGCAGGCATTGGGTCAGTGTTTAGGCAAAAAACATCCCATTTAAGACATTCACAGATCTCCAAGGACATAGAATTACTACCCGCCCAAGCTGCTGCTCGGGTTTTACCCCACTTCAAAGATTTTTAACTCCTGACGCTCACTTTCACTGATGACTTTAGTTCAGGACTCTCAAGGACAGCAGAAGGGATAATTAACTACAACCCAGAGAAAGACTCACAACACCCACGATCAGAATGGCTGATAACAGCATAGCCTGGAGCTGATAATTTAGAGGCCTGGATTTTAGCTTAGAGCAGTAAGTCTAACTCCAGACCTAGACCCGTAGAATCTGCAGCATCTGGTGTGCTATCTGATCAAGAACCATCAGCTTCTCCCTGACTATGTACATTGCCTGATTACCTGGTAGCCTCTGTGCTTGCTGGGAGAAAAGTAGTGGCTAGCTGATTTATAAAAAAAAAAAAAACAATCCATTCCCTATTCATAATTTTACTGAAAATAAATCTTTTAGCTTTTTTATCTATCACCTAATAATGTAGTGCACTAATCTTACCCCCTAAGAATCCCCCGATGATTTAATTCCTTTCTTAACTAACTTTCTCCATTAAGAAGTTCACCGGATGTGTACTAGCCACTTCCACGGGTCTACATGTGTGTGAGTGTGAAAACCCTTATTGGATTTCCTATGGGGCGAGAGAATTCTGGTCCTGGAACCTGCTAGGGCTGGGGAATTGCTGGTTTTAAGGATACATATGACTGGGAATGTTTGTATAACTATGAACAGTGTAGAACAATGTAGAACTAAGAACAAATGTAGAACAGGAGAACAAGGAAGAATAAGGATACAGAGAAGACTAAAGACACGTGGACAGACGATTCCCGTTGTGAGCAGATTTCTTACCCCTCAGATCTTAATTAAACCCCATTAGTACATAAATGAGAAACAAAGTCTAGTATTCATGGTTCCCTACAGAATTTAAATAATTGTGAAAAATGAAGATTTCAAAGAAGAAGAAGGAGTGGGAGGAGGAGGATGGGGGAGGAGAAAGGGAAGAAAAGGAGGAGGAAGAAAAAGCAACAAAAGCAGAAGCAGAAACAGAGGCATCATCATCACCACCATCATCATCATTATCACCACCACCACCACCACCACCACCACCACCACCACCACCACCACCATCATCATCATCATCATCAGCAGCAGCAGCAGCAGCAAGGGGCTGGGACCTGCAAGATGGCTCAACGGGTAAAGGTGCTTAACTGGCTAGTCTGAGAATATAAATCTGATCTCCGGAGCCCATGTAAAGGTGGAGAGAACCAACATAAAATTGTTCTCTGAGGTCCACACACAGGATGTGGCATTTCCCCATAATAATATTAGTAATAAAATAAAGTATTTTTTAAGTATAACTTACACCTCAAAAGGAAAGAGAAAAGGTAAAAAAAAACCACGTTTCAGTATAAAGTTTGTATTTCTTTGTGTATGTGTGGTCATTTAATTACATAATTCAAAAGCAATATTACTTTGTCTATTTTTAAATTTATGTTTGTTACTACTGCTATGGTAATCCAGAAAAATTAGAATAAAAATCCATCCAGTTCTATCTAGGTCTAACAGATTTTCATAGAGATTAATCTATTTCACTATTATTTGGTGCGTTCTAAAACTAAAAATACCTTTCCATTTTCTAAATCCAACATCTAAGTAATGGTGCTTTACTTCATACCGCAATCTCTGACTCCAGTGTAAAGTAATCAAGTCTATTTTCATGTTCCTAGCCACAGAGAAAAATCTCCCTAGCTACATATAACAAACTAAGGCACAAGCAGTGTATCTTGGACATACAAAATCAGTTTACTGTAGAATATGAGAAAATAAAAACTTATATTTTTCCATATTCAAAGAAAGCAATACACTGGTGGGGGAAGTGTGCGTGTGTTTATCTTGTGTATGCCTCTACTTATGGACCAGTAGTTACTGAAATATCTCGGTTTAGTGATGATGTGTTTTCTCCCCCAGGCTCAGGCCTGGACTCTGGAGCAAGCCTTCCGCTCAGGCAGAGATAACCCTAGAAGTGATGGCAACAGCCTGGATTTAGTAAGTATAATATTTCAAACAAATAAGCAATAAATTATTTATGCAATTTAATTCTCATTTCATTTTTAGGCCCCTTAGTGTACATTTTCATTTTAAAAGCTGAAGTTATTGGAAATAAACAGATGTGAGAAATTTCCAATTTCTGGGTTAAAATGTTGGTCCTCACATTGTCTAGCTGTGGGACCCAGATGAGACCCTCACTTCATTGAATCCTGATACTCCCTTTCTGTGGCTGAGGTCACAGTCTCTGGAGCCAGACCTGTAGGAATGAAGTCACAGTTCACAAGGACCTGGGGGAAATGTCAGCCTCTGGTGCTTCACTGTGTTCAATGGAGATGAAAGGACCTGACTGAGTGGTTGAGGGGTTTATGTTTACAAAAGCAATGTGAAAGAAAAGGACCTGACTCACAGAAGTCCCCAGAATGTCACAGCGACAGTAAACATTTGTGTTGTTGATGAAACTGCAGTACAGCACCTCTTCTATGTATTTATTCTAATAACACAGCTTCACAACTAAAGAGCCCAAAAAGCATAAAACACATAGCCCAAATCTAGAACGACTAGACATATAACACCCAATAATGCTAGTTAGTTATTTAAATCTGAACAGTGATACATATGCTCATGTTAATTACTGATATAAATTCCTCCTAAAATAATAAATGTTGGAACCCATTTTGAAGATAGAAATCGTTTTTTCTCTTTCCCCATTTCTGAATGGATGCACCACTTGCTGCATGTGTGGCCAAGCATGCGCCTACAAGGCTCCTGAGCATGCCTATAAGCTGTAAGAGGCCGGGACTCAATAAACACCTTCACTATCAACTACAGAGAGATTGGACTGAACTCTTCCAAGACAGTGGAATGCGCAATAAATAAGTAGCTGGTGAAAAAAAAAGAACTCAACATTTTGATTTGGTTTATACTCAACACTGATTTTTAAATTACTCAGGAGACCAACGGCACATTTGAACATACTAGGTAATGTGAAAGCAGACTGTCTAGATGGCATTTATCTCAGTCACCATTGCCAAACTGCATCCTACAGCAAAGCAGAACCTACTTAACTTTGGTGTCAACAAACACAGCATTTTAAGAGAGAAATATAGAGGGGAGAGGGTTATTTAATTGATTGCTAAGGGATTTTTAATTATAAATTAAAAATTTAAATATAAACTTAATTATATAGAGATATTTTGGAAATTTTCTTTTGTGAGACAAGGCAACCATAGTCCAAGATTAAAGCGTATGTTCTTAGACCCAGGCATTTGTGATTTGGTTATTGGACATCCACCACTAACTACAGTTAATCAGCCATCTATGAGAGAACCACTTGCTCCCTATCTACTCCAGCTGCCGCTTGGCCCTCCCGCCCCAAAATGGAAGCCTGGGGTTGATGACATGTCCATTATTTCATTACGGTTTTATTAATAATTAAATTTTCATCATTTTGATGATACCCATGTTTGACTCTTCTGGCTATGCCAGCACTGTGTTAAGTACTCTCACCATCTCAGTGATAACTGTCCCCCCATCCTGACACTGTACTAAGTACTCTCACCATCTCAGTGATGACTGTTCCCCCATCCTGACACTGTACTAAGTACTCTTACCATCTCAGTGATGACTTTCCCCCCATCCTGACACTGTACTAAGTACTCTCACCATCTCAGTGATAACTGTCCCCCCTCCTAAGTACCCTTACCATCTCAGTGATGACTGTCCCCCCATCCTGACACTGTACTAAGTACTCTCACCATCTCAGTGATAACTGTCCCCCCATCCTGACACTGTACTAAGTACTCTCACCATCTCAGTGATGACTGTCCCCCCATCCTGACACTGTACTAAGTACTCTTACCATCTCAGTGATGACTTTCCCCCCATCCTGACACTGTACTAAGTACTCTCACCATCTCAGTGATAACTGTCCCCCCATCCTGACACTGTACTAAGTACTCTCACCATCTTAGTGATAACTGTCCCCCCATCCTGACACTGCACTAAGTACTCTCACCATCTTAGTGATAACTGTCCCCCCGACACTGTACTAAGTACTCTCACCATCTCAGTGATAACTGTCCCCCCCTCCTGACACTGTACTAAGTACTCTTACCATCTCAGTGATGACTGTCCCCCCTCCTAAGTACTCTTACCATCTCAGTGATAACTGTCCCCTCTCCTGACACTGTACTAAGTACTACCACCATCTCAGTGATAACTGTCCCCCCTCCTAGGTACTCTTACCATCTCAGTGATAACTGCCCCCCCTCCTGACACTGTACTAAGTACTCTTACCATCTCAGTGATAACTGTCCCCCATCCTGACACTGTACTAAGGACTCTCACCATCTTAGTGATAACTGTCCCCCCTCCTGACACTGTACTAAGTACTCTTACCATCTCAGTGATAACTGTCCCCCCTCCTAAGTACTCTTACCATCTCAGTGATAACTGTCCCCCCTCCTGACACTGTACTAAGTACTCTCACCATCTTAGTGATAACTGTCCCCCCATCCTGACACTGTACTAAGTACTCTCACCATCTCAGTGATAACTGTCCCCCCATCCTGACACTGTACTAAGTACTCTCACCATCTCAGTGATAACTGTCCCCCCATCCTGACACTGTACTAAGTACTCTTACCATCTCAGTGATAACTGTCCCCCCTCCTGACACTGTACTAAGTACTCTTACCATCTCAGTGATGACTTCCCCCCATCATGACACTGTACTAAGTACTCTTACCATCTCAGTGATAACTGGCCCCCCTCCTGACACTGTACTAAGTACTCTTACCATCTCAGTGATGACTTCCCCCCATCCTGACACTGTACTAAGTACTCTCACCATCTCAGTGATGACTGCCCCCCATGCCAGCTAAGTACTCTCACCATCTCAGTGATAACTGTCCCCTCTCCTGACACTGTACTAAGTACTCTCACCATCTCTGTGATGACTGCCCCCCATGCCAGCTAAGTACTCTCACCATCTCAGTGATAACTGTCCCCTCTCCTGACACTGTACTAAGTACTCTCACCATCTCAGTGATGACTGTCCCCCCCATCCTGATACTGTATTAAGTACTATCAGCATCTCAGTGATGACTGTCCCCCCCCATCCTGACACTGTACTAGTACTACCACCATCTCAGTGATGACTGCCCCCCCTCATGCCAGCAAAGTACTCTCACCATCTCAGTGATAACTGCCCCCCCCCATCCTGAGACTATATTAAGTACTATCAGCATCTCAGTGATGACTGTCCCCCCCATCCTGACACTATACTAGTACTACCACCATTTCAGTGATTACTGCCCACCCCATGCCAGCAAAGTACTCTCACCAGCTCAATTAATTCCCAGTGAGGCAGAATAGATTATTATCCTGGCCTTACACACTAGGAAACCGAGCCCTAGAAAATGATACAGATAAAGATGCTAAGGAAGAAGGTGTAGTAATAAGGGCGGCGGGGCTGCGTCCCCAGCACCCCAGCCGCTCGCTCAGCTAGCTTATGCCCGAAATAACAACACACAAACTGTATTCATTTAAACACTGGTTGGCCCTTTAGCCCTAGCCCTTACTGGCTAATTCTGTTATCCCGATCAACCCATCTCTAATAATCGGTGAGCACTGGTCTTACCGGGAAAGGTTCAGCATGTCTAACCTGGCGGCTTGCCTCATGGCATATGTCTGCCTGGGAGCTGGGAGTATGGCGTCTCCCTGAGGCATCTGCTCCCAAGAGGAGAGCTGTCGAGACTCTGAGTTCACTTCCTCTTCCTCCCAGTATCCTGTTCTGTTTTCTCCTCCCACCTATCTTCTAACCAATAAAATGGGCCAAGGCAGTTCCTTTATTAGCCAATGACCTTCCTCCATCAAGAAGGGGCTAGGTAAACCGCACCAAATCACACGGCCAGCAAACAATATGAATACAAGCATCCCATTAGGCATCTTCCGCCCCCCCCATCTGAAATAATTAAATTCATCTATTTTCCTCCCTTAAAAACAATTAATTGATCCACTTGTTCAAGAAACATATATAGTACCTCTATCCGGTGCTATGGGGGAATAAGGGATTTCATGGCTCTATAAAATTAGAAGGATTTCAAAACAAAGTTAATTTGAAAACATAATCAAATAACCATGTTGATTTAGATACAAGGTGACAGACAACAACCTTGAAAAAGTAAAGAGGACAAGGTTCGCCAGACAACTCTAGGGGAAAGGTGTCTGTCAGGGCAGGGTTAGCCAGACAGCTCCCTGGGAAAGGTGTCTACTGTCAAGCCTTACAACCTAAGGTGGTAGCAAATATCTAAGAACCACATACCTGATAAAAACCTTATATTTTGAATATATAAAAATTCTTAGCCATGCGGTGGTGGCACATGCCTTTAATTCCAACACTCAGGAGGCAGATGCAGGAGGCTCCCTGTGAGTTTGAGGTCAGCCTGGTCTATGGAGAGAGTTCCAGGATAGCCAGGGCTACACTGTCGGAGGTCCTTTTGTATTTGTGTTGCTTCATTGGTTATTAAGGAAACTGCCTTGGCCTAGTTGACAGGGCGGAACTCAGGTAGGCAGGGAAGACAGAACAGAATTCTGGGAAGAAGGACAGTGTGGCAGATGCCGTGGTTCTCCTGCCCGAGACGGACACTGGTTAGACTCATGCTGGTAAGCCACAGTCAAGTGGCGATACAGATTATTAGAAATCAAGATGTGAGAGTTAGCCACTAAGAGGCTAGAGGTAATGGACCAGGCAGTAATTTAATTAATACAATTTCTGTGTGATTATTTCGGGTGTAAGCTAGCAGAGCCGCTGGGACCAGGGCAACTGGGACCAAAAGCAGGCCCTCTCACACAACATTACACAGAGAATCCCTCTCTGCAAAAAAAAAAAAAAAAAAAAAACCAAACCAAATCAAAAATTGAACTTGAATACATAAAAATTCTTACAAGTCTATATGATGAAAAACAACCTGAGCTCGTGTGTGTGTCAACCTGACACAATCTAGAGCCGTATGTGAAGAGGAACCCTGAAGTTAGAAGACGCTTCCATAGACTAGCTTCTAGACAAGTCTGTGGGGCAAGTCCACACTGACTAATTACTGATGTGGGTATTAAAAAGCAAGTAAGCTGTGGGAAGAACGCCAGTAATTCCTCAGTGGTCTCTTCTTCAGTCCTGCCATGAGCTCCTGTCTTGGCTTCTCCTGATGGACTATGACCTAAAAACCAAATAACCCCCCTCCCCCCCAGCTGCTTTTGGTCATGGGTTTTAGTATAGAAATAAAAGGCAAACTGATAGAGGAAGGTCATTGGCCAATAAAGAAACTGCTTGGCCCTGTGGGTGGAGTAAACAGAACAAAATGCTGGGAGGAAGAGGAAGTGAGGTCAGAGTCTCGACAGCTCTCCTCTCGGGAGCAGACGCCTGAGAGAGACGCCATGCCCTGCTCCCGGGATGAGCCATGCCCTGCTCCCAGGCAGACACACGGCATGAAGCTCCAACCCAGGATGGACTAGGCTAGAATCTTCCCGGTAAGACCGGTTCTCACAGATTATTAGAGATGGGTTGATCGGGATATCAGAATTAGCCTGTAAGTGCTAGAGCTAAAGGGCCAAGCAGTGCTTAAAAGAATACAGTGTCTGTGTAATTATTTTGGGGCATAAGCTAGCCGAGTAGGCAGCTGGGGTGCTGGGGACGCAGCCCCGCCGCCCCTATTACTACAGCAAACTGAGACACAACCCAATTTAAGAATGGACGAAAACATCTGAACAGGCTTTGCTGCTCAGAAGCAGAACATGAGATATGCAAGACCCTGGTTTTGATCTGAGGCACTCCAGGAAAACACACACACACACACACATGAATAGATGGTCATCATCACTGGCTATAGAAATGTAAGTTAAAGCTCATGAGGCTTTAAGTTAAAATTCATAAGCAAACACCTGCATAGTACAAAGTATGTGTGCAAAAGAACACTCCATTTCCACTCTCTGAAATAATACCAAGATAAAAAATTATGATAAAAAATTATGTATCCATGCAATGACTTATACACAAATATATGCAGAATTATCTATAGTGGACAAAAGTTGAGACAATCTGAATGCTTTTCACCTTTTGAAGAGATGAGCAAGAAGGCAGTAGATCCATACAGTGGAGTATGAATAGACAATAAAGCAATGGAGCGTGGCACATACTACCACATATAGGAACCTCAAAAATATGACACAAGTCAGAAACAAAACACTATAAACTGTAAGTTTCTTTTATATGAAATTTCCAGAAAAGTTAACTATAGGAAGAAAAAAGAGCAGCCCAGTGACGGTGGGAGTTAGCATGCTTTTTTGTAGGGTATCTTTTTGAGCTTCGAAACTGGATAGTGGGAATGGTTGCTTGGCTGTGCAATTCACTGAAAAGTCACTGAGTTGTGCCCTCCAGATGAATGGGAAGGAAGCCAATTTCAATAAATCTTTGTATAAGGGATCTGTAATGCTTTATCAGGAGGGAATCTTGCTTCTTTTAGTCTGATCATTTAAAGAAAACCACATCTTGTCAATTACAAACATATACATACCTCTGATTTCTAGTACATGTAAATATTTTTAGCGACTTACTTATTTTTTAAACTGTGTGTGTGTGTGTGTGTGTGTGTGTGTGTGTGTGTGTGTGCATGTTACATGCAGATGCCCATAGAGGCCAGAAGAAGGCAGCAGATTCCCCGGAGATGGAATTACAGGTGGTTGTGAGCTGCCAGACATTGGTGCTAGGAACTGAACTCAGGTTCTCTGCAAGAGCTGTTACAGCCCTCAGAGTGACTACTTTTATTTGAGCATGTTTTTCCTATAACAATACTTATCATCTCTATAAAGACATGTGAGACACTCTCTTCAAGATAGCAAACCTCTTCCTTTCAGTGCTACTTGGTACAGATAATTTTCCTTTTTTTTTATTCACAAATTTTAAATTTTTAGTAATTTTCCCACATTGAAATATTTATCCATATGTAGACAAATTTATCAACATATTCATCTATAGTCTCCATCTTTGTTGTTATAATAAGGGACAGTCTTTTGAAATACACACTTTGAAACCTTGAGTACTGTTAATTATGCCTCTCTCATTCCAGGTCCAATGCTATTGGGCCCTTCCATTAAAGGGGGAAAAAAAACCTCAAAAAACCAAAAAAAAAAAACCCTCAAATTAAAACCTCAAATTTTAATAGCTCTCTGTTCCCTCGGACCCAGTTCTCTGAGGGTCAACCCTAGTATTTCAACAGAATGCCAGCTGCAGCCCTCACCACACACCTTCTGTGGATTCCACAAACCACACCCTACTGATTCCCCCGGACTTCATCCCAGTCCTCAACTTGGGTGGACACCCACTGCTCAACCACAAGCTGTGCCTTCCAAAAGACCAGGTAAGCTGCCCTAACGATGGATGGGCAGATCTTCTCCACTTTTCTTTCTTCACCCAGACTCAGTGCTTAGGGTCATCCATAGTTCCACAAGAGAATAGCAGCTGCAGCCTCCCTTCCTCCTTGCCCATACCTCATGTGGTCCCACAGACCATCACCTCCTGACCTCCTCACCCCACTCATTCTTGCATCCTAGCCCCAAACACCAGCAGGCATCCCTTGTGAACACACCAGTCTAGCAGGCCAGGAAAATCGCAACATACAACCACCACATTCTCTGGAAATCCACCCCCCCAACAGAGAAAAACCCAGCAATCAGCACTGAGACCTAGAATCACCCCAAGACCAGATGCCTAGATGCCAGCCTCAGAACACAATCAGTAACAGCCAAGGCAAGATGTCTCCACTAGAGCCCACCTATCCTATCACAGCAGGCCCTGAATAGTCCAACAAAGCTGAAGCGCAAGAAAAAAGACCTTAAAATCAACTATATGAAGAGGATGGAAGTACTTAAAGAGGAAATGAATAAATCCCTTAAAGAAATACAGAAAAGCATAAATGAATAACTTGATAAAATGAATAAATCCCTTGAAGAAAGCCAAGAAAACACAAATAATGGGAGGAAATGAATAAATCCCTTAAAGAAAGCCAAGAAACAAACAAACAGTTAAAGAAAATGAATAAAACTATTCAAGACCTGAAAATGGAAATAGAAGCAATAAACAAAACACAAACAGGGGGAATTCTGGAAATGGAAAACCTAGGTAAACAAATCGGAACTACAAATGTAAGCATCACCAAGAGAATACAAGAGATGGAAGAGAGAATCTCAGGCACTGAAGATACAATAAAAGAAATGGATACCATTGGTTAAAGAAAATGTTAAATCTAAAGAATTCCTGACACAAAACATCCAGGAAATCTGAAACACTAATGAAAAGACCAAGCCTAAAAGTATTAGGAATAGAGGAGAATTCCAGTTCAAAAGCCTAGATAATATTTTCAACAAAATCATAAGAAAATTTTCCTAACCTAAAAAAGGACATGCTTATAAGGTATAAGAAGCATACAGAATAACAAACAAATTGGACCAGAAAAGAAAGTTCTCTACCACATAACAATCAAAACACTAAGCCTACAAAACAGAGAAAGAATACTAAGAGCTGCAAGGGGAAAAGAGCAAGGAACATATAAAGGCAGACTGATCAGAATTACACCCCACTTCTCAATAGAGACTCTAAAAGCCAGAAGAGCCTGAATAGATTCTTAAAAAAAAAAAAAAAAGTATTCCAAGCAAATGAACCTAAGAGGCAAGCTGGTATAGCCATTTTAATATCTAGTAAAATAGACTTCAAACCAAAACTAATCAAAAGAGATGAGGAAGGACACTTCATACTCATCAAAGGAAAAAATCCACTAAGATGACATTACAATTCTTAACCTCTATGCCCCAATTACAAGGGCACCCACTTTTGTAAAAGAAATAGAGAAAATAGCATATTGACCCTTACACACTGATAGTGGGAGACTTCAATACCCCAGTTTCACCAACCAACAGGTCATCCAGACAAAAACTAGACAGAGAAATACTGGAGCCTACAGACATCATAAAACAAATGAACTTAATAGATATTTATCGAGCATTTCACCCAAACACAAAAGACTATACATTCTTTTTAGCACTTTCTCCAAAACTGACTACATACTTGGATACAAAGCAAATCTCAATAGATACAAGAAAATTGAAATAACCCACTTTATTCTACCAGACCACCAAGAATTAAAGTGGAAATCATTGGGCAGTGGTGGCACACACCTTTGGTCCCATCATTTGGGAGGCAGAGACAGTCGGCTCTCTGTGAGTTCAAGGCTAGTCTGGTCTACAGAGCAAGTTCCAGAACAGGCTATAAAGCTACACAGAGAAACCCTGTCTCAAAAACAAAACTAAAACAAAAAACAGTATATAAACAACAACAAAAAGCTTACAAATGCATTGTAAAGGAATAACTGTCTACTGAATGAAAAATGGGTCAAGACAGAAATAAGAAACAAATTAAAGACTTTCTAGAATTCAATGAAAATGAATACACTGCATACCCAAATTTAGGGGACACAATGAAAGTCATTCATAGAGCTAAATGCTTACACACACACACACACACACACACACACACACACACATTTGGAGAGATCTCATAGTAGGACACCTAAAAGCTCTAGAACCAAAAGAAGCAAGCTCACCCAAGAGAAGTAGATGGCAAGAAATAACCAAACTGAGGGCTGAAACCAATAAAATAGAAACAAAGAAGACACTACAAAGAATCAGTGAAACAAAGAGTGGTTCTCTGAGAAAATCAACAAAAGAGACAAATTCTTTTCCAAACTAACAAAATATCCAAATTAATAAAATCAGAAACAAATAGGAGGACATAACAACAGACACCGAGGAAATACAGAGAATCATAAAGACATACTTTAAAAACCAGTACTCCACAAAATTGGAAATTTAAAAGAAATTGATAATTTTCTCAATTTTACCAAAGTCAAATCAAGATCAGATGAACAATTTAAACAGACATATAACCCCTAGTGAAACAGAAACAGTCATTACATACAACTCTCCAATCAAAAAAGTCTGGTACCAGTTGGTTTTAGCACAGAGTTCTGTCAGACTTTTAAAGAAGAGTTAACATCAATACTCCTCAAATTATTCCACAAAATAGAAACAGAAGGAAGATTACCCAATTCATTTTATGAGGCCACAGTTACTCTGATGTCCAAACCACAAAAAGACTCAACAAAGAGAATTGCAGACCAGTTTCCCCTATGAACATAGATGCAATAATACTCAACAAAATACTTGCAAACCAAATCCAAGAACATATCAAAAAGACCATTCATGATCAAGTAGGCTTTATCTCAGAAATACAGGGATATGTATACAACATACAAAAAATCAATAAATACAATCTACCATATAAACAAACTGAAAGACACAAACCACAAGATCATCTCATTAGATGCAGAAAAGGTCTTTGACAAAATCCAGCACCTATTCATGACAAAAGTCTCAGAGAGAGTAGGGATACAAGAGACAAACATGAACATAATAAAGATAATCTACAGCAAGCCTATAGCTAACATCAAAATAAATGGGGAGAAACTCAAAGCAATTTTACCAAAATCAGGAACAAAACAAAGTTGTTCACTCTCTCTATAACTATTCAATATAGTACATGAAGTCCTAGCTAGAGCAATAAAACAACTAAAAGAGATCAAGGAGCTACAAATTGAAAAGAAAGAAGTCAAAGTGCCATTATTTGCAGATGATACGATAATACACATAAGTGACCTGAAAAATGCCACCGGGGAACTCCTACAGCTGATATGGTGAGGAATAGACAGACTTTCCTTTCTGGAAAGAGATCACTGTGCACACCAGGTCCACTTTGTGGACAATATTGTACTAGACAACTTCTGGCATGATGTGGAAGACAAGGATGTGAAAATGGGCTCGTTGACCAGGCCAGGACTGAATCCTGGCCTTGCTGGTAACACTTCTGTATAGAACATGAGATCACAACATGACCTCTGCTGGCATTTGTGGCTGTCAGGGCAGAACAGTCTAGAACTCAGTCAGTCATTGTCCCACCACCACCTGAGTCCATGAGAGTTTGCTCACTCACCATCCATTGTATAATACAATACTATTATACAATGATATAATTGTATAATTTAATATACAATTATAATTTAATAATTTAAATTATTAAATTTAAATCTTAGAAATATTTAACTTCATTTAAATATTAGAAAGACATTACAGTGTTAAGGGTTGCACTGCTTAAATCAAAATAAATTGCGGTCATTTAAAAATTGGTTTACTGCCACTAATAAACGTGTGTGTGTGTAAAACTTACAAAGAAGTATCTTAAGAATAGTTTATAATAATATAGATGCTATTGTGGCCTTGAAGTTGTATAGCTGAGGGCTAATTGTGTTAGGGTATAATAATAAGAGGCAGCCAAATGCCTGCTAA
This sequence comes from Microtus oregoni, assembly GCF_018167655.1. Taxonomy (NCBI): domain Eukaryota; kingdom Metazoa; phylum Chordata; class Mammalia; order Rodentia; family Cricetidae; genus Microtus; species Microtus oregoni. The sequence continues at coordinate 4,592,793 of NW_024543091.1, read as the reverse complement.
CAGAAAATGATGCTGAATTTTACCTTGAGTCCTACCTACACTTTCAAGACCAACCAGCCCAAATTCAACCAGTCTTTTTTATCTATCCTTGGTCTTTCAATCTGAACAGCACATTCTGTAACCTCTATAAGCCCAAATGTCAGTTAACTCTTTTTCTGTCTGCTAATCCTATCACTTCATTGAATTAAAAATAAGCTCTTGGAGAACAAACCGTGTCCCTACAATATTTAGACAGTGCGAGGTCTTCAGATGTTTTCACTGACTTTAGTACTACTTTTTGATCTGCAGGATGTAGAAGTCTGCTAAGTAACATCTCTATGAAACAGTGAAACATGGGGCAGAGATGGCAAGGAAAATATGATGTGGGACTTCTAAACCTGATCACCATGTTGGGAAGATGGCTCAGTGAGCCAAGTGCCTGCCCCTCAAGCATGGGTTTTATTCCCAGCACACACATAAAAGTCAGATGCCTGCATGTGCATAGTTCTAGTGCTGGAGAGGTAGTGAGAGTCAGTCTAGCCAAATCAACGAGGTTGAGGCTCAGTCAAAGACTGAAAGGAATAGAGGTAGGTAGCCAACTTTGGGCTCTCACTCCCACCCATGTGACATGTGTGTGTGTGCGCGCACATCTGCATGTGTGTGTGTGTGTGTGTGCACATCTGCCTGTGTATGCAGACACAATTTAATTTACAAAGCAGAATAGGTAGTTCTTTAGACAAGGAAATATGGTGATTATAGTATGCAAATCCTTCAGCAATCACCTGGCTTTATAGACCTCTAAGGCCTATGCATGGCTTGTCTCTAGTCCCTTTCTTGCACAGCTGTGCAGACTTCACCTGGGGACAATGGTTTCTAATGTCAGTTCCAAGGAACTCCAAGACTCCACTAAGGCTTGATGACTAGGTGGGATGGTTAGCACAGTCATGTGATCTGTGGCTGCTCCTGCTCAGGTAGCAAATCAGGTGTTTGGCCTCCAGATAGCATTAAAAAGACTTGTTAATCAAGGACCCCGTTTGCCCCTAGTTGAAGAACTGAGTACTAGCTAACTCCATAAAGGTTCCTGCCTTTCAAAGATGTAAAACACAAAGCCAGTTTCTTCTCCATTCTTTTCTTCCCTTTTCCTTTAGAGATGGATAGTGTCAGAAAATATGAGCGACGGTTTCACCAGCAGTGGCCCCTGATCAAGGAAAAGTTCCCCCAAACCAGGAGCCATTATTCATAAAGGGTGTATGTGACCTGCTGCTTACCAAACGTGTTAGTAATCCCCAGGAAAAGAGTTAGCCTCAACTCCCTCTGTAACTCATGTCTCGATAATTAGTTCCTCTGATTCTGCTAGAATTCCCAGCTCGTCACTAACCTCAGATAAAAGGCTGCAAACAGTGACATCATTCTAGTACAACAGTGCTGGAAAAACAATGCTGCCATCAAATGAAGCTTGAACAACGAGACTCAAGAGCTCCTACTCTTAGCATGCCACGAGCTTCTTCACCTACAGGCTCTAGATTTCCTAAACTCTCCTGGCCCCTACCCATCTCTAAATGAAGAGAAGAATTGTCCATGGTGGCCAATAATACCTTTGCATGGATGGCAGTTCCACTATAAACCAATGGCTAATGAAATGTTGGGCAATCCAGCTTCAGACCCTGCTCAATGAGTCGAAAATAGTTGTGTGGTTAGGAGGATTCAATGAGATAATGCACACCGGACTCCACCCAGCATGAGACACAGGGTAGGTTCTCATTAAACTTGAAGAAAGACCTTCTAATTAATATGATTGGTTTTCTTTTAAAGAATGGAGATGCCTGGGCTTGGGGAAATGGCTCAAGGAGTAAAGACTCTTGCTGTCGATTCCCACAACCCACAAGCCACATGGCAGAAGAGAATCTACTACTGTCATATGGGAGCCAGTGCATCCCCAGCACACACAAAATAAATGAATGTAACAAAAATAAATTTGAAAGGAGTGGAAGCGTTTACAATCAAATTCCAGTGACAATATATAAGAAAGCAAAACCTTCCAAAATTTCAGGCTTCGATAGTTTTAAATAATGCAGCCACTCACACAAATCATTGCAGTCTTGGGGGAAAGCAGGGCATTATCAAGTTCCAACTTTAATGGCCACACTGGTTGACTTAGATCCTTTGGGCAGGTGGCATTGGGGCAGGTTTTTTGTTTGTTTGTTTTCTTTTGTTTTTTTTCTTTTCTTTTCTTTCTTTTTTTTTTTTTAGGAATCAGTTCTCACACACCGGTTCTCTCAGGGAGGGGTTAAAAAAATCTGCCCTTCCTTTACCAGTCCAATGACAAGTCGAAGCCCCACCCTGAGAAGCTGTGTGACCCCACGTGTGGCTTGTGATGTCCCTCCGCGGAAGGGGACACAACCCACAAGCGGCAGAAAAGACACTAAAATGACCCCGGTTCCCGGCCTGTCCAAGCGTGGTGTGGTGGATGGGATAGCGGTCAGCGCTTGGTGGCCCCTGACCTTGGCCAGGGTCGGTGTGCTTGGCATCAGCCCCCTTCCTCGCCGCCTACCCCGCGCTGCGCACTGCCCCGCCCGCCCTCGCGGCCGGTGATTGACACCGACACCGGAGTGGGTACATACGGGTCCACGGCGCAGCAGGGCTGGCGTAGAGAAACATGGCTTTCCCTCTCCCGGCCTTCCGCCCGCATCGCTCGCACTGGGCATGGCCCGGGGGACACTCCTGACCCCGCCTGGCTCCTCAGACTCTTCCCACCGTTTTTGATTTCCCTGACCTGGGAGACTCTTCCAGTTGTTTTCCCTCCACCCTGAGAACAACCTGGAGTTTGCCAAGAGGAAACTCCTGCGAGGGGGATGGACACTCGCCCTGGCTGCTGCTGACAAGAGGTGGAAACCATTCCAGCCAGGAGTTGATGGAGAGGGGAGAACACGACCTCGGAGGGAAAGTAACACTCGGAGCTCGGTGCGGGAACAGCGAGGTCTGCAACAGGCATCTGCAAAAGGAGCGGGCAGCAGCGGTGCCCGGTGCCTGAGTTACTAGGCGCATCGCTACGTCCATCGCCAACGCCGGGGGCTTGCTCCGAGCACACTCGAGGGCCTGCGGGCAATTTTTTTCAGCAGGACTTACCTTTCTCTTCGGCATAATGACTACGTTGGTGCAGCAAAAAGTAAAGCAACGGGCTGGGCCGCCTGGCACGCCGCTGGATGTTGCCTAGCTGCTGCAGCTGCTCCTGCAATGGGCTCGGCTAGCCCGGCCTCTCCGACCTGCACCTCCGCTTCCTCCCCCGGCGCTCCACTCGCTCGCATCCTGGTCCCCCAATGGCGAGCCCCGCCAGCCGGTCGCGAGGCCCCATTGGCTGAGGGAACGTTCTAAATTCCACGAGGGCACGCCCACCCCCGCTCACCCAGTACGCGCAGTTGTAGTTTCTACTTCACTGGGAAAAAAAGAAAAGAAAAAAATAATCTGCCTGGCGACTGAGCATGCCCAGTTGAACTAGTAGGCTTCAGGCACCTTCTTTGGGTTAGAGCAGAATGCACCTTTGTAGAAAAGAAAGGTTAAGTACTGACATGTTGACTTTATAATGTAAGTAGGAACACAGGGTATCTTGTACACTGGTTACTCATAAAAACTTGTAATGGGTGTTCATGGTGCAGATCTGTACAGGATAGGAAGGACCTTTGCTAAGGAAGTCTTACAGTTTCTGGGGCTCTCGGTCTCACCTCTAACAAATAGAAAAATGCCTCGGTCTAATTGTGATTTATTATTATTATTGTTATTATTATTTATTTTAATCTACGATTACAAGTCACATACAAATTTGGCCAATTCTGTGTGAAAATGGATATAGTGTGTTTGTTGTGGGGATTAGGGAGAAATCGAAAAAGGAAGAACAAATTTATATTTTAAGTATGTACATTTAAACAACACCTGCCAAGTCACCTTTCATGTATAGTGTAATGTTGCTCAAAGTTCTATAAAGAATTGCAAAATATACATTTCTGAATTTGTTTTATAAGGGTCAGTTTCATCCTGGTGAAGGACCTCAGTGGTGGGGTTGAGGGAGAATTTTAGATCAACACTCTTTATTAACATAGGCACAAAGACACATACAAAAATTTAGCAAATCAAATTCAACAACATTAAGAAGATAATACATAACCAGGGAGTTGGCCCTGGGAACACAGAATTTGTCTAACATCTGAAAATCAATCCATGTCATCAGCATGTGACTATAACAAGGAGTGAGGTCATCTTAACAGCTGCAGGAAAAATGCTAGTGAATGGGCGAGCAAGTTGTGATAAATCCGTACAATGGAGCATTACTCTGCATCAAAGAAATGAGCCATCCCTGCTCAGATAAGTAGCAAGAGCAAAATGAAAGTCAATACAAGACACGGCGGTGGGTGATTTCATTTGTACAAAATTACAGGAAAAGCAGACTAAACTAAGCAGGGTTAGCCTCAGAATCGTTCCCAAGGCAAAAGTCTCATCATAGGAAATTTCACTGAAGCCTTACAATGCATAAGATGAGATCTACTTTGGCCACGCAGAGCCTGCATGGAAGTATCAACCATGTCATCAGGCAATTCATTTGAACGCCTACTTCACCTTTTCCTTGTTAATTTTCAGAACAAATAATTTGGAATCCCTGCAAGCTCGAGAGGGAACGAATGGCTTCCTTTTCTGGTGCATCTTTACAAAGTCTGGTGTAGCTCGGTCTTTCTGTCACTGTCTGCTGTGCCTCAGTGTCCTGCTGCTTTTATTTTCTTAGTGCGCATAGTTTCCCCTCTTCAGTCAGAGCGAGTCTTCCTTGGGACATGGTCCCAGTTATCTTTGATGGATCTTTTCTCTCTGAAATTCAGTAGATAACATATTCAAAATAACTAAGTTAAGGCCAATTCTTTGCTTTAGAGCTGCACAAAAACCTAGAGTTTCATATTTTTACCATTAAACAAATATAATGACTGTGTCTTGGAGGAAAATTAATTTTCCACGTGCTTGATGGTTGAAGAAGAAAAAATGCCAGGGAAGATATTTTTAGTAAGATGTGTGGGGAAGAGGCTGGGTAGTGTTAAGAATGTAATCTGAGTTGAATTGTGCTTTTTGCTTTTGGCAAGTGCTTTGCCACTGAGCTACATCCCCAAGCCTGTTGGTTTTCTTTATGGAGATTTAAAGGTGTCAGAATTAGGGATAAAGCGACTTTTTCCCTCTGGTAATAAAATGTGATCCAGAAAGTTGGTTTCTTTCATTGCTAGTTTTAAAGATATATAAAATACTTAGTTAAGAGTAGCAAACAAAATTACAATCATAGTTTAGTGCACAGAATAAAAGAGTTGCAATGAAGTTGAAACGTATTAGCTGGATAAACAAAGCTGATTGTTGGACTGGAGAGATGACTCAGTGGATAAGAGCACTGGCTGCTCTCACAGAGGGCCCAGGTTTGATTCCCAGCCACCCTATTGTGGGCAGTCCACAGCCATCCATAACTCCAGATCCAGGGAAGTGAGAGACACACCTGCAGGCAAAACACTCACACATAACATAAAATTAATAAATAATTTTTAAAAAGCTGCTTATGAGAAACCTTGAGTGTTTAAGTCTCTTAGTTCATTTCCAAATACTGAAAATCACAACTTCAGTTGCATACAGCAGTGTCTGTCTTTCCTTTGATATGGGTTGCACCTGCCTAAGCAGGGCAAGGGAACTGTGTACCCTCCCCCCACCACAGCTATGCCTTTATTACCCTTCAAGACAGGGGAAATCAGTGCTGAGGGTAAGAGGAGGAGGCAAAGAGAATGACTGGATGGCAGCTAGAATTTCAGGTTAAGAGATAAAGAGGCCTAAACTTGCCAAGTGTGGGACCGCAGAGATCAGGCTGTTAGGAGGCAAGCAGGGCTCTTCCGTTGGGTGTATCCCAAAGAACATTTTAGTACTTTTCTGAATGACCAACCTTTGAGACAGTGAAAGCTTCTCTACAAGGTGCAGATACTTCATGAGCTCAGACAACGGATGGATCAAGGGAGTTGCTGTCTGAAGAAGAAAGAAAGAAAAATTAGGAAACGATAGAAGAGAAACTGTCTAGAGAAGCAGAGAGGACCAGAGGGATGGAAGGAGAAGGAGAAATGGGCAGGTGAGAAGCATGAAGGGGATGTGCTCAATGTACAACAGATTCTTGAATGGAAAGAGAATGTAACAGCACCATGTACTAGTAGACACAATAGAATTTTAAGTAATGAGAAAGAAAATGAGATTAATTCCATTTCCCATTTATTTGCACATAAAGACACACATGCTGCATGTGTGTGTGTGCACATGCACGTGCATGTGAATTGGTATATGTGTGTGTACTGTAATATAAAATATATTTAACAGTGGTACACATTTCTAATAAACATTGTGGGTCTTTGGGGCTCCAGTAATTTGCCTCTGGAAGAAATTTGCAGCATCTTCAAATCTAGAAGGAAAAATCAAAAGGAAGTTTGAAAGGAAAAGACTATTTTGCAAATTCCCTCCCACCTGTCCCTCCCCACCTATGTAAAGCTTCCCTCCAGCTTTTGCTGGAGAAGTCGGTCTGCAGTTTGTAGTATTGTTGCTTCCAATAGCTCTAATTCCGGGTCACATTAAGGGTCAAAGAATGCCAAGGCAAATCCTAGTGCAACAATAACAACAGCAAACGGGCAGAAGATGAGAAAGGAGCTGAGGAGAGAGCAGTAACAAGGACACAAATATGTATTCTTTCCCATAGAAGGCGCTCATATATAAATATGTCTATGACGTCACAAACAAGAACATTCTGTGTTGTTTGTGTTACTGGTAAAGCCTCTCATTTGTTGACATGCTAACTTTGAGAGAGACTAAAACAGCCAGGGTAGTCTAAGAACCACCGATCCAAATCAAATGAGTAACTTGCTAACAAGTACCGATCCCTCGACTCCAACTCCAGTATGCTAACCCAGAATCTCAAAACTGGGCCCGGGAGTCTTGTGTTTCAGCTAAGGTTCCTGTGTTCTAGCTCTAGAATTTGAGAAGTCTAGGCTAGGTCTATACTCTTTAAACATGTGTACCAAATTCTGGAACATTTGTTCCTCATTCCAGGACCTTCCATGCAGACATCCGCGAATGTCATTATGAAGTGGTGTCTCATCTGGTATACGCTAAGTCACCTCCAGAGCAGTTCTTGGGGCTAATACAGTGTGGACACTCTGAGGAGAGTTGTTATGGGCGGTGGTTTAGGATGTCATAGGTGATAAAGGAGTGCACGTCAACTTCTCTTCCCTCTTCAGTATCTTCCCAAAGTGGGAACGCAGTCCTATGAGTGAAGCTGGACCTGTAGACCTCACCCTCTGTTCAGTTTTCCAGCTTGGCTTGGTACTGATTTTTTTTTCCCTCACTCTTCCTCTTCCTTAGCTTCAAGACACCCAAAGAGGAATTAACCAAGTACACCCCCAGATTCAAAGCACCCCATGTCTTTCCCTAAACCATTCAAGGCAGCTTGTGAACCCTCAAAGGGTACCTAACCCAAAATTCCTGCAAGCAATAGCTTTTCATAGTGTTGTCATGCTGACAGTTAGACCAACACTTGTAGCTCTTAGCTGCAAGAGAGGCAAAGGTCCTCTGGACCCTCTGACAGGAAACCAGCTTTTCTCTTTTCCAACTTCATCCAATTGAACCTGTGTGCAAGTAACTTGCCTCAAGCATGTTTTATTTATCCCTTCCATCTCCAAGTCCCTTTAAATCCAGTCTCTGCGCATTTATCTTTTCTTGGTTCTGATGGTGCTTGAACCCACAGGTGTGTAATTAATTCACTCTTTGTAACTACAAAATGACTATGTGAGGATAAAAGAGACACCCTTTGTAGTTAGGTCCAGGGATTGGGCTACAATCTTTTAGTCATCTCTTTCGACATGTCCTATGCAAAGAGCCCATTGGTTAAAAAAGGAGAAAGTGAGTGCAGGGAAGCCCCCAAGGATTATGATAAAGACCCAACCAAGTAAAGATAGCTCCCATTCCCCTAGGGAAAAGAACACAGGGTACCAAAGACCAGGTAAAAGTTTCTGCCAAACCCTCTGGCAGAGTTACACATTCTTTGAGGCTGTTGCCAGCCCACTCTCAAACAGGACCACACCCTGTTAAGGGTCTTTTAGGGGTTGTTCCTTCCTTTAACAGGCAGGGCTTCAGCTGCCCAATGTCGCACCCAGCTATGACAAGCTCAATAGATGCCCGAGTTTCAGATTTCCCTAAGGCAATACCCGGTTCCAGGAAAGACCACCCCGGAAAGAACTCTCCCAAGGGAAAGTACCTACCATTCCAAAGGAAATTCCTAACATCCCAACCATTATAGATGGGATCACCTGACGTCCCTTAGCCCAGCTCACACCCAAAGATACTCCTAAACAAATGTCAGCCAATCAGGGGTCCTGAACCTTAGAAATCCCTCACCGAAATTTCTGCTGTGACAAAAACCTTATCCCAACTGAGCTCGAGGCTCTCTGATCCTGTCAATGCGTTGGACACATGAAGAATCTGAATTTGAACTTGAACAAAGGCTTTTTGTTTTTACCTATGGGACTTGGTCTCCTTGTTGGTTTTTGGGGGACTCTGTGATCTGGGCATAACCCCCAGCCCCCTCTGCTTTGAAGAGGGTCTTTTCTCTGTGTGTCTTCGCAACCTGAACTGTGTATGTGTGTTTCCTCACCCCTAAGACAAGCCTTTCTTTACTCATTCTATGTGTTGTGTCTGAGATGCATGTCCACTCCCCCCCACCACCACTTGAGATTTTTTTTCCTGCCTTGTAGTTCTTTAAGTGGCAGAGACTATGAATTAGATCGCTAGACAACAAAATACAGACTTTGGGTCTGGATAAATTTTTGTTTTATAAACATGAGGTCATGTAAATTCTGCTAAAAATTTCTGATTTTCTATGGTTATTTCTACTCCTACTTCTACTCTCAAGAAACTGCAGCAGCAGCAGAGAGAGAGAGAAAGAGAGAAGGGGAGGGAGGGAGAGAGGGAGGGAGGCATGGAGGGAGAGAGAAAGAACATCTGAGAATCCTTAGGAGTTCACAGATACATCCAGCAACCCATCCCTGTCAGTGCCCATAATAAACATGTCTTTCAGAGCAGCCCCACAAAACCAGTGTTTGACACTACCAACATGCTGCAGGGCCTGAAAACCCTGTGTTTGATCGCCAGAACCCACAGTAAAGGGGGAGAAGAGACTCCTGAAAGTTGTCTTCTCACCACAACACTCATGCTCTGCCACACATGTATGCATACACACACAGTTTTGGAAAAGGTTTTTCATAGTCTGCTTTATCTCAGTAATTTACCTCTTTACATGACAAGAACAATCTTGCAACTTTAGCAAATGTTTTATCAAAAGTCTTAGTGGTTGTGGTCACAGCTGTGGGTTCAAGTACCAGCTCACTGAGCTAAGGTCACGTTAGTTAATATCTTGGAACCTAAGTGGACCTTCATCAATGGCAAAACAGAGGCAGCTTGGAGGAGCCAAGCTAAGCTTCCAAGTGACAATGAAGAACATTGTGTTTGGCACTATAATTGGTCCAGTTTCCTGAACAAAACAAATTGCCAAGGCATATTGGGCTTGATGTGCCAAAGATGTGCATAACTAAAAGCCAACTGAAATTATGTTGATACAATTAGGATAGGTGAAAAATTAGACTAAAGGATTAATTTTTTCAAGCAGAGGTGGATGTTTGAACAGCATGCGTTTCTCTCTCTCTCTCTCTCTCTCTCTCTCTCTCTCTCTCACACACACACACACACACACACACACACCAGAGTAGGGAGAATGGGTCCAAACTCAAAGTCTTTCCTTTATAACCAGGTCTGAACTTGCAGTAGGCGAAAGGACCTTCTTGGGTCTTGGGAAGTCTGCCTGTTCCACATATGAGTTAGTGTTGTCCATATAGGACGGGGGAAGTTGTGGAAGATTCAGGAGAGACCAGGGCGAGAGTTGGGTTGGGCATCCTCCATGGTGCTTTTTAAAACTATTTATCTTGCAAAATGAAGAAAATTGTTTACCAGGAGGGAGCACCAACATAAAGTTCTTTGCTAACAGAATTTAGATTTGGGAATAGTTCTAGCCAAAACAAAACAAAGACTTTTGTTCCCTAGCTCCATGGCAAACACAGGTTGCTAAGTGACAAGGCTGGTGGTAATGAAATGCATGCAAAAAGCCACAGGGCCTTAGTGTAAACACCACCTGCCATTAGCTAGTCTTTAACCTTAGCTCCCTGGCTCCTTCTGTCCTGGACGCTGTTACCAGTTTCTGAATCAGAGCCATCTGATGTCCAAAGAGATGAGGGTAACAAATTAAGGATGTGAGTTCTGAAAGCTGAGCTCCTGAGTCTCCGTCCTGGCTTTGGGTTACCCAACAGCACACCACTTCCTGTATATGAAAACTAGACACCTGTTTGATCAAAGTTGACCCACATAGATGGTGTCTGGGAAGCGTATCTGAAAACAATCCCCAGATGACACTATACTGCACAGGAAAAGCAAAGTGGTTGTCTGCTGAATTATGGTTGTATACATTTTCCTGGAACTTAGTACTTGACATATTTTGTTTGAAGGAAAGCATATTTCTTCTTTGACTACAGAAAACACCAGAAACTTTTAACTTTTCCTGAATTTCCCAGAACCTGTTTTTATACATTGAACAGGATTCTTTTAAAACTGGAGTAGAAGAGTGTAATTAAAATGGCAAACAGCCACCCCACGTTATGGCCCGTTGCCCTGTGTTAGACAGAAGTGTTAGGTAGTTGTTCTATGTCACCTTTGTTCTACCCAGATGCTGGGGTCCCTGTTGCAGCTTAGGTTCTGTGAGTGATGCGCATATGGATAATCAGACAGGCTTATATGAGAAATAGAAAACGGAGGTTAAAGCTTTACTTGCTCCATCTATATGTGGACTGCTTCTTGCTTTTCGGTGTCAGTAAAGACCCTGGGCACTAGCCTCATGGCTCTCCCAGCTCTCTGTAGGCATAACAGGCATAGCAGGCATTTTACACACCAGAGATGGTGTTTTCTTAATTAAGACAGTGTTTTGATTTGTAGCATGTTTTGATAGTAGAAGAGGCATGGCTTCCTTTGATAACCAGGTCTAAGGTATGACATTGGGAGACTTTCCAGCTACTTAGAATCTGTTTCTTTTGTTTTTTTTTTTTCCTTCTGACCTAAAGTCTGATTCTTCAGTTACTCCAGCTACTTTACAAACCATGAAACATCGAGTCTCTCTCCTTTCACTGGGTAGAGTGTGTCTTTGCAGAGAGATCACAGCTTACAGAACTTCTTATTGAGTATTTCCAGCTCTATGAGTTGCACTCCTTCCCACTGTAGCCGTGACTGGGGGAGAGGGTGTAGAGAGATGTATTGTCTTAGTGTGTACTGGAGTGCCTCTGACAAACAGAGCCTTTAAAACCACTTGTTTGAGTTAGGGTTTCTATTGCTTTTATAAAACACCATGACCAAAAGCAATGGGGAAGAAATAAACCCTTGGGGAGGAAAGGGTTTATTTAATTTTACAGCTGCAGTCCATCATCCAGGAAAGTCAAGACAGGAGAACCTCAAGGGAGAAACCCATGTGGAGGCCATGGAGAAGTTTTGCTTACCAGCTTTCTGCTCAGTCATCTTTCTTTTATACCCTGGGACCAACTGCTGGGGGTGGCACCACACACAATGGGTTGGGCCCTTACCTATCTATCACAGATTAAGAAAGTGGACCATAGGCTTGCCCACAGGCTAATATAATGGGGACATTTTCTCATTTGAGGTTTCCTTTTCCCAAGCGACTCTAACTTGAGTCAAGTTGACATAAAACCAGATAGTACCACACTCCAATGGGCACAGCTAAGAACAGAAACATCTTATTTAGCCTGCTAGAACTTTAGGAAATTTGTTACTACTAAATTGCACCTTATCCTGAAGTGACATAGAACTTAGAAGTGACGAGTGGGGTGTGTATGTCTTTACTGGTAGACTTTAAAGATGCTTTGTTTTAATGACGCTTCAGAGGGAATTAGAAACTATCACTGAGGACTAGAGGCTTAGAGACCCACATTTCCTAGTGTTGACACACTTGGTGACAGTTTTTGTCCGCAATAAATTGGAAAATCAAATGGCACAACTGACTTTAGGGTAAAGATTGAGATGAGATTATCAGTTGTTTATTGGTTGTTCCAAGTTTCACTTGATAGGCTATTGCAAGAAAAAAAGATATATATGTTCAGAGAAGAACTAGTTTGTAAGGATAAATGAAAGAGACTAGAGAGTCTGCAAATTGGGGGACTTCATAAGGTTAGAAGAGTCAACTGCTTCTTACCCCAAGTGAAGAAAAAGAAAATTACTGCTTGAGAAACAAAAGCTGATAAAATTTGATAAAAATCAGATCAGTGATCACATGAGCTGTGATGTCCTGTCATGCCATTCAGTTGACCAAATGACTTGAAATGACTTAAATGGCCCCGAAAAGTGCCATTGCCAATAAAAGGAGAGAGAGTTTGAGGTGGAAGGAGCATAACAGACTAAGACAGACACTGGGGCAGGAAAATACAAAATTGTATCTAGAAAGTAGGTAGAGAGTCGAGGAAGCATAAGTTTGTAGGACAGTTTCATCATTAGAAGGCTCCAATCTAGACTACATGTGACCATGGTTTTTTTTTTTTGGTTTTTTTTTTTTTTTTTTTTTTTTTTTTTTTTGGTTTTTCGAGACAGGGTTTCTCTGTGGTTTGGAGCCTGTCCTGGAACTAGCTCTTGTAGACCAGGCTGGTCTCGAACTCACAAAGATCCACCTGCCTCTGCCTCCCAAGTGCTGGGATTAAAGGCATGCGCCACCACCGCCTGGCGACCATGGTTTTCTGAGACTTAAAATGACACTCAGCATCCCAACACAGTAGGTCGGGAAGGTTGTCCAACCTTTTAGGCAGGCATATCTCAAGTCTCAATGGCCATTTTAGGCAAGGACTAAGTAAAACCTTGCTGGAGGGAGAATCCTGGAATTCTGAAGGTCTATGCCCATAGCTCCTTTAACTGGTATAAGCTTGGGGAGATCCCAAGTCTCTTCTCATTTCCTCTTGCCTCTGTAGTTCAGTGTGTTGGCCCCTTTGCAGTCTATATATATGAGAGGACTGCATTTGGCTGAAAGCATCAAACCCTCAGATAACTGGGACTAAGAAAAGAAGAGCTGGATTTCCCCCTAGCACTGAAACTGTTGGCACGCTGGTTCTACCACCCATGGAGATCATCTGCTTTCTCATCGCCTGGCCATGCTCGTCAGCATTGCCTCTGTGTTATGGGCTGAGTGCTAGATCCATCTTCATCTAATGTATGTGTATTTGGGACAGCAGAAAGTGTAAAAGAGACAGAAATGCCTTCTGTGGAAACTCCTGAAAGCTGAGCTTACCATTTCTACTTCCATTCCATCAAATTCATCGAAAGAAACTTAATAACATGGAGTTCCTACTTTTGAAGAAAGGGAAAATTATGTTGCAAATACAAGTAGCTATGGCTGGCAGAAAAATTATCTCCAATGGTGGACATCGTAAGTTCTAGGACTCCCATGTGGAAAATAAGGGCTATACAGATGTAGTTAAAGTAAGGATCTGAGATGGGAGATTTTCCTGGATTATGCATGTGGGTGCAACTAATAGCATAAATTCTTAAAGCTTGGGAATGTAGGTCAATAATAGCATATTGGCCTAGCAAGCTCATTGCTATTGAGTGGTTCTCAACATCCTAACACTGTGACCCTTTAGTACAGTCCCTCATGTTGTGGTGACCCCCAGCTATAAAATTATTTTGTTTCTATTTTACAACTATAATTTTGCTATGTTATGAATCATAGTGTAAATATCTGATATGCAAAACTGCGACACTAAAGGGGTCATGACCCATGGGCTGAGGACAGAATAGAATCTAGATTCTAGTCTTGGGAAAAGAGGGGGGAGAGAGAGAGAGAGAGAGAGAGAGAGAGAGAGAGAGAGAGAGAGAGGAGTTACCTGTGATCAGAAGGGAGACAATGACGTCCAGAGAAGGTCCTGGAAGATTTCATGTGAGAACTCAATCCACTGGTGCAGATAAAAGACCATGAGCCTAGGAACATGGGTGACCTTTAGAAACCAAAATAGGCAGGGAAACAGATTTCTCTGGAATCTCCAGAAAGTCCATCAGTCTAACCAATAGCTTATTTTTAGTTCAAGTAGAATTATACTGAACTTCCGACCAGCAGAACTGAAAGAATTCACTTTTGTGGTTGTAAGCCCCTACCCCATGGCAATTTGTTATAATAGAAAGTAAATAATCTAGCCATCTCAGCCAATGTGCCACCAGAGTTTGGCCACATGAATTTCTGCATGCTCTTATATTCCCATGTTGCCTACTTATATTCTAACCAAGGGTGAAACTCCTCAAATCCTATTCATCCGTTCTAGTCAAAACATGGATGGCAAATGCATTTTCTAAGTCAGGCAATTGGTTAGTGATGGAAGCAGGGTTAAGCCCCAAATTTCTGACTAAAACCTGTGATAGTCTTCAGTACTTTATGTAGCCCTCACCATGGGCAGCATGAAGCAGGTAGACCGTAAAGGTGTGATGCACACTTGCCACAGATAAAGGTTAGTGACTGCTTTCACACCTGGGCTTGTGGGATCTGCTCCTGCCTGCATGCTTGTGTGCTGGAGTGTTATCTACAACCTACAGCACAACAGAAGCCTGGGAAGCAACATGCTTATGCAATACTTTTTACAGATCCCCTCACCTTCCAAGTAGTCCCGTGTTGTCTGAGACCACTGAATTGTACGATGATAAGTATGATTCACGTGGTGTCCCTAAGGGATCGCTAGTTCCCAGGATGTGACAAGAAATATCATAGAGAAATTTTATGTATAGAACAGCTTTGTCATTGCCTACATTCTGAGGTGACAGTGTGGTAGCTCTCAGTCAAATGCAATTTGTTAAATTGACCTTTAAGATTAATGGAATGCAGTTTAAGGAAAACAAAATGTCTAGTTGTATTAATGATTATTATAGTTTATTATTCTGGTTGGTAGGGTCGGACTGCAATTGACATTGTATTCCTTTTAATTAGCAAACACTTCAAAATGCAATGAGTCAACTTTGCCTTTATTCAGCAAATGGAGTAGACAACTCCTATGTGCCAATTTTTGATTGCAATGAAGCGATAGTGATGAGAAAAAGAATTAAGTTCAGCTTTCTGTGGTACAGTTGGATGTTATGAACTTAAGAACTTGAAAGGCAGGAGCAAGAGCATTGCAGATTCAAGACCAGTCAGGGCTGCATCATGAGACCCTGTTTGAGATTGAATAAAGAACACAGATAAATATGAAATTCCAGTGGTGATGAGTGCTACTGAAAGGAGGTTATGTTTATATCATTTTATTAAAGGCAAATTTAATTAAGTAAAAGTCTAAAGAAAGTGCTTTAAAGTAAGCAAGGAAAGCAGACAAGCATTCAGGCAGAACAGCATGCACAGCATCTCCGTGGCTCAGCTCGGTTCTGTGTAAGGGATATGTGTGCCTCTGAGCTGGAAAGAAGACTGGAAGATGGGCTGAGTATGATTCAACAGTGCTGTGGCATTTGTTCTTATTTTGAGAGCAGTTCAAAGCACTGAAGGAGGCGAGTGATTGGTGGGTTTGTTCTGGGAAATCCTGAGCAGCATCGTGAGCTGACCAGAGGGGCAAGAAAGTGTGGAATTATAGGAATAACTATTTTGGGAAAATGCACAGTTAAGATGGCTGTAAACCATCAATTCTCGGTAGGAATGATTGCTGTGGACAATGGTCTGTACCCTGTCACTTGTATTTTAAATAGACGCTGATCAGGCTTCTTATTAACTCTTATAACTTACATTAGCCCATATTCTTGTCTGTCTTAGCCACGTGCTTGGTACCTTTTTTGGCAAGGCAGTCACATCGTGTGTGTGTCCTCTTCATCTGGATGATGACTGCATACTGTTTCCTCTTCCCCAAATTCTCATTGTCACACCTCTACTTTCTGTCTGGTCACCCCACCTATACTTCCTGTCTGGCTACTGGCCAATCAGCATTTTATTAAACAAGTATAAGAAACAAATCTTTACAGGGTAAAACCATTGTCCCACAGCACTCCCCCCCCCCTTTTTAAACAAAAAATACAAGTGACAGGGTACAAACCATTGTCCCACAGCAAATGATGTCATGCCAGACAGGGCTAAAACACTAACCAACTAAACAACAACAAACTTAGTGATTCCAGCATTTTGTTGTCATCTAATGCTCCTTGTCCTAATTGATAATATGTCACTCCTTAGTATTTAACTCTTTTTCCTTGAGTCCTGGGGACTGAACTTGGGGATGCATGCATGTCAGACAAGGTACTTGAGCTCTGACCTAACCTTTCAGTGAAATACTTCTACTGGGCTGGCTTTGGCTGTGGCCACTATGGGGCTACAAGGGTTTATTTTTGCTCCGCATACATTTGTATGATTCCTGTCTTAGGGAAACTAAAGCAACTTGGGGAATAAGGGATTTATTCATCTCACAACTCTCAGGTTATACTCTGTTGCGGAGGGAAATCAGACAGGAACTCAAGCAAGGCTGTAACCTGGAGGCAAGCACCGAAGAAGAGGCCATGGAGGGATGCTACTTCCTGGCTTGGTGCTCCTGACTTTTTCAGCCTACTTTCTTATATAGTCCAGTACCACCTTCCCAGAGGGGGCCCTTGCTTCAGTGATCTGGGCCCACCCACATTGATCATTAACCAAGAAAATGCCCCACAGGGGAGTTCATAGACCAATCTGGTAGGAGCATTTTTCCCCCTTTCCAAAAATCTATTGTGTGTGTCAAGCTGATAAGACACTAGCCAGCACAATCTCCATACTTTTACACTGGGCTTTGAGAATTAAAATGATATGTTTTATATATAATATTTAATTTGTTAAAGTTGACTCATTGTTTTGACAGATGCTTAAAATGTCAAAAATATCTGAATAGGATTCTAGCTGCTAAATATGTTAGATTTTCTCTTATCAAGCAAAAATCAAAAGTTAAGCTCACTTAAAGTAATTCTAACAATTTTCAAGAAGTTAATTTTTTTAAAAATACTTGTACTTTTGCTGGAAAATACAATTTGAATGACTCAAATTACCATGGATGACTTTTAAAAATAATCTATTAGTGTGAATTGCTCACATGTTTAATTTGATACATCACAATTTTTCTAAGCATTTAAATTGTTTTAAAAGTCACTACATAATAAGTTTCTATTTTAGTTTTTGATTTTGGTTTCTTGAGATAGGGTTGTATGTCGCTAAGGCTCACTTCAAAGCTATGTGTAACTGAAGATAATCTTAGTTTTCTGATCCTCCTGCCTCTACCTCACAAGTGCTGGGACTGTAGGTGTGTACCATCATACTCAACTAAAATGTAATAGTTTTAAAGTTAAGTTAAATGATGATGATTATGATGATGTTGTTTATCGTTATTTTTAGTGTGATGCCAAAGACTGAATCCAGAGCCTTTCACATGCTGGGTGAAAACCAACAGTGAGCTACACCTCAAACAGTAGCTTTAAATTTACATTAAAAATATTTATTTACTTATTATTGTATGTATGCATGATTGGGGATCACAGGTGCTGTGGTGTGCATGTCATCAGGCTTGCCTTGCAAGCATCTTTACCCACTGAACCAATCATTCGCAGACCCATGAATTACCTTATAATTTGGGTTTGTACCTAGCCATTCCCACTCCTACAGTGAAAAAACGAGTAAGTCTTCTATTTAGTCCTTTATGCATAAATTCCAGATATGTAGTATATTTATAGTATTAATATTTTTGGACAGGAAATTATGGGAAAGGTGTTCATAAGGCTTTATATGAAGTGATAATGAAGAGATAGGTTAAAGTATTGGAAGCAGCCATGTAGAGCACAGAGTGGATTGTGAATTTATTAGGGAGAATAATAAATAGTTTGGAAGGAGAAAGAGGAATGTGTTGTTCAGGACTCCTAGGTCTTGCTACATATTGATGACATCCAGCCAGATGGGGAACACAGGAAATACACTAGAACCTTATGATTCATTTGTTTATTTTGAGGGGTCTATTCGTGGGTTTAGCTGCACACACCAAATAAAAGGGTTTTAGACATAATTGCTTCTAGTTACCTGTGGTAAGCAGAACAAGGGGCCCTTTACAATGCCCATATCCAATCTTTAGAGTCTATAGATAAATTTATTTTGCATAGGTTATTCCAAAGAAGAATTAAGGTTATAGATAGAATTAAGGTTGTTAATCAGTTGACCTTAAGATATCAATTATAGCTGGATGTGGTAGAACACACCTGTGATACCATCACTCTCATGGCTGAGGCAGGAGGATAGTACATTCCAGGCCAGCATGGCTGCAGAGTGACACTCTTCCTAAAGAAAAAAGAAAAAAAGAGAAAAAGAAACTATATTAATGGCAATAACTAAGGTTCAGAAATATAAAGTAGATAATAAGTGATAAAAGATAACAAATACTAAATTATTTACTCAACATGAAGGAAGACAATTGTGAACAAGTTGAAAGAACAAAGACACAGTATATAAAAAAAGAAAATAACATATGTAAGTCTTACATTATCAATACTTAAATGTGCCAGCTGTTTAGGCTTTCCATTCAAAAGACAGAGACTGACAGGTAACACTATTTTTTCAGTTTTCATTTGATTATATATTGCTTACAAGAGTCTCTTTAGATCCAACAACACCAAAGTCTAAAATTAAAGAATGAAAAAGGGTTACCTCAAATACCACCCATGTTTGACGGCTGCTCTGTTCACAACTTTTAAGAGATGGAATTGACCTAGATGTCCATCAACAGAAGAATGGGTCAAAATGCAGTACATATGAAGTTGTATTCAGTCATGAAGAAAATGAAAAAATTATGACATTTGTAGGAAAATGTCTTAAAATTGAAAGTTATTATGTTAAGTAAAATAAGCCAGACTCTGGAAACAAATCACTTCTTTAATTTATACTCTCAGTTTTAGTGTATGTGTGTGTGTGTCTGCACGTGTACACTGTACGCCCATAACTCAAGAAAATAGAATGGAGAAGAACAAAAGTGATGTGAAAGCAGAGGAGGGAAGGGCAGGTAGAGTGGTTTGGGGTGGAGAAAGGGCAACGAGGAGGGGAATGGATAAAAACAGAGCTTAATGACATATGTGCATGGAAATTCTGCAATGAGACTTAATATTTTGTATGCTAAGGCTAAAAAGGAAAGATGTAGGGAGAGGGAGAGAGAGAGAGAGAAAGAGAGAGAAATACTTATCTTCAGTGGTTATCCAAAGAGTAGTCGAGATAGTCTTTAAAGCAAAAACTGCTATTATAGACAAAACCAGAATTTTATAATTTTCAAAGGTCAGTTTACAAGGAACCAACAGCAAATAAAGACACAGATGTCTATGTGCATATGTACCAACAGAGGCTCAGTATATTTGAAGCAAAAGCTGACAAAATTCAACAACAACAATCACAGCAAAAAAATCCCGGACAGTCCAACAATATGTAGGAATTTGAGAACTAAAATCTGTATAGTCAGTAGACAAAACTTAGCAGGAAAGTGAACTTGAGAAGGACTGGATACAACCCAGATGACACAGAGATCTGTAGAACACTCCTTCCAACAATAGCAGTGTAAATATTCTTCTCAAGCACTTGGTGAAAGTTCACAAAGCTAGACCATATGTTAGACCATTAAGCAAGTATAACTTTCAAAAGACTGAAACCATATAAATTATGTTCTTTCGGCCACAATGAAATGAAAATGAAAATCAGAAACAGAAGGAAATTCACAAAATTTACACATTACAGAAATTAAGCAACATACTGAGAACTCAAGAACAATGGCAATGGGTTTTTGATCCTACTGCATGTACTGGCTTAGGGGGAGCCTAGGCAGTTTGGATACTCACCTTACTAGACCTGGATGAAGGTGGGTGGTCTTTGGACTTCCCACAGGTCGGGGAACCCTGATTGCTCTTTGGGCTGATGAGGGAGGGGGACTTGATCGGGAGAGGGGGAGGGAAATGGGAGGCAGTGGTGGGGAGGAGGCAGAAATCTTTAATAAATAAATAAATTAAAAAAAACAAAAGAGACAATGAGTCAAAGAAAAGCCACAGGGGAAATTAAAAAATGCTTTAGGGTGAATGTAGGTGAAAACACAATATGCTAAACATATATGGTAGCCAGTGAAATGAACATTCAGAGGACAACTTATACATAAATTTATCTATATTTTCAAGAAGAAATTGCTCCAATAATTAACTAAAGCTTCCAGTTTTGGAAACAAGACAAATTAAGAGCAAACTGAATCCAAAGCAAACAAAAACAATGCTATAATTGAAATAGAAGATATAATAAAATCCAGAGTAGAAGAGTAATTCAGAAAAATCAATAAGAGAAAAAGTTGGTTTTCTAAAGATAACAATAAATTTGATAAAATGTTAGATAAGCTATAATTGAGAGAAGACAAATTAGTAAAACTGGGAAAGAACCATGTATGTGTTACTACCAACTTTACAGAGATCACAAGGATTTCAATGAAAGAACATATAATGGTTTGTCAGTAAGTTAGACTATTTAGATAGAATTCATAGATTCTTAGAAAGGTAAAAAACCCTTCTATTTCAAAAAGGAATAGAAAATCTGACTCACCTATAACAAATAAAGTTGTCTCGGAAACTAAAAATTTTCTAGAAAAGAAAAGTCCAGGATTCCCTGGTGAATTTTACCAAATAACCAACGTGCAATTTGTGCCAACCTTTCAAAAACTCTTCCAAAAATCAGAATCAAGCATTTCTTAACTTATCCTGTAAAGCCTCTATTATCCTGACAAATCCAGATGGAACATCACAAGAAAAGTAGTTATCAATGCCTTTATGAATCCTCAATGCATTCTGCTCACCAGAACCCATGTGCATCTCTAATTGATTATATGCAATGATAGCAGAGACTTATTTGAGGAATCCAAGGTTGGTCAGTAGACAATAACGAGTGTTTATAGAGCATTTTAGAGGATGCAAGAACAAACAATGGACACATAAGCATCATTTAATCACATGCAGCAGGTTGTTTTTTTTTTTTTTTGAAAAAATACTCAGTAAAGTAGAGATAGATAATTACCACCTCAAACTGAGCAAGGGCATATATGAGAAACTCACAGCTAATATTACATGTATGATGACCACCTGAAAGCTCTCTCGTAAGAAACTCAAGAGTATCAGTCATCACCATTTCTGTTCAACAAGAAGTGAAGACATGAACTGTCTACAACTGGAGATGGCATGGGCTTCTACACAGAAGACCTGAAAGAACCCCCAAGAACTATTCAAACTAAGAAATTTAGCATATTTGCAAGGGCAAGATAAAAACTAAGATGTTGACATATCCTAGCTGTGCAGGATCTAATCACAATGCTAAGGAAACCACCTTCCAATAGAATAAAAAGAATAAAATACATTGGAACAAATTACCCAGGGATATGAAAGACCTATATGCGGAAAAGTGGAAGACATGGCTGAGTAAGAGATTGATGTTGTTAAGTTAGCAACACATACCATCAAAAGTCATTACAGATATAAACAAAATTGCCTTTTTCTTTCCTCTGCAAAGGGACAGTAGTTCCAAAATCGATATGGAATTACAAGAAGCCCCAGAGTAGTTAAAATAATCCTGAAAAAGCGAATGAGTTTGAGGAATTAAACTTCCCTATTTCAGGCTTTGCTTCAGAGGAACAGTAACTCTCATGGGCTCTTCAAAGTGACAGTTACAGAAGAACAATCCAGACGGTGTTTTGTAGAACAATTTTAGAAAGAGAAAATCATAAACATGTGGTCAGCTACTCTGGAGAGAGTAGCACCATCCGATGAGGAAGCAACAGTCACATCAATGAATGCTGCTTCAGTAACTTGACACCCACATATGAAAGAATCTGAAGCCCTTTCTCACACCATGTGTGAGATACAGCATAGGTAAGATACTTAAATGTAAGAGTCAAAATTATAAAATTCTTAGAGGAAAACCCATGGGGATAGTTATGCCCTTTGACTCATCTTTTATTTGAAGCCCAAAATGCAAGTACAAAGATAAATTGAACTTCATTGAAATGAAGCATTTGCAAGTCATAAGACATCATTTAAAAAGTAAAAAGACAACCTGTAGTCTGAGAGAAAATATTTTCATCTCATTTATCTGAGAAGCTCCAGAATCTAGGTTATAAAAATAATTATAAAACTCAGGTATAAAGAGACAAGAAAGTATTTGAAAGAAGCAGAGGTTTGGGACATTAATAAAAAATAAGTTATAAATGGTCAGTAGTTTGTGAAAAGTTGCTCAACACTGTATTAGTAACATGCCAATCAAAACCATAATGGGACACCTCTTCATAGTCACTAGGATGTTGTGGAATGTGGGTTATCAAACCCAGGATGAGGAGCATCATTAGGATGGCTATACAATTTTCTCAAAAAAAAAAAAAAGTCTCAAGGATTGAGAAGACGGCTCTGTTAGCAAAGCACACAAGTGTGAAATATAAAATTTGATCCCAGACCCATCTAAAGCTGAATGTGATAAGGCACACAGTGATCCACTCTGGGGAGAGGCAGGATCCCTGAGGCTCCCTGGCTAGCCAGTCAGCTGAAGTGATGATTGATAGACTCGGCAAGAGATCCTGACTCCAACTGTTAGGTAAAGAATGAACAAGGAAGACACTTGATGATAATCTCTGGTCTGCACATGTACACATATACACATAAACCTATGCACATATGTATATGAACAAATACAGAGGAAAATGAAAAGAAATAAGTAACAAGTACGGTAGTGTATGGTCTCAACACATGGGAGGGAAAAGAGGAGGACCAGCCAGGCTGGGATGTATGATGTCGCTCTGTCTCAAAAGGTGACACTACAACCTCAAACAAGATAAAGAGCTAGTAAAGAAGTTGTAGTCCTCATCCACTACTTGTGGGAGTGTAGATTTTAAAAAGTAGTTTGACAGTTCATAGAGACAGTTAATGATAGTGTTATCATATGGGTCTAAGTGAATACACAAGATAATTGAAAATATATTCTCACAAAATCTAAACAGGAATGTACATAGTAGCCCAAACATGGAAACAATCTATGTGCCAATCAACCCAAGTGAGCAAAATGTAGTGTATCCATGAATGAAATATTATTTTGCAATAAAAAGTAATGAAATATTGATTCATACTAAGGTGATGAACTCTGAAAGCACTTTGCTAACTAAAAGAAACCAGTTTTAAACACAACTAATGCTACCTCATGTGTGAATGGTCCCAAATGACCAAATCTATAGGGACAAAAAGATCCATGGTTGCCAAGGACAACGGGATGCAAACCTGGGGAGTGGGAAATAGGGGTTATAGGCTGTCCTCTTGAAATGATGGAATTATTCTAGAATTGGATTGCAATGATGTTTGGGCAACTGTAAAAGGTTAATTTTATGGCATGTGAATTAGAACTTAAATTATTTTTAAAAAGTGTAGGGGGAGATAGAGCGAGTCGGAGAGAGATGCAGTGGGAGATGAAGGGGGGCTCATGACTCAAAACTGGCTTCCAGAGACTAGAGGAAGCAGGGAAGCAGTTTTGTCTTGAGCCTCAAGAAATTGAATCCATTCTATCATCACTTTGATTTTACTCCTCTGAGGCCTGTGCCAACCACCTCATTTATAGAACTACAAAATAATCATTTTAAGTTCTTTTCAATTACAAGATGTAATTTGCTATAGTAGAGGGAAACTGAAATGAATACAGGACCTGTTAGAGATGCAAGCAGAAATGAGTATTGCAAAGTTTATATGAGACTTTGGAGCTCAGAGAAGGTGCATGGGTTAGAAGCACAATAGAAATTTCTTCCTCCAATTGGTGTGTGTGTGTGTGTGTGTGTGTGTGTGTGTGTGTGTGTGTGTAAAAAAGAGAGATGAGGGAAATAACCACATCAGATACTATAGTCCTTTGGGATTAATTACTTATTTTTACACTTTTTTTTTTTTAATGTATCAGAAAGCCAGCCGCAGAGTTCAGGGAATTCCCTGAGGGGAAGAAGCATTAAGTGTTGGTGTCGACTCAAATGTAGGGAGTTGGCTTTTGGAGTTGGGGATTACTTGCGACAAATGCCTCCTGTCTTATCTCTTACATGTAAATATTCAGAAGAAAGAAGCTTACATTTTCTGCACACTTCGTCAGCATCTGAACCCCAGGAAGCTTTGCCGTACTCCTGAGCCCTACCCTGGGAATGTGTTCCTACTCCCCCGGCGGTGCCTGCCTATGTCAGTCTCTACACAGTCTCTCAGGACTTCACCCACTTGGGGTTTCCTCTGCTCCCCATAATGCCTGCCCCTGTGCTGTAAAACATTTTCCGATTTCCTTCTAGTATCAAGGATAGTGTTGAAAAAATTTTAAACAATATGTTTGGATTGCTTAACTAGGACATTAAGTTAATCAGAATATCATCAAAATTCAATTATCAGGATGTTTTTAGACAATGAACATATACTAGAATATGTTTGTACCAGTCAGATAGCCTAGACATCCTCCCTAACCTAATGAAGAACTTAATGAAGGTCTTCTGGTAAAAGAAAAGTCAGCTATAGCATCTGTTTCAACTGCAAAAGAAAAACAACAAAAAGTCTGTATCCTATAGTTGCTAGAAATAAAGCACCAATCTTCTTATTTTCATTTTGAGATTAATAAACCTCTTCATCTTATAAACTGCAGGCCTATTAGCAATGTGATAAGTATGTAAACAAGAGGGTTGAGCTGTGACAACTGGGGGAACAGGACTTTGAAGGGAAAGGGTTGGAGAACTTGTGGCTCTCACCAGACTCCTTTCCTGGTTGCTACAGTCCACAGATATGAGTGGCTGTGGCTGGGGTCTGAGCTGCTCCAGTGGCTGGTTTAAAAAAAAAAAAAAAAAAAGAAAGAAAAAAACTGCTGACTTGGCTACCAATGGAAATCACAGAGCATAAGAAACTCAGCAACCGGGACCAGCAAGCCCCGAGGAAATCACCTAGCAACAAGAGGGAGCTAAAACAGTGCATCGCAGCAACCAAAACACAACCTAGACAAGTGGAGTCCAGTCCAGTGGGGTCGGGGTGAAAACACATAATCTTGCTCAGTCTCATTCAAAAGATGCTGGATGCCGTTGTTTTGGTGGGAGCTAGGAACTCCAGATGAAATAGAAAAGAGTCATGTTCCTCAGTTACAAAATATTTTAAAACCCCAGCAGTCCAGTGTGATGATGCAAAGGCGTTGAAGCCTGGGAGAGCTGGGAGGCTTGGGGATTTAACCTGAGATGTCTTCGCAGCATTCCAGTAATGCTAGTCTTCAGGCAGCTGAAGTTACAGCTTCAGTGATGAAACAAACAATCCATTGGTCACCTAGCACGGAAATGTATAGAAGCGGTTCAAGTCATGGGCTTGAAGAAAATCATAAGTGTACAATAAAAGTGGGTCAGCACGCAGGGGAGCAGTCCTATTGACATGAAACCAGAGAAGGGAGCTCAGGGAGAGGAGACCTGGGGAAAGACAAGCAAGGTGAGGAGAGCGCTGCAAAGCTTCCCGGTGCTGCACAGCACCCTGAGGTGGGAACTGGAGTTAAAAAGGAGGACATTATTGCTGATATTCTTCAAATCATCTCAGGAGGCGTGCTGGAAGAAAGTCATGAAAATTTGAGGAAGAAGGAATCGGAAATAGAGGTTCTGGTAATAAAAAGAAAACACAAGCTGGGCGCGGTAGTTCATGCTTGTAGTCCTTACTCTCAGGCAGGAGAGCTAGAGCTCACGGGTGGTGGTCGGGCTATTCAGTGCGCTCAGGGACAGACTGAGACGCATGAGGAAACCTTCACCAAAACAAGTGGTGAAGAAGGTGTGGTGGTGTTTGCCTCTAATCCTGTGGGGAGGCAGAAGCAGGAGAATCGGGAGTTCAAGGTCATCCTCAGTTACAAACGGAGAAAAGGTTTGAGGTGTATCTGAGAGCTGTATGAGAGGCTGTCTCAGAAAACCAAAACAAATCTGCAAAACAAACAAAAATAGCAAACAAACAGATAGATGGAAAATGAAGTGATTTCATGCAGCTGCTTTGCTTTGACCAAGGCCTGTCAGCAGCTTGGTCAAATGGCATATAATTCTGCCTTGTGGACAGAATCATAAGGACTTTGTTCCACCTTACCCAAGTCTTCTGATTTGTAACCTGCCTTCCCTGATTTATTGGCATCAGTATAGAATGTACAGGCTCCAGTTATTGGAGCATCATGGACCATTCGAGGAAGGATCCAAGAAGTTCTCTTTATGAAGTTAAGCCGCTTGCTTTTTGGATAGTTGTTATTAATGTCTCCCAAAAAATTAGCACAAGCTCTTTGCCATGGTTCATTATCTTCCCATAATTTCTTTAGTTCATCAGCAGTGAAAGGCACTATAATTTCTGCTGGGTCTATGCCTGCTAGTTGACGAAGTCTCAGCTTGCCTTTTATTCTCAGAGACTTTCTCCACATAAGTTTTCAGTTTCTTACTTGGTTTATGTGGTAAAAAGATCCATTCCAAGATAATATCATCTCTCTGCATTAAAATTCCTGTAGGAGAAATTTTTGATGGTAATACGATGAGAATACAATCGAGCTCTGGATTCACCCTGTCCACATGTGCCTGTTGTAATTTCTCCTCAATCATTGTCAGTTCCTTTTCTGCTTCAGCTGTTAATTCTCTGGGACTGTTTAAATCTTTATCACCATCCAAGGTTTTGTTCAAATGAATTATTAGATCAGGTGTTATCCCAATAGCTGGTCATAGACTGGAAATGTCTCCTAACAGTCTTTGAAAGTCATTAAGAGTCCGTAGGCGATCTCTCCGAATTTGTGCCTTTTGTGTCTTAATTTTTTGCAAACCTATTCTATAACCTAAATAATTAACAGAATCTCCCTTCTGAATCTTTTCAGGAGCAATTTGCAATCCCCATTTGGGTAAAAGTATCTGTATTTCTTCAAACAGTCTGTTCAAGGTATCTATGTTTG
Organism: Microtus oregoni; assembly: GCF_018167655.1. Lineage (NCBI taxonomy): Eukaryota > Metazoa > Chordata > Mammalia > Rodentia > Cricetidae > Microtus > Microtus oregoni. The sequence continues at coordinate 4,565,723 of NW_024543091.1, read as the reverse complement.
AATCGGATAACAAAATGTCGTCCATGTAATGGTATACTATAGATTTGGGAAATTTCTTGCGTATTATTTGCAATGGTTGGTTCACAAAATATTGGCACAGGGAGGGGCTATTTAACATACCCTGGGGGAGGACGGCCCAATGGTACCTCCTCAAAGGTTGAGAATTGTTATAAGTAGGCACTGTGAAGGCAAATTTTTCTCTATCTTCTTTTTGCAAAGATATAGTGAAAAAACAATCCTTTAAATCAATAACTATGAGAGGCCATCCTTTTGGTAATAAAGAGGGCAAAGGAATTCCAGATTGCAGAGGGCCCATAGGTTGAATAACCTTGTTGATGGCTCTGAGATCTGTCACCATTCTCCATTTACCTGATTTTTTTTTTAACCACAAATATAGGAGAATTCCAAGGGCTGGTAGATTCTTCTATATGTCCAGCATCTAATTGTTCTTGTACCAGCTGTTCTAAAGCCTGTAACTTTTCCTCAGCTAAAGGCCATTGCTTTGTCCATACTGGTTTCTCAGTCAACCATTTTAGAGGCAAGGCTGTTGGTATCTCTGAAGGGACATCAATTGCTTGTTCTTGCACAGCCTGAATGGCTGGTTTTCTCCGTTTGTAATATCTTTTAATATTATTCTCAGAAATATAGGCTCTAGAAGTAGCAGGAATGTTAATTTCGGTATTCCATTGTTGTAATAGGTCACGACCCCATAAATTCATTGCAATATTGGCTACATATGGCCTTAATTTTCCTATTTGTCCCTCTGGCCCTATACATTCAACCCATCTCGTGCTCTGCCTTACTCGAGATAAGGTTCCAATTCCCAGGAGCTGAACATTTACATTCTGAAGAGGCCAATATGGATGCCAAGATTCTGGGGTAATGATACTTACATTAGCACCTGTGTCCAGCAGGCCAGTAATAAAAATGCCATTTACACACACTCTTAGCTTAGGTCTTTGATCATTTACAGAAGTTTGCCAAAACACACATAACTCATCTTTCTGATCACTATTGCTTGTAACAATAGGCATGTGGCTTCCTAATTGTCCTGACTAGGCATGTTCTCTGCAGAAACTGGAAATGACTGAACCATGTTTGCCATGGGGGCCTGTGAGGCCCCCCTCTCACGTTTCCCGTCTGTATCAGGTTGCCTTGTAGACCTGCATTCATTCGCCCAATGTCTGCCTTTTCCACACCTTCTACATAAACCTGAAGGCTGAGTCCTTCTATTTCTGTTATTTCTAGAAGATGCTATTGTCGTTGGCTCTGCAAAAGTTTCTCCCCTCTGAATGAGGGTTCAATGGTCAAATCCTCGAAAGTTAACCAAGAGTGTGATGGGAACTGACACTAAGTAGTTATTAGGTACAGCGTTCCTTGTTTCTATGATGTATTTAATTTCCACAAGACCTGCTGTAGAAGTTATTTTTAGTTTTGGATTTAAAGGGGTGTCAGCAGTGAGAGGTAACTTCATCTGCTCAGTGAACTCACTCTCACCACTTACCTTTGGTGGTATAGCCTTCGGTGGGGGCTTTCACTTTTCTCATGCTTATAGATTTTCTAGGTTTTGAAAAACCATGAGCCCCTGGCTGTCTGTGATCTACTTGAATACTTCTTTGGGGTTCTATCCCACAACCCTAGTCTGTTTCTGTTACTGTAACGAAGACCCAATGGCAGCCTTACTTTACCAAGAATGGGTTACTCAAACCACAGTTACAGAAGCCGTAGAACATGGCAGCAGCACCAAAAGAGCTCTGATGAGGACCCCATGGCTTCTGAAATCAGTGGCAGAGCCTATGTGGGGAAAACTTTCTTTCCTAGACAGAAAGTTAGAAAGTATGGGGATCAAACAATTCCTTCCAAAGACACACCCACAGTGACCTCAGGACTTGGCTTCACCCCCAAAACACACTTCATCTACCTGAAATCTATGTTCAATCCTGTGATGGTTTTCTTCTGTGAAAAGGCATTTCTGAACTCTGAGTTTAAACCATTTACCCTCTGTTTATAGTCTCTCTGTAAGTCTGGTTGAAGTGTATGAAATTCTTATTTCTTTAAGTCAGAAAAATTCAGTGTTGGTCGTTCCTTCAGGTGACTGCCTGAACTTTGCAGTGAGTGGAATACTTGTTTTCCCACAACTGCCATGGTGTTGGGGGGTGGAGTTCACAAGGGTGGGCCCTTAAGAGTGCAATTAGGGCCCTTAGAGAAGGAGAGAACTTGGCACCTGTCTCTGTTCTTCGTTTTGTGAAGTTGCAATAGAAGGTGTACGTACAGCCTATAAAGGGGCCCCCCTTTAGAGTCTGATTATACTGGCCGTAAAGACTCATAGAGGAAGTGAAAAGAGAACATTGACTCTTCATATTTTTCTTTGATTTAATTAATATTCATGTAATTTTGTGTATTTTGCTTTTATTTTAAAATGTATCCTGTTTATATATTAGTTAGTCCAGTCTAACATTTTATTTTTGGGGGCACTTTTATATTATTTACTTTAATATAACAGGATCCCCAAACAACATCAATTAAATGAAACTTGTTTAAAGTCCCCTATTATTTAGAGGGCACATATATCTATGAGGCCGAATTTTCACTGAAAGGTTTTTGAGGAAGAGGCTATCAGAAGTTGTTCTTCTCCACCTGCATGTAGCAGCTCCAGGCACTTTAACCAGGTCTTGGAGTTGCTGAATAACATTTCCTTATAGAAATTCTTATCTGGAGCTCCACTTCAATCCATTTCAATTTCTTAAGCAGCATACGAACAAATACTACATTAACTTTAAATATCAAAGGCATGTATTCATGTTGACAAAAAATATTAAGATCAAATCATATAGCCTAAATGCCTACTTTGTATTTGGTTTGAGAATTCGTTTACATACGCTTATTTCCTAGAGGCTTAAACGTTTACATCAGAAAGTGTATTGTGTGTTACACTTTAAAATCAAGCTATTAGATTTTAAAAGTTCACCAAACACTAAGAGAATGCTAATATCACCTTTATACGGCTCTGGAATGGAATGAAAGAACCTCGTATTGAAAGCTCATTTGAATTCAAATCCTCTTGTGCCTGAAGAGCTTGTGAAACAGGGAAGCAAACTCCAGCACATGAGCCTACAGGACAAGCCATGCCGAACCACAGTGCCCACCTGCTCTTGGAAGCTGTACTGCAGGACACGGCTTCATCAGAGCCACGGGCTTGCTGAGGTCCAAGCATCTTGCCCATGCAGTCTCTCTGCAACAGCCTTTCAAGCATAAAGCTGTACTGGTTATTGAAATTACTTCCCAGCCTATAAAAAAGTCTGACTTAAATCTACTCATCATGACTCTAATTTCTCATTCTATTCTAAACATTTTTGATCTACTTTCAACTGACAATCCCTCAGGGAAAATACAATATCATTCCTAAGCTCAACTTTGTATGATTTTGATACATATAAGCCTATTCCTTTCAAAACAGAGGAACAAACAATGTCTTACCATTCTTTTTTTGTCTAGAAAAACAGAAATGAAAAGATTGGAATATTCAAGAACAAAGATACATTTTTGTTTTCTCCTTTAAAATTCATAAGAAAAGTAAACTTGGAAAGACGAACTTATTGACTCAACATGGGTGGCCACATGATGAAAAAGGCACACTGTTCCATCAGAAGAACATGGTTGCATAGGAGTCAATAATTTTGAAGGGAAAGTCTTAAGGATTGTAAGGACACACTGTGAAAGTGTATAGCCCCAGCTACAGTTTACAGTTAACGTGTGAAGGGAAGGCAGGAAGTTTTAGTCTATTGGAGACCACAGCCCTTCTAAAGGTATGGAAATGGGGTTTTATATCAGAGTTTCACATTCTCAGGAAACTATCAAAATTATGTGAACTCAGGAGAAGCTTTGGAGGTAAGCCTATTCGTTGACACTTCTTTGCCCGCTCCCCACCCCAGATAGACTTTCTCTGTAGCTTTGAAGTCTATCCTGGAACTAGCTCTTGTAGACCAGGCTGGCCTTGAACTCACAGTGTTGGGATTAAAGGTGTGTGCTGCCACAACCGGGCTTCATTAACACTTCTTTTATGGAGGAGTGGGGAAGGGTTGTATCAAGGTGAAACAAGAGACTTTAAAAGCACAAAAAATCAAAGGTGGAGGGCAGGCCTGTGTTTCACACCTATGACCATGTCATGAAGTAGCCTGGTCATATGATTCAATCACTGTTACTGGAGGCAGAAGGAGTATAAGAGCTAAGAGTGACCCTGAGAGCCATAGCTTCCATTACCATATTGAAGACGGCAAAATTGCACCTCAGAGGAAAGTAATTGGTGCTATAATTGGGATTTGAACTGTGAGACTCTGTTCCTTGTCTTGGAGAAAGGTTTTGCTTGTTATCACCTCTATAGTCTCACCATTTTATTACTGTGGTACTATTATAACACAGGAAATACTGTGGAGACATGTAAATGCTCACAATGAACAAGGTCATCATTATTGTCACAATTGTCTTACTAAGCATTTGAAAAATAACCCTTGTAACCACTCCAGATAGAAGCTCCAGGTTCTAGAAGATCAAGACTTTCAGACAGGTTTAATCATTATCCAATTTCTGGCCTCAATATATATGTGTATATTGGTGAAAATACAACTGTTGACCTTCCTCCAGAGGTGTCAGGTACAGAGCATAGTTTCTTATTTTGTCTTCATTTCTTTAGTTTAGCTTCCCTCCCCGCCACACACACACACACACACACACACACACACACACACTCAGATGTTTCATAGAAAGTTGGGGCTGCCACTCTTCTTTGTAAACAAGAGGCCATGTGTGATAGCTCAATCCTGAGATCTCTGGGTTCCCCTCTGTAGTCCACCCTCATTGATATGTGCCATCAGTAGGGACCCTACAGCAGGCCCATGGTGAACACTGTCATAGTGCTCTTACTGACTGTGGTACCTAGCTCCCAGGGACTAGACCAGCCAGTGGTAGCTCTTCTTGGGTCCTGGTGATAGGCTGCTTCAGCTGCCAATCAGAGCCTCTGTGCTAGAGTTTTCCATGTCCCAAACTCAAGCTTCCACAGCAGAAGGCTACTCTCCATCATTCTTTCCAAAGGCACATCATATCCTGGTGTCCTGGTGCCTACAGAGTCTTGTTGGCTGAGACTGCTTGTTTGTTCCTGGCTGCCTAGACCCAAAATAATCACACAGAAGTTGTATTAATTAAAACACTGCTCAGTCTATTAGTTCAGGCTTCTTATTAACTAACTCTTATATCTTGAATTAACCCATTTTTATTATTTTGTATTTTACCACAAGGCTCGTGGTTTACTGGTAAAGTTCCAGGCCATCTGTCTCCTTTGGCAGCTACATCATGGTGTCTCTTTTACTCCTCTTACTCTGTCTCTATATCTCTTCCAGCCTGACTATATTCTGCCCTGCTATAGGCCAAATCAGCTTCTTTATTAACCAATGGTAATAAAACATATTCATAGCATACAGAGGGGAATTGCACATCAGGGTCTGACTGTGTGTTTCTAATATGTGTGCTTCAGATGCTTAACAAGTGAGGGATTGTTGCAGGAACAAGTGATTCATCATCTAGGCAGAACACATAACATTGACAGTTGTGAGGCAGTTGTACTGTGCCATGCATTATCTCATTTTATTCTCACAAAAATGCCTGAGGTTTGTTTGGTAATCGCCACCATTCCACAGGTGGAGGAACTTACCCTCAGAGAGATTAAGCAAATTACTCACGATCATGAAATCAGCTAGTAAATAGGTCTTCAAATCCAGGCTGTTTAATCTCAAAGTTAAAGACCATCTTAACCACTATATGCATGTATTTATATACACATACATACAATGTAGATGTATATGTATATTTTAATGATGTTTATAATGGTTTGAGTTAGGAAATTACAGATTTTAAAGTGTCATATAGTTTATGGTAGATTTTTGTTATCTTTTTATCCACGCGTTCATTCCACTGAAAATGTGCCTCTACTGCCATACTTATGTGTGCGAGCACAGGCGTGCATGGGCTACAGCATACATGCAGTGGTCATAAGACAACCTTGGTTCTTGGTTGTTGCCTTTCACATTGCTTGGAACAATGTTCACCATTGAAAATGTAGGCTAGCAGCTTGCACTCCCTCCCATCTCACAGGAAGAGCACCAGCACGGGAGATGCAGGCCTTAAGTGGGATCTGAACTCAGTGCTTCATGTTGGTTTAGTGTCTTAGTCACATTCCTGTCACGATAACAAAATACACGAAGAACAGCAGCTTAGGAAGGGTCTGCTTTGTCATCTACAACTTTAGGTTATAGTCTGCCATTTCTAAGAAGTCACTGGGTAGGAACTTGAGGCAGCTGGTCACACTGCTTTCTCCAGCAAGCAGAGTGATAAATACTGGGGTTCATCTTACTTTATCCTTTTACTATAGGTCAGGAAACAAGCCCAGGGAATTGTGCTACCCATAGTAGGCTGGTCTTTCAGTTTCGATTAGTCTAATCAGGATAATGCTTCACAGGCATGCCCAAAAGCTAAGATAACCTCTCACAGGTGTATCCCCAGAGGTCTGTCTCCTAGGTGTTAAGCTGGCAATACTAACCATCACGGTAACAGTGATTTCTTTACCCATTAGTCAAACAGTAGTATTTAAGAACTCTCTCAAGAGCCAAGATTTGAGGTTATAGCTCAGTAGTGAACTGCTTCCCAAGCATGCACAAGTCTGTGGGTTCAATACCCAGCATTGCAAGGAGTAAACTAATGACTGTTCAAAACTTCCAAACACGTAGTTTGGGGAACTCAAAGCTAACAGAACATCCCATTTCTGTCAGTGCTTTAACAGTATTAGACCCCCAACCAAGACTTTCAGTGACGTCAAGGTTGCCAGTTCTCCCACATTCAGAAGAAATAAAACAAAACAAGGAAAATTCATTTCATTTATTTATTCATCCATTCAATGCATTTTTATTGGTCTTCCCAGGAACTGAGTTAGGAACTACAGTGACAGACTAAAGAACGGTGTTTTTCACGTGGCTCATGCCTGTAGTTCCGCCAATGGGGAAGCTTAAGTCTGAGGTTAGCCAGGCCTTAAAGAAAGCTAAAGGAGTAGCATAGGCTACAGAGCAAGATTCTGCCTCCAGATAAAAGAAACTGTCCATCAATTGCTAGAAGATGCGACACCTGACCAGTTACTTTACCCTGTGAAATTCTTTGTATTCATAGTCTAGTTACCTTCACTCAGAATAAATTTTGTTTAGCAAAGGCATAATAAATAGTTACATATAGCATTTTACTCTAGGGATTTGGGAGGCTCTACTTGGTCTTCTCCCCAAGTACCTTGAACACCGCAGCCACTCCTAAGATCTTTAAATGGACTTTCTCATAACATGTGAAGATTTTTGTTTGGGCAAGAAATAGAAATTAAATTTCTCTAAAACCTCTTTAATTCTCTTGATGGTAAAGACAAAGTGTGATTAATAGAGTTTTGGGAAATCCCCCGTTAAATATTTTGGGAACAGTCAGGAGAAAAAGTGAATGAACAAGGAGAGTACTGGAGCGTTCGTCTACCTGGAAGTCACTCTCATGGCTGCCTCACTGCTCCCACCTCATAAAGAGAGGATGGATTTGGCTACTGCTCTGGGGTAGACGTCAGCTTCTCAGTGGTTGTCTCCCTTCTCCTAGCACTACAGCAGGCTGGCACAGCTTGCCTGGAGTTGTCCAGGGTCCTCCCATCTCATGCCTCCGTCTGTCTTACCTTTCACTTGGCTACTACTCTGTCCAATCCAACCATCTTTGATTTATTCAAAAAAAGGATTGCCCACCATTGTTCCTGAACTTGAAAATAAATAAAACAAATAGAGGACAGTAACTAAAACAACAAACTAGGAAAACCACCACAGAGTTTCAGATGCTAGTAGATATCAAAGCCAAGTCACCTAGGTTGTCCCCTCATTTACCGTGGTAGCTTCCTCATACCAACAACTATCTGTTCAATTTCCAGGTCCTAAATTTACATTGTCTACTGTCCCACTGCAGTGGAAGACACCTTCACTTACATGAGTAAGACTAAGTATGTAGGTACCATAATGTTAGAGATCAGACTAGGATGCTGTTTTTAAAGCTTCGGGGGCAATAAATGAGCTTCTGAAGTTCAGTCAAAGAGAGGAGCATGGAGCAGCAGTCTGCATGAAGCCCCATCAGCGGGGATCTCCTGTTGAAAGGCTTCTTAGGTCTCAGGTTGTGTGTCACAGCGCACCCCTGCAATTTCAGCTAATCAGGAGGCAGGCTCATTTCTGGGTAACAGAAATGAGGCTCACTCACTCCAGAGGCTTCTCCTTCTCTTACACAATTACTCTCATTTCGACAATTTGTTGAATTAGGAAGCCCAGATTCCCCTTTAGTCGTTTCTGAACGGTGGTTCTAGTTCTGCATTTTAGTTCAAGCAAGCTCAGCTCATTTTCCCTATGGCTTTGACGCTGGGCAAGGAGTAAGAACCACAGCCAGCTCTGAATTTGGGTGTGTAATTCCACGCTGATTGACCAGGGCTCTCAGTGGCTGGAACCAAGGGGAAAGTTACTGAAAACTTCAAGGAAGTGTTAGGTCACAGTTGAAGGGTCAGTTTGAGTTCATGTAACCCATTCAAAAAGAACTGGGCAGAGATCATTGAGGAGGCAAGGAGAGGAGTTTGGAGCAAATGTTGGCACAACAATGACTCAAGTTTTGAGGAACAGGAGGAAAGGAGTAGAACAGTATTGACAAGATGAATTCTAGTCTTCCCTCCCAGGCACAACACAGCCAGAGGTACCAAAGGTCAGCCTTGGTGAGCAACGAGATATGTGAGCATTGTATAAGACTAGGTACATGGGATGCTGGACAGGCATGTTCTGGAGATGGACTGCCTGAGTCTGTAATCTTCTATTTAGTTTCTGATACAGTTGCCTCACGTGGAGAACGGGGGAATAAGTATTATATTATATGGTAGAATTATAGCACAGCCTGGGTGTCTTCTTAGGGAAGTGCAGCAATCTCAAGGACTACATAATATATAACTGCAATGTAGTGTGCAGCCTCCACTGGCGGGTGGTATTTAGGTTGCTCCCAATTCCAGCTACTATTGAAGCTTGATTTTCTAATAGACTAACAAAAGCTGCAGGAAGGTCATTAATATTAAAAATACTTGTAAGAACCCTGAATTAGTAATATTTTTTTCCAGATTAAGAGGAGTGCAGAATCCAGTTCGCTTCCTTTGTGTGGGGCTACTGATCCGGATCTCTGTGTCCAACTCCCTCTCTAATATACTATTTGGAAACTGAGAAAAATGTATACTTTGACAGCATGAAAATTTCACAAAACAAGCATTTTCTTCACCAAAGAAAAACTGTTTAAAGGAGATGACACGAAAATCTTTGAGCCTCAAAACCTGGCAGTAAACGGAGAGAGTCGATGTACATATACATCACAACATCCAAGAAAAGCAGAACATAGTCCTTACCAAGAGCCACACGGAACATTTATTAAGGCACACTATATACTATCACCATATAAAATGTCTCAATAGCTTAAAATATAACACAGAGTATGTCTTCTGACCACAGTGAAATTAAATTAGAAGTTAATAACAGACAGATCTATGAAAAATCTGTAAGCTTCTGGCTGACATCAACACTTCTCAATAATCGATAGGCTGGAAAACCAAAAGGGACACAAGGAAATATTTTTAACTGGTAGAAATGAAAACACAGCACAACAAAATTTGTAGGATGCCTTTAAATCAATACTTTAGGAGGGAAATTGAGAGTACTAAGGTGTTTATGCTGAAAAAGATAAGATATTTGAATCAATACGAGGGGCTTGTGACTAAGTACACTAGGGTTGCTACTTTCTGAATGTAAAGTCAATACATGCGACCAAGGGGTAAAAGGTGAAAAAAAAATTTTCTTACTGAAGTAAGAAGAATGCTGTTCTTGTTCTCCAAGCAGCACCTCTCCCTGAACAAGAAAGCAAAGAGATCTTATTGTAGAATCTCATTCATGCAGGAAAGGCTTGTCAACGTATGCAGAGTTTGGCACATTCCTGAGCAATCATAGTTCAGGGTCATCCTTCATACATCATACATTTTAAAAAAAACTGGCAAATGGGCACACCCATGGGTGGAGGACTTGGAATGATAAATCAGATTATATTAAGCATTTTTTTTATTGAGAAAAGGAGAAAAAAAAAACAAGTTCTAACCTCCTCCCAGCCTCACATTTCCCTCCCCCTCCTCCCACCCTTCTTCCCCTCCTCCCCCCCTTCTCCCCCTCCCCCCACTCCTTTCCCCCTCCCTCTCCAGTTCAAAGAGCAGTCAGGGTTCCCTGCCCTGTGGTAAGTCCTAGGTCCTTCCCCCTCTGTCCATATCTAGGAAGGTGAACATCCAAACTGGCTAGGCTCCCACAAAGCCAGCACATTAAGTAGGATCAAAACCCCGTGCCATTGTCCTTGGCATCTCATCAGCCCTCATTGTTCGCCATGTTCAGAGAGTCCAGTTTTATCCCATGCTTTTTCAGTCACAGTCCAGCGGGCCTTGGTGAGCTCCCAGTAGATCAGCTCCACTGTCTCAGTGGGTGGGTGCACGCCTCGTGGTCCGACTTCTTTGCTCATGTTCTCCCTCCTTCTGCTCCTCATTGGGACCTTGGCAACCTACTGACTGGGAGAAGATCTTCACCAACCCCGCAACAGACAAAGGTCTGATCTCCAAAATATATAGAGAACTCAAGAAACTAGACTTTAAAATGCTAATTAACCCAATTAAAAAATGGGGCACTGAACTGAACAGAGAATTCTCAACAGAAGTTCAAATGGCCAAAAGACACTTAAGGTCGTGCTCAACTTCCTTAGCAATCAGGGAAATGCAAATCAAAACAACTTTGAGATATCATCTTACACCTGTCAGAATGGCTAAAGTCAAAAACACCAAGGATAACCTTTGCTGGAGAGGCTGTGGAGGAAGGGGTACCCTCATCCATTGCTGGTGGGAATGCAATCTTGTGCAACCACTGTGGAAGTCAGTGTTTCGGTTTCTCGGGAAATTCGGGATCAACCTACCACTGGACCCAGCAATACCACTCTTGGGAATATATCCAAGAGATGCTCTATCATATGACAAAAGCATTTGTTCAACTATGTTCATAGCAGTATTATTTGTAATAGCCAGAACCTGGAAACAACCTAGATGCCCTTCAATGGAAGAATGGATGAAGAAAGTATGGAATATATACACACTAGAGTACTACGCTGCGGTAAAAAACAATGACTTCTCGAATTTTGCATGCAAATGGATGGAAATAGAAAACACTATCCTGAGTGCGGTATCCCAGACCCAGAAAGATGAACATGGGATGTACTCACTCATAATTGGTTTCTAACCATAAATAAGGGTCACAGAGTCTACAATATATTAAGCATTTTAATTCTGTGTCACTCACGAGAGCGCTTCTGGTAGTGAGGAGCCACTTGTTTTTGTTATAGACTGGTTCACAGTGCTTTCCTCTAGAAGTCCTTCTCTGGAACAGACCAGCTTTGCCACTGGATGGAGAGGTGCCTGCAGTCCCAGCATTTGGGACACTGTGACAGGAAGATTACAAGTTCAGGCTAGCCCAGGCTTATAGTGAGACCTTGTTTCAAAGGAATTAAATTAATTCAAACCAAACAACCAAAACCAGCCTTGAAATGGGAGCTATTTAAAATGCCAGTAGCGTTTTCTTTGTAAGTATAGGATCTTTCCTCTCAAAGTATCTACCTAGAAGCTGACCCAAGGGAAAGGGCCAAAACTTCTTTTCTTGGATACAGAACTGGTCATGTTTGATGTAACTGTTTTTGGTTAGCATATGTACTGATTAGTTTTTAACTGTCAACTTGACCGATCTAGGATCATTTGGGAGAAGAATATTCATTGAGGAATTCTCTAAATCAGGATGTGGGCATGTCTGTAGGGGTTGCCTTGATTGTTAATTGAGGTGGGAGGACCCACCCTGGATGCAGACAGCCCCATTTCATTGGCTGGATCCTGGACTGTGTAAGTGTGAGAAAGCTAGCTGAGCAGAAGCAAGGTGGCAGCACGGGTACATTTCTCTCTGCCTTTGACAATAAATGTGATATGACCAACTGTCTCAAACACCACCTCTACCCTGTAGACTGTAAAGTGGAATTGTATGCAGAATAAGCCTTTCCTCCCTAAGTTGCTTTTGGTCAGGGTGTTTTATTACAACAGAAATGAAACTAGAACAGCTTACAAAATAGTAGGCTTCATTACGGCTTTGTACACATACATATACTACTGTACCTTACCCATATTTACCTTCCCATCCTCTCCTATCCATCGTCCCTCACTCGTTTCCTTTCTTCCCCCATGAGTCACATTCTGCTTTCATGGCATAAACATACACTTTCCTCCTCTTCTGTCTCTCTGAAATCTTGATCTAACAGGAGAGAAAATATGTGATATTTTACCTGTTTGTCCTGTATTACCTTCTCGTGCCCTCTCTCCTCCATTTAGACTTCTTCCTGCCTCCTAGTTCTCCTTCTACTACTTTCTTGTTATTCATATATATATATATATATATATATATATATATATATGTATGTATATGAATGACACATTTCACATATAAGAAAATATGCAATATTTATCTTTCTGAGCCTGGCTTATGTCACTTAACATGATAGTTTCTTCCATTTTCTGAAAGAAACATAATTGTGTTCTTTTATTTGTAAAAGTTGAATGAAACTCCAGTATTATAAGAGCTCCTTCAGTTCCTTTGGCCAATAGCCTTTAAGATACCAGCCCACTTGAGCATGGTCTCATACTGTAAATGCAGCTATAAAGCATGCACTGCTCTCTTGCTTCCGGTTCTTGCTTTTGGCTGCTAGACTCAGCCTTTCCTCTTCCCAGAATTTTTCTGTTCTCATTGCCCTGCTTGTATTTCCTGCCTGGTTGTCCTGCCTCTATTTCCTGCCTGGTTGCCCTGCCTATACTTCCTGCCTGGCCTATCAGTGTTTTATTAAAATACAAGTGACAAATCTTTACAAAATATAAGACCATTGTCCCACTGCACCACCATCCCCATTTTTTTCAAAACAAGAACTCTGAATCTAATCATCTTTGTTTAGCTTTTTTCCTGACCATTATCCATAACAACTTACAACCAACATTCTAAACAAAGACAAACATCTACAATCCATTTTTGGGGAATGTGGGCATAGTTTTCCAAGCTATTTCCTGCTGATTGGAGGTGCTGATAATCTATGGACACCTAAGGAAAATTTTGAATTATGGTTAAGTCCTGAGTGAATATTATGTGAGGCTTGATCATCTCAGTCAGCAGTCTTGAGGCTATTCTGGATGTAGAACTCAGACATCTGAGCCTTCTGCTTCTATCAGAGATTTCTTGGGGTGGGGGGGTCTTCCTTGATCAAATCCAGTTTTTCTTAACCAAGAATGAATCCACAGCCTCTCAGTTCCTGTGAAAACAAAAGCAAAACCTCTTCTCCAAAGTAACATCATACCTTTTGACTTAAATTTTGAAGTCAAGGCAATTTCAAAATATATATGTTGGATTAATCCAGCAGCATTTGTAATCAAATGTCTTTTAGCAGCTTTTGCTCCTTCCTCAGCCATCAAACAATTTAAAGACAACGCAATAACATATAGTATCCAGACTCTCTGTATATTTTCCATTTTTTGTGGCTTTATTTTAAACTCTATTTTTTATTTTTATTCTTAATTGTTGGCTTTTTGAGACAATGTTTCTCTGTGTATCTTTGGCTATAGTGGCACTCACTCTGTAGACCAGGCTGTCTTTGAACTCACAGAGATCTCTGCCTTCCAAGTGCTGGGATTAAAGGTATGTGCCACCACACCTTGAACTCACAGAGATCCACCCACCTCTGTCTCCAAAGTGTTGACGTTAAAGGCGTGTGCCACCACACCCAACTACTTTCTTTTTTATTTTAAATACTTTTATCCTTTTTCTTTTCTCTCTCAAGCCTACATATATTTTTAAACACACTCTAAACTGTTTAGAGATTTTTATTTCATCTGAGTCTATCTCTACTGTATATCTCTCTTTTTCTGATCACATGAGTCTTTAATTTGCTAAGCAATATGGCTAGGATTAAAGCTGTGGCTTCGATGGCTGGATTGACCCCTATTTCTTAGCTTTCTGAGAGTCTAGCCTCCTGGTCAGTTCCAAGGTCCCTGCCACCACCAAGAAGCATGCTATCAGTTATCCATAAACACCAGTTGAGTGTTTGGTGAAAGGGCCTCTTAAAAGAGCTGCAAAAATCTTGCAGCTAAACCTGAATCAGGAAGCCTTTCTTAAATGAGACACCCTTGCCTCTAGCAAACAGGGTCTACTTGAGAAAATGCTGCTAAAAGGAAGCCATGCTTAACTCTGTTCTTTTATGTTTAAAATTACTTCTCAAGCTCTCTCAGATTTTAAGTGGAGTCAGCTGTTCATATTGGCAGCAAATGTAGCTCATACTTTATCCTGTTGTTGGAGCCTGCTTGTTCTTTCCCAGCTGCCCAGATCTGAAATAATCACACAGAAACCATATTAATTAAAACACTGCTTAGCCAATCACTTAGGCGTATTGCTAGCTAGCTCTTATATCTTAAATTAACCCATCTCTATTAATCTGTGCATCACCATGAGGTTGTAGCCTACTGGCAAGTTTCTGTGGGTGTCTTTCTCCTTCAGCAGCTAGATGGCATCTTCCCGACTTGGACTTCTTTCCTCCTCTATCTGCTTGGAATTCTCACTTTGCTCTATTCTGCTAAGCTACTGGCCGAAACAGCTTTGCTCATTAACCAGTGGCGATAAAACATAATCAAAGTATACAGAGAGGAATCCTACATCATTATTCTCTCACTTGCTGGGAGTATCTAAGCAGATACTATTTCTTAGCTATTATGAACAGTGAAATAAATAAATGTGGCACTACAAGTATTTCTGTAGTATGTTGATGTAGAGTCCTTTGGTTATATACTTGGGACTATAATGGCTGGGTCATATGGTGATTTTAATACTTCATTTTATTTTGAGTGTGTGTGTTGTGTGGCTGGATGGATTATGATGTGCACTTTTAATGATAGCTCTGGTAAGACAGAGACAAGAGGTTTCCTGGGGTTTTCTGGCCAGTCAGTCTAGCCAAACTGGCAAGCTCCAGGTTTATTGAAAGTCCCTGTTCCAAACAATAAGGTGATGAATGATTGAAGAAGACATCTGGATGTTGACCTCTTGCCTACTGACATTCATAGTCGTTTACATGTACACACGAATGTGTCCATGCACACTTATGTGCACACACACAAACATGTACACACCTATAACACTTGTGTATACACACAAGCATGTGTAAGCATATACATACTAATATGCACATGCATATACTCATATCCACCCATATGAACATAAACACATAGACATACACACTCATGCACACATTCATACAACATGTACCTGAATATATGTACACAAACCATAATCATTAGCACATATACATGAACATATAAGCATATATACATATACATGCATGCATGTGCACACATATGAACACGTGCATACACATGTGCTTATACACATCATAAGTTCACATACACACAAACATGTGAGCACACATACAATACTCATGCTCACACACACATGCACATATATACACACATATACACACACACAACACAACAATTTATTTCTAAGTGTCTTACTAAGTGTCATACATATAATTTTAGTGGCTTTTAAAGTTAACATGATTCAAAAGAAATACAGAATGAGATTTTACTTCTGTCTATATTTTTATTTTGAAAATAAGATTATAAAGTCATTTATGATGGTGATTATATAGAATTACAAGTAAGAAATTAGTTGGACAGTGGTGGCACATGCCTTTAATTCCAGCATTTGGGAGGCAGAAAAAGGTGGATCTCTGTGAGTTCTAGGCCTATCTTGAAAAAGCAAAAACCAACCAACCAAACAAACAAACAATAAAACAAAACAAGCAAACCAAAACAAGTAAGAAAGGAGTTCTGATTGGATAAAAAAAAAAAAAACAGGCTGATGAACATTAATAACAGAGCATAAGTGACAAGGAAATGGAGAAGAGGAATACTGGGCAGGGGGAGTTTCCAAAAGAGAGAGAGGTCAAATAGTGGGGAGGCCAGGAGAATGAGAATGGAATATTAACCAAATGAAGGGCGTATTAAAAACCCATACAGAAACTGATTCCTTGGTAATTCCACTAAAACACGTGAGAGATAGAAGGAAGACAGTCTGCATCATCGCAGGTCTTCATGCTGTGTGACAAGCACTTTACACACTGAGCCATTTCTCCAGCCTACAGCTCTACATTCTTAAATTAATTCTGTGAGTTCAAAGCAAAGTGGCCCATAATTTTACAAAGAATCTCTAGCTGGGAAAATGTTTGCTTTTGGAATCAGGTGCTCTCTCCTGTAGCAGATAAATTATCAAGTTGGATTCCTACCATTCTGAACAGATCTAACAAACAGTACTGGTATGGTGCAGCCATGGAGAGGGGAAGCTTAGAAATGGTGTCTCACACCCTTCCACACTGCATGTTGACTCCCTAGTACACGAGCCTGTAGTCAGGATGGCTGCCTAGGTCCTCTTGCATTTCATGCTAAGTCAATGCTCAACAGAAAGGCAGCTGACTCCTCCTTCTCTTCTTCCTCCTTCCCCTCATTGCCATCTTCTGTCCCCCCTTTTCAGAAAGTCTTCTTGACACAACATCGACAACAACTCTGAAATAAAAGAAAAATAGTGCCAACAAACTAAAATATCCTTTTGATGATATTCAGCTCTGGTTTTGATGTTCAGCCCTGGCTTTATCTGAAGAGAGATTTAAGACATAATGGGTCCAATCCCAGAGCAATTAAACAGATCCTCAGACATGCTCCCTGGGGCATCAGGTTGTTCCTGTTTGTTTTGTCTTTGCTTTGCCCTCTTGGGAATATTCTACCATGAAGCCCCTTGAGGTCAATGCTGGGTACAGATCCCTGAGGTCCTTGAATGGGAAGCCAGCACTTGGTATGACTGGAAAAACCTAGCTGAGTGCCTTTGTTTAATCTTCTGCAATTGCATTTTCCTGACAGACCAAATTCTCATTGGTTCTGCACAGGTCACGGCAGTTACGGGAGGATTTATCCTATAATTAAGAATAAAATGAGACTTAATTTCTTTAGGAAATTATATTGTACTGTATGGTAAATTACACTTTTCACTGGGAAATTATGAAATAAGAATCTGGCATTGCCTAGAGTCATATGATGTTTAATTCTTTAAATTATATAATTAAAAGAAAATTAGCCAAATAGGTAATAATTTGGCTAATTGCAATGATCAAATGATTGCTTCCATGATGAAAATTACTTTTCACCATAGTCAATGATATAAAATATTTTCTAAACAACTAGGGATGTTTTGAACATTGCATCATTTTGTAAGTGGCCTATACTTGATTGATGGACTCATTGTGACCAATTTGTTATTGTGGCTGTCAATAAGGGTTGCTGGGTCAGCTAGGCTGGCAGGTGTAACTAAGTGTTCCTAAGTGTTCCTTAGCTCCAGTAGGGCCACAGAGGAAGAATGAATACCTTGGGTGGGGTTCATGGTTGGTAGGCTAGGAAATGGCAGAGGTGGGGGAGGGGAGAGGATGGGGGAAGTATTAGTGGATTTCTTCATCCCAGTTTTTACCAAACCATTTTAGAGACTGCTGCTAAGCATGGCATATAATTGTTCTTGAGGAAATGATAGCAATTTTTTAAAGCATTTTTTTTTTAAACACAAGGTCTCACTTTGTAAATCGTGCTGGCCTGGAGCTCCCTGTGAGCTTCTTGCCTCAGTCTCCCATATACTAGGATTTCAGGTGTAGTACTGCCATGCCTGGAGAAAGCCATTTGTAAATTCCTTACACTATTTATGTGTGGTCCTTTGTCTAACCAAAGAGGAGACCACTGTGATCAAGGGACCGTACAGACTTGGCTAGGTTCCTGGATTTTGAATGGCTGCTCTGCTTTTGATATAGAAATGGTTATATCATTCCTGGAAGACAGAGTTCCACACCACAGGCACCTCAGAGCCATTCAACAGCGTGGCGATCAGTAACAGGTCATTTCCACAGCAGACCCTCATGAATATATCTTAAACAGGTATATTTCTCATGGCAGAAACATGAAAACCCCTCTTTACTTGTTACATGAAAATAATGAATTATGATAACATCTTACCTAGTACTCAAATTATAGCACCAATATGCAAATATCTGCCCACAGGATACATCTGGCTCAGAGGTATTTGATGGGATCCTGTGACTCCTGTCATTCACACTATAAGCCTTCGTTCCTTCCTCACATGTTCTTGAGCTTAGTCATCATCTACTGTAGGCTGAGGTTTCTGTTCTGCCCAGTTCCCGCAGTCGTTAAGTCCCAAAGAATCACACAGAAGTCTACATTAGTTATAAACTGATTGGCCTGGTAGCTCAGACTTATTAACTCTTATAACTTATATTAGCCCATTATTCTTACCTATGTTAGCCACATCGCTCGGTACCTTATTTGGTGAGGCAGTCATGTCTTGCTTCTTCTGTGGCTGGGTCATACCAAAGCCCAGGATTTTTTTTCCCAGAATTCTCCTGTTCTCATTGACCCGCCTCTACTTCCTGCCTGGTTGTCCTGTCTATACTTTCTGCCTGGCTACAGGCCAATCATCATTTTATTAAAATACAATTGACTGGGTACAAACCATTGTCCCACAGCAATCTACCCTGGTAGTCTCTCATCACAGCACTGTTTCCAGAGGTGGGGTTCTCAGCCCTTCCACTGTTTCTAGCTTCTTGGCCTCTTATTCAAAGAATTATAATAAACATGCACATAGTCGACAAAGCAGCAAGGAAACTGCATAAGTGCTGAGTAGCGATCAGACTGCACTGCCCAGAATGATGGCAAGTCACATGAAGAAGAGAGGACTCAAAGGCCCTGTCTTGGCCACTGTTCTATTGCACTGGGACCAAGGAAACTCCTATAAAATAAAGCACTTCATTGGGAGCTTGCTTACAGTTTCACAGGCTTAGTCCATTATCATCAGGATGGGGATCATGGAGACATATATGGCACTGGAGCAGTAGATGACAGCTGCATTCTGATCTAGAACAAGAGAGAAAGAGGGGTGGGGTGGAAGAGAGGGAGAGGGAGGGAGAGAGAGGGGGTGGGAGGGAGGGAGAGAAAGAGAGAGAGCGAGCGAGAGAGAGAGCAGTGCTGATGTCTGGCACAGGCTTTTGAAATCTCAAAGACCAACCACATCCAGTGACACACCTACTCCAACAAGGCCATACTATCTCATCCTTACAATCATTGGAAACCTCAAATGTTGTATGAGCTGCGGGCCGCTTCCCACTTCTCAGCTCCCGGCCACCGACTAGCTTTACCCGAAATAATTACACGGAAACTGTATTCTTTTAAATGCTGCCTGGCCCGTTGGTTATAACCTCTTATTGGCTAGCTCTAACATATCGATTAACCCATTTTTAATAATCTGTGTAGCCCCACGAGCTGCTGGCTTACCAGGGAGATTCTTAACCTGCGTCTGTGTTGGGTGGGAGACTCATGGCGACTCACTGAATCTGCTTCTTTCTCCCAGCATTCTGTTTGGTCTACTCTGCCTATCTAAAGTCTGTCCTATTAAAGGGCCAAGGCAGTTTCTTTATTAACCAATGAAAGTAACACAAAGACAATTGACCCACCTCCATCACTCAAACAGTTCCATTCCCTGGTGATCATGTATTCAAATAAGTAAGCCTATGGGGTACATTCTCATTCAATCCCAAACTGTCCTCAATTATTTTTAGGGAAGTTTGTTAAGTGAATTAGTGAAAGTGATTCTCTAATTTGATTGACAGGCTTGGATTACATAAGCCTTTTCTCACTGCACATGTCCTTTCCCATAATACATTTGATTGAAATCTTGTGCATCGGCATCGGATGGTAAATAGTAGCTTTTCTCTAAAAGTTCCCTCAGTGGACACAATTTGTCTTATTGCACAAGTACCAGAAATTTCTTCAGGCCAGATGTGTCCCCCTACCCTTGCATGGACAAAACTGGGCATGTTTGAACGAAATCTGTCTTTTTTTGATGGATGTTAAGGGAAGAAGAAATGTATTTCATTCTTTAAAGTAGTTATATGTGCAGTTTGATGCTTGAAGGTCCCAGGTTGCCAACGTGTAGCTAGATCCAGAAGATGGTTCAATACATAGCTAAACTCAGAGGAATCCAAAGGTTTTGAGCCATCTTGCTGGCCCCCAGTTGTTTGCTTTTAAAATAGTAAGAGGCACATGAAAGAAAACCATGCTTGCAAAAATGATTCACTAATGGACACTTTTAGGGTTTTTTTAGCCTTACAATCTAACCATACAACCTGGGTTATTAGGGCAGTTTAGTAGAGATGTATCACTCGGAGTTAACGAAGGGATAAAAACTATTATGGAAACATAAAATCTTGTGGTTAAATGAAATTGCAATGTATTTTCCACCTAAGGAGTTGCAGAGAATTAATATGAAAAGAAAAGCCTGAAAAAATAACACAAAATAGATGGGAAATATGTAATTAATTATCTGGAGTCCAACAAATATGTCTCTTTTAAAGCGTTTGAAATCTGTTGTATGTCAGAATTATTTACATTTCATTAGGAATGTTCTGGCTGTCAGTAGAGCATCATGTGACAAGATACCTCTTGGCAATATTAGGCTGTGAAAGATTCCAAAGAGCTCATCTGCACTAGTGCTCAGTGTAAACCCAATAACTGTCTCAATTGCTTGACATGGTGTTTCCATCACCTTTGAGAATTCTCTTTCCTTCCCCACCCCCTGTCCCCCACCAAAGGCAACTACAAACAACAAACAAACAAAAGTGTGTAAAGATCTACTACAGTTTTCAACTGTCTTATACTATTTCACATCATGTGAATACCAGGAAGAGGTTACCAGTGATTAATTGTAAGTTTTCCAACACTTACAAATATATATATGTGTGTGTGTGTGTGTGTGTGTGTGTGTGTGTATCTATTAAAAGAACTGATTGACCTTTAGAAAGATTTGAAATTTTTGAAAAGACAGAGTATGGTTCCGTTGGTAAAAGCACTTGCCATGCGAAGCAGAGATCCTGACCTGAGTTGGATACCTAGAACCCATACGAAGCTCTTAGCTGTTGTAACTGGAGTCCGTACTCCCAGCATCCCAGTTGTGAGATGGGAAGAATAGGCAGAATGGGCAGGATCTCTAGTATGTCGCACAGCAACAGAAACTGTGAGAGACTCTGCCTGAAAGACAGGTAGAAGGAGAAAACCAATTTCCCCACACTGGCCTTGGATCTACAAGTGTGCTGGCTAGTGTGGATGAGCTCTGAGAACTGGTGGTGATGGTGGTAAACATGACAGATTTAGCAATTACTAATGTCAGCCACTTGGAACTCAGTTCTCCAGGAGATGGGGATCCTCCCTCTGTCTGGGAAAGAGTTCAGGTTCATCTCTGAGATGTGTTCTGCATCTGCTGGAGACTTAGATCACAGAGTGGTTTTAGGATTTAAGATCATTTAGTGTTCATATTCACCACATCTTACTTTAAATTTCTCTTACTATGAAGAAGGGATGTGTGTGTGTATGTGTGTGTGTGTGTGTGTGTGTGTGTGTATTGTGGGAAAATGGTCTTGTACCCTGTAAAGATTTGTCTCTTGTACTTGTTTAATAAAATGTTGTTTGGCTAGTAGCCAGGCAGGAAGTATAGGCAGGGCAACCAGAATAGGAGAATTCTGGGAAAAGGAAAGGCTGAGTCTGCAGTTATAACTCAGATGCAGAGGAAGCAAGATGAGAATGTCTCGCTGATAAAAGGTACCAAGCCATGTGGCTAACACAGACAAGAAAGAATTATGGATTAATGTAGGATGCAAGAGTTAGTAAGAAGCCTGAGTTACTAGGCCAACCAGTTTATAATTAATGTAGACCTCTGTGTGTTTCTTTGGGACTGAATGATTACAGGACCAGGAGGGACAGAAACCTCTGCCAACACTTGGCATTACTAAGATATGTTAACTGAAGTAACTGAACAGACCTGATTCAGCTCCTCTTCCAGCCAGTGTTGATCTGTCTTTCTTTTTACCACCCTACTACCAAGATGTACACTTTGTGGACAAATGAACAGTTTGATGACATTATGTTCCATGTTCCGGTTTATATTTAGACTTCCAGACTTAAGTGTATTCCTGGGATATTGGTAATGTGTTAAGAGGAAAGCAAGAGAATGATGTAGGGAGAGAGCATTTAATTGAATGAGAAGCTTTGCAGCACATGCCCATGCAAAAACAAACTTCTAGGTTTGGGTGCTTCCTGAACAAATTGGGGCCAAACATAAATGTATTTATCAGAACCTATCATGGCTCTTTTCTTTTCTTTTGTCTTCTGTACTAAGATTAGTAGGAGGAAAGAAGAACAGCCATAAAAGAATGATTTAAAAACACAGGATGTATGTTACACACATATATCTGCAGTGCATAATGCTACAGATGCATAGGAAACAGTCGATAGGTTGACAGATTTAACACCTGCCTATTTTAACATCTATGGCAATAGTAATTTTTGTGTGTGGAGCTAAGAATTTAACCCAGGGTTTTATAAATGCTAGGCAAGCACTCTACCACTGAGCTATTTCCTCAGCCCTAATTATAAAGTCTTAATATATTTTTTTCAAGTTTGTTGAGGCATAGAATTATAATGATAGATGTCTTCTGATAGCAAAGCACACTTGCAATAAAGAGTAAATTTTCATTCATACTGTATCCCTTAGAAATGCTACTCACTGGAGCATGGTGGATGCTGCGGTACCATTCTAAGATTTCTCTGTCAGTAGAAGACTTATTTCCCCAGCTGCCTATGTACTGGAGGCTCATATGGTGCACAGCTATTCTCCTGGGTGGACTCACCGTCCATGAGCAAGCAATTCCAAGCTTTGATACAATAGGATGCTGACAAGCTAGTGTTGCGATTTTACTGCTCACAGTCAGCTTCTTTCCCTGCATCAAGCCTTGGCCACTTTATACCAGGTGTTTCCAAAACCTACTCTCAGTAATCCTAGGGCTTGAGTCTGATATGAGACAAAGATAGCAACACTTTATTTTTAACATTTTAGTTTAAAAAAACTTATATCTGCATTCTTTAGTGGGAATGTTCTTGCATATTCTTTCAAGTCCACATCACACCCTGGAATCAAAATTAATCTGCTTCCTACAGTGAGTTGAGGCGACACTTTCCCTCCTAGCCTGGAAATATTTAAATCACATTGGAATCATCTGTTCTTTAAAGATTAAATCCATCTGGTCTTTGTTCCTTTTTCCACGAATCATTCTTAATCATCATGCAGATGTCTTTGGTGACTGGCAATTTAAGTAATTTATATTTTGTTTTGGAAATTTTTCATTTCCTCCATATTTTCAAGTTTGCAGTCGTTGAGCCTGAAGCCTTCATACCTTGAGTTTTTGGAACTCCTTGGTATCTGGGGGCTTGTTCATTTTGAATCCTGTGTATTTTTTGATAGTTGCTTCACTTGTGTATAGTCTCTCTTTAATTAGGTTCACAGGGAGTTTATCGGCTTTATTGGTCTCAAAAAAGAAAAATGGCCTTTGGATTTATTTGTTCTTTCTTCTTTGTTTTGGCTTTTTATTTTTAATGTACGAATTTCCATCTTTTATTGCAATTAATTCTTTCTAGTTTATTTAAAGTGATGAGTTTACTTTGAGTGTAGCTAATGTTGCTATACCCTGTGTTCTCCAAGATGTAATGTTACCCTCTTTGTTCTCTTTGATTTATATAATAAATCTCCAAATGATAAACCTATAAGTTATACTTCTTTTTTCCCCCTAAGTATGATTAAAGTAGACAGCCTGAAAAAGAACTATATCGTCTTCCTTCCAGTTTCAGTGCATTCAGCTTTTCTTTTCGGCCAAATACCTGATTGATTTTGCATATGTGTTATGAATTCACATGTAATTTACTAGAAGGGACTTAAGGGTCTGCATGTAACTAATGAAAGAAATTAGTACTGATTTGTCTGCTGCATAGAGTCAACACTAGAAGAATTCTATAAGCTTCTTTCTGATCATGTTTATTTTAATTCAAGTTCCCCACCCCATGTAAGCGTGTGTGTATGTGTGTGTGTATGTGTGTGTGTGTGTGTCTGTGTGTGTGTGTGTGTGTGTGTGTGTGTGAGAGAGAGAGAGAGAGAGAGAGAGAGAGAGAGAGAGAGAGACTCTCAAACATTGGGATTACAACTGCCTGTCACCAAGTCTGCAGGTTTTCCTTTCATTTCTATTAAGTTTTGCTTTATAGTTATTACTGCCATGCTGGACTGACTTTCGCCAGAGTTTTGGGGCTGATGCAGTCAAAGTTCACACCACCTGCTCTTAGCATTCTTGGTCTTAGAAACTCCTTGTCACATACTGTTGGAAATCCCTCGTTCTCTGTACTTGGAAGGAGAAAGCTTCTCTTAGGCTATTGCCTGCCCTTGCTTTACCCACAGTTGGGGAGGAATCACTGACAGCAGCCAGACTGACAAATGGAAACAAACCTCAGCCTACCTAGGTAAATTTTGAAAACCCTGAAATAATAATAACAAAAAATCTAGCCCAGAAGGGGTGGTGCCTGCCTTTAAACCCAACACTCAGGAGGCAAAGGCAGGTGGATTTCTGTGAGTTTGAGGCCAGCCTGGACTATAGTGTAAGCTCCAGGACAGGCTCCAAAGCTACCCAGAAAAACCCTGTCTTGAAAAACCAAAACCAAACTAACCAAACCAACCAACCAACCAAACAAACAAACAAACAAAAACTAAGCAAATCTCCAGGAAGAAGAAAAGTAATTAATTTGTTTGTAAGATTGATCTTGGCAGAAGCTGCTCATTTATTCCTGGCCACTTAGACCCGAAATAATTACTCAGAAACTATATTATTTACAATACTGTTTAGCCAATAGCTTAAGCATATTGCTAGCTAGCTCTTACATCTACAGTTAACCTATTTCCATTATTTTTTATTTTACTACAAAGGTCATGGCCTACCAGCAAGGTTCCAACTGGCAGCTCACATCTTTCCACTTCGGCGGCTCTATGGCGTCTCTTACTCCGCCTTTTTTCTCCCAGCATTCAGTTTACTCTCCCCTTCCCCTGCCCAGCTCTATTCTTCCCTATCACAGGCCAAACAGCTTCTTTATTCATTAACCAATAAAAGCAACATATATACAGAAGGACTTCCCACATCAGATTGATAGTGCAGGATAAAAAGATAAACCAATGGAATTGATTGATGTGTGGATAGAATGGATATATTGGAAAAATGGAGTGGAATGTCTCCATTAACAAATCACACAGATACTAAATTCATTAAACTGAAAAAAAAAAGAAATAAGAAAGGATAGATGGGCAATAAGGGAGGGTAAAGTAGGATAGATAGGCAATAAGGGAGGGTAAAGTGTATCAGTTGACTTCTAAAATATGACAAGTAAAAGAAGAAAATGGAGGAGGAGGAATGGGGAGAAGAAAATATTAAGCCAAGTGCGTGTAACACACCTATACTCTTAATACTTGGGAACAGCAGCAGGAAGATCAGAAGCTCAAGGTCATTCTCAATGACATATGGAGTTCAAACACAATAAAGCAAAACCAATGTACTGATTTCATCCTTTAACAGTCCCGGAGTGCCAAACTAACTAAAAGATGAAACCAAATCACAAGCAACTTAGAACAAACTGAAAAAAAAAAACATATTTCAAAACAAAAGGACAAGGCAGGCATGGAGGTGTGCCCTGTAATCTTAGGACTGAGGATACTAATAAGTTAGCCTGGGCTACACAAGCCAGGCATGGAAGTGTGCCCTGTAATCCTTGTGCTGAGGATACTACCAAGGTAGACTGGGCTACACAAAGCAGGCATGGAGGTGTGCTCTGTAATCCTTGTACTGAGGTTACTAACAAGGTAGCCTTGTCTACACAAGTCAGGCATGGAGCTGAGCACTGTAATCCTCGTACTGAGAATACTAACAAAGTAGCCTGAGCTATACAAGTCACCCTGGGCTGTATATCAAGACCCGGTCTTCAGCTAATCAAACCCAACTGATAATAACAATTATTAAAGGATAGCCAAAGTATCAAACAAGGGCACATGGAAAAGCAAGAGTGGCATTAGTATCAGAGACTGATTTCAAGTTAAAAGCATTTGAAGAACAAATAAGGACCTTAAACAATGGTTAAACACTCAATATGATTGTGGTTGTTGCACTTAGGAATGTCAAAAATTTCCTAGACCAAAGATAACCATGAGAAAAGTAAAATATCCTAACCACAGATGGGAAAGAAGGAAAAAAAAAACATGGTTGGCCATCCTAATAAAATCAGATTTTTGAGCCCATGGGTCAGCACTTGCTAGCTCAGTCTCTAGCCTGTAGCAATTCCCTTCTTTCTGTTTTCAGTTTAATACTTTATTTCTCTCTCAGGGATTCCTACTACATGTTATGTTTGCTAAGTTAATGCTCACACCCTATTACTCTTCTCTCATTATTTCACATGCCTGAACTTGCAACTTGCTCGCTCTTTCTTTCTTTCTTTCTTTCCTTCTTTCTTTCTTTTCTTTTCTTTTTTTTTTTTTTTATGGTGCAGAGATCAAACCCAGCACAGGATAGGCAAGTGCTATGGAACAATCTTTGTACATTGTAAATATGTATCACCCTCATTGTTAATAAAAAGTTGATTGGCTGGTAGCCAAGCAGGGCAGCCAAACTGTAAAAGATGGAGAAAAGAAGGGAGGATTTGGAGGAGTCACCAGGAGATGCACAGGCATCAAGACATGGAGGACAAGTAAAGTCACAAGCCATGTGGCAATACTTGGGGTAATAGAAATGGGTTAATTTAAGTAGTAAGAGCTGGTTAGTAATAAGCCTGAGCTATCAACTGAGCACTTGTAATTAATATAAACCTTTGTGGTTATTTTGGAGTTGGTGGATTGGACAGGAAAACTGCCTACAGGCAAGTGCTCTTCAATGACCTCTATCTCCAGCTGTTAACCTTCTACAGTCTTTTAGCATAGCCTACAGCTTTTTAAATTCATACCCTAAGTTGTTGCTTTCTGTGCAGCCCCAACTGACATGGAAATTGTGATCCTCCTGTTTAAACCTCCCAAATGCTGAGATTTCATGCCTGGCTTCTCTCCTTTCTCTTGGAGCAGTTTATTCACCAGGAATCATCCTGACTATGATTCCCCTTTCTGATTCCTAGGCCCAGAGCTGAAGTTCTTCATTATTAACTTGTGTGGAGCTGGTTGATGGTACACCCATCACATGTGGGAGTGTGCAGCCAATTTCAGATGCTGACAGTCTACCACCTGGATTGACAAAGCAGCAGCCAGAAAGGGAACACATGAAGTACCAAAAAAAGTCTCCAGACTTTCACACTTTTCCTATTTCCAACTTCAGGAATAGGTGGCTTGTTGGGTATGGCAGAAATACTTGTAAGCTTAGGACTTGAAAGACCTATGCAAAAAAAGCAAGAGGGTCAAAAGCTTGAGGCCAGCTTAGATTGCATGAAAGCAAGCCATCTCAAAATACAAAATAAGCAAATGAATAAGCAAACAAAATAAATTCAAGTAAATAAAAACAAGTAAGATAAAAAATTCTAAAATATATATTATATGTATGTATGAAGCATAATGAAATTCATTATTTTGTACAATCAATTAATGCTAAAAAATGGAAAAATAATTCTAAAATACAGTTTAAAAATTTATGTAATAGGAGTTAATGATATAATTGCCAATAAAATGGAAGCTTTAGGACTTGGTAAATTCATCCTGTGATTCCTTGTATTGGAGAGAGAAAATGCCTTGAGATAGGAACACTCACCTTTCCTCTGTCTGTGCTAGTCCCTGGGCCGAGCTCTTTCCAGTCTTCAGAGTTCTGACCTTTGTCCTTGAAGTGTAAACCAAAGCTTGGGCTCTTGATCAGACCCATGAAAGCCTTTATATCATTCTGCTTGCTGTGCTTCCAGAACCAAGGTCATCCTGACAACCAAACCCTGCACTGAGTTAAACTGCATAAAAGGCATTGATTTTACTAGAACAAAAGAAAGAGTATTGGTCATGTATAGTAGCACATATTTAGTCCTGGCATTTGGGAGGCAGAGGTGGGAGGATCTATGTGAGTTTGAGGCCAGCTTGGTCTACTTGTGTGAGCTCCAGGCAAGGTATGATTTCATAGTGAGATCATGTTTCAGAACAAAACAAAAAACAAGGAATACTTTTGTTATTTCCTACCTTCCATTTTTACCCTATGTTGTTGTTTTAATGTTGGTGTTTATTGGGCATCCCACTCCTGTGTGATCTCCCCTGAATTGATTCATAACTACTTCTTTATTCTTTTGAGCTATCAGTGACCTTAGAGAAAACCGGTCAGAAAATCCACTATTGTCAATTGTAATGGTTTATTGCTTTTTTGAGACAGGGTTTCTCTGTAGCTTTGGAGCCTATTCTGGAACTTGCTCTGTAGACAGGCTGGCCTCAAACTCACAGAGATCCACCTGCCTCTGCCTCCTGAGTGCGGGGATTAAAGACGTGCGCCACCACTGCCTGGCTCAATCACAGTGGTTTTAAGACTCAGCTGCTTTACCTGGGCATCCTCATTTTGAGCAATTGCCTTAGCACTTAATTGGCTTATATTAAATAACTTTAAATCACTAATCATCATGTTTAATCATTCAAAATAATAGTCTGCACACAGATCATCATATAAGTTTCTTAAAGAAAATAAATTAAGACATTACTTATACACATATATATATGTATATATATGTATGTGTATGTGCATATATATACCACACATAGATATTGCAACTGACAGACTTAACCCAAAATAACAGCACCCATAATATGCATTTAAAATTTAATTGTAGATAAATAGATAATTTTTAGCGTGAAAACTATATATGCTATAATAACTATATTTGTTTGCACGAGCTTTAAAATAAAAATCCTTTATATTACTTATCAACCTTGAAATTTTTAAATAACGATATCATGTAGATTTGTTGGAGGGGAGGGGGAAGAGAAGACTGGCAACTGGTCCAACTTCCTTTGAGACATTTTAAGGTACAGTCATGAATGCTGCTTTGCTTTACGGAGAAGACTCAAGATTCTGCCAGCTATAAACCACATGAAGTTATGAAATGTCCTCTCTGCTCACTGATATATCTCCACCATTTATTACAGTATTTGGCACAAGCTGTTTGCAGTGATAGTTTCTAAATCGAATGAACCATTTATTTTTCTGAATCCCAGACACTGGGTGACACCTCAGATGCAAGCAATAACGTATTTGTGACAAAACGTGAAGATCTAAATTTAGCGGAAACACCTATCCATCACTTTTACCTGGTGTTGTTTTTATGGGCATTTCATCACAAGGAGAATTTGCCTGCTAAGAGTTTTAAACTCCTGCCAGTGAGGCAGAGCCTGCTCATATATTTGTTTTCGGATGTTTACTATTACTTTTCCAAGGAGATCGTGTTTGAGCTAGGTTATCTTCTGGGGATGTTCCTTATTGTGTGCACGGTCATATGCAACATCTGAATCACAGGTTCTTACAATTAAAACCCAACTATTTACTGCTTAGATGCAAATTGTACGAACACTATTCGTGGAGGGATTGCTTATGGGAACTCTTCTGCATACTAGAAGTTTTATCTTTGGGACAAGTAGAAGAACCAATGACCTTACCTCTCCTATTGCTTAGACTAGCAGCTTTCAACCTGTGGGTTGCAATCCCTTTGACACAACTCAGTCTCCAAAAATGCTTACATTATGATTAATAATAGAAGCAAAATAACAGAAGCAAAGCAATTCTGAGGCCCCCCAAAAATGGTTTTGTAGTTGGGGCCACCACAACATGAGGAACTGTATTAAAAGGTCACAGCATCAAGAAGATTGAGAATCACTGGCTTAAACTCTTGAGTTCTGCCTTCCCTAAGTTATGTTTCAGTATCATGTCTATCATGAGGGATTAACAATGTGGTCCGTTCTGGACACTTAATACCTGATGACAATTTTCCTTCAAGTTTGCTCCTTTAAGCAGAGCAGGGTATTTTTTTCTCTAATAAAATAACAAAATGCAACAAAGATAGTTCCAGAATTCATAAGTATCACAAATGCAGGATATGCAAAAGTAAACAGAAGAAAAATATGAAACTCTAGTCATTGATAAATAGGAGAAAATCACCAGGGTCCAGGATACAAGTAATTAATCTCACACTGTGTGTCCACAGAAGAAACCATCCATTTTGGGGGTTTAGGAGTCCAGTCTCGTTGGCCTAAACTGGAGTGGGTCTGGAATGGAGTCAGGATCTCAGCACCGAAGGTTCTATTTCCTCAGCAACACCTGTGGCAGCTGGGGATGGTTGGAGTGAAAACTCAAAAGTGAAGAGTCTATAAACGTCTTCAGACTGGCACCCAGAGCGAGCTCTGGAAAGTGTGATCTTCAGCTCACAGATATCAACCCGCTTGAGTATGAACTGTTTTCCACCATGCCTGACTCCTACCCTCATTTTATAAAGAGCAGAAATCTTAAATTTTTCTGAAATACAACCTTACCAGTTTGTGTCACCTGTTGTGATCCCTTTATAATTCCATATTAGTTTCATAACTAGCCTGCTTATTTAGCAAAGAGCTGAAGATTTTGTCAAGGATTGTGTTGAATCTATACACCAGTTTGCAGAAGGAATATTTGTGATTGATAAAGGACTTCTGCAATATGTCTGTCTAGTTGTTCTGTTAACACCAAGACTTGCTGGGAGAACAATATAGAATACACACAGAACTTGGAAAGAAAATATGAATTCTCTCCTTGAAGAATTTTGAGCCAAGGGAAGAAATATTGAGCTGCATTTAACTACACAGTTGATGGCTCTCTGAGTACCTAAGTACTGTGTGGGAAGACACTGTCCTTGGTGACTCTGAATGAGTAGAGACCCTGTGGCCACTCTCTTTTGAAAGGCAAATCTTTAAAATTGGTTTTCAGTTTTATATCTTGGAAGTGTCTATGGTCCTTGAAAATTATTTCCTACAGTTTCCGTTGAAATTCCTGTACTGCATTATTCTCCCAGGGAAAACACTGATCTGTCATTGTCACTCTCACTCTAGAGTCCTTAAAATGCAAATTTCTAATGCACCTTCTTGGTGGTAGGATGACCATCTAGTGTTTTATTTGTTTCTATTCAGCGGTACGCTATTTTGACTGAAAAAGAGAAAAACCGCATATATTTACTTTTTTGTTAGAATCAGTACGTTTAACAGGCACTAGTCAGCAATGCCGTTGACTGAGTCTTGGGCTTTAAACAACTGGCATCTAGATAGACCCAATTGCAACAGACAACATCAACAATTAATATTCATTTTACAAACTGATCTGTAGAGAAGCTCAAAAAAAAGTTGGAGAACAATGACCAATTAACTTCAAATTCTTTTACTAAACTAGAATGCAGACAAGGCACCAGTCACACCACAATAGAAAAGTAGACTCATGCAATCCAAATAGAGAATCTAGAAGTTAGCGTGCTTATTTGTGAACACTGTATCTCCAGCAAAGTGTGAACTGTATCCATCCTACCTGATCAATTAGATTTTGGGGATTTTTGTAACTCACTTCTATATAATAGGCTCCTACACGTCATCCATTGAGAGCATTTCTTAAGAGATATCTTTTTTTTTTAAAAAAAAAATCATTCTCATCCTCAAGACTATGACACAAGAAAGGAAAGTCTTTGAATGACCCTAAACAAGGTGATTCACCAAATCACATTTCTATCTTCTCCCTCTTCTAATAATAGAAAATGGGGCTTTTTTAGAAGTCTCAGGACCTTGGTGGTCTAATGAAAATGAAGCCGTGTGAGATGACTTGAAATAAAATGGGCTGCACAGGGATCACTATTAGGAGGTGTGGCCTTGTTGGAGTAGCTGTGGTCTTGCTAGAGGAAGTGTATCACTGTGGGGGCAGGCTTTGAGGTCTCTTTTCTTAAGCTTCACTCAGTGTGACAGTCAACATCCTGATGCCTGCAAGTTGTAGCTCTCTCAGCTCCAGCACCACGTCTGACTGCACACTGCCATGCTCTCCTTCATGATCATAGTGGACTGAACCTCTGAAACTGTAAGTGAGCCACCCTCAATTAAATGTGTTCTTTAAAAGAGTTGCCATGGTTATGGCATCTCTTCACAGCAATAGTAAACCCTAACTAAGACAGCGTGGCAAACAGAAATTGTAGGATAAGGAAGTATGCATCCACACTGGTGAATTGGTGGTTCCTTCTTCACTAGGGTTATAGGGTGTGTCTGATGGTTCGTTACCTCATAGCTTTGGTTCATGCTCCTTCAGGGTTACACATTTAACTTTTCACGTGGCACCTTAGGTAATAGAGTCATTCCCCAGTTTCTTTTATGCCTCCATGTGGCTATTTCATTAAGCTTGTTAATGAGATGTAAGTGAAAATAGTGTGTGAAATTTCAGGACCATATCCTTGAAAGGGAAGCTTCCTTTCCCTACTGCCAACTTGTGCCCGGGTTGTAGACATTATAGCAGGTACCAAAAGATGGAAAGTTTACAACAGGGTGGTGGAATTGGATAAGGACCTGGAACCTGCCCACACAGAGCCACCAGAGCAGCCATGGAATACTTACTATCTGAAGAGAAAACAGGTGTGTGGTTGGTCATGTTAATTTGAATCTCTATTATATTTGCTGCTGAACAAGAAACAATACAGCCCATAGGGAAAATAATAACAAGGGTCTACTTAAATATTATCTATATTTTAAAGCTTGAAATATTGTGTCATAAGCCACTGTTCCCCTACAGAATCACAACATTATAAAAATGGATCGTTAATTTAGTGCATAGCTCTTAGAGTCTAATAATTAATAACATTCTTTTCCTTCGGTAGAGAGGACATATTGCTCCAAGGAAATAAGAAATTGATAGCATATGGATTTTTCAGTCACGAATACTCATCTTTGTCCAGTGGGCCTGTCGTGTAGTAACTGTCTAGCAACAGTTATCTTGTTCTACTTCCTCTAACTTGCCTTTCTTGCCTGTAAGGTCCTAATTTCTGGCCTTCTTGTGAGGTTTGAATGAGATGATATCTAAAATTCTGAGTCTAAAATGCAGCGTTAGTGATGATACTCTCCTCTCATCCAGAGAGCAGGGTTAGGCAGATGTGCTATGCACTCATGCAGCTGTGTTCAGCTGTCACTTAATGAGACACCCACAGACTGTCATCAGCTAACAATCCAAGGGAAGATTACGGTAGCAACAATAGTGGCGTAAGTGTACAGGTCTTTTTGCTCTAAGTTCTGTTTGCTATTCTCTGCACCAGAAGTCCTAAACCTTTGTTAGAAGGGGCAGGTGGGAAATCCAAGTGAGGGCCGTGTGGGAACACCACCCACATCACTACAATCATTAGGAGGAGGTGAGTGCTTGTTGAGGTGATCCCCCAACCATAAAATTATTTTTGTTTCTATGCCATAACTATAATGTTGCTACTGTTATGGATCTTAATATAAATATCCGTGTTTTCTGATGGACTCAGGTGACCCCACTGTGGTGGCAACCAACACGTTGAGATTCTCCATCCAGGGGTTAGAAATGATCTGTCCTATTAGTCATTCTTGCAAATTTTCCAGAGAGCTGCAACCCTGTGGAATCTCGTGATTTATTTATTTATTTTGAATGTCCCGGCTAGCTTAAGCTTTGAGATCTGTCTATGGCAGAACATGACCTTGAACTTCTAACCTGTACCCCTTGACTTCCCCAGTGCTGGAATCACATGCAAGGGCCACCATTACAGGATCTGTTGGCTGATTAAAACCAATTAAATTAGTGTACAAAGTAATGAATGGATTTCAATGATGGCATGTGTGTGTGTGTATGTGTGTGTGTGTGTGTGTGTGTGTGTTATATGCCATTCTTTGTTCTTATTCATCAGTAAAACCTTTTGTGCCCTGATAAACCTCTCCACCAATGCAATAATTCAAATCAGACCAAATCAAACCAAATAGAGAAAGGCCAGATTTAATGGACAGTAATGCTCCTGGGTGGCCTTCCAGCTCCCCAGGGATGGAGATGGGGAAGGAAGACTGGAAAACCATGTGTTTGCTTTCTGGGGGGGGCAGTTTAAATACCCTGTGGGATGGTCACCCCTCCATCTCTGGGGAAGGGTCACCATTTGGTGGACTTTTTGGAGGTGGAGTCTGGACTGAGGCAACTCTCAGGGGAGGGGACTTGGGATGGAATTTTCCACACAGACATTCCAGACTCTTTGGGTATATCAATGCTGGTGACTGGGGTGACTCTTCCACTCACACATACCAGACTCTTTGGGTATATGGAGGCCAGGGCTTGGGTAACACTTCAACACAAACATCCCAGACTCTTTTGTGATAGGAGGATGCTTATTTTTTCCCAATTGCTCAGCCCTGAAATAATCATACAGAAACCATATTATTTGCAATACTGTTTGACCAACTGCTTAAGTGTATTTCTGGCTAAATCATATATCTTAATTTAACCCATCTTTTTTAATCTCTGTATCACCACGAGGTTGTGGCTTACCCGGTAAAGTTAGGGCGACTGTCTCTGGTGGAGCTACATGACTTCTCACTTTGACTCTGCCTTCTTTTTCCCAGCATTCCTTAGTTTTCCCCACCTATCTAGGTTTTGCCTTCTGCAGACCTAAGACGGTTTCTTTATTAACCAATGGTATTCACAGTATACAGAAGGGAATCCTACATCACCTCCCCTTTTCTGTTTAAATAAAAAGGAAGGTTTTAACTTTAACATAGGAAAATTGCATATAACAAAACAGGTATCAAGCAAGAATTGCAGTTACATTATTTATATCTACTTTATCTTTTATCATAACTAAGGAAAACTATAACTATATATTCTTCAACTCCATCAAAGATTCCAGAAGGATATATAATATTACCTAAGTAAACAAGTGCATTGTAAGCAACTTCGAAAACTCAAGAATTGACAGAGACATCTTGCTGCCTGGACAGCAACCCAAAGTTCTTCTCTATTGTTGGGGTATTCATCTTTAGCCCACAGGCCCAGGCTCATAGTATTCAGGAGACTATTCCATGAATCAGGAAATTTGAAGATCTGTTTTGCCTTGTAATGGCAAAGTCCATCAGTTGCTTTCTTCTGTGTCCTGCAGAATGTCTTGCAGACTCTTTCACATAGCAGGAAACCTGAAGGACCATCTCACCTTTAGAAAAGTTCAGCAGTCATTTCTCCGTGGGTCCTGCATGTCCAATTCACACAGCATAA
Source organism: Microtus oregoni (assembly GCF_018167655.1). Taxonomy (NCBI): domain Eukaryota; kingdom Metazoa; phylum Chordata; class Mammalia; order Rodentia; family Cricetidae; genus Microtus; species Microtus oregoni. The sequence continues at coordinate 4,530,299 of NW_024543091.1, read as the reverse complement.
CATCAAGCAGTCCAGTCAAGAGCAGTTTCTTGCCCAAATGGCTAAGAAACTCCATACGGAGCCGCTTCAATGCCCATCTTCCTCTTGAAGTAGTTTGGTGCTGCCAAAAGCAGATGTGTCTCGTTGTCATGAAAAGTCTTAAATTTTTAAAACATTTTAAATGCATATTCTGTAGTCTTTGAAAGGTTTGAAGAATGCCCATCCATCTGAAATATATCTCTGTACATCTAGAAAATCTAACTAACATAACTACAAGCTTGACTATTATAGAAGATTGTCTATTAACCTATATTTCTTAATTATACATTACATTTTTAAATGAGCTGCATAAACACAATACCTTAATCAAGATCAGAAATACATATACACAGTATAACGAAATTGACTTAAATTTGTATCAATAAACCAAGATCTATACCAATTCAAAGTATTCACATCTATATCATATCCCCCTTTAAGTATAAACAAACATTTATAAACAATCATTTAGGTAATTTGGGTGTAGTTCTCTCCAAGCTGCTTCCTGTTTTTTGTTGGTCAAAGTAATTTTGGGGGGGTGTTTACAGCCACTTTTCAGGGGGTCTTGGTCCATAAAACCACATTAGTCAGGAAGGATTTCACAGGTTTTTATCCTCTGTGGAAACAAAAGAAGAACCTCTTTTCCAAAGCAACATATCCTTAGACTAAAATTTTGAAGACAAAATACTTTTAAAGTATATATGTTAGTTACTTAGCTCCTTCATAGTCAAAAAGATTTAAAGAAAACACAATAATATACATAAGTGTATATTATGTATATATAATATACAAATGGCTCCACATTAGGTGCCATTGTTGACAGAGGTTTCTGTCCTGCCAGGTCCTGTAGCTATTTAATCCCCCCAAAACATATAGAGGTCTACATTAATTATAAACTGGTTGGCCTATTAGCTCAGGCTTCTTATTAACTCTTATAACTTATATTAGCCAACCATTCTTGTCTGTGTTAGCCATGTGCGTTGGTACATTTTATCAGTGAGGCAGTCTCATCCTGCTTCCTCTATGTCTGGATGGTGACTGCAAACTGACTCTTTCCTCTTCCCAGAATTCTCCTGTTTTCATTGCCCATCTCTATTTCCTGCATGGTTATTCTGCCTATACTTCCTATCTGGCCAGTGGCTAATTTGCATTTTATTAAAATAATACAAGTGACAGGATAAAAGACCATTGTCCCATAGCACTCCCCCCCCTTTTTTCAAGACAAGAACTCTGAATCTAATATCCTTTGTTTAGCTTTTTGTTCAGACCATTTTCCAAAACAACTGAAAACCAGCACTCTAAACAAAGAACAACATCTATAATCCATTTTTGGGAAATGTGGGAGTAGTTTTCCAGGCTATTTCCTACTCATTGGGGGTGTTGATAATCTTGTGGGGATCTAAAGAAAATTTAGAATTATGGTCAAGTCCTGACTAAGTATTCTGTAAGGCTTGATCATCTCAGCCAGCAGTCTTGAAACTGTTCTGGATGTAGAACTCAGGAAACTCCAACAGAGGTCCTCTGAAATGTTGGATTATCTGAGCCATCTGCTCCTGTCAGAGACTTTTCAAGGGGTCTTCCTTGATCAAACCTGATTTTTCTTAACCAAGAATGAATCCACAGCTTCTCATTTCCTGTAGAAACAAAAACGAAACCTCTTCTTCAAAGTTACATATCTTTTGATTTTAATTTTGAAGTCAAGGCCTTTTCAAAATACCTATCTTGGGTTAATCCAGCAGCATTTATAATTAAATGTCTTTTATCAACTATCGCTTCTTTCTCAATCATCAAACAATTCAAAGACAACACAATAATATACAGTATCCAGACTCTATGTATTATTTCCATCTTTATGTGGCTTTATTTTAAACCCTATTTTTTCCTTTTTCTTTTTAATTGTTTTTCTTTTGAGGCTAGGTTTCTCTATGTATTTTTGGCTGTCCTGACACTCACTCTGTAGACCAAGATGTACTTGAACTCACAGAGATCCACATGTCTCTGCCTACCAAGTGTTGGAGTTAAATGTGTATGACACCACACCCAACTATTCTCTTTCTTTTTTTTTATTTTAAGGACTTTATCATTTTTCTTTTCTCTTCCAAGCCTACATATATTTTTGAACATACCATAAGCCGTTTAAAGGTTTTCTTCATCTGAATCTCTCTTTTTTGTATATCTCTCTTTTTCTGACCACATGAGTCTTTAATTTGATAAGTGATATGGCTAGCATTAAAGCCATGGCTTTGACAGCTGGATCCACCCCATTCCTTAGCTTTCTGAGAGTCTGGCCTCATGAAAGAGGTACTGGCTGGAGCCATGTTTATTATCACAGCTCTATGGTGTTTCAAGGTCCCTGCCAACACCAAGAAACATGCTGTCAGCTATCCATAAAAACCATTTAAGTGTTTGTTGGTGGTGCCTCTTAGAAGAGTTGCAATGTTTTGCAGCTAAAGCTGAGTCAGGAAGTCTATCTTAAATGAGACATTCTTGCCTCTAGCAATTAGAACACACCAAAGAAAATGCTGCTACCAAGAAGCTGTGCTTAACTCTGTTCTTTTGTGTCTAGAATTCCTTTCTAATCTCTCTCAGATTTTAAGTGGAGGGGCTGGAGAGATGGCTCAGTGATTAGGAGCATTGCCTGCTCTTCCAAAGGTCATGAGTTCAATTCCCAGCAACCACATGGTAGCTCACAACCATCTGTAATGAGGTTTGCTGCCCTCTTCTGGCCTACAGACACACACACAGACAGAATATTGTATACATAATAAATAAATATAAAAAAAATAAAAATAAAAGATTTTAAGTGGATTTAGCTGTCCACGTTGGGTGCCATTTATTGACAGAGGTTTCTGTCCTGCCTGGTTCTGCAGCTGTTCAGTCCCAAAGAAACACACAGAAGTTTATACTAATTATAAATTGATTGGTCATTAGCTCAGGCTTCTTATTAATTCTTATAACTTATATTAAACCATAATTTTTGTCTGTGTTAGCCACATGCCTTGGTACATTTTATCAGTGAGGCAGTTTCATTTTGCTTTTTCTGTGTCTGGATGACAACTGCAGACTGACCCTTTCCTCTTCCCAGAATTTTCCTATTCTCATCACCCTGCCTCTACTTCCTGCCTGGTCACCACACCTATACTTCCTATCTGGCTACTTGCCAATCTGCATTTTATTAAAATAATACAAGAGACAGGATAAAAGACCATTGTCCCATAGCACTATTCAGGGATATGGAGGCCAGGGGCTTGGGTGAGGATTCCACCCAAACATCCCAGACTCTTTGGGCATATGGAGACCAGGAATGTGGGTGACACTTCCATCCAAACAATTGGATGTTTTAGACAGCAATATGGGGATAGAATACACATGTCTATGGATAGGAGCTTGCTGCTTCTGGCTCTGCATAGGGCCCTCTCTAACAGAGGCTGACTCCTCTCCACTGCAGCAGATGACCCTTGAGAAATAGGTTAACTCAAGCTATGTTTAACATCAGCAGATTCATTTATCTGTATTGGAGCTGTGTACTTAGGTTGGTATGTACTCCCAGTCAGGTGCTAAGGTTTTAATTTAAAAATCAAATTTTAAAAAACCATACAAAATATATTTCAAATTAAAAAGATACCTGGAGTTTATTTTGTGAGTTATTTCCCATTACTAAGGGCAAGAAGATGATGTAATAAAGAGTTTTAGATTTATTTGATATAATAATGCTTGAGTACATGTAAAAAAGAATCAAAATCAGCAATTCAATTATTGTATTTTCCTCCTTATTAGAACAGTTAGGAGTGAGCCTGTTAAGCTGGATCTGTATTGTCATAACTTGCTCTGCTGGCAATGTCTAAATGAATTAAGTGAGTCATGAGTCAAAAAAATTTCCAGGCAGTTTTAATCTCCTGTCAGAAGGAATGGCCAGCGGAGTCAAACATCACTAATTTTTTTTTTTTGTTTGTTTTGGCTCATCTTAGAAGCTTGTATTCTTAGCTACACATCTGTGGACTTGCATTTTAATCTTGAAATTGCACTCTCAATATATTCTAAAGGTGGTAAGCATGAATGGACATGTCTTTTGGTGATTTGCTGACTTTGGAAGGGTCATCCCCGTGAGATGCCAGATGTCTTCTGAGATTTCTGAAGTTGTATTATGACCCAATTCCTTTACAGTCCAATCCAGTCCAACCAGAACCCAGAATGCTTATCTTTTCTTTCTTCCTTCCTTCCTTCCCTCCTTCCCTCCCTCCCTTCCTCTCTTACCTTCCTTCCTTCCTCTCTTACCTTCCTCCCTCCCTTCCTCTCTTTCCTTCCTTCCTTCTTTCCTTCCTTCCTTCCTTCCTTCCTTCCTTCTTTCTTTCCCTCCCTCCTTCCCTTCCTCCCTCCCTTCCTCTCTTCCCTCCCTTCCTTCCTTCCTTCCTTCCTTCCTTCTTCCTCTCTCTCTTCCTCCCTCCTTCCCTCCCTCCCTTCTTCCCTCCCTCCATCCCTCCTTTTTTCTCTCTTTCTTTTTTTCTGATAAAGTTCAGCAAGTTCAAAACTTCCATTTGGAGATCATTCATATTCGGTGTGTGTAATAGAAAAAAGTATAGGTCACAGCATGAATCTCTGTCGAGACCAAGTGTGGGCAGAATGTGATTCTTACAGTTTATATAAAACTCTCTGAGATGTCCTAGGAGTAAGAAATTTATGATAGAGCATGATCCAGGAATGAGGTCAGCCTTTTTCGTCTGGCAAGAGCCCATGGGCTGCTGGAAACTTGTGTTACTACTGTTCCATTTGGCTTCTCTTCTAAACTGACAGATTAAGTTCTACTGGGCAGTTCTGCTAAGAAAAAGACCTTCTACCAGGATGGGTTAGTTCAAAGAGGAAGAAAAACCTACTCAGCAGGCATTCTGTATTTATTTGCTGGAAGGTTGTGATTTTGAAGAAATATTTACGTACTCGGAATTCTTTGATGATCCAGAGCACTACAAAATGGAAACTAAAATATTCAGTCTCATTTAAGACCCTTTGCTCTTACAGTTTAGCATGTTAGAAATGATAGGCTGGGATGTTATGGCTTATTAAATTCATTTAAATTTTAGTAGACATAAAGCAATAGATGTGTTTCAATACAGACACTTAATGTTTCTGGAAAGTATCATTGCCTAGGAGATGGAAACCAGTTCCTGACTTTTTCCATGATTCATGAAAGTGTCCATAACAAGCTTTTGGGTTCAAATTTTTCTCCCCTGGAGTGCTCCATTCTCACTGGTCTTCCCTGGAGTGCTCCATTCTCACTGGTCTTCCTTCCCAGGTGGGCACTGTTCCTTCACACTGGGTACAGAGTTCTTTACTTTTGTAGGAATATTCTCTTTTACCTGAAAATAGGCATTTCTGGCTTCCAAACTTGGAATTAAGTAGATCAAATCTCATTTTTTACCTGCTTACATTTAATTTTATCGTGACCATAAGATGCCCACGAGCCTAATTCCATCAAGATTAAACATCACTAGCATCTCCCTATGTACCCCTCTCTTATTCAATCCTCCTTCTCTCCCCAGAGATAAATATTAATCTGTTTTAAGTATATTACACAGATCCCCTCAAACATATGTAATATTATTCATGTATCACACAAAATTTATTATGTCCATGTATCCTCCTGAGAGAATTTACAACTGTAACACTATAATTATTTCTTGCCCCAAGGTAGAAAAATTTGACAGAGATAAAAATGTGCTTTGTGGGACTCTCCTTGTACGTACCGCTATAGCCAGCCACTTCTTGGTCAGTTAAACACTCACAAGTAGAGATACACAAGGACATTGTTTGAGCAATGTCACAACTGCAAAAGCAACACATTAATTATAGTCCACACTGTGTAACAATGAGAAAGAATGAGGTATATTTCTAATCAAAGGTACGTTTCTAATGTTTTATTATTTAGTATTACATCATTATGATGACTATGTGGCGCTGGAGATCAATCCCACGACATTGTGTATGCTAGACAAGTATCTATCAGTGAGCTTGTACCCCTAGTCTCCCCTTTTTTAAAAGAGCAAATTAATATTACGATGCCATTTATGTTTTAATATGCTTTTATCTGCATAGTAAACAGTTCTGGAAGCATTCAGTAAGAGCTGATGGCAGTGGCCATCTCTGGGGTTGGAGGGAGGTATTGAATTGCTGCCGTTAATTTAACTTTTACCAGAAAAACTAACGTTAATTGATTATTTAGAAGTGTAAATAAGATTTAAGTTATATGAGAAAGGTCAATGTAACATTTTCAGAGCAGGCTAATAATACTGTGGCTTGAAGCAAGAGATTAAAACTATCTCAGCAAATGACTAGCTTAAATAACTTCAAGGAGAATAAATAAGCTGGGGGACTGAACTCAGTGTCAGTGCAAACACACACTCTATTCCCTTATGTCTGCAGTGTGTGTGTGGGTGTAAGCCGGTTAGGCACTGTCAAGCAAGAAAAGTCACCATCAGCCAACCAGAATGTCAGGGCTCACCCAGAACATAAAAATCAATGATCTTAGAGTGACAGGAGCTGGGGAACACATAAAATATGTGTGTGAGAAAACCACCAAGATGACAAGATGTACTGAAACACTAGAAACAGAGGGAACTGGTACCAAGAACTGGTTGAAGCATGACAGCAACCAGGAGACTGGTAATTTAATTAGGAAGGGAGTACTGACAATGGAACCAGAAAAGCAGCAGCCCCAACCTGAGACCAAAGTCCTCTAGGTGAATTTCAAAGGGAAGTAAGCCACCAGCTGGAGGAGAGTACCACAGGTACCCTTAGAAAGAACAATGCAGTCACATTTCAGGATTATGGCTACCCAGGATGGAGGAGCGAAGAGATAGCTGCTTCCTGGGGAGGAAAGCCCTTCTCCCTAACTCATCTGAGCTCTGGACCTGTTGTCTGCTCCATTCTCATGTGCCTTCAAGTGAAACCTCCCAGTGAATAGACTGGACCTGGTGATGTTCGATTCCTCCCACCCCAGGATGAACTCTGCCTTTATACCAGCTGCCAGGAATATGTCAAAGAAGGAGGAAGAGGGGAGAAGGAAGAGAAAATAGTAACAGAATTTTTCCTTCTTATCTATGTGAATGGACTTGGAGTACAGTGGCATAAATCAAGAACTCAGAGTTATATATCAATATGAGCACCACCCTGTGAATCTGTGACGACATGAATTGGGCACACTGATTCTCCCTATTTTCTCTGTTTCCTGAGAATTAACCTTTTTTAAGTTGGGATTAGTTCTGCTGTTGGCTGCTTTCAACTGTTTGGTAAGTCTTCATTTCTATATTACACTTTTAGATCAGTGTTGCCAAAACACAGTGTTCTTGTTTAGACTGTACTTTCTCCAAAGCAAGGCTTCCCATTTCCATGGCTGGAATACAAGTTCTACTTTCAGAGATGCTGGGGGTTGAGGAGGGCAGGGGAGCATTCAGGGTAGGGAGGTGACCTTTCAGGCTGCACAATCAAGTTAGGCAGATAAGTGTGGTCTCTAATATCAGATCAATTAGATCAACTCAGGCTCTGCCATATACAGCCATTGGAAAGTTCACATAACTGTGTTGTGCCTCAGCTTACCCATCCCTAAATGGAGAAGAGTAGCATTGACTGTGTAGCCTAATTACATCATGCATATCAAGATCTCAGAGAAGTACTGTGATATGGTAAGAGTCAAAACACATCTTAGGTCTTTTTCCAGTGATTTTTATGACACGTTTTAAAGGTTTATAGAATATTTTTCCTCTTAAATATTGAAAACAAAGTTTTTTGAGAATTTTTCAGCTTGTCCTTTCAGAACTATAACTTATTTAAGAGTTTACCTATCAATAGATTGGAAAGCTAGTTCAATGCTTCAGAGCACTTACCACCCAGCATCCACATGGTAACTCACAACCATCTGTAACTTCCGTTCCTCTTTGGGCCTCCAGAAAAATAAAACAGTAAAATGAAAAAAAAAAAAAACAAAAACAAAAAAAAAAAACAAAAAAACCTAAGTGCATACACTTAAAAATAAATAGAAGTACTGATTTATAAGTTTTTAAAATAATGCATAAGTCAACCCATCTTAACATTTTAAAGGTTAAGAGAAGATAAAAGGCCCCCACATATGTTTTCTCAAATGACAAACATAGATACTGGGGAGACAGCTCAGTTAATAAAGTGCTGTATGAGGACCCAAGTTCAGGTTCCCAACTCCCGTGTAAAAAGCTTGGCCTGCCAGGAATTGGGGAGACAGAGATAGGTGGGTCTCTGGAGCTCAGTGGTGATTTTCACTCCCGTGAGAGACCTTGTCTCAGAAAATATAATGAAAAGCAATTAAAGAAGACACCAACGTTCATCTCTGCTGTCACGTGTGTGTGGGGGTGTGTGTGTAAGACACACACAACAGCAAAGGGCTGTGTCAATGCTGGAGGAGACCCTGAGGCCCTGAGTTTCATTGTCACTGTGATGGTTCTGATCGCTCAAGTTCCTTAGGCTAAGGCCCATGGGTTCAGCATAGTCACAGCCAGAGATTGCTTCACTCTGTTTGTGGAGAGAATAAAGTAGCATTTTTTGAAGGTCAAGTCTCTAAGGCAGTCTCTCAAGTCTCCGAAGCACAGAGGACTCTAGTGTGTTTCAAGTAATGGTTCTAATTAGATTTGTTTATGCCTGTGGATTCATTTGAGGGTATTTCAATGACATATAATTTTAAGAGTCCAAGGAGTGTGTGTATGTTTGTGTGGTGTGCGTGTGTGTGTGTGTGTGTGTGTGTGTGAGAGAGAGAGAGAGAGAGAGAGAGAGAAGATATAAAAAAATGAGATCATTCTATTTGAAGATTATAAAACTTGTATTCGGTTGGGCATTGGTGGTGCACACTTCTAATCCGAGAACCCAAGAGCAGAGGCACCTTTGAGTTTAAGGCCAGCCTGATCTGCAGAGTGAGTTCCAGGGCAGCCAGGGCTACACAGAGAATCCCTTTCTCAGAAAAAACAAAAACAAAAAAAAAAAAAAAAAAAAAAAAACCAATAACAAACAAACACAAAAACCAAAACCCCAAACAAAACAGGTATTCTTATCTCTGGAGACATACTATTGAAATAGTCTCTTTTTGTCCTGGGGGGAAACACTGTAATGACTCATTTCATTTGTATTGAAGTAAGATTTAAAAAAGTGTTGATTTTTATGCAGAAATGGTGGTTAAAAAACCAGTGGAGCTTGAGCTCTGGGCAGATGGCACCTGGCTGTTTTCCCTTCCAGGCTAATGTCTTGATGTCTTCTTGGGAAAGGAGTTAGTGGGACTTCATGAGGGCCAAGGGAGCAGGGTAGGAATGAGGAGACCCCATTGCTTCAAGTTTCAGTGATGGTACTCAGCCATATTGTTTGAATATTAGATGCTTCCTTTACTCTTAGTTGGCAAGGTAGGGTACTCCCATCCATTATGTTTCATATCTCAGTGCCTCAGATCATGATGTTCTTGACAAACCGCGGGAAACAGTAAAATCGTTACAATAGCAATTTGTCATCCTAATTTCGCGTCCATCTTTTTCCCCTTCCCGATGTCATAATGCCAACTGAATTTACCACTTAGTACACTTCCGTTCACTGACCCCTGACATCGCCATAGCTGCAGAAGATTTCAGTATTGTCCTTCCCTTCCGGAAGTTTCTCGGCAAAGCTGATGGGGGCAGGGGAGCCCCTCCAAGACTGAAATCTAACCATACCCATCTTGTCACTTCCCAATTGACTGACCCAGGATCTGGTTTGTAGAGAAACAGCCCCACGAGAGCTGGGGGTTTCACTTTCATCTGATGCATTCTCAATACTCACTAAAAAGAAAAAAATAAACAAGTCCGAGTAATAGGTGAGACTCCAAGATCACTGGCTTTGCTACTTCCCGTGCGTGTTCTAAGAAGAAAACACCATCAGCCATTTACTTCTCTCTCTTTTCATTGCTTCCTTTTCTGGTACTCTAATCTTACTCCTTCCTACAAACCTCACATCCCATTTGAATAATAATATTTAGCTTCTTACTGTTCTTCTAAAATTTTGTCTTTAATAAGAAAATTTTGCATTAGAGATTAACCATCTGCCACCCCATCTCGCTTTGAATAATCCGCATGTTTCAAAGAACTGTGGGCAGTCTATGTGTAGTGAGAATGAGAGACTGATTTTAACAAGAGTAGGATCTGCTTATAGCCGTCTTAAGAACCAAGTAAGAAGTGAGCTGTTTGTCAGTTGTGATTTTTGAATTCTGCATGAAAATAGAAAAGCCTTGGCACCAAGGCCAGGTGAGCCTGGCACACTGTGGTTGAGGAAACATCATTGCATGGTGCACTTACCATCTGGGATGTCATGGCAGAAGAATATCTGTGTGAGCTGACAGTTTCAGTTCATCTTTTAACATAACAATGTTAGGTAGGGGCTAGGGGAAGCTGCCAGGGTACTGGGGGGACCTAGCATGGTCCTGGGTCACCAACACAATCGCCTTCAGAAAGGCTGGGTTTGGTCTTCAACGTTTTTATAATGAACACAGCGTATATGCAGTACCGACCAGGATTCCAGCAAGCAATCCAAACGGAGTGTCTGGAGGGTGTAGAGATGGCTCAGGGGGTTGAGAGCATCTGCTCATCTTCCAGAGGACCCAAGTTCAGTTCCTAATGTCAGGAGCCATTTTCCCAAAGATTATAGCAGGAACCATTGTCCTGGGGATGTTTGCGGAGAGCCCCACACCCCAACTGTATTGAGAACTGTTTGTTGGTGGAGCCCACCCCACACCCAACTATCTTGGGAGCTATCTGTTAGCGGAACCCGCCCCACATTCCAACTATCTAGAGAACTGTTTGTGGCTGGAATCACAAAAGGAACGATTCCGCTTGCATAGAGAACAGTAGGTATGTCGACTCGTGACCATTGCTGACCCTGCAAGATCCCTTCCTGCCCTTGCCATGCCCCTGTCCCCATCTCAAGCCAGATTCCTCATCCAAGGGCTACATAAGTTGCTGCCATTACGCTAATAAAGGGAGATCTTGACAACAGATATTGCTTGGCCTCGTTCCTCTTTCCCGCCCATGTCTTTTCAGATAGCACCTCTTCGGGATCCTGGAATAACTGACTCGCCAGGCGGGTTACATCCAAGCACCCATGTTGGTCAGTTCACAACTCCTGTAACTCCAGTTGTATGGGATCTGATGCAGTCTTCTGGCCTCTGCAGGCATCTCAATCCCCTGACATATGCACATGCACATAAATAGAAGTAATAAGATAAATATTTAACGTAACTATTTTGAAAGCATTTTGATTTTACCTCACATCCTCACATTGTTATTTTAATTAAGCCCCCTAAAAATGCTGAAAAGAATGCAAAACTCTTCCAGGGCTCTTTTTTATTAAAGATTTAATTTTTAATTTTCATTCAGCGAGTGTAGGAGGGTATTGTGTACCCAAGAATAGGTGCCCATGGAGTCCTACAGAGGGGATCAGATCCCCGGAGCTAGAGTTATGGAAGATCGTGAGCTGGCTAACATGGGTGTTAGGAACCCATACTGGGTACTCCAGAAAAGCAGGAAGCACTCTTAACTTTCAGCCCTCTCCCCAGCACCCACTTCTAGGGTCTTCATGAGACAGAGAGAGAGAGACAGGGAGAGACAGAGAAAGAGAGAGAGAGAGAGAGAGAGAGAGAGAGAGAAGAGGAGAGGAGAGGAGAGGAGAGGAGAGGAGAGGAGAGGAGAGGAGAGGAGAGGGAGAGCAAAGCAGAAAATGTACATGGAGGTCATGAGTAAATTATACAAGTATTTTAATGTCACTTATAAGACCCATTGGCATTATTGTTAAATAAATACCTTGTTTCCCAAACATGCAAATCTAATGGAATATATACATTACATTATACATATATAATTTAAATATGTAATTAATACTAGAGAGGTAAAATTAATATACAATCCAATTTTATGGTATTTGTAAGGGAGAACAAAACTAATTCTATTTAGAAAATTCTTGGAGGGCTTCCTGGAAGAGGTAGCATATAGTCTAATAGAACATGAAGGGCACTAATGCTTTCGCTGTTTTTCCTCACTTAGGTGTTTTCGTATCATCTGATCAGCCCCATTTTTTAATGCAGTCAATCAAGAGGTGCAAAGACTTATCCTTAAAGAAATATATTCTTAATTCTAAAAAAGATGAATCTAGAATGCACAGGACCATTTCCTATTTCTATAATGCACACTGCAGATTTCAGGATTCTTTATTTGTACATATGTGTTACATTCCATCTTACGCTGGCACAATTAAAACATTTTGTTATAAATACTTCTCTGTACATGGGATGGGTAAAGTCCACAATTGAGCTTGTGATGCCGCTCATCTTAAGCCCAAGTTAATTCTAATGTCCTTGGGACAAAGAAGTTATTATTAATCATTAATGACCCACTTAAAATATTTTTAGCATGCATGAAAATAAAAATTATGATTATTTCCTTCTTGAGTCATAATAAGGAGAATTTTAAACGATGGTGCATTTTTTTAGAGCAAAGGTGGGTTGAGAGAGTAATTCTACCAGCATCGTCCATGTGGAATTAGCAGAACTTCTGAAATGCAGCTCTCTTGCTCAGGAGGGAAATGATTTCACTGTGTTCATCTTCCACACTCCAGATTAGTTTTATGTGGGGAAACAGATCCCTGGCGTGAGGTTCATCAGCGTTAGATCTGTCTGGAACAAGTGTGTGGCAAAGAGCAGTAACATCCCCGAGTTTACGCACGTGCTGAAGTCCTGAGTCAGCCGATGCGTGGCTTACATCCTCAGCTAAATGTGTCCAGTGACTAAACTCACATGACTGCCTTCCAGGGACTTGTCCTTTCAACTGCCAGGAAGAGAGGAATAAAAAGCTTTGTGGAATACGGAAGTTTCCATATAAGCATATTTTGTATGTTAAGCATAACCCACTCTGCATTCCCACCCCTTCTCTTTTTTCTTGCTCCATTTCCTTTCCTTAGTACCTTTTGTTCTCTTAGACAGTTTTCCTTCTACGTTCACATCATATATTCACACACACGATTTTATGCGTCTGTCAATCTGCGGAGCACACACGAGAAAAACTACATTTTTTATTCGGAGACTGGCTTAATTCACTTACTATGACTACCTCCAATGCATCCATTTTATTACAGGTGCAACTTAATTCTTTTTCACCGCTAATAAGTTGCATATATGCATAACACATCGTCTTTATTGATTTATATGTTGCTGGACATCTGTATTGGTTTCAAAACATAGCCACTGTGAATAGTACTGGAATAAGCACTGATGTTCAAGGATCTCTGTGGAATGTTCGCCTGGAGCCCTCTGGAAATGGAGTACCCAGGAACTTGACCCTCATATGGTAGACCCGTTTCTAGTTTTTAGGAAAGCTTTCATCCTGGCTCAGTTACTTTACATTCCCACCAGCAATGTTCTAGGGTCTCTTTTGTTCACATCTTCAGCATTGTTTGTCATTGTTTCTTTGACCAAATGGACCTGGTCATCTTCAAGTGACATTACCTGAGGATTTCTGAGGGTAGGCATGCGGGATAATGTCTTTCTTCGCTTCTTGTTGTTCGTCAGCCACCCATGCTGATTCTTTTCTGAACTAGGACTCACATGCTCTGCACGTCACCCCGAGACTTTTCACATGAAGCCTCTTCTACTAACGCAGACACGCTAGATGCTGTGCCTCTTCAAGGGAAGACAGGCAGCTGAGCTTCACCCTCAAAGCTGGTAGGTAGCAGCTTTTCCATGCCAGATAGTTAAGAGCCTGAGCTCAAATAATTATTTTTTCTAAGTTACGTTTTATACAAATGTGATGTTGTTCATTTTTGGAAAGCTATTTCCCCAAAGAACCAAGAGAGTTCAAGTTTGAAGCCTTGTCAATGGCATTCTCCTTCCACAGAATTCCTCTCCAAGAGTTGGAGCTATTCTTAGACTCCTAGTCTTCCTTCGCCAGCCTCTGAACGTTCCTGAAGCACTAGGGAGACTCGGTTTTCTTTTCGGTTCCTTGTTACACCATTTCAAAGCAGTGCTCGTGTGTTTTGTCAAAATAAATTTCCACAAATGGAACAAAATTGAGTCTCATTAAAAAATTCTAGGTGTGAGTCTAGAGGGAAATATTTCTCAACTAGTAATGATAAGTTTTTATTATCATAAAAGAATTTCATGTTTATGGATGTTTTGTCTGCATGTATACCTGTGTACCATATGTGTTCCCCATGCCCACAGAGGCCAGAAAAGGACATTGATCCCTTTAAACTGGAGTTACATAGGGTTGTAAGCCACCATGCGGCCTCTGGAAATTGAACCTCTGGAAGAACAGCAAGTGCTCTCAACCAGTAAGAGATCTCTCTCTCGTAGTAATGATAACATCTTGTTAAGGAGGAGTTCAAATGATGCTGCTCCAGACTCACCTACTACTCAGACTCACCTACTACTCGGCTACTCTCTTGAGATGAGATGGGAGTGTATTTCTTAAAGTAGCTCCCTCACTGGTCGCTAGTTGGTCCCTCTACGTTCCTGCCACATACTGGTTAATGACTATCCCCAATCCCTCTGCATTTCAGTTCTTTGAATTTGGTATACTCTCAGTTTTGTTTGGCATTTGTTTTGTCTGGCCATTTGAAATGCTTCAATACATAATCAATTACAGTCACTACCACAGTTACAAATGTGTCTCAATAAAATATCAATTTTTTAAAATTGAGAACTGTGGCATGGTGAATAATTATGTTCAATTCCTAACTTTCATATATTAATACTGAGTATCTATACTATCCATAGGATGAAAGTATTCTTTTCATCCTTTTGACTTTAGGCTTACCTGTGGGGTGTGCTTTAGTCAATGAGGGATTAGTAGAAGTGATGCAAACAGAGGCTTGATGGGGACTTTATTCCTGGCTTTATTATGAAAAAAGATGCTCTCTGGGTAGTGTGATATAAGAGGAAGGAGAGACACATGGTATGGACTTGGACCAGTTTGCACCTTTAAGCCAAGCTGACAGAAATTGAGATAACCCACTGATGTGTGAATGGGAAATGGTCATTTGCTTTTAAAAGTCATTGGATTTAATATGTTTCATAACACAGGAAAACTGACTCAAGAGGACAGAACAGTTCAGGCTCTCTTTCAGACATTCGGTGGCCTTTTATCACAATGTTTCCTAACCTTTGGGCTTCAGGTGAGAAAATCTTGAATGTGTTCTGTTCTTTATGTGTGAAATTTATTTATTAAACATGTGTTGAATTCTGTATCTGAATGCAGTAAGAACAGCTTCAGAAGCTGTTGAAAAAATTCTATAAAGTCCAAAATTCAGAGAGAAGGAGCTTGCTGATTAATTAAGCAGGAATTATAGATGTCCCTCAGGGTTGTAGAATTCCCTGGTCCATTTTTTTTTTCTGGCCGGCCATGAACTGAACCTGTAAGTGGCTGAAAGGTACTAATCAGACACAATGCACAAGTTAGAGAAAAAAAATCTTTCTCATCATGAGAGATCTTTCTTTCTAGTAATTATAATGCCCATGTCTATAGATATTCCTACCTGGCATCACGTACTGTGAAAACAAAATCACAGCACACTCCATTTAAGATAGGATTGCTGGGCTGTATATACCCATGGCTAAAACAAGACAGATGTTTAACACTTCTCTAGGAAGCAGCTGGTATGTCTTATGGGGCAATCCGAACTCTACTTTCTTTCATCCTGACTGTTTGCAATCTTTAGCAAGTCACCTCTATCTGTAAAACTGCTTCAAAGCTCAAGGTGCTGAATTTCCAGCCACTGGCTCCGTACTCACAGGGGTGTGAAGAAGGAAGGGCAAACGGCACTGGGTTCGCAAGTACACACTTACGAGAATCTATGACTTTAACTTACGCAGGTTGTCTAGACAGTGTGATGCTTAAATGCATATATGTAGTAAAACTAAGTGTACAAAACCGAATCGTTGTGTTGAGGAGGAAGATGGGAGTGGACACCGAGGAGGTGAGAATGGGAGTCTCTGCTCTCCTCTCTCGCTCTAATGGTGTGTCACATCTCAGTGTTTCCAAAACGAGACACATCATCCTAACATTGATCTGTGGAGTAATTGTTTCCCAAAACCTCATGGTTTATAGCATGCACATTGATTTAAAAACATGGAAATTATTTGTCTTGGTGAGAATCATGGTACAATGAAATTTATAAATCATTGTAAAGGCTTGTGAATTCTTGTCCCATGAAAGTACTATCTTCAGGCCTAGTAAAGCAATCATGTTTGGCTGAGTGACAAGTGTTCTAAGAAGTGTGCCGGTAGATGGTTTTACCATTGTAGAAGCACTGTAGAGGATGCACATGCAAGCCTAGATGGGTCAGCTTGCTACACCCCTAGGCTCATGACACAACCCACCGTTGTGAGGTTACAGGCTTGTAGAGCATATGGCTGTACTAAATGCTAAAGGAAACAAAGCAGAGGTGAACACTGCTGCATATAAACATGTCTAAACATAGAAAAGATATGATGAAAAGAAAGTACAAGACGTTGAATGGTACCTGAATATAGGCACTCACCATGAGTGAGCTTGGAGGAGTGGATGTTACTAGGCCTGAGTCAGTGGGTGAAGAGATGACTTGAAATGAAGATCTGGTACATTACCGTCCACTTCCGTGTACATTATAAACACATTACAGCTGGCCTACATTAAATTTAATTGAAGCTTTTTTTCCCCAATAATAAATTGGCCCTAGCTTATGTTTTGTACATTCTAGAGAATGGCCTATGATAGGTATACACTTGGTTTTGAATGATGAACTTTATTATACGAATCAATGTAGCAGTACCAAAGAGTGACACAATAGCCCAGAATGGAGCATAACAAAGGTTTATTTATTTGAGGGATAAACTCACAGTGAGGGTAGTGATCTGCAGTTCTCTGTGTGCACTGGAAACAGGAACCAAATCCAGCGGAAAAGAGGGCCACACATGCTTTTCATCCGTACTCATAGTACATGAGAGCATGCCCAAAGTGGGCCAGTATCTTAAAGGCTATTGGCTGAAGGAGTTTACACAACACCTCCCTCTTTTGCCTAAATAAGAGAATTCTAAGCTTAATAAAAAACTATATACAATAAGAACAAATATCAAGTGTTGTCCAGGGAAAAGAAGAGATAAAAACATACATAAAAATTAGAATTAGAATTACCATCAGCGTGAACAACATCAAACAAGAAACCTATGCTTAATGTTTCAATACTTACCCTATCTTAAGGAGTTTAAGTCTTACATTAAAATGAGTTGACTAAGTCATGAAAGAAAAGTAACTATGGCTATCTAGTCTTCATCCCCATCAAAGACCTGAGAAAGGAAATAATATTACCTGAGTAAACAGGAAGTACAATCAAGCAACTTCCAAAAGGTGCAAGAAATGACAGAGACAACTGGTTACCTGGGCAATCACTCAAAGTCCCATTTGCAATGTTGGGGCAACCAACTTTGGTTAAGGACTTGAACTAATAACAAATGCCAGGTGAAGAAGTAGGCAGATGGGTAGACAGACAGGTAACAAAAGGTCATCAAATACTGTGTTCACCACATCTAGCAGTAATCAGCTGGGGGAGCTTTGTTGGGACAGTTCCAGAAGTCTCTTTGGTGAGACCTCCAAGGAAAAGAACAAATAAGAGCAGAAAGGCAACATCAACAAATTGAGGGCTAATAAATGTCCCCGGAAGCTCTGGGAAAACTCCTGTAGATCAGTAGCTGGAGTTCTAAATGGAGCAGGTCCCAGGCTCCGTGTCCTCTTGAGTGAGACTACATCCAAGTAAAACAACAAATAGACAACAGATAGAATTAACATCACCAAATGTGACACCACACCCAGTAGCAAGCGACGGGGGAACTGAAGTAGTCCTCCCAAGTTCCTCTTTCAGGAAGGTCCTCTTTGCCCTCTTCAGGTTGAGCTTCCCAGGGTTCTGGTTTCTCTTCCCACCGGATCTGGTTTTATGTCATGGGACAAATGACAGCAACTAACATCTGTTGGAAAAGGTTTGCCTCCTACCTATTTTTTCACTCTTGGGCTGTTTTGCTGTCCTTTTCCCTTCCCGTCACAGAATCAGGGGCTCAGCCTATCTCCAGACAAGGGATCTTAGAAGACACTTTGAGACAAACGTTGGGTCTGAAATGGGGAGGGGCAACTCCACTTGCAGAGCCAGCTTCTCAGTGAACTCCAATAACACCCCACAGTTTACCAACATAGCAGACACCACAGCTTTGCAGCTCTTTCACTCCGTAAGCGTTTAACCTTCTTTTAACTTTATACCCATTAAACCTTAGCTTAAAGTAGAAACATGTTGTATATTTTTATCTCTTTATTCTATGAACTTTTTATTTGTTTATTTATTTATTACTTACTTGGTTAAAAACAAAAACACAAGCACATATTAGCCTTACACAGGCTCAGGGCCTTCAGCGTCACCATCTTGCACCGTCACTACTGAGCCACTGGAGGGTCTGCCTTCAAGGGAGTGACACTCACAGGGTTGTCATCACCTGATGTGGGAGTGTCATATATCAATCTGTTGATTTCATTGGTTAAGCAATAAAGAAACTGATTGGCCCTCATAGGTTAAAACATAGGTGGGTGGAGTAAACAGAACAGAATGCTGGGAGAAAGAAGCTGAGTCAAGGAGTCGCCATGATTCTCCCACTCCAGGCAGACACAGGTTAAGATCATTCCTGGTAAACCAGCTTGTGAGCTACACAGATTATTAGAAATGGGCTAGTCCAGGTGCAAGAGTGAGCCGAGAAAGGCTAGATATAATGGGCCAAGCGGTGTTTAAAAGAATACAGTTTCCGTGTAATTATTTCGGGGCATAAGCTAGAGCTAGCCATGTGGGTGGCCGGGTGCCGGGGACGCAACCCTGCCGCTCTTATTTCAACAGAGTGGCACCCAACGTGCTAATGAACTCCACGTAAAACCTGAGAGGGCTTAAAAAGGAGAAAGAGAGAGAATTTAAGACAGCTTTTTGCTGTTGGTGGGTTGCGTGCTGCAAAGAAATTTTCCTGACTCAGCAGCAGGAAAAAACTGGCTGTTTTAAAAAGCAGGCTTTCTGGGCTGTGCCGTCATTGCAATCTCTGTCTGGCCCCTGTGAGAGACAGAGCTTTTGAATGGAGCATTTGAAGTAAAGTGCTACAATTTGTTTGATGGCAACTAGACTCGCTGTGTGCCTTAAAGGAAGTCATTGCCTGCTGTGGCTCAGAGGCACAAGCAGCTCCGCCATTCTACTGGTGCAATGTGCAGGGATCAAAGGCACGAGCGGCTCCACCATGTTGGACTGGGCGGGGCCAGCAGGCAATACCTGTTTTTGACCTAGGAATGTCACAGCTTAGATTCTTAAGCGCCTAGTGATTTAAAGGCGCAAATCAAAAGTGCTCCTGGATAGTAAAAAATTGCAGATTCACAATAGGACAGATTCAGACCACTAAATGAGTCACACTGTTGGATGAATGTATGTAGGCTTGAGAGAGAGAAGAAAAAGAATATAGAGAATAAAGTTAATGGTTTTTTTTTAAAAAAAAAAAAAGGTAAAGTCTTTAAAGAGACAGAGTACAGATAGTTAAGAGATTAAAAGAAATAAAGAAAAATAAGCCATGTAAAAATGGAAAATTCACAGAGAGTCTGGATTATGTACATTGTGATTTCTTTAAAATTTTTGACTGTGAAGGAGCTAAGTACAGAGAGACATTTCATTACATGGGCTGCCAAGCTAAACCAGAATGGATATAAGGGTATTATGATTTCAAAATTTGGGTCTAAGGATATGATGCTTTGGAGAGGGTCTTCTTTTGTTTTCACAGAGGACCAGACCCTATGGATTGCATCTATCCTGATATGGTATGATAGACCACGACCTCCCGAAAAGTTCCTGTGAACACCCTCAAAAAATTACTTCACTCAACTGCCAACTGAGATAAACCTGGCACACAGGTTACACCCTAAATGACCTGATTAACAGCGCCCCCATTCAGCAGGAAGCAGTTTGGAGAGAAAAAACTGCGCCCATGTTCCCAAAATATTGTTTATAAATGTTCTTTTACATTTAAAGGGGGAAATGATATAGGTATGAATAATTTGTATTGGTATGGATTTTAATGTCAATTTTGTTATATGTATATGTATTTCTGATATTGATTAAGGAACTGTGATTGTGTGGTTCATTTAAAATGTAATATATAATAGGAAATATAGGTTGCTAATGGATAATTATCGATAATAGTAAATCTTGTAGTCATGTTAGTTAGATTTTCTAGATATATAGAGATACATTTCAGTTAGATAGACATTCTTCATATCTCTCAAAGGCTGCAGAATATGGCATTTAAAATATTTTAATAACTTAGGACTTTTCATGACAATGAGACATATCTGCTCCTGGTGGCACCAATCTACTTCGAGAGGAAGATGGGGCATCGAAGAGGATCCTTATGGAGTTTGATAGCCATTTGGGCAAGAAACTGCTCTTGCCTGGACTGATGCACAAACTGGACACAAAGAACCCGCAGAGAGAGGACTGCTGAACTTGCCTAAAGGTAAGATGGTCTTTCGGGGTTCCTGACTCACGAAAGAGTCTGCGAGACATTCTGCAGGATACAGCAGAAAGTGACTGAACTGTCTTTGGAATTTCCTGCTTCATGGAAATGTCTGCTGGATACTATGGGCCTGAAGGCTGAAGATGGATGCCCCAACGGTACAAAAGAACTTTGGGTGACTGTCCAGGCAGCGAGATGGCTCTGTCATTTCTAGAGTTTTCTTATTTCTTGTTTACTTAGATAATATTATATCCTTCTGGAGTCTTTGATGGAGTTGAAGAATGGTTAGTTATAGTTATAGTTTTCCTTAGTTATGATAAAAGATAAAATAGATATAAATATTGTAACTGTAATTCTTGCTTGATAACTGTTTTGCTATATGTAATTTTGCTATGTTAAAGTTAAAGCCTTCCTTTTTTTGTTTAAACAGAAAAAGGGGAAGTGATGGGGGAGTGTCATATATCAATCTGTTGATTTCATTGGTTAAGCAATAAAGAAACAGATTGGCCCTCATAGCTTAAAACATAGGTGGGAGAAGTAAACAGAACAGAATGCTGGGAGAAAGAAGCTGAGTCAAGGAGTCGCCATGATTCTCCCACTCCAGGCAGACGCAGGTTAAGATCATTCCTGGTAAGCCAGCTTATGGGCTACACAGATTATTAGAAATGGGCTAGTCCAGGTGCGAGAGTTAGCCGAGAAAAGGCTAGATATAATGGGTCAAGCGGTGTTTAAAAGAATACAGTTTCCGTGTAATTATTTTGGTGCATAAGCTAGAGCTAGCCATGTGGGCGGCCAGATGCCGGGGACGCAGCCCCACCGCTCTTATTTCAACAATCACCTCTTATGATGATATGTTCTATGGCACCTCCCAGGTACCCCCAAGGCTGCTGTATTATGGCAAAAAAGATAATTAATCTCACTATTTTATTAAACTGTCTGTTGCTAATGTTTTGCTGACAATGGGTTACATTGTCTCTCAAAGTAAAACAATTCCTACCTGTACCTGCTTTCACCCATCCTGGGCTGATATTGCTAGTTGAATTACCAAGGGCGACCTTGCTTTCTAGTTCTGGGGATGTGTGCATTTTTTCCAAATACTTCTAACACGGACGACATTCCTTTACCCAAAGAGAAGTTGCCTAGGCACATGATTTAGAACAAATTTCCAGGCACTTTTTAATTTCTTCGTAATTTCAGGGGTGAAGAGAAAATATAAAAACACACACAAAATTGTGCACCCTACTTCATGTGGAATAAAGTGTGTCTTCTCTATTGACCCTGGAGGATTTAAATACAAACATTTTTGAGACTTTTTTTTTTTGGTTTTTCAAGACAAGGTTTCTCCGTAGTTTTGGAGCCTGTCCTGAAACTTGCTCTGGTGGGCCTCGAACTCACAGAGATCCGCCTGTCTCTGCCTCCCAAGTGCTGGGATTAAAGACATGCGCCACCACCCAGCTGTTAAGACTTTTTTTTAGGTCTCTTAAAATAAAATACTATGTGTGTGTGTGGGGGGGGGGGTGGGGGTGTATACAGGAAGTGTTTCAGCAGTAGAGATGAGTAGAATCCACTCTAGAGAACATGGAAAATAATTGTAAATAGGTGTGTGCCTCTCAACTTTGGTAGGCATGAGCATCATTTGAAGATTTCATATATATATGTGTGTGTGTGTGTGTGTGTGTGTGTGTATGTATACCTAACATATACACTTTGTTTACTTTAGGCAGATTATTCAATCTCCTTCATAGCTGCTTAAAGTTACTATTAGTAAGAATTAATATGACAATCCTGATTTCTGCCAAGTAAAATTTGAAAAAAGGGCATCTTAGAATCAACAGAATACTGAAGAACTATAAATGACCGTTAATGCTATAAGATATAAACTATAGACTACAAAGCCTAGGGATACAGGGATTTATAAACTAGCGGGGCTTGAGTTAGATATTAGAGATTTAAAAGTCTAAAAACCATGACTTTATTTTTCATACACATAGCTTATGTGAATCAAAGGATTATCCAGGAAGCTAACAATCTTTATGCTTAACAGCAGGCAATGGAGAAAATGAGAATAAACGTACTTAAAAGTATTAAGTTAACAAGCCGGTATTTAACTGCCCTTCCTACGGTCTCAGAACTACCTAAGAGAAGGGAAAGCTTCTATTCTCTTTTGTCCTTGAACTTCCCAGGCTTAATCTTTGATTTCTCAGAGCGGAGATGAATTTACTGGTGGCCTCAGTAAGGACCTTGAACTTCAGTAATGAGCACCTCCCAACCTGGTGCAGACAATGTTCATAAGTAATTCACTAGTGGAGATGAGCAGTGTCTGCTCCAGAGAATGTGCAGAGAAACTGTAAAACAGGTGTGCACCTCTCAACTTGGGCAGGTGTGAGTTTCAGTTGGGTGCTCACTGCTAAACATCACTCTCCCTTTCTGGCTCAGCAGCTCTGGAGTAGTGATCAAAACATTTTCATTTTATGAGCTCTACCCTCAGCCAGGTGATACTGAGGTAGGTGGTCCATGGTGTAGATGGACCGCCTGCGCCTTGCCAAGGGTAAGCTGGGATGCACTTCATGCCTGCCATGGAAGAACTTTCCATCATATTTACCCTGTGCTGTTCAGACTTGTAAATTATTTTTCTGGCCAATATGTGTTGTAGGAGCTGCTGGCTGTGTTCCTGCTGCTCAAACTCCTGATCACCTGGCTAGCTTATGCCCCGAAATAACAACACACAAAATGTATTCATATAAACACTGCTTGGCCCATTTCTATTAATGTGTGTAGCACCCCAAGGTGCGCTTACCGGGAAGATTCTAGCCTACATCCATCCTGGGTCGGAGCTTCATCACGTCTGCCCAGGAGAGGGGAGCATGGCGTCTTTCTGAGGCATCTTACCTCACTTCCTCTTCCTCCCAGCATTCTGTTCTGTTTACTCCACCCACCTATGTTCTAACCTATGAGGGCCAAGCAGTTTCTTTATTTTTTAACCAATGACCTTCCTCCATCAAATATGCTCAGAGAAAAATAAATCTGCCTCCTGAGTTTTAACAGATCTTCCTGATTTTTAATACTGGCATGCTTTTCAAGTGCTAGGGATCAATCATTTCTCAAAAAAAAAAAAAAGCCCAGTGTGTTATAATACGTAGCTCTACCTAAGGCATTTCCCCTACAGTCTGTCCTCACTGATGGGAACTGATGCTAATTCTACCTTTTGGAGATAAAAAATAAAACTTTTCTAAACTGGATTAGAGATAATCCCAGCATGCACCTCACACCCAGGTCCTCCAATTTCTCTCTCTTACTCTTTATTTTCTTGAGCATTCCAGCTGTTAATCTCATTCTTATATGTCAGCCCATGTCAACACAAGCTTTAATCCTTTTAGTGTTAAAATCTCCCAGCTCAAAGTTGCTTGACAGCAACAGATGTAACGCGTTCCCAGCCCTGCGGGCATGATTTATGACTATGCATACTTGCATGCCTGCTTGCTGAACCTTTCATGCAATAGCACTTGACAGAGAAAAGCATTTGGGGTGGGGAGGGTCCAGATGAACCCATCCGAAGTGCCCTGGAAACAGGATTAGCAAAGGCTTCCACGGTAGTGGCACCAGGACAGTGTTGGACAGTGACATCAAGTGCTATAATTTTGCTTTTTAGCCAAAAACAGACTCAAATATAACAGCCAAGGGCTCACACTTAGCACGGAGTCTCAGATCCATAGCCCAGCCTTTTGCTGATGGAATGATATCCTCTGCTTTCTTCCATCTTTTGAGGACAACGGATTTCCGTCTAAGAGGACAACCTCATGTAGTCAGTTTTTACAATCCGTCTTTGCGTGGGTTCTGGGGATCGAACTCAACTCACCAGGCTGGTAATGCCTTTACCCCAATTCTTGATCCCTAAGTACTGAAATATTACCAAAAGGGGTAATAAAATTAAAGAGACGGGGAAGGGTTAGGCATGGAAGGGAATGTGAACTACATGTAACAATAATGTGATTCTTTAGAGGGAAATGTAGACACAAACATTGTAAGAGGCTTCTAGCCAAATTGGTGATGTAGAAAAAAAAATGGTCACAAATCACAAAACACTCTCAATAGAAAAGCTGACAAAACAGTAAATAAAAAGAAAAGCAATACGTTATCTCAGCTGGAGAACTTAGAGAATGGGGCATTTGGTTCCTGGGAATAATTGTTTGAAAGGAGCTTAATACAAGATATTTCTCAGTGTTCAGAAAAGAAAGGGAATGCCACGCTATTGTGATCACACTGTGTGGGGTCATGTGCTGGCGCTTCACACAATCAGACCTGCATTTGTTTCAAACACTGGATCCCTCCAAAGCCTTTCCTCGTTGCTCTCCCCTGATGGTCATACAGGGCTGCAACATGATTTCTGATACAGCTTTAATGCTGGACATTTTCAGTAATACTCTTCCTTAGGATACGAGCTACTCAGGAGGTAATGAAGGCTAAGTGCAGCGGAACATGATTTGAATAAACGAGTATGCTTTCCATTCATTATTAGCTTCTGAAAAATGAACATTTACTCTGTGAAGTTTAAAATGTTTCGTCACTGTTTGTAATTTTTTTTTTGTAATTTTTTTTTTTCATGTGCATTGGTGGTTGGCCGACATGTATGTCTGTGAGGGTGTTGGATCTTTTGGAACTGGAGTTACAGACACTTGTGAGCTGCCGTGTGGGTGCTGGGAATTCAAGCAGTGCTCTTAACTGCTGAGCCATCTCTCCAGCTGCCTTGTCACACTCTTAAACGTGTACTTGTCATTTCTTTCATTTACTTAAGACAGACTCTCATCGTAAAATCTAATCATTTTGCACCCTGCATCTAATAGAAAATGGCAATGATCCTGTTTTCACTTGGCATTTGGAGACATTCACCATAAACATACAGAATTCTTAATTATTGTGTTACTATAGCATAGCTAATTGTTCCAGCAAAAAGTCACAAGGGTCCTTGCCTCCCAATCACTAGCTGGTTTTCTAAAGTTGACAGGTAGGTGGTCAGAAAGCATGAGAGAGAGAAAAATCTATACCTTTTTTTTTCAAGGCACAGTTGACTCTTACACACCAAAAAATAATTTTCTAAATGAAAAGAATAAGAACAGTTGTGATTGTTGTTGTTGTTGCTTGCTTGCTTACTTATATTGTTTTGTTTGGAAATCTCATTTTACTCAAAATATGGAAAAAAAGCAAATGACGTCCCTCCAGTTAGCAAAATGCTGGCCTAAGGATTTGAGACTCCCTGATTGACTGGTTGATACCTCCATACTAAGTGTGAGTCTTTGGCTATTATGTTTGAATCTTTTTTACTAAAAAGCAAAATTACAGCACTTGATGGTACAATCCAACACTGCCCTGGTGACCCTACCGTAATAAGCCTTTGCTAATCCTGTATCAAGAGCGCTTTGGATGGGTTCAATATGGTCCCTCCCCATCCCACATTCTTTTCTCCTGGCATACATGCTCCCGCATGATAATAAAATAATCTTTAGAATCTGGAATAATACATACTTATCTTTTTATTTTTTTTCTCCCTATATACATTCCTTTACTTGGAAAGATAACAATAAAGCTTGGATTAGCACTTACTGATTCTAGACACTGTTCACTCACGAAGGGGAGGAAAACAGAGCAGGGTGTTTTCCAAGAAGCCAGGGTTTCCTTGTGATGAGTTTAGAAACAAAACATCGACTGCCTTCCTAGGCTAGTGGTCATTAGATCAGTTGTTTAGGATTGAAAATGTGTCATGTTCATTACGAGGCCCTCCCTGACAGACACACAGGCTTTGAGCAAAGGTTCCCAGTCCAGGTTCTGAGAAGGCAAGAGTCAAATGGAGGGAAAACTTGGAGAGCTTAGCTTGAGCTCCGGGGATTTGCAAACAGGACAGAAGATCTGAAGATAAAAGGAAATTTGATTTTGTGCTGAGTTACGAGTTTTGAAAGGCATCAGAATGCAATTTTGTTCTGCTAGAGATACGGATCCTCAGTCTAAATTAGTAATGTTCTTTAGATTGTTAGTTTTAAAAATTTTACCATTATCTTTTAAGGTCATCATTAAAAAGTATTTTTATACCTTGGTCAGTTGTGAAGACCCACCCTGAGTACAGCTGTGATACCCGAGGCCTGTAGACCAACCCTGAGGTATAGTTGTAATACGGGAGGCCTGTAGTAGACAACAGGGCTCAACAGCTGTGAACAGGTTATTCTAAACAGGCGCCATTGCTACCACTTCTCGGTCACAGGATAGAAAGGACTCCATCCCTATGGTCATGCTTGGTTCACTCACATGCAACATCCTACCACCAGGGCACTTTGGACTCCCTTACCCTACTGCTGAAAGAAAGGTCACATTGAATCACTCGTCCATTCCCCCTGCCCTCCCTCGCAACAATATTTTGATATCTCCTTGGAACCCTTTGTTATCCTTGACTCTGACTCACTCACTGGTAATACCTCAGTGCAGGTTAAATAAACCTGGCTTACAAGCTCAGACAATTAGTGTGATCGCATTCTATGGGTTAGAGTTCCTCAGAACCATATGTCTGAATGTGTCCTGTCAACATGACACTGATGGACGTGAGTTCATGATCCAGTAGATCCTCGTAGGTATGGGTAGTAGTAGTATGTGTGTGTGTGTGTGTTTGTGTGTTTGCACGCACATGTGTATATATGTGTGTGTGCATGTATATGTATGTGTGTATATGTGCATGTGTATGTGTGCATGTGTGTATGTGTGTGTGTGCTCATGTGTGTGTAGGTATGTGTTGGGAAGGGTAGATTAGAGATGCCCATTAGGTCTAGGGATTGTGGACCTCATCATTTAGAAGTGGGGTCCAGATGGGTCAAAAGCGATTCAGTGAAAGTTTGTTTTTAAAAGACCTATTTTTACTTTGATTCCTTTACTGAATTCCCTTACTGAAACTCCATTCAAATGATAGCCAAGGTTTCTGTTTGCTTTATTTTAAAAAATAGGTTCAAAATGAAGTTAACCCAAAAGGTCTCTTCTTAGGTATTCTTTTTGTTTTTACTTAGGTAAATGGCATATTTAAAACGTTTTCTAGCTACTTTTTGATATTTTACAACAATGCTACTGGTTATCACTTATTAGTCCTGTAGCTGGTGACCTTGCTAAAATATTGCTTGCCTAAATCCAGTGTTTCTTCTACACTGGGAATATTTCCTTCAGCGTTCCCACTATTATCCCTGAATAATAATGGTAATAATTTACTTTCTAGTCCTTACAGCTCCCCCTGTTCTCATTACACTGAAATCACTCCATGTTAAACATAAATAGCTATATTGGGGATAATTACAATAACTTACCAGTTTGTTCTAAATTCTTTTCACACCTATTTCGGTCATAGAAATTCTTGTTAATAACTTGTTCCCTGAGAATTTGTCTCTAAAATGGTTACTAAATGTTAGCAACATTTTTTTTTCCTGTAGCCTGCTGAAATTGTGTTTCCTTCTTTCACATGTCAATAAACTCCGATTTTTAATGTTAAAGTGTCTTATAATTTTAAAATAGGCCCCACTTTGTGGCAGTCTACTGCCTCTTCTATATATGATGAGCTCAGCTAGCTATTGTTTTGGTATGACTGTGTACATGTTTGTGTTTGGCATGTATATATACAGGGTACACATGGATGTGGAGGCCAGAGGTTGACCTTGGGTGTCTTCCTCAGTTACTCAGTTACAGGTTTACCTGGCCTGGTTGACCAGCAAGCCCCAGGATGACTCATCACCTCATCCCACTGTTGACATTACAGGCACGCGCCTACATGCCCTACTCTTTTACATGGGTGTTGGGAACCCAACAACAATTCTTATGATTGGTCCACAAGCAATTTACTGACTGAGCCATACTCCTAATTAGCATTTTGAAGTCTTAATTAATTAATTAACCAATCAATTAATTTTTTGCCTTTGCATTAATGATTGTCCTGGCTTTCTCCCTATCCTTTCCTCTTCTTAACTCTGATAACAAATGTGATTAGATTAACAACTGGCCTGGCAGGGCTCTCTCTCTTCCTGCAGGTGAAAATTCAGGTTTGGAGTTCTCTTTTTTATTTTTTATTATGTCTTGTACTCTCCTGGGAGGCCATCTGGTTCCTTTGTCCCTGAAAGGCGAATTACAAGGCACTGTGCTTGCAGCTTCAAGACCAATTTTGAGTCCATTTGTGAAACTTTTAAAGTGTTTTGTTCACTCCAGAGAACTTATGAAGTGAGTTATTTTAAAGTTACTTTATAGATCCCTTTGTCATTTTTTATCTCTGCCTAATTATCAGCTGTGCCCTTTTCCATTCTTAGTCTATTTTTGCATTCTCTTTCTTTTTTAGCTTTTTTAGCCTGTCTTACACTCCCACCCAAGGCCACTAGTGTCACAGTGCCACTGTTGATCTTGTTGATAAAGATGTCCGTGGGGTTTTTTGTTTGTTTTTTGTTATTTTACTTCATTCTCTTTTACTCTTGTATTCATTATTTTATTCTTATATTTTTAAGATCTGTGTTGTCCTTCTCTTTCAGGTGTATTAAGATAAGTGTGTGGGCTTTGAGTTTTGCTTATTTTCTCATGGAAACATTTTCAATTTTAGGTTTCTCTACAGATTTTTGGCTGTCTGCCAAAGGGTTGACAGTGTCATGTCTTTATTAATGTGTGGCAACTTCTACAGAGAGCCATGCTGACTTCCGTTCCTCGTTGCTTGTTTCCATATGTGCTAATCAATTTTTTTTACTGTCGTTTTACAAATTTATGAGAAATTTTTTAAGCCTGCATTTAAAGCACATCTGTTAACTACAGTTACCTGGGTCATTACTAACCTGGGATCCATTTAAACCCAGTTTCTAGAAGCTTAGGTAGCTTGTTTGAGGATTTGGGTGGGTACAATTCCATCCAACTCTATAAAAAGAGACAGACTAAAACAAAACTTTAATTTCTAATTTGAGCTTTCCAGGCAAGATGCATTTCAGTGGAAAGTCCGTGGGCATATGACTTGCTCCTAACAGGGCATGAAGGGTATTTTTCTTTACTTCTTTTGCATCTATAGAAAAGGATGAGATGTCCGTCTTGATTCTGTGGGTCACATTTGCTATGGATTCTCCCCCTGAGGATAATAGGTTTCAAGTGGACCTCATTTTACCATGTTCCAGATCCGACTTTCT
Source organism: Microtus oregoni (assembly GCF_018167655.1). Classification (NCBI taxonomy): domain Eukaryota; kingdom Metazoa; phylum Chordata; class Mammalia; order Rodentia; family Cricetidae; genus Microtus; species Microtus oregoni. Next base: position 4,500,539 of record NW_024543091.1, on the reverse strand, counting down.
ACTCTATTCCTCTTATCCCTGGTTTTGGCTTCCATTCCTCACACAAGGCCAACTAACATTGCCAAGTGCCTCTAAAACAGTACCAACTTGAAGGCTTAACGAATTTTCAAGAACTCTCATTTTCTTATTGTGTCCCCCAAACCCAGCCTCATTTTTTAGCTTCCAGCTCAGCTACATTTTGAAAAGTGCCTTGACATCTTTTTTTCTCTGGTACCTCTATTTTCTTTTCAAGATTTATATCTATTATTTCTAAGTGTGTGTGTGTGTGTGTGTGTGTGTGTGTGTGTGTGTGTGTGAAGGTCATGTGTACATATGTTTTGGATCCCTGGAGCTGGAGTTATCTACAGCAGTGACCCACCTTATATTGATATTGGAACAAAACTTGGGTTATTTACAGAATCAGGAAGTGGTTGTAACCATTGAACAATCTCTTCAGCCCAGTGTATTGCCTTTCTTATAGGAATTCTATGCATACATAGTCTAGCACACTTCTGAGAAATAGCTAAGTTTATGACACTTCATAAAATACCCAGATAAGTTTGCCATAAATAACAAATTGACAACTAGAAACTCTAGAAATTCAGTGATTTTTTTAAAACTTGGTTTGATCTCATATTTAAATCACCTCATCAAAGCCAGAGAACTTCTCTGTCCCTGTTCTTTGCCTTTTATGTCAATTTCAGTCCTAAACTGTGTCTATCCCCAGCAAGCTCACAGAATGTCCCCAAACACTGAGGCAAAACAGTTTTTCAAGTCCAAACAAGGCTCTTGTTTTAGCTACTTTTCTATTGTTGTGCTAAAACACCATGACCAAGGAAGGCAGTTTATGAAAGAAAGCAGTTAATTTGGGGTTTACATGTCAGAGGGTTAGTGTCTGTTACTCTCACTACAGGGAACATAGAAGCAGGCAGGCAGGCATGGCCATGGGGCAGTAGCTGGGAACTCACATCTCGAGACACAGCCAGGACCTGAGTGACACTGGGAATGGGTTAAGTCTCCTTCAACCTCAGATCCTACCTGCTGGAGAGTAGCATACCTTCTTCAACAAGGCCACACTTCCTAAGCCTTCCCAAACAGTTATATCAGCTGGGGACCACGTATTCAAAGGCATGAACCCATGGGACCACAGTCATTCAAACCTCCATGGTTCTCTGACTTCTAACTCTGTTCTGAAAATAAATGATCATTCAGACTGTCTTTCTCAGTGTTGATAGGCTGGACATGGGGTTATCAGAAACAAAACAACCATATAACAGTATTATATAATACTGAGAACAAAATGTGGCCTGTTGGGAAATTAAATTTCTTCACTGTCCTGTGACTCATTGTTCTAAATATAAAACTGGACTAAAGTTAGAAGTATCTATATTTGGCATCTGTTGTCCACTATGGAATGGAATAAAGCTAAATATTGACCACACTGAAGGAATTCAAGGCTGAATTCTGCACCAACTCTTTCACAGTGAAACACGAGCTCTAAAACATGTGCAGAAAAAAAAAAACAATGGTTTTCTAATTTCACATGAGAAGAACAGACTTAAAAAGATTTCCAGTTCACTATTTGTTGTTGTTGAGATGGTCTCACTGGGTGACCCAAGCCTGAGATCTCGCCTCAGATTCACTGTTACTGGTGTTACAGGGGTGTGCCACCGTGTTCAGCTTCTGCTAATCTGTCCATTTTGAATTTAATATGTAGCCCAAAGTACATGTTTACATAGTGCAGTGGGCTTGTGATTCAGTTCTAATTAACATAACTAAGGAATGCTTACAGGGCAAGATGGCAAGACAGAGAGATGCTTCAATGGTTAAATGTTTGTTTCCCAGCATGCAGGTAGGCTGCTTCCAACCACACAGAACTTCATCTGCAGCTTGAGATCTGATCACACACACACACACACACACACACACACACACACACACACTCATACATAAATGGAAAAAAAAGAACGTCTTGTTCTGTTTCTGGAAGTGAAATGCTCTGTATTTGGGTTATGCATACAATTTTGTACTTGTATCCTCATAGCTTTTGATTTTTGAACACCTGACTAAAGGCAAAGAATTTACCAGATGTATGGCTCACCCATTTTGTTGGGATGGGTGAATGAATGCCTGGCAACTTGAAGCAACCATTCTGAGAATTCTCATTTGCTGAGGTCAGAGGCATGGAATGGAGTGGCTGGAAGCGATCTTCACTTGTGGAAAAAGTGAGGGTCTGTTAATTCTAGTGAGCAGAAAGAAAACCCGGAATAGAGAGAAAGAGACCAAAGAAATAGCCTGGCTTCTGCTTGCTTCTTTGATTGTTCTGGGTAGCTTGAGTGGCACGCTTCCCACACACCTCTAAGACCATCCCCCACACGCTCTTCAGACAGCCAGTAAGCACCGTTTCTGTAGGGAGCCGTGCCTAGTTGGCAGCGTGGTGAAAAATATGTCCTGGGTTCCGTATGGCTAATTATACACCAGTGTTTACAAGGGAGAGGTCCCTGATTCTGATCCCTGCAGCAACTGGCCTGGACTCTGAAATACGCACTTTGATTACCCCTTTTATCTTAGCATGAAGAGTTGGAAGTGGCATTTATTAGTCATAAAGTTATTCATTCCATTTAAATCCAGCTACAGTGCTTTCAGCTTCATAACCTCCAGTGGCAGTGGCTTTCACAGGTTGGCTAAATGTAGCACGGAGTAAGTTTCTTCCACACGCTCTAAATTTATCAGCCATTAATTCCGCCAGATGACATTTTCTTCTTCAGTGACATTACGGAACATTCAGTTCTTTGGCTGAGAGCACAAACAAAGCGCTCTGTCAGGCTCCCAGACACTAAAGAATCTCCGCTTTCCCTTTTACTATGTGAGCTCCATTTGATTGACTTGTAGAAAGCCTGAAATCTGTCTTTGTATTTAAATTTTACTCTTTTTCTCCCAATCTTCCGGGAATCGCTTCGAATGTGTGTTTATTATTGGTTTTAAAGCACCCCAGTTGCTGTGAGCAGGATTGATGTGTGGGACCAGTGCCACGTGACCTCCTAAAAATGTATCAAGTGTCTTGTGACGACGCCTCCCAATAAATTGCTGGTGGCCGTCGTTTCATCCAAGGAGCAGATGACAAGACGTACAGCATGATTTTAGAGCGATTGAGTTGGCTTTGTGTGTGCCAACACCTCCCTCCCTGACCAGATCCTCCACACGTCCTGATTTATGAAATTCCTCGGAAGGGTCAGTTCCTCTGATCACTGTTCCAACTAACCCTCCCTCAGAGAGAGGCGTGTTGTTTAAGCTACTGTCAACCGGCTTTCGCTGGGCATAGATTCTGATGATGGAGTATGTCCTTTTTCTTTCAAGTCTGTTGTTTTAAAATCTTGTCCCGGGGAACCCTGAAATTCCAAGATAGTATTTCAGAGATGGCAGAAGGATAAGAGTTCAGTCGCGGCTGGGTTTTAATTGGCGGTTCTGCCATGACCTGCTGGAGGTTTCTTACAATACATGAGACGCTTCCGCATTATCATGACTAGTTTTGCGTCTCTATGCTAATCACTCAGGCTAATGATGCCCGTAGCACGAATTCAGGGTGGGCCACTGATATTTTTCTGCCATTTACCCTGAGTTAATGCCACATTCTCCCACATAGTCATTGCCCCAACATAGGCTTTCCAGCAGTTCATTGCCTTCTCACTCCCCAACATAGTTCTCATCCTTCCTTGTTCCACAGTGAAGGAAAAAACAAAACAAAAAACCCAAAATAACAATGACAAAAACAAACAAATAAACAAAAAACAAAAACCCTGGGAGTAGAAATAAAGAACTAAGCAAATGTTTCCACTGCTTTCTTATTTGTAGTATAGGTCTCCTGGGAGCTTTGAGATGAGATTTCTCAATAGGTGAAAAGTACGGGTTACACCTTAAAATCAAGCATAGTAAGAGATCTGAAGAATGAGGACTTAAAAAAACATGTTAGCCATGGGAAGTCACTTGTTACTACTAAACATAAAGGAATCATATATTTAGGACTGATGAAAAGTTGGACATAAATAGGAACAATTTAGTTGTCATCAAAACAGAAAATGGATAAAAATTATAATGATTAGAGGAAACAAACTTTTTAGCTTTAAAGAAATTGATATTTACTTGCACAAAATTGGAATTGATTAAAAAGCCAAAAAAGCAGCAAAACTAAAGTTTAAAAGTAATAAATAAATTTGGGGGAAAACTATAAAATTTGTGCATGAATTGATTGTATAATGGAAAGAGGTATCTACCTACTAAGTCCGATTTAAACAACAGAAATCAACCATAAATAATTTACACACACACAAACCCTTGTTGGAATTGTATAATGTAGATTTAAAATAAAGACTGATATTAAAAATAGGTCTTGGTATGAATGAAAATCAAGGGGCATACGTCAATCTGGAAAACACTAGTTTCTGGGAATGCTTTTAGAGAACTTCAGATATTGGGATGTGGCTTCAAGCATTTTTTATTCTAGTTCATTGTTCAGAAAATTCAAGTTTCAAGGAGGATCTAAATGACCAAAAAATGTAGGCATGCTCTATGCTCTTCCATTTCAACAGGACCTCAGAAGGTCCTCAGATCATTCTGGAAGGATGATCTATCACAAAGAGAAAGGATTCTCTGCAGGCAAAATGAACAAGTGTCTATCACAAGTCCCATTCATAGTTAAGAAAAGATACCGAGAGGAAGAACAACCTTGAGAATCTGAACTGATGAAGTATGCACAATGTAGTGTTAAACAGTGTAGATGAAGAGAGGCTCAAACGAGGAAGAGACGACACCAACACCAGAGTGAAGCATTCAGAAGAGGAGGACTTTTAAAAACAGAAAACATAATTTCTCTGAAACATTAAACATAGAATTGACATATGATCTACTTCTTGGTGTTTGCCCAACAGGTCAGACAGGGTATAGCTGTGTTCACAGCAGTATTGTTCACTGAAACCATGATGGTGGGGAAAGAGCTAAGGCCAAAGGAGCTCATGGAGGAAATGCGTGTACACACAATAGAGATTTTTAGCCATGGTAAGGAAGGAGATTGTGACAGACGCCATGGCGTGGAGGAACCTTGAAAACATTTCACAAAGACATACACTGTATGATCCCATGTATGTGCTGTAGCTGGAATAACAAACACTGTATGATCCCATATGTCCTGTAGCTGGAACAGGTGTCAGGTACAGACAGAGGACTAGAGATTGCCAAGGGCTGAAAAAGGAGGACGAGGGTTATTGCTTAACGAGCAGGGAGTTCCTGCTTGGGATGGTGAAAAGGTTGTAGAAATGGGTGACAATGATCATTGTACAAGAGCATAGATATAGTTAAGGCACTGAATTCTATATTTAAAATGATTAAAAGGGTAAATTTTCTGTTACCTACTGCTTACCATAATCTTTGGTAATTTCTCATTTCTTAGGGTAAGGTTATGTTTACTGTATTTATAAACTGAGAACGGCTTCAAATTCACAGTGATCTTTCTTCCTTTGTCTCCTGAGTACTGAGATTAAAAGCATGCACCACCAGTGCCAACTTTTTACTTTTTAAATAAACGTTTACTGTTAAACTTTGCTTGAATTATATAAAAGTGATAATATTTAGCATTAAACTAAATTAAATATACTAACCTTTTAAAATACCTTACAGAAACATAAAACCCCTCAAGTATTTGTAGCAGAAACTGTATAACTATCTGAAAAGCAGTATTCTTGCTGACTTGTTTCTCTTCACTGATAAAACCAAAGCTACTTAAATGGCACCCATATGTCATCTAGACTTACAATAGAAATCAACTTGAAAAAAAAAAAGCCTCAGCAATAAAGCTGCATGTGTTCTTCTGGGACTGGAAGAGCCTGGGGACTTTTATAATGTGGCCACATTATAAAATGCACATTTTACAGAGCAATGGAAAGGAAAAATAAATTGTGGAATCAAGTAGGAAAGTGTTTTACAGATGATACTGGCATAAAAGGAGACAGGACAATAAAAAAGAGACATCTCAGGAAAAAAATAGAGATGCAAAAGTCCTGAAAGAAGAAAACTTCTCATAAGAAGGCAGAGATGAGTAACGGAGTGCTAAATGCACGCGGAACCGTGTGTAGGAGCACAGTAAGTCATACGTTATACAAACCGTCAGATGGCACCGCGGCTAAGTCATTGGGGATCTGAAACAGTAGCGTACTGCTCTCTCTCTCTCTCTCTCTCTCTCTCTCTCTCTCTCTCTCTCTCTCTCTCTCTCTCTCTCTCTCTCTCCTCTCGCTGTGCTGGGATACAGGCTAACTCACATACAAGGCAATCTCTGTACCGCTAGCTGAGAGAGTAATCTCAGAGGAGAAATGAAAGCTGAACACAAAGGTACGAACCTCTCCAGGAAGTTTTTCATTTGTGTGGCATTCATGTTTTTGTTTTGGGTAGAGTTGATTTCTTTCGTAGATACAAGCAATGTATTCCTTCCCAAGGATTCTTAGCTACCCCAGGAGAAGATTTTTCTTTCCTCCTGAGCGTGCTGAAGTCTGGGGAAAAGATCAAGGAACTGTAGAGCCTGCTATGGGGACTGCCTGATGCTGGGATCCACGTCTGTACATCACGGGACCGAGCTGTAACCCTTGCTTGCGCCAATGCCTCCCTCGTCTTGTGCCATGGACCACCTCTAGGTCTGCTCTCTGCTATTATCTTCAAGGAGCTTGTATTCATTTATCTCTGTCTTTGCCACGGAAACCTGTCTGTACCTTGGGTAGTCAGTCCATGGCAATGCTATTTAATACTGACTAATTACATTAGGGTACAGTTGCTTAAGGCTTGGTGCTCCGCCTTGGAGTCTTTAGTTTAGTTCAGTACTGGATCATACCCCATGAAAGACACGATGCAGGAAGACCAACTGCTTGGGGCCAAATCAGGCATCAGTATGCCTCCCCCCCCAAGAAGAAACCCATACAGATGATGTGTGTCTGGAAGTCTTCATCCAGGAGTCTAGGCTACAAAGTTTTCAGGTGACCCCCAGATTCTGCTGTGCCAATCAAGCTGGTAAGAAAACTAAGCTTAAAAATAGAAAACCCAGGAGTTAGCATATTTCACAATATGTGGGTGATTTGGGGGCATAGGAAGGTTTCCTGCCGCTTCCAGGTAGTGGGGAATTATGCCAGAAAACTGAAAATTGTGGCAGGAAGGACAATGTGTTCTGGAACCTTCCATGGAGGCAGACCTTTCAAGTCACCTAGTGTGGGAACTAATATAAAAAGATGCCTTGACAGGAAGCGACAGAGCACAATAAACTCTAACTGCATACACAGAAGAAAATAGCAATGTCATTTAGCCTTAAGTCACTACTAATATGGAAACAGGGATTCACAGCAAAAAGAATCCGTACTGGGCTAGTATCCATTCAGATGACACATTCTACAGTGTTTCCAACACTTAAATAGGGCATCTTTCAAGATTTCTCTAGGCATCACTCAATTCAAATAATTCAGTTAGAGGAGAAAATAGCATGGTAACTACACTTAGAATTTCTCTTTGTGTTTGTCTTATAGTGAAAGCTTTAAACGTTATCTCCCCCTTTAATCTTATAGCTCAGCTTATCAAATGATATTGTTATATCTGGATATCTGGTAGAAATTATTCAATTATACTCTCTTTGTAGCAACAGAGCTGAAAAACAATAAACATGGAAGTCTGAGTCTGTCTATAACTGAGGGAGTGCACGTGGAAGCTGTCTGGAGCGAATCCCCCCTGCTCTTCCCAGATGTGGGGGTGGCTGCCTTGGAGCTCTCCAGGGGCCGTTACTCTAAAGACCATTTGTGTAATTGGTAATTTCCTTAGCTCCTCTGATTTCCTTTGACCCAGAATGAAAGGTCCATATCATAGATAGCTATCGATAAATATATTCTTTTGTTTCAGGGTTTTGTTACCTAAGAACTCTGAGGCAGAAAGAGAAGACGCTAGTGCTGGAGACTGATACCTCGGGGAGGACTGCAAAGCTCTTGCCATAGTCGCACGTGTTTGCCCTGCACTGTGAGCAGGGCTGGGCACCTTTTCCGGAGTTCTTTGGGACATTCATTCACATCATCCCAGGAATTTTCTCCAACCCTACAACACTCAAGCTGACGTTGATGCTTCTTCTCGCTCTCCCCAGATTCACTTAAAAAGGCAGTCAGGCCCCTACCGGATGTTGGCAGCCTATCCTTGGCAGTGCTGTGGGCATTTGGTGCTGCGGTTTGTAACTCTCCAGGGATAAGTTCTGTTCATCACAGCGGGCCCTTCCCGATCTCATCTTTCAGCTGCGCTACCTCCATGTGTTCTTTGGTTCCTATGTTACAGACTCTGTCGCTGTTCCTAGGCTTCCTCTTAGTCACACAAATAGCTTCTCAAGTGCCATTGTGGGGCCGTAAGGAAGACAAGTGTCAAATATGCCTGCAGTTCTCACCTAGAGTTCCTGCAACTCCCTCTTCAATTACCACCTTGCCCAGTGGGCCAGCGTTCTCTTCCTACACAGCATACACAGTCTTAGTTCTTACGGCATGGAACTGGCCATGTGGCAGGACTATTCATATTTCTTTTGCCATCTATTAATTAAAAATCTCATATCTGTTTCCCTGGAGTCCCTGACCAGGGTTGCATGCATGGGGATGTGAGGGAACTGTGTGCTGCAGGGTGCACCCCACTTTCTAGTGCTACTACCATGAGTACTAAGCCTTGTGTGGTTTACACATGCCCTCAAGTTCCTGAGGGAATTATATCACATATGCAGGGCAGAGTGTCAGGAGCCATGCTTGGGCTCAGTTAGGAAAGAAAACAAAGAAATGAGACCTCCCCACTACAGGGTATGCCTTCTTCCCAAACAGCAACAGCTGGTTTTGCTTTGTTTTTAGAGATCTAGCCAGAGTCCATCGTTATGAAAGAAATTATGATAACAATGATGCAGCTTGGAAGACCAAAAGTTAAAAGTCAGTGATTAATTTCTGAACTTAGAGGTTAATTTAGGAATAAACAATTAGTATAAATTTAGTATATAACCAGTAAGAATTTGAATACATATTTTGTGGCAAATAACGTAATTGAGCATTCAAAAGAAGCCTGTGACTGGAGAGAGAGCTCATTTATCTCTTTTGGAGGACCCATGTTCAGGTCCAACTACCCACATATGTTGGTTCAAAACTGCCTGTAACTCCAGCTCCAGGGGACCCAAGACTCTCTTCTGGATTGTATGGGCCTCTGCACTGACAGGCACCCAAGAGCACACACTCACATACACACAGTTTACTTGTTTATTCTTCTATTATCTATTATTATTATTTATTAGTTTTATAACAGAAATAAATATTTAAAAAAACAAAAGTGTGTAGCTTTTCCTTTACAGTTTACACAATCTTGGCTTCCCAGCACTACATTCTTGTCATTTTGGTTGGGAGCCTAAGCCGTCAGGGCCCAAGCCATCTCTTCGGGTCTGCACTAAGTATTTGAACTGGCAGTAACTTTTTTTCTTTTATTGAAAATAGATTTTTTTCATATAATGTATTCTGATTACAATTTCCCCTCCAGTGCCAGTAATTACCTTAAGGGACTGTAACAGCTTCAGTTCGCTGTGCTCATCTGGTGAATAGTTACCCTTACCAGCACAGTTTTCATTCCCCATAAAGAAATTAAATATTAAACAGTTAAAATTTTTTATTTGTATTTAGTAAAATTTAATATAAAACTATATTGAAAAATCATAATTTTAGAAGGCAAAATTGCCACTAAGTATACAGTTCAGTAGTGTTAATTGTGTTTACATTTTACACAGCCAGTCTCTATGATGTTCTTATCTCGGGAAGCTACATATCCCTCTCTTTTAGGGAGTGGCCCCTCCTTCTCATTGCCTGCCTTCTCCCATGGACAGACAGGCCCTGGGAACTATCATTCTACCTTGTATCTCTGTGATTACCTAAGGTATTCCATGTAAGTGGAGTCATACGGTTTCAATAATTAATTTGCATAAACTGTGAGGAATTTGATGTTTAAAAAATGCCTATAAAAGCCTACATATAACACATATAATAGCCCAAACTGAGAGCCATGGAGCAGAACCATGCTGATACAATCTGCTTGGATAGCACCTGTTTACTTTCGAACTGCGGACTTCTCAAAGGGAAGTTTTGATGAAACCTCGGAAGCTCTAATGAGAAGAGAGGGGAAAGCAGCTTTCTTTGTGGCCATACAGCAAAGCGCTCATTTGCACATCGTAACTGTTAACCGTTTCTTAGTGAAGGAAAAATCCTGTGACCCTAAAGTTCTGGGAAGCTGCCTTAATAAAGCTCTCAAATTCTTTCATATTGCATATCAACATCCTAAAGAGCTAGGCTTTTTCCCCCTGTTTGATCCAGATGTTTCTCAACTTTGGTTGACCGAAGAATCCTTTTTTCTTTCCGTAAAACCTAAGCACAATACGGAGGGAAGAGCACGGACTCTAACTTGTGAGGTAGCTTCAGGTATCGCTCAACCCTAAGGGACTTTTAAAACGGTCTTCATTAGCCCCCTAAACCTCACCCCTTCATTCTACATCTTGTATATATAAAATACATATTTATATGAACTTCACATACTGAATGGCGATTGCTGTCTGCCCTATAGTGCTGTCACCGAGACACCCCTTACTGTAAATGTCAAGTTGATTAAACTTTCATGTGAAAAACTAGTAAAGCAAATCTGACAGTGGAGATTGCACTTAGCTTGGGGTTGAAGCTGCTGCATAAACCCCAGGGGGCAACACTATGCTCTTCAGGCCAAAATACAAACTGCTTGGCTATTATGCTTAAGCCCTTCTCTCGTGATGAGAGGACCAATAGCTCAGCTACAAGTGGCTTTCGGAGTGCCAGAATAAGGCTGGTGAAGGCAGGCGAATGAGAACATTTCTGTGACCACACAACACCAATACTGGATTGGAACCGAGCCTGTGTGGATGTGGACTGTGTTTAGAGGCAAACAGTGATCCCAGAAAACACTACACAGAGTACAAGATGAGTCATCGTCACTACACAAAAGCTGAGATCATTTGTGAAATCGAAGTGGTAGGAGCTTGGGTAATAACTAGGAAATGACTGATTTTCTTAATTATTTTAGGGTTCTACAGGCAATTTTAACACCTTTTGAGGCTGTCATTATGATCCACTTAGAATAATAGCAATTTCCCTCTGCATATTTGACAATGCATAAATTAACTTAAGATATATGTTTTCCACAATTATTACCAAGTATTTCTCTGTGTGTCTTACCCTGTTTTACTAAAGTTACGCTCTCTGAGAACAGCAGTGATATTGAATCTATTCGGTATGCCCTTAAGAACCCCCAATCCAGTATTTAACACACAATGAATATATATGGGGGGGGGGAGTTAAATGAGTCACTTAACTCATTGGATCCAGTGTACAGTCAACATTTTGTATAAAAAGAATTATTTTTTCTTCTATACTTGAAAAAATTAAAAAAGTTAAACTCCTCTTTCATTTGGAGAAGTGATGCCAGCCACACATGAAGCTGGTACTTATTTAGTTCTCTTGACTTAATGTGATTCCTTAAAGAATTAAAACATGTGGGTAGATTCGTTGGAAAGTGAAAAAGAAAAGCCAGGCAGAGGGGCGAAAGCGCCTTTGAGCCTGATATTCATTAAGTGTTCTGTTTGGAGTGCCTCTTGCATTTCTAACCATCAAAGTGCTTCTATAGCCAAAGCCGAGTTCTTTCTTGCTGGCCATCTATTTTCCTCTTCACTGTGCTTGACCATGCAGTGGTCATGATTCTCTGCAAGTACTTGGTCATCAACGCCTCATGTTTAAAAAAAAAAATGCTACTATAGAAAAAGACCTTCAGGCTCTGCTTAACATGCGCTAGAATTGTTTAATGAATGAATGAAAAAAAAAACCCTTACTATTATGTGGTTTATTGAATGTCAAAACATTACCATAACCCAAATTATTTACTTTTGCTTAATTTGTTTATTGTCTCATCCAGCAAGTAGTATACAATCACATAGTAGTTGTGAGATAGCAGATAATAATTATTCAAAGGAAATCAGTCGTAGTCCTTGTGACTCAGAGTATCACAGTCCAGGGAAATGACAGTTTTTGAAAAGAGTGTAAAAAAGTTGTTGTGCATCCACAAACATGGGAAGGAGCAATTGCAGTGCAGGGCCCTTTAACCTTCACAGCTATCCCATTGACAGAAACTGTTGACACATCTAGATCCTTGAAGGCAAGTGGCTTACCCAGAGACCTCTATGGTTGGGTCTTTTCACTTGCAGGGGATATCCGCTTTGTCAACCCCTCATCCGGTTATAACTCAGCCCAAGAACAAGAGTTGTAAAGCCCCAGTCGTTGCACTGTTTGTCAGACAGTGAGAAGGGGAGGACATTAGAATTGAAGAACTGGGATCCATCTAAGATGGCGACCGTGGAACCGGAAACCACCGCTACTACTAATCTCCCCATATGTGTAAGAGTAAAAAAACAGAATTTAACCAGGAGTCTGCCATCCCGCAGCACTATAGTAAGCACCCTCTACAGAACATGTGAGCACTCTGCAGTTTTAAAAATGATAAAAGGAAAACTTGGCAAGCAAACCTTCAATTGATCTCTAAGTTCGATGCTGTTTAAGATTTTTAGGCTCTATATAACTATTCCAGTTGCTAGTAATTTAATGCCTGGCTGTGCTACTCACTTTTTAAGGCTGGCATTGCAACTATGTGGGAAGATGAGAAGAACAAACAGGGAGGACGACAGCTAATTACATTGAACAAGCAGTGTAGACGAAATGACACTGATTGCTTTTGTCTAGAGACACGGCTGTGCCTTCTTGGGGAATCTTTGGGCGACTGCAGCGACGATGGATGCAGAGATGTTGTTAATGTTAGCACTGTAGTTGATAAGATAGTAATACGGAGTCCTGAACATGAAAACAGACGCAGTCACACATATAGGGAGGATGTACAAGGAAAGATTAGGAGTTCCTTCAAAGACAGAGATTGGTTATCAATCCCACACAAACACAGCTACAAGGAGCCGCTCCGCCACTAAAAATAGGTTTGTTGTTTAAAAAGACACCTGAATGTTCTCACATATATTTGGTATATATATATATATATATATTTGGTTTATATATATATATTTGGTTTATATATATATTTGGTATATATATATATATATTTGGTTTATATATATATATTTGGTTTATATATATATTTGGTATATATATATATATTTGGTTTATATATATATATTTGGTTTATATATATATATTTGGTTTATATATATATTTGGTATATATATATATATATATATATATATATATATATATGAGAGAGAAGTCTCATTTGCTTTTGTCTTGTATCTCTGTCTTCATTTCTCCCCCTGCCCCCACACACAATTCTTGCTAGCGTGTCCACTATCCCAATCAAAGAATTAAAGTATATGCCACCACAGAAATGACAAATGTGTCCCTGGCCCACACTATAACAGCTGGTTAGAGTCACCATGATACATACCTTTTGCCTTTCCACAGTATTCGAAAAGAACTTGCGTTTCTGTTACCTTAGCCAGAAAAGACCCGTTTCTGTTCCACTCCATGCAGGAGAGTGTTTTGCTGGTGAGAGTCTGAGTACCGTTGTCCAGCAACCTCTGTTCCTTCCACAGCGTTCTCCTTGCTGGCCTCTTGCTGATTGATGGCTGCCAGAGTTGAATTTATTTGCTTCCCTCCTTGATAACATTAGTCATTCTGATTTCCACTTTTCATTTTTTTGCTTTTGTCTTTTTCCTCATGTAACATTGGTGAAGAACCTAGGAATATGATAGAAAGGTGGAATAAATATTACATTTGTGCATTCTTTGTTACTTTTTTGGTCTGTTTTATAACTACAAAGCTTTGTTACAAATTTGTGCATTTCATTCAAATCAGTTGTCTGTGTCTGTGTGATCCCTAAACATAACTGAGGACGATACAAATGTTACACCATAATTATGTTCCTAACTAGAATTAGTTTGTCTGCTTTTGTATCTTTATGCTGTACTTTAACACTTTGTATTACTTAGGTTATTTTGTTCTGGCTACAAATGGCTCAAGTAGGAAAGCAGTCCCATTCATACTAAGACAGCATCCAAAACGGCAGATAAAATGTGTACAGAGAATTATGTTTTAGACAACTGGATTTGTGCTTTGCTTCTCCATCTTTGTAGAAGGAATCTGCACTTCCCATTGTAAGGCATAGTGTCTTGTGTCTTCATAGTGTCTTCCCCATGCACAGCCCAAGTTTGGGGAGCTAGTTTACTATTATGTTTATTACAATTCTTAATAAATTGAATATATAATATCAGATATGTAATCAAACCGATGTGGTTATCTTTTTTAATAAAGTTAACGCACAATTTCTCAGTTTTAGATTAAATAATGTACGTTGAATGTGTTAAAATTCATGAGAATTGGGATTTTGGTGTATCAACATTTGATAGGAACAGTGGCTATAAAATCAATTGTTGTTTTGAGATGTTTTTACTTAAAGACCAGAAAACTAGTATAAGGAGAGGATAGGGGAGCATGTGTTAGGAATCTTAGCGTTATCTGAATGAAACAGAATAAACAAGGAAGAAGAAGAAGAAGAAGAAGAAGAAGAAGAAGAAGAGGAGGAGGAGGAGGAGGAGGAGGAGGAGGAGGAGGAGGAGGAGGAATAATTTTGGCAATAACAAAGACATCCGTTGTTTTTTTTTTTGTTTTTTTTTTTTTTTTTTTTTTTTTTTTTTTTGAGCAGCTTTCCTCAGATAAGAAGCCTTCTGGAAAAGTATTCTTCCTACCCCATGGTTCCCAGTCAGACCCAGTTTAAATCAGAATGGGGTAAACCATTAAAGGTGTGGATGCGAACCCCAGACAGATACTGTAAAATCTGTCTTGAAAGTGTCCAACTGCTCATTATTTATTTGTGGTTTCCCTTCTCAGAAAACCTTCCTTGGACAGCCAAAAACCTTCATCGGCTACAGGTTTAGTAACATTTAAAATACTTTGCGACACAACATTTTATACAAACACTAATATGAAAAAAAAATATTTACCATTTTCAACTCACTTTTCCTTCTCTCTGCATTTCCTTAATAAATAATGCATAAAGGTGAAAGCTCAAATGTTTCTAATTTGTATTATTTCTTGGGCCTGGTAGGAACAGAGAGTTTGCCTAACTGAAATGGTCTTGGTGCTGTGTAAGTTCACAGCAGTAGCTGTCAGTCTATGGCAAATATTTTATTACACAGTAAATGAGCAGACACAATTTTCATGCTGACAAATGAGCAGAACCTACCTAGGTCACTGCAAGTGCGGGTTCTCACGCTGAATGTCTTCAAACCGTGACACTTCATACATTTAAAGGCAAACGAACAGAAAGCTAAATGACACTGAAGCCAAGTGGACTTCACAGAAGTGGTGATGGAAAAGCCCTAAACCTCTAAATCCTAATTGCTAAATGTATCCTAATTCATAGCAAGAAAGGCATTATTTGCTTTTTTGGTGTGTAGACATGCATTGAGCTTTGTTAAGGAATTCTAATGTGACCCACTTATGAAAATTAGCCATATGCTACTGTGTAGAATCTACTTAATTCAAAGAAAATAGGTTGAAATAATGTTTATGAAATACAAAAGCAAAAATTAATTGCTTACTCAATGTAAGTGAATTGGAAACATGAATACAACTCACTGAATTTCAAAAATGGTCAAAATCCAACTTTTATGGAAAGGGATTTTGGTTACCACTAGGCCAAGGCCCTCTTTGCCTGTTCAGGGGTTGGGTCCATTTACCAACCGATGCCACCTCTGGCTTCGCACCAGCGCTGCTGCTGCTGTCAAACCAGTATAATCCATGCCTTGCCAGGCCAAGGAGCAGAAATTGTGACAAAATGCAAAAAAGCAAAAAACCCACCCTGGATTGGGTACCAAAAAGCTGCTCTGTTTTCACTTCAACATGCAAATGTATTTAACACTCTTCAGTAAATATAAACAAAGGTGTGCTGACTCTGTCAGCTCCCTAATCCTGCTTCTGTGTCCAGCGGCGGCGGTCTCCCTTTCTCTGTGTGTTGGTTGCTGGGGGTTGCCACAGCAAAACACTACAGGCAGGGTGACTGTAAAAACATACTTACTTCCTCCTAATTCTGGAGACTGAAGTCTGAGATGGAGGTGTCATCCGGGTTGTGTTCTCTGTCTTTCTCTGGTGGCTTGTAGTGTTCCATCCTGTTCTGTCCTCACAAGGCCACCCTTTTCCTATCCATGTAGACCTCAGGGATAGTGGATTAGAGACCACCTCACAGGCCTCTTTCAAACTCACTTATTTCATTTTGTACGCGTGCTTGCCTGTGTGTGTGGGGGTGCATGTTCATGTGGGTGTGTATGCATGTTTGTGTGTGTGCATGCATCTATGTTTTCCCATGTGTGTGGCAGCCGGAGGACTGCTTCAGAATCCATCCCTTGCACACCGCCCACTTTTACTTTTAGAGACAGGGTCTCTCAGGCCTAGGGCTCACCGAGTATTTGAGCCTGGCTGCCTGGCCAGCAAGTGTCCATCCATCCCTGCCTCCCCAGCTCTGGGATTGCAGGCACATACCACACCCAGCTTTTTCATGTGGCTTCTGGGGTTCAGCCTCAGGTCCTCATCCTTACAAGTCAAACCCTTGCTGACAGAGCCATCACCCCAGCCTGCCATTTGTTACTTTATATATATCTATCTTCAATACAGCCCCGTTCTGAAAGACAGAAGGCTGGGATCTCCATTAGCAATTTGGGGAAGGGTATGCTTTTGCCTATAACACACTCATTTTAGAACATCCTCCTTGCAGGCAAAGATAGAGAAGCCAGGGCTTCATGATCAATGTCCTGGACCTGGTGGTTCAATAAAGTCATCAAAGGCCCCTGCTCTTCTCATCAGACATCTGCTTTTATCATTACATTTATAGCTCCCTCGTCACATGGTAGCAACTTTACCTCCAGAAATGAAGTCCTTTCCCAATTGTGCTTAGAACAGAAAAGGAGGAAGGCTTTTCCTCATATAGAGATTTCCTAAAGGAAGATAAACTCTTCTCTTGACATTCCTGGCCAAGATCGTTTTTGACTTATTAACCAGATGTATTATGATTTATTAGTCACATGGCTACTCCTGGGTCAACTACTTGAAAGGGGCAGCATAGTTCTCATGATCCCCCCAGACCAGTCACGATTTATATCTCAGAGCCATGTATATTGCCCCTGCCCCCAAATCAAGGTTCTGTTAACAAAGGAAGAAAAGGAGACCATGTGACTTTAATGTGTACAAATCATTGATATCTGTCACAGCCACTGCCCCAAATAGTCACTAAACAGCTAGAGAGACAGTTCGGCATTGAGACCGTTTGAAAGTGTTAGACAACAGATGGTGGTTCCTCTGCAATCAGCCACAGGTAAAGCCAAATAAACATGGGGTCCAGGCCCCTAAAAGGCTGTGGCATTGGATGGCTGTTACTGCAGGATATTCTGTTTATTGAAGCCAGCTAATGGCAGGTTATGTGTGGTTAATAAGCATTTTAACCCAAAATTATGAAAGCTTGAGAGTATTCTTTGCAATAGGTACTAAAACCTAACCTCCTACAGTGAGAAAGCAAACCTAGAGTGGAAACAAGTTTGGGGCTGCATTAAAAGGTCCATCATTATTCAGGGAAAGCTAAATGCTGAGCCCCAGAAAATCTTCTATAGCAAGGCCAGGGCACTAGACAGGGATGCATCACAACCCCAGCCTCTGAGAATGTTTGGTCCATGTGTGATGTCCTTGGCAGGTCAAACTTCATTCGGTTCACTGGGCCTGCAGAAGTGGTCCATCCCTCACGGGGGGAGGAAGAGGCTTCGTACTCCTTTACCTTGCCTTACAAACATGCAGGGCCCAGGTGTATCGGAAACATGTTAGAGGTACAGTGACCAGGGTCATGCCGCAGTATCTCCTTCAAAGTACAAGACAAATAATTACATATTGTTCAGCCTCCTGTCACTCCAGCTCCAGCTGACTTGACTCCATTTTCTGGCCTTTGTGAACAACTCCCCCCCCCCCACACACACATTATTAAGTTATAAGATAAATATCTTTTCCTTAAGATCCATAAAAATGCTTAGAGATCTGGAAGTAACAAATGCAGTGATCATTTTTTTGCTTGTCTTCCTCTCAACCATCCCCCAGAATCTCCAAAAAGCTTCACATTTGCATTTGAAAGTTTGGAGGAACCAGCGAGATGTAGGAAAGAAATATCCATTTTAACGTTAAATGAAATTAAAATAAGACAAATAGCTCCTCTCCATATCCTTATAAGTATATATGAATACATATGCTAAAAGAAGAATATAGCTTTATTTTATGTGCCCTCATTGTTAAAATAAGAAAGGTAGAACCAGACATGGTGGTGTACACCTTTAATATAGCAGAGGCAGGTGGATCTCTGTGAGTTTGAGGTGATCCTGGTCAAAATAGTAAGTTCCAGGCCAGACAGCATTACATAATGAGTCCCCACCTCAAAAATAAATAACCACATGTATATATTAACAGATGGGAGTTTATCTAAAGTGAAGGCAAATAGATGAGAATGGAACTCCTGTGATGAATTCGGCAAACTGGAATGTTGCAGAATAATTCTCCAACTGCAACATTAGTGTTGTGAGACTTTTCCTGGGGAGAAGATGTCTTAGCTTCTTTTATGATTGGTGTGACGAAATACACCAACCAAAGCAACTTAGGAGAGACAGGGTTTATTTTAGGTGACAGGTTATAGTCCATCATTGTGGGAGAAACCACAGCAGTAGGAATTTGGAGCAGCTAGTGCATCCACAGAGCAGAGAGAGAATTAATACAAGCATGCTTGTACTTAGCTCACATTCTCTACTCTCATACAATTCAGGATCTATGGTATCAGCATTTCCAAATGACTGTGGTCTCTGTACAACTGGCTAATGGTTTCCTGGAGTCTCTTCAGGGACTTTGACTCTGCCACATGGTGCCAACTTCTCTCCATGACCTTAGCTTCTCTCCATGATCTCTTCAGTCCTCGGGCTTCTACAACAAAAGCTCTGTCTTCATCTGTGGACTCTTCTGGCCTCTCACCCTTCATGCCTTCAAAAACCACTAACATCTTATAAACCCTTACACATTACCAAGGTCAGTTGCAAGTCCAAGGCACAGCCTTGACCCACTCTGGACCACAGCTATTGTGTGCTGACCCAGAGGAAAGACTTCCCAGCAGATTTTTGTCTCAGTGATATTGCTCTCTTCAGGATCCCTGCTAATTTCTCAGCTCTAGCTAACTGTCATCAACTGTCCTAAAAAAGCATAAGTTTTTTTGTTTGTTTGTTTGTTTGTTTGTTTTGTTTGGTGCTGGCTTCTTGTTAATTGCAGCCAATTCTTCAGCTCCAGCTGACCAGAAACCACTATCCTAAATGACTTCTAGCACAAGCTATTATACAAATAGCACCAGTAGAGTCTGCTTCCCCTAAAACTTCCGAACCCAGCTCCATTCTCTGCACTGCCCCCAACAGGAGCCTACAAACGTCCACAACAGCTCATTAAGCTCTGAGCACTCTACAGCTTTTCCAGTCCAAAGTTCTAAAGTCCTTTCACAATCTTCTCAGACACCCAAGCGTGGGTCTGACACAGTAATGCTGTACCATGACCTGGCACCAGTTGTGTCTTAGTTGATAAAGACCATGACCAAAATCAACTTCAGGAGGAAAGGGTTTATTTCATTTTGTACTTCAGGTGACAGTCCATCACTCAGGGAAGTCAGGGTCAGAACTCAAATGGGGCAGGAACTTGAAGGTGGGAACTGTAGCATAGGCTATGGAGAAGGCCTGATATTTTTATACAACCCAGATCCATCTGCCTAGGGATGGTTCAATCCTGCATCAATCATTAATCAAGACAATGCCTCACAGACTTGCCTATAGGCCCACCCTATGGTGACATTTTTCTCAGTTAAAATTCCATCTTCTCAGATATGTCTAGGTTTGTATCAAGTTGACTAAAACCAACCAGCATACTTGATGAACCAGCAAATTCTTTGAGATTATTGAAAGGATCTCAGGTAACTCAAAGGTTGCTACTTTGTTGAAAAGCATACCCCATCATGGCTGACAGCTCCTGAAAGTTGCACTCCTAGACTTTTGCACAACTTACAGACAGATCAGCAAGCCATTTCTTTTAGCTCTGCAGTTTCTTACTGTTCAAAAAGCCATGGGAAGGGCCAATACAGAGGATTCCCCTCTGTATGCTGTGAGTATGTTTTATTATCATTGGTTTTAAAAGAAGCTGCTTTTACCTATGGCAGGGCAGAATATTGCAAAGTGGGAAATCCAAGCAGAGATAGAGGAGGAAAGAAGGCAGAGTCAATGTGATGCCATGTCGCTGTCAAGGGAGAAAGATGCCAGAATTTTACCAGTAAGGCACAGCCTCGTGGCAATATACAGATTAATAGAAATGGGTTAATTTAAGATATAAGAGCTATCTAGGAATATGTTTGAACCATTGATCAAACAGTGTTGTAATTGATATAGTTTTTGTGTAATTATTTGGGTCTGGGTGGCCAGGAAGTGAAAAAGCAGTCTCCTATTACAAATAACAGCCAACGTTTGATAACATACATCCACATGACGCCTAAGATAGCTTTAAAAAAAAAGGCTTCTATACCCACAAAAACAGGAGTCAATCAGAGCTTCTTGGTAGCTGCATTTTTTCAGATAGGTGGTGTTTGCTGGCTGCAAGCAGAGGCACAGTTTCTTTAAGAGACATCTTCATGGTTCATACTGGCAGCAAAACTGGCTATGGCTCTTTCAGGAGGTTCTGCTACAGAGCTCTTGAATGGGGTTTGGGAACAGAGTGTTACAAGTTGCTTAATGGGGACATAGAACCTTGCATCCTTGGAGCTGGGGTGGTGAGCATGGCTCTCAGAGCTGGTGGGAAATATACCTCTGTCAGGTTGGATGAGGTGGAACCAAAAGTCAAAGCCACAGTGTTAATCTTAGCTACTCCACTTAACAAAAGTGCTCCTGCTCAGAAAAGGACAGATATACAGTAAAGACAAATTCAGATGAAAAGGCCCTCTTAATGTACTACAGTATGTTTAATAAATATGCATAGGCTTGGGAAAGAGAAAAGAAAGAATAGAGGCAGTCACAGATTAAAATAATGATTTAAAAAATTTTAAAGGAATAGAGTAATACAATATATGCATATTTAGCCACATAAAGATGGAAAATACACAGAGAGTCTAGATTATGTATATTATTATTTTTTTTTGATTTTTCTGATTGCAGAGAAGCATTTGATTCTGGAAGCTGCTAAGCTAAACCAACATACATATTTGAAGTTAAGGTATCTTGACTTCAAAATTTGAATCTAAAAATATATTACTTTGGAAAAGAGGTTTTGCTTTTGTTTCCACAAAGGATAGGAACCTTTAGGCTAATGTGGTTTGATGAAAAAAGAGCCCCTCGAAAGGTTTCCATGAACCCTAAAACTACTTCACCCTACAAACAGTAGTAAGTAGTTTGGAGAAAACTATGCCAAAATTCCCAAACTGATTATTTATAAATCTTCATTTTAAAAGAATTGATTTTAAAAAAGTAAGAAAGAAAAAAGGGGGATATAATATAGGTAAATACTTTATATTAGTATGGATTTTGATCTAATGATACAAATTTAAGGTCGATTTTATTACACCAAATATATATTCTACTCTTTTTGAGGTATTATGTTTATACAGTTCATTTAAAAATACAACATATAGCTAAAATACATATTAATAGATAATCATCTATAATAATCAAACTTTTAGTTACATTAGTTAGATCTCTGTATATATACAGAGATATATTTCAGTTAGATAATTTTCAACACTTCAAAGACCTACAGAATATGGCATTTAAAATGTTTTAAGAACTTTGACTTTTCTTGACAGTGAGACATGTCTGCTTGTGGCAGCACCAATTACTTCAAGAGTATAATGGGCATAGAAAAGGCTCCTTAAGGAGTTTGCTAGTCATTTGGGCAATAAATTGCTCTTGTCTGAACTGCTTGCTGGTATGCTATATGAACTGGACATGCAGGACCCACAGAAAAGTGACTGCTAAACTTTCTAAAAGATGGGATGTTCCTTCAGGGTTCCTGTTTTACAGAGAAAACTGTCAATATTCTGCAGGAGACAGAAGAAAGTGACTGACAAACTGCCAATATAGGTGAAGCAATCTTTCAAATTTCCTGCTTCATGGAAAAGTCTGCCAGATACTAGGGGCCTTTAGGCTGAAGATGGATGCCCCAATGTTACAGAAAAACCTTGGGCAATGGACTGAGCAGTGAGATATCTCTGTCAATTCTAGAGTTTTGGAAGTTGCTTACAATGTACTGCCTGTTAACTTAGGTAATATTATATCTTTCTAGGGTCTTTGATGGAGTTAAAGACAGATAGTTATAGTTACAGTTTTTATTAGTTATGAAACTTTCCAGATATAAATAGACTAATTATTTTAAGTGTAATTCTTGCTTAATACCTATTGCTATGTGCAATTTTATTATGTTAAAGTTAAAACCTTTCTTTTTATTTAGACAGAAAAGGGGAAATGATGTGGGATTTCTCTCTGTATGCCGTGAATATGTTTTGTTACCATTGGTTAATAAAGAAGCTGGTTTAACCTATGACAGGGCAGAATATAGCACAGTGGGAAATTCAAGCAGAGATAGAAGAAGAAAGAAGGTGTTGCCAGAGCAACACCATGCAGCTGCTGAAGGAGAGAGATGCCAGAAACCTACTGGTAAGTCACAGCTTCGTGGTGATACACAGATTAACAGAAATGGGCTAATGTAAGACATAAGAGTTAGCTAGGAATACACTTGAGTCATTGGCCAAACAGTGTTGTAACTAGTATAGCTTTGTGTGATTATTAGGGTCTGGGTGGCCATAAAACGAAAAAGCAGTCTCCCATTACAGGGCCTGAAGGGTCTCACAACTCC
Organism: Microtus oregoni; assembly: GCF_018167655.1. NCBI lineage: Eukaryota > Metazoa > Chordata > Mammalia > Rodentia > Cricetidae > Microtus > Microtus oregoni. The sequence continues at coordinate 4,477,527 of NW_024543091.1, read as the reverse complement.
TGTGAGCTTCCTCATTCTTATGGATGTCTCCACACCTTCTCTCAAGGACATGGGTCAAGCTGAAGGAATCATAGCAAACAGTTGGATACCTCATCAAACATACAACATTTTTTAATGTTTGTTGAGATGCACAGCCTTTGCCATCTGCATATGACACTACAGATATTTGAAAGTGTACAGTAATAACAAATGCAATAAAAAATAAGGAAAGCTTCACATATTTAACTCAAAGACAGTTGTAAGGTCTGAATAAGACTACATTATCCAGTTTTTAAAGATTAAAAAATATTAAATGTGTGTGTGCACATGACTACCAGTGTCCACAAAGGCCATGAAGCTGAAGTTTGAGGGGATTGTGAGTGACCTGGGTCCTGAATTTAGGTTCCCTCATGAGCTGTACATGCTGTTATCCTCTGAGCCGTTTCTGCAGTTCTTTTGTCTCTGTTTGAGAATTCACCTTGGTATTCTTTATTCAGAAAGCTTGTTATATAGGCTCTTGACACCGACATTAAAGGGGAACCGATCAGCTGCTTGATTGTAAGTATAGAGTACGGCAAGAAAGGAGCAAGTCCTAAGGACCAGCTGCCCGGCTGGAAGAACTCACAGACATCAGCATATAATTGTACTCATGGCTGCGACCTATTGCTAAAAACACAAAAGCAAACAGACACAAGCAAAATCAGCAAAGGGAAAATGACACAGGGGAAAAAGTGTGGGTAGAGGCACAGACATCAAAGAACTTTCCTAGCTGACACAGGACTTGATTCTTTCAACAATAAGGGGTAACAACAAGTGGAGAGTGTTGCCCACCAGGGGAATCATCAGAACCTCCATACCCAAGTTCACATCGGGGGCTTGTCATGCCTTCAGCCTACACGTATCAAAATTCCAGACCCTGAGAAAAACAAGGCTAATCAGTACAAACGATGTTGTGTCCGTAGGTCCATTGTAAACTAACATATCCCTCGGGGAGTGTCAGAAACACAAGATACAGGCTCTCATCCGAGCACCCAACCCCGCACCTGGTTGGGTATTGTGGTTTCTTCTGAATCTGCCACACTCCTGGGAATGACGCGTGAGGGATCCTAACTAGGTTCCCGAAAAGATGCTAATTGTCCTTGTCATTTTGTCCTTATATTTACTGTGATAACATCTAGTGTGTTGAGTAAGTACATGGAGGCTGCTTTCTTTCCACCATCTTCCCCCTTCTCCCAACAGAGCAGCGATAGGCATCAGTTAGCTGGGAGATGGGGCACAGCGGGTGGTTTGCAAAGTGATGGAGCGCTCTCATGGCTGCAAGGAACTTCCACCCCAGACATTGGCCTCATCTGCTGAGTTGCCTAAAGGAGAAGTGTTGATCCCGGTGCTCAGTTACACATGTGCTGTGTAGGTTCTAATGTTGGCCCGAAACCTCTGCCTTATTATTTGGTACCTAAGCCTGACCACTAGGCAACTTTATCCAGAACATAAGCCTTGTATTTACAGAAAAATGAGAAACCCCTCCTGTTTCATACCTGGACACTAGAATAATCGATAACACCTTCAACTTGATTAAGCTTTCTTCCATTTTTTTAAAAAAAATATTTATTTATTTATTTATTTATTATGTATACAGTATTCTATCTGTGTGTATGCCTGCAGCCCAGAAGAGGGCACCAGACCTCATTACAGATGGTTGTGAGCCACCATGTAGTTGCTGGGAACTGGACTCAGGACCTTTAGAAGAGCAGGCAATACTCTTAACCACTGAGCCATCTCTCCAGCCCCGCTTTCTTCCATCTTTAAGGTCCGTTTCACTGTTCTGAGGCGAACCCTCTGTTTACTGTTCTGTGAACAGCCTCTGACTGGAGCAGATAGCACTTCCGTCCCAGTCCTCTCCATTGGTCTTCTTGAGTGACCACAGGGTGGGCCACCAGAATGCCACACATTGCTTTGCCAAATGTGACCATTGAAACCTGACAGCAGGAAGAAGACCCCAGAGTTTCTTATAGAGAACTTCCAATTACCCACACCTGCATTAGTCAACACAGTAAATCTTTCATTTGACACCAGGCTTACAGATTTCCTTTCTGAAATCAGCCTGGGGGAAAGCTGCAGCCACAGGGATGGGATGTTTTGCTGCTTGAGCCCTGGGGAGCCTCCCAAACCTCCGTATGTTGTTTCTAGCTCCCTATTCTCACCACAGCATTGTCTGTTACGATAGGAAAGGCTCCCCTTCTTTCTGTCACATATTATCTTAAACAAATGAGCAGGCATCGTCTATTACTTTGTAGATTTCTGGAATCGCAGGTTGCAGAGAAGCCACTGTGAGCAGTCCCACACAACAGCAACGTGTGTGTGTGTGTGTGTGTGTGTGTGTGTGTGTGTGTGTGTGTATGCGCATGCGTGTGGTCGCGAGTTGGTAGGGGTAGGAGATACCCTGGCAGAAACAGCCCCAAGGTCCCACCGCTTTGACAATACAGTCACTAATTTGTTCTTCCCCCTTTCTTTCAATGCCACAACCCTTCTTTTCTCTCTCAGCCCCTTCCCTAAAGAAGAGGGCTGTGTCCCCACAAAACCCACATGCTTAATGAGACATGTTAGTTTCCCTGTTTTCGTGGCTGTTGTTTGTTTGTTTGTTTTGTGCCAACTAAGTGGCTCTTATCTGATTTGGGTGAATTTCCCCTGTTCACATCCTCATCTCTTAAATGTTCTTTTCCTTTCCATCCTCCAAGCCAGATCTGGTAATACTATGTCCTGCACAACATTTTGACTGGTTCCCTACTGTCCTCAAAATAAGCCAGGGCCTTACTCTGACTCCCACAACTGTCTGCAGCAAAGCAGTCCCCTCCCCCTTAGCTGTGTTTGCTTGATTTGATGGATTTTATCCTTATCCCACACTTGATTTGCTCCTTTAGCAATTTTTGGTTCATCTATTTTGGATCAAGTATTTGCCTAATGGATAGTTAAAAGGGGGAAAGAAAAGGAAGGTGGAGAAGAGTGAGGGAGAGTGGGAGGGAGGGAGAATAGTCACAAGAAAAAGAAGTAGAAAGTACACAGAAGGGCTGTGTGGCTCTTACATTTCTGCTTCCAAGGTGCCCTCTGATACAGAGTACAACTTGGTACAGAGACCAACTTGGTCTGTTATTTGTAGAAAATGAACAAAGTACACAGATACAAACCACGGGGCTTTGCCTAAAGACAAAGAGGAAACATCTTCTGGAAGGTTGAGATACAATTGCCAGAGAAATATTTTTTTAAATGTTCAACATCCTTAGCTGCCAGGGAAATGCAAATTAAAACTACTCTTAAATTTCATATTATAAAACTAATAAATGACAGCGCATGCTGGCAAAGATTTAAGGATAGAATACTTCCTCATTGCTGACAGGAATGTAAACTGGTACAACCGCTATAGAAATCAACGTAGATATTCCTCAAGGAGCTGAGACTTGGTCCAGCTATTAACACTCTTGGTCCCGTACTCAGGGGACTCTACATCTTACTACAGAGTTACTTGCCTATCCATGTTCACTGTTGCTCTATTCAGAATAGCCAGAAATTTGGAACAGCCTAGATGCCCATCAATTGATGAATGGATAATGAAAAGGTGGTATATTTATATAATAGAATATTATTTAACTGTTATGAAAAGAAGATATTTCAAATAAATAGATGGAGCTTGAACCAATCACCTTGAGTGAGGTAACCCAGACCCCAAAGACAAACATCATGTTTTTCCTTATATGAGCTTGAGATATGTTTTTCAATAAAAAACCAACAACAACAGATATTAAATAGCTAGTAAGGAAACAGGTGGTGGTAGGGAATATACCAGGGAAGGAGAAATAAAATACAGTACTTTAAAGAGATAAAGGGGAAACAAGAACAGAATTATATGGAGTTGGGAACGGGAGAACACGGTAAAGGAGGAGACACAGCTAACATTAAAGGCCTTTTGAAAAGTCACATGGAAGTCTACTATTCTAGAAGCTTATATATATATATATATATATATATATATATATATGTGTGTGTGTGTGTGTGTGTGTGTGTGTGTGTGTGTGTATATGAAAGCACTTTAAATGAACTCATGCTATAACTCATGCCCCAACCAGACATCTTAGGTCACCAAGGGAGATCTCCAGTACCAGGAATACAGGAATAGGTTACATCTTGTTGAATCATTGGCTGGAGGGATCCCAAACATCACAGGCTATTGACAAGGCTATTGGTAACTCATCACATCCTGATGGGAAGACTCATTGCTGAAGACACCACTTACTTATATCATCAAACAGAGGTAAAGAAAACTGGTGCCTAACCAGAAGCTCCACCCTGAGAAAGCACTATGCATTCTTCTGGAACAGAAAAGTAATCCTTAATATTATCCATCTACAACTTGCGCAGTGGTGGTGCACACCTTTAATCCCAGCACTCTAGAGGCAGAGACAGGAGGATCTCTGTGAGTTTGAGGCCAGCCTGGTCTACAAGAGCTAGTATCAGGAAAGGCTCCAACACTACAGGAAACCTTTCTTGAAAAACCAAAAAATATTATCCATCTACAAACCCTGTGACCTACAACAGCAATATGCCTCTAACATACACTGTTGCAATTGTGGCACAAATATAGTGGAAATAACCAATCACTTTCTGATTGGATTTAAGGTCCATTCCATGAGATTGAACCCAGACAGAACACTGCTATAATGGCCAAGAACATGAGACTGAATAGGTCATGGATCAAAAGACAACCTCTGCCATTATTCTGTTAATAGAATATGGTAATAAATAACTCCTAATGACATATTGCAATATCCACACATAAATGCCTCTCTGCATTAAAGAAGCTTCTTGCAGTAGATGGTGATCAGCATAGAGACCTACAACTGGCCAGTGTGTAGAGTAAGAGACTTTGGCACACTCAGTCATCAGTGGAATGAATGTCTTTATCAAACCCTACTCAGGAGTTGGTGGCCAACACAGCATGAACTTCATGTTTGTTTGGTTTTGTTTGTTTGTTTGTTTGCTATTGTCTTATTGATGTATTTTTATTTTAGCTTCTCCATTTTGATTTTTGTTCTTTCTTTTTTTAAGAGAAAGGGGAAAGAACAAAAAGTTGGGTGAATAGGGAGGAGCTGGGAGAAGTTCTAGGTGGGGAAATATGATCAAAACATATTGCTTGAAAAAATTTAACTAAAAAAGCTCATAAAACCAACAAATAAAAAGAATGAAAAATTACAAGGCTACTTCCATTTTCAGAGCTTTGCAAAGCTTCCCACTGCTCTCTCAATAAAGACCCAACTTCCAAACTTGCAGACTTCTCATGCTACCTGGATGTCATTTGTACCTTGACCTGTAATGTCCCATAACTAGGCCTTCTGCACCTGTGATGACCTCCTTCTCTTTACCCCTCTATCTCCCAGTTCAAGGACTCCATGAAATCCTCTCAAGCTTTCTTAGTGTTCTTCATTCTTTTTTCTGTTATGGTTTGGAGATAAAATGTTCCCTCCAGGGTCCTGTGTTTGAAAACTTGTTTCCTGGCTGGTGACACTGTTTTTAGAGGCGGTGGAATTTTTAAGAGCTTGGGACTTGTGGAGGAAGCAGGTCACTGGGGTTAGAGTTAGTGAGGATGAAGACTTATAGCCCAGCTGTGTTTCCTGATTCACCAAAATGCAAATGTTCAGTCTCACATTCCTGAAGGTGCATGCCTTTCTCACCACAATTGACTGTGCCTTCAAACTGTAAACCAAAACAAACCCTTTCTTCCAATAAACCTAGAGGTGTTTTTTGTCCGGTATTTGAGACCAGAAAAAAAAGAAAGAATGCAATTAAATTCCTTTCCCTCGCCCTCAGACCAGAAGTTCTACAAAGGTGTGGCCACTGGGGGTTTTCTCAGTCTCTGGTGTCAAGCAAGAGGTCTGGTATTTAAGATTTACCTAACATGTTTTCAATGAATAAATGAAGAACATAGAGGACAGACTTCTAGAGAGTTAAGTTCCTTTGCCCTGCCCAACATACCTGTTTGTGACTTCGATAAAATCATAAAGATATTCTTATCACAGTTACAGAGGTTAAAACAAACATGAAAGCCTGAACTCTGGGAAAGTAAAAACAGATCTGAAAGCTCTTAAATAATAAACCATTGACAGAATAAAAAACAAAATGTAATCATAATACTTACAGAACCATGCAGTGGATTGTTTAAATTGTTCTTAAAATGCGGTATCAGAGAGACAACTTGCTGATAGACCACTTGGAAGCTGCCAGGGAATCGTGGGAAGGGTGCACAATTGCCTGAATTAACAAGCTGTAGTCTGGCACCATGTTGGGCTGAGTTAGAAAGTGAGAGAGAACATAGATTGCCTCCCTTGTCTGATGAGATCATAGCTGCTAGACAGCATTGAACAGCATTAGCAGGGTGGAGGGCTGCCTCACAAACACAAAAATCCTCCTTATCTTCTGCTCTCTCTCATCTTTGCTCATGTTAATTCCTTCAATATTTCCTTCCCATTCCGCTTGGGAAAAGTCCTCTACATCTTTTGAGATTCGGAGATTAAATTTAAAACACAAGAGCAAAAGCATAGACTACTTAGTCTGAAGATGTAGTGCTTCTGTTGTGGTTATTATTGCTGTGATGAAACACCGTGACCAAAGACACTTGCAGAGGAAGGGGCTTATCCGCTTATGCTTTTGCATCGAAGTTATCATCAGCGGAAACAAACGCAGGAACTGGAGGCAGGAGCTGATGCAGAAGCCATAGAGAAATGCTGCTTACTGTCTTGATCCTCATGACTTCTTCAGTCTGCTTTTTTATAGCACCCAGGACCACCAGCCCAAGGATGGCACCACCCACAAAAGGCTGGGTCCTTCCCAACAAATCTCTAATGAAGAAATCACTAATTAAAACAATGCCCCATAGGCTTGCCCTACATCTGGATCTTACTGAGACACTGTCTCAGTTAAGGCTCTCTTCTCTTTGGTGCCTCTAGCTTATGACAAGCTGACATAAAACTAGCCAGTACATGTGACAACAGATTACATGTAGCCTTATAGTATAATAACCCATCTTCCTAAAGTTCACACTGCAGTGTGTCACACATTGTTCTACTACCCATATTGCATATATTATTAGCCCCATGTTGAAGATGAGCTAAATAGGTGCATTGTCAACATACCTAGTAAGTAGGGGCATGAAGGTCTAACTTGCGCTCTAGAGCTCTTCTTAAGTAGGCCTCGTGTGGAGACCACACCTCATTCAATAGAGCTTGATTAAAATTTCACCCATGGACAAATTACTAGTCTTCACGTGTGGCTCTTAGTTGGGTTTCTATTGCTATGATAAAGATCATGACCAAAAGCAGCTTGGGGAGGAAAAGTTGACTTCAGTTTAGAGGTTAAGGTCCATCCTAGAGGACTCAAGGGACCTGGGGGCAGGAGCTGAAGCAGAAGTCATGAAGGAATGCTGCTTTCTTACATAATAACCCAGGACCTTACATAAACTGCCCAGGGGTAGTGCTGCCCACAATGGGCTGGAGCTTCCCACATCAATCATCAATTAAGAAAATTCCTCAAGGACTTGCAAACAAGCCAGTCCACTGGGTACATTTTCTCAACTGAAGTTTCTTTTCAGAGGACCCTGGCTATAGTCAAGCTGACAAAAAAAAAAAAAAAAAAAAAAAAAAAAAGCCTATCTAGAAGGCTCCAAATCTAGACTCAAGATCCATGAATAGGGGGTGAGTTTCTGGCCCACGGCGCCAGCCTGGGACGGGGAGCTCGGGGGTTTCTTGGCCCCCTGTCCTGCTTGGGCTCTCTGCAGGGCCTCTACTCCCCGGGTGCTGCCTCTTTCTTCCTGGCCCACCCAGCTTCCGTCCAGAGCCCTCTCCACTTCGCCCCCACTGCCCTCTTTTGGCGCGTGGCATCGCCCAGCCCAGCCTATCTGGGCGCTGGGTCCGAGTATCCAGGGCTCCCGGGGGGGCAGCAGTTCCTTTGTTTCTGTGGCCTGCCTGCACCAAGCGGGGTAGGCGCTTTGTCTGCGAGCTGCCCAACCAGCACGGAGGCCTGATCTTTCGGCGCCAGGAGACCCAGCATTGGGGTGAGTTTCTGGCCCACGGCGCCAGCCTGGGACGGGGAGCTCGGGGGTTTCTTGGCCCCCTGTCCTGCTTGGGCTCTCTGCAGGGCCTCTACTCCCCGGGTGCTGCCTCTTTCTTCCTGGCCCACCCAGCTTCCGTCCAGAGCCCTCCCCACTTCGCCCCCACTGCCCTCTTTAGGCGCGTGGCATCGCCCAGCCCAGCCTATCTGGGCGCTGGGTCCGAGTATCCAGGGCTCCCGGGCGGGCAGCAGTTCCTTTGTTTCTGTGGCCTGCCTGCACCAAGCGGGGTAGGCGCTTTGTCTGCGAGCTGCCCAACCAGCACGGAGGCCTGATCTTTTGGCGCCAGGAGACCCAGCATTGGGAGAGCCAACATTGGGGAGAGACAGCGTTTGGAAGGCAAGGAGACCTAATCCGGTAAAAGAAGATCCATAGGGAGCATTTGGAAGAAGAGATGGGCCGACGTCAAGGCAAGAATTCGCCCAACAAGCTGAAAAGCAACATGAAGCTACCAGAAACAAGCGACCTCACAACGGGAGGACAAGAACCCCTTAATCAAGAGGAAGGAGAAAAGATTGACTTCATGAAAGTGATTGACACCCTTAAACAGCATGTAAAAAACGCCCTTATAGAAATGGATGAGAAATATAACAGAAAGTTTGAAGAATTGAATAAATCAGTGAATGATACCCTAGAAAACCAAGGAAAAACAATCAAACAGATAATGGAAACAGTTCAAGACCTGAAAACTGAAATGGAGGCAAAGAAAAAAACACAAACAGAGGGCCGTCTGGACATGGAAAATCTAGGTAAACGAATAGAGACTACAGAAACAAGCATAACCAGCAGAATACAAGAGATAGAAGAAAGACTCTCGGATTCTGAAGATACAATAGAGAAAATAAACACACTGATCAAAGAAAACAGCAAGTCCAACAAACTCTCATCACAAAACATTCAGGAAATATGGGACACAATAAAAAGACCAAACCTAAGAATAATAGGAGTAGAAGAAGGAGAAGAAGGGCAGCTCAATGGTCCAGAAAATCTATTTAATAAAATTATAGAAGAAAACTTTCCCAACCTAAGGAAAGATTTTCCTATGAAGGTGCAAGAAGCATACAGAACACCGAATAGGCTGGATCAAAAAAAAACATTCCCTCGCCATATAATTATCAAAACACAAAGCATACAGAATAAGGAAAGAATATTAAGAGCTGCAAAGGAAAAAGGCCAAATTACTTATAAAGGTAAACCTATCAGACTTACACCTGACTTCTCCATGGAAACCATGAAAGCCAGAAGGTCCTGGATAGATGTACTGCAGAAACTGAGAGACCATGGGTGCAAGCCCAGATTACTATACCCAGCCAAGCTTTCATTCACTATAAATGGAGAAAATAAAATTTTCCAGGATAAAAACAAATTTAAACAATACGCAGCCACAAATCCAGCCTTACAGAAAGTAATTGAAGGAAAATCACTAACCAAGGAGTCCAACAATGACCACAATAACTCAGACATCTAGAGACCCTTCACCAACACAAAACAAAGAAGGGAAACACACAAACTCTACGACTAAAAAAAAATGACCGGTGTTAACAACCACTGGTCATTAATATCACTTAATGTCAATGGACTCAACTCACCTATAAAAAGGCATAGGCTAAGAGATTGGATAAGAAAACAGGATCCAACATTCTGCTGTTTACAAGAAACACACCTCAACCACAAAGACAGGCACCTACTCAGAGTAAAGGGCTGGGAAAAGGCCTATCAAGCAAATGGACCTAAGAAACAGGCAGGTGTGGCCATACTAATCTCTAACAAAGTTGACTTTAAACTTAAATCAATCAGAAGAGATGGAGAGGGGCATTTTATACTCATAACAGGAACAGTTCATCAGGATGAAGTCTCAATCCTGAACATCTATGCCCCTAATATAAAAGCACCCACGTACATAAAAGAAACATTGCTAAAATTCAAGGCAGCCATCAAACCGCACACACTAATAGTAGGAGACTTCAACACTCCTCTCTCACCAATGGACAGGTCAATCAGACAGGAACCTAACAGAGAAATAAGAGAATTAGTGGAGGTAATGAATCAAATGGACTTAACAGACATCTATAGAACATTCCATCCAAATAGGAAAGAATATACCTTCTTCTCTGCAGCTCATGGAACCTTCTCGAAAATCGACCACATAGTCGGTAACAAAGCAAACATCCACAGTTACAAAAAAATATTAGTAACCACCTGTGTCTTATCAGATCACCATGGATTAAAGTTAGAATTCAACAATAATGCTACCCCCAGAAAGCATACAAAGTCATGGAAACTGAACAGTCAACTATTGAACCATAGCTGGATTAAGGAAAAAATAAAGAAAGAAATTAAAGTCTTCCTGGAATTCAATGAAAATAAAGAAACAACATACTCAAACTTATGGGACACTATGAAAGCAGTCCTAAGAGGAAAGTTCATAGCACTAAGTGCCCACTTAAAGAAAACAGAGAAAGCTCACATTGGAGACTTAACAGCCCACCTGAAAGCTCTAGAAAAAAAAGAAGCAGACTCACCTAGGAGGAGTAGAAGACTGGAAATAATCAAAATGAGGGCTGAAATCAACAAAATAGAAACACAGAAAACAATACAAAAAATCAATGAAACAAAAAGCTGGTTCCTGGAGAAAATCAACAAGATTGACAAACCACTATCCAAGCTAATCAAACGGCAGAGAGAGAATTTGCAAATTAATAAGATCAGAAATGAAAAGGGGGACATAACCACAGACACTGAGGAAATTCAGAGAATCATTAGATCTTACTACAAAAGCCTATATGCCACAAAATTGGAAAATGTAAAGGAAATGGATACTTTTTTAGATAAATATCATATACCAAAGTTAAATCAGGACCTGGTGAACAATCTAAATAGACCTGTTAGTCGCGAAGAATTAGAAGAGGTTATCAAAAACCTCCCTACCAAAAAAAGCCCAGGACCAGATGGTTTCAATGCGGAATTCTACCAGATCTTCCAAGAAGATCTAATACCTATACTCCTTAATGTATTCCACAAGATAGAAACAGAAGGGTCATTACCAAACTCCTTTTATGAAGCCACAATTACTCTGATACCAAAACCACTCAAAGACTCAACCAGGAAAGAGAACTACAGGCCAATCTCACTCATGAATATCGACGCAAAAATCCTCAACAAAATACTGGCAAATCGAATCCAAGAACACATCCGAAAAATTATCCATTATGATCAAGTAGGCTTCATTCCTGAGATGCAGGGCTGGTTCAACATACGAAAATCTATCAATGTAATCCAGCATATAAATAAACTGAAAGAAAAAAACCATATGATCATTTCATTAGATGCTGAAAAAGCATTTGACAAAATTCAACATCCATTTATGTTAAAAGTCTTGGAGAGATTAGGGATACAAGGGTCATACCTAAATATAATAAAAGCTATATACAGCAAGCCGACAGCTAACATCAAATTAAACGGAGAGAAACTCAAAGCCATCCCACTTAACTCAGGAACACGACAAGGCTGTCCACTCTCCCCATACCTCTTCAATATAGTGCTTGAAGTTCTAGCAATAGCAATAAGACAACATAATGGAATCAAGGGGATTCGAATTGGAAAGGAAGAAGTTAAACTTTCGTTATTTGCAGATGATATGATAGTGTACATAAGCGACCCCAAAAACTCCACCAAAGAACTCCTACAGCTGATAAACAGCTTTAGTAATGTGGCAGGATACAAGATCAACTCCAAAAAATCAGTCGCCCTCTTATACACAAAGGATATGGAAGCAGAGAGGGAAATCAGAGAAGCTTCACCATTCACAATAGCCAAAAACAGCATAAAATATCTTGGGGTACATCTAACCAAGGAAGTGAAAGATCTATTTGACAAGAACTTTAAGGCATTGAAGAAAGAAATTGAAGAGGATACCAAAAAATGGATGGACCTCCCTTGCTCTTGGATTGGGAGGATCAACATAGTAAAAATGGCAATTCTACCAAAGGCTATTTATAGATTCAATGCAATCCCCATCAAGATCCCATCAAAATTCTTCACAGATCTGGAGAGGACAATAATCAACTTTATATGGAAAAACAAAAAACCCAGGATAGCCAAAACAATCCTATACAATAAAGGATCTTCTGGAGGCATTACCATCCCTGACTTCAAACTCTATTACAGAGCTACAGTAATGAAAACAGTGTGGTACTGGCATAAAAACAGAGAAGTTGACCAATGGAATCGTATAGAAGACCCGGATTTTATCCCACAAACCTATGAACACCTGATTTTCGATAAAGGAGCTAAAAGTATAAAATGGAAGAAAGAAAGCATCTTCAACAAATGGTGCTGGCACAACTGGATGTCATCTTGTAGAAGAATGAAAATAGACCCTTATCTATCACCGTGCACAAAACTCAAGTCCAAATGGATTAAAGACTTCAATATCAGCCCGAACACACTGAACCTGATAGAAGAGAAAGTGGGAAGTACCCTACAGGAGCTGGGCACAGGAGATCGCTTCCTATGTATAACCCCAGAAGCACAGACATTAAGGGCAACATTGAATAAATGGGACCTACTTAAACTGAGAAGCTTCTGTAAAGCAAAGGACATAGTCAATAAGACACAAAGGCAACCTACTGATTGGGAGAAGATCTTCACCAACCCCACAACAGACAAAGGTCTGATCTCCAAAATATATAAAGAACTCAAGAAACTAGACTTTAAAATGCTAATTAACCCAATTAAAAAATGGGGCACTGAACTGAACAGAGAATTCTCAGCAGAGGAAGTTCAAATGGCCAAAAGACACTTAAAGTCGTGCTCAACTTCCTTAGCAATCAGGGAAATGCAAATCAAAACAACTTTGAGATATCATCTTACACCTGTCAGAATGGCTAAAGTCAAAAACACCAAGGATAACCTTTGCTGGAGAGGCTGTGGAGGAACGGGTACCCTCATCCATTGCTGGTGGGAATGCCATCTTGTGCAACCACTGTGGAAGTCAGTGTTTCGGTTTCTCAGGAAATTCGGGATCAACTTACCCCTGGACCCAGCAATACCACTCTTGGGAATATACCCAAGAGATGCTCTATCATATGACAAAAGCATTTGTTCAACTATGTTCATAGCAGTATTATTTGTAATAGCCAGAACCTGGAAACAACCTAGATGCCCTTCAATGGAAGAATGGATGAAGAAAGTATGGAATATATACACGCTAGAGTACTACGCTGCGGTAAAAAACAATGACTTCTCGAATTTTGCAGGCAAATGGATGGAAATAGAAAACACTATCCTGAGTGAGGTGTCCCAGACCCAAAAAGATGAACATGGGATGTACTCGCTCATAATTGGTTTCTAGCCATAAATTAGGGCCACGGAGTCTACAATAGGTGATCCTAAAGAAGCTAAGTAAGAAGGTGAACCCAAGGAAAAACATATAGTTATCCTCTTGGCTAAGGGAAGTAGACACAATTGCCGGGGAGAAAATTAGGATCTTGGGGGTGGGGTGGGATGGGGGTAAGGGGAGATGGGGAGAGAAAAGGTAGAAGGGAAGGAGGGGGGATTTGGGGAATCAGGAGAATTGGGATAAAGGAAAGGTGGATAGGGGAGCACGGAACCACAATTCTTAGTTAAGGGAACCACTTTAGGGTGAGCAAGAGATTTGACCCTAGAGGGGCTCCCAAGTGCCCAACATGAGGTTCCCAGTTAGTTCCTTGGGTAGCTGAGGATTGGGAACCTGAAATGACCCTATCCGAGAGCAATACTGACGAATATCTTGCATATCATCATAGAACCTTCATCTGGTGATGGATGGAGACAGAGACAGAGACCCACACTGGAGCACTGGACTGAGCTCCCAAGGTCCCAATGAGGAGCAGAAGGAGGGAGAACATGAGCAAAGAAGTCGGGACCACGAGGCGTGCACCCACCCACTGAGACAGTGGAGATGATCTACTGGGAGCTCACCAAGGCCAGCTGGACTGTGACCGAAAAAGCATGGGATAAAACCGGACTCTCTGAACATGGCGAACAATGAGGGCTGATGAGACGCCAAGGACAATGGCACGGGGTTTTGATCCTACTTAATGTGCTGGCTTTGTGGAAGCCTAGCCAGTTTGGATGTTCACCTTCCTAGATATGGACGGAGGGGGGAGGACCTAGGACTTACCACAGGGCAGGGAACCTGGACTGCTCTGTGGACTGGAGAGGGAGGGGGAGAGGAGTGGGGGGAGGGGTAGAAGGGTGGGAGGAGGGGGAGAAGGGTGGGAGGAGGGGGAGGGAAATGGGAGGCTGGGAGGAGGTGGAAACTTGTTTTTTGTTTATGTTTTTTTTTCTTCTTTTCTTAATAAAAAAATTATTAAAAAAAAAAAGATCCATGAATAAAAGAATAAAAGGAAGAAGTTGGCTTATGAACTATATAAACATGTTCTGACAGAGAAAATGTATAAAATTACTTTATCCAAGACAGTAAAAGTTTTTGAGATAGCCCCAAACTGCGGGTCTATCTCCATATTACAGAAATACTTGGAGTTCACAGCTGGGTTTTGAGGTATGGGGGCTACATCACCATCAGCTTTCCCTTCATTTCCAAGCTGTTAGCCCGCAGCCAGTTGCTGCTGATAGGAATTGCTCTTGCTGGAATGTGGTGTGGCAACCTAGAGTCTTATTCCAAAACCAGCCAACTCCTTGCCTTTCTTGGGGTTCAGTTCAATCCTTAGTTGCCACTACTATACGACTTGACTTGACCAGCGAAACACTGGTGAGCATAGCTTACATGGTCTTGACATGCATTTGTTTAGCTTGGCTCAGCTCTGAAGCTACTGTCTTCTCCCATGGAGCTGTGAATAGAACTCAAGGGTCAGCACATGGCGAGCCCTGAACCTGCCACCCAGCCTGAACTCAAGTCCTGCTAATCCCAGTTTATGTCATCTCAGCCTTATTTGACCGCAAAACCTACACATATGAGAAGAAATAAGTTTATAGTAACAAAAATATGTCTCCTAAGTAGAGTTGGATCTTATTTTTTGCTGTTGTTGTTTGAGCTTTTTTGTCTTTTTTTTTTCTTTCAACTCGTTGGGGGTCCAGCACTCAGCTCAAATAAATACACAGAGACTTATTCTTATTTATGAATGCCCAGATTTAGCTTGGCTTATTTCTAGCCAGCTGATCTCAACTGAAATTATCCCATCTATCTTTTGCCTCCGGGCTTTTACCTTTATCTCTTCTATATAACTTTCTTTCTTTCTTACTCCATGACTGGCTGTGTGGCTGGGTGGCTGGCCCCTTTTCTTACTCCCCTCTCTTCTCCTCTTTTCTCAAGCCTAGATTTCTCCTTCCATTTATTCTCTCTGCCCGGCAGCCCCACCTATTCCTCTCCTGCTTAACTATTGGCTGTTCATCTCTTTATTAGACCAGTCAGGTGTTTTAGGCAGGGAAAGTAATGCAGCTTTACAGAGTTAAACAAATGCTACATAAAAGAATGCAACCCATCTTTGCATCATTAAACAAATACTCCACAGCATAAACAAATGTAACACATCTTAAACTAATATTCTACAATACATAAGTGCCTAGTGAAGTTCCCCATAAGCAGAGACACTCACTCCTCATGATGTTAGGTCCTTCACAAGGAGTAATTCTTCCTGCTCTTTCAGCCTTAGGATTCCACCTTGTGTGATGACAAAGAGGGGAATGACCAGCCACCAGCTGTAATGCTGGACCTGTGTACATAGCAACCTAGCCTTGAATCTATGGTCCTTTAAGGAATTGCTAGGGTTGTGGTGTTGCTCTCATCTTTTCAGAAGGTAAGAAAGCATTGAGTGAGCCTTTTTCTTTGGACTTCTGTGTATGTAGCTGTACGCTATTTACTTTTTTAAACTGGTATTGAAAATCTTTTTCATGCTATGTATTTTCCCCTTTCCCAATTGCCTAATCACCCTTTCAAAAAAAAAAAAACAAAATTCAAAACAGAGAGGGAGGAATACACAGACCAGCCTAATGCCATGGTGACATCCAGGCCTGGGCTGCTTCCAAAAACCATGTCTGGGTCCATGGCCCTACTGCAGCCAGGGTCTGAGTTGATGTCCGTAACTCCTGTTACTACTGAAAGTTGTACAAATACCCAGGGTCTGGGCCATCATAGGTGGGGGTCTGAAGGTCATGCAGCAGCTGGGGCTGTGCAGATCTGAGTGGCCTGTGCCTCCACGATATGCCATGGTGAGATCCAGACTTGGGCTGCAGCTGAGGATGGTTTCTGGGTCCATGGCCTTACTGCAGCTAGGTTCTGTGTTGATGTTCGTGGCTCCTGATACCATTGAAGACCACGTAGACTCTAGGGGTCTGGGCTACCACCTGGGGCCATGTTGGCATCTGAGGGCCACACTGCCACAGGACCAATGTTGATCTGAGTGGCCTTTGCTGACAACCTGGGGCCATGGTGACATCCAAGCCTGGACTGCTGCCAAGAACCATGTCTGGGCCCATGGTCCTACCATAGCCAGGGTCTGTATTGATGTGCATGGTCCAAATTGTCACCAAAGGTCACAAGGATGCTAGGGGTATAGGCTGCAACCAGTGGCCATGCTGGTGTTCAAAGGCCATGCCACTGCCAGGGACATGGCTATCTGAATGGCCTGTACTATCACCCAGAGCCATAGTGTAGTCTATGCCAAGGCTGCTGCCTAGGGCCAAGTCTGTGCCCATGGCTCTGAAGCAGCCAAGATCTGAGTTGATGTTCATGATTCCTATCAACACCAAGGGTTGTGCAGATGCCTGGAGTCTGGCCAGCTACCAAAGACCATGTTGGTGTCTGAGGGCCATGCTGCTCCCAGGCCATACAGATCTGGGTGGCCTATACTGCCACCAGTCCATGATGAAGTCTGGGCCCAAGTCGCTTCCATGAGTCATGTGTAGCTCTGTGGTCCTGCTGCTGCTGGGAAGGGGGGGGGGGGCTGTGTTGATGTCCATGACCTATGTTAGCACAGGGGGTCATAGGAACCATGTGTGATGAAATCAGAGGGCCATCATGCTGAGCCAGCTCCACCCTTCACTGACCCTGAGATAGCTGGCCCTGCCCCTTGTTGGACACTGCAGCAGGAGAGCTGGTCCCGCCCATCACCACGGGCGTGGGAGAACTGGCCCCTATGGCATGGTGGTAGGAGAGCTAGCTCTTCACCTTGCCTGATGGGGACAGGCCCAGTGGCCACGACTGACCAACTCAGCCACGACTGACCAACTCAGCTACCATGCGAACCCACATCCTGGGCCTTGGATTGGCAAATCCTATCATCTATGACCTGCTGGAATATGTGAAGGCACTCTCCTGAAGACTGATAGCCATAGGATCTCCGTGACTCAGGGCAACCGTAGGGTATCTGAAAGGAGTTTTGGTGAGGGTCCAGTGATGATGGTGTGCCAGAGGCCTTGGACCAGACCAGCGACTCATTGTAACGAACATTTCCAGGTGGGGCTGATGGGACAACAGGGTATAATGGATACACCGCAGTTCCGATGTCACCAGGACAAATGAAGAAGTGTTAAGAGAGATGGGAAAGACAAAGGAGTGAGAGGGACTTTTGTTTGTTTGTTTGCTTTGTTTTGTTTTTACTTAATTTGGGAGGGTGTAGTTTCTTTTTGGGGGAAGGACACGGAAGTGGCTGGGGGCAAATATGGAGGGACGGGGAGGAGAGCGAGACTGGAGTGCATGCTGTGACATTCCCAGAGAATCAATAAATAACTATGTTATATATGTAAAAAAGGACAATGTTTGACAATGGTTGTCAAGCAATAAAGGCTATTACAAATGTAACAACAACAAAAATAGATAGAAAATGAAAAAAAAGAAAGAAATGCTTTGTCCTTTGTTAGTGAACAACACTTGGCAAACCTACCTGAATATAGAGAGGGCCTCTTTCTTCCAATGTGCACAGCCCTTAGGATTCCAAGTTCTGAGGCTGGCAGTAGAATCTCAGTCCTAGAGGGTTTAAGTCATATACACAATTTCCACTACTGGAAAAAAAAATGACAAAACTGTGTATCGATATGGGGTGAATTATTTATTCAGGAGTTTTCACAGGAGGTAAAGCCCACTTCTGCTTTTCCTTCATGACTTCCCTGTAAGTAGAAAGGAGCCTGGTAACTGGACCTGAGCTTCAAGGAACCAGAGCTGAGTATGAGGAAGACGAGGGGTGAGAACAGTGCCAAGCCGGAAGGTAACCCGAGAGCTGTCCTAAGGAGACACTGAGTCCTCTGTGGCCTCTCCCAGAGCAGGGTGGGGGTGGTCAGGTACTTCCAAGCCTGAAATGCTGACACTGTGCATCCAACTCTCCGAGGTAGGAGACCCTTTCATTTCTGACTCCCAGACTGTACGTGAAATACAAGGGAGGGCAAATGTCAGGGACAACGCATCATAAGAAACATTTCGTTTACATTGGAAGGAGAATAAACAGTTACTGACAGGACTGTAGGGATCCAACTCGATGCTTAGTAGCCCTGCTGGTCTCTGCTTTTGCTTTTATTTTTTTGGGTAAGGGTCCAGAATACTAAGACACAGCTAAAAGACAAGAGTGCACTAACAGGACCAAAGAAAAGTTGAAGAGAAAGTTCCTGAGACAGGAGGAAGAAAACTCTATTTACATACAAAACAAACAGAAGAGAAGTTAAAGTCAAAGAAAGCAGCCATCCTTACGGATGTGCGTGTGCGTGTGTGTGCACGTGTGTGTACGTGTGTGTATGTGTGCACATGAATTTATATGTGTGTACATATGTGCATGCGTGTCTGTGTGTGCGTGTATGTCTGTAAGTGCATGCATGTGTGTGCACATACATGTGCATGTGTGCGTGCATGCGTGTGTGTGTGTGTGTGTGTGTGTGTGTGTGTGTGTACCAGGAAGGTGACTAGTATCACCTTGCCGGAAACTCACAGGAGTTCTTACTTAGCATCTCTAATGTAAAATTATAGGACTGGGCAAAGCATTGTTAGAGAACAGGGTTTTCACTCCAAAATCAGAGAAAAGTTATATAAAACCAGACACTTAGATTTTGTAAAATGCAAATGTGAACTGATTTTAAAAACTACATCTGAGAATTTTTGTATTTCCTTAGCCCAGAGAACTAAGCATGGATTCTCTCTGTACAAGCGTCACTTGCGTGGAAAAGTTTAGGAAGAGTCATATTTAAGGTACTCGGTCCCGGAGAAGATCGGTGCCAAATATGAGCATCCCAGGACAAAGGACAGATTGCGTGTCCCCCAACAGGGCTGATTAGATTCTGGGAGGGTGACAATCACTCCAGTTGTGCCGTGATAGAGTGGTCTCCATGAGACATAGGAAGAGTCTGTGCACGTTGTGGCATCACTACAGGGCCATCTTCTCTGTCACCCATTCATTTTTGAGAGAGTGCTCCAAGAGACCTGCAAAATGAGGACAAGCCACTGCTCCTTCCGTCCTTCCCAGTCATGGCCACCTTTTAGTCACAGGCCAACATTAGACCAAGGTGGTGCACTTCGGATGGATTTATGTTCTGCAAAACCTAAAATTTCTTTTCTTTAGGAGGATGGAAGTTGTGTCACGGGCCTGAAGATGACCTGGGGCTGGAGGTGATGGTGACCACATGAATGTGAAAGCCAGTTTTTGAAAACACAAAAGCATATGTGCAGAGAGAAGCAATCAAGAGAACACAGGGCCCTGCAGATATAAAAAGAGTAACTTCCGTTTTGGAGATCTGGGTTTCGTGAGGCCGGCCTTTCGATCAATCTGCTCTGCTCCTTTTCCAGAAATTCCTTCCTCTGCTTCAGCTGTCCTTGCTTGCCACTCTGGTCCCCAAACACAGGCAGAGAGGAGGTGCCACGAGGAGAATTAGAACAGGATCAAAAACTAGCTTCTCCTGGCAGCGGGGCAAGCTTGTAATTTGTCGCCCTAGCAGACATAACTGGAGCGCGGTTAATAATTATACCAACACTACAGGGAAACAAGGATGGACGGCCATCCTTGCCAGGTGGCGAAAAGAGGAAATTAGATAGCAATGCTCGTCTTTCCCAGGCGTGACTGGCAACGTGTGTCTATGCTGTTTTATCAGGCTATCACGATAATCCTGTTGACTTGGCCTCTGCTGGGTCAGGAGCTACACCGGAGTTATTTTCTACACAAAGCTGGTAGAAGAGACAGGACAGGAGATTGTGTCTCTCCAAATACAGTTTCTGTTCTTGTCACCCCAGCCTCTCTTCTTCTACAACAGTTTGGGCTGGAACTAGCTGACACAGTGTCAGCTTCAGCTGAGAGGAGTGATCGCTGAAAGAGAAACACACGCAATCACGCTAATGCCTCAGAAAGCCACACTTCCCTATTGAATGGGACAATGGTCCTCCCTAGTTCTCTTGCCTGAAATGCCTTTTAGCCAGAAAAAAAAAAGCACAAAGCAAAAAAATCCCTACTAGCAAGAAAAAGGAAATTGAAGCAATTTTGAGATAATTTAGGAGAAGTTCCATTTTCACTTGAGTTATTTGAGCAGCATACAACACAAAAGACAGGGAGGTCAGAATTTTTCAGATAATTGCTTGTTTTCCTGGTCTAGCTGGCTTAAAACTCATAGGCTTTCTTTTCCAAACCTGCATTGTCCTTACCATGCTGAGTACCTACCGTCTCGGGGTAGGAGCTGTGTGGCTCAAGAAGAATTCAATGGAGAAAAAAAGTTGATATTTTGATTAAGAGGAAGGTGAAAAAGTCTCTCCATTAAGGTTCTATGTGATGCCAAATTTCTTTCTATGAAAATGCCAAATACAAGAGGAAGTAATTAGTTCCAAGTTCTGGATTCTTTTCCATCTCAGTTTCTTCCAGCTCTTGGGACAAGAGCAGTTATAATCATAAAGCTACTAGGTGTTTGGGCCTCTGTGATTTGCCAGTCATTGTGGGGAGTGTATTAGATTAAAGGGCCTGGTTACTGCCAACTGTGTCTACCTGTTTATCCTTAGTATGTTGGAGACTACCATGGTGGCGATTGCAGCCTAACTCAAGGGGACAGGACTCAGACAGTTTGCTAGCTAGCCTGCCCTGATGGTCTAGCATAAGGAGAGGTTCCTGTTGTAGGAGAGTTGCTTGTTTGTTCCTGGCTGCTCAGTCCTGAAATAATCACACATAAACCATATTATTTGCAATACTGTTTGGCCAATAGCTTAAGCGTGTTTCTGGCTAACACTCTTATATCCTAAACTAGCCTATCTCTAGTAATCTATTAATCCATTATCACTACTTGGCTGTGGCTTACCATGTAAAGTTCTGGCATCTGTCTGGCAGTGGCTCCATGGCTTCTCTCTGTCTCCTCCTCCTTTCTCCCAGCATTCAGTTTAGTTTCCCCATCTAGCTCTGTTCTACCCTATCAGGCCAGGCCACATTTTGTTATTAACCAATGGTAGTCACAGCATACAGAGGGGAATCCCACATCACCTCCCCTTTTCTGTTTAAATGAAAAGGAAGGTTTTAACCTTAACATATTAAAATTATATATAATAAAACAGTTATCAAGAAAAAATACAGTTACAGTATTTATATCTACTCTATCTTTTATCATAACAAAGGAAAACTGTAATTATAACTATCCATAACTATTCTTTAACTCCATCAAAGACTCCAGAAGAATATAATATTACCTAAGTAAACAGGAAATACATTGTAAGTAACTTCCAAAACTCTAGAATTGACAGAGACATCTCACTACCTGGACAGTCACTCAGAGTTCTTCTATATCATTGGGGCATTCAATCTTCAGCCAACAGGCCCATAGTATCCAGCAGACTTTTTTATGAAGCAGGAAATTTGAAGATCTGTTCTGCCTTATAATGGCAAAATCCATCAGTTGCTTCCTTCTGTGTCCTACAGAATATCTGACAGACTCTTTTATGAAGCAGGAACCCCAAAAGACCAACTCATCTTTAGGTGAGTTCAGCAATTATTTCTCTGTGGGTCCTTCATGTCCAGTTCATTTAGCATAGCATCAAGTAGTCCAGGCAAGAGCAGTTTCTTGCCCAAATGGTTAACCAATGTTATAAGGAGCCTCTTTGGTGCCCATCATCCTCTTGAAGTAGCTTGGTGCTGCTAGAAGCAGATGTATCTCACTGTCATGAGAAGTCCTAAGTGCTTAAACATTTCAAATGCCATATTCTATAGTCTTTGAAAGGTTTGAAGAATATACATCTCTATATATCTAGAAAAATCTAACTAACATGACTATAAGATTGAATATTATAGATGATTTTATCTATTAACCTGTATTTCTTAATTATACATTACGTTTTTTTTTAACTGAGCTGGACAAACACAATACCTTAATGAGGATCAGAACTACATATGCACAGTAAAACAAATTTGACCTTAAATTTGTACTAATAAACCAAGATCCTACCAATGCAAATCTCCATAGAATATCCTCCTTTAAATGTAAACAAACATTTATAAGCAATGTTTGGAAATTTGTTGTCTCTAAACTGCTTCCTACTTTTTGTGGGCAAAGTAATTTTTGGGGGTGTTCATGGCAACCTTTCGGGGGGTCTTGGTCCATCAAGTCACATTAGTTGGGAAGAAATCTGTAGGTCCTCATCTTGTGTAGAAACGAAAGAAGAACTTCTTTTCCAAAACAACAAATCCTTAGAATCAAATTTTGAAGTCAAGAAATCTTTAAAACATATATGTTGGTTTAGCTTTGCAGCCCCCAGAATCAAATGTCTCTCTGTAGTCAAAAAATTCAAAGAAAACACAATAATATACATAATTCAGACTCTCTGTGTATATTCCATTTATACATGGCTTATTTTTCTTTACTCCTTTTAATCTATGAATGTCTGTACTCTGTCTTTTTAAAGACTTTGTTTTACTTTTTAAAAAAATAGTTTACTTCTTTTCCAACTCTCTATACTCTTTTTTTGTCTTTCTCCCAAGCCTATGTACATTTATCCAACACTGTGACCCATTTAGAGGTGTTTTTCATCTGAATTTGTCTTTATTAAGTATCTGTAATCCTTTTCTGACTAGAAGTGTTTCTTAAAAAGCTAAACAACATTACTATGACTAAGGCTGCTTTGCTGTTTGGCTCCACCCAGTCCAACATGTCAGAGGAGGTCCATTCATTGCCTCTGAGAGCCATTCTCTCTACCCTAGATCCAGGGTTGGGTAGCAGCAGGACTGTGTTGCCATTAAGCAAGTTGTAGCACTCTGCTCACAAACCCCATTTAAATGCTCAGCCTCCTGAAAGAGCTGAGTTCACGCTGGCAGCATGGCCCAGGTAGTCACCAATTCAAAACCTCACAGCTTTTTTTTCTGCTACTGCCGAATCAGGAAAACCTCTCTTAAAGGAGCCATGGTGTTAAGCCATGCTTAACTCTGTTTTTTTGTTTTGTTTTTTGTTTTGTTTTGTTTTTCTGGTGCCTAGAATGCTTTCTCAAACTCTCTCAGGTTTTGAGAGAATTTTAGTTGGCCGTGTTGGTACCAATTTGTTGTAGGAAAGTTACTTGTTTGTTCCCAGCTACTTAGCTCTGAAATAATCACACAGAAAGCATATTATTTCCAATACTGTTTGGCCAATAACTTGAGTTTGTTTCTGGCTAACACTTATATCCTAAACTAGCCCATCTCCATTAATCTGTGTATCATCACGTGGCTGTGGCTTATTGGGTAAAATTCCAGTGTTTATCTCTGGCAGTGGCTCCATGGCTTCTCTCTGACTCCACCTTCTTTTTCCCAGCATTCAGATTAGTTTTCCCCACCTAGCTCTGTTCTACCCTATCAGGCCAAGACACTTTCTTTATTAATCAACGGTATTCACATCATACAGAGGGGAATCCCACATCAGGCTCCAGCTTTGGACTGGAAGACAGGATCTTAGAGACATTCAAGTCCCTGAGGCTTCCAAGGTTAGCATTAGATCTCCTGACTGAGTATGCCTGGAACAGTCAGCTTCAAGTGCATTTCCAGTCTAATTTTGACCTTGTGAGAAGGCAGAACAGTGATGGGAGAATTTGGAAAGAAATTTCTGAACAGTGAAGAGCCTGATTTGGGTGGAAGACCTGCTATGGCCATTTGGTTCAGGGCATTCCAAGGTCCCTAAACTGGAGCTCAGATCCCAGGGGAAATCATGCTGCTCTTTCAGTGGGTGTCTGGAGGGTGGAAAAGGATGCCTGATTGAGGTAACTCTACTGAACTTCGTAAAGTGGAAGGATGAATACAGAACAATGATCAATTACTTGAAAGAGGGAAAAGACGTTCAGAGAGGGGAGGAAGAGAGGGGGGGAGAGGGAGAGAGAAGGGGAGGGGGAGAGAGAGAGAGAGAAGCATAAAACGAGGTTGGATTTTGAGACCTTTGTAGCTCTTTGTAATATTCTTGTACCCTATCACAGCCACCAGTATTTTCTTGACATTTTTTTCTGTGCCGGAGTAAACAGGAGGTTAGAAAAGGCCGATGGTGGTTATAACCTACATAATGGATTTTGTTTCTTATGGGAAAAAAGTGAAAACAAAAAGGAATTTAACCCACTTATCACTGATTTATAAAAGAACTTTGAAATATGATCTAAGAAATTTTTTTTGTACATAAACCACTGGGCCCATTTCTTTTGGTATTTACAGGCTCACAATTCATCTATCTGGCATTCCATGCAAACCACACCCCTGCAAAAAAAAAGTTAGGAAATTGAAACATGCCTGCTCCACTCTCCTTCAGCGATGAGGTCAACTTCAGTGACCTTGGTGCTTCATTCTTTTGTCCCATGATGCTCTTGGCGGACAGTCCTTGTCTCTCGAGCCCGTGAATACTTCACTTTCTGCAGCAGAAGAATTTTACAAATATGGATAGGAAAAAGATTGTTGAGATGAAAAGTTACCCTGGAGCATCTAGGAAATCCCGTGTGATTGTCAAGGCTCCTGTGAGAGATAGAGGAAGGACAGGGCATCAGAAAAAGAACTGACCCTGGACACTGATGTCATGAGATGGAAGTTATCTGAGAAGGAAGAAAAAGAACACATGCTAAAATATGAGGATGATAGACTCCTAGGAGGTGGAAAAGGCAAGGAATGGGATCTCTTCTGGAATAAAGAATGCAAGCAAGCTTAGACCTTGAAGTTTAGCTCTGCCAAACTCCTTCTAACTTCTGACCCCCAGAGCTGTAAGATAACCAGTTGATGCTGTTTAAATGGATGTGTATGTGGCATTTTGTTGCTGCAGCTCAGGGATCTAAGTCAGTGCCGTGGCATCTCCCTGTGAAGAGCAGAAGACACCAGAGCTCCCAACAATGCTGTCAGTTAGCTGATGCCTGAAGGTTCATGAATCTAAACATGGCAGTTCATCTTGAGTCCATGATGGAGCCATTTCTTTTGGAGCTTGAACGGCCTTGAGGCAGACTGCCAGGACATTCTGCTTCTGAGCCTGTGTGTCGCTGCCACACACGAGTTTACATTCCCTGCCGGTATCTGCAGCAGCCTTTCGGGTGTGTGCTTCTATGCCATAGAGAAGCTGAGACAGCTCCTTGAGATATCATGAGTGGTATTTGCCTGGCAGCATTCTGAACTTGGTGATGTAAGTCTTTTATGTAGACTGTCTCTGAATTCTTGGAAAGATTATTACTAAGAGGGATATGGTTACTTTGGTAACACTTTTTTTTTCATGACTATACAAAAACCAAGTAGGCCTCTTCATTTCTTCTCATAAAATGTTGCCCAATCTAAAGATTTTGAATCTTGTCTTCTCTGCAGATATTTAAAGGAAAAGTTTTGCCTGGTGAAAACCCACCTACAATCCCATATCAGGCTCTTCTTGCAGAAGCTGAAAGCAGCCAAACTTGAGTGTCCTCAGGATGACATTGTACATGACGGTAGAAGTGTATTTCTGAGAAAAGCACTGGCTTATTTTTTACACTGGTAGCTTAAAAAACCTCTTTGGGTATTTCTCACAGGTGGGAAATATTCAAAGCCATCATCCCAAAACATCTCTATGAATTATCATTCAATTTCTGTTCCACTAGAAAGGAAATGAAATTACAAAAGAACACGCGATTTACTCAATGTCACAAAATAAGTAAAGGACAGCGAGGGGATCAAGTGCAGGAACAGATCCTATAGCACCTGTTCTCCATTACCTTGAAATGAGTTGAATCCTAAAAGCATTATAGAATCCCCGCCAACATATATGCTGAATAAGTGAATTATGGAATAATTGAAAAATACACCTATTTGTAGATAGACTTCCAGTTAATGTGTTGGCTCGTGTTGTTACTAATTTTAATTTGCACAGTGCTTTTTACTCTACTGTTTGGTGAGCCTTTGTGAATTGTTTTTCACCCTACACACCCAAAACTTATCTCTTTATTTTTTTAAAGTCTATAATTAAAATATTAAAGGAAGAAATAGTGTTTTTCACCCTCAATTCATGGCTTGAATGCTGCGTCTATGCTCTAGAATTCTTAGGCATCTAACTTGCAAAATTCATGACTGTGTTTTGAGCAGCTGAGTGGTTTTTTTTATATTAAGAAATTCATCTTTAGGTAGCCCAGAGCTAAGTTGAATCTAAAATGATTAAAATAAATTTGATTTGCCTCCCCTTTTAAAAGAACTTCTTTGTTTGAGGAGTGGTTTGCCTTCACAATTTAGGATAAATATGTCCTTCATCCTCAGGATCTTAAAAAAATCTCAGCGGTGTTATTTACCTGACCATGCAGTGATGCAAGGTGCGGGCAGGGGAAGGCTAGTCCTTGTAAAATTGAATCTCCCTTTACTGTCAGTACAACCAATGAGGCCAAAGGAACATTTGTCACAGGGCAGCGTTAAAATGAAAGCGTTCCTTTTTCCTGTAAAAGCTTAAGAAACCCAAGAAGTGGGAAGGCTGGTTCTGCGGCAAACTGCTTGTGCGCTAAGAATAGAAAGAGAAAGAAACAGAACAGTAATTGCAAATTGCTTTTTATATTGCAGTTGGAAGCACTTTCCTGTCCAATAATCTTAATAAAGAAGTCCCCCCAGCCATCCTCCCGATCAGTGTGAACATAACTCAAGCATTATGCACATTGTTCCCATGGGTTTGTACCTTCGTGCTTCTAAATTGTGTCTAGCATCATGCCAAGACCTAGACCATGTTTCCTACCATCTCACCAAAATCGGGTATTTACAGTCAATGGCTGTTGTAGTTTTTCAACTCAATGCATCATTGGTAGAACCGTAGACTGGTTAAAATGATAGTGTTCAAAGTAAGTTTATGTCATTCTCTTCTGTAAAGTCCATTTGCAACTTTTAAACTTGTTTCCTAGCCTATGGGATGTGGGCCTCTGAGGGGACAGTGACGTAATGAGTTCTCGGCTTCCTGGACTGGTTGTTCCCTGAAGACCTAAAATGTTACACAAATAAATGCACCAACAATTTCCAAATAAAATAAAACAAGCACAATAAATTTTAAAAGAAAAGGCCCACATGACTTAAAGTGGAGGCAGATATAAATGCAGGCAGATAGGCATGTCAAAGGTCACCTTCCAGTGTAGTCTACAATAGCATCAGCAAGCAAAGCAGCCCACCCCACGAACCAAGGGAAAGAATGTCTCCCTGTTTCTTCCTGCTTATAGCGATAGCCTTGGGGAAAACCCGATATTGGAGAGGAATTTGAACAAAGCACGGGCTTGTTCTCTCTCTCTCTCTCTCTCTCTCTCTCCCCCTCTCTCTCTCTTTCCCCCCCTCTCTCTCTCTCTCCCTCTCTCTCTCTCTCTCCCTCTCTTGTGTGTGTCTCATGTGTGCGTGCGTGTATGTGTGTGTGTGTGCGCGCGCACGTGTGCACACCAGCATGCCAGGACTTGAGTGTGAAAGCTATCTTTGCTTGCAGAACAGAGGACTGTTGCTTTGCACAGATGTGCACACGGGCAGAGCTCTCTAGTGCTGAGGTCCTTACGTTCACTGCAAGCAAGGTTCTTTCATGCGCACACACAATTCGATGAATTGGAAGCAAACAAGAGGGTTTTGAAAACGGATTGAATGTGTATGAGCAGAGCTGGTGATTCAGCAGAAGGCCACACAGCAGCACTGGTGAGAACCAGCCCAGCCTAGTGCAGGCTGGAGCAGAGAAGAGCTGGGACACTTCCTGTGCTGCCACCAAGCTCTCTTCTTAAGGTATTTCTGACTCTTTCTGATTTTATCAGGAGGCAGAAACTGTTGCAAATGCGTTGCCACCATTATTTTAATTAGATTTTGCAAAAGCCCTTTGGAAAGAACAGATCTCCGAGATTCTGAAAACTGGGGTCTTTGAGGTTACCTAGATAGAGACCCAGCATTAACCTCAAAGCTGGGGATTTCACAGGTATTGGTGACAAATTAATAACAATTATGTCTTGGGAAGAGGTGTGAAAGAAACCAGAATATGTCACTCCAAATATACCTCTGGTAGACAAAGTGTTTTTTAATTCAAGACAACGAAGGAGCAGCAGTAAAGTCTTTTGTCCCCTCTTTCTATTTAAAGATAGGATATAAATTCTCTACTATTGGAGACAGCTCCTCTCAGCTCAGAGACAGAACCCAGGAATGGGCAAGCAAAACTTATCTTGATAGGTTCTTCCCATGCTTCTTGCTGTTAGGTACCTCAAATTGTACAGAAATCCTATTGTTCTATTTTCTTTTGGCTGACACTAGCTGCCAGATGCTCTGAGCATCCTGGCCGTGAGTAATCAGATGCTGAAGAGGAAGAGGCAGGGGGATCATGAATTTGAGATCAACCTGGGGTACCCTGTGAACTGAGGGGCTAGCTCAGTTGGTAAAACGCTTGCTGACAATCAACAGGGACCTGAGTTCATTTTCCTGTGCCTGTATCAAAAAGACAGACACGGTGGTGCACATTTGTAATCCCTGCACTAGGGAAACAGACATAAGAAGAACCCTGGATGTTGCTGGCCAACCAGTCTAGGCAAATTGGTGAGTAGAGGCCTATAAGAGACCCTGTCTCAAAGGTGGTCAGAGGCATTCATGAAGATGACAGTCCATGTTTGTTCTCTGACCTCTGACACAGCTGCTAGATGCACAAACATGCAAACACATACACATAAACACACACAAAATTAATCTGAGGACTACCTTGTATACAGTGAGATGATCATGATGTAACTGGAAGTTTTGTTTGATTGTTTGTTTGTTTTTACAGCAGTAGATTGGGTTCAGTAGCACCCCCTCCCAGAGCTAGGCTCGACAACCTGCTCCCAATATGCCAACTAGAGAGCTGAATAGTGGTGGCAAACCGATTTATTTGAGGATCACATCAGGAATGGGAAAAATAAAGGGGGTCTCATGGCCCCCTCCTCCAGCCTGTCTTTATGGTATTGACATGCATTGTTTTAAGATTAAAATAGGAAGAACTGGACTGGAGACTACAGGGTTTCATGATTAAGCATTCCTAGCCAGGATGTGATCTGGCTGCCCACTGTCTCAGTTCTGGTTCTGTGTAGCAGCCCCCCCAAAGCCCTTACCACGGTCTTCTTTTGAGGTGTCAGTCTGGTTCTCAGGAGATGGCTCCCTTCTGCTCCAGGGTGCAGTCTAACCATTATGGATCCTGCCCTCATCGAGACGGGGAAGTCGAGTGAGGTTCCCATCCTCTGGTTTCTGCTCTTCCCAGAATCCAAGGTGACTGCAGGTTTAAGCAATGACTTATGTCTGTGCCTTCCGCCTTGGAGAGGAATGAGATACACATAGACGGACAGTCCATGAATGATTAACACGCAGTGAGTAGGTGACCCACAGTTAAGGAGCAGACACAGAATGAAGGCAGGGATGGCAGACTTTGGTTGTGTGTTTAGTTCTCTTCGAAATCCTAGTCTCACCAATGTACAAGGTCCTTAGGAACTGATGCAGATGCTTGATGCCTCCTCCACTAGTATTTGTGGACAAAATGATAGTCAGTCGCAGCACTGTTAAGTGAATATTACATGCATCTGTCATTCATGTCTTTGAATATGCATGCAAAGAGTTGAACACTGTATGCATACATAGTCTTTGCCTCCCCCTGCCCCCACATCCCTGAGCTGTATCTCTGGAAACCAGTTCACAGGAGGGCATGGTACTTTTGTGTGAGAAAACAAGCATGGTATCTGAAAGTTCTCAGGTGTACACCACACGCCAATGGAGTCAGAACAGAAATCTCTTTTGCTCGTTCAGCTGAACGCATCTTTCTCTGGGACTGCAGGGGCCATTTCGAAGAAAACTCAAGGAGCTCTCAGACTTCCATCAGGAAAGACAGAAGACTTCTAAAGTATGTCCCCACTCATGATTTGGCAGCTCTTTAAGCCCACTCTGAATCTGCTCTTGTTTCCCTGCAGTTGAAGATTTTTCTCAAGTTTTTAGTTACCACCGGTGGCCGCTCCCAAACCCCTGAACACACATAAGACATATTTGAATGAAAATGAAGGCACTCCCAACATTCCATTCTATAAGAGGGAGAGCTCTCGGGTGTGCTGAGTGGAAAACATACATTTCCTGCTTGCAACAATTTCAGACAGCTGCAGGCAGGCAAAGATCACGATGTTACCACTGCATGCTGGGAAGAAAAGCTTCCCCAACCCCACACATCCAAGAGCACATTCCCACTTCGAATTCTTTCATTTGGTCTGTCGTCTTTGGAGAAAAGTTAAGATTGAACCATGCTGGAAATATTATACATTGAAGACAGGAAAGAATTCAGTTGTCAATAACAAGCAGGCTATTAATTTTGCAAGAAATACGTGTGGGCTCATTTGCCAGTGAATCTGGACTAGTTTTGCTTTATTCCAAAGCATTTATCTAGTGTATCGTCAGGTGCTTCTTTATTCATTTGTCAGGATGAACATTTTCAGGATAGCTTGTGGACTTAATAAAATAAACTGACCCCTTCCCTTTTAACCACTTCAAGGAAAGAGAGACTTCATTTTCTGAATAATGAGCATGACATACCCCACTTAATTACTTTTCCAGACTCTCATCTTCTACACGAATCAAGGTTTTTTGTAAGTATAATTAAAACATTTCCAAGTAGGCAGCAAAGGGAAAATAGGATTGAGGAATGGGTAAGCCTTCCTGGCCATCCTAACAAGGTGGTCTATGCCAAGAAGCTTAAGTATTTAGGGGAATGCGACATATGATCTATAATTTAAAAACACTTCATCAGGCAGTATTGTATCACTATGACTTTATTTCACTCTAAACTGACCCTTAGGGCGGGTGATTATTCAAATGAGGAATTCATGCTCCAACAATTGCTATTGACAGCGTTTAAGCAACTTACCAAATTCCAGAGTCAGCTTTAGGTGTCTAGCTCTGCTCTGTCTTTGAACCAGAGGTTAGGATGGTGTCATGAATGTTAGGGAGGCTCTATTTATCCAACTCCGGCAATCAGAGATGTGTGGATTGGCAATAAATGCTTTAGAGGCCTTCTCATCGTCTCATGAACAAGATACAAAATCTGGTGAGGTCCTGTTGATTTCCTTGTAGCTGCGTGTCTAGGATAAGGTGAGAAAATCAGCTCCACATAGGGAGGCAGAGCAGAAGTGGTAGACGAGGTCCTAGGTGAGAGGGGGATGCCTGGTGTATAAGTGTATTGTCTGTAGCCAGCCTGAAGCCCTTGAGGTTACCAGCAGCTAACAAGGCTAGCAACATTGAGACCGTGATTTACTAACCTAGCTCTCAGAACATGTGGTTGACCCTACAGTGGTCTTCTAATCCTTTATTCCCATTTCTAGGAAAGGGTCTAACTTCAAGACCTTGAGAGCCTTTTCTGTCTTCAAACTGGTATGGACATTCCTGCAAGGCAGGCCCAAGAAAGTCTCTTAAGACAAAGGATGGATTTTATCCTCCTGCCGAATGATGAGAGCTTATCTGGAGTAGGGCTTAGAAATTATCCCTGCTCATAATTGTCATTAATTAATATGTATAACCATGCATAACATATATTTTGATTGGCATACGAATGCTTTCGAAGTAGTGTCTCATAAAACTGAACCTTTACATTAGCAGATTTTTCTTTCTTACAACAATAATGTACCAAATTTAAGCACTTAAAAGGGATAGCAATTAACAAAAAACAATGTCAGGTGGTGTGTTAATGCCAAGGCAGAACTGTCAGTAAGGCCAGTGAGCTCAGATACTTTGCCATAAAATTAACAGCACACAATGACATTTTACAGGGAAGGTAACACTAAGATATTACATAATTCCTGTGCTTATTGTAATAAGCATACAATGAACATTTTTTAACAAGCTACACTCAAAGGTGTTTGAAGAAACTGTAACCCAGTGGGTAGATGGATGGCTTAATTTTTTCTTATCTTTACAAATGCTCAAGGATATTCCAAAGGCCAATACTTGGTTGCATGAAACAACTCTGCTGCAGAAGATTGCTACTTGCAATCCAAGCAGTAAGTTGCTGTTGGTGATCATGCATAAACATTGCTGGTTTTTTTCCACTCTGGGAGAGTAACCCACATATTTCAGAAGGAAAGGATGATCATGAAAAGGATAACCTCACTGCTTCACAAAATAGCTGGGATTCCTAGGGCACAGCCCTGTGCAGTCTCCCTGGGGAGTATATGTCACAGGATAAATAGGATGTCAGAGATTAGGCAGAGTTGTGGGGATAGAGAAAATGAGATTAATAAAAGGTTCTCCGTGGATACTCCTGTCTGGTTGCTATGTGTTTCACAAGGTTAAGGAAAGGTTGAACCAATGTAATGACCAAGAGGCCCCCAGCTTAGCAAACCACAGGACAAAGAGAATCTAGAAAATATATGTTTGGAGCAAAACCAGAATGCACTTTGCCATATATCATTCATTAGGGCACTAAATTCATAGGCAGTGACATTTAAAAGAAGACTTCTAACTGTGGGAAACAGGTATTAGACATGCTATACAAATAGGTCCTCTGGGATTTGAACATTATTTATAGATCATGACTTTTGCACAAAGTGAGTATGTCAGAGGCTGAAAAGTTGGCCCAGTTATTAAAAGCAGTTGCTGCTCTTGCAGAGAACCCAGGTTTGATTCCTGAGACCCGCAAGGTGGCTTACACCAAATTCAAACTCCCGTTTTAGGAGATCCAACACCTTCTTCTGACCTCCAAGGACACAAGACATGTGGTGCGTATATATATATATATATATATATATATATATATATATATATATATATATATATACAGGCAAGACACTCATGAAATCTAAAATAAAAATCAGAAACTAAATATGTCAAATGATACATTTTGGAAACTACCTGAAACACAGGAGCAGAGAGGCCATGGTGTTTGTCCCAGTGCACACACAACAGCTACAGTCAGCTGACCCCTTTTCTGATGTCACAGGAGACACTCACTTGGAAAACAAATTATTCAGAGACCAGAAATGAACAGAACAATGCCACTAGAAGTGTGGAAGATGCATCCCAATCAGCTCTCTAGCCGACTCTGTGTAGAAACTGCAGACAGTGTGCGTTATGAACTGTGATAGCAAGTTGACATAGGAAGTTCTTGTTTGTTGTAATTATTAGTAGGAGACAAACGTCTAGGAGTTAGCTTTTAGTATATTTATGGAAATTTCCAATCACAGCTTGAAAACAGAATATAGTTCTTAGCCGTGGATGTCTTGAGACATGTTAGTATAGATCATGGCTTATCCAGTGAGGGTTTTTGAAAATCCCACTTTCAGAGTTCAAGATCATCTGTTAACTCTTTTTTTTCCTCCCTCAAACAAAGATGTAGCAGCATCTGAGGGTCATTGAGATCCATAATGAAATTCTGAGCTGAGCCCTTCAGGACAAGGAAGGATCTCATAGAAAGAAAGTTTTGTGAGTTGCTGATTGACTAATCCTAAATTCTAGAGTCGAAGATCTCTGTCTCCTCATGTCTCCTCTTGGTGGCTTGCTTTTACTTAACCCTCTTTAATCCTTTAATCCCGCCTGTCTTCTGATTCTTACTCTATAAAATCATTGTGGTGTCAGGTTCCAGGAAGAACATGTGGATTTCATTTTGTCAAAAAGCAACATTTAGCTTTCTCCTACTTGTAATCATTGAAATGCAGACTTTAAGATAGGGGGCGGATATTCACTCTTGCAGTGAGATTTTGTCTTGTTTTGTTTTGTTTGGGGGAAGGGACTTGCTATGTAACTCAAGTTGGAATTTAATTCATGGTCCTTCTGCCCCAGTCTCCAAAGTACTGAAATTACAGATATGAGGCACCATGCCTGACTTTTAATGAGCTTTGGAAAACATTTTTCATACCTGTCAAAAATCATTCTTCTAGCTAATGTTATATAAAAGCTAAATTTAGCTGGCATTTCTGAACCGAGTCCAATAGAAAACTGTGTGGAGGACCTGGGAGATGCTCAATGGGTAAAACAATTTCCTGTACAAACATGATGACCCTAGAGTGAACCGCAGGACCATCTTACACACACACTTACAGAGAGAGAGAGAGAGAGAGAGAGAGAGAGAGAGAGAGAGAGGAGAGGGGGGAATAATAAAATATTTTTTAAAGTGCTTGTTTGGATTTTTTTCTTTTTTAGTTGGCTTTTATTTCATTGAATTCTTAAGTGGGTTGTCTATAGGCTGGCACCAAACTGAAAGCGGGCACACCCCTGTTTTTTAAATGATGCTAACAAAACCAGGGATGTGACTTCAGCCAAGTCAAGTGCTGGTGAATGAGAGGCAGAAAGTGAATCCTTAAAAGGACACTTTTAAGTAGAGAAAAGAATAGTAAATGCTAATGGCATCATTAGCCAATAATTTAGAGAAACATATGACTGCTAATAAAATAACTATAAATGGTAGCAGAGACTCTGCTGAGAAAATACATCTTGCAAAAACCCTAAAAGATATTAATAGATTTGACTTTAGTAAACAATGCCTCAAAACTATTTTCGATTACAATTTAGAACAAGTTTAAATTAAAAAAGAATGTATGACAATGACTAGTTCTATTTCTCACTGCTTTGAACAGATACCAACAAGAAGCAACTAAAGGGAGGAAGGATTTCTTCCTCTTGGGAAGCCCTGGGTAGCAGACTGCTCTGTAGCCACAAGAACACAAAATAGCTTGGGAGAGCTCAGGCTAGCCCGAAGGCTGTAACCCAGGATTTTCTCCTGCAGTCTCCACGTTCTGAAGATTCCAGGGTCTCTCAAAACAGCAGCACTGGCGGAAGTCTGAATGTTCAAGTATATAAGCCTGTGACAAAAGCTAATGAAATAGAGCCAGCAAGGTGTTGGTTG
Organism: Microtus oregoni; assembly: GCF_018167655.1. Lineage (NCBI taxonomy): Eukaryota > Metazoa > Chordata > Mammalia > Rodentia > Cricetidae > Microtus > Microtus oregoni. The sequence continues at coordinate 4,442,183 of NW_024543091.1, read as the reverse complement.
CTAAGTCTGATGAACTGAGCTTGATCCCTGGGACCTTTGCAGTGGAAATAGAGAACAGACTACCACAAGTTGTTCTCTGAGCTCCATATGTGTGCCGTGTGTGACACACTTTGTGCCCCCAAATAAATGAATGAATGAATAAATAAATAAATGTAATTTTAAAAAACAAAGAGACAGGTGTTTTACCTGTTATATATAGAAACACAAATGCTACAAAGGACAGACCAAGTATTGTAGAAGAACTTTCTTGGGACCACCAGCTCCCAAATAATGACACAGAGACCTACTATAAATTATGAAAGCGTGGCCTTTAGTGTAGGCTTGTTTCCAACTACCTCGTATATCTTAATCTGTTTCTATCAATCTACGTTCTGCTCTTTACCTCTCCTCCATTCTGTATGTTTGACTCCCTCCATGTCTTGCTGGTGTCTCCTGCCTCACCACATTCTAACCTTGAGTTCCTCTCTCTGCCCAGAAGTCCCACCTATTCTCTCCTGCCTAGCTATTGGCCATTCAGTACTTTATTAAACCAATCAGGAGCCTTAGGCAGGTGAGGCAAAACATAGACACGTCTTCACACAGTGTAAACAAATATCCCACAACAAAGGATAACTCACTGTATAAAAATGGTTTAAAGTCTATATGGAAAACAGTGGTGTAAATCGAGTTAAAGAAAACAGGAGAAAGTAGTCAAAAATGGCAGATGGGGGAAGGAATGAATGAAAGAAGAGAGGAAGAAGACAGGCAGGCAATAAGAAAAGAAAAATGAAGGAGATTTTAAAAAATAAAGCAAAAGTCAGGTGTGGTGGTACACACCGAATGCCCCAGTAGTCAGGAGGCTGAGGCAGGAAGATTGTCACAGTGTAGAGGTAAGCTTGAGCTATGTAGAAAGTGCTAAAAGTGTAACCAGAGCTAGTAACAAGACCCTGTCTCCAAAAGCAAAGAAGAAAAAAAAATCACAAAATTAAACAAAAAGCAAGACCAGAAGGAAAGATTTTGGGGGTCTATTTTCTTCCACCAGAGTACAACACTATTTGTACTTAGTAAAGTATGCACAGCTTTAAGTACACAGCTTCAAATTTTAAGACCTGTTTCAATGAGCATTTAAATTGCACACGCTAGTGGATTCACTGTGATACTTCTCTACACGGATGCAATATGCACTATTGGTGCCCGCCCCGCTTCCTACCAATCCTGCACATCTCGTCTTGAAACTTTTCTAGTTCGTAGTAATCCTTCTTTTACTTGAAGGGCAGCTTTAAAAAATAGTTTCTGTACATAACATAGATTGTGTGCTACTTGTCTTTTTGTATCTCCTTTATTTTTTGTTTTACTTTTTAAAATATATATTTATTTTTATGTGTATGAGTGTATTGCCTCATTTATGCATGTGTGCACTACATACGTGCCCCATGGTCATGGAGACCAGAAGAGGGCATCAGATCCCTGGGACTGGATTTACAGATGGTTGTGAGCTACCATGTGGGTGCTAGGAACCAAACCCAGTTCCTCTGTAAGAACAAGTGCTCCTAATTGTGGAGCTATCTCTTCAGACCCTATGTCTCATTTATTTAGCTTAGCAGATATCCTTAGTTCCGTCCATTTTGCAGTGCTTCGGTGATAGAACTTCAGTGTGTGTGTGTATGTGTGTGTGTGTGTGTGTATCTACGTTTGTAAGCTTGTGTTTGTGCAGGTGCAGACGCATAAGTATGCATGCATATTAATGTCAAAACTCAATGGTGAGTGTGTTGTATTTAGTCACTCTCCTCCTCATTCTTTGAGACACTGAACTTGGAGTGTACTGTTCATCTAAACTGGTTATCCGTTGGGCCTCAGGGATCCTGCTGTCTTTGCCTTCCCAGCTCTGTGAAGGAGAGACTCCCTCCCTCCTCTTACTGTGAAACTGGATGTGTTGTTTCCCTTTGACATCCAGGGTTCTCCCTTCATACATGACTTCATCATACACCGTGGGGAGTAAAGAAATGCAAGGTGTCTCTATCTGGTAATCCTTCTCCACCAACTTAATTCAAATGAATATATACACTAAAAAACTGGATGAAATGGTCAAAAAGAATCAGTAGTGCTATCTCTTATGACAGTCAGTTTTGAGTGTAGACTTGACACACTCTAGAGTTTCCTGGGAAGGAAGGCTCAATGAGGGATTGTCTAGATTAGGTTGACCCGTTGGTATACCTGTGGAAGCTTTTCCTAGTTTAGTTTATTGATGTGGGAAACCCCATTGTCTTAGGGTTTTTATTACTGCCAAGAGACACCATGACCATGCTAACTCTTACAAAGAAAACATTTAATTGGGGTGGCTTGTCTACAGTTTCAGAGGTTCAGTCCATTATCATCATGACAGCAGCGTGGCAGCGTGCAGGCAGACGTGGTACTGGAGCAGAGAGTGCTACATCTTTCAGGAACTGGAAGTCAACTGAAAGTCACAGTGAGGGAAGCTTAAGCAAAAGAGAACTCTAAGCCCACAGAGACACACTTCCTCCAACTAGGCCATACCTCCTAATAGTGCTACTCCCTTTGGGAGCCCTTTTCTTTCAAACCACCACCCCACCCACCCACTGGGGGTAGCACCATTCCCCTGGGAGGGGTTTGACTGTTTACTAGTGGAGAAAGCAAATTGGATGTGACTTGTGCTCTAAGTTCTTGTCCCTTTGACTTCCTAGGACATTGGAGTGTAACCTGAAATGGTGAGCTAAAATAATTGCCCCCTAACTTACTTTGGGGTGGGGGGCAACAAAAACAAAGCATCTCTGTTCTGGTTTTTTTTGGTGGTAGTGGTGCTGGCTGTACGGTAATGGGTGTTTTGCTTTGTTTCTACACTTGTGATTTATTTCCCCCTTGTTTGAATTTTATTTTCACTTATTAAAAAACAAAAACTTTGAAAATATTATTACTATATACAATATTACTAACATTATAGATGGCAACATGAAAGGCAGGTAGCCTTATATATCACATGTAGGGGTATAAGTTGAAAAGTGTCTCATAGTGTGATATTTAAGGAAAATCTTGAAAGTTTTATGTGCTTATTCGTCTCAGAAATTGTGTTGTTTTTTTAAAAAATATAATTTCTTTATTGATTCTTTGGAGATTTTATATCATGCACCCAATTCCACTCAACTCCCAGTACCCCACGTCCGCCCCTCATGCCTGCCTCCTCCCTGCAGTGCCCCCAATAGAATTTTTTTTAAAAAAATCAAACAAGGCAAACCAAGCAAAAAAACAAAAATAAGAACAAACCAAGCCAAAGCAAAAACAAAAAAGCAAAAAACCACTTTGCCTTTTCTTTCCTGCCTCTCCGACACCTCTTCATTGGTCCTGGTGGCATTGGGAGCAGTGTATCACATAGTATACCCTTTTGTCCAATAGATTTACTAGCAATGTTCATGGCAACAAGTCACTGGTCTGGTTCCAGCACACCGTCATCACTGGATCCTCATCAAAACTCCTCTGGGATACCCCGACCACCCCAGCCACCCTGAGTCAGGGAGATCCTGCAGGTATTGTTTCAGAGGACCAGTCTGTTCATGAGCTCTGGCAGGTCCTAGACAGGGTAGATGTTAGGGGGGGGTCAACCCAAGGCCCAGCTGTGGGTCTGGGTGGTAGCTGAGCTGGTCAGTCCAGGTCACTGGGGCTGTTCTCCTCAGGAAAGGGGGGCAAAGCCAGCTCCCCTAAACTCCTGGCATCAAGGTCAATCCATCCTTGTCTGTGGTGAGGGTTTGGGGCCATCTCTCTGGCATGAAGGGGCCAGCTCTCCCTCGAGGATCAAGGCCAGCTTCCCAGCTTTCCCTGGACCAGTGAGAGGTGGGGCCGGCTCATATGACCTTCTGATTTCATCATGCATGGTTCCTATGGTCCCTTGAGGTCATACAGGCCACAGGTATCAACAAAGACCCCAAGTGTACCTGAACCATGGACTCAGACATGGCCCTTGGCAGCAGCTTGGGCCCAGTTGTATTGCTTTTAAAGGCAACAATTTAAAATGAATGCTTATTCACTAATGCATGAATGTATTTTTGCTGGCAAACAGTGCTGTCAGACTGCAATTGGAACTGACTTCAATATTCCCGGTACAGTCAGTTTTAAAGAATGCCAGGTAACAGCAGCTTCCCCTCCGCTCCTTGGGTATACAATCAGACTTTGTATCCCACCCTCCCTGAAATTAGACCCAAGGTCTGAGCGTAGTGATTGATGTTGTTTCTAACTTAAGACTTTCAAGTAGCAAGGACACCTTCTTCACCCCCCCCCCCGCCCCATTTTCAGACACTGATACAAGAAAGACAAAGTGTCTAGTGACTGGCAGCAGATGATAAAGACAAAGGACAGAGTGAACCTGGGTCCCTGAGTCACTGTGTGCATAAATATCCACCGCCACATAGGAAGACCTGCCTTGGTTTGTTAAGTGTTCAAGAAATAAAGTATTTTGCTTTTAAATCTGTTTATCTGTAGTGTAATCCAGTTTGATTGCAATGCCTTGAGTAACCCATGGACTGACTTGGTCATGAACTTAAGTTTTCTTTGCAAGTTAAGCATGGCTGTGGAACGTGCTTTCTTCCTGTAGCCTGGCTTGACAGTGGGGTCAGATGAGGCACCTCATTGAAAAGGAGCAGTGCCTGCAACGCCATTTGCTCTCTGTCTCTCTGCTGGGCATAAAACCCAGGTCCTTGTGAATGCCAGATATACACTCTACGTTAAGTCTTAGCTCTTCAGTACAGCTTCTGATGGCGAACTTGCAGACATGTCAAATTTCTAGTTGATACTAAAATTCTTCTTCCTATCATCAGCCAGCTAAGGATTTCACAACATCATCAAAAATCTGTTTGCCCTCTATTGTTTTAGCTAGAATTCCCCTACTTTCCACTGTGTTCTGAATGAAGGCAGTGGTTTCAAATGAGTTCTTCAAAGAGACTGGCCTTGTTTCTACGCTTCTCATTTTTATGTTTTGACTTTCTTAGCCTCTAAAGCAGGTAATCCGAAACTTCATTGCAATATTTTCTTTCACCCTGGTGCAACTCTTAAAAATTAATTTATGCCTGGTGGTGCTGGCATATGCCTTTAAACCCATCGTGCAGGAGGCAGAGAAAGGCAGATCTCTGTGAGTTCGAGGCCAGACTGGTCTACAAGAGTTAGTTCCAGGATAGGCTCCAAAACTACAGGGAAACCCTGTCTTGAACCACCCCCCAAATTAATTTATTTACTAATTTATTGATTTTATTAAATAATTTTAATAAATTAAATTTATTAATTTATTTGTGTGTGTGTGTGTGTGTCTGTGCCTGTGTGTGCGCACTCACAACTGCATGAGTTAGTCCTTTCCTCCATCCAGGTAGTCACCAGGGGCTGAACATGAGTCCTCTGGCTTGGCAGCAAGCGATGGAGCTACTTCTCCAGCCCTTCAATATATAACCCCTTTGTCCTGTCCTCTTTTTACACAGCAGAGGGTTAGGGTTTGCTGTAGACATGATGTTCGTGCCTACTTTTCTCCGGAAACTACCATGGGGTATGTGTGTGCGGGAGGGACTGCTAACGAGGTTGCTGTCTTTGGCCATTGGTATCTGAATATGGCACAGTTATTTTTAGCTAAGCATCGAAAATTCCTAACTGGAGGTTGAAGGAGAAATTAAGTCTGCTCATAAATGCTAATATATTTCATTCAGTATCTTGAAAACCAGAGCAATAAGTGTGATATCCAAGCCGAAGGTATTAAGCCTGTTTGAATTTCACAAGCTTCCCAGAGCATCAGGCTCACTGGGTGGATGCTGATGCAGGTCACTGAGGAAGTCCCACAGCACTTCCATGTGGCTTATGTGTTCCATAATAACGAAACCATCAAAATGATGCTTAAGAAAGCCTTGAATAACATAAAATATTTGTACGATTAATATTTCAATGAAAAAGCAAGGTATATGCACAGTATGATCCTATAGTTGTAAACAAAAACACACGTGATGTGCTCAGTAAATAAGCACGAAGCCTCTTCTATGTGTGTAGCAGATATTACAAATACTTGAGTGCGTATGTGCGTGTTCAAGCAGATTCTAATGTTATTTTACATTTTCCAATTTACAATGAATATGTATTAATGCTCAACAAAACATCACTATTAGATTAAGGGTTTTTTTAATTATAAGAAAAGGCTAATGTCAAAATAATGAGGTTTCATAAAGTAAGCTGAGGAAGCATAAGTTATTCCGGCCCCAGGTTCCGTCATGACTCACCAAATATGCCCTGCGCTGTTTATTTCTTTTCTCCTGTTCCACTATTAAAATGAACAGATGCATTTCCCATCACACGGAGCTCGTGGAAACATGCCAACCATTTTCTTAGCAACCGAACTCCTGTCTTGTGCACTGTGCTCGTTAACTAAAACAGCCTGTTGACGGCTTAAAATAAACCTGCCGTTTTCCATTTAGCATTTTATCAAATAGATGTAAGTTTGTTTGCCGATGAATTTAGTTCAGCTTCAAAGAGATTTTTTTTTTTCTTCTTCATGGGGAGGCTGGAGAATCGGAATTGTCATGCCAAAGAATGAAAAACAAGCCTAGAGAGAAAAGACAGGCTGACATTGATGTAGGTAATGTAAGAGTATCTTCTCAATTTCACCCCTTCCTTTCCCTTGCCCCATTCCCCCGCCCACCGGCCCGGGTAGAATATTGATTTAACTTTAAATTCTCCTTTAGCCTTTGTGTTGTACTTTTTGGGCTGCTTGATTAAATGTGTGGATTTAAATGAATGCTCTGACGAACGCTTTGTTATGATGTGATGCTCTTGTCTTATTTTCCTCGTTTCTAACACATCCGTATGCGTTAAATTATGCTCATGTCACTGGGTAGCAGACTTGTCCCTATGGTTCAGAAAAAAAAAGACTGGACAATGCATACTTTGGCAAGGGAGAAAGGGAAGAGTTATCAGCAGGGTTGAGAGTTGGTGTTTTCAGATACAACTGACTCTGCAACTTGGAAACAAACAGAAATAAGTCTGCGTCTACATATACATGGAGACATCTTGTGTGCAAAGACTATAGGAATATTTTCCTAGATAAGAAAACTCTAAAGTTGCTTTGAAGACTAACAGCATAACAAAACCATGTCTACTTAAAACTAGCAAAGACCTAACAAAGCAATGGAAGGAAGAGGGCTTAACTGAATGCATGAAGTCCAAGAAGATCCCCTTTCATCTCCCACTGTCTGCTCATTTGGAAGCAAACAGTTAAAAACCTGCACCGGTGGCAAGCTGCAGCACTATTGAGATTTCCACTTTCTTTTCCCCGGAGCAAATTCCTAAATGTTACCATCATCAAGCAATGAAAATTGATGACATAGCTGTCTAGTTTTACATTCTCCCCCTGGAATTAAAGACACAACAATGTGAAACACATTCCTGCTAAAGCCACTGCTTTCCTACTCTGTCTTTATTTGTATTTTAGGAAATAAATAGTCTTCTTGTGTTATATTTAACATTAGGTACAAACCTGTATAGGATTGACAGGCATTTTACATTAAATATCGTAAAAGGGCAAGCTGCTCCCACGGTTTACCATTCTTTTATTGAGAGTCAGAATCCTTTGCTTATGCTAGTTTCCACACTGGTTAGCAGCTTTGGAAAATGTCATCACCTCTGTAGGCTTTGGGTTTTAAATAGTTAATGTATTTTCAAAACTGTCCAATTTGATTTTCTTTATGAGACAAGGTCCTACTTCATTCAGGTTGACCTTCAGCTCACTAGGTAGTTCAGGTTGGCCTTGAACTCCTGACCCTCCAATATTCATATCCTCAATGCTGTAATTCCAGGCATCCACCGTCATGCCTAGATCAATTTTCAACTCCAACTCAAGCACCTTACTCTATATATTTGCAGCTAACCCTGTGAGGGCACTTCTTCTATGAAAGGAAAAGTAATGGTTTGTACCCTCTCTGCTTCTAGCTGCATGAAAGACACCCAACCCCACAGTAAGAGTTCCCTGTGTTGCTCACTGCTCTTCAGAAGGTGTTTTACCAGTTTTGTGACTTACACGCAGGTGGGCTGATGGTAAACTTAACTTGATCTTAAACTTAACCGTTTCATCATGTTATCTTTCTCAATAGAAACTTTCAAATACTCCCATTTAGGGTGGTTATTTTGTGTCGATGTGTTTGTTATGGGTTCATCCCTACCGAATGGCCCTATTGTCAATTCCAAGAGCCGTCGTGCTTGTTAGCAACTATTGTTCTTCGGATAAAATTATCTCTGTATTTTAAAACTTAATAAGCATAATGATAATAATCATCTACTGGGAGTGTGCCCTTAGTGATTTTGTATTAAGGTCTAGAATGAATTGATTTTTAACATGGGCATTCGGAAGTAGAATCAGTTCTTCCCGGCGAAGTGGAGAAGGACATATCACAAAAACATTTAGAAAGATTAAATGTCTTAATTAATTAGCAAGTGATGAGCAAGTCTCTTCAAGGCAGGCCAGTGCAGCGTGTGGTGGTGGAACTGTCCTAACCTCTCAATTTGAGAAGACCCACTGGGAAGGCCAAGTCTGTGGAAAGTAGAGTTAAGTTTTCTTTATAGAGTATCAGCCTTCAACCTCCCCGGATAATCATGACTTCACTACCTAGAATCACTACTTAGCAGGTTCTTTGTTCCTGCAGTTGCAAGAAAAACATCTTTACAGTGAGATGAAGCCTTTGAAAACTGAACGCAGTTGCCTTAAGTACATGGTAAAACTGAAATACAGATTCAGCTTCAATTTAAGGGCCTGGGGAAACTAAAATTTGGTTGAAGAATTTAGGAGTCTGATTTCTAATATGAAATTGAAAACATAAAATATAGACTTGTTAATATGACATTGAAAGTTGTTAGGATAATGGAAGAATGGTTCTTTCTGAATGAAATGAACTGGCTTTTTGACTTACAGTTTGAGGATGTGTACTTTTGCACATAGGGAATATCCTGGGGGAAATGCTTTGCTCTAAGATTTTTCCCATACAACTAGACTTTAGCCCACTTAGAGTACCTACTGTGAACCTGACATGGAATAGGGAATGCTTTCTTGGATCTACAGTAGCATGACTGCCTGAATAGTTAAGGTAGGGCATTTCCATCCTTGCATACATGGATAACATGATAGATACTGATACATAGGCACATATATAAGCTTCTTATTTCCGTATAGAGAAATAAACAGAAATTCAGTTATTAGAAAAAGATACTTTCCCTAAGACAAAATCTAAAGTATACTGTCTAATTCAGTAGCTACAGTAATATGCATTTAAATTTAACTATAAATTGAGAAGGTTCTTTGCCTTTTGAGATAGGTTCTCATGTATCCCAAGCTAGATCAGATTCCCTGTGTATCTGAGGATGACCTTGAATTTCTATTCCCCATCATTCACCTCTCTAGTGCTAGGATTAGGGGTGTTCACCACCATGACTCATTTTCACAGTACTGGGGGTTGAACCCAATACTTCAGGCACACTAAGCAAGCATTCAACCAGCTAAGCACAGCTTAGACCCCAGTAAACATAAAGTTGATCATCTGCATGGTTTCTCTAGGCTTCTACTAGGTTTCAAATACCTAATAGCCATATATAGCTAGTGGTTATTAGAACAATAATAAAGATTTAGAATTCTTCCGTCATTAGAGGAAATTCTACTGAACAACGTTAATTCAGAAGTTAGAAAAATATGTTTAAATGTATTTAATTAGATGTTATTACTCTTGGTTTAGCTTTTATGTAACACTGGCTGGCGTGGAATTTATTATTTAGATTAGGGTGACCTCAGGTTCACACATATTCACCTACCTCTGCCTTCCAAGTTCTGGGATCAAAGGTGTACATCATGTCTAGGCCTAGCTTATTACTCCTATTCCTGCCATAAACTTTCTCTAAACCAATTTCTGTTGCACATTACCAAAACCAGGCAGTTTTATCATGCTATTCACATAGTGATTTAATTTCTAATTAGAGGTTGATGGAATCCTTTCACACACCTCAGTATCATTTGCACCCCATTTTCCAGACACATTAAGACATTGAATTATCTTGTAGAAGATCACAAAAGAGGAGAATTACTCAACCATCTAAAAGAGTAAATATATATGAAGGATGTACATGGGTGTGTGCACTGTGTGAGCATGTCCGTGTAAGCTTGTGTGTGTGTGTGTATGTTTATGTGGATTGCAAACTAAAGTTGAAGACCATGTGCTTTTGTGATATAGCACGAAATGCTGCAAGTACTCTGTTTATATACATCATCTCATCAGCAAGAGGCCACTGAAGTCCAGTGCCCATCACAAACTTCTGACCTTCATAAAGGAAACATTAGAGCGAACCCTTTAAGGAGCTCTGTTTGTCTGAGCACACTGCTCATGTTTCCTTGGGCAATTAAAGTTGCTTGACTAAACCTGCCACCGAGGAGATGGGGGAATATGAACCCTCACCAAGAGCAACAAACACTGAGGACAGTAATAAAAACTGTTACATACAAAGGCTTTCTAGCAGATTGCTATCTATATAGGGGTCTCCAGATGAACAGAACATGTAGGAACAGTAAATTTATAGAAATAGGTGTATGTAGGGAATTGTCCTATGTGGTGATAGAGACTGAAAACAGCCAAATATATCCTTTCAGCTAGAGCCCCAGGGTTTCTGGTGTGATGGTTGGGTGTTGCTTGAGGCCTGGTGTCTGAAGGCCTGAGACGTGAGAACTCTCGGAGAAACTTAAGATGAGAACGAGAGAAAGTTCCATCCGTTTGACTTTCCTGCTCTGTTGAGATCTTTAGTGGATTAGATGTGGCTCCTTAGTGAGAAATGCTCATCCCTTCCAGATGCATCGCTGAAGGACACTCACAGACACAGTGCCACCTGCACACTCCCATACACACTCACGCACACACATACGGCCTCCCAGGCACACACACTCACTCCTCACAGAAACTCAAATACACACACACACACACTCAATCCTCACAGAAACTCCCTTACAGGCACACTAACACACACACACACACATACACACACACAGTCCTCACAGAAATTCACAGGCACACTCACACACACACACACAAACACACAAACACACAAACATACACACACACTCACTCCTCACAGAAACTCACATACACACACACACTCAATCCTCACAGAAACACCCTCACAGGCACACTCACACACACACACAAACACACAAACACACAAACATACACACACATTAAATCCTCACAGAAACTCCCTCACAGGCACACTAACACACACACACATACACACACACAGTCCTCACAGAAACTCACATACACACACACACACACTCAATCCTCACAGAAACTCCCTCACAGGCACACTAACACACATACACACATACACACACACACACACACACAGTCCTCACAGAAACTCACAGGCACACTCACACACACACACACACAAACACACAAACATACACACACATTCAATCCTCACAGAAACTCCCTCACAGGCACACTAACACACACACATACACACACACAGTCCTCACAGAAACTCACATACACACACACACACACTCAATCCTCACAGAAACTCCCTCACAGGCACACTAACACACATACACACATACACACACACACACAGTCCTCACAGAAACTCACAGGCACACTCACACACACACACACACAAACACACAAACATACACACACATTCAATCCTCACAGAAACTCCCTCACAGGCACACTAACACACACACACCGTCCTCACAGAAACGCACACACACACACACACACACACACACACACACACACGAGCACCTTATAGACACAACCTCATGGGTACCCCAAAAGTAGCCTTACTTTACCTCAGTCACTCTGTGACATAAAATCAACTACCATGTGACTCTTTTGTGTATCCTATTATAATGCAGCTGCTTCCTAGATAGTATTTTTATCTCCGACTAGAAAAGGAAGTCTCATTTTTAGAATATCCGAGGTGTTTGGTTCTCCCACATTATCAGCAACACACTGCTGGGGTTTAGCATCTCGCACAAGCCTAGGTCAGCTGTGCTTGTTGCTCTATTGATGTACCTAAATCTGTCAAATGGAGAAAAATTAGGAAGACGTGGTTTCTAGCTCCACTTGTTCTAGTAATGCAGCAACCCGCCATGAGTGAGAAGTCTGTTTCTCCACAGCTTCATATTTTTTTGATAAGAGGTTTTTTTTTTCCTGCCTTAGGGTTTAAAAAAGAAGAGTTAACACTGGGAATCTTTAAGTCATAATTATTCCCTTAGTTATTACAGGACATTTCGGAGGAAGATCTCCTGGCTACTTTATTGCACAGATGTAAGTCGAGATGAGGTCATCTTTTAGAAGAAGCTTGTATTAGCTGACATGGCGCCCAGGAACCACACCTGTCACACAGGTCTTTTTATCCCGTGTTATGTTTGGTAGCACAGCACACCAAGGTGAAACGGCCCGCTTTAGGTCTCACCAGCCAGGCTAGAGTGGAGGCTTGTCTTCTGTATTACAGAGTTATACATGAATCAAGTAAGCATCCTCCTTCTGATTTCAATAACCAAAATTTCTTAGGTGATATTGCTGTATTTGCCAGTCCACCTGCCAAAGACATTATATACACTCTTTCCAGTATCCTTAAAATCACCCTGTGAAATAAGTGTTATCTCTCGCTGTCCTAGGACTGAAGAGGTAATGTACAGAGAAATAAATATGGCACATGGGTTATTTTGCTAAGAAAGTGGTAGAGCCAGAATTTGAAGCCCCTATTCATACTCCTCGTCCTCAGTGTATCACTCCAGCACCAACATTTGAGGAGGCTTGAAATGGAGAGAGACAGTAAACCCAGGAAAGGAAACGGAATGATTTGTGAGCTGGTGCATGGCACTAGATAATGGTCTACATATTAAAATGAGAATTAGAAAAGAAAACCACTTAATCGTGAAATAAAAACGGACTCTTGTCCCAGCAGCTCGATTACTAATTTTGCTTTTCCGATCTAATTTTTGTCTTAAGCATGCTTATTTTGAATCTAATCCAGTTGAAGCAAGCTTATAATTAAAGTGGCATTTACTACGATGGACGTTTTTTCATACTGATTCGATGGGGATGTCTAGAGCAGAGAAAGTCCTTGGGGATCCTGGTATACGGAGTGTCTTGATCACGTGGCAGAAATGGGCAGCTGAACCGCCCCTTGTGGGAAGATAGCACAGCTCCAGGGATTTTCAGAAGAATCACAGCAGAGATCAGGGGCGGAGTTCTCTAAGGGATATTTGTCGCCAGAAGGTTCTGTGTCACTAGCTTTTAATCAGGTGATCATGCAAAGAAACCAAGAAAAAAAATGAACGAAAAATCACACGGCAACTTTCGGTGATTCTAACACAGCTTGTGTGAAAGCATGGGATGTCTGACAAAGCAAGCACACAGGCAGTTGATATCAGCGGTGGCTTCTAAGCTGTCATAGCTCATCTTTTTGTTTTTGTTTAAGAACCGCTGCACCCCAAGTGGTAGGTTATAAAAATTACGTCCTAATGACGTCAACTCTAATGTACGTTCATATATAATTTCTTACCATGGTTCCAGCGAGTAATTTACCAGCCTATGTAGCTGTTGTTCAAATAACCACTAACCGTGTTTAGACATCCTGTCTCCAGAGAAGTAGGATTCTCAACTCCTGTATTTCTAGTTTGGATCTGAAAAAATAATTCTGTGTCTTGCTAGTAATCATAATAAAAAATGTAAATGTTCTTAACATTGCTTGGCTGGGGATGTAGCAGAAAAAAAAACCCAGTCACTTCTCTAAGATAAACAGCTCTGCAGACATCTAGCAATGTCAGCATTGCCAGTAGAATATGTTGCTGATGAAGCAGTTGGGGGCTTCTTTGTTCCAGATTTAAAGATGATCTTTTGTTGGCCATGAAGACCTAGAAAGTGCTATTTGAAAACAAGCTTCCCAGGATATTCAGTATGTTCTATGAACTCTGCAAAAAAAATGTGAAGGATTTAGACGAGAGAGAGAGAGAGAGAGAGAGAGAGAGAATAATCGCTCTCATTTATTACTTCAAATTAGAATATCATGTAGGGAATTAAAGGATTTTCTATAATCCTCATTCCTTTTTTATTCCAATCTTGAAGCCTGATTATAAAACTTGGGATTCTGGGCCTATGGTGAGTCTAAATATGGATTAAACCATTAAGAATTTCCCTGCTGTAATATACTACTACTTTATATAAAGAATGACCCCAATCATAATTTCTTACAGGTATTTAGAAGAGAATTTAAAACTACAGGGAAAGCAGTAATTTTTGTCCCACCACAAACAAATCAATCTGTGATTTGTGAATTGAGACTTCCCCAGAGAGATTTAGGCAATTAAGACCTGGAAGCCCTTAATTAGAAGGAAAAAAAAGACTTGGCTATAGTGGATGGAGGAGTGGATGAGTTCCAGAAGGGTGCTCCGTGCATTGTAAGAGTTGGGTAGATGAAGCAATGTAACTTCTAAAGCAGCGAGGAACAGCTCATTACCAAACACTTTAATCATGCCCACATCTTCCCGGAGAGACTCCTCTTGGACTCTGATCACAGCGGCTGTGGTTAGGTGCATTCATTGAGGAAACGACCCTGCTTTCCCCCAGTGCCCCAAAAAGTGCATATCAGAGACAGCATCTTCCAGATCGTGCGCTGGGCTTGGCCAGAAAGATGGCTTTTACAAATCCATCACACGTAAAGAGAAATGACTTCTACGCAGCTCTGCCAGACACGCTACATGAGCTTTCCCACTGTGACTGACGGCTTCTGTGCACATCATCCTATCTAGAATGGCCTCTAAATCCCAAATTCCTTCTGGTTTTAATATGGAGCTTGAACTTTTCCAAGAAAAATTTTAGCCTCCAGTTTGATTTTTAAAATGTAACTGTGAGTCCCTTGACTGTACACACAGTATGCACATAAAGCCCTCAGTCAAGACGGAGTCACTGTGAGGCACATGAAATTAGTGGTTTGGATTTTAGAAAGCAAATATCTAAGAAAAAAGAAAAAACCAAAACAAAACAAAAAAAGTGATACAACAATAGTAGGCATTTTAATGTGAAGACTTCAAATTAAAGACTGTATTTGGGGTACTCATAAAGTATTTAGTCATAATTATAAATATCACGGGCTAAAAACAACAAAACTCTGTGTGGTCTACAGGAGATAAAGGTGAGCTGACAGTTGGTTCCAGCTCTTGTACCGTATCCTCCTCAACCTGGCGATGTTCACTCTGACAGCTGTTTAGACCTGCTCCTGGCTTTCCCAAGTTTATTTCTCTGATACTGTCATTTTATGTGTTACACTCAGGCATCTTGCCTACTTTCTCGCCTGCAGGGAATAATTTTTTCCTAAGTATCAACATTAGCGACTTGAGCATAGTATTTCTTGAATATTTTTATCCCCCTTTTTTAAAAGGCCATCCATTACCTTGATTCTGGAGCCTGCACTGATGATTTGCATGCTGTTTGCAATAATTTCCAGAAGGCGAAAATCTCCCAGGCATACAGGGATGCTCCCCTGAAACAGGACTTTCAAAGACATTTTTCTTTTCTTGGAGCTCTTGCTGGGGTTTCAAAATAAGAATGTTCTACCCAAGAAAACGTGAAATGTGTGAATAGGACAGATTTTACCACCGTGGGTTGTTCAAATTTGCTCCAAATATTTTTTTTTCCTTTTCATTCTTTTCCTTCCATTTCATAAGAAGTTGTTTATGTACTCATATTTTTTTTTATTTTCCCTTATTGTTTCTTGCTGTCAGCTCACGTAAATATATGATTTCAGGATGTTTTCCGGTTGGACTCAGGAGAGATGGCAACATCAAACAGGTTTATTTAGGCGAGTGCTAAGCACCACTGCGGGAAGCTGGCAAGGGCTGTTAGCAGAAGCCAAGAGGAAATCTTTAAAAACGCGATGAGCTATGTCACACTCACAGAGGACACAAAGAAATTGCATTTTGCACCTCCACAGATATCCTCAGTAGGTAACAGGATGTTGGGAAGCCAAGTGCTTAAGGAGGATCCATGCCGCGGCACAGGGGGATAGAGCTGAGGACGCCTGGGGTGCCCAGCGGGCATCACTGACTGAGCAAGATCACCGCCCCCAGCCTCAAACTGTTCCTGCAGCTAGGAAACTGCAAAGCTGGGGGGGAGGGGGAAGGTCTTGTTTGTTTTTACTTTTATTTTATATTTTTTTAAAATAAACTGAAGGGAGATGGCCCCTTTAGTGTATGGGTATTGTAGTCATTAGATCCAAAGACAAATTCGACTGCTATTTAGAAAAAAAAAAAATGCTGCAGGGTTAGTGCTTCCCCCTGATGGCTGTTCACATTGATTTGCTGCATAGATTGATTGCTTTTGGCATTTGCACCCTTCCTGAACAACGGGAGGAAGAAAATCCAGTGTCCGGGCCAAATTCAGAAATGATGAATGACTGTGGAAGACACATTTGGTGTCGTGCTGAGTCGCGATGGATAACAACACTTAAAAGTAGTAACAGCTGGATTTGAGTTTTTAAAATTAGGACTGTGTTATTAATGGGGGAATTGGGATGCTCGGAGTCTGCAAGGGAAATTAAACGCGTATCTGAAACGAAGGGGCTTTATGTTCTGTCTTGGGATGGTGGCAGCCCGGTGGAAATGAGGTGGGGCTCTGGCCCTTAGCGGATGACTCTGGTTCCCCTGAACCTCAGCTCTCTGTTGTGTCCTGCCACTGGGGCACGCTGACGGGAGCAGCACAAAATGGTTTTTGTATTTATTGTGGAGATTTTGTAAAGTTTATTGTCTCATAAATCCCACACGGTCTTCTTCATGAAGATATCAAGGAGAAATTCCTCATAGATCTTAGGGAGGGGAAAAGCTATGTTCCCCAGAGAGCTGAGATGCTGCTTCTCCCTTATAGACTTGTGACTGGCAGGTTTTCTGCCTGCCTATCCGTAGTAGAGCAAGAGGTTGGACTTAAAGTTAGAATAAGACCTAAGACCTTCAGGGTGCATTGTGGTTAATACTTTTTGCTGTTGGCTTTATTTTGCCATCCTATCCTTATTTCAGTTCTAGCTTTATGTCTTTTTATCCTTTCGTATGTATTGTATTTTGCAATGGATGCTATAGAAAATTTTTATTTTTTTATGGAATTTCAGGGTCTTACATATTCCAAATTATCCTCAAATTCTATAAGTAGCTGAGGCTGACCTTGAACTCCTGATGCCTCCTATATTTCTTTTAAGTGGTGAATTTTATTTAAAAGTTTACTCACACAGTATGTTGGTTATAAAGGATATTTTTTTGGTTTTTTTAAAGAGATGCACATTGAAACATAGATGGAAATACGATGGTGGAGGGCGTGATCTGCTTTCAAATATCTCCTGAACAAAACAAGCAAGTCAGGTGACAACGGAAAGCGATAGGGAATCGTAGAATCTCAGTGGGTTTTATTTTACCGTTTCACTAATTCATACATGCATTTGAATTTTAATTAGTACCTCCCTTCTTGAATTCCACTTTTGAGGTAGGGAGATGTTTCTTCGCTGGACAATTCAGTTTCCATCAGAAAATACTTTATTTGGTGGTTGCTAATGTATTCTTCCGAACGAGGTTTGGCTATTTGCTTTTTCTCTCCTTGCCCTCTCGGTGGACACATCTGGTCATAAGCTTAGGAAGGGATGAAAGCAGGAGGGCTGCCGCTGAAGGCTGTGTGAGGTGTCAAGCAGCAGGCGGAGGTCCCCACAAACACTCCAAAGCACGGCCCTCCATCTCCACTGCTAGTCACTTCCACGCTTCCGTTGCTCTCCATCCGAGCCGGACTCGGGAGTTCAAGACTGATCTCTTCAAACGTGCACGCTTATATGTGCATCATAATTACCCCTTCCCTATGCCATCAGTGCTTCTGAGCTCGGTTACCCTCTCTGACTCCAAGTGTTTCTAATGATTTCGCTCGTTCTATATTTGAAATTTGAGTGCTTAAAAAAAGAATGAGTCTTGGTAAAATTATAGAGTTTGCAAAGTCTGTTGTGGGCACTAAGTTGTCTGCTATGAGAAACAGTTTCGGAGTATTGTGTGACAACTGGAGGAAACAGGAGCCATAAAATGACATCTGCGCCCTGCCCATCTCACACTGATAAAATGGCTGAATAAGTGCCCTTCGCTTATGGCCGTGAAGAGCGCGGGGATTTCATTTCTCCAAGTGAGGTCGTGAAATGCTCAAGTTTTATTCTTCTGGTCCTGGTCTTTTACTTCTGCGCACCAGCTGCATCAGGAGGTGTCTACAAGGATTGTTTTTCAAAACTGTTTAAAAAATTCTGACTATGAGCCTTAATTGTGGTGTGAACCCTTAGGTTATTGAAAAATGCTCTTGTTTTCAGTGTTACCCAAAACCGTCTACTTTCCGTCTCCACAGTCCACATTCTGGGTGAATGCTGTCGGACACTCTGAATGAACTTTCTGACTGTGGTCCAAAAGGTAGCGTATCACTTACAGCCATTGGAGTGGCCGGGGGGCACACTGCGTTGGTGATACCAGCAGTTCACATACTGTAGTTTCATCTGGTGTTGTGATGCTGACACATTTTGTTTGTTTGTTTGTTCTACATAGAAATCACTTTGTTATAATAAATTCACCCATAGAACATCACACAGTTTTAATAAACTTAGCCACTCAAACAAACATCTGCCCAACCTCAAACGCTGTACCCCAGCGAACTTCTGTGCAGTGAGAAGAGCCATTCTGAGGCTGTGTCTCTTCTCTTGGGATTTACACTTTCACTATCAATCACACTTTTACACACTCACACCTCTCCATAAACCATGAAAGAGCTGAAGCTAGGAAAACCTCTTTATATTTCCTTTCGTGGCTCAGAAGTCCTTTCTGCACTTGCTGTCCTTCCTCATCAAAATGACTTTTGCTCATTTGTTTGGAGTTTAATTTTCTCAGTATACTTTTGGCTATTTGGATCCTTTTTGATTTCATAGAACTTATAGGATATTTTACTACTATGAAAGTGATTTTTACTCCCCTGTTTGTTTAAATTTACTATTATGTATGTGTGTGCACACCGTATGTGCTCGTAACTGCAGTCTCATCATGACAGAGCCAGGCATATTTACGTGGATGGGAATTGCATTGACTCTCCATATTTCTTTGAGTCTTGTGGTCATTTTTACAATACATTAAAAAGATTTATTATATTATTTTTATTTTATGTGTGTGTGTGTGAGGGGGGTACTGAGTGCATGCATATACACCACAGATGTGCCCAAGGAGGACAGGAACGAGTGAGCAGTCCCTTGAAAATGAAGTAACAGGTGGTTGTGAGCTGGCTGATGTGGTGCTGGGGACCAAATCGCGGTCCTCTGCAGTAGCAGTAGGTCCACAACAGTGCTGAGCCATCTCTCCAGCCCTTCTCCACTCTGTTTATTCTTCTGAGCCACAAACATCCAACATCCTTCCATTGTATGTCCTCCATCACGTCTTTAATCCATGTCCCATACTTTTCACTGTAGACATTTTATTGCCTTGGTTATTGTTATTTTTATAGCAATTGAGAGTGGGATTGCTTTCTTAGCTTCTTTTTGAGTCATTTTTATTATTAGTATAAAAATGTTACTCTTTTTTGCGTGTTATATTTTGCCCAAATTTTGGACTCTTTTAAATATAGAGCTGGTTATCTACAACTGAGATAATTAACATCTTCCTTTTCAATTTGGAATCACTTTATTTTTTTTCTTTTCCTTAATTGTTTCTGCTAAGACTTCCAGTACTATATATTAAACAAGAGTGGGGAAAATGGACACCCTTTCCTCATTCCTAATCTAGTGGAAAGAGGAAAGCTTACACCTATCCTATAGGGCTGGCTTTTGTTTGTTTAGTTTTGTTTTGAATTCAACTTCAATATTTTGAGATATGTTCTTCGTATACTTGAGTTGTAGATTATAGAGATTTTTATCCTGGCAGGAAATCCAGTTCATGCTTTTTCTGTATTTATTGAATTGATTATATGGGGTTTTGCTTGATTTCTTTGATGTCTCTTGCTTTCTTTTGGTTTATGCTAAGTCATCCCACATTCCTGGTTAAGCCTTCTCAACTAGACCCAAGCCTAGACATATCAGGGGATTTCAAATGAGAGAATCAGACACTAGTTTTATCTCAGGAAATTGGATTTTGAACTTCAAAAAGCTTAATAAACTTTAGTTATAATCAATTTCTTTCTATCAACTTTTTCCTTTAATTTTTGTCTCTCACAATCTGTTCACAGCATGCCTTAGCCTTCTGGTCCTGTACTCACCTGTCTGTACTACCAGTCCTTTATGTCAGGACTAACTCTTCATGTAAGTGCAGTCCTCATCTAATAACCTTTTCTCTACTCTTTATTCAGAATACACCATGTCTATCTGACTTGACAGTGCCATTCTGCCTTACTTCTCTTTAGAAAATTTAGAAATTGTGACTATAAAAGAAGCCCAAGACACCGCACCTGAAAACAGAAAAAGAAGTATGTAATGTCTTAAGTATAAAACAGCTGTCAATACAAACAAAACAGGCTAACAGTTCCATATTTTCTTAACAAATTTAAATTAACTATTTGCTCAAGATTTAAGACTTCTTATAACAAATGCTTGGAAACTGTATTTTTTTTTTTTTAAAAATTTTCTCATTTGGGTTCACAAGCCAACCAGAGGTAGGATAAAAATGAGGTATTTTTATTGTTCTGTTGTTGTTTGCCTTCATAGCAGCATGCTGGCTGTTTGGCAACTGTTTGCCTACGTTACGTTACCTTTCTTTAAAGGTATGAAAGCTCAGAGACAAACTGCCTCCCCAAATGCACTGTAAAAGAAAAATTACAGTTATGCTGCAATAAAACCCACTGAGATCATCAGTAAACCTCAAGATGCCTTTGTAAGCAATTAAACTGGTATACAGAAATGAACATTTTTTTTCCTCTTTAACTTCAAATTTTTAGAGTTGAATTTTGTCTCAGCTTGGTTAAAATAAGAAACTTGAAAAACACATTTTTCCAAAAGTGGCTATAGTCATCAAAAATATCCTTAAAACACTTATATTCACACACACGTGCACAAATTCATATACATATACACATTATACATATCCATATGCACACATCTTAAAGTTAGGCATAGTGTTAAAGAACTTTTAATAAGCTCCATAAACAAAGTGACCACAGATTTTGTTGGTTCTTACTTGGAACACGAGATGACAAATAGGATGAGGGACTTAGAAACAATTACCGTGAATAGACACAAAACAATTAAAATAGAGGGCGCACAGGAGAGAGGGACAGAGACAGAGATACACAAAGAGACAGAGAGACAAAGAAAGGAAAATGGAGAGAAAAGAAGAGTGAGAAGGAAGACAGGGAAGAAGAAAGAGAGAGAAGAGAGGAAAGAAGGAAGAGAGAGAAGGGAAAGAAGGAAGAAAGAAAGGAAGAGAAAACTAAAGTAAAAAGTTTCAGTCTTGGACCTAGGACTTAACACAGGGCAGGGAACCCGGACTGCTCTGTGGACTGGAGAGGGAGGGGGGAGGAGTGGGGGGAGGGGGAGAAGGGTGGGAGGAGGGGGAGAAGGGTGGGAGGAGGGGGAGAAGGGTGGGAGGAGGGGAAGGGAAATGGGAGGCTGGGAGGAGGTGGAAACTTGTTTTTTGTTTATGTTTTTTTTTCTTCTTTTCGCAATAAAAAAAAAAAAGTTTCAGTCTTCCTCTTTGAAACATGAGGTTTTGTGGCACAAAGGATCTACAGATGTGATGGTTTGTAGAATTAAATTCCTGTGTTTCCCTGTTCAAGACATGACCAGAGTAGCCTTTATAAATGGGAAACTTTAACAAATGTATTATTTAGTTCTTATATAGAGTCTGAAATCTTCTTATTAATTTCCCTCTATTGCGTGGAATGGTCTGTGGATGCCTATGAGGTCTCTCTGAGCTATAATAAGCTGTTTCTGTATTGGTTATCTGCTGGGATTACCTTCCCACTGAGATGCTGTATCCTCTCACTGTTATTGTTAGAGAGTCCACCTCTCCCTTTAGGTCTAATATTTCCTTTAAATATTTGAGGGGTTCTGTTTTGAGTGCACAAATATTTACAGTCCTGAAATTTTCTTGCTAATTGATCCCTCTATCAGAAAATAATGTTACATGATGTTTCTTTGGACAGTTTATAATGCAAAGTCAACTTTATCTGATATGATAGGGCTATTTTTGTTCATGTCTAATTTCCATTTGTGTCACTTTTTATTCCTACCAGGCTGTGCATCTTGAAGTTTTGTCAAGTTGATGATGGAGATACCATTATAAAAGTACAGGGCAATTAGCTGTCATGCTAGTCTTCTGTGCTGGTTTCAACTGGTCTGAGGTGGTTTTGCAGTAATAAAGTTCTTTGATTGCACCAACACCTAGCTGTTTGCATCTTGTTTTTCCTTTCCCTTTCTCACCTGTATCAACTCTATAGAAAAATGAAACATAACAGAGGTAAGAGTCAGAACCAGGCTGACCTCAGCTCTTTTGAAATTGTAGTGATCATGCAAGTTCAAGGCACTGACATTTTGACCCACGTTACACATTTCAACATCTCATTCCTTTTTTTCTGTGTCTAGTTTAGTGATATTAATGTAAAAAGGACCACTGGGGAAAACATTATTTCTGTCTCATGTAGCTTCTTTATGGACAAGCAGAAATGCTAATATTTAAGCCAAAGTATTTTTAATGTGATGTCACAGTATTTTGAATGAGGAGTTGCAAGGCTGTCCTCTTCTGCTACAGAAGCAGATTGCTCTGTGCTCATGAGCATCTTTGCTAGAAAGCAATTTAAAATTTTCCTCCAATTTGATACAAATGCCTTTCTTAGATATAGCACAAGAAAAATAACCTTTCATAAGATTATATAGTTTCTAAAATATTTTAGATCAAGAAAGCCTGAGAAATTGGGTTTGATAAATGACACCTCTGATAGATAAACCCTCTACCTGGAAGGCTGAGGCAGGAGGAATACTGAGAGTTTGAGGTTTATCTGGGTTACAGAGTGAGACTCTGTCTCAAGTCAAACAAACAAAACGTGTAAATTCGGCTGGTCATGGTGGTCCACAACTCTAGTGCCAGTAGTTGAGAGGTGGATGGAGAGGATCAGGCATTCAAGGCAGATTCAGACATAGCAAGATCCAGGCATTCTTGACCTACATGAGACCCTATCTCAACAGCAACACGGAAAGTTCATAAATCAAAAACAAACCAGAAGAGGCACAGAAAGAGAATGCCAACTGAGGAAAATTCTTAAAACTAATACTTGAAAATGTATAGATTGACATGATCAAACTGGGTAAGCTCTTTGTAACCGAACACTTGGTTTTAATAAAGCTTAAGACATTCAAGTGTGCAAAGAGGCATAAAGAGATGAAGTAAGATAAGTAAGATGAATTTGAATTCCCATCTCATTAAATCTCCCTAGGTAGAAATCACACAAAATATTCCTGGCTTCCAGGACAGAAATGAATGTGTCAGTGTGGCTCACACTACTCATATGGATAATCAAGTAAAGGACTTGTTCCCAAATAGACAACAATGAAGAATGGTATTGTTCAAACTGGGGTCTGTATGCATTAATGGACAAGCAGGTCTGTCCTAAACGACCCAGCATGAACAGCTTTTATTGTCAGCTTGACAAGATCTACAATCATCTGAGAGACAAACCTCCAGATGTGTATGTGAGGGACTTTCTAGATCAGGTTAATTAAAATGGGAAGACCCACCCTAAGTGTGAGTGATAAAAAGGAGAACTTGGGCACCAGCACTCATCACTCCCTGATTTTTAACTCTGGATTTAATACGACCAGATGCCTCACATACCTGCCACCATGCCTTCTCCACCACACATTATTTTTTTTTAAAAAAATTATTTATTCTATGTGTTTTTACATCATGTATCTTGATCCTATTCATTTCCCTATCCCTTCACATCTGCCTTCCGCTCCTGCATACACTCCTAAATAAAACAAAATTTAAGAGAAAAAAGGGGAAAGGAATAAAAGAGAAGAAACATTAAAAAGGGAAAAACATAAAAAATTTCATCACGAAAGCTGCAGTGTGACATAGTAAGTCATGCCGTGAACCCCTTTGTCTTAATTTGAAAGTGTTCAGTACAAAGAACCATTGGTCTGGTTTGAGACCTTTGGTTTCTACCACCCTACTAATGCTGGTCCCTTGCGAGGGCCCCTCCTGGATATCTTGTTGTCTTCCTGTGTTGTGGAGATATAACAGCTTTGGATCTGCAGGCCAGGTCACTTCACATGCTCCATCAGATCATAGATCAGGTGGATGATGGGGCAGGCCAAGTCATATCCTTGGGTCTGGGCAGCTGTAGGGATTGTGTGCCGGGGGTAACTCGCCCATGTTTACAACTTGGGGGCTGGCTCACCCACACTGCAATCATAGGACTGACTCTATTGTGCTGCCCTGGCAAGGTGCAGGGCCTGCTCTCCCAAGTGTTGCACCTGGTATAGGTCAGGGATAGCTCTCCCATTCTTATACCCACAGGGCCAGCTTTCCCACCTGCCAGAGGCAATGATGGGCAGAGGAGTCTCATTTCACTGCCCATGATGCTATAAGACAGATGAGAAATGAGGAGAACTCTCGCATGCTCACAACTGCGGAGCTGGGTCATCCACACACCTTCACTAACAGGTTGGGTCATTTATGCTGCTCCGGTAAGGTGCAGGGCCTGCTCTACTGAGTGTTACAGCTGGTGGGGGTCAGGAGGAGTTCTTTTGCTCTTATGACCACAGGATCAGTTCTACTACCTGCCCCAGACATTGATGCATGCTTGTCCATTAATATATTTCAGTTCATTGCACTATAGTATTCCACCGATGTTCACTTATGTTAATTCCCTTTTGTAAGCCCTTGTAATGGTTAAGGGCTGGATGTTTGCTCTTCTCTGCTGTTGCTCCACAACAAAACCCTGTACTTTTCAAAATACATCTTCTTAGCTATGAGTATCTGACAAAATATACTCAAGATGAAATCTAGGGTTTAATATCCTGAAATTTAGAAATCATGCTTATTTAATTAGGATTAGTTTCTTCCTCTCAGCTGTTGATATTTTAACACTGTCAAATGTGTAATCATAAACTTAATCACTTTCAAGCCTGAAATGAAAATGCTAAGCAATCCATATGTAATGATCCTTCAGTGTCTGTCTGTAAAGCCATCTGCCATGTTTTTTTTTTTTCAAGGCCTTTGAAGTCAAGCTTCAGTATTGACATTGGCATTAATTGGATCTTTGTTCATGGATGTCAAGGAATAATTCCTGAAATTCTCAGTTCATAGGTAGTTTTCAAACCAGATCAATTAAGATGCTTCTGTAAGAAAGATGCAGGTATAACGAACTGCTACTTAACTGGCAACCTCTCTCTTAAATGAGTGGACATGAGTGCATTTGTGTGTGTTAATGACAGCATGGACTTACTATAAAGCACACTCTCATCTTCTATGTTGTTTAAGACAAGTTCTCTTGTTTGTTTGTACTTCATATACCAGCCAGGCTAAGCAGCCCACATACTTCATTCTAGGACCTATGATACTTTGCTGTCTCCACTTCATAAGGTGGCTTTATTGGTTCATGGTTTCTACAGACCCTCACTCAAATTAAATACAGGAGTCTAAAAATTCAAACTAGGATCTGCATATGAGATAGAACATATGGTGTTTGTCTTCCTGGGCCTGAGTTGCCTCACTCAGTATAGTATTTCCCAGTCCTATCCATTTTCTTGAAAATCTCATAGTCTCAGTCTTTAACAATGAAGTAGAATTCTACATTACATATGGACCACATTTTCAATATCCATTCATCAGTCTGTGGAAAAGATTTAGGCCGATTTCATTTCCCACCTCTGTTGTATCTAGAGCTGCAATGCACAAGAATGTGCAGGTATCACTGTTGCCCTGGAAACATATACATACAAGTAAAATTATATAATTGAGCAGGCTATATTTGCATACTTAGGAATACATAAATATGTGTAATAACAGTTAAAGAAAAATAGTTCTTGAAAGGTGCATTGGAAGATTTGGAGGGAGGAAAAGGGAAGGGGGAAATGATATATTATAATCTCAAAATACAGAGAAAACTTGAAAGCTAAAAAAAGGACTTCCATATGCTCTAGCTGTACCATTCTTAGACATATACTCCAAGGACTCTAACCTATAACAGGGATCCTGTTCACAATGGCCTGTGAACCTTAAGTGCAGGCATTGCACTGTAGATATATCCATTGGGACTGATCTCCACACCTCTGCATCTTCAACGGCTGTAGCTTTCTTTGATGGTTTCCACCTGTTTCAGAGAGAAGTGGCCTCACTGAGGAGTGAAGATGACACTCATCTGTGGGTATAAGAACAAATATTTAGAGTGTAGTTAAGAGTTCTGTTGGTTTAGTAAAGGGGTGATTTGATGTTCTCCTCCAAGGTCCATGACTTCACTTTGTTGAAAGTGTTTATCAGTTGAAAGAGTTTTCTGGTAGAGTCTTTAGGGTTGCTTATGTATAAAGTCATGTCATCAGCCAATAAAGAGATTCTTACTTCTTCCTTTCCTTTTTCTATCCTTTTTTTATTTTGTCTTCTTTTTTATTATTCCAACTAAAACTTCAATAAATGTATTGAATAGGAGTGGAAATCCTTATCTTGTGTTTGATTTTAATGGAAATGTTTTCCTCATTTGTCATGGTATTAGCTACAGGCTTGTTATAAAAGTCTTCATTATACTGAGGCATGTTCCATCTATCCCTGTTACACTAAGGTATTTATCATGAAAGGGCACTAGATTTTGTCTCAGAGTCTTTTTTCTTTTTATTTAGATAGTGGATTATATTCATTGATTTACATGTTCGAGCCGTCCTTGCTTCTCTGGAATAAAGTCAGCTTGGTTGTGGTAGATGATCTTTTGTATGTGTTCTTGAATTTAGTTTGCTAATAGTCTATTGAAAATTTTTCTGTTTGTGTTCATCAAGGAGATTGCTTTGTGGGGTTTTTCGTCGTTGTCTTTTTGTTTGGCTTGGGCATTGGTAGGATGGAAGCACCCCTTCCTCTTCTATTTCATGGTCTAACTTGAGGAGTATTGGTTTTGGTTCTTCTTAAAAGTTCAGGTGGAATTCAATAGTAAATTCATTTGGACCTGGGTTTATTTCATTCTAGAGGGCTTTAATGTTTGTTTTTGTCTGTTGTTTTTACTGTGTCAATCTCATAAGTATCTTATGTCTTTTTGGTTTAGCTTTGGTAGGTCATAGCTATTTAGAAATTCATCCTTTAGTTTAGATTTTATTATTAAGAATGTAGGTTCTCGAGGTATGACTTTATGATCCTCTGGATTTTATTACTATCTTTTGTAATGTTTTCTTTTTTGACAGTAATCTTATTAATGTGAGACTGAGTGTCTGTGTAGGGTACCACAGGCACATAGGTGCCTAAGCAGATTAGAAGAGGGTGTGACCACCTCTGGAGCTGGATTACAGCAGTGATGAGCTGTCCCATGTGAGTGCTAGGAGCTGAACCCAAGTCCCTGGGAAATGAACTTGGTTCCTCTCGAAGAGCCACAAGTGCTCTTGAAAGCCAGATATCTCTCTAGCCCTTCTAAGAGACATCTAGGCTGCTGAAGAAAAGTCTGTGAAAATGGAGCTGAACTGTCAGCACACGGCCTTTCAAAGCTAGACTACAAAGGGTACAGAAGTAACAGACTCTCTAGTGTGTACACAGGAACTCTGTACCATAGGCCTCTGCTATGATACTTTTTGGTTATTTTAGCCACCAGGTATGTGGTAGATTTTTTTTAAATATTTATTTATTATTTATTATGTATACAATATTCTGTGTGTATGCCTGCAGGCCAGAAGAAGGCACCAGATCCCATTATAGATATTTGTGAGCCACCATGTGGTTGCTGGGAATTGAACTCAGGACCTTTGGAAGAGCAGGCAATGCTCTTAACCTCTGAGCCATCTCTCCAGCCCTGTGGTAGTTTTGATAGTCATTACAAAAAAACTGGTGCAGAAATTCTAAAGTGAATCTAATATATTATGCCTACATTATTTTTAATGTTTAGCCAGCTAGTCAAATCAAAAGGCTTTAAAATGTTTATATTACTATAAATAGATCAAATACAATTAGTAACTTTTAAAGAAAACACTCTGAAAATAGTTTTTTTGATTGAATGATTTTATAGGTGGATAAATACAAGAAAGATAATCTTAGCTTCATAATATTTTGAAGGCTATAAGATCCCTCTACAGATGTTTGACCAGATGTTCGCAGTACAGATGGTAGTCTAATATGCTTCTTTCTGTGCTGCTGCATGCAAACATATGCATAGATATACACACATTCCGTTACACAGATATATCCGTCCCGTTTCTGCCATGTTCGACGTCATAGCCGGTAAATAAGTGTGAACAGTGAGCACCTGAAATATGGTTTATGTGACTGAGGCATTGAATTTTAAACTGCGTCTCATTTCAATTCATTTAAATTTAGTTCCGGCACGCACCGTGTCCTGTGTCCCATTCTCTCACACAGTGACTTTTAGACTTTTCCTGGGAGTCATCCATTGGGTAGGTGTACTGCCAGTGCTTCTCTGTCACACAGACCTTGGAAAAATAAAAATCATTTAGTTTTTCTGAAGAGCAAAGAGTGAGCTGGAGAAAACTGTCTTGTTACTTCTCCTACAGTGGTGTCCCATGGTGAACATTATCAACGCAACAACATATATAAGGTAATAAAATTTTAAAAAGGACAGTTATTAGTGAGCAGAGTGGAGGCAAGAGGCAGGCATCCTGACATTCAGCTATTAACCCTAAGAGCGATGGCTAGGTGACTCCCAGCCTAGAGACCACTTGTTCCCAGAGGACCCTTTACATTGCTCTGCTGCTAGAACTTAGCTTTTAACTTCCACTCCCTCCCCGCTCTGCCTCTCCCTCTTCTGTTCCTCCCCACACCCTTTTGCTCTTTCTCCTCCTCTTCCTCCTTCTTATTCTCAAACCCTCTCATCAAAGAACGTCTTACTGGCAGGATTAGTGTGACCAACCTGTTTGGAAAGAGCTGCTCTGCTGGCAGTGGGCAGGGAATCTGGAGCCTGCCTCCTGCCTCCTGAACCCTGCCTCCCTCCTGCCCCTGCCTCCTGTCCCCTGCCTCCTGTCCCCTGCTTGCTACATTCCTGATCTGTGCCTCAGAAATCTGAACAGACCAGTTTGACGGTTCCAGTGGGTG
Organism: Microtus oregoni; assembly: GCF_018167655.1. NCBI lineage: Eukaryota > Metazoa > Chordata > Mammalia > Rodentia > Cricetidae > Microtus > Microtus oregoni. Next base: position 4,412,920 of record NW_024543091.1, on the reverse strand, counting down.
GTGTGGGCACGTGTGTGCATGCATCCCTGTGTAGAGATGGGATAAAGAAACGGTAATTTTATTGTTCTCTCTTTCTCTCTCTCTTTTTTTTCTGTTTGTAAACATGCTCAAAGCTCCTCCCCACTTTCTCCCGAAACCTCTGACTTTCTCTTCTGGGCTTCTTAGAACTGGACTTTAACTGTAAGCCAACAAACACTTCCAGTACTTGCCAAGGCGCTTTCCTGCTGAGAACTCACAGCAGCCCCTGCCCCAAGAAAGCTACAGCTGCCTGACTGCTGTTCTCTGAGAGGGACTGCAGACACAGGTTTCCATCTCATTGCTTGCCTGAACTTCAACACAGTACTTTTCATTCCTGCTTGCCTCTTGGAGGAGGCTTGCCATGGCTCCGTTCTCATCCAAACTCCATACAATCACACCTAGATAAATGTCCTTTCTGCATTGTACCTGTTTGCATGCCCTTTCTGCAGCTGCACCTGTTTGCATGCTCTTTCTGCAGCTTCACCTGGAGGCATGCCTTTTCTGCAGCTGCACCTGGAGGCATGCCTTTTCTGCAGCTGCACCTGGAGGCAAGCCCTTTCTGCAGCTGCACCTGGAGGCATGCCCTTTCTGCAGTTGCACTTAGGAGCATGTCCTTTTGTAGCCAAGCTTTTTCTCTGTCCCACCCCTCAGCTCCCAAATAGTGACACAAAGACATCTTTGGACCGCCAATCAGCTCCCAGATAAAATTCCAACTACACCCTTTCTTTAGCTGCACCTGAATGAATGCCATTTCTGCAGCTTTACTTGGAAGCTTGCCCTTTCTGCATTACACCTGGAAGTATGTTTTTCTATAAATACACCTGGATGCATGCTCTTTCTTCAGTCACAGCTGGATAAATGCCCTTTCTGCAGCTGCACCTAGAAGCATGCCCTTTCTGAGTTTGCAACATCAATACAGCATTATTTGGTAAAAGAGCAGCGGTGGTAGTCATCAGAGACCACCAAGTGACAAAAATTATATAAACAGTTGTGGTGGCTTAGAGGCCTATAAATTATTTGAGGCTCATCACCAAGGAAGGACGCTGAGACCCTCCTGAAGTGAGCACATGCTTGTTATCTCAGATGCTTCTCACATCGTGGCCCCTTCCATTAACGGACTTGATAAAAGAAGTGTTTCATAGGAAGTCGCCTTTAATTGTAAGTCAATATCCACATATTACATTAAGCCAAATTAAAAAAAAAAAGTCTGCTTCAAAGATGGAAGAAAAAAGCGACCTTGATGGCTGTACTGAAATAAGGTATCACATACAGAAAATTTATTTACTATAATTTCTGGTTAATGACTGTGATTTCTGATGATGATTTTGAGCTCATTGTGTCTACTTTAAAAACAAGTCCAGCACAAACAGCTTTGTTGTGCTTGGCTTTGTTGTAGGGGACGCACAGGGTACAGTCAGCAGCCATTGCTCTGTTAGGAAAGCTTTGAACTGGCCCTGGAGTGGGTGGGGTGCTTTCCTCCCATTTCAAACAGGGGCCAGGCTAGTGGCTGCCCTCACAGGGAGCTTACACTGAATGTCCTCCAAGATTCTTTCCAACTAAGCATTTTTGGAGTATATGAATATAAGTTCATTTGGAGGTCAGGGAGGGAAGAAACAAAAATTAGAAGAAGTTCTAGCAGGGAATTTCAGAATGGAGGAAGTTAGAAGGGCTTGGTTCAAACGGAAGGGCTGTCAGGCTTTAGAGATTTGGTATGATGGTGCATCATTCCAGATGGGAATATATGTCGCAATCATGGAAGAGGAAGGGGACAGGGCATGCTGATGGAAGACTGAAAAATAGACCAGAAAGGGCCTCTGGAAAGACAGAAATTGAACTGTATTGAGACAAAGGTGAGCTGAGCAAAAGCCTGACAGGTATTCACGCATTTGCTGATAAAGCTGACAGATGCCAAAGACATGTGAACATCAGAGCATCTCAGAAACACAGGGAGGTGGATGGGTGAACTATGCACTGAGTGCCCATTTCTTCCCACAGAGGGACCAGGCTCTCCTAACTAAATACAGGGGCATGGCTGCAGATCTCAGCTGTCTGTGAATCCAGGGCAAAACTGCCTTCCTGTGTGACATGTCTCTCTTGTCTGTATGGAGATGAAAAGGCATCATGGAAAAATCTGTAAACACACTCTCCAGGCCAGAACCGTGGAGTTTCGGAATTTTCATTTTACCACAGAGATTATGGAGGACTTGAAAGGTATCAGAAAGATCCTATGCTAGTGGACAAGTCAGTATGGCTGGAAAACCAATAAGAAGAAATTGAAACACCAGAAGCCAGACAGATGTGGAGCTGTTTCCCAGGGAGCTAAACTCAGTATCTATTTTGTAACTAGACCTTATAATTACACAGTAACATAAATTCCACTCTGTGCATACTAATAGATCACACAGTTAGAGGATGGCCTGGAGAAGGCACAGCAGGAGGTGATGGTGTGCCTTCTGGACCAGGAAGGACTGGATCCTTACGTCACAGGCCCCAGGTAAGCTGATCCCTGAGGATAGAGCTGTGAATAATAGAGCAGGAAAGAAGAATCAGGCCTCCCCAAAAAGCACTCATTCAGGTAGTTTTACCTTTTTCTATTTCAGCATTACTGGATTTAGAACTGTATATGTTTGTCTTTTCATTCTACTTCTTAAAGACATGCCACCAAGAGGGAGGACAAAGACAAAAATGCCTTCCAAAAGCCGAGTCACCAGGCCCATCAAGACTCGCAGAGTCCCCTGTGTGGATGGCTAGCCATGATTCTACCATATTTCCTCCTGTGTAGATGCCACTCTGGAAAGCCTCCTGTCTCACAACTGTCCTTGTCACATCTCTCTCCTCTCTCTCTCTCTTCCAAAATGTCCTTCAGGAAATTACAGTGGGAGGAGCCGGGCCAGAACACATGGCTTCTCATGGATAGAGACTGAGGGTGGTTAAGGAGGAATCTTTGGGTGGTACGATCTTAGAGTTGCATCACATGCACACACACACACACACACACACACACACACACACACACGTGCATGCGCACGCACGAGCACACACACACATGTGCATGCACACACACACAATTTCTTCTTTGCTCTTTTCTCCTTCCTTTCCATTCAGTACTTTCTCCCAACTATTTCAAGACACAAAACTCTCTGTACCCAGAGGACCTCTTCTTGGCCACTGATGAGTCACTGGGTTTAGAGTGACCAGTCTGCCCGACGGACAGCAGGTCAGAGACACTGCTTCAGGACAGACTCCACAGAGCAGACTGGGAAGCTCCTGGACCCAGGAATCCAGACGATGCTGTGGGTGAAGATGACTCCACCTGAGATTTAAGAAGAAGAAATCAAATGCAATCCACCCTAAAGACTGAAGGCTGAAAGTCTGATTCCCAAGGCAGGAGAGAAAATGCCCCATCTTCTGAAAATGTAGAGTGATGAAAACTTCTTCTGGCCTGGGAGATCTATTGTCAAATAACAAGGCTCCCCAGAGTCTCATGTTATCCTAAAGCCATAAAGTGATCAAGGCATATACAACTGTCCCAAGTCCTACAACAGCTCCTACTGAAAATCCCCTAACAGTTCCTTTAAAAGTTCTGCCAGGTGACTTTTTTCTGTCCGTGAGAGAAAGCACTTGGTCATCCTGTTCCTTTACACAAACACCTTGGCAAGCTGTTCAGAAAATGGGAGATAACATACTCCTGGACGCTTGCCACCTCGCGTCATAGCGCAACTCAGTTGTCTTTGATTGACCACTTCTATAACTATCTCAATCATTTCTATAAGCATTGCCTGTCTTAAGATTAACAAACAAACAAACAATCAATCAAACAGCACCTTTTTAGAAAAAGCAGTCTGAATCCAGCCTTAGGGTTATGCCTATATTATCAATGCTAAAGGGTTTTATTTACAAATAAAGTCTTTCTACACACTTATGTCTGACCAAATCATAGGGCACAAAAATAAAAGGGTCTGAGTTGATAAGAGAGATGGTTATTTGTGTAAGGAAGTCATTTCAGAAGCATTCAAAACTACCCCCCCCCATTCCTGTGATCTCTGATTTCAAAGCCTTCTTGATTTAAGCGTTTTGCTTTTAGTGCACTTCTAAGAATTGGGAAATAATAGACATAAACAGCATTATTTTAAAATAATGTATTTTTATCTGGTACAGTACTCTTAGTTATTATGTAGAACTATAATTTGAAATACTTCATATATCCTGTCTACATTTTCAAAAGTCACTGTTATATTTTATGTTGTTGCTACCATTGTTTACACTACTATGCTTGTGATCTGCTTCACATATTTAATTTAATATTTTATATTTTTTCACTTACACACTGAGGTATTTTTAACACGAAGGGGGTAATTTTATAAGCGGAAAAAAATACCCAACCTAACACATAAAATGTTGTGTTCTTTGCTATGTAGACATTTGAAAAACAGGATTTCTGCCTCAAAATGTTTTCAAACTAAGGAAAATTGATGCTTTTAAATTTTGAGGAATAAATTTGAACCATGTGTGGTGGTTCATGGCCATAGCCTGAGCATTTACTTGAGAGACTGGTGATTGCTACAAGCTCACAGCTAGCCTGGACTACATAGTAAATTCTGGGCCAGCCTGGACTACAGAGTGAGATTTAAAAACAAAGTCAAACAAACAAACAAAACCCAAAAAGAACGAGGTAGTTTTCTCGCTTGCTTTATTTTTGTTTTGTTTGATATTTTTGTCAATCTGTTCGTGTTAATAATTAGTCCATTTTTCCTGAAGTCGCAGTGAAGGCTTCTGGCGTGATTATTTACAGTCAGTAAAAAAAAAAAAAAATAGAGGCGGGGCCAGTGAGATGCTCAGGAAATAGAGGTGCCAACCGCCAAGCCGATAGCCTGAGCTCCATTCCTATCCATGGGTGGAAGGATAAAACCAACTCTTGGAAGTTGTCCTGTGGATGCTGCACCACAAGCATCCAAACACACATATGCACACTGAACAAATTTTAGAAAGGAAGAAAGAAAGAAAGAAAGAAAGAAAGAAAGGAAGGAGACAGCGTGTCTCAAACTAGGGAGCTAGAGAATCTATGCCACATGACCTATAAAAAGTTTATAGAAATTATTTAATGATATAGAAAATGTCTGCTACCTTGCATGAAAAAGTCATATTCAATATGGCATATAGAGGATACTAAGAAAAATTATGTAAACTCTGAATAAATAACATGTGTAAATTTGTTTGAAGACTACTGAAAAGCTATTTATATCAGATTAATAGTGGTTTTCTTTACAACAGTTAAATGAGTTTCAAAGTTCATAAATCATTAATTCTTAGATTTGAAGGACCTTTGAGATCGCTTGATTCAGCTGCTCATTAATTCACCAGATAATGCATTCCATTTATAGACTGATCCAAACATTTGGGAGTTCTTTCTTAAATGGAATTTACCTGCCCCTTCTGGTTTTGACTAGTTGCTTTGAGCCTGCCCCTGGGAGACAGGAGTAATGCCTAATTCCTAAAATAGACAGCCCTTCATAACTTTGAGTTCTAAAGCCATAGACTCAACTAACCTCAAACCAAAATCCTTTCAAAGAATTATAGCCATACTGAACTGTACAGACCTTTGCCGCAGTTCCTGAAACACTACAGTATGGCACTGTTTGCATAGCATAGCATTTACATTAGCTGTTACAGCTGATCTAGAGATGACGACACACGTGGCAGGGTGGATATAAGCGGTGTGTGAATACTGTCATGCTGTGTAGTGGGTTTGAGCAAGCAGTCATTGCTTCTGCTGCTTAAAGAAAGTGCCCAGTTCCCCCCGAATTTTCTTTATCTCACAGTGACCCTCAGCTTCTTCCATCTCTTACTCCTCCCGTGGTCCTGCCATTCTTCCCGGAGGAGCTTGTGTCCTTGACCACTGACTCCTGCAGCGCAGAGCCTGCTCTAAGATGCGCTCAGAGGACCCAGATACCAGGTGATCATTTGTTCCTCAGTCTCTACAGAGCAGAGGTGGGGCCAGAAATCAAGTAAACCTCCCCAGGAAACTTCGGCACACAGGAGTCACTGTTTAGAGCTGTCTGTCCCTGCCTGAGTTTCTTCTATTAATTCTCAGATCACAGCGCAGGGTCTATAACAATCTTGGATTCAGCGTCTGGCCTTTATATTAATTCTTACTAAGCTGCATCGTTTCATTTTGCTCATATCCCAATCTGTCAAGCTCATGCTGAATCACAAGTCTATCCAGTGATATACTGCACTTCTGTTTTCTCTTCCTCGTATTGATTAATAAGACTTCTCTACACTTCCTCACCTCAGAAAACCATCTGAAGGTCAAGAGTTAGAAACCGGTCTTTTGTTCCTGATGTCCCAATCCTGTCTTTTCACAGAAGAGTTTAATACACCAGATCCTACCACTCATCGCCATCTCTGTGAGGTGAATATTTAAGTGCCTATAAGGAGAGATAGGACGGAAGGAATTGAAAAAAAAAAACCCTACACTTGAGTTCTAGCACATGCCCTAGTTAAATGTATGAAGAAGGCCAAGGGGAGAAGACCCACAGAAAGAGAGGGGCTGTTTCCAAAAGAAAAGAGGCCTGAGGGAAAAATGTCTTAACATCAGTCAGTGGCTCCACAGAACTGACAACCTGGAAGTAAGCAGAATGGCAAGCCGGCATTCAATTTAGTGGCTCCCACAAATGCATGACCCATTTCCTTAGGATATAGCTTCCAGAAAAATCTGGGACCAGAGAACCAAGCTCCTGGGGAAACTGGGCAACCAGGTGTTTCGTAGACCATGCCTGTTTTTCTCACAGAGTGTTTGACATGGCCTCAGTCTCTGCACTTACAACCTAAGGAGGATTAACTGGTGACAGGAGCATTGTCCTCTCTTCAATAGTCTTGACGCAATGAGATGATACATTGTTTAGAACTGTTAACAATGTGTTTCAAACCAAACCAGGACACACAGAACTGGTCATTCAGGAACCTCTGTCTTGTTCAATGTCACCTTCATTTACAGCAAATCAAACCTGCTCTGCCCACCTTCCTCAGACTCCACAGGCTCTGAGATCCACAAGCTCCATGCTGTTCCGGGCACATCCCTGCAGTCTAGCATAACGGCACAGTTCCTGTAGGTTTCTATTCTGGAACTGGGTTCCGTGCTACTCTTTTAGAATTCAGTGGGAACCTTGCTTCCTGAAGCTATTCAGCCTATAAAGCTGGGCTCGGAAAGCAGTATCAGGACTTGGAAGTAAAGAGTCATTACCACCATGGCGCTGGGTGTTAGCGCTTCACTGCAGGGTCCACTCCTGCTGTGCCTTTGAGCTCTTCTCTTCCTGTGGCGCAGGCTCTGTTCACTTATTCTATTTCTTGAGTTAGCAATAGTTCTCCTTCAGGCTGCTTGCTTATGCTCACTCTTCCCCATCCAAAATTTAAAAAACAAATAGAACATATTAAGCTACATTTTTAAAGATATTTTTCATACATAATTTCATTCAAGTGAGAAACTATTAGATATATTATATAAGGTCAGAATAACAACTTAAAATAAGACATGATAAAGAGCATATGTGTTCCAGAGTGCTTGCTTTCCATGTTCAGTTGGGTTTTCTCTGTCTGTCTCTCTCTGTCTCTGTCTCTGTCTCTCTCTCTTCCTTAGATATGGTCTTACTATGTAACTCTGGCTGGCCTCAAACTCTCTATCATCCCACGATACCATAATCTCTTTCAGTTATGGGATACGCACATGTACCAATTCTCCTAGCTCCTTTCACTTTGGTTTTTTCATATATGTGTATATGGTGTGGTTGTGTGTGTGTCTTTGTGTGTGTACTGTTTGCGTGGTGTTTATGTGTGTGTGGTGTGCATGTGTGTGGAGAGACAGTGTGTGTTCTCACGTGTGTGGATGTACAGTTGATCCTGTAAATGTCCATGCTTGTGTGTGGAGGCCCAAGGTTGATATTGGGAATCTTTCTCCAGTTCTCTTCCTTATTCATTGCCTTCCTTATTTTTCTTCGAGGCAGGGTATCTCAAACCTAGAGCTCTTGAATATGGCTAGTCTGACCAGCAAACTTTCCCTGGAGAATTACCTGTCTCTAAGGCTGGAATTACAGGCAGGTTTCATTTAAGCTACTTGGATCAAAGACTAGGATGCCTATAGTTTGCATGGGTTCAGAAGATCCAAACTCTCACCCTTTAGCTTGCCTTGGAAACATTTAACTGCTGAGCAATCTCTCCATTAGTCATATCTATGCATTGAGAGGTTTTTGTTCTTCTGGACATTCCAGAGGTTGTGTTAACCTGTGCTTAGCCTGTTGTACTAACAACAAAGCAGAAATAATCCCCCACTCTCTTCGGTACCCTTAATTGACCTTATTTCTGTCTCCTTTGCCCATCTGCCCCACCCTCCAGTGGAATTCATTCCATTCTTCTGAAAACTTGTCATATTACACTCCATGAGTGATTAAGAACATGTGGTGTTTGTCCTGGGTCTGGCTTACTTCACTTAACATAATGACATCCAGTTCTATCATGTCTCCACACATGACAGGACTTTGGTAATTTTTATGGCAGAATAAAATAGGCCATGTTTTCTTTGTAGCTTCATCTTCTCAAGGGCTTCTGGCCTTTGGATAGCCCTTCAATAAAATAGAAGTGCATGATCCCTTTTGGTAAAATTATTTCATCTCCTTTGCTGGGCTTGCGTGACAGATCTACCTCTAGTATGGGGGTGGGTGGCGGCCCTGTGCTGATCTCCATAAGGATTGCACTAACATATTTCCTGTTGCATAAAGGTTCCTGTTTCTCTGTGCCTTCGCCGACTGTTGCTATTTTTGTCTTTGGGAGGACAGCCATTCTAATGAAAGCAAGATGGCATCTCATTATCGTCTGCTTTACATTCCACCGATGATTCGCCAACTGAGCATGACATGAAGCTGAGGCCCGTTATTAAAGATGCTGGCTTCCCATACTGCCTCAGCCTCCCAAGCCTGTCCATGTTTCTATTACAGTCATAAATCACCAGAGGAGAGCAGCAGGAGGAGCAGCAGTCTTTACATTACTTGTGCTTTTCATTACACGCTCACAGTGCCTAGCACTAATTAATTGTTCGACAAACAGCTATTGAGTGCCTACTATGTGCCAGACATGTTCTGGATGTTAGCAATTTCAGTAGCAATGAAGTAATCAGTGGGAAAAAGGGGGAAAAAAAGACACTGGCTTCCCTTCAATGTGGGTTATTAGTGTGTTTGTTAAAAAAAAGGAGTTAGGATTTCTAGGGAAGATGGCTGTCTCTGTGTGAGCCCATCAAAGAGGCCAAAAAAGTACAAATAGAGTTTATCTCAAAGAGAGAAATAAAGGAAGGTATTTAGAAATCCATGCAAGAAACTGAAAAATACCTTGAACAACAGAGGGGAAAATAGGACTCTGGGGGCAAAGAAGAGATGGCGGCCTTGGCCTCTGGTGAAAAGAGCACTGGCAGGCATCAGGTTCGTGTCCAAACTGACTCCCAGAAAACCATAGTAAAGTTCAGTCCACAAGCTCCTCTGACCCCTCCATCCATTCATATAACGAACCACCTCCAACCCTGCAGGACCCAGGAAGAGCTGCTCCAACACCTCAGCCTTTTCTTTTCTTTTTCTTCCCATGTGTTTACTTTCCTCCTATATATATAGCATGTTTTTAATGTCATTGCATTAAATTTTTGTGTGTTTTCATTTGTTATTCTCCTTTATATATTTATCTAATTCTGTTTACACATTTTTTTTTCCATTTGGAAGCAATATTTTTTTCCTTACTTTCTTTTTACTTTTTTTCCTTTCTCCCCATCCCCAGCCCCTGTGTTTCCTCTTTTTCTCCTCTGTCTATTTTTTTTTTTTTTTTTTACATCTTGTTGGGGCTGGAGAGATGGCTCAGAGGTTAAGAGCACAAGCTGCTCTTCCAGAGTGCTGTTTGCTGTACCTATAGCTTGCTTGCTCAGCCTACTTTTTTATAGAATCCTGCCCCACTACCCAGGTTATCTCCCAAGTACACTAGGCTGACCCCTCCCACATCAATTGCCAAGTTAGAAATTGCCCTCCACTCTTGCCTACAACCTAATCTTATGGAGGCATTTTCTCAATTGAGGCTCTCTCTTCTGCAATGATTGTAGCTTGTGTCAAGTTGACATAAAACTAGCTAACACAGAGACATTCACACCCAGATGTGCAATCACAACATAGAAATGCAGAAGACATAAAAACTTAAGGCAACAATTTTCAAAAATCATAATTGTAAACTACTGAACTCAAAGATAATAGGTAAGATGCCAGATGAATACTCTAAAGCTTTTCCGATAAAAATGATCAATTACTTAAAAGAAAACACAAATGAACAGATGGATTCAATCTAGAATCCAGCAGGAAAAACCTGCAGCATGGGGAACAATGTCAATAAAATCGATAATAATACAGCAATATAAATGAAAAGGTCATCAAGGAAATTGAGATTTTTTTAAAGAAAAAATCAAACTCGATAAGTAGAAATGCTAGAAATTAATTAACATTTAACAATTAAATGATTTAATAAAATCAGGTGAAGAACATTAAAATCAACCAAATGATCATGTAGAAGAAAGAATATCATAGGATTAGAGATGAACAAGGTTGACAAAACACTACAATAAGACAGCAGCGAGGACAAAGAAATGAATATGGCAACAACGCCCAAGAACGCTTAGAGATTATCAAGAGACCAAACCTAAGAAATCCATAGGATGGAAGAGAGACTGAGATTAGACAGTTAAGGAATTTATTAAATGAAATTATAGGATAAAAATATCTGTTCTAGAAAAAAATAGATACCTAAAACATGAGTCAGTTAAAGCTCCAAGTTCTCACAGACAGTCAAGTTTATATAGATTTCAAAAGCATAAAACAAAGTAACAATAGTAAAGGCTCAAAGGAAAAATACCAACATACTTACAAAGGCAAAAATATCAGTAAAACATCAGATCCCTTATCAGCAAATAACAACAACAACAACAACAAAAAAAAACCCAAGAAATTTCAAGTTCTGTAAGTAACTGCCAACCAAGATTGCAAAGTCATTTAAGATTGCTGATGAAATAAGAAAGGTCAAGGCAAGCACAAACTAAGATAGTTCATGACCACCAAGCTAGCACTGCAAAAGGCAGTCAGAGAAATAATATACACAGACAATGGAGTAAGAGTCTCAACCATGAAACCACAGGAGATAAAAATGAGTAGGTGAATGAAGAAAGCAAGAGTGAATCCTTCATGTCCAATGTAGTAAATCATCAAATCCCTGATATGATTTGGGATGAAATTGATATGAATGGGGTAGAAAGAAAAGAATAAGCATTATTCCAGTAAGAAAAAAGTGATGAAGTTATGGGGATGAGTAAATATCACTCAATAACAGCATTAAATATAAATGACTTCTATTCACCAATAAAAAGTTACAGACTGACTGACTGGATTAAAAAGCTAGATCTAACTGACTGTTTGTTTTTCCTAAAGAACATACTCCACTGGTAAAGAATGCAAAATCATTTATTAAGTGAACAGAAACACAAAACAAGCTGGTATAGATAATATGATATCTGATAAATAAGGCTCAAACCAAAATTAGTCAGACAAAATAAAGAAAACCACTCTATACTACATGTAACAAATCAGTGAATTAAGAGATACAACAATTGTAAAGATGTGCAAATAATAAAACTTCAGATCTCATAAAAACAATCATTAATGGGCATAAAAATTCTGTTATGTCCTGTTATAAGAATAATAGTTGATTTTAGTACTCCTCTCTCATTTTTAAGTAGATTATCAAAAAAGTTTGATACAGAGATTAGTATGGTGCCTGGTATGCAAATTTGTAAAGCATTCATATTTAAAAACAATCAGAAAGATCTTAGATAAATAACATATTTTCAAGATCTTTATAGGAAACAAGATCATCAGGCTGGGGAAATGGCTCAGAGGTTAGGAGAATGAGTTGCTCTTCCAGAGGTCCTGAGTTCAATTCCCAGCAACCACATGGTGGCTCACAACCATCTATAATGAGATCTGGTGCCCTCTTCTGGCCTGCAGGCATACATAAAGGCAGAACACTGCATACAAAATAAATAAATAAACCTTAAAAAAAAAAAAAAAACCAAGACCATTTCAAACCCCAAAGCAGTAGACAGCAGGAAATGATAATTAAAGCAGAAATAAATGGAGCAGAGACTAAAAGAACAGTAAATAGACTTCACCAAAAAAGCAGTTTCTTTGAAGAGATAAACAATTGGCAATCCCCTATTAAAGCCAAAAGAAAGAGAGCAAGGACAAAAATTAATAAAATTAGAAATGAAAACACAAATGCTACTGTAGATTCCTGTGAAATCTAGAGAATCATTAGGGGCTGCTTTGAAAAATTACATTCCATACAACTGAAAAGTTTAGAAGAAATTGATAAAACGTGTCTTGGCCACTTTTATGTCAACTTTGATAACTTAGAGTTATCTAGGAAGGAGAAAATCAACCGAGAAAATGTCTTCATCGTATTGCATGTAGGCAAGTCTGTAGGGCATTTTCTTGATTAATGATTAATGTAGAATGGCCCATCCCACTGGGAGTGGTGCCATCCATGATTAGGTGGTTCTGAATTGTATAAGAAAATTCGACAAAGCCATGAGGATCAAAACAGTAAGCAGCATTTCTCCATGGCTACTACTTCAGATTCTGCCTCCAGCTTCCTGCCTTGAGTCCCTGGTATGATGTCATTCGATGATGAACTCTGATTTGGAAGTGTAAGCAAAATAAACTCTTTCCTCTCCCTGCTGCTTTTCACCATAGTCTCTAACACAGCATTAGAAAAGTAACTAAAACATCCTGGAAACACATGATCTTCCAAAACTAAATCAGGGAGATGAACAACTTCAAAAATCTACATCAATAATATTGAAGCAGTAGTCAAAAATAATCCAACAAAGAAAATTCATAATCACATGGATTCACTCCCAAATTCTACCAAAAATTTAGAACTCGGTTAATATCAGTGTTTCTAAGAGAGTAATCTCATTTTATGAAGTCAACATTGTCCTGATTTCAAACCAGAATATGGACACAAGAAAAACAAACAAACAAACAAAAAACCAAGTTTCCTGATGAACATATCTATAAGAATTGCTAAGAAAATTCTTGAACTTCTTAAATCAAATTTAAGAACAGATTAGGAATATCATACACCATGACCACATTTACTTCATTGCAGCAACACAAGGTTGGTTCAATATACACAAATCAATAAGTGTAATTCATCAATAAGTAGTCATATGTCCAGTAATAGCAAGTATCTCATTTGATGCAGAAAGGCTCTTGAAAGAGTACAGTATCTTTTCATGATAAAAGCCTCATAGAAACATGGAATAGAAGGAATATACCTCAATACAGTGACGCCCATACATGACAAAACTACAGCCAGTAATATATCAGTGCCAAAAACTGAATTTTAGAGTATTATTTAGAACTATTGGACTTTTATATTCATGGGGTACAGGACAACATTCACGTATGGTTCAGATATACTTTGCCAGATGAGGTGTGTTTCTTGTTTGCAGCAAATAGTTGGGTCTTGTGTTTTGGTATGTATGTGCATGTTTGCTCTATGTCTTTTATTTGGTACATTTGATCCATAATTTGCATTCAATATTATTAGTGATAAATAAGATTCCTACTTTCTTTTTAATTGTATTCTGCTTGTTTTGTATATTTTTCTCTCCTTTCACCTCTTTTACTGTTTCTATTATTTAGTGGTAATCTGTTGTGCTGAGGTTTGACTCTTTCTCTTTTGTATATTTGTTCTTCTACTCAGTTTTGTGCAATTCATGTTCTGCAATAACAGTTATCCTTTCATTTATAATGTAAGACTTCCTTAAGTATTTTTTCTGATAAAAATATCTTGTTATTATTGTGTGTGCACATGATATGTATATGGGGTCATCATAGTACAGACATGGAGTTCAGAGGTCAACTTTCAGAATTTGACTTTCTCCTTCTGGTGTAAGTTCTTTGAAGGAAACTCATGCCATTAGGTTTGCACAGCATCTCAACATGCCTGCCTGCCTTAAATGTCTATTATAAAGATGAATGGGTGGCAATCCCCTTAGTTTATCTTTATCTGAGAAAGACAATTTATTTCACTTTCAGTTTTTAAAAGTAATTTTGTTGGACATAGTATGCTTGTTTTTTATTTGTGGGGAAAAACTTATGCTAGGATGCACATACATGGAAGACAAAATGGGGTATCAGATCTCTTGGAGCTGAAATTACAAGCATTTTAGGGACATCCAGATTATTACATGGTACTGGGATCTAAATTGTGGTCCTTAAGGTGTATGTGTGAGCACCCTTAACCAATGAGCAATGTCTCCAACCTCCATATAGTAAGTTATTTTTTCCAGCAAGATATACTGTATTCCTAACTAGCCTTCTCTTAAGAGTGACTTGATACTTCTTGCTGTTTTTAGGGACTTCTGCTAAATCTTTAGACATTTTTGACTATAATATGCTTCACTGAAGATTTGTTTGGGTCTAACTGAAGACTTTTTAGATGCTTTCTCTGAAGATTTCTGAAGTTTATAAAACTTTTCAGATTTTTTTTCAGATTTTCATTACCTGTTATAATTTTCATAGTATAAACAATTTTTTTGCTGAATTATATTCTAAAGTTTTTATAAACTTTATTCTTGTTTTATTTTCTAGTCATTTTGTCTTAATAAGTCTGTTGAACTACTTGTATTTTTAAGTAGAAAAGTATAATAGAGAACTTCCATAACAACCAAGATTAAGAAATTCTTTCTTCTGCTTTTCCTAGTTTTTTTATGGAAATGCTCTATTTTTTCGTTTTAAAGGTTCTATTATTATTAGTTTATGTGTACTTGAGTTTTGCCTGCCTGTGCATGTGTGCTATGTGCATGCAGTGCCTACAGAGACCAAAAGAGGGCATCAGATTCCTCTTGACCTAGAGTTACAGATGGTTATGAGCCCCCATGTGGATGCTGGAAATTGAACTTGGACCATCTAGAAGAATACTCTTAAATATCTCTCCAGTTCACTATTATTCTTTTAATTTAATTGATTGAAGTATTTTAGTTCCAAGACATCACATTGGATCTTGTCTGTGTGTGTGTGTGTGTGTGTGTGTGTGTGTGTGTGTGTGTGGTTTCTATTTATTTGGTGAGTTTTTCCAATATTTTTATTCCATATTTTAATTTTTCTAAGTTCTCTTACACCTCATCGAATTCCCTTAGACCCACTAATTTTGAATTATTTTTCAGGTATTTCATAGGCTGCTTTCAACTTCATATCTATTTTTTGAAGAGTTACTGTACTCTTAAGGCATGCCTTTAAGCTTCACGGGGTTGATCCCTAATGCCACTGGTTCTTTTGGCAATATCTGATACATCTTGATGGTGTAGGGTGTGTAAAGGGTTGTCCTCAGGGCCCTTAGGGTATGCACAGTTGGTGCCCAGGGTTTTGGCATCAGCAACCACAGTTCTAGTAGCACAGGATAGGAAGAAGATCTTGTCCAGGACTCTCAGGATAAATGTGGAAGATTTTTGGATTTAGCATCATCAGACAGTTCTTATATCACATAAGGGCCTTTTCCAGATCCTGCCAGACAGGCACTTTTGCTTCTGCAGTCTATGGCACTAGAAATATTGGATTTAAGGTTTTTGGATACAAAGGATACCTCCTTCAGTTCCATGGGAAGACTGACATTAGTTCCAAGAATTGTAGAGCTCTTAGCATCTTCCATGGAGCTAGGGAATTCAGATGATTCCTTCTCCTGGTTTCAGGGAACAAATGAAAGAGGTTCTAGGGTATTGGGCACCAACAGTTGTGGTCTGATATCCATGAGTTTCTGAGATGTTCCCTAGATTATTCATAGCATATACAAGTAGGTAGCATTTTGAATAATAGAAGTAGCATCTATACTTCTTGTGACATAGGATGTGGTGAAGACCTCCACTAGATATATGGACTGAGTACCAAGAGTTCTGAAGCTTTTGGTTTTAGCATATGAGGTCTTGCACCTGCGGAGCATGGGTAGGAGTGTCCCATAAGTCAGCGTTGGGGAAGATCTGGCAATGATGAATCTTATGGCATTGGTAGTCACAATCCAGGGCATGAGTGATAATAATGGGCTCTTGCCCTGGGCTCCATGGAGAAGACTGAGTTCTGTCAGGACTTTTGTACCAGCAGACACAGTCCCAAGTCCATCAGTTAGGAAATAGACCTTCCCTGTGCCTCACCAGTTAAATGTAGGTGTTGATCGAAATGGAAGCCACTGAGAAATCTTGCAAAGGTGAATACAAGGTTCGATGACTTGGACTGAAAAGGAAAGATTTCCTAGATACTTCCAGGTGAATGCAGAAATTGGTGAGGCTTAAAGCCAAACTAAAGCTTTGATGTCTTAACAGTTAGCATTCTGAATTAGCTTCTGAACTAATTCGTGTTCCTGGAGCTGTGAAGCTAGCCAGAAGCAGAAAAGCTAAATGCACAGCTCAGTGTGATTAACATCTCACCACAAGTGGCTCCAGTTCCAAAGCAGTGAGCATTGTCTTAGAGGTCCAGAGAGGACTTCCTTGAGTTAGTAACATTCAAAATGCTGAAAAGATGTATTGAATGTCTATATTTATATTTCTGGGGATATGAGCCTAACAATACTTGGGGTATTACTTTCTGGAAGCTTAGATTACTAGTAGAGGAATCTGAGGCTAAGAAGGCAGGCATTGAGCATTCTATGAAAAGTTACAAGAGCTGATGTGGGGAATTCATATTGAACTCATTAGATAATGGAAATTTGTTGTTTTGTTAGACCTTTGGACATAATGGCATTTTCATATGTTTGTTTATAAAACATCTGTGAGATTATTGTCTTTTCTTGATATAGACCATTGCTAATTCAGTAAGAAGTTACTGTACAAGATGCATGTTGCATCAATCGTTTGTGATATAAAATTGAGGCAGATTTTTATGGATGATAATATGAAAGCATTTGTAGGCACAATATTGTGCTTTGAGCACTGGAATGTTGGGGATTTTCCTTTATTTTAGTTAGACTAAAAGCTGCAGCAAACAAACCTTTCAATATGTTTCTTTTTACTTAGAAGGAAAAAAGGAAAATACTCTTTTGTAATTTATCAAGGTTCAATGAATTAGCAGATTCTATAAGGCACAAAATATTAAAAACAAAATTTTATACAATGTCTGCATTGTCTTAATGAATTTCTGAATGATAATACTACAAACATGGTGTCTCCCAAAAACATGTTACCTATTTCTACAATGAAATGATGGATCCTAAGGGTGTGGCTGTTTATTTTTACTAAGTGAAAAGACTGGATTATTGAAGTTAATTTTATATCAAGTTACAACAGTAAATTCTCATTTGAAGGTTTTTTAAAGGCAAACCCATTGGTGTTACCAACTACAGAATTGTGTGTATTGCTTTGATGTCTTAACAGTTAGCATTCTGAATTAGCTTCTGAACTGCTGTTAATGGACAACATATTCCAAGTGCTGGACTGGAGATCTATGTTAACTTCCTTCTGAGTAGACGTGAAACCCAGCAAGATTGCAAGTTTGGCCAACCATACCAGTGGAAGTGAAGAAAGGTTCCCATGGTTTCAAAGAATCAATAGTGCCCTCTAAAGGAAATTCACGTGATGTGCACTAAATATCCAGGTTTAAGTCAGACCCAATGTTGTGTAGCTGCAATATATGACATGTATTTAAAATTACAGAAGGAAGTCAAGATAATTCTTATCGTGGATCTCAAGGAGCTGTCAATACCAACCTTGGGTCGCATGGTAGAGCCATTTTAGCTATACTCACTTCTGTTCAGTGTGAACTCCATCTTTGTGGAAAGTTCCCGGAGATGGGAGAAAATGGTTTCTGAGTAATTGATGGATCATGAGAAACAGCAAATCCTTATAGATAGCTTGGGAAAATATGCTTCTTTGAAGGGCAAATGTGTAGGAACAAGTGCTGAGAAGGCCTTGTCAGCTTTTGTCCCGGGCAAACTAAACAACCGTGCCCTGGGCAAACCGTCAAAAATGCTGAATTAGGAGGGGCCGGCACAGAACTGTGAACAAACATGAAAATTCAAAGATAAAAGTATTGTGAAGTATTTATGGACTTGTTCATTTGTCCAATGCTGTGGTTTATTCTTGTATTTTCTCCATTTATGATATACTGAGGACTATTTAAAACTTGCTTGATATTGTTGTAAGAAATATTTGGTAAAAGTTCCCAGGGTACCTTCCTGAGAGTAGTAATGGCTTAGAAACATACATTGATGAATGCAGATGTTAGTGCTAGAAATAAATGGTTGTAGCAGTTAGCGTCACAGTGAAACACTAACTTTCTTTTGTATCAAAGCCATATCTATAGAACACTATGAATATTTTTACTACTTTTCCTAGGAGTTCAGGTCCAGGGTCCTGTAAGATGGCTCAGAGGGTAAAGAATTTTCTGATTAAGCCTGCGAGCCTGAGTTAAGATCCCCAGAGTTCATGTAAAGCTGGGTGCCCTAACACACATCTCTAATCCAGACTCTCTTGCATGAGATGGGAGGTGGAGACACAGAAGAGTCTTTGGGAGCTCACAGCCCAGATAGCCTAGCATATGCAGCAATAAATAAGACACTCTGTCTCAAATAAGAGAGATGAGCATCAATATACAATGTACCTGCATTCACTCACACAAACATGCACACACATGCACACACACATACATGCACATAGACAAGATTTTTAAATTGAAATCCAGATTTATTGGCAATAGAATGAAGATTTTAGATTGATACTTAGTGCACACACTTCTATTGTGCTCAGCATCTTTCCCTGCACAGTCCCCTGTGAGGTCAACAGAGCAACTTCTAACTGCAGAGCAAGAAAATCTTCACCTGGAACCCAGGTAAGATTGTGTGGGAAGATGAGCTTTCCGGTCATCATCTTCTTACCAATTGTAGAAATGTTAAATCACCCAGCGCTACAACAGGTTAAATATTAATGGAAACAAAAATATTGTTCCCCAGATTGAGGACAATCAAGGGCCCACGTCAGCAGAAGCAGCTGCTGTTGGTAAAACAAGCTGGTCACTGCGTCACCTTAATTAGATGTGACATGTTGTTCTGAAGAAATCCAAAAGTTAACGTAATGGGAGTCATTTTTCAACTGCCTCCTCAAAATAGGACCAAAGCTAAAAGGCATGTGAACACAGCAGCAGGGAAGGGGAGCTGCTGAGTGGAGGGCTCTGATACCCCATGACCTCACACCAATTACAAGCCTACGAGGCTGCATTTTGAGACTCGCAAGCTAGGACTTTAAATGTTCATTTTGGTTTTCCTTCCATCTGTTCATACAAAAGGCAGATCCCCGACAGTATACAGTCCTAAATCTCCTGGGTGGCATGTGGCACTAACCCCTCCTCCTATTATCCATACTTTTTAAGTAAGAGGCTACTTGAAGTGGATGACAAAGATATGCTTCTGAGCCTGTCACCATTGTGAGCAATCACGTAGCTATTTGGACATGGGTTTTAATGAACCTTAGTTCCCCCCATGGGTGGTGGGACATATGTGGCCTCCCATTAGTAATAGAGTTATTAAGACTATATTAAATGAACACAAATTTCTTCCTGAACCAAGGTCCTGTTCAGAAAAAAAGATAATGGGTCTTGGGATCTTGCAGTATATAGGGAACTCTAGAATTCACAAGCAAATAGCCTGGCCAATATAGGACCTCAGTGTAACCATCAGAGAAGCCATCTGCCTGCCTTCAGTGTTTGTCACTTTACAATGTGTGCACCTTCACAGTGCACCAGAATCACTGGGCTCCAGTGGATTCTCAGAAGGGGCACTACTGTCACAATTTAGTTCTGTCTGTCCTATGAGGTATTCTTACATGGCACTGTCTGTCATCCGTGTGAGCGCACACACGCGGCCGTGCATCTCTATGGCACTGACTGGGAGGGCTTCCTCACCTCACTTGGCTGGTAGGGAAGTGGAGGGAAAGGTAAATGCTGGGCCAGAGGACACTCCACTAGCTGAAGTTCCTAGTCTTTCTTTGTGTCATTTATCCTTGTGGTCTTTTGGTCCTTATGGACCTTCACTATGTTTCAATAATAAAATAAATAAAATAATAAAATAACAATGTGCCAGGCTGTCAATTGAAAGGACTTCCCCTTGGCATCATTTTCAAAGTCTTCCTGGAGATAATAGCTTAAGATGGTCACTGTCTTGGTAAGAGTTTTAGGCTAGTAAGGAAAGAAACTTCTTGTGGCTTCTAGGGGTGTTGCAAAGTAGTAGACAAACATGCACCTTTGGAAGTGCCCCCAGTCTGTGACTCTGTCACCCTGAAAGTGCAGAGACTCATGTCATCATGTGAGAAAACTTTCCAACGTAACAGATCTCTGCTCCCTGGTGAGGACAGAGGTAGAGGAATTGGATCGTGGATGCTGTATCAACCAGCTAAAGAAAAGAACTTAATGGAAAACACCCCGGCAGATCTCCCAGTTACTCAGCTATGGAGCCATCGAGGCATCTCTTGTGAACCAAGGTGCAAGGAGTCTCACAGATTTTACTAGATTTTAGGGACATTTGGGGGATCAGAACAGGAGGAACCATGGAGAAGACTGGAAGTATTGTTGCGACAACACAAATAGAGAAAAGTCAACAGTCTGAGAGATGGCTTCACTAGCAAAGGGATTGCCACACAAGCCTAAGGAGCCGAGTTTGCGTCTCTGGTACCTGGATAAAACAGGATATGACAATGCTGAGAGATGGCTTCACTAGCAAAGGGATTGCCACACAAGCCTAAGGAGCTGAGTTTGGGTCTCTGGTACCCGGATAAAACAGGATATGACAATGATGGCCTAGAATTCCAGCAGTGCAGGGATAGGAGGATCTTCAGAGCTCCATGCTACCAATCTAGCTCTATAGTGAGCTTCGGATTCAGTGAGACATCCTGTGTCAAAAAATAAAGGGAGAAACAAACAGAAGCTGGATGGGTGGGGAGGTGGGAAGGGAGGGAGGATCTGGGAGGAGATGGAGGAACAGAAATTATGATCAGACTATATTGTATAAATTTTCAATTAAAAATAATAAACATAAAGGTGGAGTGTATTAAATAAGGAGAAGGGGAGTGGTGGTCGGTCTGGAAAGGAAGCAGACACGGATTCCTTTCATGTGTGGGGTGTATTATGATGTAGGAGTCTCAAGGCCTAATCATAGCCCTGATGTTAGGCATTAGACAGAAACAGCACAATATATGGAGATGTAAACATGATGGAATCTTAAAAGAAAGGAGAGGCTTCCTTTTAAAACCCAGAGAGAAGCTTAAGAGTAAGAAAGAGCGGCTGAGAGAGAGAAACTCAACGTGAGAGTGGAAGAGGAGCCTCTGCAGAGAGCAGGCTTCAGAGCAAATTCCCTGAGCAAAGAACTGGCTTCATACAACCTTTTAAGGGTGGCAGGAAGCTGCACCTCTGCTGATTTAGTTCAGAAAAGTGTACTTGATAAAGAGCATGGAGGAGCCAGGCATCGTAAGTTGAGAGCTGTCACCACAAAGACTGCTTCTTAGCTCTCTGCCTGGGGGAGAGGAGAAGGGGTGGGGCATGGCCTGAATCAGGCTGTGAGATCTGGCCTAAGGGTGCAGGTCAATGTTCTAACAGAGGATGATAAAGGATGACATCCAATATCTATCTCCGGTCTCCACATACACATGGTGACCAGTATGATGCTTACACACAGACACGCATGTACATTACACACAGAATCAATAGAGTCAATAA
Organism: Microtus oregoni; assembly: GCF_018167655.1. Classification (NCBI taxonomy): domain Eukaryota; kingdom Metazoa; phylum Chordata; class Mammalia; order Rodentia; family Cricetidae; genus Microtus; species Microtus oregoni. Next base: position 4,391,081 of record NW_024543091.1, on the reverse strand, counting down.
GAATCTACTGCACGGAGCATCCGTGGTTAAGAACAGTTTACCAGATCTTCTGATAACCAGAGAGAAACCGAATCTTGAAGATTATGACTAGTATCACCCATTTCAGGATCAATCTCAGGGGCAGAAGAGGGCAGAGAAACAACCCAAAAGCGGTGAACAAGAGTTCACTCTTTGTGGATGCAAAGCTCATGGGCACAACTAGAAAATACCAGGGCAAGGAAAGCTCATTGCTTTTAGCAAAGAAAGGGAGCACTGGATATAATCCCAAAGCAGGGTGCACCCCTGAATAGGGAAGACAAGGGGCTGTAACCAGGTACAGTCATAGACATTCATGCAGGAAGTCCCATCAGCACACACAAATGTGGGCTCACCATGCTGTGGGAGGTCACACATTACATGTTCAAAAAATTGGCAGATTCGAATGTCCACAGGGTACAGAATTTAATGTTTTAATGAACAAGGTGTATTCTGGTCACCCAATAGGAGGGATTTGCTCTGGCACGTTGTGTAACTCTCTGGAGATCCTTATTGAGAGAAAAAGAAAACTTGGAAACCTGCTGGTGGTCATTAGTGAAGGACAGCAGCAGTTGATCCTGAGGACTTGAGTGACAGGTGACGCAACCTTGTCTCTGATTGCTTCTGTGGCATATGAACTGTCACTACTGCCCGTGTGGAAGAAAAAGTTGGTGACCCCTGAGAGGAGGTTTGAACATCCAAGATTCTGATGGATGACAAACCCTAGACCTTGAAGTGATGCTCAACTTTGACTAGAGAAGTCATCCACACACCAAGTGTCCATCTAGGAGTTCATTTGCTATTATGGGCACAAAAGACTAGAAACCTGAGACTGATATTTGGACAGAGAATTTGTTTTGACCTAGGGATCTGGAAGACATCCTCCCTCCATTTAGGATATTTTTGTACTGAGGATCAAAACTGTAGAGAACCCCAAATACAATTTCTGGCTGCTAGGTGGACAACCTCTGTGTTCCATATTTGGAGTGGCAGTGACTTTCTAATTGTACCTCATGACCCCTGCTCTGTAGCTGTGGTGATGTGTTTCTGGAGTCAGGTGACCTCCTGAGTTGGCAGGGGGCATGCTTCAGCCCCCCAGTGTTCTGCTTGTTCGCCCCAGCCACCCCAGAACAGAAATAATCACACAGAAACTATTAATTAAATCACTACTTGGCCCATTAGCACTAGCTTCTTATTGACTAACTCTTCCATTAATCTGTGTATCGCCACATCGCAGTGGCTTACTGGGTAAAGTTCCCTCTGGCTCTGGTGGGGCTCCATGGCTTCTCTCTAACTCCTCCTTCTTTCTCCCAGCATTCAGTTTAGTTTTCCCCACCTGCCTTTATTCTACCTTATCAACAGGCCAAGAAAGTTACTTTATTAACCAATGAAATTCACAGCATACAGAGGAGAATCCCATATCATGGAACCATTTCCATAAGCTCACTCTACCAAGTCCTCCAGTTCTGTCTTCACAAGCTCTAGGGTTCCTTTGTCAAATTCTTTCTGTGGAATGTATGAAGAGTGGCTTTTGTTTCACATACCAAACTCCATCTGAAACAGTGTACCAAGTCAAACAAGAGGCTTGTTGTAAATGAATCCCAGAGATGCTTTTACTTCCCTTGCAAATGAGATCTAGATAAACAAACAAGTTACTAAAATAGGGAGCGTGATTACAACTGTTCTCCATAACACTCAATGACAAGAGAATTGGATCGGTTCAAGTTTGGGAAGCGATGCATCTCTCTAAGATTCATAATCTGTAATTACATAATACGGACTCACAGAAGCTTGCAATGGAGAAGTGTGTTGAGAGTTGTTTACCCTACTGTTTGCCAGATTGTTTCAGAATAGCAGTCAGTATTTGACAAATGTTAGTCTCTTTAGTTTTGAGGAGGAAAGTATACTATCTATATAACTTGCTAAGAAAATACATGAGGCATCGAAAACAAACTATCAAAATTTTAAAGGAGAAGACAATATAGAATAAAATTCTATAAGCAATAAAACCAATACAATTCAGCTTAAATCTAGTTGCTAATCTAGTTATTAGATTTATGGACATTAAGCAAAAGTCTTGAAAGGTAAAATCCTGACTGCAAAAATGTAAAATCTGTAATATTTTAGGTTGGGGAGATGGCTCAGTTGGTAAAGTGCTTCGATTACAAGCATGAGAGCCTGGCTCCTAGAACCTACATTGAAAACTTCAGGTAAGGTGGTGCCTACTTGACGTCCCAGTCCTGGGGAAGCAGTGACAGGAGGAACCCTGGAGTTTGCTGTCCAGCCTTGCTTCAATAGCGAACTCCATGCCAATGAGAGACAAAGGAGATGGACAGTACTTCTGACGATGGTAGCGTTGTTTGCCTTCCAGCTTCAAATGCTTGTACATACACATGGACATGCACCCTGCACACACATGTGCATGCACACACACACACAAAACGGAAAAAAGTATCAAATTAGTAGTTTCCACTCATGAACAAAAAGAAAACCCAAACAGCAGTAATAAATTGGTAATAAATTGGGAGGCAAAAGACTATTGTTCAGCAAAAGCCAGGAGTGAAAACTGTGTAAAGACAAGGACACAAGAACACATATATTGGATATTTATTTATTTATTTAGATACAAGATTTCTCTGTGGAGCCCTGGCTGTCCTGGAACACACTCTATAAAAGAGGCTGGCCTCAAACTCAGAGATCTGTCTCCCAAGTGCTAGGATTAAAGGCATGCACCACCATCACGTGGTCACTGGATTTTGAAAAAAATACAAGTGTATTTCTTTATAGGAGTCTATCCAAAATTTAAAAAAAAAGTTACATAAAGTATAAATTGAGGGATGCACAAAAATAGAAAAGAAATGCAAGCTGGCCAAGCAGGGGACCAGGCTGCCAGGACTAAAGCAAATGGGAAGTTTTTACGTTGGTAAAAAATCACGTAGTAATGGTAAGGAGAGAGACGCAGACCCCTCCACCCAGAAGCTCCCAGCACAGCTCCTAGAACTGCTGTGTTTGCTCTCATGGCCATACTTTTACTCCAGGTCATGATGAGCCAAGCATTGCTGCATCATCCTGAACTGCACCCTTTGCCACACTCTTAGAACAACCTACGGGAAAAGAACGTGGAGGCTCCTGCATGTCACCAAATGGTAGTATTAGTGTCTGGGTTTGGAGGAAGCCCTTGCTACCACACTACTTGAAAGGCCAGCAAAGTCATATGCTTCTGGCTCTGGCTTCAGTATATCTTCCTAGCACGCACTTCCCAGCTTGTTGCTCTACTCTCACTCCTTAGAAATCCTGGGCCAGGGCAACTGCCCAGTCAAATATTCCACCCCTGACTAGTTAACGTGGGTTAACAGGAGAAAGTCTGACTTATCTAGAAATCCAGATGGCGTCTCCTAATCCAGTTTTGCATGCAGTGAAGGTGATATTTCATGCCAGTCTGATGTCTGAGTATCTTTCTCAAATGGTTTATGAGCTGAAAAGGAAAGAACTATAAGTATCATTCTCCAGACTCTAAAACAGGAGCCACTAACTTCAGTGAAAATACATTAAAGCAATGTATATGAAGAAATTGATGAAAATCACATTCTGAAAGACGGACTTGCCAGATGTGATGGTGTGTGTCTTTGATCCCAGCACTCCAGAGGCAGAGGCAGGTGGATCCCTATGAGTTTGGGGCAGCCTGGCTTACATCAGCAGTTCTCAACCTGTGGGTCAGAACCCCTTTGAAGGTTGAATGACTCTTTCACAGGGAACACCTAAGTCCATCGGAAAACACAAATACTTATATTATGATTCATAACAGTAACAAAATTACAGCTATGTAAGTAGCAATGAAAGTGATTTTATGATTGGTGTCACCATGACATGAGGACCAGTAGAAAAGGGTCTCAGCATTAGGAAGGTTGAGAACCACTGGTTTATGTACTAAGTTTTGACCAGAGCTATGTACAAAGAGAACTGAATATGGAGCATTTGAACAAACAATAATTTAAATGACAATAACATTGAAATTTGTGCTCTACAAATAAAGCACATTGTATTTACGGAAAACCTACAGCTTTTGAGGCTATGTTAAGTCTTAAAATAGAATCCCTATAAATTCCTCAAAATGACAATTCTGTCATATATATGACAGTTAAGTAAAATAGAAAATTAGCAACGAACAATAGCAGTGAGCTAAAAGTTAAAATTAATCAGAATATCAAATAACTCTAACCCTCTAGACAAAGACAGACAAAGGTGGTTACACTGTATCCAATGCTTCTTGTATAAAATCTCACATCCCCTTTTCACCTGGTCCCAGCCACCTTCCCTGTGGCATGTCCTTCCATGTAGACTACAGTCTGTTTCTGCAGGCAGCAGCCCACCTGAGTGGTGAGTTGGGCTTGGTGCTCATACATCCTCCATCTAGAAGAGTAAGAAAGCTAACACCTTCAACCAATTAGCATGGTGACCAGTGGACAGAATTCTTCCCTCTGTCAATTCCAAGAAACATTTAATACAGTCTTTAGAATATCCCCATGACACCAAGAGCCATTTAATCCCATGAATATCAATTCACTAATGCACGGATGTTTTGGAGCTCTCTTTTCCCACTTCTCCTCCACGGTGTCTCATCTCCACTTTCTGGAAGCCCTTCCATGAGGTCTTGTGTGGAGCTCACTTTTTCTATATCCCAGAAACATAAATTGTCAAGATAGTCCTAGAAAGCTGACCCTCTGCATTCTATCTAGAGCCTAACTCTGGAGTCAAAAGGCGATGAGGGTTCTAGTGTGGGCAAGTGAACCTCCTCCAGCAACCGCAAGAGAACAGGGGACGCTGGCGCAGAAGGATGTCTTCTGAACGCCAAAGTATTTCACAGAAGAGCAGTGCCATTGCAGAGCACATGCCAAGACAGAACACAACTGTTTCTACACCCTGACAGCACAGACATCACAAAATGAAAAAGTTGGAAGGAGGAGAAATTCACAGCCTCATTAACAAAGTTTAAAGTTGAAAGACATCACTTAAAATTGATGAACTAAGTAGCAGAAATATAATAATATTCAATAAAACAAAGAATCAGAAAGATAATGCCAATCAAAACCTTTTGTTGGTGAAGAGCAAACAGGGAAAAGAATCATGCCAATTGTTACGCACCCTGGTTATGGAACTATATATGACTACCCAAAAGAAAGGGAATTAGATATTGAAAAAAAAAAACCTTTCTTAATACCAAAAGGTACATATACAGGCAAAGAAAATTCCACATAATGGAAAAATATTTTTTCAAACTGCTGACACAAGAGTACATAAAATAGCAGTATAGAACAAAGATCAAACTTATCTGAATAGCAATAAATGTCAAGTAATTTATACATTGAAAGTGATTTTGAGGCTGGATCACAAAACAAGGCTAAAAATAAATGGATGCAAATATACTTCATAATAAAAACAGGAGCAAGATCTTAATAGGAAAGGTGAAATTCAACCCTCAAAGCATAAATGATCCATAAAAATAAAGATGTTCTTAAAGCTAATGGCCCAATTCACAGTGAGGATGTAATTATAAATCTTTTCTGCATCAAATAACACTTCAGCATATTGAGTAAAGTAAATCTACAGTGGCTACAATAGAAATAGAAACATCTCTTATTAAAACAATCCACCACATTAGTCCTGAATGAACAAGTGCATAATTGCCTTGCTAACCACAAAAAAGCACTTGAAAAACAATTGGACAAGTGCTCTTGGTTAAAATTCTTAAGTAAAATGAGAAAATATATGTATTGTTTAATGTGAAGAAAACTGAATCTACCTCAGACCCAAAGTCAGAGCCACATTTAAAGAGAAAACAATGAATGCATCCCTAAACTATGCATGATTCAGTTCTATGTAGCATTGTGTTCAGTTGCTGGAGGAAGATGCTGATGCCATCACCAAGAGAAGCAAAGGTGATAATATACAGGAGTGAGGAGTCAGAAACCTCATTATCAAAATGTTTATATACTCCCAAACCTCAAAAAATAATTTTTACATATACAAACTGTAGTCATATAAAAGATCCTATGGAAGAAAATGATTTATTTCAATTTATTTCAAACGAAAACAAAAATGGGCCTGGAAATACAGCTTAGTGGTAGTGCACTCAGTATTCAAAAGACCCTGGGACTCAACCTCAGAAGCCCTTAGCACAAGCTTATCAAGAAATATGTAAGGACTACGCAAAAATAATCCAACAAAACCTTAAAACACTATTGAAGTTTATAGAACTAAACAGAACACAGACCACAGTCTCAGACACACAGGGTAACACTACAGAAGTATCATCATTGTTTTAATAAACATATCCCAGGAGCTGGAAAGATGGCTGAGCAGGTAAGAGCACCGGGTGCATCTTCCAGAAGGGTTCCATTTGCAGCACCCACATGGTGGCTCACAACCCGTTGTAACTCAAGTTCCACGGGATCTGATACCCTCTTCTGGCCTCTATGGGCATTGCACACACGTGGTGCACAGACATAATCTGAAGATAAAACACCCACACACGTGCACAAAAAATTTAATTATAATTTAAAAATATCTCTAAAGTCTTTTTTTTAAAGCTAAACATTTTTTTCTAAGCCTGGGATGTAACTGAGCTTGATGGTCTGACTAGCATGTACAAGGGCCTGGCTTTTGATTACCAGCTGCGGAAGGCAATGCATAAATGTTCACCTAGGTATACCACAATGTGCAAAACATGCTGTCTTTTATTTACTAAAGACAAAAATCCATATTGCCTCCATTTGCTTATGTTATGGAAGGATTCTTAGGAAATCAACAGGAAGACTTTGATTGTGGATAGGGGCGTTTCTGACTCAGAATGGGGACTGTGGAGAAGAGCAAGAACTGACTGTGTCTTTCCATGTCCTCTTGACTTACACACCATAGACTACACTACCTTGGCAAATAGGGTTTTTTAAGAAGGTGAAATAGTGATGTCTGTGATGTTGACATGGGGAAGGGGATCATCAGATAAGTTACAAAGCCAGGAAATAAACAGCCGTGGACCCTCAGAACGGTTCTTCAGATGGGCTGGCAGAACTAACGGTTGATATCATCTTATTTGTCTATTTGCCAATGGCGGGCTTTTGCAGTAGCTACAGGGAAACTATTTCAATTGTCTTCAATCCCACTTGTAAAATTTAACACAGGCAAGCAATTAGAAATCAAAGCCCTTTCAGAATAAAAAAAAAATGCCTTTTCTTCCTCGAAAATCTTCAAAAAAATCAAGCTCCTCTCCTATTAATAGATGGGAAATGGGAGGGGGATGACTTCATTAACTATAATTCAGATACCTTTGAAACTTCAAGTAAAAATGAGAAATTCTTTGTAAGGAAACCCTTTCAAAGGTAGAAACTAATGGGCAGAATGATCTCCGTGTTATTACAGCCCTGTTTCATTCAGCTCACATGTTTTACACACTAGGCAACCTTGTGCCGATCCCCGAGTATAAACGTCATCCGTGTGTAACAAAGCCCTAAATCAACATCTCTGCTGTAGACTTGCCTTCTGTTTGTTGCTCTCATATGTCTGTATGCATGTTCAGCAACTCAACACACTTAAGAAAGAGCTAGAAGAAGCCAGGCATAGTGGCACATGATGTCAGCACAGAGAGTCAGGGGAAGAGGGTCAAGAGTTCAAGACCAGCTTCAGCCACTTGAAAGATCTTGACTTAAACAAAACAAAATGGACAAAAAAAAAAAAACCCACCAAAAAACAGACAAACAAACAAACAAAAAAAAACCCGGTGAATTAAAATGAAGCTTCCTGTCTTTTCCTCTCAAATCTATTCTTATAGGCCTCATGGCAGCTCCTGCCACTGCCACCTCCTCAGTTCCTGCAGGCTTCTCTCTCCCTCTCCCTTACTCAATTGATTACCGAAAGCTGTCAATGCTGTCTCATAAATAACTCCACGATTCATTTGTGGAGTGGATTCCCACTGACTCTTTCATTACATCTTATCTGCAATTCCTGAGTTGTGCAATCCATCTTCTGCATTAGTATGGAACTGATGGCTCCAAAATGAAAATCGATGTCATAGTCACATTTAAAATTCCTCCTACGGCTTCCAGCAATCGCATTATATACAATAGAATCCCTGAAAGCACTTGTTAAACGAATAAACACATTAACAGATGCATCATAGGCAGGGACTAGACACAGGCACTGACATTTTCACATTAATTAGCCATAAAATAATTGTTAGAACACCACCCAAATTAAATTATTTGCCAGCCCTTAACCTCAAAATAAAATAAAATAAAAAATAAAAACTGGTCATATGAAATCAATTACAATAGAAGAATTTCTACTTTTCAAGCTTCTTGATTTTATTTTACTAAATCAGCCAGGGACCGTGACTGCAATTTGTTTGAAATTTTGGAATCAAATACAACAGTAAATAATAACAATCATAATAACCGCAGTGGGATTTCTGCAGCGCTACACACACAATGGAGATAGAGTCTCCCGGTGGTTATTTAAATTCAGAATTCTTTCAGCTTCAAATCCGCGGACACTGAGCTCTCCCTAAAATAGACGACTAATTCTCAGCCGCTAAATTATTATTCCAAACACAATCTTTGTGCGCATACCTAAATACATCTCCGTGATGCTGAAAGCACCCGGAGTTGGATGGCACTCATCTTGCTGGAAATTCAAATGCAACCTGACCTGTATTTCTATGAATGATAAAAATGCTGCTTGGGCAATCTAGCTTGTGCAGTTAATCAAGAGAATTGTGTCTTTAAGAGTATCCTAGCAACATGCCTGCAGCTAAGAAACACCCAACTGACTCTGCTCATGGATTTAATTATGCCACTGGACTCTATCAAACTTTCTAGTCAATCAAAAGGATACTTAAAAACAGAAACAGAAATTAAGCTACATCCGAAATGAGAATGGCTGGGGAAGAGGAGAAGGAGGAGAACAGCAAGTCAACAAGGTCACCAGAATGTGTTTCTGAGCAGACAGAACAGCGAGAGAGGGGAACAAAGTTCCGAGTCCGGTGACGGGACTAGAACTAATGTATTATTACTAAAGGGACTGCTAGTCCCCAGGCAAAAATTGTACTGGGGTAATCACAGTTTAGAAATACGTTCCAAACTTGGAACTGTATTACAGTTTCACTGGCCTGCCCAATATACATTTTCTGGAGCCTGTGACAGGAGAAAAACCTTGGGACACATCAGAAACCTCCAGGAGGAATCATTGCCACACCTCATCTTTTTTGTCAGTGGTTTGTTTAACACAGCTCCATATTTGGTACAGTAACAAATCCCATGTAAACATATTTTACAAAAACAGTTCTGCTGAAAATGAAATGGTTTGTTTGGTTGGTTTTGTAGTAAGCTAGGATGCCAATGAAAGACATGGATATTTGCATTGCAAACAAAATCTTAACTCATAAAAACCTAATGGACAGTGACCATAAATAACAAACGTATTATTCCCAGGTACTGAAGAATGCATAAGAATTCAAGTACTTAGCTGTGTTTAATTTTTACTTAAATCAACTCCTTTGATAACTTTAGTATGTAAGACTCATTCACAAGTTTTTAGTTGGATCATTAAACACACGTACATACACACCAGCTTTCTAAGCTTTCAAAAAACTTAAAATTTTAAGAGACCAGAAGTAACTGTATGTTCACACAGAATGTCAAACTTAAGTCACTGATTAGTCCTTTTTGAGAGAATACTATACATTTTCAAGTTTTTTTTTTCTGGAAATCTGGGGATCATAGGATATAAAAGAAATGTCATAAGAACTGCCCAGTTGTTCTGATATTGGATGTTTTAATAAAATCTTCTTTCCTTCCTTCCTTCCTTCTCTTCTCTTCTCTCTCTCTCTCTCTCTCTCTCTCTCTCTCTCTCTCTTTCTCTCCTTTCTTTAACTAGTTCAAATTTTCTGACCCATTAGCCAGAAGACTGACAGTAACAAACCACAACTAGCTGAAGCCATTACAAAGATAATAACTTCTGGGCTGGGGAGATAGCTCAGCAGGTAAAAACCTTGCTATACACACCTGGTGATCTGAGTTTGGATCCCTAGAACCCACATAAAGTCTGGATGCAGCAATGTGAGTGTCTGTGATCTTGGGGTACGGAGACAGAGAAAAGGGAATCTCCAGAAGCTACCAGGTCAGATAGCATGGCTAACCTCAGCAAAGAGACTATGTCTCAAAAGTCAGGACCATTACCCTAAGTATATTAGCATGGGTGTGTCCTTATCTACAACCATGAACGTCACCTTCACACACACACACACACACACACACACACACACACACACACACACACACACAATTTAAGATAGTTTATTTCTAGGGAACATGTAAGCAGAGATTGCTCTTTTGTTCCTGGCTACCCAGATCCGAATAATCACACAGAAACTATATTAATTTCAACACTACTTGGCCTACTAGCTCAGGCTTATTAAGTAACTCTTACATCTTAAGTTAACCCATTTCTACTAATCTATGTATCACTATGAGACTGTGGCCTAGTGGTAAGGTTCTGGTGGTATTCTTCTCCTTTGGCAGCTACATGTTGTCTCCCTGACTCTGCCTTCTCTCTATATATCTCTTCTATCTGGCTATATTCTGTCCTGTCATAGGCCAAGGCTTCTTTTTTTCATTAACCAATAAAAGCAACACATAAAGAGAAGGATATCCCACATCAGGAACATGTAGTATGAGGTACAGACTCCACATCTCCCTTTGTACACCGAGATTACCAGCTCCAAGCACTAGATTGGAGTCTGCAACACACTATGGTCATTCCTGTACACAAAACACCCCCTTTCCCTTTGTTTCCCCTAAAAAGGGGTTCTCAAACTCCAGCAGTATCAGGATGCCCTGGAGTACTCATATAATCCAGATGAACTCCGAGGCTATCTCTACACAGTGGGTTTGTAACTCATATAATCCAGATGAACTCCAAGGCTATCTCTACACAGTGGGTTTGTAACTCATATAATCCAGATGAACTCTGAGGCTATCTCTACACAGTGGGTTTGTAACTCATATAATCCAGATGAACTCCGAGGCCATCTCTACACAAGTGGGTTTGTAACAGATCTATCAACAAGTATCTTCACTAGTTTCCAAGCGCTGCAGCAGTTCTGGGGGAGTGGGACATACTTTGAAAATTACTGCCTTCAAGTACTTCAAGCATAAAGCAGATGAATTTAAATGTTGCTCAGTTTGTCCAAGAGGTAAACAATGGTCCTGTCGTGAGAAATAATGTCCTACCTAGGATGAGGGATGCACTGTGCCTACAGTAAACTAGACTTGAGGCTCATGGACCTCACTGTTCTACACAAATGCCCTGGTCACTGTTTTCCTGGCCAGTGCTTTTTGGATCTATTAATTCTACATATGAGGGTTTGAACTCATTATTTGAAGGATTCATGTGCCACTACCACCATCATGACCAGCAACAACTGCTTAGGAGAGTAAATATTACCCATATCATATAGATTAGAGGCTCATAATGTAGCTAAGATTTTTTAGAAGAAATTATAAAGAAGGAAAAAATGTTTCTAGACAAAGCCGCATCCATGCTTGTATATGAACTCTGATTCCCTATATCAGGGTAAAAATTGGACATTAACAACATCCTGTTACACGGATTATATGAAAAACGTGCCTAGCCAGAATCAACTGGTGAAGACACACAGTTCTCTTCAGCCCTGGAATTCAGGGTATCCCAAACACTGCTGGCTGGCTCGATTTCTCTAGAACCTTTGTCCTCTGAGAGCATACAGAGTCTTGGTTCCAGGTTTCTCCATGAGTTCAGCAGTAAAGCAAAGCTCTGTGCAAACTTGCTTTTGACTGGCTGCTGCTTCACAGAAACAGCAAATGTGCTCTGTGGAGAACTGCAGCCTCTGCATGCATCACGGAAGAGGAGAGTCATTGCAGCTGAAGATGGCCACGAACACATCTAGCTTCTTAAACGTCCATAATGACACATCTCTACTGTTTAAAAATATTTGGAGGGGGATAATTTTGTGTGTGTCTGAGTGTAGTGTGTGCATTCACTCATGTTACTGTGTACTTACATGTGCATGTGTGTATGTGTGTGCATATGTGTGTGTGTAAGCCAGAGGTTGACATAAAGTGGCTTCCTTTACCATTCTCAGACTTAACTCCTGAAGCAAGGTTTTTGTCTGAACCTGAGCTCATCCATTTGATTTGGCTCACCTAGCAAGCTTGCCCCAGTGGTCCCTTCTCCCCACCTCCTGAGCACAGAGGTGACAGACAGACAACCACTTTATCTGTTTAGACATCTCTCCAGCCCAAAGCAGACAACACTACCCTTCTTAGGATAATGCTTTATCCTATTATTTTCTTCTCTTAAAAATGTACTACTTCAGATTCCTGTAACATGTAAACCCATGATCAGTCCCATTTCACATATGAGGGGCTTAAAAGACAGATTATTTAATGAAAATTATAATTTGTAAGCACTCAAGTCTAACTTATTTCCTGACCTCAAAGGAAAATGTTTTTCTCTCCTGTTTTGACTTCTAATTTTTATTTTGTGTTAGAAACAGACTGAATATATTCGTGTATATAGAGGTACACATCAGAAATAAACCATTAAAAATTTTCAAATAAAAAGGTTTTTTATTCTTGAAGAATGTAATACAAGGTATTTTGATCACATTCGTCCTTCCACTCCCTCCCAACTCTTCTCAGATCCACCCCTCCCAACTTCATTTCTAGAAAATGTTAACTCCAGTCCATATACTCATGGGTGTTGGGTTAGGCCAACCACTGGATCAGACCCAACCTATCAGAGGCCACACTGTTAAAAACAAACAAGCAAGCAAGCAAACAAGTAACTCTCTCCCCAGCTGTCACCCACTGTCTAAACTTCCTTCATCAGTGGAAGCATGCCTTCCCATTCATGCAAACCTGACATTTTCTGACCAGAGAAAGTACAGGGAGTCCACCCCTCCCTGCACAGGGCAACCAGCACAGAGGGTGGGCATATTGTAGCATAACATGGGCCAGTGACACTTCTGCCTGTTCGTAGGAGATTTAGGGAGATAGTGCCAGCTTGGAGTGATCATGAAAGCTTGAAGCTCCCAACTCAATATTCTTACAGAAAGATTACCTGAGAACAAGAGACAGCAAAAGCAATCGGTTTTGTGTAAGCTATTTGTGTAGAGCACAGACACACTGGTGCACAACTGGATTTTTTTGTTTGGTTGGTTTGGTTTGGTTTCTTATGTTGTGAGTATTGAGTGCAATATTCCACCTTTGAAATTTGGGTATATGTTATAACATGTGTTATATTTTCCTTGATTCTAGAAAAGGGAGCAATGATCAATAAAGTACCAGCTTCTCAGGAAAAAGTTCTCGGGGGAAATAACAAGGCAAAGGCAACAAAAGCAGTAACCACCATCTCTGGCATTTAAAAAACATGCTCATCTTACCAAAAGCAATCTACAGATTCAATAAAATGCCCAGAAAAATTCTTCATAGACCTCAAAAGAATAATACTGAATTTCATATTGAAAAGCAAAAAACCCAGGATAGCCCAAACAATCCTGTACAATAAAAGAACTTCTGGACATCACAGTACCTGACTTCAAACTCTACTACAGAGCTACAGTACTGAAAACAGCCTGATATTGGCATAAAAACAAACAGAAGGACCAATTGAAATGAATCAAAGACCCAGATATCAATTCACACACCTACAAACATCTGATTTTCAACAAAGAAGTAAAAAATAGAAAATAGAAAAAAGAAAGCATATTCAGCAAATGGTGCTGGCATAACTGGATATCAACATCTAGAAGAATGAAAATAGATCCATTTCTATCATCATGCACAAAACTTAAGTCCAAACGGATCAAAGACCTCAACATGAAGTCAACCACACTGAGCCTCATAGAAGATAAAGTAGGAAGTACACTTGAACGCATTGGCACAGGATACCAATTCCTAAATATAACCCCAATAGCATAGACACTGAGAGAAATAACTAATAAACGGGACCACCTGAAACTGAGACGCTTCTGTAAAGCAAAGGACATGGTCAACAAGACAAAATGGCAGCCTACAGAATGGGAAAAGATCTTCTTCACCAACCCCACATAGGACAGAGGTCTGATCTCCAAAATATATGAAGAACTCAAGAAACTAGTCATCAAAAGAACAAATAATCCAATAAAAAAATGGAGCATAGACCTAAACAAAGAACTCTCAACAGAGGAATCGAAAATGGCTGAAAGACACTTAAGGAAATGTTCAACATCCTTAGTCATCAGAGAAATGCAAATCAAAACAACTCTAAGATTCCATCTTATACCTGTAAGAATGGCCAAGATCAAAAACACTGATGACAACTTATGCTGGAGAGGTTGTGAGGTAAAGAGAACACTTCTGCATTGCTGGTGGGAATGCAAGCTGGTACAGCCCCTTTGGATGTCAGTGTGGCGATTTCTCAGAAAATCAGGAAACAACCTTCCTCAGGACCCAGTTATACCACTTTTGGGTATACACCCAAAGGATGCTCAATCATGCCACAAAGACATGTGCTCGACTATGTTTATAGCAGCATTGTTTGTCATAGCCAGAAACTAGAAACAACCTAAATGCCCATCGACCAAAAAACAGATAAGGAAAATGTGGTACATTTACACAATGGAGTACTACACAGCAAAAAAAAAAAAAAAAAAAAAAAATGACATCTTGAAATTGACAGGCAAATGAATGGATCTAGAAAACATCATTTTGAGTGAGGTAACCCAGACCCAGAAAGACAATTATTGCATGTACTCACTCAGAAGTAGTTTATAAACATAAAGTAAAGAAAACCAGCCCACAAATTACAATCCCAAAGAACCTAGACAACAATGAGGGCCCTAAGAGACACATACATAGATCTAATCTACATGGGAAGTAGAAAAAGACAAGAACTCCAGAGTAAATTGGGAGCATGGGGACCATGGGAGAGGGTTGAAGGGGAGGGGAGAGGTAGGGAGGGGAGCAGAGAAAAATGTAGAGCTCAATAAAAATTAAAAAAAAAAAGAATGGCTAAGATCAAAAACACTGATGACAACTTAGGCTGGAGAGGATGTGGGGTAAAGGGAACATTCCTGCATTGCTGGTGGGAATGCAAACTTCAATTATTCCATGAAACTCATAATTAGCTATGATAACAACAGCTGTCTATCAAGCGCTGATAATGTGCTGGGCACTTGGCAGAGCATCAGCTCCAGGATTTTACTCACCTGTACCCACAAGGACCACAGCAGACTACTAGGAGCTGAGAAAGTCACAGTACACCACACAAGGAGCCAGATAAGGGCAGTGTCTATGGGTGAGTCTCTACTCACCTAATACAGGCAGGACACCCTCAGTGAGCACTATTGATTCTTTTTTAGACGGACTTTAATGCGAGAAGGTATGCACTGTGAAGCTGAGACAAAGGTTCCACAGGTATTCTCTGTTGCCAAGTTAGGGTGATTCCTTTACTTCTAAAGCATTTGCATCATCACTAGAAGGCACATTTCCCTTCCCTGTGTACTGGCCAGCCAGGGACACCAGTTTAAACTACTAAATGAAGATGATCAGGAAGCACCGGGTCAGCCAGGAAAGAGGCCTGTGTTTACGATTCAGTTTAACCCTCCCTGCCTGCATGCCTCTGTATTACCATGTGAAATGTGTGTCATTGCAACAGCTATTAAGGTGGAAAAAATTAATTGGAACTACAATTATCTGATGAGACTGGAACACTGTCTATCCTGAATTAGTTCAAATTCTGGGCTTCAACCAAAACCGCTAAACAACGTAACAGGCGGATGAGGGGTCCCAATCCTGCTTCCACTGAATACCTCCTAACTATAAAATGTCGTTCAAATAAAGAGTCATGGTGTGTTTTAAATGTTTATTAGTAAGAGTTCTGAGTACAAAGAAATTTAACCTGACATTTAGAAAAAACTGATTGGCTGTCCATGTTTCGCACATTTTAATATCCAGTTCTAAAACTAAACATCAGCATGCTTTTAAACTTTTAACTTAATTTGTCTTAATTTTAATAATCCTTTGCTCATTGGGTTAAATAGACTTTCAGGACATAAATCTAATTAAAGTAATGAATGAAATTTTTCTGAAAAAGTTTTTTTAAAAACTATAAAATTAGAATTCTTCAGTAGAAAACTTACAGCCACAAACAAAATTAACATTACATAATGTTTGATCAAGAACTGTATCACAAATAACACGTTTACATATATTACAGTGATTTGCAATATAGTAAATGCTTACTCACAGAAGATCTAAAATCCTCCTTGAGAGAAGCTTTAACATATTATGTAGTACTTTAAGGAGAGTCTGTTCCCAATAAATGACGAGAAGCTGGTCCAGGAGGTGACAGGCAGTGCAGCCAGGAATGAGAGGCCTAACCAGGCAAAGACTTACCAAGTATCAAGCAGCATTCCCAAGTCAGCATTCAGAAGAACCCCAGATACCATGGGAACTCCCGCCCCTAGTCAGCATGAATGCCTGGACAACCATACGACCCACGCCATGAACAAATGGTCACACTGCTCCGTCACTCCATTTACACACAGTGTTTCTCCTTGGCTGATCTAGCGCTGCTGCAGCAGAGCAGGCCTGTTCAGCATCCGCCTCTGCATATGTCTTGAACTGAGGGTAAGGAAACAGCGCCTTTCTACAAAAGACTATCGCGTCCACTCTGCGTGGCAGGTGCCCCGATGCTAAACACTTCTACCCATGGTGGCATCAACATCAGTCCTGTAAACCCAAGACTATCACACTTCTGTCTGCTGAGTTTGAGGACAAGTTCAAATCTTATAATTATTTATTAAAATTTCCCAAACCAGGACTCTGGAAACATAATTAAACTGAAAATCATTCTGTGTTGTACTGACATTTCTTCTCCTTCCTGTGTTTGCTAGGGAATCTGCCAGCAGCCACCAGAGTTCAGAGTGTACAAAAGGAGAGGAGTGACACTGTGCCTAAGCCTCCTGGAGCCACACAGGGCACACGTAGGGGAAAAATGCCTTCCGTGACCCACCTAAGTGGCCAGCCGAGCAGCACTGAGTGTTTTAGGCTCCCCACTGCATACCTCGGTAAATACCCCAAATTCCAGAGGAAGTCCCACTCAGGAGTAGCTTGGCTTTGTCACCTCAAACTAGGATATAGCTCCCAAGTCCCATTGCTCTTTGCTAACTGGGGTCTTCAGTGGAGACCCTTAATTTCCATTTAACCATCGGTGGGAAGACAATACTTAGGCTCAGCGAGATTCGGTCAAAAATCAACAGAGGTAAAAGTAGGAAATAAGAAAGATTCTAGTGAAGTAAAACTTCCCACAGGGCCAGCTCAGTAAGTGAGACCAGTTGTAAAAACAGAAAAAAAGGAAGCAGCAACTCTCCTTTCAGTTCATTTCAAAACAAAAACAGCATTCTTAGCAACATGGTCACGTGGTATGGCGCTATTTGTTCAAGTGTGCCGTATTTAGTTGCTAAGACCTACTCCCTAATAAGTCTATTTTACCATTAGAAATTTAAGCTTTTATAATAAATACTGTATTAAAATACTTTAATATTTACAATTTAAAAAATATATACACATATACTGTGTGGACTCCAGTCAGTCATCTGAGTGTGACCTCTTCAATGTCCTCGTCAACAGAGTCAACAGCTGTGACCGTTGGCTTATTGCTTGTGTGCTTCAGCCGCTGTCTGTTGGGATTAAAACTTCTTCCTTCACTGAGGAAAAAGTCTTCATCTTCATCATCAGGCTCCTGAACTCTGCTGCTTTTGTCCCCAGAGGGGAAATTAAGAGGGTCCAAGTCTCCTCTGCTGGCAGCCAGAAAATGTGTCTCACTGCTCTTGGAAGAAACGGTGGTGCTGCTGGTGCTGGGGCCAAACAGCTCCTCCATTAGGTTCGCTTTTTTCTCCCTTCTCAAAATTAAATCTACACTGTTTTTACCTAGGCTTTCTAAACTGTTATTTTGAAAATCTAAAAGGTTACTTTTTTGGCTAGGTGGATTTGACTTCCCTGACATTTTTGCAAATGAAGGCACATAGCCACCAAATGCAAACTCATCTGGAGAGGCTGGACTTCGAATTAGTCCTGGACTCCGAATCGGTCCTGGACTCCGGCCTTCTCCTCTGGGAGTTAAAAAACTCATGTCTGACAAGTGATGTCCATTGAATGATCTGTCTGAAGACTCGGAGAATGTGTATGATTTGGGGCTTCTGTCTGGAGAATGCAATTTTGATTCAAAGTTAGGTAGCAATGGCAAAGGGGGCCGGTTCAGGTTCTGAGGTTCTTGGAGTTCTCTGTTGATCTCGTTCAGTTTGGCAAGAAGCATTTCTGTCTTTAGTCTTTCTGCCTCGTCTTCGAGTTTATCAGCATTCTGAATTTGATACATTTCTCCTTGAAACTTTCCAGTCTCCAGTGCTGGCTTCTCTGTTTTTCCTAGTAAAGATGTCTTACCTTTCATTTTATCAAATTCTTCTCTTTCCCATTCTGTATAAAATGAAATTTAAAGACAAGAATTTTATAGCAGTTAGTATTTCTAAATAGGAGAACTTGGCTACAATCTTTTGCAAACGTCTTTTAATCTACATTTGGCATGCTAAGATAGGAGAATGGAGATCATAATATTTTGTTTCTACACTTGGCATTCTGGATTCGGAAGTAGTGCACATGGATTGGACCCTGACCTTCAGTGTGGCAGTAGGAAGGTTCTCCATGCAGGACTGTACAATTCATGGTGTGCGGGAGACAGGAAGAACAAGGAGCTCAAACATAAATTCTTGGCTGTCCTGAGAAAGCAGCCCTTACACAGAACTCAGACAGCAACTGCACTAGCTCAAATCAAGAGAAAATTTCAGTTACATCTCAAAAGAACATTCTATTTTTTAAAAAAGGTGTGTAACTATCAAAAGTATTAGTTGCGTAGACTAAAAAATCATAAGCAAAAATACTTCACAGTAAACATGACCCTAGGGGTGAGAATTAAGCACAATTTATGATCAAGTTCTGAGGGAAGAAAATGCCTCAAGGAACAATCTCATGTATACCAATGAAATTGCAATATGACCACAGACTAGCTAAAGGTGTCAGAGTTAAAGCTCCCGAAGCGTGGGGAGGATGCCAGAGAGCTTTAAGGTGAGATCTGTGCCTGCAGGACATACATGCCATGTTCTTAAGGTACAGACATGAGGTGCGGAATTCATTTGAAAAACTTTGTTTTCTTCGGGCCATTCTTGGCAGTTTCCTATAATTTTGAAATCATTTTCAAGTGAAAGAATTAAAAGTATAAAAATATCACAATTTCAGTAAAGGGCGTACATTCTGATATCAGATCACCCATATGGAACAGGAGGTGAGGAGATAGTCAAAGCAACCAAGCCACGGTCTTCTGTTCCTTTTCCTGTTCCCTAAAATGAACTGACCATAACAACTTTCCTTTCTGTGGCTTAACACATGAAAGCATCTTGCTTGGCCACTGGTCAAAAGTGATAAAACTACCATTTCCCATCCAGTACACATGCGAACATTCCCATCCAGTACACATAACATTCCCATCCAGTACACATGCGAACATTCCCATCCAGTACACATAACATTCCCATCCAGTACACATGCTGTTCCATGAATTTAAGCTTAAAACAAATAAGATTTCTCTGTAAACAACTACCATGGAACTAAGGGGGCATGGAAGTCAATCTGGACTCTTGGTACCCAAACCTCTAACACATTCTATACAGAAGGAAATGAACTTGATTTAAATAAATAAAACTAACAACCTATATAAAATTGTGATGAGGTAAACTGTAAAAGTAGCTTTGGTCTGTGTATTTTTATAACAATGAACTTCATTTCCATCATCTAAACTATGCGAACTGTTTCTCTGAACTTATAGGAAATGTTATAAATATTTACAAAGTAAAGTAAAAAAATTATAGGAATGCTCAGGGCCTTGTAGATCACTGATTTTTGTGTTGTACTTACTCCATGACCTAGAGATCAAGGCCAGCACAGCAGAGGGCTCGCTCAGTTAACTCCTCATGGGGTTACAGGAATAGTTCCCCTCTTTGATTAAACATTGTTTCATCTAAATTCTCTGAAGTTAATTTATTCATAATTCCCAAGCCCCTTCCAGCCTTCCTTTTCTTCCTTTTGTGATTCCATCCCATTGTTCTGACTCCTGTGTGCTGCCGCTGCTGCTGCCTCCACCTCTTCTCTGTCCCTGCAGCCATGCAAAGCTGGGTATTCGCTTCCTGCAGCCATGCAAAGCTGGGTATTCGCTTACCCAATCTCTTACCTCTCTCAGGCTTCCCCGCCTCCTGTTTGCCAGAGGATCCTTCCTGATCTTCACCGCATCTTTCTTCTTTTTCCGAGTTTAGAATCTCTGCCCCACGCTCATTTCGCTCTTGGTATTCCAGGTACTATCATGCATTTCAAAAATACAAATTCATATAAAAAAGGGGAAATAGTCTTTAAACATGACAAATCATCCATTAAGCATGATTACCAAGTTAGAAATTAAAATCAAATCTTCACTTAATAAGTCAAGTTACTATGTTTTGAAAGATGCTTCAAAAACAATTCTTAATTGAGCTAAATTTTTAAAGAAAAAAATTACAAGATATATCAGAACCAATCCAAATAATGAAAACAAAATCAACAACCATGTGATGAGGTAAGCTGTAAGAGTAGCTTTGGTCTGTGTATTTTACAGTAAAATCTGATTAATCTACCTAACCAGAAATGGCCATTAACCAGCTGAGGTGGCCAACTAAGATGGTGTTTAATTGCAGAACACAGGCATTGACAGCCACACTGAATCTTGCAAATCTACGTTATGTCTAAATTTCTAATTAAAAATTATGAAGCATTGAAATTGAATAATGTCATGAACTTTTTTGCTGGTCCCCAAGATGGTCCACTTTCATTGTCAGCTTAGAATCAGTTGTCTAGGAGATAAAGATCTCAGTGTTACCCTAAGAACTGAGTTCAGGGCTGTAGAGATAACTCAGTGGAAAGGCAGTAGCTGCTCTTCCAGAGGTCCTGAGTTCAATTCCAAGCAACCACATGGTGGCTCACAACCATCTGTAATGGGATCTGATGGCCTCTTCTAGCATAAAGGTGTACATGCAGGTAGAGTACTTTAAATAAATAAATCTTAAAAGCAAAAGAACCTGAGGAGTAAGGCCCTCGGTAAATGTGTGTGGTCCTGCCTTCATGGCTGGCGACTGAAGAGGAAAGCAGAGAGCCACCTGAGCAGCCACACTCACCTCTGCTTCCTGACTAGCTGTGATATGATTGGCTGTCTCACATTCCTTACCATGAGAGCCGGCATCCCCTAAGTCAAGAGTCAGAATGAGCCCTTCCTTTCTTGGGATGCATCTTATGAGGTATTTGGTCAAGAAACAAGAAAGGTAACTAGCACTCTTCCCCAGGGGATACAGAACGGGGGTTGGGGGGCAGCTTGTGAGAACTTCGGCCACAGTTGTGAAAACAGATTTCCTGTGGTTGGGCTCTAGCCATCGTGCTAAACTCACCGAAGAAAGAGATTCTGGTCCGTCCCATTTGTTCTCATAACACAGGACAGTCTGTGGTATGACAGGGAATTCCTCCAGCTCAGAGTTTTCAGAGGTCTGCACCCCCTTTGTGCACAGGTCGGTAAAGTCACTCTGGCATGATACTACCAAGAAAACCATAAACAAGTTTTCTAACCCCACTGAATAACGTTAACATATATTCAACCGGCAATATTCATCTGAGAGGACACACTCCGTTCACGAAGGGCTAACTAACAATTTTGTGATCTGAGGACAATTATACTACAAATGATAATCATCTTTTGCAAACTGAATGCTTTAAAATTTCTCTAATTCATAGGAGAATTATGCTTTTGTTTAGGAAAAGGAAAATTGCACAATAATACAAAGTATAAGTGAAGTGACATAGTATCTGGATTTGCTTTAAAATACACTAGAAAGTGGAAGGAATGGATGAAATAGCAGCAAGAAAGATACAACTGTTAAAGCTAGGTACTTAATACTTGGAAATAATTATATATTTTATGCTATCAAAATTATAATAAGGTTTTTAACATTTTATTAAAATTAAGTTTAATGAGAACATAAAAGCTGTACATTAACATATTTTGGGATGCTTCAACACAGGAACACTTAGACATTTTTTAAAAGGCTGCATGAAACGTATTTTTTTTTAATTTTGTAAATTTTTTTTTTTTTTTAATGTATGTGCATGGGCTGTCTCTGTGTCTGTGTGCCATGAATGTGTGTGTGCTCAAGAAGCCCAGAAGAGGGCATCATATGTCCTGGAGCTGGAGTTGCAGGTCAATGTGAGCCACCTTTACATAAGTGTTCTGGAAGATCAGCAAACGCTCTTAACCCCCACCCCAGTCATCTCTCCATCCCCCTAAGACAGGATTTTAATAACTTCTTAGAAAGACAAAAGTTGAAAAACTATGATTACTAGCAACGTTGATCTGTAAAAATCAGATCAAATATACCCCAAGGCTCTGTCCCTTCACTCTCATGACTCAAGAGCCCACACATCACAGGGCTCCAGTTTTAGCAGTAATCTACCATACCACTTTTCCTTGCAACAACTTCTTTTTCTTTCTTTGGAGACGACTTCGGCAGACGATTAGAGTATATATTTTTTATATCCAATTCCCTCTCCTTTTCCTGAAAATAAACCCAATACAAGAAAGGAAGATAATCAGTTTGAAACTAAACAAACACCTGCAGTGTGATAACTAACACCTTCTCTATAAAACTGAAACATCTCTAGGTCAGCTCTCCAGTGTAACTGTCAAACTAGAGAAAGAAGTATCTCTGAGGAGGGGAAAGAAAAGGACGGGGGCGGGGGAGAAATGAAGGGGAAGAAGGGGAAGGGAAGGGGAGAAGGGGGAGGAAATAGGGAGAAGGGGAGGGAAAGGGAAAAGGGGGATGGGAAGAGGGGGGAATGGGGAGAAGGGAGAGGGAAGCAAGCTCCACTTCCTCCCCCATAGAGAGAGTAATGCCCATCTGTGATCCAGGCTTAGCCACGAGACAAAAGTGGAATCTTTCTTAAGAATGTGTTTTGGGTTATTACTGACTTAAAAATTAAATCATGTTTTCAACCCAAGGGATCTTGACAATATGAGAGTAATGCCTTTTTTCTGAGAAGTTGCGCATCAAAGAGAAAACTCTATAAGGTTAGGCATAATTTTGTAGAATTCTGAACAAACTTTCAACCCATCAATGACCTCCATAAAATAAAAATATGCTTAATACAATTAACTAATGTAAATTGGTTTCCTCTAAACAAAATGAAGGCGGCATCAACTTGAAAAGCAAGCAGTCCTGGGTCATGTGAAGAATACTGGGTCTTTTAAGAATGTGACGCACATGCTCTTTCCCATGGTTCTCTTCCAGAATTTTGTAAAATTTATTTCATTTACATTGTTGCTACTGGCATATACAGTACTTAACTTTGTTATAGCAATTATATTAACAATGCTTTTATTTCTAAGTGACAGACATAATACTAGAATTTTGTAAATTATATAGTAACAAATATGAATAGTGACCATTTTTTTAAAAAAAATACTAGGTTTTCATGTAATTTATAGGACAGGAGAAATAATGGGATCTAAAAAGACATGCCTACCTTCAGCTTGTGATAGAGCCGCTGCAGCTCCTTTTGAAGAAGTTTATTTTCATCATAAGCCTCAAACGCCCTTTTCCTTTCTGCAAGCAACTGCCGCTGGAAACTGTTGGTGCTTAGTTCGAGGTTTTTTGATAATTCCTTTGTGTAACAAAAACACAACCAATAGTCAAACGCAGGACTCAGGAGTGCCAGGCGACATCTCGGAAGCACTGATGAGACTTAAAAACCAGGCATACCACAAGCCAGGAACAGGCTCCCTACCCATTAGTGCGATGCCTCACTTGGCGATCCCTCCTTGCTTTTCCTGAGATGGGTAATTCATCCTTACACATTTGCCTACAGCACAAGTCACTTGTGGAACCAAAAGACAGAAGTGATAACAGAGGAGCTTCCAGAAGTCAGTGCTGGGAAGTAAATACCAAGGTAGCTAAAGGCAAACAGCACAGGAGCTAGTGTGCGCACCCAACACCCTCTCAGGAAACTGCGGGCTGTTCCAATGGTCTCTGAACATGCAACACCGAGGTTATGAAGAACTTAAAAGTATTAAAATAGTTCTTTTCCAAATAATTAGTTATTTGCCTACCTTCTAGACAGAAAGAAGTTTTCTAAACATAACATAAAACCACATAGAAGAAAGGAAAATATAAGGTAGTTATGATTTCACTATTCAGTAATCACCATTGTCAACATCTCAGTGCACAACCTGGAACTCTGATGTGCTCCTCCTCACTAGCATAAAAACCTAAAGCAATGGACTTTAGTCCCTCTGTCCTTTAAGATGGGGCCATTCCATTTCTAGACCAGCATAATTTATTTAAGTAGATTCTGCTGTCCCAGTTTTTCTGTGCTTCCAGTTTTTCCCTAGTGGATATCCTAAAATAAATAACTTCAAACATAAATTGATTATCCCCAGGGCTATGTTAAGAAATGAAGTTTCTTGGATTTTACTGAAATTAATAACTCCTGTCTTTGATATAAGAAGCCATTATATCACTATAACAGTGTGTGTATAGACATATATATGTGTATATACAACATATATGTATATAGACATATATGTAGTCACATATATATAATATATATATATAATCACAAAATTAAAAGAAACTAAACAGCTCAATAAAAGTAGAGGGCATATTTGAACAGGTGATTTACCAAAGAAGACAGAGACAAATAAGCACCAAGCATGAGGCTCCTGTATCGCTAGCTGTGGAGAAAATGCAAACAAGCCACAATGAAGTAATGTCACCTATTATTTGAATGTCTAAAACCAGTAAATCTAACCACTGTTCACGGGGATGAACAGCTGTCAATATTCATGCACTCTGAGAGGGAAGATAAAAACCACGGTTTTTAGGGCTTAGCTTGGTGACTTTCCTCAATATGTCATTTAAGGAGTTAATAGTAAGAATCCATAAGGGGGATGAAACACAAACTGCAGGCACAGAAAACATAATCACTGAAATTACAGCAAAAAAAAAAAAGGTCTCTAAATCAAGGGAGAATAACAGACATCTTAGGTCAAGAGGCATTTAGAACTCTAAACAGATGTGACCAGAAAAGCATGTCTCCAGGGCACATTACAGATAAAATGTCAGCAAAGAAGACTCAGAAAGCCACAAAAAATAAGTAACTTGGGAGACAGACTCATCCACGTCACATTAGACGTTTCTGCAGAAAGCCCAATGCTAGGAAAACATGGAGAAACGCAAACAACCGCATGATAACGTTACCATACAGACCAAAGAATTCTTGAGTATAACGGAGATGCTTTCCAAGATAAGCACAAACTAAAGCAATTCTCGACTACCAAACTAGCATCACAGAAGGTATCTTACAACAAAAATAGAAGAAGGAATGAAACAAGCATATTTAACTCAGCATTTGGCAAATTCCTAAAATAAATAAGGAAGACAGAAAAGAACAAATGGTGCACAGATAGATAAACCAAGAAAAATCACAGAAGATATTTTACAACAGGAATAGAAGAATAAGGAATTAAACAAGAACATTTAACTCAGCATTTGGCAAATTCCTAAAGTAAATAAGGAAGACAGAAAAGAACAAACCGTATACAAATAAACCAAGAAAAAAATCCAATAAAATTACAGAAACAAGTAACTCTCAATATTGACCCAGAACCTAAGTAAGTGGTTATTAGCTCTCCAACTAAAAACTGCAGCCTAGCGTATGAGAGGACAAAATCCAGTCTCACTGGCAGAGATACACACACTGAGATGGAAAGGCTGGAAAGGGATTTACCCAGCATGCAGAAGCTGCAAACAAGCAGGAACAGGTGGACTGATGGGTAATAGACATCAAGCTAGAATTAGAGGGGACGAAGAAGAGCATCATCCATTAACAAAAGAAACAATCCATCAGGAGGATTCGATGGGTGAAAATATATACTGCACATTGTTACACACTCAGTTTCACAAAACAAGTGCTACAGGTCCAGATAAAACAACGGTGAACCCAACACACCAACTCTCACCAATGAACATGCTATCAAGACAGAAAAGCTTCAAAGTCAAGCTGGACCACACGGAACAGACTTAACAGATGTCTGTAGAATGTGCATGACAGCTGTGAAGACACTGTCCTCCAAATCAGATCATTGAAGCCATAAAAGAAACCTTATCAAACATTTAAAAACTGAAATATTTTCTTATTTCTTCCATCATAATGGACTAAAACTAAAACTCAATCGAAAAGCAAAGAAAGAATATATTGAAATATAAGCTGAAGGAATTTGGAGGGAGGGGATGGGGGTCAATATGGTCAAGATGTATTTCACACGTGCATGAAATTTTCAAATAAACATGGTAAAAGGAAAACATGAAAACACCTGGAGATTGAGCAATACACTGTTGAGTGATCATTGAATCATTGAAGAAAACAGGGAAAATGCTTAGAATCAAATGAAAGTAAAAACACTACTTACTGGGTAGTTCTAAGGGAGGCATTTACTGCAATATGTGTCTACATTAAGAAGTCATAAATAAGTAGCCTGCTGATACAAGGTCTCAGAAAAACAAAGCAATCCAAACCTCAAATGAGCAGATGGAGAGAAATAATGAAGACCAGAGGAAAAAAATGAACAATACTAAAGAAATCAGTGAGATGAAGTTAGCTATCTGGAAAGATAAACATTATCAAGAATACAGAGAAATTCTTAGCCATGGTGCATAGGAGAGAGCAGAGAGAAGGAGAAAGGGGTGGAGGAGGAAGAGAAGAGTGAGAGAAAACATGATAACCCAAATTAATAAAATTAGACATGAAGAAAGAATATGACAACAGATAGCAATGAAATCCAATGATGTTTTAAAAACTTTTGTTCTTGGAGGTTGGAAGCTAAAAGAAACAGTTTATACTTGTAAGATCTACAGTAATTAATACAGGTGATACTCACAACTTAAACAGATCCAGAATAAACACAGAGCAGTAATAAGGAAGGCCAGTGGTGATGCCATCACTGAAGTCCCAGTGACTTCCCTTGTTCCTGTGACAGCACACCTGACAGAAGCAACTTCACAAAGGGAGGAGGGTGTAGTCCATCCTGACGGGGAAGGCAGGGCAGAGACACTGCGACCCAGCTGGTCACGTGCACCCACAAGAGAGACAAATGCTGGCGTGCCCTTATTTCTCCTTTCTAGTCAGTCTGAGCCTCCAGACCAGAGAGTTAACCTCAGTTAACTCAATCTAGAAACTAGACATTCCCAGAGGTTCATCTCATAAGTGACAGAAGATCCTGTCAAGTTGAAAATCAATATTGATATGGCAAAATGTAAATTAGTCCAGCCACTGTGGAAATGGAGGCTCCTAAAGAAACTAAAAATAGAACTACCATATGATCCAACTGTTGTGACTTTTGAGTGAATAGCCTAAAGAAATTAAGTCAGCACACCAAAGAGATACCATGGCACTATTCTGAACAGTAAGAATTTGCCTATTGCTCAAGTGATAAAAATATAAAGGAAACAACATACATACACACATATGCATATACCATATACACACATCATATATACACATACATGCATTCCATATACACACATACCATAGACACACATACACATATACCATATACACACACACCCACATACCATATAAACACATACCATATACACACATACCATAAAATATTACTTAGCTGAACAGAATAAGGTCCTATCATTTTCAGAAAATTCAATAGAATTGAAAGTCATCATGTTCAACAAAATAAGCCAGACAGGGAATGATACAGGTGCAGGAGAGAGTGGAAGAAGCATAGATAGCCATAGCGATACATGTTGTATGCCTATATGGAAATACCACAGTGAATCCTATTGATGTGTACACTTATATGTACTATAAAAATAGATATTTACTTAATGATGAAAATATAAAACCTAAGATGAAATGAACAAATAAAAATTACTCTAAGGAACTAAAACTGGAATAGAGGTCTATATATCTATAGGTAGTAAGAAAAATATATAATCAGGAAAAACAGAAAGACAAATACAGACTGAGAACTAAGTATGCAATCCAAAGGCTGAGAGGTGAAATATAGAGAGTATAGGGAGGAAATCCCTTACACATCACTCTAGAAGAGAAGTTTATAGACTTGAGTTTTATGAACTGCACAAGGGCAGCCTAGAATCAAATAAAATTGTATGTGAACACTAATGTAAATTCCTTGGTATTAGCATAAAGAATCAAGCAATACATAAAACTCATCAAGCAAAATAGCATTAACCCCTAATATATCTTAATGCATCGCACTAATGAGGCAAGACTGCATTAATCATCCTGTTGATACAGCAAAAGCATCTGATGAGATCCAGCTCATTATTTACAACAGAAGCCCAGGACCATGTTTCCTATTATATATTATTTTTCCCTCCCAGAAAAAGATCCAGAAGGGTGCTAAAAGCTGTGATCTCTGGTTGGTAAGAATATTTAGTTTTCATAGATTTTTATTCCTCTTTTTGAAAGTGAATAAGAAAAAATGCATTAAAAATTAAAAGACCAACTCTAAAGATATGTTTGAAAATGAAATGTCTAAGTAGGAGACACTCCTAATAGCTTCAGCACGGTAAGTCCTGAGGAAGGTGGCCACAGGGAACTTGAATAACATTGTCTCCTTTTTCAAAGTCAGACCAAAGGCGAAAGTAGGACTCCAGTAAGGACATGAATGTTTTAGATATTCTCTTATGTTATACATTATTATACAAGGAAAAATTGCCTTCAAAATTGAAGAAATTAAATGGAAAAACACCTTAGGAATAGTAACTTGACCTTAGTAGGACAATGGAGACTTTCCCCACAACTTTAAAATAAATTTTGTAATGTCTTTAAAGAAACATTTTAATGAAACAAAAACTTAAACCCTTAACTTTTCCCAAAATGAAGTATGTCAGAATGCTAACTCTTTTAAGAGACAGACAGGGGGTGGCCATGGATTAACAGCTGTGCAAACACACTCACAGCAGCGGATTTTACTTCCACTTATTCCTTCTTCCTAGTTAAGATGAATATCACTGAACACAGAGCTTGTTTCGATGGCTCTGCTCGTGTTCTCTTAACCACTATTCAGTGAAGCTCAGTTCTCAGGACTTCAGCCTTGTCGCTCACCTCGCCAGCCCACCTTACAGGAGTCACTTAGGGGTTTCTGGCAGATGAACTCAGTCTCTACTAAAGTTCTTCCAGGGACAGAAAGCTCAGCAATCACATGATATTGAGTCCACGACAGGCAATTCAGTGATTGGGAAGTTCTTTACAAATGAGTAGAAACCAGTTTCTATGTAATGTTCATCAGGACTATATTACTCCAAGAACACCAAAAAAAAAAAAAAAAATATTTCCTCTTTTCCAAGCCTCAGCCCTTTAACAAATGAAAGGACATTTTTCCTTAGTCTGGTCCATGTGCTACGGGACTGTATTCTGTCAATTATGTTTTAAACAAACACTGATTGGCCAGTAGCCAGGCAGGAAATACAGGTGAGATAACTAAACAGGAAGTAGAGGCGGGGCAATGAAAACAGAAGACTTCTGGGAAGAAGGAAGCCCATTCCTCCCCAGTCTTGCCCAGACACAGTAGAAGGAAGATGTGACCTACCCCACTGAAAAAGGTACTAAGCCATGTGGCTAATATATACTAGAATAATGGGTTAGTATAAGTTATGAGTTAGTAAGAAGCCTGAGCTAATGGGCCAATGGGTTTTATAATTTATGTTTTAAAAATGTGGGATTCTTTGGGACCTAATAACTGTGGGAACCAGACAGGACAGAAAGCCCAACAAGCAGGCCCTCATGTAACATCCATGCCTCCATATTTATTCTACTTATTTTAAGAACATTTTATTACACTTAGTGTGTGTATGTTTGTGTGCATATGTATGTGTGCATGCATGCTTGTGTGTACACATGCACCTGTGCCACAGAGCACATGTGGCAGTCAGAGGATAACTTGAGGGAGTCAGTGCTCTCCTTCCACCAAGTGGGTCCCTGGACTGGAACTCAGGTCACCAGACTGGGCTGTAAGCATCTTTACCTGCTCAGCCATCTGAAGACCAGTTCTGTTTTGTTTTTGCTTCCTAGCTATCCCATTTGCTCTCTACACGTCAGCTTGTTAATATTTCGCAGTGTGAGCAGTAAAATTAGAGTTAGAAATACCTTCTACACATGCTGTTACTGTCTCTGAATAACTCTTTCACTGTGTTAGCACTTTAAGCAGCAATTCAGCCTTAACAACTAAAAATATGTTCTTTTTTAGAACGTCAACCGTTCAGCCAGAGGTCCACAATAGATACCTACAAAGCCAACTTTTTGCTTTTATTTTGTTTTTCAAAACAGAGTTTCTTGGTGTATAGCCTTGGCTGTCCTGGAACTCTGTAGACCAGTCTAGCCTCAAATTCACAGAGATCTGCCTGCCTCTGATGGGATCAAAGGCATGTGCCATCACCATCTGGCTCAAAGTCAACATTTTTAAAACATGAAGTTAATCAAGTTTTATGAGCTTGTCTGGAGGAAAATTTTGAGCCTAGGACGATAGATTCCATTTTGATCTTGCCATCATCAGAATAGCTGCCCTCCATTTTTGTGAACCTGTCACAAATGCCTCATCAATCCATTTATTCATTCATTCTTTTTAGAAACATTAATTCTATTCCAGACAGCACATTAGTATTGTGAGTGCAAAATCAAATTAGGTTGGTTCCTGACCTTTAGGAATCCAGTCAGTTGAAAGCTAACAGGGTCGAGGCCTAACATGACATTCAAAGCACCACCTAGAAACGTCTCCATGGCCACACCAGCTTATCTGCACCAAGTTTGGGTACAGTAAAGCTTCCTAACTTTATTTTCAATTAGTTCATGTCTCTTCAATGAAACCACAAACGTTATGGGATGGGGAAATGGCTCAATCTGTACAGTGCTTGCTGCACAAGCATGAGGACCCGGGTTTGAATCCCCAGCACTCAAAACACACGTTTGAGTTACCATACACTCCTGTCTGTGGTAAGGGGTATCAAATGACACTGACACACTGCCAGGGCCTGCAAGGCAAAGACTACTTCCTAAGAAGGACTGGTTCTTAGGAGCTGCCTAAACACAGTCTGAGGGAATCCTACCTCACTGCAAACCTCTTCAAAGCGCTAAAGCCCCTCCCCATGCTTCTGTTAGTTCTTCAGTACAAAATTCTTATGAAAACATTAATACAAAGCTAAAATAATTGTACTATAAAATGAGAGGTTTCCATGGACCCTCCAAACATAACTACTGAAGTCATGAAGTATTAAAATACACTAATATTTAATTGTATTAACATGTATGTGGTCTAGCCACTTTTAGGATTGGTTTACAATAAAAACTAGCAGGGACTTCATGATTTCAGCATTAGGAATATTTTATCTCTGTAACAATTGATAATATATATAAGAACTTAATTCAGAGTTGGTGGTCCTGGAGAGATGGCTAAACGGTTAAGGGCACCTACTGCTCTCACAAAAATCTAGAGTTCAATTTGCAGTACCTACACTGGAAGGTTCACCACTGCCTGACACTCCAGCTCTGTGGGATCCCATGCCCTTCCCTCTTCTGGATTCTGCAGACACTTGCATTTACACATATATGCACACAAGTAAAAGTAAAATCTTTTTGAGAAAATCAAAAAACAAAACAAAGAAACCTTAACTTTGGCCAGAAGAAACTAATGGTTTCCCAAAGCTAAAAATACTTTAGGCACATGAAAGGTTTAAACAAGTTGATTTTGGAGCCAGTGAGATAGCTAAGAATTCAACTTCCAGGGTCCATGTGGAAGAGGAGAGCTCAAACCCACAGGCTGTCCTCTCATTTCCACTAGCATGCCATGACCTTGCAAGCCACTACACAGATAAAGACATAGACAGAGACGCATAGGTATGCAAGCACACACACACACACTCACACTTGAGTGTACACACATACATAATAGACGGACGGATGAATGATAGACAGGTAGATAATGTGACAATAAAAACTTTAAGTCTGACTTAGGCCCACCAGAGTTCAGAGTTTAAGGGCACCTGAGGAGCCCTAGCATTTAATCCCTCAGATGTGTCAGCTGAAGCCGGGGGATTTAGAGAGAGCACCAAACACGAGGACAAGAACAGAAATAACCTGTTGCTCTGACATCCATTATGATCTTAATTCACTTCTTGTGTTAGAAATAGCACCGAAGGGACCAAGGCAATGGCAGAGCTTCTGGATTTGGGGTTCAGAAGACAGAAAAGCTCTAAGAACAGAGGCGCTAGAGGACTGTGGCAGGGAGAGAGAAACAGTTTCCCTCAATTAACCCCTGTTTCTAAAGACTGTTTACTTGAGATGCATCATGATTTTAACAAGAAGAAGCACACCCCTGCTTGAGGGCAGTCCTGGACTCTTATAGGAAAATCTACCAAGAGAAGCATCCACCCAAGCATCCACTCATCTACAGCAATATACCCTGAGCTCCGCAACAACAAACTGTTTCCTGAAGCTTCACCACCTGCTGAGAGATAGAGGAAGTCTGGAGAGTTTCATCAGGTGTTCCCGACAAAGTAACTTATTCTTTGCCAATATGACGCCACGAGTAGTTGGACTTTCATACACGAAAGGCACACCTACAGCCTGCTGCAGGTCTTTAAAGAGAAAACAACTTATGTACGTGTACAGTAATTGGTTTTATCTTTTCATAAAGGCTGGAAGACAATTTTCTGTTTGCTGACTGTGGACTCCTATGTTGGCTACAATCCCTGACATCTGCTTTGGGGCACAATACTATGATTAACCTGCTCCTGTAGCCTTGGTTACGAAGGCCCCAAAGTCTGGAGAACACAATGTAAGTTTTAGAATAACATTAAAGGATACCTACTGGCTTAACATGCTATTTAAATATGCCTCTGTTCTCCAATTACTGTTAACATCTGCATGAGGTTGACTGT
This sequence comes from Microtus oregoni, assembly GCF_018167655.1. Lineage (NCBI taxonomy): Eukaryota > Metazoa > Chordata > Mammalia > Rodentia > Cricetidae > Microtus > Microtus oregoni. The sequence continues at coordinate 4,357,903 of NW_024543091.1, read as the reverse complement.
CTACATGTTTATCAATCACAACAACATGTTGAGTGTGAAGCAGATATAGAACCCAGCTGTCCTTTCTGAGTCCGACATAAAGATATTTACAAATATATAAAACAAACCACTTTCATCCTGATTTACTTCAATTTCTGAAAAAATACTATTAAAAGACATTTTTTTAAAAAAAGATGTAATAATTTTTATTTTATGTGTCTAAGTGCTTGTCTGCATATCTGCATGTGTGGCTCATATATGTACCTGGTACCTGTGGAGGCCAGAATAAGAGCTACAGATGATTGTGAGCTGCCACGTGGGTCAGTTCTCTGCAACAGCAGCCAGTGCTCTTAACCACTCAGTGATCATTTACACTGAATTGTTTTATATAATGCAATGTTACCGGTTATTTAAATGTTCTCAACATTTAATTTCTAACGTGGCAAACATCAGCAAGCAAAACCACTATCAAAAGCTTTGTTAGGGAAGAGTTGTTGATAATTTTTAGAAGTTTGAAAACCTCTGCATCCTATAACTAAAGCATGCTTCTCTCTACTTTAAAAATCAGCTTTTAAGTACTAAAATCAGGTTTTCAGTACTAAAGCTTGTATTAATCTATTAAAGAACATACATTAAAATAGAACTGCTATTTTGAGATGACTACTCAATAAATTGCTACTGTGTGCTGTGACACAATACAGTGACTAAAAAAGGTAAGAAAGAGCTGTCACACAGAGGGATGGCTAGAGCCAACAAAGAGCTGTCATGTAGAAAAATGATCACAGACAACAGTGTGCTATTCCTCTGAATGGTAACTTTAGACAACTATGTGCTATATATTTGAAAAATTTTTTAAGTTTCCTGTAGGAAAGAATTTTGGAAGTCACCATGCAATACATATATAGAACCCAAAATAAAGGTGTACAGTAATTTTAAGTAAGGGTTAAACATGTGGTCTGATTCAGGTGCTGGAACTTTTACAGTGTTAGCTAGACTAACTCCATCAAGCAGTCCACCCTGGTATGCTCTGGGCCAAGAGCAAGCACTGCTATAGGTGAGCTGATTCCTAAAGGGAGAGGACAACTATCAGGGTAGTTGACTCCACTGAAATCTTTCACTATTTATCTCTTTAACCATATGCCCATTTCAAAACTCTTGATTGCACTCCAAAACTACTGAGCTCCCATGCACCTTGTCACTCACATCAAATAACAAAACAAGCCAGCAGCCCAATTCAAGGCTGATTAACGCAGGGAGAGGCCACTGACATTAGACTAGTTAAACTAGTGATGAGAGGAGTAAAAGCTGTGCCCGACATCTTTATGAATATAAATATACCATCCCTAGTTCCAGTCTATAATCTACATTGAAATAAAACTAAAATCAATCCCACACAAATGAAAATAATACCCTTAAGTTCACACAGAACCACAAAAGACCCAGAAAACCAAAGCAATCCTGAGAAAAGAAATGATGCTGGAGGTTCAAACTATGTTACAGAGCTATAGTGACACAAATGGCATGGCACTGGCCCAAAAACAGACATGGAGATCAAAGGAGCAAAGCAGGAGATCCAAAGATGAGTACATGTAACTACAACCACCTCACATTTGATGCCAAAAACACACACTAGAGAAAAGATACCATCTTCAACAAATGATGCTGAGGAACCTGATGTCCTTATATAGAAGAATGAAACCAGACCCTTATCACCCTGCATAAAAATTAACTCCAAACGGATCAAGGACCTCAATGTGAAACCAGAAATGGTGAACTGCTTGAAGAAAAGACAGGCTAACTTACAACATACAGATCTAAGGAAAACTTTCTGGACAGGACTCCATTTGCTCAGGAATAAGGCCAACTACTGACAAGTGGGACCTATAAAATTAAAAAGCTTCTGTATAGGAGAGGAAGTTCGTCGAGTGGGAGAAAAATCTTTATCATCTACATATCTGACAAAAAACTAATATTTAGAATATCAAAGAAACCAAAAACAGAGTTAAGAAAACAAAAGACCCAATTGAAAAATGGTCTAAGGAATCTGAACAGAGAGTTCTCAAAAGAAGAAATAAAACTAACATAATTATCCCTAGAAATTAGAGAAATGCAAATTAAAACATTTTTTTAAGATTTTTGAGGTTCCAACTTACCCCAGTCAGAACGTCTAAAATCAACAACAACAACAAAATGATAGCCAATGCTGGAGAGAATGTGGGGAAAGAGAACCCTCATTCCTTGCTGTTGACTTTTCAAACTGGTACAATCATTATTGAAATCAGTGTTGAAATCCCTCAAAAAGCTAAATCCACCATGTGACCCAGCTATACCACAGCTCAGCATATGCCCATTCACTGCTGCTCTATTCTCAATAGCTAGGAAATGGAAACAACCTAAATGTCCTAAAAGTGACAAATGAATAATAAAAATGTGGCATATATACACTATGGACCAGGTCATCTGCTCCAATATTCCATATTCTATATGACAAAGAGTTGCACCCATGAAATATGAAACAATATGGTCTCCTAAACAAGACCCAAAGAATGACAGTACCAGCTGACATACTAACACGGGTGTGGGAAATCCCTTGATGAAGAGCTGCAAGCAATTAGTGCCTCTGAGAGAGGGATGAGCCCCCGATGGATTATCCAATTCCAAATGGTCATCCCTAAACATACAAATGTATGAGCAAGATAAATCGACTCTGCAGGTTGTAGTTACATAACAGTAATAGTTAAAGAAGCCGTGCAGTTGAGAGGGCGTGGAAGGGGGCACACGGGAAGAGTCGGAGGGAAGAGAACATGTGGAATAAATGATATAAATACAGCACTCATGTGTGCAAATCTCAAAAATTAGAAAATGAATATAAAAATAATCTCAAAAGTGTCAAAGGTGTGATATACAACATGAAAACCAGGTTAATCAGTGTAATATGTGCAAGATTTTAATTAAAGGAATACATGTTAACTACTCAGATCACAGAGAAGAAATATGCAACTGCTTGAGATGATGGATATTTTGTTTTATTATGATAACCATTTTAGTATATGTATCATGTTTTGTAGGTTAAATATACATAATAAAACTCATTTAAAGTAAAATTTAAGAAAGTCAAGTAATACAAGCTGAAAGATATAAAATCTTTGTTTTGAAGGTACAAATTTGGTTCAAGCACAGATAACACATTAAAAAAACCCACTAAAACAAACAAGCGAAATGTCCTCTGCACCACAGAGCCAGTCAGCCTTAGGGAACAGTGCTCAACTGCTGGAACACTGAAGGGAGGAGACAACAATTGCCAGGCACAGCCAGGCCTCCGCCCTTAGTGAGTTTGCAAAACGCAACATCACAATCAAGCTCTTCACCGACTCCTGAGCAATTACAGACCTTTAACCATCACCAACTGATCTGGGGTGGGGGTGGGGGGATGAAGTTAGAGTGGATCAGGCAAACCTTAAGAAGCTGAATGAGACATAAAAACAAAAGCTTCACTCATAACCAAATTAAAAACCCACCAACAAATAGTTTAAGTTCTGTGATTAGTGAGATTATGAAGGAAATAATTATATATGCTAAATTGGATGTCAAAAGTGTTGGGAAGGATAAAGAATAAACTAAAAGGTGAGAATGATTCTCCTGAGGGGCTTCACCACTCAGAAGAGAGCTAGCAAGGTGTAGCAGCAGATGTGACATTACCAAAGCAGCACTAGAAGGTCCCTTGACTGCATGTCAAACACTGACCCAACACAATTTCAATTACACAGAAGCAGCTTGGTTCAGCTCTCAGACTTGGAGACTCAGAGCTTGTAACTCAACTCTCCTGAACCTGGGTCATTTCTAACACTGCGTCGCTCCTTTCTGTGCATAAAACATTTAATTGAAACTCTATTTTTTTACAACAGCAACAAGCTTCAAAATTCAAGAAAATAAATTTAGAAGTGATCTGAGAAGAAACCGGAGACTACTGAGAAGTCAAAGATGAGTCAAATGACTGGAGACACCTTGCACTTGGTCAGGAAGCAACAGGTAAGGTGGCAGTCACTGCAAACTGACCTGTGCATAAAGCAGTTCTTATCAATGCCCTAGGATGTGTTTACACACACACACACACACACACACACACACACACACACACACACGCCTTTTAATAACACATGGAGGGCCTGGAGTGATGCTTTAGCAGTTAAAAGGGCTTGCTGCTCTTCCAAAAAAACCCGAGTTGGGTTCCTAGCATCCAAATCAGATAATGCACACGTAAAAATAAACTAAATATTTTAAAACAGGCAGAAGATCTAATGCAGATTAAAAAGAATTTCAGAGCTTGTAAGAAACCACTGTCACGCTGTGTTAAGGATCAAGAGTATTTGGGAACAGGAGAGACTTAAGCCAGCAAGACAGATTAGACAGCTAGAAAGAAGCCCTCAAAAAATATGTCCAACTGATTTTTTTAAAAAGATGTCCAAGCAACTTGATGTGACGGAGGAAGAGTCACCTTTTCTCATGGCACCTGAGTAACTGAGACCCAATACTTGGCGGGGGGGGGGGGACCTCAAAATGAACCACGGGTTTAACTGTAAAATAGAAAACATAAGTATTTATAAAACTTTGAGCTATACACCTTAAATATACACATTTTTGTCAATGATTCCTCAAAAGAAACATCCCAGAAAAACAAAAGTCACGTCCATACAGAAATTCTATACACGAATGGTCTCAGCAGCTTTACCTGCTAGGACAAAAACTAAAGGGTACTATCCTCCAAGTGGCTATACTATGATCCTCTGTGACCACACTGCCAAGTACTACTCTGAAATCAAAAGCTGTTGATTCATTCAACAACTGCCATTAGCTTGTAAGTGATGTATGTAAACATTAAGCCTATACAGTAAGCAACTCTAGTTACACAGCATCTTTGAAATTACAGAATTAGAGAGATGCCCATCAGAGAATGTCTCAGGTTAGAGAGGGAAGGATCATGGTCACAAAAGCCATGCATGTAATTAAACAGTATATCACAATACACATGAGCACAGATAAAAGCCTGAGAAAGCTGAGGAGTTTGCTGGATCGTTTCACTGTATTAGAACCAACTCCCTGACACTAATATTATGTGACGATTATAAAATATGGGGGAAAACCAGGTAAAGAGAATATAGGATCTTTCTGTGTCATTTTCTTATTGATGCATCTGCATCTACAATGATCTCAAAATAGAAAGAAGCCAGTACCCTTATTTTCCAGAGAGAGAGAGTCTTGTTATATAGTCAAGGCTGGCTTTGAACTCACAGTTCTTCCTCAGCTTCCCCAATGCCCAGATTACAAGCACATGCCACCACATCAGGCCTATCTCTGCTTCACCCCACCCTCACACAGACTGTTGTTCATGCATGTTTCTTATACAAAGGGCCCCAAACAGGTTCCCTAAAACCATTTCATTTATGGGCCACCCTACTTCCTTCTCATTTGCTCCCCTACTCCACTGTCTCCCATGTCTCTTAAGCCATGTGATTCTTTGCCCCCTGACAGTCCCCTTCCTGCTTTGCTTCTTTATCATGATATCCCAAGACCTTCTTTTTACCTCTTTATGATTGTTCTCCTCTCTTGTGAATTTCTAGTTTCATGGGAAGGGGAGTTTTGTACAGGGTAGGTAACTACACATCAAAGACAAACAGCCAGACACAATGTTTCCAGAAATTACTAAGATTCAAATTTCTCCATCAGCATATGGCTTACTAATAATGTATACAAGCCTTGATATCTAGCTCTTCAATACGTCATCTTTTGTGTAAATGAAGGTATGCATACATGTATGTGTATGTTTGGAGGCCAGAGAACAACCTTGGGTTTGCTCCTAGCAGCTGTCCACCATGGTCTTTCACTGGTACTCGGATCTCACCAAGTAGACCAGGCTAGCTGCTCGGTGAGCCCCATGGACTTGCCTATCTGCACCTCCCCTCCCTGCACTGAAATTACAAGTGCACAGGTCACCTCCTACACCCAGCCATTTTTATATAAGTCTTGGGGTGGAACTCGGGTCCTCATGTTTGCGGAACAAGTCCTTTACAGACTAAGCCTGGAATATATGCATTCTTAATTGCCCTTAATTTCTTTTGTGGTTTTGTTGTTGTTTGAGACAAGAGTATCACTATGAAGCACTGGCTTGTCTAGAAAGTAGGCCAGGCTGGTCTCACACTCACCAAGATGCCCTGGCACTTTGAACGTTAGGGCTAAAAGCCTGCACCACAAGCCTGGCTCTGTCTTTGATTTCTAGCTCAGAAAAAAAAGTATTAAAATTCACTTTCAAGTCTAAGAGAAGGCCAAAGTGCAACGGGCTGCTAATCAGAGCCCCCAAAATGTCCCGTGAGCACCAACCACAGAACAGCATGGAGGCGGACAATTTTACCTTAATTTTTCTCTCGGTGTCATCCAATTTTAACTCGGCCGTAACCAGTTTCTTGGCCAGATCATCTCGTTCTGGGAGGTGTCTAGCCTCGGAGATCTTTTTCAGTTTCTGTAAGGAAAATTTGGTCCTAAATAGTTCGCCTTCTGTGTCTTTCACCCTTTTCTCTGTCGCCCGTTCTTTCTCCTGAGATTTTCTCAGGCGTTCCTTGAGCGCAGTGATCTCATTGTTATGACGCTGTATAAGCTGAGAGATTTCACTCTCTGCATCTTCAAACTTATTCAATGCCTTCTCCTGACGAAACTGGAGACTTTTCAAAGCCTTGTTTTCTTTGAGCAGCTGGGATAGCTTGACCTGCAGTTCAGACACTTCGTTCTGCAGCTCGTTGATTTTCAGAAGCCTCGCAGAAAGGACCCGCTTTGTCACGATATCCTGATCTCTCCGAAGCGTCTCTCTGTTGAGGCTTTGGGACCGAAATCCCACTCGGGTTCCCTTTTTGCTGGGTACAGCCTTAGGGCTAATTTTCCTAAGGGCTAAAAACGAAACGGTGATAATGTGAGTGAAGGCCACACCCACGTTACTATTCATCCATCCAGAACAAGTGCAGCAACAACAGCCTTTAACCCTAGCACTCGGGAGGCAAAGATCTCTCTGAGTTTGAGGCCAGCCTGGTCTACAGAGTGAGTTCCAGGACAGGCTTCCAAAGCTACAGAGAAACCCTGTCTCAAAAAAAGATTTTACAGGCTAGGTGTGGTGGCACGTGCCTTTAACAACAGCATTTGAGAGGCATTTGGGATCTCTGAGTTCAAGACCAGCCTGGTATACACAGCAAGTTCCAGGACTATACAAAAATTAAATACCAGGGTTTCTTTAAGGTCTTGATACGTTTCTCTTAGGAATCTACAAAGTGTTTGTCATACAAGCACAAGGACCCAAGTTTGCTCTCCATAATCCACATAAAAAAAGCTAGCCACTGTAAAGTCCGGTGTGGTGATGTGAGCTTGAAATCCCAGTACCGTGAGTGTGAGAACAGAAAGATCCCTGTGGCTCCCACAGGCCAGCCAGTCTAGTCTAATTGGGCAAGCTACAAATCCAGAAGTTACTGTCTCAAAATCCACAGTAGATAGGTCTAGAGAGATGACAGCCAAGGTTGTCCTCCACCCTCCACATACACATACACACAAGACACACACAGAGAAGCATATACAAAGACATACAGACATATAAATAAAATAATTGTAATTTTAAAGCACATAAAATTCTTAAAGTATACACATTAAATTACAACATTTCTCAAAATTCTTAAAGTGTTTTCATTAAAATTTATTGAGTTTAAGCCTCAGGATATATATATATATACACCTACTCTTTAAAAGAGGGATCTAAAAGCTTATCAAAAGGTTAAAATACAAAAACAAACTAACTACCTCCAAGTCAAAAGCCCAGGTCATCTCATTCTCTGCCTGCTGCCCATGGATCAGAAGGTAAAGTTCTCTGTTAACTTCTCCAGCACCATGCCTGCCTAAGTTCCACCACAGTCCTACCATGATAAGAGGCTAACCCTCTGAAACTGTAAGCAAGCCCCCCCCCCCAGTCAAATGCTTTCTCCCATGACAGTTGCTTTGGTCATGCTATCTCATCACAGTAAAAGGACAGGAACCATGACAGCAGCTGGTATCCGGAGCAGGAGTGTGGTGGTCTTACCAAAACGGTCCCCACGGCCTCACATCTTTGAAAGCTTGGTCCCCAGTTAGCAGAACTGTTTGGGAAGTATAGGGAGGGGTGGCCTTGTTGGAGGAGGTGTGTCACCAGACCCAGTCTCTAGTGCTTTACCTCTCCCTGCCTGCCTGCCTGCCACCATACTCCCTGCCATGATAATCATTGTCTGATCCTCTAAAACTGGAAGCAAGTCCCCATTATATGTTTTCTTTTATAAGATTGTGTGGTCATAGTGTCTCCTTAGCAATAGAACAGTAACTAAGACAGGAAATTAATTCATTGGGTCCTGTTGCTTGGACTAGGGTAGACAAGTGACCTCAGACTTCAATTGAAAGCATCACAGAGCAGAAAGCCAGGCAAGCCAGAGGGGAGATTTTCTGACTGCTGCTGGGACTGTTTTTCACTGATCTGATTCTCAGCAATCTTCTCAAATAAGGTAAGGCTCACACAGTTCCAACTCCTTAATGGGGAGTTTCCGGGAGAGGAACAGAAAATTAACACACTTCTTGCCAACAATACCCTACATATGTAAATTATCCTTAAGAATACCAGGCATTGTCTAAGGTTCAACTTAACAAGAGATGTGTGTTATATAGAAGCTTGAGACCATGCTCCCAACTAATTGTAAGACCCAGATTCAGAGGAAAGTTAAAAATCAAGATGATATGTAGAAAGAGAAAAAAAAGAAAGAAACAAAAAGAAGTCAAAAAGGAATGGCAATCAAACAAGAGAAGCACTCAGAGGCCAACAGATGGACATCCTGAGACGCTGGTCTGGGTGCATAAAAAAGTCGCTCTCATGCGGATACTCATTCTTTGCCATTTTCTTCATTATTATTATTATATTGCAGGGGACGTGTGCACATTTGTAGATCAAAGGGCAGAGTTGGAGTTCATGGAGTTGGGTTTCTCCTTCCTCCATGGTTTCTGAGTCAAACTCACATCATCAGGCGTGAGGAACAAATCCCTTTTATCCGTTGCTAAGACACCTCTTTGTAGTTTTTAATGTGTAAACATTACTTTTGAAAGCAATTATTAATGCAAATTTAATTACACCCTTTCTTAAATGGTCCAACAGCTGTCACCTACAAAAATAATGAATATGGTCTATTTCCATCAGATGTGGGTATTTCATTATATGGTTTCTGTTTTCTTCTCAGCCCCTAACTTCCTGCTCCCTAGCTGGCAGCAGCAAGTCTCAATAAGCTGCAGTGTTGTCAGAACTTGGTACATGGATCAATGTGTCATGATTACCTCGCCTGACGTAACGTATTGTTCTACACCACTTTTATAGACTAGAGACTTTGTGCATTCTGTTGCTCCATGAAGTCGGATTTTCCTGTCCCAGAAATTTATTAAAATGAAGAGATTTCTATAACAGTGCGTAGCTCTGCATGCTCCAGAGTAGTAACATTCTAATAATAAAATTGTGTTTGATAATAATCTGGTCTCCTTTGAGTCGGTGAAAGGCAAACAAACTGAACGGTGATCCAGGGTCCTAAGGCATCCCTAGCCTAAGTTGCTTGTTTCCAGAGAGCACTGTGCTAACCACATAAGGGCAACAGTGCGGTCAACGAAAATGCCTCATGACCAGTTTATGTCCCTGCTTTCAGTGACTGTAAAAAACGACACAGAAGGCACAATTGTTTTGCAGGTTTTGCCTTTACAATAAGTGCCTCTGAGATCACAAGAAAGAGGGAAAATGAGCAGTCTTCTGGAACATTCCTTTGTGTGATTCAGACATAACAATGTTACTATATAACAATGTATACAAGTAAGCAATGCAACAGTTATGGAAACAAAGCCCACATGAAAGGGAAATCAGCTCACTCGTGCACACAGCAACATACACGCCAGGAGAAAAGCTTCATTCACACGGGGTTTACCGTGCTGCCCCGGAGGTCCCAGTGCCTGGGAGCATTCACAGCAGACACTTACCTTGGTGATATACCGGGTTGTCTGAAAACTGTCTTTTGGGATTCTTCCCCTTAGTAGCTGGACAAGGCGGCGGGTTGACAGGTGATGAATGGCCAGAAGACTGTGGTGAGGACCCAAAGTCAGACGAATAGCGAGAGTAACTGTGCTTGCCAGCTTTTCTCTCTTGATCACTATCTGGACTTCTGGCTCTCTCCCCCATTGTTGGGAAAAGTGACCTCCAGTCACATAATTTTACAGATTCATGAAAATATGGAAGAGTATTTCCGTAGCCTTGGTATTCTGGTACTATTTACGAGCTTGTTTTCTTCACCATATGTCTGCAGTCCGCATCAGTAGACACAGCTATACTTTATTCCCTATGTTGAGAAAAGAGAAAGAAACGGACTCATCGAAGGGTCATGAAACCATTTCTCTAATCAAAACAAGAGTGACTAAAGGCAAAACAATCTACAGCAACCCAGGATAAGGAAGAAGCTGTCATTTATGCTTTTATAAATTAATATACATATTTGAAATAAGATACTTTGTCATGACCTAGAAAATAACATTCCTTCTGAATAAGGTCAACTAATTTTTATTTGTCTTTAATCCTGAGAATTAGAAACACAATCCTGAAAATTTACAAGACAATAATGATCAAACTGCCAGTATTTTCCTATGTGGGGTGTGGCAAAAACCAACCAACCAAACAAACAAACCCTAATAAGAAAAATAACTAGCCAGGTGGTGCTGGCACATACTTTCAATCCTAGGATTTAGAAAGCAGAGGCAGGTGGATCTCTGGAGTTCGAGACCAGCCTGGTATACAGAGAAACTTCCAGAACAATCAGGGCTACACAGAGAAACTCTGTCTCAAAAAACAAGGAACAAAAACAAAAAGAAAGAAAAGAAAAATTCCCAAGATTGACTACAAAACTGTTAAACAAAAGAATGTTTTAAAAGTTTAAAACATATTTGATGGAAAAAAATCGACCTTGGCACATAAGTACCTCATAGAACCCCTTAAAAACAAGGTAAAAAAATTAAATGATAAAAATAGATAATATTCCCAAAAAGGTAACACACATTTTAAAGCTATTATATAACCAAAGATGCTTCATTATAGTAACAATGTGGCCAGAGATACCAAAATCAAGGAGATTTTGAGAGGAGAAATTTTATATTTAATTTATTTATGGCTTCTAGAAATTGGATTTTTGAGAAAGGTTTGTAACCAAAGATAGCCTTGAACTCATGGCAAGCCTCCTGCTTCCACCTTTAACTGCTGGATTACAGGCAAAAAACATCATGCCCATTTTATCTATGCTTGTGATAGTTAATTTAATAACTGCATTTCTGGGTCCCCCCCCAAAAAAAACTAAGTATGAGGAAAAGTAAAAATGCTTCATGTAGTAGTATTCATGCAGCTTTTGGGTTGAGGGTGCTTGTTTTGGCTTCTGAGACGGGGCCTCACTGTAACCTTGGCTAGCCAGGATGTTCTCAAACTAAGAGATGCACTGGCATTGGCCTCTGCCTCCCAGTGCTCCCAAGTCTGGATTAAAGTATGTGCTACCATGCCCAGTTTACAACGCAACTTTTTAATCTAGAAGTAACCTAAATAAACAAATGCCTAATTTATCACAGATTAAGAAAAGGACTGGAAAATCAATACCACACACATCCTTGGGAACATATAAAACTGTTGTGTTCAAGGAAACCTCTAACTAGTGAACACCACATATCTCAAATGCACACATCCATACTGAGTACTCGTCCCATCCAAACTCAAGAACTCAAAACAATCTGAAAAGCAAGGAATGAATCAGCACCCAAACAGAGCCTGCTGAGCAAATGAATTGTAGATTCATTCTCTCCCCCCCTCCCCCGTCTCTCGTTTTGCTAATGCAATGGAAAAGGGCTACTTCTATAATGAGAATAATTCCTCTCTTCATATATGAAGATGGGGCCTTATTGATATTCCTAATACATGACAAGATATGTGCACAAGGCAGTCACTGATACTCAAGAACATGATAGATAGATGACATGACCAGAATGCCACCAGGAAGGCACTGGCCTTCTAACAGACTGTAGGCTACTGGGGTAGTGAGGATGATCGCGACTCTCTCTATATCCTAGGAAAATATCTAGGAGATACTAAGAAATGAACAGAGTGAGGGCGTCACACAGAAACGCACCACTGGCCTAGCATGAACAGCATGTGTAAAGTCATGGCGTGCAGAGGAAAGTGCCAACAGGTAACGGCACGCAAACCACAGGAAGTCTGCAGTACGGGATAAATACAGTTTGGAAGCTTTGTCCCAAAGCTCAGGTTGATGGTGGCTTTAAGAGACCAGATTTATACAAAGTAATTAGGTCAGGAGAGTATTACCCTTGGGAGGAATTAACCCTGGTCTCCCACGATGAGTTCTTGAGATGGTGTGTCGTTTATACAAAACCAAGCCTAGACCAAGCAGGATTCCACACCTGTCATCTGAGCTACCAGAAAGAAGATCATGAATTCCAGAGCAGCCTGAGCAAGTGGGCAAGGCTCATTCTCAAAGTAGAATAAAGGGGTGGGATCCAACTCAATAAAGGGGTGGTCAAGAGCTTCTCCACCACAGAAAACAGAGACCTTATATTCTTGTGGGGGCCATGGATCAGGTCCAGCCCCTGAATTCCACGGCTTCTTGTCTCACCGTGTGATCTCCACCACCAAGGGCTTCCATCATCTGCCATGAGGTCCTCACAGGGAACCAAAGAAGAGCAGCTGCCCAATCTTGGGCTCCCAATCTCTAAACTGTGAGCAAATAAACCTTTCTTCTTTGTAAGTACTCAGCTTCGGGTATTTTGTGACATGACAGGAAAAATATATAACCTTTTACTTTAAAAAAAAAAAAGTACGAGGCTAAAGCAAATGTTTAAAGAAGCGCGTTCTCTAGGGGTAATCTCTAGGGGTAGGCCGGGCAGTGGAACTCTCAGCCACGCCAGCAGAGTTCTACAGTCTGCTCTATGAGGTCAACGGCTCCCTGTAACAGCACGTAAAATGTCACCGGCGTGACGAGAGAAAAGGTGTATTTAGTCTTAATGCGTTTAAATTTTAAATCAACATGTGCAGGTGGTTTTCTTACTGAAAAAGAGCTACTGGGAAAGGGGGGCAGAATTCAGGGTCAGTAGTGGACACTGCCTCTGTTTACCTGTTTACAAACTGGACTTCAGAAAGGATGATTTGGGGGAACTTAGATATTTAAAACAAATCCTATAAAGCAGGAGAAATTAAATAAATGAGGTAAACTGAGGTAAAATGACAAAGACATAAAGTAACTAGTTGAAATTACTTTAAAACACAACTTGAAGGGTAGAGCGCAAGGACTGACATGTGAGGTTGTCCTCTGATCACTCACACTCCCACCCCCCCACACATACACACACACATACATATACATACACACACACTCACATACACTCATACACACACCTACTCACACACACACACACACTCATACAGACATATATACACACACATACACACACACACATACACACACATACACTCATACACACACATACACACATACACACACTCACATACACTCATACACACACCTACTCACACACACACACACTCATACAGACATATATACACACACATACACACCCACACTCACATAGACATACACACACACATACACACACAGTAAAATGTTTTAAATATGTAACAAAATCAAATAACAACAATGTGGAAGGCTGGTCAGGCAATCTTTGTTGGTTCTCTTACCCCCAGACTAACAAGTGTAGCAGGGACAAAGCAAGTGGGAAGCTGTTGTACTACTTGGGCACTGGAATTTCCAATATGGAAAAAACAAAATAAAAACAAAAATCTGCTTATATGAGCTCTAACATTCTTTTTTGTTTCGTTTTGTTTTTTAGACAGGGTTTCTCTGTGTGGCCCTGGCTGCCCCGAGACTAGCTCTATAAACCAGGCTGGTCTTGACCTCTGAGATCCGCCTGACTCTGCCTCCTGAGTGCTGGGATTAAATGTGTGTGCCACCACTGCTCAGCTGAGCTCTAACATTTTTAAGTACAAAATCTGAGACAGAAGCATCAACATGAATGTATTGTAACTTTCATCTTTTAAGTTTTTTTAAAAAAAACTATTTAATATCTATATCCACTGATAAATCCTAGAAACAAGAAAAAAACTAGGCCAACACACCCACACATTGTATCTAAATATCCGTGCCTTGTCAGCTGTCTCATACCGTGTCTGAAGGAGGCACATAAGCTGAACTGAAGAATCCAGAGGTTTGGGTACTTTAGAAAGCAAAGACGTCATGAGATGATGCTGAGAGATTCTGAAAGGCCTTATGCGCCCTTGAAGAAGTTCTTAGTGGTCAAAGACTGAACACTTTCATCATTTATAAAGATTATATAAGCAAGCAATTTTTAACACAAGAAATATATTGGCCCACAAATTCATGAGACACTAAATAAATCTCCAAACAACCTTTGCAAGTCCCTCCGGTGGAACCAGGCTTTTACCTTGCCTATGCTGCCAAAGCTGTCCCTCAAACTAACAAGAAATAAAACATTTCTTTATAGAATCATTTTTAGCAAATAATGGAAAAGGAAATATTAAAATCAAGATTAGAAGTCTGACATTTTACAACCACTAATAAAACAAGGAAACAAAGCGATGACCATTAATGGTGAGAACATCACAGGAAAGAAACACGCAGATACGCACCCACTGAGAGGACACTCTGAAGTCGTCTGTCCTCCTGCCCGGTGTTCAGTCTGAATCCGGCCAAGCCTCCAAATACAGTGCAATCTATGGGAAATGCAGGCTATGTCAATTGTACAATAAAATGCCGTCACGAACAAACTGCAAGGAGAACAAACTGTGAAGAGGCTGCCTGTGTAGTGAGTCTACAGCAACAACAACAGATTGCAACCTGTGCACGCCATTTCAGCTTCTCTAAGCGAACGTAAGACAGCTGAGCAAACTTAAACACGGATTGTGTACTAATGTTAAGGAATTACTGTGGGCTTTGGGGGAAATGCATTCGTGCCATTTGTATTTGTTATGAACTTTATGAATCTTCACCTTTTAAAGACATTTGTTCAAATACTTCAAAATAAAATTAAGTGATGTCTGAGGTATGCTTCAGAATAGCCCAGAGAAGCACAGAGATGGAAGGTCACCAAGAGTTGGCAACTGTGTGAACAAGGTGGTGAAGGAAACATCTTCATTTTCTTGCGACCACTGCTCCTCTGAATGTATAGGGAGCAGGAGAGTGAGGAATGGAGACAATGCTGGCCCTTGGCACATGTTAAGTACACACTCTACCGCTGATACTTTGATCTGAGTCTGATGTATTAGTGCCTGCCAATCTCAGGCTGTTAAAAATTCATTAATGGATCTGAAATCAACAATTCTAATGGCAAAATAGAAAAACAAAACACAAATCAAGTCTGGAAAGAGGACTGAGTCAGAAAAGGGTTTTCCATGCAAAGTCTTATGGCCTGAGTTTGGGTCCTAGCTCCCATTTTAAGAGCTGGTTTCAGTGGCACATACCAGTATTCCCAGTGTCCACCTCTCCAGCTGGCTAAAATGAGGCAAACTAAAGCTTCATCCAATAGCCAGCTTTATTCAGAGCATCAGACAATTTATACTCCGAGGGTGAAAAGACTCACGTAAGTATACAATCACAAGGACAAGCTGCACGTGGTAAAAACGTTTTTCCATAAGCCACAGACACAATAGCAAATTGCAATAAATAATCCGAAGTAAACTCACTATCTGCTACACCTGGGGGGAGCACAAAAGCACATTCCAAAAACAATTCTGTGTTTTGAAGAAACTGAGGTCACAATACTCGTGTCTTTTTTTCTTGGAGTTTTATCACAAGTACTTAGAATTCTCCTCTCACAGAACCATTCTTGGACCATTTCAACATCCCAACACTGGAGCCGCAGAGGCAGGAGGATCCCTGAGGCCTACTAGGCAGTCAGTATAGCCAAAACGGTGAGCTCCAGGTTCTCAAACAGTAAGGTAAAGAGCAACTGAGGAACACACAATGGCAATCTCTGGTCCCTCATATGCACACATACACACAGCAAAAATAATTACCAGCCTCATTTGTCCCTCTGCCATCCACACAGTGAGTCTGTTAATAGCAAGTGCTAAAGAACTGTTTTAAGTTACTATCACATCAATAATTACCTTCCATTTAAATGTCAATAGTGTTAAAGTTGATTATGTAAGATGAAGATGCATTCTATTTTTTATCTGCATACCAGAAGCAGCTCCCTGGCCTCACCCATCTAGACCATCAGGGTGCCAGTCAGCCATTCTTGGCAAAGGGGAAGAATACACAAAAGCGCATTCTTCCCTCCTCCCAAGTACTTTCAGTTAAACCACACGGACTTCCTACACCCCATTATCCAACTCCTACTCCCCATAACAAGTATTTTAAAGGGTTATACTTTTATGCTTAGTCTCCCTTCATCCATAGTCAACTGGGTCCAAAATTATTAAATGGGAGACTGCAGATAGAACACACAACTTCTAAACTGCACACTGTTCATAGCACCACAGTAAGGTCTGTATCATTCCACTCTGTGCAGCTTGGGGCATAAATCACCTGCCTACCCAGAGTATCCACACTGCACATGCTACCTGATCACTACTCATGTAATGTCTGGCTTGGTAATCAGGACAGCCCCACTGAACCACAATGCTTATGTTTAGGCAACCTGTACTGTATTTAGCAATGGCCCACTAACAGTGACGTTGCACTCTGGATATATAAAAAGATGCCAATCTGCTGTTAAGTGGAAAAGTTGAAAAGTTCTTTAGTTTTAATTATTTAATTTTATTTGATGTGCATTGGTGTAAGGGTGTGAGACTCCCTGGAAATGGAGTTACAGACAATTGTGAGCTGCCATGTGAGTGCTGGGAATTGAACCCGAGTCCTCTGGAAAAGCAACCAGTGCTCTCTTAACTGCTGAGCCATCTCTCAAGCCCAAAAAAGAAAAAAAAAAAAAGAAAAAAAGAGACTAAAACCCATCATACAAGATACTTCAAGAAAAAGACATCTACATAATTTTATTATAGTATTTTGTAATTGTTCTAGTTAATACTGTTATTCATAATGACTAGCTCATTAGGTATATTTTAGCCTAGGCATATAAACTAGGCAAAAACATAGTACAGAGTTTTTCACTATCCTCAATTTCAGGTATCTGATGAGGGTTGAAGAACATATTCCCAAAGGACAAAAGGAGCTACTGTATACTATTCCCTGAATTACTATCTTTGAACCATGAGGATTTAACTCACTCTTCATTTTAGAAAACGGCCTCAACATTCAGCTATGTGCTAATTTTACAGCCTTTTATTTTAGAGCATTTAATTGGCTTTTTCTTGCTGAGAGTTTTAAAAATGCATGATTGTTACTACATGTGTAACAAATACCAGCTTTTATGCTAACAATAGCCTGAATTCACACCATTCTTCTTCTGGCATTTTCCTCGTGTTTCCTACCCTGATGTAACCCGGTTACGTTCCAACCTGAGAACACTTCTGTTCTAATGGCACCATCAGTCCTGACCACACTAGATCTTCCAGTTCATGGGGTCATCTTTATTAGTTCCAGTAATCATATACTGGTCATATCCTTAAAAGGGCTGTACAGTTTAGCGAGGAGAAGCTCTATGTCTGAAGTTCTATGTAAAGCTTGGGGAGAGGATGCTCTATTTATGTTAGAGAGGAAATGCTCTATGTGCCGCTTAGGGAAGGGGAGCCCAAAGTCCTTTTCTGTCCTCATACTTGACACTTTCAGAGGTTCTGAATTCCAGGTCAAGTCACTTTCTCTAGAACTCTTGGAACACTGCTCCTCTGGTTTTTACTTTCAGTGTGGCCTGGGAGTCACTTGTGATGGTCATTCTCTTATTAAAAACATCTCAGCTTCTATGGAAAATAAAACTCCCCCCTGTGTAGAATTAGCCTTCTAGCACAGCTATCTAGGTTCCATTCCTGTTACCTGCAAGAGGCTGTATTTCTCCAGCACCACATCTGCCTGCACACCACCATGCTCCCACCAAGATGATAATGGACGGAACCTCTGAATGGTAAGAGAGCCACCACAGTTAAATATTTTCTTTATAAGAGTTGCCATGGTCATGGTGTCTCTTCGCAGCAATAGTAACCCTAACTAAGATAAGCAGTCATCATCCTAATCCAACAGCTAATTTCTATGCCATTCCACTGAACCTATGGCATTACTGCCTCCCTTCAAAAGCATTCTCTTTTCTACCTGATGCCCAAATGCTTGAACACTCAGTGTTCCAGCCACATTGGCTTTCTTCCCTTTATCTTGACTCCCCACTTAGATCATTTCTAAGTCTGACTTTCAGACTCAAATATCCCCTCTTCCTATTCGATAGGTCCTTTCAAATTCGCATTGCTAATCTAAATTAGACAAAAGTTGTTTAAGCTTAACTTAAGCTAAAACTGAACATATCAAAAATGTTGATCCTTTATGAGGCAATTGACAGTTAACTTGCTAGTAGTTTAGCAAATTAACTACAACTTACCAATTTTAGTAAAAGCAAGAAGGTTAGACATATTTTTTAACTGGGCTTTGTGAGCCTGAATAGACCTTAAGTAAGGAGAGAGCTTTTGTTAGACTATTTAGGCATCATAAAATAGGAATATCTTGGTTTCTGATGTTCTGTTGTGGCCCTAGACAGAGCATAATCATAATCTGATGATCGGACTTTCCAGCTCGAGGCCCCAATCAAAACCCTGCCCTCAGTATACCAAGCAGCAGTTCCCTGGAGCTGCCCTCTCCAGACCCTGCCCAAATAAAGCCTGCTAAGCAGTGGTCCCACCCCCAGAGGTATTTAAAGTCTGGCCCATAGATGTCCCCTCATGGTTTCCCCTAGTGGCTTCTTTTTTCTTGGGCTCACCCACTAATGTTTTGCTTAGATTAAACCTGAATTTATTAATTTGTTCTGATCTAACTATTGCATTGGTGGAGTTATGTAGACAGAAGTTTCTGTCCTGCCTGGTCCTGCAGTTGTTCAGTCCCAAAGAAACACACAGAGGCTTATATTAATTATAAACTGTTTGGCCTCTTCGCTTAGGCTTATTATTAACTAGCTCTTACAACTTAAATTAACCCATAATTCTTGTCTATGTTTAGCCACGTGGGTTGGTATCTTTACTCAGTAAGGCATTCTCATCTTGCTTCCTCTGTGTGGCTTTCTGCCTTTCTTCTTTCCAGAACTCTCCTAGTCTGGTAGCCCTACTTATACTTCCTGCCTGACTACTGGCAAATCAACATTTTATTAAACCAATGCGAGTGACTCATCTTTACAGCATTCTCCCACAGCAGCGTTACTCACTACCCTGGGAGTTCTACCTATCACACATGTTCAAAATTAAAGTGGCTTCCTCACACCCCTGACTCTTTCCTATTTTGCTGATCTCATTATGGTGACTCCTTTCTACTAAATGTCTCAAGTTACAAATCTAAGATCATCCTAGATCCTTCTCTCTGTACATCCCTAAGTCATTTTCAAAACCGGACAGTTTAACCTCCAAACTCTGTGGGGTAGATCTGCCTGCTCCTTCCTGGGGTAGATCTGCCTGCTCCTTCCTGGGGTAGATCTGCCTGCTCCTTCCGTCTGTAGGCCTGCTGTCCCATCTGCATCACCATCTTCTCTCAGCTGGACTGCTGCACTCACTGCTGACAGCCTACTTTCATTCCCACAGCTAATTCTTCATGCAGCAGCCAGAAATAGCAGCCGAGAGCAGAGATTACACAGTGGGGCCTCCCTGCTCAATCCACTTCAAAGACTTCCTAAGGCCATCAGATTCCTTAAAGTCAAACCTGCCCAAAATTTGGTGCTCTGCTTTCTGCCCCAGCCTGGTCAAGGCACAGCTCTCATCTCTTCCCCAGGCTAAACAGCCTTCTATGTTCCCCACCTGCCAAACCTCGCACTGCCTTCATTCTCCACCTAGAACTTTCCAACAGAAGCTCCCTCACCCTGGCTTCAGTACAAAGACCACCTTCTCAAAAACACTTCAAATGAAGTCTATTACAGTGGGCCCAGTCACTCTATTCTACTGGTCTGTTTTATCATCTATATAGGCCTATTAGCACTGGAAATACTATTCTATTTCAGCAATTTTTATGGCTTTATTTGAAATAACTGAGAAATCTAATAAAGCTTTACACAAAGAAAAGTTCACCTGCATTTACATCTATAATTTGTACATGACTAATATTGTTGGCTTGGCGACAGGGTCTTGGGTAGCCCAGGCTAATGAGAAACTCACTGTGCAGCTAACGATGCCTTCATCCCTACTACTGCCTCCCAAGCAATGGGGTTACAAGTGTGACCCACACGGCTGGCTTAGACATATTGTTAAATGAATGGATTGCCGCTTCTCTTAAAAGAGAAAAAAAAAAGATATATAACTTAAAGAATCATAGCAACAAAATGACTCCTAATGACATTCTACTACCCACAGAGCAATGTCTCACTCAGCCATCATCAGAGAAGCTTATTCCTGCAGGAGATGGGAACAAACACAGAGACCCAGAGACAATGTGTAGAGAGTGAGAGACCTTGAAACACTCAGTTTGAGATGGGATGTCTCCATCAGATACCCTTACCCCAGCCCACCCTACCCCATGGCTCAGGGAACACTGTGGAAGAGGAGGCAGATGGGGGTGGAGGACAATGAAGCAAGGCCATCTAAACCCAGCAGGACCAAAGCATAGATGAACTCATAGAGACTGTGGCAGCATGTACAGGCCTGAACAGGTCTGAGCCTGACCGGGTCCCAGCACCGACAGGGTAAGGGAACACAGCCCCATCCCTAGCCCAGAAGCTATCTCCAATTGAAAACTGCTCGCAAAGGAAACCTCAATTCTCCAACAGAGTTTCACTGTGTCTATAAACCACTCTGGAGGGCAGGCCCCATGCCCAGCAGCAGATGACAATTCTGGAGTCCTCTGTCTCATTGCGCTTTGTCAGCACTTTTGGTTAGTTTGTTTGTCTTACGGGTCTTTGTGTATACCTTATTCTTTTCCTGTTCTGTGTTTTTATGCGCTTTCTCTGTGTGTGAATGTGGGTGTCTCTGCAGCTATGCGCTGCTTGTGATTTTAATGGCTCTTTATCTTCTATTCATTTTGTCCTATTCTTGTTTTATATGATTTTGATTATATGACTTTGTTTTATTTTACTTCGTATTATTATTAGATACCTGTTCATTTTCTTATAAGAGAGAGAAAGAATGGGAGGGGAGGAAAGAATGGGAAAGGGGAAAACATAATCAGAATATATTGTATGAAATATATTCTTTTTCTTTTACATTAAAGAAAAAAAGATGTATAACTTAACAGAACCCTGAAGATTTATGTTCTATGTGTATGTTTCATCCTCATTTAAACTAGTCATTGTGGTCAGGAATAAATCAGTTTTCAGATGTTTTATCTGTTTCTGCTGTCAATGAGGGGTGGGATAGAGTGGTTTATGTAGTTTATTATATAAAAAGCCAGCTAAAAGCAATGTGTGTGTGTGTGTGTGTGTGTCTTGCTAATTCAATCTCTAATAGTTACCTTCCTAACAATGGCCAAAAACACTACTATAGCAATGCCAAGAAACTATCAATTTCAAAACATTTCATTTAGTATCTGAAAGTAAATTTCTTTAACAAGAATCCCCAACAGTACAGGTTATATATTCCTAACTGGTCAGGAGATAACATGCCAAGGACTCCTTTAGTGCTAGAATGCCTTCCTTATGACCAGGTCTCATGGATAGTAAAGCAGCTGAGATCTGCAGAGACACTGTGTACAGGCATTAGTATCACAGTGATCACCGGGCTCATGCGAGCCTATGAACAAAGTGTATAAAACCAAAGTGTTGCTAATCCCCCAACAAAAGCCTGCACTGAGTTTCTGTGTATAAAACATCGCTCCCTGGTTACTCCTGCTGCTGGTAGGCAACAGAACAAAAGAAAAACCTGAAAGAAACTAAGAGTGACAACGGGAATTAAGGAGCTCTATCTCTCAAGAATGACGAGATGACGGGAAAGAGCCACAGTGCTGCCTTCACGCTACAACTGCAAATTCTATAGAGAACTTCAAAAGATTAAAAAGAAAATGAAAACCCATACTTTCCTCGTTCTATTTACATGATTCTGCTATAAAAAAAACTTATTTTAGTTTCACAGAATCCTCTCTTCCTTAAATATCAAACTATGTTTTTTTAAATAAAACTTTAAAATACTAAGAACTTTTTTTTTAAATTTATTTATTTATTAAAGATTTCTGTCTCTTCCCCGCCACCGCCTCCCATTTCCCTCCCCTCCCCCAATTAAGCCCCCCCCCATCAGCCCGAAAAGCAATCAGGGTTCCCTGTCCTGTGGGAAGTCCAAGGAACCCCCCACCTCCATCCAGGTCTAGTAAGTTGAGCATCCAAACTGCCTAGGCTCCCACAAAGCCAGTGCGTGCAGTAGGATCAGAAACCCATTGCCATTGTTCTTGAGTTCTCAGTAGTCCTCAAAAGAGGAACATGGGATGTACTCACTCATATTTGGTTTCTAGCCATAAACCAAGGACATTGAGCCTTTAATTAGTGATCCTAGAGAAGCTAAATAAGGAGAACCCAAAGAAAAACATATAGGCATCCTCCTGAATATTAACCTTCAGCAAGCGATGAAAGGAGACAGAGACAGAGACCCACATTGGAGCACAGGACTGAAATCTCAAGGTCTAAATCAGAGCAGAAGGAAAGAGAGCACGAGCAAGAAACTCAGGACCGCGAGGGATGCACCCACACACTGAGACAATGGGGATGTTCTACTGGGAACTCACCAAGACCAGCTGGCCTGGGTCTGGAAAAGCCTGGGATAAAACCGGACTCTCTGAATACTAAGAACTTTTAAACTACATTGGATTTTTAAGTATGATTTTATTATGATCAGTCAGACCATAGCAAGTGCTAGCGTTCTCACCTCTGGCAAAATCAGCTTCTTTTTATAAATAAATAAATAATCAAACAAGCATTTTAAAATAGCCAAATGAAAGCATAACTGTAGTACATATTCCCAAAGTTTAGTCAGTCAGATGAAAATACCACGAATGTTTCATCCATTCATCAGACACTTGTTCAACACCCACCAAATGTCAGGCATTGTACACTGAGTAAGTTACAAATAAAAAATGAGGAAGAGACCACATTCTCTCACATTAATGAACTCTGAGCCAACAGGAGGAAAAATAATGCAAAAGAATTCAGCTGCTGAGAGAAAAAGGAAGTCGAGGCGATGAAATGAGATCCAAGATTAGTGCCAGCAGAGCACTGGGAGTTTCCACAGGAGACATGCTCGGTTTCTGTTTTCAGGTATTGCTGAGGTTAAGCACAGTATAATTGGGGGGAGGGGAGAGACTGGATGGGCAGCAGCAAATTCTGTTACTAAAAGCAGGCACCTGGTGAAGAAGGGCTTCTTCCAAGAGAAATAGCAGCACCTGTAAAAATAAAAAGGTTAGCAAGGGCTGGGCACGGTGGCCATGCTTTCAACCCCAGAACCCAGCAGCCTGGACCCTATACCAAGTCATCAAGGGCCAAATAACAAAAACATGGCATACCCTCAAATTTTAAATAGTACAAAGCATGTGAAATGCAGATCATCAGAACTGAGATATATGACAGCTGGAATATGTTGGTGGGACTTCGGTGTTTACCACTACCCCACTCTTAGCCATGATAGGAATCAGCCTAGAGGTCCACCAGCAGAAAAAGCCATAAAGAAAACAAGGCAGATTACACAGCGGAAATGCATTCACCTGCAAGTATGATATTGCAGGAAAGTGGATGAAACTGGACTGTTCGGTGTTATTTCAATAAGCTGTACACAGAAAGACAGATACTTCGTGTTATCACATATGTAGAATCTAGGTATAAATTTATACATGATGAGAATGTAGGAACAGGTCTAAAGGAAGTGAGGCAGAAAAAAGAGAGGGCAATGAAAGTCATTCTCATTGTATAGTAACCAAAACTCTTACACATACCACATGAGCTTTCGAAAATTTATTACACACGCACAAAAAAACAAAAAAAAACCTTTAATAATCTTTTCTATATTGGTTATGTGTTGAAACAATATTTTTGGATTATTAGGTTACCATATCTTAAAATTAGCTTTACTTGCTTATATTTTTATATGCTTACTGAAAATAAATGTGCTTCACATTATATTAATATTGGGCAATCTGGTTGGAAGAGAATGCACTGGCTGTGAGCACCAGTAAGTGATGGCGAGACTGCAAGCACAGGAAGACTTCTTATGGAAACAAAGAGTCCCCAGGGAGATTAAAGCCCTCAGACATGACCTTTACAAAGGGCCATCCTAACCCAAGAAATGGAGATTTGTACAACAGTAACATAACTAGAGATACAGGGCTTCAAACTGATGCCAGAGCTATTTAGCAAATCAAATAAACTAGAGTTGATGAAGGATTGAATGTGGACTATAAGAAGAACCTGAATGAATTTCAAGTTTTTGACTTGTAAAACTGGATGCAAATGATACCACCCAGTTGCAAGGGGTTTGTCAGGAAAAGGTAACCGTTCAGTTACCAGACATATTGAGTTTAGGGTGCCTGTGGCCAGATTAATCTGAGTGGAAATACCTAAATCTGCCTACATAGGAGTTGGAGAGATGCAAAACTGGGGTGTGCTAATAAGTTATAGATGGTAGAAGCCGAAATGCAGGAGCTAGCCAAGAAAAGGATGGAATGGGGGAAAAGGGTAGATTAAGTTGTGGTGGGCAGAAGAGGGTGTCCTCCAAAGTTGGCAACAGAAAGGAGACCCAGGAAGGGACCGTTTGAGTCTTCTGGCAAGTCTTATGGAATTAGTTCTGTCGTGTTAAAGAGACAGCATCAGCAGATTTTTGACATCTGAATGACAGTTTATCAGCTTAAAGACTCCAAGAACACTAGCCTTTCCTGTCACACATCCGAATGGACTCCGTAATCAATATGCAACCAAACCCAGGATGAAATACTGTAAATGATAATATAAAACAGAAGTGCATTAAGAGACTAGAAAGAATAATACAGGCCGGGCGATGGTGGCGCACGCCTTTAATCCCAGCACTCGGGAGGCAGAGGCAGGTGGATCTCTGTGAGTTCGAGACCAGACTGATCTACAGAGCTAGTTCCAGGACAGGCTCCAAAGCCACAAAGAAACCCTGTCTCGAAAAACAAAAACAAAAACAAAAAAAAAAAAAAAAGAAGAAGAAGAATACACGGGCAAAATGAAATCTCCATTTCCCTTTTTCCTCGATGCCTGTTACTGATTTATTCATTACTATGTGTATGGGTGTTTTGCCTGAGCGTACGTCTGTGCACCATGTGCATCCCGATGCCCAAGGAGACCAGAAGAAAGCGTTGGATTTCTTGGAACTGGAGTTACAGACAGTTGCAACCTGTCATGTGGCTGCTGGACATCAAACCTGAGTCCTCTGGAATACAGTCAGTGCTCTTAAACTGCTGAACTCAATGACGACTTTTGACCCCAAAGACATCTAATCCTAAATGCACGATTGGGCATAAATAAACATTAAAGTGGTCAAGCGTACTCTACTTGGGTGATGGATGAGCTTGGACCCTCAAACTCCGGGGTGGAGATGAGGGGCTGGTCCGTGACAGAAAAGACACAAAATCAATCCGAAAAGAAAATCTACTCTCATAAAACCTTCCTCCACACCCCTCACCCATTTACCCAAACATTGGTACAATACCTCAATAAAATTAATCCTCGCCACGAATCTGCTATCCACCGCACCCCTCCCCTTCGGGGGTGGAGAGGGCACACTGCCGCTTGTAACTTGTTACCAAGAGATGCCATTACTTTTCAAGTGAGGTGAACTGGCTCAGTCCTCCGCACTGAGAAACACTGTCCCCCTTGTTCACGCCACGCGGAGCAAAGCATCTACCCCAACCCAGCGCAGCTATGTCAACAGGTAGGTTTTGCTAACTACCTTTATTCGTCTCATTCCATCCCTCAAGGATGAATAAAAGTAATTCACAGCCTGGGAAAAAGTGCCTTGCCCACTTAAAGACAGTGTAATAATAATAATACCCTGTTCCAGAGCCTCTGAAAGGCTCCACGCCCACCGTCCGGATCTCCACCAGCCTCCAGAGAGTTCGTTCTGGTAACTCTGGATCCGCCAGCACCGCACTTTCCTCCTGCTTTTCGGGGCTAACAAACCCCCACGCTCCTAACTTTCTTCTGCTCCGTCCCAGTGCCGCATCAGCCGCCCCGCCCCACCTCACCCGATCCCCATCGTGTCCATCCCCCAGCCGCAGACCTCTTATTTGGCCTCGGCCAGCCCCTTACCCTCCAAGCCGGCGCTGCCTGCTCCTGCCTGGATCACCCACCAGATCCCCGAGCCAGACCGACAGCTGCGGCCCGAGGCGAGGAACACACGGACGCTGCCGACTTGCGGCTGCGACTGGGGAGTTTGAACTCAATCACTATTTGGGACTTCGGCTGTGGGCGGCGGCTCGGCGGCCTCGGCTCCCGGGCAACGGAGCGGAGGCCCAGCTTGCACCGCGGGAGGCTAAGGCCGCCGCCTCTCCCAGTTCCCATTGGCTGCTGACTCCATGAGCCCATTCTTATTGGCTAGTATGCCGCCAAAAGGCGGGATGACCGGGTGAAAGGCATCAGCCATTGGTCGGCCGCAGAGCCCAAGGCTGCGAGCCGCGAGGACAGTTGCTGCCCTGAGCCCGGCGCCCACGGCGGACGGAAAGGATGCCAACCTTCCCGAGGAGGGCCACCGGCTCTGGAAGGGATCGGTGTAAACTGGCTGCTGGACAAAATCCTTGGAAACTGCCTGATTTCTTTCTGAATATTTTGGGTTTCACTATAAAGAAATTATAATGTACTTTTCAGGCTCCGTTGAAATTGATCTGTAGGAGGGTGTGAACTTAATACATTGATGATGCTCCTGCCGCGGGATCTGGGCCTTCGTGGACGCGTCGTGAATATGATTTGAGCATGATTTTTAGGTTCTGGAGCGAATTTGAAGATAAAGGATAATCAGAACACATTTGCACAGATTTTTTTTTTTAAGGAATATTCCAAAGTGCATGCCAATGAGCTAAGAGCGACTGGATGGCAAATTTTCGTTTTAACGTTGACGGTGCACACTAAACAGCATTAATTGCGGTAGGCAAAGAAGCTAAAAGGAAAATAATCTTTTCACGGGAGCTTGGGAGCTCTCTGAGCCTTTTCATCCAGATGGTTTTAGGCTACGCAGTTCCTGACTGAAGACTGTTAGTGTCTCTCTGGATTTCAGCCTCCATGTGCAGAGAATCGAATTCTTGGACACAAATATGTGCCCATGAAAGATCATCGTTCCCAAAAGTTAGGTTTTTCATCAAATACCATTCTTTTAAAAAGTTATGTGTGACAGATACCTAAAATTCCAACATTTGTGGGACTCAGGGGTATCTCAACTTCCATCGTTGGGTGTATACGTAGCAAGATCATGTCTTAAAACACACACACAAACCATAGAACCATCACAATTTTTATGTTTTTTATCTAGATATATGATAAATAACAAAGTTCGATAATTAAAATCTGGAACTTCCTGTTGGTATTGCTTTAAATCTATTTATCAATTTCTTTGTGTCCTGGATAGATAGGTTGTTAACATATAATGTTAAGTTTTAACGAACATCTATATTTTAAAGAAACCAAATAGCTTAAGAAAAAAAAAAACAGAATTCAGAGTAAGGGTCAAAGCAACTGAAGACCCTGAAGGTGGGCTGCTCTTACAGAGCAAACACTCCAATCTGGTTGTCATTTTCCATCTTCGTGGTACTTGGTGCTGCTGATTATTACACTGTACAAAGGATAAATTTTTAAATACTGGGTGACATGAGTGATTTGCTGTGTTAGTGGGAAAGGAAACTGAGCCACGTAGATATTCACTAGTATCTTTCTTTCAAATCAGAGGGTGAATCACTGATAGCATCTGAATATGGTAGAACTTATTTCAGTTGCGGGGTGGACTTTGCATCTGTGTTAAATTTTAAAAAAAAAACACGCCCACATCAAAAACCGAATATCACATGTTTTTATAGAGCAATCTGGTGGAGTTCCTTTTAAATTTAAGACGATCACATAATTAGAAGTTTTCCAGTCTGAAAAACCAGAAAATTCAACTAATTTTTTTAATCCTTTGATACATCTTAATTGGGAACAACCACATATCTTAAGTATTCACAGTTTGCGCCCGCCATAGTACCTCATCCTGGACCTTCACACAGAGCTGACAGAGGAAGGAATGATGGGTAGCCGGCTTCTGAAATGGAAAATGATGCGGGGAGTGGACATCCTTATTCCAAATCTGACCTTGCCTCTTACCCGCTGTTTGGGCAGTGACAAAGTTTTCTTTACAGTTTACTATCTTTTTGTTTGATAGTTTTTTTCATTTTTCCCCCTGTTTTTGGAAAGCCAGAGACAGCGTCAGTTACCACCACTCTCCTGAAATGAAAGCTGCAGATTGAAAACACAGGAAGCAGATTCCCATCAAGGAACTGCTTTCTGTGCAAGGGCAGGGGTGGCGCGTGGCAGGGAGGGCTGGGTACCTGTGGATTGAACTTCTGTGCACTTCTGCACTTGTTCTCTCTCCTCCCTCTCTCCCTTTCCCCTCCCCCTCCTCACATACACACCTTCCAAGGGGGTTCCAATGAATTTGCATAGCATAGCTGAAAATGGAAGAAACCATGTCTAAGGTCCTTCTCATTTTAAACAGGGCGGTGGTTACATGCACACACCTCCATTCAGACAGACACACTTGTCTGTTTTTAGCCAGGATTGGTATCTAATCAAGACCAAGAAAGAACTCTGAGTTCAGTGCTGTCCATAGACTCATACGCTGGTGTTTGGTCCACATTTATAGTTTTCACAGCATTGTCAGGTTTTCATAAATGAAAATGAACAGATCAGTTCAGCCATTCAGATGATCTCTAATGTTATCTTTTCCTCGATACTAGACCTTTGTCTTCAAACAATATCTTGTACAGGATTCTGAAGCTGAAATCAGGGCTGCCCTGCTTGGTTGGTTTGGGACTCTCTCCCCCTCCCTCCCTTCTCACCCCCCACCCTCTGTGTGTGTGTGTGTGTGTGTGTGTGTGTGTGTGTGTGTGTGTGTGTGTGTTTACTTTTGCTAGTTTGGTTTGTATTTTGAGACAGAATTTCACTCTAAAGTCCAGGCTGGCCTCTGACCCGCCGCAATCTCCCTTCTCAGCCTCCTGAGTACTGAAATTCCAGTCCTGTATAAATAACCAGGCCTTCCTTGCCCTACAAAACTGCGGTGGGAAAAGTGAAGCCCCTAGCCATGCAGCATCTCCCCAATATGGTGGCTCTCAATTCTCTCAATCACTTAGCAAATCCACGTGCAAAGGGCAGGTCCGACCCAACCATCACCTCAGAGAGATGCTCAAATCCACCTGCAGTCGGCATAGGAACCGGCATGGGTGCGGCACCCAGTACCACTGCGCGTGGTACTGGTTCCCCAAGGCGCATTGCTGACCTGGCAGCAATGTGATCAAGCAATTGACCTCACACTGCTCTGCTCCCAGAGAGACACGGTGAAGATGTTCATGCCACAGAAACGAGAAAATTGTCACAAATCAGAGTTTTTCCCAGAGCCAATTGTTAGCCCTTATTAGCACACAGCTTAATCCGGGGATCCCAGAGTTCTCTCGTCCTACTCCCGCAGCAACCTGAGGAAGGACGCGCTGCATTTTGATACGAAACAAAAAATTAAGTTAATAAATTAAAAAGTAAAGCTCAATAGAACTGTGCTGTTCATGAATTAGAACTTCCTAGTCCCCCAAAAGCATTTTCCCCCCAGAGGTATATGCCATTTCCTATTGTCCAGTGGGTGACCGATTCCTCTGATTCAAAGCCATCACTTAAAGTGGAGGATTGTTTTGAGGATTAATTTTTAATAATAGGCAATCTAGTTAAGTAAAAGCTCTAAGGGTTAATTTTTAAATGTTTAAGATCTTACACGTTTCGAGTGACTTCAAACTAAAGCCCGAGCATTAAACTAAGGAGTGACTGTCGAAAGTGCCGCCTGCGGAGCAAGCGGTTTGGTCTACCTTCTCCCCGTCTCCCCGGGTTTCTATTTGTGGTTCAGAAGGTGATGGAAAGGACGCTGACCACAATGCCGAGGTCGCCGAGGTCGCCGCGGCCGCGGGTCTCCCACCTGCACCTCTGATTCATCTGAGCCGCCACGGTGACGCCGCCTTTCCTCCTCCTCCCTCCATCGCTGCGGCTCTTTGTGGCGCAGCGCCGCGCTGGGCTCAGGGCCTGGCCATGCCTGTGGTGCCGGATGCAGCAGCCGCCCTGCCCTGCGGGTCCGCGGCCACGGAGGAAAAGCGAGCGGTCTTGCAGCGTTTGGACTTCAATCCATTAAAACGATGCATGATTTAGTTCTCAGGTGGCTCCCAACCAGAACGTTCAGATGAGTGAAATCTGGAAATAAATCAACTTCAATTTCCCCCTTTTCTTCGGTTTTTAACTGTTGGCCTGCCTTACTAAATATAACTGATTTTTCCCCCCAGCACCTGAAATTTTTTCTTGCTAATTAAAACAATAGGAAAACAGTTTTGGAAATAAGATTCCATAGGAACACAAACTATAAAAGACATTTTCAGTTCTCATACATGTACTCAAGTAACTATTGACCAGTGATCCACATCATAGAATGAAAAAAAAAAAATGTGCCCAGACTGTAAAGATGCTTTGCGGACGTGTTTTTCTGAAGTTCTTTTTTGGTCGGCAAATACAGTGTTAAATAACTGGCTGCAGATCTTTCTCTATCCAAAGGGCAAACCAGCCTACATCCTCAGCCCACATTTACCACTTGCTGGTATTGTCTCCTGTTAGGCTTTTTGTTTTTTGTTATAATGTGTGTGTGTGTGTGTGTGTGTGTGTGTGTGTGTGTGTGTGTACACGCTCGCGCGTACACACGCATACACATGAGCTCTAGTGTATACATACATGTATGTTTGAGACATTCTCTACTTCAAGCTAACCTTGTATTCTCTAGTAGCTGACATTGACCTTGAACTTCTGGTCCTTCTGCCTTTACTAATCAAGTGCTAAGATCAGAGGCCTGTGCCACCCTGGTTGATGCAAGACTAGGCATGGAAGCCAGGGCCTTGGGCATGCTAGGCTAGCAGTTTGTCCCCGGAGCCACATCCCCAGACTTTTGCTAATACAGTGTTATTGGAAAACAACGAAAAGGCAGGCAGGCTTTTTGTACAGAACCTTTGTAAGCAGTGGTTTTCAGCAAAGCCGGCCTATTCTGTCAGTATCCACTTCAGAGGGACTGACTTCCCAGGAATCAAAGAAGCTGGTCATGATACCTCTGTCAGGGAAAATTTCTGTGTCTTGACCCCAGTCTGGAACACCAATTAGTAACTGGGACATGAATCCAACATATTTAGGGAAGCTAAACCTTTTACCCCAATAATACCAATTAAACAATTAATTAAATGTTTAAAAGATTGAAGAATGTTAATGGTAAGAGGCATATAATGAGTTTGAGAAAATTCCTGAAAAAATAGAAATAAAATAGAACCACACTAAGGAATTAAATGAAATAAAAGTGACAACTCCAAACTTCAGAGATGACAGGAATCATTTCCAAAGGACACAGAGGAAAATCCCAAGTACAGAGGCAATGTCTTCAAAAGTTTTCAAGAAGGAGCCATTATCAGCGAAATTAAAGTGCTAGGCCATCCAACTGCATCCTCCTTACCCTCCTTCCCATCGTTCCCTGGAGTTGACATTTCTATATGAAGTTCATAAACACAGCACCAACAAGGTATTTATAGCCAGGAAACAAACATTAGCATTACAAATTCCAATAACCAAAGAAATCCCCAAACCCAAGAAATGAGGAATGTAGGCAGTGTCTCTACAACTAAGACATCCTATCTTTCAGAAGACTGGATAGATATGGTCCAAAATTAGTTAGCCAAGAACTGGACAGAAACATTATTACAGTTTATGAGTATCCACCAAGTTGGGTGGTGGTGGCACACACCTTTAATCCCATAAACTCAGGAGGCAGAGGCAGGTGGATCTCTGTGAGTTCAAGGCCAGCCTGGTCTACAAAGCAAGTTTCAGAATATCTGGGGCTACACAGAGATACCCTGTATCAAACAAACAAACAAAAAGAGTAGCCACCAACACAAACAAGGATGCTTTAAGACCCTTCAGTCAGGCAGTAGTGGTGCACTTCTACCCTGGCACTCGGGAGGCAGAGACAGGCAGATATGTAATTTCGAGGCTAGCCTGGTCTACAGAGCAAATTCCAGGACAGCCAGAGCTACACAGAGAAACTCTGTCTTAAAAAGCCAAAATTAAAAACGTTGTGTGTGTGTGTGTGTATTCAGTAGGCATAGTTTTAGTAGGAGCTGCGGGTTGCATTCCGCCACCCAGCTCCCACCACCAGCTAGCTTTACCGGAAATAACAACACACAAATTGTATTCTTTTAAACACTTCTTGGCCCATTATATCTAGCCTCTTCTCGGCTAACTCTTGCACCTGGACTAGCCCATTTCTAATAATGTGTTTAGCACCCCAAGGTGCACTTACCATGAAGATTCTAGCCTACGTCCATCCTGGGTCAGAGCTTCATCGCATCTGCTCTGGAGAGAGCTGCATGGCGTCTGAGCTCACTTCCTCTTCCTCCCAGCATTCTGTTCTGTTTACTCCTCCCACCTATGTTCTAACCTATAAAATGGGGCAAGGCAGTTTCTTTATTAGTCAATGACCTTCCTCCATCATTTCCCCTTTTTCTGTTTAAACAAAAAGAGGAAGGCTTTAACTTTAACATAGAAAAATTACATATAACAAAACAGTTATCAAGAATTACAGTTACAATATTTATATCTATTTTATCTTTTATCATAACAAAGGAAAACTATAACTATAACTAACCATTCTTCAACTCCATCAAAGACTCCAGAAGGATATAATATTACCTAAGTAAACAGGCGGAGCAGGAAGTAAGAGAGAGGAGAGGGAAGTGGCCGCCTTTTTAAAGGGAGAGAAACCACGCCCCAGTGGGCTGGTATCTCAGCGGCTATCGGCTGAAGGAGCGGGAGAAGCTCCCGCAACACATAGTGATGGTAGGAGGTGGGAAGTGGAAATGGACGTGTCATATAGACATGTGTGTATGTTTTGAAACATTTTCTGTTTTCATATGACTTTTACAAAAACTAATGGGCTTTTAAATGACGAGTGAAAGAGAAATGTAAGGAAATGCACTCTCATGTCGATAGTATTTTTTAAATTAGGATTATGGAAGAGGAAGTACTTTGATTGTTTTCTAAAAGTCTACGTTTTCCGAGTCCCTTATCGCCACGTTGTATGTTGATGCCACAAGTGTGAGCTTGCTGTCAAGTATCACACATATAAATGAAGGATTTAAAACAATATTTAGTTTCCTAAAGGGAAGAGAATAGAAACAGATAAAAGGAAAGGCTGGACATTGTGCCTGCTGCTAACAAAATTACCAAAGAGATATGAACTCAGGAGACCAGAAAGGGGCATTGGATCCTCTGAAACTGGGGCTGGATGGTTCTGAACTCCCATGTGGGTGCTGGGAACTGAACCTAGGTTCTCTGGAAGAGCAGTCAGTGCTCTTAACCACTGAACTGCCTCTCAAGCCTCCACCTTGTCTTTTGTAATGGGGTCTCCTCCTGAACCTGGAAACTCACTCATTTGTCAAGAGTGGCTGGAGGCATAGCTCAGAGGCATTTCTGTCTGTACCTCTCAGCATTAGCCTAACAGGTACACGCCACCTTGTTTGGCTTTTTCCATAGGTCATAGGCATCTGAATCCATTCTCCAGCAAGCACTTCACTAACTGAGCTGTCTCCCCAGTCCCAGAGTGCTGGTTTTTGAAGAGCATTTTTTTTTTATTAGATCTTTAAAGGATTTTTTTAGTTTCTCTCCTAGGCTTTTTCCAATGCAGGCTATAAAAAACATTTTAAAGAATATCCAAAGCCTCATCATTAATGTAAAGAATGGAACAAGAAAATGTACTGGGACGTTCAGGGAGCCAAGCAGGTATGTGCACTTCCCGTATAAAAGCCAGCTGGAAGCAGAGTGTGCAAGTTCAGGCTTGTAATCCTAGCTCTGAGGGCCAGAGACAGGAGGATGGGCATGGTTATGTAGTAAGATGCTGTGCAGTAAAAGAAAGTCCATAAATAAGAGAGAAGAAAAGTCTCTTGAGGTCTTTTCAACTGAAGTTTTACCTCTCAAAATAGAATCTGCAAAGGAGCAATGTCCATCTAACAGCAGATGATCATGCCCCAATCCAGACCTCCTAGAAAATTAGGATCATCATTTCTGTCAATTCATCCACTCAGAGAACTTTGAAAAGCACTGATTTAAGAGAATCTAAACCAGCGGGGCAGTGGTGGCACAGGCCTTTAGTCCTAGAACTCTGGAGGCAGAGGCAGGAAGATCTCTGTGAGTGTAAGGCCAGCCTGGTCTACAGAGCAAGTTCTAGGACAGGCTCCAAAGCTACACAGAAAAACCCTGTCTCGAAAAACCATAAAAGAGAATGAGAAAGCGGGGGTGTGGGGGGGGGGGGAGTCTAAACTTGCATTGGGAAAATTCTCAACAATTAAAATAGGCTCCCTGGGGCCAGCAAGACAGCTCACCTAAGAAAGAGTGTGGAACACAAGCCTGCAACCTGAGTCCTAACCCTGGAAGCACAGAAAGCTGAAAGGAGACAATGACTCCACAAAGTTGTCCTCCGACCATCTCTCCAGCCCTGGAGTCTTTTCATTATAAGAAATCTGAGGCATAGGAAAACATGACTTTTAAGTCACAAAATTTGTGTTTAAGGACATAATATATTAAAAAAATATTAACAGACCTTTCTGATTTTTCTCTTGACAAATACCACTGACAATCGTTTGAGGGTTCTTGTTTCAGAAGTAGTCTTTAAAATTCAATAGAAGCTTTATTGAGAAGTATGCAAGATGAAATAAAGAATGCTGATTTAAAATTTGTAATTCAAATGTATGTTTCTCCAAATCCTAAAGTTCTGTCAATTGGAATATAAGTTAAAGATATAAGATTCAATAGCTTTTTACACTTTAGAGTAGGGTAGTTAAGAGATTTGAAGTTATAAGTCAGAAGGATCTGGCTGTCACTCAGTGGCTGCAAATTGCTACCAGCTATTTAAAGTCCCCTCAATCACCTTTTTGTGTGTGAGCCTCACCTTTAATAGATGAGCCATCTCTCCAACCACATCCCTTGTCTAGAATGGAAAACATAGCATTTACTTCGTTGGATATTTTGAACATTAAATTAGGTAATTTCTCAGTACACTCATCTTTTCATGCACTTGACCGTAGCTAAAGAATGTGAGCCAGAGGCTATCGTAAGGTAAACATTGCTTTACAGAAACTTAGCAGCATCTCTGTAGACAGCACAATAAAAAAAGACATCTTTGTACAGTAGCTACAGCCTGTGACCTACATAAGCAAAAACCTGAAAATGTTTCATTTTCTTAGAAAGGAAAATTGAATCAAGAGGTCAGATAACCTCAAATTGATTTATAAGCTAATTTATATTGCAAAAACCATTGCTTTAAATAGTTCCAAAAATATCATAAAACAAAATTTAATCACATAGCTATACATTGTACTTTTATTTCCTTTTCTAAATAATTTTGTGAGAATTTTATGTTTGAATATTATATTCTTTTAAACAAAAAAAGAAGACGCTAAGCAGGGGTGGCACATGCCTTTAAATTCCAGCACTTGGGAAGCAGTGGCAGGCAGATCTCTGAGTGTGGGCCCAGTCCGGTCTACAGAGTTCCAGGACAGCAAGACTATACAAAAAAACCCTGCTGTTGGTGGAGAGACGGTCCCTTTGTTTGTCCCCGCCACCCACCTAGCTTACACCCAAAATAACCACACAGAAACTGTATTAAATAAAACACTGCTTGGCCATTAGCTCTAGCCTTCTATTGGCTAACTCTCACATCTTGATTTAACCCATTTTTATTAATCTGAGTTTACCATGAGGTTGTGGCTTACTGGGAAAGATTTAGCATGTCTGACCTGGCATCTCTATGGCAGCTCTCTGTCTCTGCTTTCTTCCTCCCAACATTCACTTCTGTCTTTTCCACCTACCTTAGTTCTGACCTATCAAAAGGCTAAGACAGTTTCTTTATTCAACCAATGAAAGAAACACATAGACAGAATGACCTCCTACACCACCCTGCCTCAAATAACTAACTAACTAAACAAACAAATACCTTTGAGGACAAAAATTTTAAAAATGGAATGACTGCAATGCAGGACACATTTGTTTTAAGGCTTTTTGATAAACTAGAAACAAAAGGATTTATCCGATTTCTATGCCAAAAAAATATGAGAATGATTATTCCTTTAAATTTGTACCAACATTCAGTATTTTCACTCCTGAATTATGAAATGGTGTAACAAAAGAGGAACTTGTTTGCATCTCGTACTGATAAGCTTTTAAAGTCATCTAATGATGTTAGACTTTTTTTTTGAGGCAGGGTTTTTCTGTGGCTTTGGAGCCTGTCCTAGGACTTACTCTTGTAGACCAGGTTGGCTTCGAACTCACAGAGATCCACCTGCTTCTGCTTCCCAAGTGCTCAGATTAAAGACATGTGCCACCACCACCCTGATGTAGACTCTTATTAATATGTGTTAATGTCTGTGTAAGTAATCCTCTTCCAATTTTATTAAGGCATATTTATGGCACTACAATATCAAAATCAACTTATGCTTCAAGTTAATATTTAATAGTTTTATATTAAATATTTAATAGTATTTAATAGTAGGTCTGTTTTCTTCAGTTTGATGTTTGTCTTTTGAATATGAATGTAGTTTTGGAATAAGAGAAATTGATTATTTTTGGTCCTGGGAATTGAAGTCAAGCTTCATGCATATTAGGCAAGTCTACCATTTCTAGGAAAGAAATTGTAATTTTTGAGGATCAAATTTATAAGGTCTTTTGTTGTGCATGAACCATTTTACTGATTCAGTTTTAGAATATTTTTATCTTGCCAAACATTTTTATTACTTTAATTTCATTTTTTCATGTTTGGAATTTTTCTACTTAGTTTTTAGGTTCATATAACATGCAACTTGATGAAAGGATGGGAGGTGTCGAATGTGAGCACCGACAGCTTTAGACACAGGAGACACTTTCTGGAATCATGGGGTGAGTAATCTCTACCATGTACTTTTCAAAGTAATGTTTTTAAATTTCTCCAAACTATATTTTAATGTTCGGTGTGTTATATCTTTCCTCCTAATTACTTTTCATTTTAAAAACCTATTTTTTTTCTGTTTATTCACCTAGTTTGGGGAAAACGTTAAAGACATAAATGTATAATGACGTAGAAAACTAAATATAACAATGTCTGTAAAAATAAATTTGAACATAAGAGTTTGAACATGTGCAAAAACATTTACTCTCTCTTTGGATTAAAAAAAAAACTATGATTTTTTTTTCATTTTTCTTTTACGGTACATGTCCTGATTCATAAGCATGTTTTATGACTAAAAAAGAGCAACTTGGAAAACGCAGAAAGAAATTTGTTCTGACTTCTACATGATTCTTCTTTTCTGCCCATGTGAAGGCTATGAAGAATAGTGATAGCCATTTTATAATCCTTCCCTGGCCACCTGCGCAGAATAAGACTCCTAGATGTGGAGTCAATAGCATCACATACCCATCAACCAATCCTGATGGAAACACGTAAAGGTTTGGGGGTTTTAACCAGGCGTTTAAAATGTGTCTGCGAGAGCCGGGCGGTGGTGGCGCACGCCTTTAATCCCAGCACTCGGGAGGCAGAGGCAGGCGAATCTCTGTGAGTTCCAGCTAGTTCCAGGACAGGCACCAAAGCTACAGAGAAACCCTGTCTCAAAAAAAAAAAAAAATGTGTCTGCGACTTCTCTTCGCGTAGCATTTCATAGATCGTTTCAAAATTAAGTGATGATACATGCTATGACTGGGGAAGGAAACCAAATTCTAATTGTGAATCCCATTTAATTTTATTCAAATCAACACCTTTTTCTAATGTTTGCTTTTTAATTCATTGTTAAATCACTCATTAGAATTATCTAAGCTGTACTGAAATATAAAAACTTTTAGCGCTTGCAGAACAACAAAAAGCTTCCAGTTGTGGGTAGTCCAAGAACACTGCAGAGTGAAAACGGAAATGTCAGGAGCTATTAAGAAAGAAATGAGGACTGGAGCTCTTCCACCGGGAATGCTCCTGGACTGCAGCAACCATTACCAGGCAGTCGCCTTCCAGGGGTAATTATGTTAGAATATTTACATTTGTACTAAATGAGCACAAGCAGAAAGTGCATTGCTATCAGTAATGGGTGAGCTTGGTAGAACACAACCTCGCTTCAGCCAGGAAACATTGCATTCCAAAGAATGCCTTTTTCCCTAAGTAAATTTTAATATTTTATGAGATAATTGTTCATTTATATGTCTCATTTGGCAGATAGAACTTTTTCCATCATGCCATTCCGAGAGAAAAGTTACACTAATTGCAGGAAGTTTGGAATTCATCATGCTGGAATAGACAAGCTATTATGCATATTACAGTTTGTTATTTTGAACCTCACTGATTTAAGGCCTTGAGATGGTTCAAATCCAACTGGGCTGTTGCTTTCCTTAGAGCTATCATGAAAGGAAATGTTTGCTATGCAAATTAATATCATAAGTGAGACTCTCCTAAGAGACAAAAACAATTTGAACATTTCAACTGTGGGACACAGATGAATTTCTCATGATGAAGTGATGGGAAGAAGGAGGGGACATGGCCAGGAGGGAAGCAAAGATGAGACTATGCACTATGTACTATGTAAGCTTCTGCTGAGAGAACTGCAGTGTGGGCTACAGAAACGGATGGACCACGAAGATCACAGCTAGGGCACAGGCTGTCTGTGCACAGAAGGGCACCCACTGTAAGAGGAGGAGGCAGTTGCCTAGGGTGCTGCCTAATACGGACAGTGGAAGATCTTGGCCTCAAGCCCAGCTCTGCACGGTTTCATAAATACAACATACACATGTAAATTTCACCATACTTTTGCAAATAGCACATCTTATTTGAGTGTATTCAAATGAGAGTCACATTACTATAATCATATTTTACTTAGAAAAAATTACAGATTCTGTACAAGCCAGTTGTAAAACAGGATAGTGCACCACGAGAATACCCGAACTGGCCAGCAGGCCAGCAGTGATGCAGTTGTTGTTCGACAATAGATTCTGGTGACAAAGGAAAGAGAATCTATAGAACTTGGCCCTGTGGGTATTTTCAAATTTAGCTGTTACTCAGAAAACTACTCAAGCATATGCACCACAAAATAGCATAATAAATCTCTACGTTATCACCAAGTGAAAACAATTATGACAATTTTGGTGGCACAGACTTAATTTAAAGTGATACTACGGAGTGTAACTGTTTCTTCTATCACAGTATCACAGATACAAGCCCAATCAACAGAAGATTGAATTACAGGAATATCAAATTTAAAATCAAGAGGAAAAAATCCTTCACAGTATTCTAAGAGGGGAGAAACCAGCTAAAGTTGATGGGAAACTAACATTCTAGATCTAAATGATAGAGGAAATGGTACGTGAACTTGTAAATTAGAACACATCCTATGCTCACTCTACACTCACAAAAATATTAGAAAGGAGAAAAATGGATTAATCAACCTTCATGGATTCAAAATTAAAGGAAAGAAACAAACAATATGGATCAACTTTCCAAAGAGTAAAAGAGAACCCCATTGGTTGTGTAAACGAGCGAATCAGAAACAAGAGATGATTGATAAAGTTGTGTTGCAGATGCAAAAAGAAGGCAAGCAGATTGAAACAACTCAGAAATATCTAAGGGTAACTATGTAAATGAGAGAAATGTGAAAAAGAGACAAAAATCGACTCCAGACAGAAAGGCCCGGGAGCAAAGGCATTCCAGCAGCATAACCATGCCCAGAGTCTCAGAGGTCTTGCTCTCGAGTGTCCTTTCCTGAAAGAAGGAAACTGGCCATTCTAGCAGGAATGGGTGGGTGACTGCTGAGCTTCAGCCAGCTCAGCAGAGGATAGAACACAGGTCTGAAACTCTGGGATATGCCAGAAAACGAGTAGGTCAGAAAGCAGGCAATTCTAGAAAAGAGGAGGAAGAAGAGGGGAACAGAGAGGAAGAAGCAGAGGAAAGGAGGGAGGGATGGGGTTTGTGTATGTGTCAACGAAGACAAGGAAGCTCGGGGCCCCAGCTACTAAATATGAGACAATTTGAGCACTAAAATAACTAAGCATAGTAATGAATATAAATCATATTTATAGGAACCCATAAGATTGTATCAATAACACACATATACCAGTCCATAAACACACACACATTCACCGATCCATAAGCACACACAGATCCAAAGAGGGGATAGTTTAATACAGTAAAATGCTAGTGCTGACTGTTGAAAATGGGGAGAGCGTACTGGAGACACAGTTATTATTTTGAAGTCATGATTCAGGACTAAAACTGGCAAACAATCAATGTATTCCAACTCTGTGGAGCAAGGTATTTGCATGGTTTAAAGTATCTCCACGCGGATTCTTTCATAGCTGCCAAAATAAAAACTACTATGTAGCAGGAGGAGGGTGGGCAGGGAGACAGCACCTTGAACAGATAATAAAAATTAATACCACTGACACCAACAGCATGGGAACAAAGGATCGAGTGGGGAGGGGGGTTGGATATGTGGTTGGGGAGGAAATGTGGGGAGAGAATTGAGTGGAATTTGAAGTACAGGGGAAACTTCCTAAAATAGATGAAGGTGATCTAAATGAAGTCTCCAAACAATGAGGAAAATGGAGTTCTAACTGGCCATCTCTTGTCATCAAACATAGCTTCCAATACTGGGACTGGGTGACATCCAGTTGAATTGTTGGCCAAAGGGGTCTCATGAAACTCCCCAAACAACCCAGGCTTTTTTTTTTAAGACAATAGGTTGCCCTCCACAAACTGACAGCAAGATTCCTTGGCTGAACAGCACCTGCACATTGCACATGGAGAGGTGCAGCGGGTGCCTACACGGAGTCTTCACCCTCGTGTTCTAGTGCCTTTGGCACAGGAAAGAGAGGTGCTTTGCCGAAGACCAAAGGAGCAATATAAACATTAACCAAGGCATAGAGATTCTGATTGCAGGGTATGGTAGCACATATCTGCAAGGCAGAAGGATTGCAATTTTGAAGCTAGTCTGGCTTGTATATCAAGATCCCATCTCAGAAACAAAAAAAAAAAAAAAAGGAGAAACAAAAGAGTCTGACTGATGAGCCTATGAGATTTAGACTAGAATATTTTAAGTTTTAGTTCAGATGTATAATTAGTAGTTTTTAATTGCAAGGAAGAGAAAATACAACCTAAAATGGTCTAAAATAGCATTATCCAACACTAACTGAATAGAAATTACATGTGTGATTAAAACTTTGTCCTAGCTGTGTTGGGGTAAGGAAGGCAGTGAATGAGATTGAATTATAATCATAAATTTTATTTATCCAACTACATTTTCCAGTATCAACATATAGATAGGCAGCATATGGTGGGGAAAGGCAGGAAGAAGAATCTTTTCTGTGCATCTGGTAGAGTTGGAGAAGTGGAGAGCAATGACCATCATTTGGATATTTGGTGTGTGCATGATGTACATATATGTGTGCTTTCTATATGTGTGAATGTGAGCATGTGTATACCATGGTGTGTGTGTGTGTGTGTGTGTGTGTGTGTGTGTGTAGGATGACAACCTGGCTCTTTAAGACAGAATTTCTTTTCTCCTCTCTTCTTCCCTTCCCTCCCATCCCCTCCGCTCTCCTTCCGTCTTCTCTTCTCTTCTCTGCTCTTCCTTTCTGTCTCAATACCTCACAATATATGCAAGGCTGGCTGGCCCACAAGTTTTCAGAAATCCTCTAGTCTCTGCCTTCCACCTCTCTGCACAATTGTGATTACAGACGCTCACACTACATGTCTGACTTTTACACATTTCTAGGGATTTGAACTCAGGTCCTTACACTTACATGGCTAATGGGCTTGCCCTGATCTGTCTTCCCAGCTCCTCGTGTGTGTGTGTGTGTGTGTGTGTGTGTGTGTGTGTGTGTGTGTGTGTTATTGTTTGAATGTTTTTTGTATCCTTGGCAATTCATATGTTAGAAGTTTGGTCCTTAGTCCTATACTGAGAAAGGTGGTGGACTCTTTCTCATGTGAATTTATGCATCAGTGGGACTCGGTCTTTTTAATTATTAAAACAACTCTTTCAGGGCCTCCTGGGCTTCCATAGGAGTTATTAAAAAAGCATTCTCAACTCTTGATGTGCTTTATAACTCTTTTTTTCAGGTGGCAGTCTCTTCCCCTCCCACATGTTCCCAGCCTTGGGGTCTTGTCTATAATGAGTTCCTTATTGAGTTTCTCCCTAGAATAGAAATAATGGGCCATTCCTTGAACCTCCAGAACTGTGAGCTACATGGATTGCTTTGTCTTATAAACTTATCCTGCCTCAGATGTTTCATTACATTATGTAAAATGAAATAATATATTATCACAAGTTTTTAGATTATAAAACAGCGTATGAGCATATTAATCAATTAAAAAGCGGTACTACTAATTAAAAAAAAATCCAAACAACTTGGAACTGCTTTGAACTGTTGTTATTCTCCACTCCACATTCTTGAAAGCAAGCATGCATACAAATAAACCACCATAATGATTTTACGGCATTTGACTTGATTGAAGAAAATATTTTTGGATTTGTTTCAGTGTCATTCCAAAGATGACCAAGCTGGCTTCTCTCTTGCATTCTGACATTAAATTGTCCTTCACACAAAAGATCTGTAGACGGAATGGGCTTGTGTGTTAGTGTATTCAGTTTCCTAACCCTTCTTTTATTCATTCAAAACACTTGTACTCCTGACATAAATTGAACTAGTATGATTCTGCCTGTGTATGGAATTTAAGCTAAAAAAAAAATAGAGGTGGTTTGGTTGATAGTAGTGAAGGTTTGAGCAGGTGCCAGCATCAGCCAGTGACCTACATAAAGACGTGTAAATGGGAGGCACAAGGAGAGCTTGAGAGAATTGCAGAAAAGGAGCTGAGATTGAAGGGAAGCTGGCAAACAATGTTCTTGTTTCTATTAGGCCTGGTTATTTCCTGCAATTATTTCTGTGGTATTATTCCTTATTTGTACAATACTTTTTATTAGAGTTATTAAGCTTCTTAATGTATGTTTCTATAAGTTATCACAGGCTCAGAGCAAGACAATTGTGTGGTTTGTTTTGTTAGAAATACTCTCAAAATCAGGACCAAACCATTTTATTTGTATATACTAATCATGATGTTTTCTGTTGTATATGGCACATTAATATGTATTTCTAAAATTACTAGTATCTGCTATGTTACAATTTTACTTGTTAGTTTATGTGTCTAGAAAACTGTCTTAGTCAGGGTTTCTACTGCTGTGAAAAAACACCATAACCAATAGTAACTTGGGGAGGAAAGGATTTAGTTCATTTTACACCGTGTACTCCAGTATCCAGGGAAGTCAAGGCAGGCACTAAAGACAGGAACTTAGAGACAGAAACTGAAGCAAAGGTACAGACGAACACTGCTTATTGGCTTGTTCCTCATGCTTGCTCAGCCTGCTTTCTTACACAGCCCAGGATCACCTGCCCAAGGGTGGCACCACTCACAATGGGATGGGTATTCAAACGTCAATTATTAACCAAGAAAATATTCCATAGACTTGCCTACAGATAGTCTTATGGAGGCATCTTATCAGTTAAGAATCCCTCTTCACAGGTATGTCTGGGTTTGTGTCAAGTTGATAAAAACCAATCAATACAAGTACATCCATATATTTTATTTATTCATATATACAACATAAGGATATATATATGTGTGTGTGTGTGTGTGTGTGTGTGTGTATGTAACTTGTGTGTGTGCATGTGTATGCACCTATCACCAAGGTCCTGGTCTCTGTCTTCATACTGTCGGGGTTTAGACCCTAGATCTGTCACTTACTAAGTGTAGCACTTTGGGAAATTATTAGGTTCTCTAAACTTCCTTAATTCATGAAATGGCGGCAATGATAATTCCTGCCTTATATGGTTATTACATAATAAAATACCTCAAAATTGTAAACATAGCATAAAAATATTACTATCTAAGATTAATTTCACTTCAGGTTCCTTTAAATAATTTTCCAGTTATTAAACAAATTAGCGCCTATTTGACCCACTAGTTCACACATCTAGAGAATTCTCCAGATACTTAGGCCTAAGTTGATAAAGCAGTGAGAGGCCTGGAAACGTGCCAGAATGATAGTCAGCCACGGTGGCTTCAACGTGATGCCCTC
Organism: Microtus oregoni; assembly: GCF_018167655.1. NCBI lineage: Eukaryota > Metazoa > Chordata > Mammalia > Rodentia > Cricetidae > Microtus > Microtus oregoni. The sequence continues at coordinate 4,313,336 of NW_024543091.1, read as the reverse complement.
CATAGTCCCAGGCATTTGAATCTTTGATCCCCACCTGTGATGCTGTCTGAGTAGGATTAGCAGGCGTGAGGGAGGTGTGTCACTGGGAGTAAGCTTTGAATTTTCAAAATCATATACCATTCCTAGTTCATTCTCTGCTTCCTGCTTGTGGCTAGAGATGTGAGTTCTCAGCTCTTCCTGCTTCTCTGCTGCATTTGACTCTCCACCCTCTGGAATTGTAGGTCCAAAGAAACTCTTTCTTCTCTAAGCTGCCTTGAAATTTGATCACAGCAAGAGAAAAGTAAGTAATCTGCCCCCTCAATGTTGATTTTCTAGTATAGGCTAAGAGATCATCGTTATTAAACCTTATCTCAACATTCAGCTTGGAGGGGAGGGGGATGGGCTCACTAACTCCCTCCCCTAGCTGAGGAGCCATCGACAATTGATAAATTCTATGGGAGACAGAGAGTCAGTTTTCTTTAAGGGTATGATCCCTGGTAGGTCAAACACACTCCAGTTGATGTTTCTCCACATATGAGTGTGTGGACAGCACAAATTCTATCAGTGACTACTAAGAAAAAAAGAGGATATAAATTTGTAGAGTATGAGGGCTCTGGGAAAAGGTGGGGGAGGAATGGAGGTGAATATGGCCAAAATAGAGAGTTTGCATGTTTAAAATTATTAAATAATTAATAAGAATATACTATAGCATCCTCTGTATTTTTAAAAATATATTTAATTTAAACTTTCACTTAAATAACTCTATGTAGCTAAAGGATAGCAATCCAGTGAGAACTTTAATTATTCCTCTTATATTTACGTGAGTAAGTGGAGATTCAGGAAAGTTATCTATAGTTTCTTAAGAGGCAAGATAAAGTATAAAATTCAGACCTTGTAAGTACTTAAAAACAATACTGTTTGCACGGTGTCATGTGGTATTACTGTGTGTATAGTTATAAGGAAAATAAACTATATATAGTATAGTATAATATAGTATATAATGTATAGTATATTATATGCTTCTGAGAGCAACATTTTTTCTAGTTCACAGACATTTTCCAAGTGGCTCAAAAGGCAATGGTACATATTAGGTGCTTATGAAATAATGTTGAAAAAAAGAATTCATGGGAAAGGGCTGCAAGGTGTCAAACCCATCAGCTAGTGAGTAGTTAAACCTAGCTGTAACCTAGAGGACATCGGAGCAAACACTTATAGCTATGTTTCTCAATGGCTTTTCCAATTTTTAATCCACTTTTATGCTATTGTCCTTCTTCCATTTAAATAATGATGTTTTTGAGCTGCCTCATTACTGAGAAGCCTTGTTTGCTTGTCCATTTTCTTCCTTTTTATTTTTATTTTTTTGCTTTTTCTCTCATCCTCCATAAAATTCTTCCTCATTCATTTCCCTTTCATTTTAAAAGCTAAAAGCTTAAAATTTATTTAATCTTTCATCTCCTTTGTTTTCCCCCCTTTTCTCTTCCTCCTTCCTTTATCTAATTTCTTTGCTAGTTCCCATTTATCTGAAATAATTTTAATTTTATAGCACACTTCACACTAGCTTTGTCATTTTCTGGTTATTCTCATTGATGATGGGCCGGTGGCTCTGAACTGACTGTAAGTCCCTGTCTTGTATAGTATACAGCTGCTGTTGTAACAGCTCATTTTTGCTTCACCGAGTGGGAAGGGTTTAACCATGATCAACAACCTTAATGAGGGAGCTCATTAAGAATCCCAAGTAAACTTAGATGAGAAAGTCAAACCAACAGACAAGCAGGTTGAATTATAGAAATATCAGAGATGTGAAAAAAAGAGCATGATTCTTCAAAAAGAAAAAATGTGTAGACCCCTAGAATTACTGGCCAGTTAATAGGATTGTGAACTGAATAGACAGTTCTCAAAAGAAGAGACATAAATAGCCAATAAAACTGTCAGGCGGTAGTGGCACACACCTTTAATCCCAGCACTTGAGAGGCAGAGGCAGGCGGATCTCTGTGAGTTTGAGGCCAGCCTGGTCTACAAGAGCTAGTTCCAGGACAGGCCCCGAAGCTACAGAGAAACTGTCTCAAAAAACAAAACAAAAACAAGCAATCAAAGAACTGTAAAGTGTTTAATATCTTGAGCCACCAGGAAAAAAATGAAAATTAAGACTACATTGAGATTCCATATAACACAAGTCATCAAGGAAACGTTTTATTTCTGTCATCTCTCTCTGCCAACACCATGATGTGTAAGAATGCCCTGGCGAAACTCTCTAGAGCGTCAACAATGCAGACAAGTAAAGCAATCAGGCCCTCGTCAGCCTGTGCTCCAAAGTCATTATCCAGTTCCTACCTGTGATGATGCCACCCGGTTACACTGGGGAACTGGCAACCACTGATGATCACCTAGCTGGGGAAGATCATGGTGAATCTCACAGGCAGGCTTAACAACGGTAGAAAGATCAGCCCTAAAATCACTGTCCAGCTCAAAGACCTAGGAAAATGGAAGAATTAGTCTACAATGAACCCGTCAGTTTGGCTTCATTTTATGACAGCTTCAGCAGGCATTATGGGTCATGAAGAAGCAAGAGAAAAACATGTAGGAGGGAAAATCCCAGGTTCTTTATCTAGAAATGTAAGGATGCATGTGTAAATACATATGTGTATGGGGGTGGAAACAAATAGTAACCAAGGCTGAAGAGGAGGTGGGGCAAGCTGAAAGGTTAGCCCCTGCCGATGGGAGTGCAAACTGAGGCATATCCTGGAATTCAGGGCACAATGTTCTCAAAAACTGACAGCAGTTCTGCCATAGGACCCCGCTCTTCTGATTGCCTTAGACCACTGGGAAAAGACAACCAGATTCAGTACATACTGTAAGAAGCCAAATTTATTAAAAATTGCTAGCAGGGTTGCAGTCTCTAAGCCAAACAGAGACATGCCCGCACAAAGCAGGCAGAGGAAAGGCTTTTAAAGGTAAAACCCACAACTACTCCACTTCTGTGGAGGAACGGCCTCACTTCCCCTGCACACAGTGAAAAGTGAGTTTACAGAAGCCAGAGCCAGGAGCTAATCATTTCACAAAGGTTACACAGTCCTGGAGAGGAAGGGAGGGAGTCGGGGTTGTCAGGACTTTCAGTCAGAGGTCAACAACTACTAAAGTGGGTGCCTGGTACAAACTGGAGTTTCCTTACCCATCATACCAGCTATACCACCTTTGGGCATATACCCTGGGGACTCTATCCTACTCACAGGGGTGTGCACACATCTTCCTCCTGCAAGGACATAGCATCAGCCTGGATATTCATCGACTAATGAATGAATAATGAAAATATGATCCATATACAGAATTGAATATTATTCAGTCATAAGGGAAAAGGAAGTTATGAAAATTTCAGGAAAAAAAATGGATGGAACTGGAAACTATCATATTGAGTGCTGTGGTGTCAATGTGAGAGGCTCCCCCACAGACCCATGTGTTGGAACACTTGATCCGCAGCTGATGGCCATGCTATTTGGGAAGGCTGATGGGGGAGAGTCTTCTGTTTTGTGTTAATTTCATTGGTTAAATAAAGAGACTGCCTTGGCCCTTTAATAGGACATAAAATTAGGTAGGTGGAGTAAACAGAACAGAATGCTGGGAGAAAGAAGCCAGTCAAGGAGTCGCCATGATTCTCCTACCAGACACAGACGCAGGTTAAGATCTTCCCTGGTAAGACACCTTGTGGTGTTACAGGGATATTAGAAATGGGTTATATCAATATGTAAGAGCTAGCCAATAAGAGTGATGTGGGAGTGTCATATATCAATCTGTTGATTTCATTGGTTAAGCAATAAAGAAACTGCTTGGTCCTCATAGGTTAAAACATAGGTGGGAGGAGTAAACAGAACAGAATGCTGGGAGGAAGAGGAAGTGAGCTCAGACTCGACAGCTCTGCTCTCTGGAGCAGAGACGCAATGCTTCCCTCTCCCGGACACGCTATGAGGCTCTGACCCAGGATGGACGTAGGCTAAAATCTCCCTGGTAAGTCACCTCGTGGGCTACAGCAGATTATTAGAAATGGGCTAGTCCAGGTGCGAGAGTTAGCCTAGAAGAGGCTAGATAGAAATGGTCCAAGCAGTGTTTAAAAGAATACAGTTTCCGTGTAATTATTTCAGGGCATAAGCTAGCCATGTGGGAGGCTGGGTGGCGGGACACAGCCCCGCGGCTCCTATTACAACAGAAGGCTAGGGAACTTTTAGGAGGTGCAGCCTTGCTGGAGGAAAAATGTCACTGGATGGAGGGTTTTTGGAGTTTATAGCCTTGCCTCACATGTTTTCCCATTCTTTCCCTCTCTCCCTCTCTCTCTGTTTCTCTCTGTTCCTCCTCATTTGTCCTCCTCCCTTCCTCCTTCCTGTGTGAAATGTTAAGGCTCCACTGCTTGTTCCTGCCACTGTGCCATCCCCTCTTACCACAGCCTCCTTACTCTAGCCTTCTGAACCATAAAAATCAACCTTTCCTTAAGTTGCTTTTGGTTATAGTGTTTTACCACAACACCAAAAAAGTAACTATTACAGAGATTTCATTTAAAAACTAAAATGTGTACTATACATTTGTTTTTAATTATCCTTGAAAAACACACAAGAGATTTACAGGGTGGAATCTTCTTAACATCCAAGATGGCAGTAGAATACTGCATTGTGTGTGAGGGACTAGAGACGTGCTGTAGTAGGGTAGAGACGGGGCCTCGCTGCCTCTGCTATCCTGTTAAAGGAGTGTCTTGTACCTTAGGCTCTCCTGGAACTGCTGCTACTCCTTGCTTAGTAGCATCTTCTTATTGTCTGGGTTTTGGGGGGGTTTTCTCTTTTGATTCTGAAAGTTATTAGAACATAAATTCCCACTGACGTTAATGAAATGGTATTTCCCTGACAGAAGAACAAGGAATAAATGGATTTTTTTCTGCAATAGGAGAAAATGATGTTGAGCCTACTCAAGAAAGGAGGAATACATTCAATTAAGACAAACTGGTTTTGTCTCTGTTTTTCTCTCTGCACAAAAGAAAAAAATCTTCACTTTTGGAATGATTTGTGTTATTTTCCTCAGCATTAGAGAATGCAGTTGATGAATGTTACATGCTTAACTCTGAATTTCTAAGAGAGTCTCCGTTCTCTTGGACTGTGAGAAATAAAATTCCTATCTCTTTAAAAAACATGAGTTCAGCATCAATTAGGCCTCTCAGTGACCTTTACGCTTGGCAGAAAAAATGTTAATAATATAAAACTATGCTGTATTTTATTCAATTTTTAGGTTTTGAACATTTTAAATTGGTTCATGCTTTCCTGGATCTGGAAATTCTGACTTTTACTGTGTCTGTGATCTTTTATTAGAACATTAATTCTCAGGAAATGGAGCATATACTTTGTGATTTATCATTTATCAGATGCACATTTAAAGTGTGTGTGTGAATGCATGAGTGTGTGTGTGTGTGTGTGTGTGTGTGTGTGTGTGTGTGTGTGTCTATTCTTGCTTGTGTGTTTGTGGAGGCCGAAGAGCATCCTCAGGTATCTTTCCCTAGGATTACTCCCCATGTATTTCCAGAGACAGTATGTCTTACTGAACCTGGGTAGTGTCATTTGTCACACTGAGGTTACAGGCTCCTGCCCCTGTGTCTGGCTTTTATGTGAGTCCTGGGGGCTTGAACTCAGGTCCTCATTTTTGCTTACACAGCAAGTACTTTACCCACTAAGCCATTGCCTCAGCCCAGATGCCATGAACACTGCAGAACAGAGTCTTAATAGCAAACACATAACTTGTTATTAAACTACACAGGTTGTGATTGGAGCTACTGTACTAAAGATTTTGGAAGAAGGATAACGCTTGTGTAGGACTGCTATGGATGGCGCATTTGTTCAGCACCTGGTACCAGCATAGTGAGTGTCTGTTGGGTACCATCATCCTCATGAAAAGGAGCAACGCCAGTCCATACTTACAAGCACCCTTGGGAGTAAGGCATTATCCCCCACTGAGTAAGATTCATTGGTGCAGTACAAACATGTACAGAAATCCAGTTCTCCTCTCTCAGTCTCTAGATTTATGGAGAAATCTAGAGAACACCAAGCTGCAGCTGTCCTCCTGACTTTCCTGGTGCTGTTCCTACTAGATTTCTGTTAGGAGCTGCAGACCCTCAAACCCTGAACTTTCTATGACCCCTTGCCTGCTGGAGTAAACAACTTAGTTTTCTATGCTTACAGCTGCTCTGAGCATGAAACCATCATGGGTTCTTGATAACAAGGAAGTGGTTCTGGTGGGCGTGCAGTGGAAAATCCCCAGAGCTAGGGCATGGCCACTAGTCAAGGAGAGCACTATATAAGATGCCTGGGAACACAATAAAATTGATGTTCTTGCTTCAAAAGTGACCCACATCTCTGTGTGTTCTTTAATCCCCAGACCCTTGCCTGACCACAGTTCCAGGTGGTGCAGGTGCCCCAGAATCCTTCCTGGAAACAGATTTCTCATGCCTTGCCTATGTTTTTCACATTCCTGTAGTCAGTACTAAACAAAGTGAGTGTCCTACTAACGTTAGCTTTTGGGTGAGAAAGATGGAAAGGAAGAGTGGGGTGAGACTAGAAGATCTGCCTTCCTCCCAGAGTCCAATATTCATCTTAGAGCAACCTTTCTTCAGAGAGCATCTCAGGAATATCAGAGGAATGTATCTTGGCTACTCTTGCCATTAAACACCCGAGGCTTGGAATACAATTAAATCCATTTGGGAGACATCTTATATGTAGCCAAAGCCCAGAACTTTTTTAATACCCCAAAATGTTGCACCCAAACACAGTCTTATTTAAATGAGTAAGCTGAGATCTCTACTCCAATTTTAGCTGATGTCTCAACTGTGTTATCATTTCATTTCTCAACTGTGTTATCATATTTATGACTTCAATGTCTGTAATCTATTGTTCCAAACTCATTTGTGTTCATTAGCTTTCTCGTTTTCTTTGTTTTGTACTGCTCTGACAAACTACCTCAGGGTGAGTAATTTATAAAGAATGAAAACGTATTTCTTGTCATTCCGGAGGCTGTGAAATCCAAGATCAAAGTGGCAGGAGGATTAGCTGTCTGGTGAAAATGGCATCCTCCAAAGAGAGGAAACCTATATCCTCACATGTTAGAAAGCAGAGGACTAGTTTGAACTTTTGCTACTGTGACAAAATCCCTGCCATAAACCATTAATGGGAAGAATTATTTACTGTGCATCTGGATCACAAGTTTCAGTTCACAGTCTTGGTTCCATCAACTCCAGACCTGTGATGAGGCAATACATTACAACCATGGGAACATATAAGGCAGTGGCTACTTGTATCCTGGCAGTCAAGAAGCAAAGAGTGAGAAGTGAATGAAAACCAGGTTTAATCTTCAAAAGCATGCCTGGGGGCTGGAGAGATGGCTCAGTTGTTAAGAGCATTGCCTGTTCTTCCAAAGGTCCTGAGTTCAATTCCCGGCAACCACATGGTGGCTCACAACCATCTATAATGAGGTCTGGTGCCCTCTTCTGGCCTGCAGACATACACACAGACAAAATATTGTATACATAATAAATAAATATTTTAAAAAAGCATGCCCAATTCTGTTTCATGAAGTGTGCATTGCTTTGTTTTTCAAGTCAGGGTAGGCTGGGCTCCAATTTACAATGTAGCTGAAGATGACCCTGAACTGATCTTTCTGTGTCTGCCTTTCCTAGTGCTAGGAAAACAGGGTTTGTGCTGCCATGCCTAGTTTTACAAGAATAGTAGCCAGGGCTGTGTGCATATTGGGCAAGCACTTTACTGAGTTAAGTACCCAGATTTTCTTTATAGCACTAGTTGTTGGGATGTTCCCCCAAACTTTATTATCGTAGACTAGATTAATCAGCTGCTGTGTGGCTGAGTTTCTCCTTGATGCATTAAGTCTTCCTATTGAGCTTAGCGATGAGTTTCCCACTGGAACTCCATGAAGACCTCTGCAGCCATGTACAAAGTGTTCTTTGATGTCACTCAGTTTACAGTATTTGCTGAGTGTCAAATACATGCCAGAGTAATTATATCCTCTCCTTGTTTTTATATCCTATTTATTTAGAAAGGAGTTTCTCCTGAGAGTCAGCTCATGACGCCCTTTCCAGTGTCTGAGCCCTTATTTCCCAATAGCTCATAGTTAGAACTTCGAAGTTTGGAATCTTACTGTTACTCATTTCCATGATATAGTACTAATAGTTAGGAAACTGAAGTCATGACCGCTGTGATGGTACATGCCTTAAATCTCAGTGCTCAGGAGACAGAGGCAGGAGGATCTCTGTGAGTTTGAAGCCAGCCTGATCTACGTAGCAAGTCCCAGACCAGCAAGAGCTAGTAAGAGCCTGTCTCAAACAAAACAGTCAGAAACCTGAAGTCAGAGTTTATTCCACGTGAATATGTTCTGTAGCATCTGTAACAGAGCCAGACTAATAGCAATTGATTATTTTCTGATTTTATTGAAACCTCAGTTTTTCGCAAAGTAAGCCCAGTTTTAGAATGAACCTTATAAGGTAGAACATAGATGGGTGACATTCATTGATCTTAACTACTTTGTTACAGTCTATGATGTTCACATTTCTTAACCAAAGTGAGATCTTGCGGGACTGGAAAGATGGCTCCATGGTTAAGAGCACCTCTTCCAGAGGTCCTGAGTTCAATTCCCAGCAACCACATGGTGGCTCATAATCATCTGTAATGAGATCTGGTGCCCTCTTCTAGCCTGCAGGCATACATGCAGACAGAACACTGTGTATATAATAAATACATCTTTTTTAAATAGAGATTTTTGGTGGGGGAAGGGTTTGAGACAGGGTTTCTCTGTGTAGCTTTTGAAGCTGTCCTGAAACTAGCTCTTGTAGACCACGCTGGCCTCAAACCGATGGAGATCCGCCTGCCTCTACCTTCAGAGTGCTGGGATTTAAGGCGTGCGCCACCACTTAACAGCCTGGCTAAAAAAATAAATGAGATCTTGCTAAATGAATTTCGTAAGTTTGACATTACATGAGTTATTTCTTTGTTCCCCATGCTCTTTTGAAATACTGTAACACTTAGCTGTATAAGCTCAGTTTATGTTACAGAACAATGATATTGTGAGACAATGAATCTTCAGAAAATGATTGCTGGATTATATGTGTGGAATCCGATAAAGTAATAATAGCATTCCTACGAAAGAGAAAATGGCCAAGAATGCCAGTGAGAATAAAGAACCATCAATATGCTAATGGAAAAAAATGTTCAGATTAGGGTGGAAGTTGTCTACCATATTTCCAGTATTATTTAAAATTCCACTAGTCTGGGACTAGTGTGTGGGGATACACACACTGATGAAACCAAAACCAGAGAAGAATGCTCTCACATATGAAAGAAGTCAGTGCAACTGAAGGTAATTTGTGTATCGGCGCACTCCAGAGAGACAGATCAGTATGAGAGATGTACAGCCGTGCACAGTATAACAGCTGCATATGCGATGGCAGCCCCCTGGGATTATGCTGTTGTTAAACCATAGGCCACCTACCATACATACTGGAATTGACTCACATGGTCACGGAGGCTGGGAAGTCCCATGGCAGGCAGTCTGTGAGCTGGAGCTCCTTGGGTTCTAGCAGCTTGGCTCAGTGTAACTCCGAAGACCTCTGAACCAAGGAAGCTGATGATCGTCAGCCTGAAGCCAAAAGCCTGAGACTCCAGGGAGGAGGCTAGTGGTGTGAGCTCCGGTGTCCAAAAGTCAGAATCTCAGGTTCTCTCATCCATGAGCAAGGAGGACTGTATTCAGCCCCTGGGGAGACAAACATAGTTCCCTGCTCTCCAGTGCCCTGGCTGACCAGGGGCTGCATGCCACACTAAAGCAGATGTGCCCTGTTGGACTTTCAGCACTCACCTCTGGAAACATCCTTCCAGACAAGCCTAGTGTCTTCCCATACTTCAGCTCTTCCCTACTTTATTCAAACTGACTCCTTCAATTAACCGTCCTGGTATAAAGGAACGGGCAGTTTAATAAATAACGCCAGAGATTAGTTTTTGATATGTGTCTATGCCATAAACAAAACCAATTTTTGATTATATACATGCAATTTTTTAAATTACTAAAGAAAATGCAGATATTTATTTTTGTGACATGCATTACAAAAAATTTCCTAAGTCAAGGACACAGACAGAATCCGTAAAGAATAAGATACATACAAGTTTATTGAAATAAGGGATTTAGGTATACATTATTAAAAAAGAAAAGGCCTACAGTGAAAAGTTAAAGAATTCCAGATGAGGTGGCCCAGCCAGCAGGGGCAGTGGCTCTCGAGACAGTCAACCCCCCTTCCATCTGAAAGGCTACATGGGGCAAGGAGAGAAGTGACGCATGCTAACTGACCTCCAACCTCCACAGGTGAAACATGGCATGCATGTGCTCCCAAAAAAACAAATAAGTGTAAACAAATAAAGTCGTTACACATAATTGAAGAGAATGGTTCCTGGCTGAAGAGAACAGGATACAGCGAAACAGATGTTGGTGCTGGGTCAGGTATGCAGAAGAGGAGGGCAGCAATATCGCAGTATTCTTTTTTTTAAAGTAAATTTTCATTTTATTTTGTTATAGTAAGAATTTTATTGTTGCATTTTTTAAATAGATATTTATTTATTATTATGTTTACAATATTCTGTCTGTGTGTATGTCTGCAGGCCAGAAGAGGACATCAGACGTCATTACAGATGGTTGTGAGCCATCATGTGGTTGCCGGGAATTGAACTCAGGACCTTTGGAAGAGCAGGCAATGCTCTTAACCACTGAGCCATCTCTCCAGCCCTTGTTGCATGTTTATGGTAAGACTTTTTGTTCCAATGCCAGAAAGCAAATGTAAGCAAGCTTATTTTAATTTTTACCTATGTGCATATGTATGCATATATAATGAATGTATATATGTGTGTTTGTGTGTGTACTGCTAACAAATTCGAAATTAAGCTTGCTGTTGTTGTGTAATAGATGCTAAATTGGATAACTGCATTTCTGGCTTATATCCCGAGTCTGCAGTAGACCAGCTTACCAGTACCGTCTAGGTGCTGACCTAGTATAGTCACTTCGAAGACAGTACCTGCTTGGTTCCAGCAACCACATGCAAGAATAAATCTGCTCTTTGCATTTTTATCTTCATTTGTGTGGAATTTAACCCAGATTGCACAAAGTTAGCCGTCAATAGGAAGTGCCGAAAGCCGAGCTCTGCTTGGAAAAAAAAAAAAAAAAAAAGAAGAAGCTGATACTGTGTGTAAATTGGGAGAGTTCCACTCTGTTTATGTTGAGTGCTGATGCCCTCCCTACGTGCGAACAATTTTAGAATAGCATCAAGAAAGAACATCCCCTTCTCTTCTTTTACCCCCACCCTCCCTACATTAAGTATCTTTAGGAACATATGGTATTTCCAAGAAAAAGCCAAGTGAATATCTGAAACAGTAATGTGCCATCCTGCTATCCTGACGGGAATAGAGAAACCCGGGAATCCGACAAGCTCATAACACAACAACTGTTGCTGCCAACTCCCGCATCCAGGAAGAATCCTCACGTAGGAGAAGGAGGGCTGCGGACGAGGCAGACAGACGGCGGGTGTGAGTCAAAACACTCTGGGGTGCTAGTTCAGTTCGAAGTGCTCTGCCTTGCTGCTGGAGAGACCGGATGTACGAAACCACCTCACCAACAGAACAAGGAGAAAAGATTAGAAACTCACGTCATCAAAACAGATAAAGGAAGACATCCAAAATTAGAAACCAAATTCTGTGGGATCGCTTTTTGATCATTCTCTGGTTTACCTGATGAGGCCTCCCCCGCGGTTCCCGGGGACACACAGGAGGTGTCTGCTCTCTGTACTTTAGGCCCGTCTGACCAGGGACCACCTGTTAGAAGGTTACCTGGTGTCATTGCTGCAGAGCAGTGATCCAAGGCCGAGAACTAAGACATTAACCACATCCTTACCTGGCAAGCAGTCCGCACGGTTTTTCCGCCTCACTGTTCAGTTCCGGTGGGGTGGGGGGTGGGAGTGACCAAATCTAACTTTTAGGTGCAAGACACTAGCCCGGGATGGGGGCGGGGATATGTGTTCTCTTATTTGCATAACTGTTTTACATATTGGAAACAAACAGGATGAGATCAGCTGTAATGGATACACATGTAGTTTTAGAGACGGGCCCTAGGTGGAGCCTCAGTACTGGCGGCGACAAATGGATGAACAAATTGAAAATAAAATAAATCAAGTCCTCCAAAATTTCCATAAGTAACTGTAGCATCTTATGGAGTGATCTGCTTGTCGTTGCTCCAGCACGGCGGACAGCGAGCTATAGCACAGATGCTTTGTTTGTTAGGGATGGCTCTCAGGAGAGCATGCTCAGTCATAGAAAATGAAGACGCATGACGCCATCCTGTCTCGGAGCAGCGAGAATGGGTGAAAAGATCCTTCATCTGTCAACAGTCTTCTGAGTATCCCTCTTTCCTATGGGACATGAACACATTTATTTATTAACATAAAGAATATCTTACCTCAAGCTGGGAGGTGGTGGCACACACCTTTAATCCCATCACTCGAGAGGCAGAGGGAGGTGATCTCTGCAAGTTCGAGGCCAGCCTGGCCCACAAGAGCTAGGTTCAGGACAGGTTCAAGAGCTACAGCAAAACCCTGTCTTGAAAAACAAAACAAAACAAGACAAAAAAAAAAATAAGAAATAATCAGAAATATTTTAAGATGATTTATCTTTATTAAATTATAAACACTAATCCTGAGTAAATTTTTTTTCCTATTTGCATGATGTTTTGTTAGTCACCACTGCCAAAAACTTAAAACACTTTATTATTTTTCAGTTATATTAAGATATAACTGACAAGTAAAAATTGCATACACTCAAGGTGTATAATGTAATGATTTGATGTAATCTGACGCCTGTAGACACTGTGAAATTATTGCCATCATCAAATTAATTAGGACAGCCATCCATAGATACGATGTTTTGGCAAATCACTTCTTAGATCTTGAAACTTCGCTTTAAGAAATTTATAATAATACATAAACATGAAGACATAATTATACTCATTGTGCTGTTTAAACATAAAGTTAAGATTTTCATGACTTCACACAATAATGCTAACTGGGAAAGTAGGAAAGCTGAGAACATCTTGCCTAATCCAGAGTCGTTCACAAGCAGGGTCTTCTGAGTCTGTGTAGTTAAAATCCAGGGCATTCTGACAGAGTTTTAATTGAATTTTCTTAAATTTTTCTATCACACATTATTTTTTTCTTTTGCTTTTTAGAAAATATTGTGTTTTGGTGGCTGACTGTGACGGTGCATGCCTGCTGTCCAAGCTAGTCAGGAGGCAGAGGCAAGAGGATCATATGAGCTGAAGAGTTCAAAGTCAGCCTGGGCAACATAGTAGACCCTATTTCAAAATAACAATATAATCTTGTTGAAGTTAACAAATTTTGAGTAGTTCTCAAATTTTGCTCTTAAAGTGTCTGTTTTGGTCACTGGCTCCTGTTCTCTCTGTGGTCTGGGAGTACCTCCATGGACCTCTAGCTGAAATTGCTTTTGCTTTAACTTTGAACTTTGGCAACAAACCATAATAATGTAAGCATCATGTGGACATCAGTTGTTTTTCATGCCTATGCGGGAACTTTGTTGCTTTCTCACAATGTATGGCAAACACAGCCAAATATCATTTACATAAATCAGTGCTTTCCAATTTAGGTGGTTCTGTCTACAGTATACCTTGTTTTATTTTCAAGTTGTTTAATGATTTGTAATTGCAGTTCAGTGTAGTTGGTTTCTGTGGTACTCACTCCTAAATTATTTTATTCACTTAGATGCATCATCCCAGCACAGATGTCCACAGCATCACAGATGGCTGACAGGTCCGTAGTAGAGCTGTGAGCTACAACAATGATTTTCAAGGCAAGATGTGCCCTCTAATGCAATAATAGCATGGGGGTAGCCAACCCCTTTCAGTTGGACTTGAGGCCCACTCCATAAGAGGGAATTCACTCCTGGTTCTGCACACCTGATCAGAAGCCTACAGCTAAAGTGATCACAGGCTGTCTTGGAGAACCTACTATTACTGTTTTGCTAAATGGCCACATTTTCAACCTGCCATCAAAATGCTTATCCCCACAGATTAGTGCTGCGCCGAACTGTCATTAGGAAAGTTTCTTAGTGTAGTAGGTAGTAATAAATGCAGAAATCCGTATCTGGCTGAAGGAACCAGAGTGATACAGTCAAGTGCATGGCCCTGAGTGGGACAGCTGAATCACTCACTCCTCACCCCTCAAGGCTCAGGAAACGTGGCAGTGGAGAGGGCGGGAAGAATGCAGGAGTCAGAGGATGAGGATGGGGAGGTGTGTAGCACAAAAGATGTCTTCTGGATGTGCATAGCTGATGGATGCACTCATGAAGTCCCTGCAGCTGTGTGCATCTGCACACGACCAACTTTAGACCCTTCAACATTCCATCACAGGTAGGGAAGGGGCCAGTAAGGCTCCACCCTTTCCTGGAGAGGTGCCATTTTCTTCAAGGGTGTAGACTGATTAGTTACCCATGCTTGAGTAAATAGCCTCCCATGTGTATTCAGTCAAGAAATTCTGGTTAAAGCCAGGGACCACACACATAAGAAGACGTGGAAGTGGAGGGAGGGTTGTTGTGAAGAAGTTTCAAAGGAGACTGGAGGAAATGAGAAAGGGGGAGTGGGCTTGAAATGACTAAAATTCAGTATGTATGGAACAATAAAAAATAAGTTTTAACACTTAGTGCTGATTTTCTCTTCTCTTTCCCCTTCTCCTTCCTTCTTTTCTTTAGAAGTTGACTTTTTAATTATCCACTATTTCCAATCATTAAGAAGAACATTGTGATCATGTCTGTGTATACAGTGTATCACCAGTCTCAAACTGTTAGACATTACCAATGTTTAACAAGTTGTAAGTGTTGATAACTGTCCTCTCAATTTCAACATGGGATTGATACTCAGAACTTTGTGTTTCTCTTCACACATACATGTTTTAGATTACAGCACATATGTATTCTTCATTAATTAAAATGTAATACATTGAATGCTTCTAATTTAATGTAACTGATTATAAAATTCTATAGTTTGGGTGTTTTAAGTCCCTAGAGCAATGTGTATTAAATTAGGTGTGGTCCTGAGGGAAAATCTTTAGAAGGAAAGGTCCAGTGGGAGAATAGGTCATTGCAAGAGTGCATGCAAGGGGATTGTGGGATACCAGCTACCTCCTCTTCCTTCTTTGCTTCCTGGCAATGAAATGAAAAGTTTATGGCATTGCTCTCTTATGCCCTCGGGGGTCATGGGCTGCAAACTCTACAAGCATGATCCAAAGTAAATTTTTTGTCCATATAAATTTATTGTCTTCAGTGTTTTACAATAGAAATAGAAAACTGACATATATATATATATATATATATATATATATATATATATATATATATATTCTGCAATTTTCTCTTTTCCAAAATTAAGTAAGATTTTTACATAATGATACAGGTATCCCCAGCCATCCTTATTTACAGTGAACTTTTTATTTCAGAGCAGTTTTATCCTCCAGGAGAAACTATAGAATAGAGATTTCTAATACACCATTCCCTCAACTTTGCCTGGTACAGAATCCAACCCAGAGCACCAGTTGCACTGAGATCATTCCTCCCTGCCCCGTGTCGTATGCCTACACCAATATGTATGTCTCCATTTTTACACTGATAAATACTCAGCCTGTTTCTAACTTTCATTATTACACCTGGTGGCATCGTGTGTCTATGTGCGACTTCTCTGTGCACACCTGGGCTCATCGAGGAGGTTATCATAATGTAGTCGCAGACACTGGAAAGCTCCCACTGTTCCAAGTTCTTTCCAGCTCTTAGCACTGCCAGGCTACATTTTAAACCAATGCTATGGGTCTGAAATAACATCAGTAACTTCTGTATTTTGATTTACATTTCTGTTAATACTGGTAAGTATGTAGCTGGGTTTCTAAGACAGCATCTCAGGCAAAGATATCAAAATGAGAGGTGCTGGTCCTTACAGAGCTGTCCCTGAAGGAGTGGGACATTGGCTTCACTACATTGCACTGTTCTAAGCAGTGAAGGGAAGGAAAAGGAGTCCCCACAGGAAGGGAAGGATGTCAGACAACTGCAGCTACCCCTCATTAACCACAAGCACCATGTGGAGAGGTATTATGTTGTCCTATTCTTTCAAATCATTGATAGTCATACTAATGTTTGTTTGATCCATCCCGGAGAGCTGTGTTAAAATGTCCCAGATTATGTGGGTAGGTTTGTTATACATGCTTATAATGTTCTCATTTTTATAACATATTGTGAACTTAAGAAGATAGGTTTGAAGCCAGATGGAAGGCAAGAAGGTTGTGACGTCATGGAGAGCTAATAGAAAGAGAGGAGAGAAAGAGGGTGGTCATAGATGTGTATTTGTTTAAAATGCTTTAGTTTTCCTGTGTGGTGTACTTTCTCACGTTGCATGATAATATCAACCAATCATCAGTAAATTATTCTTTCCCCAGTTTATTCTATCTTTAGCTGTATTTATTTGTATTTTATGTGTATAAATGTTTTGTTTGTTTGTGTATCTGTGTACCACATGCCATACCTAATGCTCTCAGAGAACAGAAGAGGGTATTGGATCACCTAAAACTAGAGTTATGAATGGTTGTGAGGCACCAAACCCAGATCCTTGGCAAGGGCAGCTAGTGCTCTTAACTGCTGAGCTAGCTCTCCACTCTTTCCCAGTTTATTCTTGGTTTCCTACAGGGAAAATAGTTAATTCTGATCTCAAATATGTTTCTTAGAAAACAAATCATTTGGGGACCTTTCAAATCATGCCTTTTTACTTAAAATTACCCTTTTGTATATTAATATAAATTTAACAGCTTTGTTTTGATTTCATTATAATGTTTCCCTTTGTTTTAGAAAATCCCCACATCACTGAATTATTAACTATTTTCTGATATCAATTCTCAACACGCCCATGTCTAATTAGACTAAGTTCATTTCCAGTTGTTCTGTGGCTGTTTGGATTCATCTCCAGCAGGTCCATTTCACTCAGCCTACATTTACGCCGCTGATTTTTTTCAGATTTCTCAAATATTTTTATTTTTTAAGCTAAGGAAGTAAAAATTCCCTATCTGCCCTCCTAGCGGTTGCCCTCCATGTTTCAAAGCATAGCTACATTACTAGCAAAGCCACAGCCAAGACCCATGATAGCCTCTCCTCTAAAAAACACAAAGTTTCTAATGTCTTAACTCCAAGCATTTCATATTATGCAAGCTATTTTTATCTAGTATTATGGTTACATTTTTTAAAAGCAACTCTCCAAATGAGTCGTCGCAAATAGTATTCTTTTATGAATCATTTTGTTGAGGCTTGAACATATTCTAACGCCCTCTGGAAACATAAATATTTCTTGACTCTCACTGTACCTCTGATTCCAATTTCCTTCTTCCTGGCATGTATCTTTTAAATGTGCTTATGTGAGGATTTATTGGTCAAAACTCTGAGATTTGGCTCATTTGGACAAGTTTGCAATCACTGTCTCTCTTGGTAGCGAAGGTGAGCACATACGTTTCTATGGGCAGACTTTCTTCTCACTTGCAGGATCGTTTATTGTCTTCTTTAGCTGTTATGAAAAAGTCATTTTCGGGTTCAATTGACAGTCTACTTTTTTTGTCTGTTTTTAAGACCTTTTCTTTATTTGCTTTTTATTTTTGTTTGTTTTGTTAAACTGATTTTATTGAGGTTGAATTTACATACAGGAAAATGTCCTCATGCAAAATATACATGTTGATAAGCTTTAAAAATTCATAAACCCATGAAGCTATCACCACAACTGAAATTTATAATACCCTCATAATCCAGATGTTTATCTGTTGCTCTTTCGAATGCATTCCATACCCCCAAACCTCATTTCTCCCTCTATAGACCTGTAAATTAGAATATACTTTCCTAGACTTTTCTATAAACTTGTATAATCATATTGTATGTCTTTTATTGGTCTCATAATGTACTTGAGAATCATCCTTTTTATTACAAGTAACAAAGTACACTTTCTAGTAAAATTTGTAGTTTTATCTTTTACATTTCTGAAAATTTAATTTAACAGAGTAATATCTATCTAACTGTCTGTCTGTCTCTGGAATTTGCTGCCTATTGTCTAACATCATTGTAGAGGAAAAATGTCAAAACCAAAGTTATCTTGATCCATGAAAATCCTTGGGAATTGACCATATAACTTTATGTTTTTGAACATTCTATTTGTTCCATTGATCCATGTATTTAGCCCCAAGCCTTCTAATTGTAGCTTTATTGTAAGTCTTGGTCAGATGGTAAAATTTCTTATCCTCTATCCCCATCTAAGTTAAGGTTATGATTACTGTGATGAAAATGATAACCAAAGCAACTTGGGGAGAAAAGGGTTTATTCAGCTTATGCTTCCACATAGTTCATCATCAAAGGAAGTCAGGACAGGATCTCAAATAGGACAGGAACCTGGAAGCAGAAGTTGATGCATAAACTATGGAAAAGTGATGCTTACTGACATGCTCCCCATGGCTTTCTCAGCCTGCTTTTTATAGAAGCCAGGACCATCAGCCAAAGGATGACACCACCATAATGAGCTAGGCCTTCCCCCATTAGTCACTAATTAAGATAATGCCCTGCAGGGTTGCCTATAGCCTTACCTCATGGAGATACTTTCTTAATTGAGATTCTGTCTTAGGGTTTATATTGCTGTGAAGAGACACCATGACCAAGGCAACTCATAAAGGAAATCATTCAAGTGGGGCTTGCTTACAGTTCAGAGGCTTAGTCCATTATCTTCATGGTAGGTGACATGCAGGCAAACAATGATAGAGAAGGAGCTGAGAGTTCTACATCTTGATCCACAGGCAATAGGAAGTAAACTGAGTGCCACACTATATATAGCTTGAGCATAGGAGACTCAAAGTCCATCCCCACAGTGACAGACTTCCTCCAATAAGGCCATACCTACTCCAACAAAGCAATATGTCCTAGTGCTGCCACTCCTTGTAGGAGCCACTTTCTTTCAAACCACCACAGGTTCCTTCCTTTCTGATAGCTGTAACTTGTGTCAAGTTGACATAAAACTACCTGCCCCTATAGCACTGGGACACTGCTCTGACAAACCTTATTCTTTTCTGCCTTGTAAATGTCAGAAAGATTGTATATAATTTGATGGACTGAATTTGCTTATAGAACTTTCTTAAAACCAGTGAGCCATGATGAGGTAAGCTAGCTTTCCAGTTTTCTCAAGATGACAGGGAATGGAATAGAAGTCCAATGGTCAACCCCTGAATGGCCACTGCTTGCCCTTTGTGGAGGGAGGGCTTGTTCAGCAAAACTAGTGTAGATCAGGCTGTTTGATTAATCAGAAAAAGGTACCAGGTATTTCTATAAGATACAGATTCACTCTTCTCTAAATTAGGGCAATAGCTACCTAGCTGCTAAATTAGGGTGTACCCTCCTCCAACAAGGCTGTAGATATAACATGACATGGGCTTCTCTATAGACTCCACAATTGCTGCTCATTCTTGCGTTTCCACTGTCATAGCTCTGAAAGACCTCAAAGGCATAATTTGTGAGCCAGTAGCTTACCTTCTCAATTTTCTAAGAGCTGTTTTCTCGATTTCAATAAATCCCTTAGTTGAAAGATGATGTAGGGTGTCTTTCTGTAGTATATGTGTTGCTTTTATTGGTTGATGAATAAAGCATCTTGGTCAATGGCAAAGCAGAGTAAAGCCAGGTGGGAAATCTGAACAGAGACATATAGAAAGAGTAGCAGATATCATGTAGCTGCAGAAGGAGACAGACACACGGACCTTACTGGTAGGCCACAGCTGACAATACACAGATTGATAGAAATGAGTTAATTTAAGGTATAAGAGCTAGGTAGGAATATGCCTAAGTCATTGGCCAAACAGTGTTGTAATTATTATTTGGTTCTAGGTGGCCAGGAACTAAAGAGCAGTCTCTGCTTATAGAAAGAAAATTACCTTCAAAGTCTTAAAGATGTATTATCTCAAATTAGACTGAATATGATGTTAATTATTTCAATTTATGCCAAAACCACTTGAGGAATGGTATCATCAGAAAGGGTTATTTGGAGGTCTGGGGAGATGGCTTAGTGGACAAAATGTTTGCTGTCTCATCATGAGTATCAAATTCAGATCCCCAGAACCCATGTAAGGGCTGTGTGTATTAGTCCATGCCTGTAATCCCATAATTTGGCTAGGCAGAGACAGGTGGATCCTGGAGCTAGTCTTGTTGAATCAGTGACCTTCGGGTTCTCTAAAGGACCCTGTGATGGATAATCATAATTCATCTGGAATGAACTAAAACCCAAACATCTGTGCACAAGTGTGAGGAATTTTCCTTGGTAAAATTATTTGTGGTAGAGGATACATCCTAAATCAGGATCATCTGAGGTCAGAAAACCCACCCTAAATCTGAGCTACACCTAAAAGAATACAGAAGAAGAAAGTTTTTGGCTTTTTATCTGCTTTCTCTCACTCTGGTGAGCAAGTTCACCTATTCTGTTCCCCAGACATGCCTTTGCTGGTGCTAAAAGCTACTTGCTCAGAATTCCAATGTAGACTGAAAGCCAGCAGCTGTCTAGGACTTCCCTGGGACTCTAGTACCAAGTTGGGACTGCTGAGACATTCAGTCTCGTGAGCTAGACAGCTCCCAGATCCTTGGCCTTTCTGTAAGGAGATAGCCACTGTAGAGAACCCTGCCAAACACAGACGCTGTCTCAAAAAATAAACCAGAGAAAAAGACACTTGATGTCTACCTGTGACCTTCACATACGTGAATGAGTACCCGTGAGCACATACACAAACACAATGCATATACAACTCTCACACACAAACACACACAGAGAAAGAGAGAGGGAGAGACAGATAGAGAGAGCCATTTGGCTTGTCTTCCCTCTTATGAAAGAAACCACAAAGATCCTCTTAGGAAAGACTTCCTTCAGATTCTGAGCCTGGAAATTAGCCTTAGATGAACCCGACTAAACACATCTCAGAGTAACCGTTATCATCTATCGGCTTCTACATTTCCCCACAATGTATAACATTCCCCTCATTTCTCTTTGCTCCACTAAAATTCCCTACCATGTTTTCACCAGCTTGATAGGCTAGAACTGTCATGCCCTGGGTCACGCCCATTCTCAAGACTCCGGACAGATGGGAGATGGTAAAGTAGGACAGATATTTATTCAATACAGCTACACTGAGGTGGGACAGGAGGACCAGCATCTTAACCCTATATCCTGGAATCAGATATGAGGTTGAGATGTTATAGGGTAAGGATGAAGGAAATAGGCTTAGTCCTATTGTTTTGGTAAAGCTGTAATTAATTTTATAACATGGTTTGTGCATCAATACCACAGTTACTCTCCTTTTCTGTATTCAGCTACCAAAGCTGGAAGGTTTATGTGGACAGGAGGACTAAAAGAACAGCCAATAGCTGGGTCCATAGCCTTGAAGGCTCAACTAGGTCACAGGGAACTGACTACAAGTCACCTCTCAAAGGGTTCTAAAACTCTGGTAAGTGACCTGTTCCTTTGATCAGAGAAGTCATGGAGACCCAGAGGTTGGACTCTGGGTCTATTATACAAAGAAAAGAGTCAGCACGAAAGGCAGCATCCTCAATGCTGCCAAAGGAAGTCCAGTCAGAAGGGCCATGACCTATTCCAGTAAGTGGTAGAACTGGGAAAATGAAATCCAAAGGACCCAGGAGCTCCTCCACATCCAAAGTCACTCCTGAAGTCAAAAAACATCAACTTCACTTGACAGTAAAAAGAAAACTGGGTCACCTGCATGGTCTTCAAAACCCAATAAGAAAACATAGTCAAAGCTAAAACAATCGATGTTCTTTTAACAGTCCAACAATTCGTGTTCTTCAGACATTAGGCTCAAGTCCATCTGAAATGTTATATAGAAAACCATTTCTCACAAGTGATTTTTTTTTCTCACAATAAACTGCTGCCCAGATACAGAGCATCATAGCTTTGGTTCAATTTTAACACCTTAGTACCTACATGGGGCCAACATGGAGAGACAGACCAATTATTAGTCTAACATGGAGACCGAAAGATGGTGAAATCGCCTTTCTCTAGACTCCACTGGTTGGAACCTCCAGCTTGTCCCCTGTATGATCCAGAAAGTCCTATTTGGCCCCCTCTCCCTCCAAACCTTGACATCTTAGCTCTGAACAGAGGAATGTTGCCACAAAGCCCAGTTCCACACTCTCGGTGGTTACTGCAGCTTCCTCCTGCAAAGTTGCTAGACACCCAATTTCCCCACCTAAGTACTAAGCTTTTGACCATACTTGGGCACAAACCCAGATTATCGCAGACACATCAACACCCCTTGCCTTCAACTCATAAAATTTCCCTGCTTTTGTTTTGGCGAAGTGGGGGCATGACTACTCTGACCTCAATCTCTAGGACTGGAGACACTGCCCACGATTTGCTCTGCTCAAATAATCCTGTTGTTATATCTTTTCAGTTTGGCTCAATCTGACTCTCTCTCTCTCTGTCTCTCTCTCTGTCTCTCTCTCTCTGTCTCTCTCTGTCTCTCTGTCTCTCTCTGTCTCTCTCTGTCTCTCTCTCTCTCTCTCTCTCTCTCTCTCTCTCTCTCTCTCTGTGTGTGTGTGTGTGTATGTGTGTGTGTGTGCAGAGAAACCTATTAGTGAGGGTGGGGTTGGGGAGCAGAAAGCCTATTACCCCCCTGGGAGGGACTTCACACTGAGATCCCAGCCACTTCCTCAGCTGTCAGCATGGCTGACAGTAAATCCTGGGTTTATCACCCTTGAGGCCAGACCAGGGAAAACCTGGGGAGGATCCCAGTAAGCCAGACACAGGTGGATGTCCGTGTGAGCCTTTGGAAGGATTGTAAAGGGCTCTGGTATTTTAAACTGCCCTTTGTTCTGGATTCTCCTGGTTCTCTGCCTAGGGTTGTCATGCTGACCTTTTATATGAGCTCATTCCTGCTCCCATCAGGATGGATTTATTATCTCTGCCAAGGGGCACAATTTCACTTCTCCCTGATTTTTCTCTAGCTTTTAATCTGCCCACTTATCTCTAGCCAGACAAAAACTACTTTCTCCTTTCTCCTGGCTTTTATACAAATGCAACCATGGATACTCTGCTGAGGTTCCTTAGATTGGACCACTGGAGGGATGCCCCGACTGCCACACCTGAATACCCAACTCAGCTCAAAGAAGCCAGATTAGTCATTGCTACAACTCCATAAAGGTAGGAAGGGGCTTGTCTTTGGTCAGGAAGGCCAGAAACATTCCAGGCAGAGACAGTGATTTATATCCTGGCATTCCTTGACACCCACAGGAATCCACACATGACACAGGACCTGCAAAGAACCATAGACTGGTTCCAAGAACAGTTCACTCTGCAGAAAGACCCAGGTGCCCCACTTTGGCCCTTTCAATTGCTCAGTGGCCTTGCTGAAAATGTCCCTAGGTGTGTATGGAAATAGGGGCTCGAGAATAACGCTTTAGTTTACTGTCCCTTTTATCTGAGACCAAGCCTGTGGGTGTCATGGAGCTTTATGGCCCAAGAACTGCCTCTGCGATGAGTAATCTAAGGAAGTATTTGGAACTTGGATCTCCAGGCACCAATTCTAGTGTACTCTGAATTAGCAGAAGCTAGAACCTGCACCTTAGGGTGGAAGACTCCAAACAGCTGAGATGAGGCTATGCATTGGGTCACTATTTTCTCTAAAGTTTCTCTCTCAGTGGTCCCCTCTACACAGTCATGGTACTCATAAGTTACTCAGCCTATTTAGATACTTCTCTTAACACAGCTAACCAGCAAATTCATGTAAGAGCTAGCTGTCAGTTTGGCCCCCTTTCAGCTCTTTGGAGTTCTTGATATTGTTCATGGAGTTTGGGACAACATGGTCCTTTAGCATCCATGGATGTTTTTGAAGTTTGCTTTGCGGATTGTGATCAAATTTCTGATCAGTAACCCCAAAAGTCTAAAAAGGTTCTTTTTTTTAAAAAGTGTTATCTATACAAATAAAGGCATTTTTTATTTTGAGTAACTTTACATTTCATGTAAAATGTCAGTTGACAAGAACATGTCTAAAAATGATGGTTTCATTAAAAAATGTGGATTTGCCTCTGTGTTCTGAGTTTGTATTACTGGTTCAGACAATATTGGCCTTTTAAAAAATGTATTTATTTTTATTTTGTGTTTGAGTGTTTGCCTACATGTATGTATCTATGTGTACTATGTATATACCTGATATCCTCAGAGGTCAGAAGAAGACATATGATTCCCTGGAATGGGAATTACAGAGCTATATGAACCACCATGTTGGTAATAGGCACTGAACCCAGGTCCTTGTCAAGAGCAGCAAATGCTCTTAACTGTTGAGTCTCCTCTCCAGTCTCCGTTACTGACAGTTTAGAGAACATTTGGAAAAATAAGAACAAGTCTACTACAATAGTATTTTTGGACCACACATGAATACAGTGAAACCCTGACCCTCTGTGTGATGGTATTAGGGGATGAGCCAAAACTTGGCCCCAGTGTGATAATATTTAGGGGTGAGCCTTTGTGGAAAGACAACTCCCTTCCCCTGTTACCATGTGACAGCAAAGCAAGGACACGGCTGTCCATGAACCAGACATGAATCCTTATCACACATCAACACTCCTGGGACCTTGATCTTGGACTTAACAGGTACCAGAAACATGGATAGGCACCCTGTTGTTTAGAAGACACACAGCATATGAGATTCTTTCAACCTAGGCAGCCACTTAGCATATTGACAGAGACAGCATTTTAAGATGACAAAGCTCTTGCCTAACAAATCCTCAGTGTGACTGGGCATGTCTAAATTTAAGGACTGGAAAATATTAATGGTTGGAGAATCAGAATTCAAGTCCCCAACCTCTCACCTACTAAGGGCGTTCCTTCTGCTATTTCTAACCAGATGCTCCTTAGGCCCAACACAGACAAACCCAAACTTAACAACGGCTGGACTAAACAGTTTGGGAGGAGGGCCTTTACAATGGTATAAAAATGATAGGCATTTAATAGAAACCATGCTTCCAGATTTTCCTTTTTGACTGAGCAAGCAATACGTGGCAAGAAAATCTTGTGGCACTATGAGGTCACAAGTGGCATCAAAATAGTACTACACTAGAGTTACTATGCCGTGAGTTTGGGAGTTGGATGTGTTCCATGCGTTTTTTTGACTTAAGCTGTTTCCAACTTACTGTTGGGCATAGAATTGCCTTGTAAATTAAGGAGCATCTGTAGGCGCAGAGGAGGGGAGCCTGCTGACCTCACTCATCCTTTTTCCTTGGTCGAACACATTCAGTACACTTGCAACACATTCAATACACTGGGCATTGGAGGGACCCGCACTGGGGAGAGAGCCTCATTCTGGAAGAAGAGTCTTGATCAGTTAGCAAAAGGGCGGAGACATTTTGGAGCACACATTCCTAAGGACATACTCAGAGGACCATCAGAAATTCCTGTCGTCGAAGCCCCAGGAGTAACCCCACTGTCTCCCAGGGCCCCATTTCTTGACTCTCTCTCCCCTGCATGCTCCACCACATTCGATCCACGATGACTGATACACGGTATCCGCCTATTTACCCTAGCCAGAGGCCAGACATGTCAGAGGTTCTGTGTGTGCCACAACCCTTCGGTATGGAAAAGCACATGGACACCTTGTCAGTGGAGGATGTGGTTAGCTTCATCTGTTAACTTAACACAACCTAGGGTCACCAAGAAAGAAGGAACCTCAACTGAAGAACTGCCTCCGTCAAAGTGGTCTGTGGTCATATCTGGGCGTATTTTCTTGGTTGCTAATTTATGTGTTAGGCCCCAGCCTGTCTTGGGAAGTATGATCCCTAAGCCCGTGGGTAGCTGAACAAAAACAAGAAACAAGCAAGCAAGTAGCATTCCTTTATTTCCTCTGCTTTGTTTCTGCCTTCAGGCTCCTGCCTTGAACTCCTGCCCTGGCTTCCCTAGATGATAGGCTGTAACTATAAGCTTAAATAAACTCTTTCCTCCTGTGTTGTTTTGGGTCATGATTTTTATTATAGCAACAGACAGCACACTATGTCAGTGGGCCAACTGGAATGCTAGCTCACACCCTGCCTCAATCATTTCTACCATTAAGTCCCATGAAAGGTTCCTAGAATATCTCCTCAATGACACCCCATCTCTGAACCCTGCTTCTTCTGTATAGATGCTCCCCCACCCCCTGACCCTCATGGACTCTCTTGCTTTCTCCCACTCTCTTTTTCTCTTAGGCTCCCATCAGTGAACCTATAACAAATCTCTTTCTAAAAGCCCACCCTCCCTATGGTTCTTGAAATACACTATTATAATTTATGAGACAAGATCTCAGAAACAAAAGTGTGACCATGAACTTCCAACACACTACCACCTACATTAAGTCCACCTGAGGCTAGAAAGGCTGTCACCCAAGGACTCCACTTTTCCTGGTATCAGTAGGGTAACTATGACCAATCTGTTCTGGGTTTCCTGGAGTTTGCATTAGAAACACTAGGGAGCATGTCAGAACTGCCTTAATGGAATGCCATTGTGGGTATCCAGGAAGTCACATTTTTATCTAAATCCCAAAGTGGTCCTGATGAAAGTGCTTAAATCACCAATTGTTGAAAATTATCGTGAAGAATTCACCTATGGTGCTTTTAATGAAGTGCTTAGAATTTCCCGTTCATTCATCTGTCCACAGATGGGTTCTTTATCACAGCCACGTGAGACACTGTGCCATTTCAGCTCGCAGATGACAAATTGGACAGGTTAAGCTCCCTCTGTCAATGTCAGAGCTGGAGAGATACCATAGGCCTCTGCCAGGAGCCCAGTACGCTTTGACTTGCCATGTCCCTCCTACAGTGGACTTTCATTTTCATGGGCATCATGCCAGGGCAGCAAGAAGCCATATACTCAGAAGGTGAATGGAAGAGGTGACTGCAATTGCTCCTCTGTAGTCCCATCTCTTCCTTCCCTTGTTTCCACCTCCCCGGGCTCCTCCTCCTGAAGAATAGAAGAGAGGAAATTGTAAGTTCATTCCTCACCTTGTATCATCACAGTTCAGACCAGAGGTCCACTGCTGCCAAGCTATGCTTTTTAAAGCAAAGAATACACTTCTCAAAGATTCCTTCAGCAAAACCTTTCTTAACACTCGGAGCTCGTGAGTTTTCCTCAGCCCCCGTGAACTGTCGTCAGCATTTTTCCACCTATTCAATTCTACTGTGATTATAGTAATCCCTTTCTGAGGGAGCTTATCTGACAGAAAATTATATGGCATGGATGGAAATTGCTCTGTATCTTTTCTAAAACGGAGAGAAATTTTAGTATAAAGGGGCTATTTATTTGAAAAGATGCAGGAAAAAGAATGTGCAGCAATTGAAGGTAGAGGTTGCCCGGAAGGCCAGAAAGACCTTAACATTAGCTTTTCATCCCCATGACTGCTATGTCTGTGGCTCCCGGGAACTCACCTCACTCACTGAAATACACAAGGATCAAGAAACATGGGAAAATGCTATTTTAAAAAAACAAAAAACAAAACTCACAACTAGGTCTGTTGACATCAATCAAATCAAACAATTTTATTTTATTAAAAATTTGAAGGAAAAAGTAAATGGGTTTCTGGGCTGATTTTTCTTACCAACTTGATACAAACTAGAGACACCCTGGGAAGAGAGAACCTCACCAGAAGAATCTTCTCTACCAGATTGGCCTGGGAGAATGTCTATGATTGCTAATCAAGGTGGTTTGAATGAGAACGGCCCCCATAGGCTCATATTTGAATGTCTGGTCACCAGTTTGATGGGCTGCTTAGGCAGAATTAGGAGGTGTGACCTTGTTGGAGGAGGTGTGCTGCTGGGGGTAGGCTCTGAAGTTTCAAAAGCCTGGCGCTGTCTCTCTGCCTTTTGCTTTGGGATCAGGATATAAGCTCTCAGTTACTGCTCCAGCACCATGCCTAGTAGCCGGTCACCATATTTCCCCCCCCCATGATCACCATGAGCTAAGCCTCTGAAACTGTAAGCAAGCTCCCAATTTAGTGCTTTCTTCTGTAAATTGCATTGGTGGTGGTGCCTCTTCACAGTAATTAAACAGTAAGTAACTGAGATGCTAATTGATATGGGTGTGTAGTAAGAAGGCTGCTTTTGTTTCCCAGCTGCCCAGACTCGTGAAATAATCACACAGAAACCATATTATTTGCAATATTGTTTGGCCAATAGCTTCAGTGTATTTCTGGCTAACTCATATCCTAAACTAATCCATCTCTATTAATCAGTGTATTGCCACGTGGCTGTGGTTTACTGGATAAAGTTCCATTCGGTGTCTGTCTCCAGCAGGGGCTACATGGCTTCTCTTGACTCTGCCTCCTTTCCCCCAGAATTCAGTTTTGTTTTTCCTGCCTACCTCTATTCCTTATGCAGGCCCAAAACAATTTTGTTATTAACCAATGGTATTCACAGCATACAGAGGGGAACCCCCCCATCATGGGTGGGCCCAGCCAACTGGAAATGATACTATTCCGAGGAAGTAGGCCCGGGCTGTATGTGAAAGGAAACTGAATAGAAGCAAAGAAGTAAACCAGGAAGCATTATTCCTCAGTGCTCTCCACTTCACTTCTTGCCTCCAGCTTCCGGGTCTGACTTCGCCTCTCTTTTTTCCTCCCTCTTCTTTTTCAGTGCTAGGCATCAACCCCAGGGTTTTCCACAAGTAGGCAGTATGACTGACCTACATTCCCCTGTCCTGAAGTTAGTATGTTTTACATGGCATAGAAACCTTCAGTTATTAAAAATTTGGACTTAATGAAGCTGACAGACCTGAAAACCTCTATGCTCTCTTAACAATAAACTTTGGAAATAGGCAAGTGGTATTTGGATGCATGACGGTAAACTGTGGGAGAGTGACAGTGTAGTGTATGGTGGGGGGAACATAATGGATAGATTGTTTTAGTAAGATCAGCTTTACAGACTTGTCTTAGTTACTTTTTATTGCTATGGTAAGACACTATGACCAAAGAAAGATATATAAGAATTTACTGGGGGCTTCCAGTTTGGAAAGTAAGAGTCCATGACCATCATGGCAAAGAACATGGCAGCAGGCAGGCAAGCAGAGCTCTGGAGCAGTAGCTGAGAGCTTGAGTCTTGACCCACAAGAACAAGATAGAGAGCTAATCGGAATAGCATGGGGTTTGAAATCTCAAAGCCAGCCTCTAGTAACATAATCCTCCAAAAAGTCTAATTTCCTAACCATTCCCAAACTCTTCTACCAATTGGGGATCAAGTATTCAAACATACGAGCCTATGAGGACCATTCTTATTAAAACCACCCTAAGATGCATCAGCTCCCTGTGCCTGTTGATAAGGGAACCAATAGGATTCCACTCTCTCTAGTTCACATTCTAATTTGAGGGAGGAAGTGCAGGATGCTACTCAGGATCAAGCTTTCTTGGCAGCCAACAGGTGACAACTGATGGCTCCAGGGTCGTATAGACAGGGAACCAGGTCTGATAGCTACCAGCAGGCTTCAGAAATGTCAGAGAACTGGAAAAAAGGAAGATACAAAGCAAAGCTAGTAAATGATTGGCTAAACATTATGAAACGTAACGTTGAATCAATCTTAGTAACGAATAAAACTTCAGTCATTAAAACCCTCTCTCCGTAGATGCTATCACTTGGCAAAACTTTCCAAGTATTCTTGATGATGTGTGGTGAGTCAGAGTACACGGTTCTTTAGAGAAATTGTCAATCATTCAAAAATTCTAAATACCTATTACAAGGTACAATGGGTTCTTTTAGAAACTATTTTTTAAGATTTTTTTTTATCTTTTATTTTACTTATCTGAGTGTTTTGGCTTTGTGTATAAAAGTGTACCACATGTTTTTTGGTGCCATCAGAGGCCAACGGAGGCCATTAGGTTGCCAGAACCAGAGCTACAGAGAGGCTGTGAGGAAACACGTGCGATCTAGGAATAAAACTCCAGTACACACGCAGTCCTCTGCAGGAGCTCATAACCACCGACCCACCTCTCCAGCCCCATGGTCTGTTCTAATGCACATGCCGGATGAAGAGTTCAGGCTACAGAAACAACTTTAAATGGTAACATTTTATTATATGTAGTAAGTTAAAAAAGAAAGAAAAGTAGCTGGGTGGTGGTGGTGCATGTCTTTAATCCCAGCACTCAGGAGGCAGGGTCAGTTGGGTCTCTGTGAGTTCGAGGCCAGCCTGGTCTACAAGAGCTAGTTCCAGGACAGCTAGGACTGTTACACAGAGAAATCCTTTCTCAAAAAAAAATGAAAAAATTTAAGCCATAACTGTGGTATAAACTAACCATTTATTATTACTGTTATTATTATAAAGTATTTCAGTATTTGTAATCCTCTATAGTGTTTCTACTGGATATTATTAAGTATATCTTTCAATTTTTTCTGTATCTTTAAAAACATTACAGCTCTCTAGTCATAATGATATTTGAATCCCAGTTTTGATTTTATGTTATCTTTACAATTTCATTTGATCGCATATTGAACAAGCCAATATTAGAGTTAGAATTAGACTCTAGTACTTTGTACATCAAATAATAAAGAGAGTTTCAGATACTTAGCTCCAGCTGAACTGCTGATTTCCAAGACAGTTTGAATTCTTTATCTGTAAAAAACACTAAGTTATAAAGTGAGCGGATAGGAATACCAAGAGAATTTTACAGTGTCAAAAATATGTTTGAACTTATCAATACATTGGAGTTACCAGTTAATTTTTTTGTTTCAAATAATTCAAGATTATTCTTCAAGTCTTTTGAAATGGAAGATACTTTTCATATTTATTCTTCTACCTTCTCTCATTATTCAAATTATCTTCTGAATTTTTTCATATTAAAGCAGATAATGCTGGAGCTTAATTTATTTAATATGTACTTCATCTTTGTGAAGACTTCCTACTCAAAATTCCAGTTTAGAATCACTAACAACAGTAACAACATGATTAAGTTCCATGCTAACCAAACACTGTTATTAAGCTGATGTTATTTTATAATCATGACACAGATTCTAAATGCACATTTAAGAAGAGTCAAACTCGTGACCCCATAGGTCTCCCTCATCAGTGTCTCCATGCGTAGCCCAGAATGGGCTGACTTTCAGAGATGATTCAACTCCGCTCTTTGAATTCATTGCTAGTAGAGATGACAAGGTTATACAAGTTAAGGTGTTAGCACAGTCTTGGTATACAGTGCTCTGTTAGTCCGTTAGTGGGCCTTTCTTCCAGAGTCCTTAACAACTTGTGTTCTGTTGTTGCACTTGAAAGAGTATTGAAAACATAGACTGATAATGCAAGCTCCATTTACCTGACTCAGTGACGTGAGAACGTACAAGACAGAGATAGCTTCTGTACTTAAGACCCCAGCTCAGCAGAAGGCAGTAGGTGTAAAACAAGAGATTCAGAGCATAGCCATCATCTTAAAGTTCATACAAGATCTTGTAGGGGGACAAAAGGGGGGGGGCTGTATGTGGTAGTTTAAGGGCAGAAGGAAAGGCAACCTTGGTGGGTTGGAGACAAGGGGCACCACAATGTCTCAACCATATAACAGAACTCACATGGAAGGCTTATTGCCAGGGAGGTGCAGAGGCAGCCTCTGGGCTAGAGCAGAGGAAAAAGGGGAGGAGGGGTAAGGAGGGCTTGCCTTTTATGGGGGGACATAACACATATCCACAAGGAGTGCTCTACTTAGTGGCTGCAGCTGTCCTGTTAGATCCCTGACAGCAGGCCGGTGCAAATGCACTAACGGGGTGGGGGAAGGGCATTGCAGAGATGGCTCAGTGAGTCTATAATTGGTGATCCTAAAGAAGCTAGATAAGAAGGTGAACCCAAAGAAAAACATATAGCTATCCTCCTGGGTATGGGAAGTAGACAAGATTGCCGGGCAAAAAATCGGGATCTTGGGGGTGGGGTGGGATGGGGGTAAGGGGAGAGGGGGAGAGAAAAGTGAGAAGGGTAGGATGGGGAGAACTTGGGGAAAAGGGATGATTGGGATAAAAGAAGGTTGGATGGGGAGCAGGGAAGCACATATCTTAATTAAGGGAGCCATCTTAGGGTTGGCAAGAGACTTGGACCTAGAGGGGCTCCCAGGTGCCCAAGGCGAGGTCCCCAGTTAGTTTCCTGGGCAGCTGAGGATAGGGAACCTGAAATGATCCTATCCTATAGCCATACTGATGAATATCTTACATATCACCATAGAACCTTCATCTGGCAATGGATGGAGATAGAGACAGAGACCCACACTGGAGCACTGGACTGAGCTCCCAAGGTCCCAATGAGGAGCAGAAGGAGGGAGAACATGAGCAAAGAAGTCAGGACCACAAGGGGTGCACCCACCCATGGAGACAGTGGGGCTGATCTATTGGGAGCTCACCAAGGCCAGCTGGACTGGGACTAAAAAAGCATGGGATAAAACCGGACTCTCTGAATATGGTGGACAATGAAGGCTGCTGAGAAGCCAAGGACAATGGCACTGGGTTTTGATCCCACTTCATGTTTTGGCTTTGTGGGAGCCTAGCCAGTTTGAGATGGCTCAGTGAGTCTATAATTTGTTATCCTAAAGAAGCTAGATAAGAAGGTGAACCCAAAGAAAAACATATAGCTATCCTCCTGGGTATGGGAAGTTCACCTTCCTAGACCAGGATGGAGGGGGGAGGACTTTGGACTTTCCACAGGGAAGGGAACCCTGACTGCTCTTCAGACTGGAGAGGGAGGGGGAGAGGAGTGGGGGGAGGGAGAGAGGAGTGGGAGGCTGGGAGGAGGTGAAATTTTTTTTCAATAAAAAAAAATTAAAAAAAAAAAAGAGTACTGGCTACTCGTCCAGAGGACCTGGATTCAATTCCCAGGACCCACATGGCAGCTCACTGTAGAGGGACTTTTCTTTCCCTCTCTGGTTCCCAAATAACTGACACGGATACTTAATATTTATTGCAAATGCTTGGTTGATAGCTAGACTTATTACTAACTAGCTCTTACAACTTAAATTAACCCATTTCTAACCCTGAGGCTCGTGACATTTACCTCTCCAGCACATCTTGCTCACTCTCCATCTGACTGGTGACTCCTGACTCCACCCTCCTTCTCTGCAGAGTCCTGTGTCTGGCTGTCTTGCCTATACTTCCTGTCTAGTTACCAGCCAGTCTGCATTTTATTAAAACAATATGAGTGACAAATCTTCACAGTGTACAAAGGGATTATTCCACAGCACAGCTGTGCATGGCAGTAAACAGCAGGTTACAAGCCAGACGCTAACAAGAGACACCAGCACTTATTCATATCCACTCATTAGGAGTGGATGAAAGCCCAGCATTCCTGGTGTTGATGAAAAAGCACAGCTCTCACCTCAAAAGAGAAAAGAGAACTTATTCTGGAATCAAATATGAGTGACCAGGAACAAAGATTTAGGTTAACTCCAAATTACATATTCCAACACAGAGGCAGTTTCATGAAGTTGTTATAGTAACAGAACAAAGAAAGTCATGAATTAAGCCACTTTAAAAATGCATTGCTGGGAACATTAAGTGGCAGTGGCAGTCCTGCAGAGATATGTTGGCCACAGGCCTCGGAAGCTGCATGATGGTGTTCAGGCTCTCAGGTCAGTAGAAACTATTGGTTTTTAATACATTCCAAGAGTTGGGGATTTTGTTTGTTTGTTTTTTCTGTTAGTCACAGGATGGTGGTTCTAACACAGGTAGGCAAGCAATTGCTGGGCCAAAGATAGCTCAAAATAAAGTATGATTAGGCCCTGGATCTGCAGCATTCCCGCCTCACCAATCATAGCAGTCCAACAGGTCAATCAGCCTTAACAGACACAGATTCTTCCCAGGAATTCTTGTTCTCACTGGATATTTTAATTTTTTTCCCACAAAACCTAAAAATCTCAGACTATGAGGGAATCTTATGAAAGATTGATGGTAATTAATGGAAATTTTAAAACAAAGCATAGAGTGATCTTTTTGGAGCCACAATGGCTCCAGGTCCCCTGTGGGTACCCAAATCTGTATGCGCTCAAGTACTTTTCATAAAGAGGCATTACATTAACATGTAACGTATGCACACCCTACATACTTTAAATTATTTTCAGGTTACTTACAATATTTAATACAAAGTAAATGCTCTGTCAACAGTTGTTACACTCTACTGTTTAAGGAAAGGAAGAAAACCTCTTATTTAGCACGCTTATTTCATTTTGTATTAAATCTACATATAATAAACTTCTGGAGATGAAGGACCCATAGCACTCTCGTGCAATGAACTTCTCAGGCTAGAACCAATCAGTGACTTTTAAAATTAAAATAGTAAAACTAAAATCTGAGAAGGAAAATGTATCACTGTATCACACAAAATATGATATGGGATGTCCATCTGTGTATGTGTTGCTTTTATTGGTTAATGAATAAAGTTGCTTTGGCCTATGGTTGGACAGAATATAGCCAGGCTGGAAGGGATACAGAGAGAGAGAGAGTAGGAGGAGTCAAAGAGAGGCCATGTAGCTGCAGAAGGAGAAAGACACCTAACAGGCCACAGCCTTGTGGCAATACACAGAGTAATAGAAACGGGTTAATTTAAGGTTAAGAGTTAGTTAGGAATACACCTAAGCTATTGACCAAATAGTGTTGCAATTGATAAAGTTGTTTTGTGTGATTATTCAGGTCTGGGTAGCCAGGAAATGAATTACGAGTCTCCATTTCCAAAATGGCACCCAATATGGGGCATGGATCCACATAAAACGTTAAAAAGCTTAAGAAAAGGAAAGAGGACTTCTAGACCTACAAAAATGGGAGCCAAGCACAGCATCTTGATAGCCACATATCTTCAGATGGACTGTATGCTAGAGGCAAGCAGAGGCACGATTTCTTTAAGAGAAGGCTTTCTGACTCAGCATTAGCAGCAAAAACTGCCTGACTTCTTTGAGAGACAGCTTCTTGGTTCATACTGGCAGTATGGACTCTGACTCTTTTGGGAGGTCCTGCACTTAAATGGGGTTTGTGAGCAGCTTGCTACTAGTTGCTTAATGGTGACATAAACCCACTGTGTTCCTGGAGCTCAGACAGTGAGCATGGGTTCACAGAGGCAGTAAACATACCTCTGCCATGTTGGACTGGGCAGAGCAAACAGACAGGGCTGTGGAGTTGATCTTAGCCATGCCCACTTAGCATTTAAAAAAGAAAAGAAAATGTTCCTGGTCAGAAAATGATTATAGATATGCAATAAAGACAGATTCAAACAAAAATAAACCTCTAAAGAGTGTATTTTTAAAATGTATGTAAGTTTGGGAAAGAAAGGAAAAAGAGAACAGACAGTTAAAAAAGACAGTCAGAGATTAAAGGATTAAGGAAAATAAAATAAATATTAAAAAGTAATAGAGTAAAAATAAATAAGCACATAAAGATGGGAATATACACAGAAAGTCTGGATTATGTATGTTATTGTATTTTCTCTGACTTTTTTGACTGCAGAGAGACATTTGATTCTGGGGGCTGCTAAACTAAACCAGCATATATATTTTAAAAGTGTCTTGACTTCAAAATTTGGTTCTAAGGATATGATGCTTTGGAAAGGAGTTTCTGCTTTTGTTTTCACAGAGGATGAGAACCTGTGGATTCCTTCCAGACTAATGTGGTTTGATGGAACAAAAATCACCTGAAAGGTCTCTGGGAACCATAAAATACTTCACCCAACAGACAACAGGAAGGAGTTTGGAGAAAACTGTGTCCAAATTCCCAAAATAATTGTTTATAAATATTTATTTTCATTTTTAAAGAGTTGGCTATAAATGATTAATGGTAAAAGTCATTTTTTAAAAAAAAATAAAGGGGATATGATATAGAGATTAATACTTTGCATTGGTATGGATCTTAGTCTATTGATACAAATTTAAGGTTGATTTGCTAAACTATATACATATATTTCTACTCTTTTTAAAGGTATTATGTTTGGGCAGCTCATTTAAAAATTAATGTATAATTAAAAATTATGGATTAATAGATAGTCATCTATCATAGTCAAACTTATAGTCATGTTAGGTTTTCTAGATGTAGAGAAACAGATTTCAGATGGATAGGTATTCTTCAAACCACTCAAAGACCTCCAGAAAATGGCATTTAAAATGTTTAAGAACTAAGACTTATCTCAACAGTGAGACATATCTGCTTCTGGAAGCACCAGTTACTTGAGAGAGGTTGATGGGCACTGAAGAAACTCATTATGAAATTTGCCTTCAATATGACAAGGCTAGTCATTTGGACAAGAAAATGCTCTTGCCTAGACTGTTTGATGGTATGCTATATGAACTGGACATGTAAGACCCACAGAAAAATGACTGCTGAACTTCCCTAAAGAAGGTGAGACAGTCCTTAAGAGTTCCTGCTTCATAAAAGAGTTTGCCAGACATTCTGTAGGACACAGAAGAAAGCAAATAATGAACTTGACCATTATAAGGTAGAACAGATCTTCAAATTTCCTGCTTCATGGAAAAGTCTGCTGGATGCTGTGGGCCTGTAGTGTGAAGATGGACGCCCTAATGTTATAGAAGAACTTTGGGTGACTGTCCAGGCAGGAAGATGTCTGTCAATTCTAGAGTTTTAGAAATTGCTTACAATGTACTTCCTGTTTATTTGGGTAATATTATATCCTTCTGGGATCATTGGTGGAGCTGAAGACAGATAGTTATAGCTATAGTTTTTCTTAGTTATGATAAAATACATATTAGATATAAATATTGTGATTATAATTATTGCTTAATAACAGTTTTGTATACGTAATTTTACTATGTTAAAGTTAAAAACTTCCTTTTTAATTAGACAGAAAAGGGAAGATGATATGGTATGTCCTTCTGTATACATGTTGCTTTTATTGGTTAATGAACAAAGCTGCTTTGGCCTATGGCTAGGCAGAAGATAGCCAGGCTGTAAGAGATATATAGAGAGAGAGTAGTCAGAGTCAAAGAGATGCCATGTAGCTGCCAAGGAAAGAGACACTTAGCAGTAGGCCACAGCCTTGTAGTGATACAGAATAATATAAATGAGTTAATTTAAGATATAAGAGTTAGTTAGGAATATACCTAAGCTATTGACCAAACAGTGTTACAATTAATATAGTTTCTGTGTGATTATTTCAGTCTGGGCATCCAGGAAAGGAACGAACAGTCTCCGTTTACAAAAAATAGAATCCCATAGAGGCTCAAAATTAACTCCTAGTTAGAGAGTTGGGGGAAGGTAACATAAGCCTCTTTCCCCCTTTTCTGGGGCAGGATTTTTCCCAACTGTTTTCTACCTTAGCCACTTCAGCAGCAGAATTGAAGCAATGGGACCATTAAGCCTAGAGTGTTCCAGGTGAAAATTCTACAAGCAACACTATGACTATGGGATTCCAAAGGGTTACATGCCATGACAAAAGGTAAATAATAAAAAGCCTAGAGATCAGCAGGAGACCAAGGGAGCCAGGAAATCTCCATCCTGATGTTCTGAGGGGAGGGAGAGAAAAATTTCACAGTAGAGAGTGCAAGTCAATTTTCAGTCACTTTCAATGAAGCCATAGTCTGAGAAGCCTGATGTAGAAGACTTAAAGTAGTACCAATTCGTGATGGGCCTGTGCAACAAAAACAAGTGAACACAAAGCCCTGTACGATGACATGATGACTCCAGGACAATCAGAGCCCACCACAGCAAGCTACTTCAAGTGCAAATGTAATCAGTCTGGGGGAGAAAACTAAAATGGGGTGGCAGAATCAGACCCTAAATCCTCAGACATAGAAAGTCATTAAACACAGTCTAGGAAATATGTTGAATGTATTGAAAGAAGCAATGGAGAAGTCTGAAATGATAAAAACTATACTTGACATTTTCAAAACTTTTGGGATAAGACACAGACTTTAGAAAATCTGAATATATTGTTCAGCTGGAAGACAATTCTGAAGATATTGTCCCAAACTGCTATCCTCTGTCCTCACATTTCTCTACAGTTATTGTCCTTAACTGAGACATATAGAAACTGGTGTCCTAAGCTAATTCAACTGGTGGTTGAGTTTCTCCTGGATGCTAGGAACTGCTAAAGAAACAAAGTTCCTCCATTTTGTCTTTTGCCTTCATATTGTGTCTTGTGTAAGCTATTTGCTGTAAAACATTCCAGTCCTCAGAAATGGCTAGGGGCAAAAGTAACAGGGTAGCCATCTGGAAAGTACAGATAACCACAGAATGTCCCCATCCGAAGGTCAGTCAATAAGGAACCTTGACAAGCAACAGAGGAGATTTGAAAATAAAATTTCTGAAAAGTCCCTAGATACCAGCAATCAGGATTGAACCCATTTTCCCACACTCTGCTAATGTAACTTTTCTGGGTTTTGCCTTTAAATAATGCCCTCTAGAAGGGCAGGGTACCTCCTCTTGCCACTGCTGCGCTGAGGAAGTCCCTGCCGGCTTGTAATGTGCATATAATAAACCTTGCTTTTGCATTTCAGTGAGTCGGTCTCCCTGGTGGTCTTTTGGGTCCCTGTAGACTGGGCATAGCACTGCATGTGTCGTTAAGCTTATCCTTTCTCTCTTTGGCATCTCTTCTACTACAGTGGTCCATACCAATTGAGAGGGATGTTCTCTGTCCCCTACCTTGGGCACTGATAGGAGGAGCATTGACAATGTTCCTTTAGGTTGGGCATGGTACCAGGAGAAGCACTGAATATGTTCATTTAGGTTCAGCATGGTGCCAAGTCTTGGTGCTTCCACAGGAATAGGCACAACAGGGCCACATGGGAACTGGCATTTTTGTGGAGCACATTGTTGTGCCCAGATCAGCGAGTCCCCCAAAATCCAATTAGGAGACTGAGTGAGTCCTGTACATAAAGCAAAAAGCCTTTATTCTTATTTAACTCAGACTCTCTGTGTGTCCGACATATTGGCATGATCAGAGAGCCCAAACTCAATTAGGGTGGGGTTTTTATAATAGCAGAGGTTGGGGTGAGGGATTTCTAAGGTTCAGAATCCCTGATTGACTGACATTTGTCCAGAGGTGTCCTGGTGAAAAGTGATGTGTGTGTGCTGGCAGGTGATCCTACTCAAAATGGTTGGAACATTAGGAATTTCCTTTGGACGATCTGTTTCTGGGTGGTGTCCGGGTAGTCTCAGTTTGTGGTCTGTCTTTCTTGGAACCAGGCATTGTCTTAGGGTAAACTACTGAGACTCAGGCCTCTACTGAACTTGTCATGGCTGAGTCCTTCATGTGGATGAAGACAGTTGGCAGATGTGACAACAGTTGCATATGTCATGG
This sequence comes from Microtus oregoni, assembly GCF_018167655.1. Lineage (NCBI taxonomy): Eukaryota > Metazoa > Chordata > Mammalia > Rodentia > Cricetidae > Microtus > Microtus oregoni. The sequence goes on along the minus strand of NW_024543091.1, from coordinate 4,273,970 downwards.
AGTCATTTAGGAGCTCTGTAAGAGCTGTGGAGCTGCCCAGGGAAGGAGAGTCAAGTTCAGGAACTGCATTCATTGTGTCCAAAACTGTAAGGCATCCATAAGGGACATCTGTTCCTTGAAATAACTCCTAGGAGAGTCTAAATGGAATGGAATAGGAAAACCTTTTTAGAGAAATGCACTTGTCTCCAGAGGGGATTCTTTATCCTATTTCCCCTCCCCCCACCCTTACCCCAATACAAAGACAGGTTTTCTGTGTAACAACAGATTTGTCTATCTTGGAACTTTTTACACCAGCCTCTGGCTCCTGAGTGCTGGGATTAAAAGCATGCACCACCACCACCATCTGGCAAGAGAAGCTTTTAAACACATCTTCAAACTACAGGGTATATCCTTAGCATTTTATAAGACTGGCTTTAGGAATATACTTCCACCCAAAGCCTACATAGATAAACAAACTAAAACGTTGAATAAAATTTTGCTACACATATTACTGATTAAAAAGTTGAAGTTATAGGCTGGGTGGTGGTGGTGTACACCTTTAATCATAGCACATGGGGAGGCAGAGGCAGGTAGATCTCTGTGAGTTCAAGGCAAGTTTGGTTTACAGAGTGAGTTCCAGGACAACCAGGGCCACGCAGAGAAACCCTGTCTTTAAAAACCAAAAACTAAAACAAAACAAAAAAAAAGTTGAGGTTATAAATCATCTAGAAAAAAATGAATAATGCAATAGAAAAGAGGGAACACTATGTGAATAGTGCCTCAGAGAATAATGCGAATGTATTGTGAGTGTAATTGAAAATGCTCAAACTTAACATCTGAAATCAGTTAACAAAATACACTACAATATAGAATATAGGACAAAGACCATATGATTGTCTCAGTAGACACAGAAAAATCATTTGCTTAAGGTCAACACCCTTCATAACAGAAACACACAGTAAATTAGAAACAGAAGGACAATTCTACAATCTGATTTAAAATATTTATGGAAAAAAAATTACCACATCTGCCTCTCTGTTTTCTCCTTATCAAAAACAAGAAAAAAGATATCTGCTTTGCCAGTTCTGTTCAACATTGTACTCAATAATCTACCCAGGGTAAATGACACAGAAAGAGTAAGGGACTGGGAAGGAAGACTACTAATTTTAGATGGCTTTATCTTTTATTTAGAAACCATAATACTAAAGAATAAATTGACAAAAGTTTGCAACTTAAGCTCTGAAAATTACAAAACCTTTTGGAAGAAATTGAAATCTAAATAAGTAGAAAAAGCAGCCTGTGTTCACAGAATGAAAGCCTTAATAGTGTAAAGATGATAGACAGTAATCCAAAATAAATGAACCTACAGATTTAATGCAATACCCATGAAAATCCCAGCTGGCTTCATTACAGAAACTGACAAGTTCAACTTAAAATTCATATGGAAATTCACAAGACCCTGGGTAGGCACAACACTCTAGGAAAAAAAAAATAGAAGAGTAGAGGAATCACACTTTTGAATGATAAAAAGATATGAAAATGCAGAACTGCAGTGCAGGACAAGGAACACCGGGCAGATCACCGGAATCAGATCAAGAGTCCAGAAGTAAACTTTCGTGTTCGTGGGGACTGGTTTTCAACAAGACTGCCAAAACAATCCAATGGGGAAGAAAACTGCCTATTTTTCAAGAAATGGTGCTGGGAGGACAGCATATTCACATATAACAAGGAAATCAGACAGTGTGCAAATTTAACCCAAGGTGGGCTGAAACAACACCTAGGCAAAAAGAAAAAAGAAAAGAAAACCACGGTGAGTCCGCCTGACCTTGCTGGAGGCAGTGACTTCTCAGGCATGACCAAAGCACTAGCAACAAGAACAAGAAGAACAAGAGAAACACCACTGAAATGCAAAATATCTGCTTTCCAAAGAAGTAAAAGTGAAAAGGCTGTAAAGTGGAAGAGTTCTATTTTATTTTTTTGCAACTTCTGTATTAGATAGCACACTTATAAGTAGGATATATGACGAACTTGTATTACTGCATGTTTAAAATAGGCAAATAAGCTAACTTGAAAATGTACAAGTGATCTGACAAGCCCCGCCCGCTCCTAATCCCCCCCTCCTTTCCCCACTCTGGCCTGAGCTCTCTTTCTGTCTCTCTTTTGAAGAGGTAATTATTGCCTCCCCCCCCCATTTCTCTCTCTCTCTCTCTCTCTCTCTCTCTCTCTCTCTCTCCTTCTCCCTTCCCTTTTGGCTTCATAGCCCACTAAATAAACTCTATACTCAAACTCTTTCTGTATGGCATATCTCACTGTCTCTCACCTAACTCAGTCTCCCACCCATCAAGAGGATCTGTGGGAGCCTTGGGTGACCTGCAGCTGCCCCTAGAAATACCACAACCCCTCGTGGACTGGCACTAGCCCCTTCCATGTATTTATAAATGATAACAAATACAACATAAAAGAATGTAATAATCTTTGTATCAGTAAACAAATATTCCACAGCATAAACAAGTGTAGCACATCTTTAACTAATATTCCACAACACCACTGGGCTCAGGCTGTGACTTCTTGTTCTAGATCTCTGGTTCCCATGTGTAGAGGAAATGTGATCTCTCTGCTTCCCACCCCTACTACCATATCCTGCCTTCTCTGCCATCATGGATTGTTATCCCCCTGGAACTGCAAGTCAAAATAAATGCTTTCTTCCTCAAGTTGCTTTTGGTCATGGAATTTATCAAAGCAACAGAAATGTAACTAATACAAATATACACCCAAGAAAATAAGGTGTATGTCCAAAGGACAATACACATGTGGATATTCATGGGAGCAGTGTTCAATTGCTGCTGTAGGGCCCAGGGCAGCTTGGTACACACCTGCCAAGACAGGCTCTATAGAAACGAACCAGAAAGCAGGCCTACGTTTCAGTTTACCCTAAGGCAATACCTAACTCCAGAAAAGATAACAAACTAGAAGCAACCAGGAGCAGACAAACCAGCATCCAAAGGAAATACCTAACATTCCAACCTTTGTAGAGAGGATCACCTGAAGTCTCTTAGCCCAGCACATACCCATCCCTCTTCACCAACGCACCCTTAGACAAATGTCAACCAATCAGGGGTCCTGAACCTTTGAAATCCCTCACCCAAACCTCTGCTATTTATCAAACCCCACCCCAACTGGACTCGGAGCTCTCTGATCATGCCAATGGACACATGGAGAGTCCAAGTTTGAACTTGAATAAGAATAAAGGCTCTTTGCTTTTATGTATGGCACTTGGCTCCTTGATTTTTGGGGGAGTCTGTGACCTGAGCATAACAGCTGCTAGCAAATAGGCAAATGGAATGTGGTATAACCATAACGTGGAAGAATATTCGCCAATACAAAAACAACCTAAAGTATTGGTATATATACTACAATGTATATAAAATTTGAAAACATGCTAAGTAGAAGAAACCACCTACAAAAGATTACATGTTATCTGAATCTGTTTATAAAAAACACCAAGAGGAAGTAATCTATAGAGACAAAATGCCATTGGGGCTGAGGTACTTTAAGGAAGACGATAAATGACTGCTAGTGGGTGGGTACTGAGTTTCCTATAGGGATGAGGGAAATATCCTGAAGCTGCTTGTTATGATGGCACTGTTAGGATTCAGGCACTATGCTTGTCCCTGTTACCTGGCAGGAGGCACTCAGGTAGAACCCTGGCCAGCCTAGGATACTATGGCTGCTTGTGGCCATGATCGTATAGTGGTTAGTACTCTGTGTTGTGGCTGCAGCAGTCTTGGTTCAAATCTGAGTCACGGAAACAATGTAATGATTCTGTGAGTGAGGGGCCTTGGCACGTGAGAGTCATGCAGGCAGAACTTAGGTAAGGAGTTTTATTGAGATAAAGGAAATGGGGGAGGGAAGAGAGAAAGAGAGAAAGGGGGACAGGGGGGTAGAGACCTACTTGCTTCTTCAGAAGAACAGCAGGAAGAGAGTGGGAATGGGCAGAGCTTATCTCCTAAAGAGATCTTTTGCACCAGTGTACAGACTACGTAGGGATGCAGCAGCCATAGAACCCCAGGTTATCCAGGGGAGTTCCTGAGTGCATCCTGCCAGGTAATGGAGACCAACCGAATGCTTGAATCCTAACAAACACAACTCTGTTCATAAACTGAAAACTGTTGGCTTCTGCAGCTTAAGTGAGTAAAAAATAAGGCCTGTGAATTCAATCTCAACGAAATTGTCCTAAAAACTTTAAGAGCACTCAACCTCATCCAGCACCAGCTAGGTGCAAATTAGAGTCATAGTTATAAAGAGTTTTGCTGCAGGCAGGTGGAAAAAATTTTCAGTTTTGGAAAATGGAAGCTACAAGCTCGCTCAAAGAGGGTGCTCATTTGTTGCTTAGGAAGAGTGAACCGGAAGTGCTGTGTCCGAGAACTCTGACAATAACTCCTGAGCCCACCCAGAAAACCTCCTCTCTTGCAGTTGAGCAACAGCAGATGAACAGCAATGCAAGTTCTTCCAAGAGATAAGATCCTCCAGATGTTCATCAGCTATGGGAAAGATTCCACAAGTAGGAACGGGGAATACACCTCACAGATCATCCCATCAAAATCGCCCCCAACAGGAGAAGATATTCTGGAAATAAAAATTTGGTGCTATTTAAAAGAAAAAATGGCCTTAAGCAACCACAAAGTCGACACTCTGTTTTCACTCCGTTTCTTCAGACCCTTCAAACTGCTAAAAAGATGTTTTCTGTTCCCACCCCTGAGCCCATATTCATAGGAAGAAAGAATGAGATAATTGGAGTCTTGTGACTGAATATTTTCTATGCATATTACTTTCTCATTGGTGTAATAAGACACTTGACCAAAACAGTTTAAGAAAGAAAGGGTTTGGGCTGTGTATGGTGGTGCATATCTTTAATCCCAGCACTTGGGAGTCAAGGCAAGCAGATCTCTATGAGTTCAAGACCAGCCTGATCTATATAAGCAGGTTCCAGGCCAGCTAAGGCTACATAGTGAGATCCTGTCTCAAAAAATTAAAAACAAAGCAAAAGAGAAAGCCAGGGTTCATTTTGGCTCACAGTTTTAGATGGGTAGGTACATCATGTCAGGGAAGCCACTCCAGTTGGAGTGTGAGGCAGCTGGCTATCCTATGTCTGTAATCAGGAGGCAGAGACAGAGATGAATGGCGGTGTTCATCTCTCCCTGTGTTCATTTCTATTCAGTTTAGAACCCCAACCAATTACATAGTACCATTATTCCAGGTGGATCTTTCTTCCCTAGTTAAACCTCTCTGGAAACACCTCCAGGCACATCCAGAAGTGTGTCTTCCGGGTCATTCCAAATCCAGCCAGGTTGACAGGAAAGATTAACCATCATCCTAAGGATCCTTGCTATGTACATAGAAATGTAAGGGTCGGCTGGAGAGGTGGCTCAGAGGTTAAGAGCACTGAACTCAGAGGTCCTGAGTTCAAGTTCCAGCAACCACATGGTAGCTCATAAACATCTGTCATAAGATCTGGTGCCCTCTTCTGGCCTGCAGGCATACATGCAGGTAGAACACTGTATACATAATAAATAAATAAATTAAAAAAAAAAAAGAAATGGGAAGGCAGAGGGTATGTAGTTCTTCATATGTCCCCTAGTCACACCCCTTTGACCCAGACAGAACAGGGACAAGCACTAGGGGATTAGAAACAAGGACAGAAGTCACTGGATCCCCCCCACTCTCAAGTTGGCCCAGAATCTGCCTTTATCCTTATTAGCCTCTATCCACCAGCTCATCCTCCTGCCTTACACTTCTGGTCCACTTTAGACAAAGAAACTAGAAGTTGCCCCTTTCCTGTATTGCTGGGAAAAGTACTTTCATCTGAAATAGTCTCCCAGCTTCATCTCCTGCCACTAAATTATTTATCGCGTGTGATATTTTTCAGTTGTCGCTTCTATTAATAAACCTTCTTCTGTCTCACCATCCTCCCAGGTGACACTGATGTCACCTGCTTGCTGCTTCCCTACAGTCACGCACCTTTTAAGTCTCGGCGTCCTTCCCAAAGCTCTCCCCACCATCCATGACAGACAGCTTTGGTGTCAGCTGAAGGCTTTCATGTCCTGGATCTGCAAATGTGGGTCATGTGGCAACAGCGTTTACCTAAGGTGGTAAAACGTATGAGTCAAGGTTTTTTTTTTTTATGGGTTTTTCTTCTTTGTAAAAGGGCAGCAGGGAATCTATAGACTACAAAGAGAAAGGTGAACTGAGCCTACAAGAATATTCGGGGAGGACGGTGTTAGTAATTCAGGTGGATTTTACACATTCAAACAAAGTTGAGGTATTCTGCTAATGAATGTGATGAATGTTACACGTATTTTTTCTGACTAAATACCTTGAAACATATTGCTTAAGGATTTTTCTTTTCTATTTTGGTGACCATTCTTTTCAATATTAACAGCTAACCTTTTACAATCTACATCATTCTCTCTACAGAATTCCTGAAATGTCACTTTGCCATAAGTCTTTCATGGTTAGTACATTATGTGTTACGTGCATTTAAAAAGCATTTGAGAGGGGGCTAGAGAGATGGCTCAGAGGTTAAAAGCATTGTGTGCTCTTCCAAAGGTCCAGAGTTCAATTCCCAGCAACCATGTGGTGGCTCACAACCATCTGTAATGGGGTCTGGTGCCCTCTTTTGGCATGCAGACATACACACAGACAGAATATTGTATACATAATAAATAAATAAGTAAAAAAAGCATTTGAGATACTTTACTATATAATGAATATGAAATAGTGTAACTACAATAATATCTGTTGCCGTGGCAAAAATACCCTTGGAAAAAAAACAGCTTAAAGGAGAAAAAAAAAAAAAGGTTTTCTGGCTAACAATTTGCTTGTTAAGTGACACTATTCCCTGGGGAGACATGAACAAATGTCTGCTTACCTTTGACAATGAACTAATGACTGAGCAAAGTAAGGATACTGCCGAAGTCCAGATGGATGGACCAGTGAGTTTTATTAGAGTAACTCATAAGACTATGGATGAGAAGGGACTTATAGGAGCATAAATGCCTGAATCACCGAAGCCACCCTGACACAGGTGACAAGTCACAAAAGCTTGGAAGCCTGGGGTGCATTGTGCAACCTGCAGGCATCTCAACAAGTTGGGGGATGTCCTTTCCAGAGACCGTTGGTCTGAGATTTCCAGGCAGTCTCTGCTCTTTCCAGGCAGCCAAGCTTGTCTGAGAGAGTCTCTTACACTCCTTACAGCAATTAAATGCTTAGGAAAAGAGGGATTTAGTGTGTCTGGTCAGTTTCAGGAACTTCCTGAAGCCTTTGAGTCGTCTACTTCCTGAGCTTAAGGGGCTTCCCCACAGGATGGGCTATTTTATCTCCTCTTAATCGCATGGCTTCACTTCTTTCAAATATCCTGTGTTTTAAAAAGTTCCCTCTAAAATGGAAGGTTTTAATTTAAGAGGAAACTGCTACACAATACAATTCTAGGTCACAGATCATCACTGAAGGAGAGTCAAGTCAGGAACTCAAGCAGTTGGTCACATCTCATGCACAGCCAAGATCAAAGAGCTAATTAATACACAATCTTTTTGTTTATTATCAGCCAGCTTTCTTCTCTTTTACACTGTCCAGACCCCCCTTCCTAAGGCATGGTGCTGCCTTCCGTGGAAAAAAAGATTTAAAGGGAGAAATAGACTGAATACCACATTATCTCTTCAGCTTCCCACACAGCTTCTATGAATGGTTTTGAAAGCTTGAAAGATGCAAGAAGAAAGTGGTCATGGAGGCTTGCACCAAAGTCAAAAGAGCTACTTCAGACAGAAAATATGTAGGACAGGGTTAGTGTCCCTGCAAGTAAGCCCTTGTGTTAAATCATAAAAGTCAAGTCAAGTTTGCAATGGAGACCCCAGGATGTTAGACATGCCAGAGCCATGGGCTCTATGCCGAGGAAAGATGTTGACACAGAGTGAGCTAGATCAAGAGAGAGGCTCCGTGTGCTGCTGGTGGTAAAGCTGGGAGGGCAGAACAACCCACAGCCTTGGGAGACTTGATGTCCCCAGTAGACGCCTCATGTTCTGGACACAGAGCCGCAGAATTTAATGTTCGCCCTGCTGGGTTTCAGACTGCTTTGGTCTGATCTTCTCTGACCGTGCTCCCATTTCTATCTGTTGGATCAGGAATTTTATTCTGTGCCTGGTGTGCTAGTGCACACCTTTAATCCTAGTACTGTAGAGGCAGAGGCATGTGGAAATCCTTGAATTCAAGAGAGCCGGGTCTACCTAGAAACAGACAGAGGAGGGTAGTCAGAGGACAGTCTCATGCCTAGAGTCTTAGAGGCACCTTGGACTTCGAACTTGTAAACAGTGTCAGAACTATTAAACAAACAAACACATTTGAACCGTGAGAGGGGCATGGACCTTGAGGGCCAGGAGTGGAATGTTACAATTTGAAGTGACGTATGAGTGTTAACGGATGGGTGGCATTGTGATGGTTAAACCTAATTGTTAGCTGATTTAGAGTCACTATGGAAATACACCCCTGGATTTGTCTATGAAGGTGCTTCCAAGAAAGGTTGAGCTGCAGTGGGAACGCCCACCCTGAATGTGGGGAACCAGCCCAGGGGCTGTGTATCTGAACTGAATCAAAATGAGGAGAGTAAGCTGAGTGCCAGCGACTCTCTCTTCCTGACTACACAGTGTGAGCAGCTGCCTCCCGGAGCTCCTGCCATCACCAGTCCCCAACCATGACAGCCAGTGCCCTCAAACTGTGAGCCCAATGTCACAACAGAAGACCAATAAATACACATATTAACATCTCTAATCAGCAAAGCAGGTTCTGTTTTGCTTTGTTCTGTTTTGTTTTCTTTTGAAGCCAAATTCTAGAAGTTGATCAGGAAGGAAACATTGGTGCACACATTTGGAAAGCACTCACTGAATACGTACAGTCATCCAAATTGTCCAGAGGACTAGAAGACACCAAGCATACAGTGCCAAACATTCCAAAACAGCTTTACCTGTTAGTGTTTCGTGTCATCTGAGATAGACAAGAATGAATAAACAAATTAATAATGAATAGGTACTATTTGATTAACCATTAGAATAACTGAGGACCGCCAGGGCCTCTTGGAGAGACGACTTTTGAAAAGTAGGTAAGAGAGATTTATCTGTCCATCTGTCCACCCGACCATCTGTCCGTCTCCCACCCCACCCCAACTCCAATTTGGGGGCAAGGGATAGGATTCTGGCAGGGCTCCTACACACGACTTGACTCTGAAGATCAGACCCCAGATTCATTTGTCAGATACCTTGCTGAGCAAGGTCATAGATGGGAACAAAGGGACAGTTTTGTAATCAGGGCTCTTTTTAATCAGTGATCCAGGATGAGACCCTGGGTGAGGCAATCAAGGGAGGCTTTAAGTATGGGTGTGGCCAGACACTGACTTTTTCTTGAGAAGTCGACAGATGTTTCTAATTTTTAATGGTGTTTGTAGCCACTTGGGCCTCTGTGACCTTACCTCCACTCAAAGGTTAAGACAATTAGTCTCACGTGAGTAAAATTTGCCTCTATAATTGCTCCACATATCCTACTTGAGAGACAAGTGAAACATACTATTACATGGTTAAAACATAGTGCAGATTGATAGTTAAGATTTGAAGGATTTAGAGAATGTAAGCACAAATAGCTATTGGAAACCTATTTATTTGTTCTTTAATAAACAGTGATCAGACAGGGTGAGGTACCAAAGAGGGATTAGAAGAAAGGCGAGAGAGAGAGAGAGAGAGAGAGAGAGAGAGAGAGAGAGAGCATAAAAAGGGTATGATGTGGAAAAAAACTGACAGGCAGAAACAAGCTTAAATCTTGTTGCTATGGAAACTCTGGACCCTCTGCTCTCTACCCAATCTACACTTGAGGGGTGTGTGACCTAGAAGTCAGCTAAATTTTAAAGTGACCCTTAATAGTGGAAGGGGTTGTTTCTTTCTTTCTGAAAAGGATACCTCAAAGACAAAACGAAGTACTGTAAGCCTCTCTTGAGGTCTACTCTGAGAGCTCGGCAGAATACAGGGACAATTTTTGTTTAGGATCTCAAGGAAAATCTGAAGTTCTCACAAAGGCCTTGGTTTCCTAACCCTTTGAGGTCACCGCTTTTATTTACCTTATAACTAGGCTATGCCACAACACTTGATTCACTAATATGCTTCCAATGCAGTCGATATAGCATTAAGCCAAAGGCAACTGAGACAAAAGCTGCTCTGGACAAAGCAGGAGACCTTTGCCAAATAAAGGCAAACCTAATTTTACTCAAATGTAGGAATGTGTAGCACACTCACCCACTGGAGAAAAGAACACTCTAAGCCCACATTGCTCACTAGAAATAGAATCTTCTTGCCCAAGTTCACAGGAATTGTGGTAAGAATTGTGGAATCATTCCTGACAGCAAACTCAGCCCTGGGCTATTGTCCTGAATATGACATGTTAGAGCTGCCAGGTCTCAGATAAACAGCTTCCAACCATAAGCCAGAATTGGGAGGCATTAGGTTTTAGCAGTTTCAGACAGACCTCTTCCCAGTCTCCCTAGAGAAACTAACCATTTTGAAGCCAATGTTTGTGGCCCTCAGCTCCTTCTCCATAGATGTCACAAAAGCATCTCAAAGATCTATGTGTCTAAATACTGATCCAACTTTCCCCCAAAGTATCATGTCTTCTCTATCTCAGTTACTATCCAATCTGGAAAAGCCTAAACTACCTGTGGCTATTTGAATAGGAAAGCCCCCCCACCATTCACAGATTTAAATGTTTGACCATAGGGAGTAGCACTATTAGGAGATGTGGCCTTGTTGGAGGAAGTGTGTCACTGTGGAGGTGGACTTTGAGGTCTTTTTTAAATTGATTTTTATTCAGCTCTACATTTTTTCTCTGCTCCCCTCCCTGCCTCCCCACTTCAACCCTTCCCAAGGTCCCCATGCTCCCAGTTTACTCAGGAAATCTTGTCTTTTTCTACTTCCCATGTAGAGTAGATCTATGTAAGTCTCTCTTAGTGTCCTCTTTGTTGACTAAGTTCTCTGGAATTGTGGTTTGTAGACTGGTTTTCTTTGCTTTATGTTCAAAAACCACCTATGAGTAAGTACATGTGATAAATGTCTTTCTGTGTCTGTGTTCCCTCACTCAAAATAATGTTTTCTAGCTCCATCCATTTTCCTGCAAAACTCAAGCTATCATTATTTTTTTCTGCTGTGTAGTAATCCATTGTATAAATGCACCACATTTTCTTTATCCATTCTTTGGTCAAGGGGCATTTAGGTTGTTTCCAAGTTCTGGCTATGACAAACAATGCTGCTATGAACATAGTTGAGCACATGTCCTTGTGGCACGATTGAGCATCCTTTGGATATATACCCAAAAGTGGTATTACTAGGTCTTGAGGAAGGTTGTTTCCTAATTTTCTGAGAAATCGCCACACTGACATCCAAAGGGGCTGTAGCAGTTTGCATTCCCACCAGGTCTTATATGCTCAAACTAGGCCTGATATGGCAGTCTTCTGCCGATGCCTGTGGATCAAAATGAAGAACTCTCAGCTCCTTCTACGCCACCATATCTGCGTGCACACTGCTATGCTTCTTGCCATGATGATAATGAACTAGATCTCTGAAACTATAATGAAATGCTTTCTTTTATAAAAGTTGCTATGGTCATGGTGTCTCTTCCCAGCAATAGAAACCCTGACTAAGACACAACCTTAAACTCCTATCGCCATGTACCTTAGAAGGCTCATCTCATCTCTCTTGTCAGCCAGCCTAGGTGCTCCTTGGCTAGCAAGCAAGCACCTTCCTGTCAATTCACAGCATGAGCTAAATGAGAAAGTATGTGGCACGTGCTCAGAAAGGTGCCTGCCTTTAGGAGATGCTCTGGAAGTGGCAATGCTTTCATGATCACTCCTGGCCTAAAAACTTCACGGGGTCCTAACCCATCTCCCCAACTCCAGCTCCCCTTGGGTTTTCTGTGGCATTCTCTGGTCCCTTTGGGACTCCAGTTTCAAAGAGTATTTGTCCCTCACAGCCTTGTTTCCTTTTGATTAGCTGTTCATGGGGAAAAGATAGTCTTTTTAATCCACCAACTTCTAGAGAGAAAGCGTTTTTGAGCTAGTACCTAAAAGGAACGAATCACCTTCATCTCTTTCATTTGCACTGGGGTGATGACGAGACCCTAGACTTTGAGAGGTGCTATTCCAGGATAAGCCTTGGTGGGAGGTGGTGGCCAGTGTTGCTCTATGTGAGAAGAACACGAGTTAGTGCTGTGGGGAATGGTTTCCGAAAGAGGTCATGCTGGGACTTCACATCCCACAGGCCTTTGCAATGTGACTTTCTCTCTTTCTTTTCTCCTCTTTGAATCTGGGCTGGCTTAGTGAGTTGTTTGGATGAATAAAAAAAAAAAAAGTGGCACCAATAATGCAGCTCTCAAAGCTTTGGTTTAATGGATTCTAAAGCACTGTTTGCAATCTTGAAATAATTCTTCTAAGAATATTGTTTTATCAGATTTGGTGACACAGGCCTCTAATTGCAGGCTGTAAGTTAAGGCCAGCCTGGGTACCTTGATCAGAACTGGTCTCAAAGTAAAAGGGTCTAGAGATATGTCTCAGTAATAGAGTACTTGCCTAGCATGCTTTAGGTCCTGAGTTCAATTCCCAGCAATTCCTTCCCCCAAACAAAACCTAAAGCAAGCCCCAAAACAGCAACAACAACCCAGGACACTGCTTATGGCCACATTACTGTCAGCTGGCTCAGGGTGGTTATTTGGGGTGGTCACATGCGACAATATCACCACCCTATGACTCACAGCCCCAGCTGAGTCTAGGTCCCAATCTCCCACAGGGATGGAGCCATTAATGATGCTGAAAGAGATCAACAAAAGAATCCTCCAGGCAACAGATATAATTGAAGGAAAACCAATAAACTCTGGTGCCATCACCCCTGCAAACGAACACCTTCATAATGTGGTCCCTGTCTTCTGCAACAGTTCACCCATTTATTCCTGTCCTTGAAGTTGCATCAGGGAGTGGCTAGACAAACATTAAGATCATAACATTTTTTTTTTTTCGCGACAGGGTTTCTCTGTAGCTTTGGAGCCTGTCCTGCTATCCTAGAACTCGCTCTGTAGACCAAGTTGACCTCAAACTCACAAATTTCTTTGTCTCTGCCTCTCAAGAGCTGGGATTAAAGGTGTGCACCACCACTGCCCAGATAGATCATAATTTTCTTAACCCAGCATTCAGTATTCAGAAGCAAGTAGATCTCTGTGAGTTCCAGGCCACCCTGGTCAATACAGCAAGTTCCAAAACAGCTAGGGCTACTGAGTAAGACCCTGTCTCAAAAAAACAAAAAAGCAAACAAGTAAAAAACAAAAATAACAAACAAACAAAAATGTAAGGAGACAATTTTTATCACAGTGTTATCCAAACCATCTTGAATCTTCAAAGTTATGGTATGTAGTAATAGGAGCGGCGGGGCTGCATCCCCAACACCCTGGCCGCCTGGCTTGCTTATGCCCCAAAATAACAACACACAAATTGTATTCTTTTAAACACTGCTTGGCCCATTTCTATCTAGCCTCTTCTAGGCTAATTCTCACATATTAATTTAGCCCATTTCTAATCATCTGTGTAGCACAGCTAGGTGCGCTTACCGGGAAGATTCTAGCCTAGGTCCATCCTGGGTCGGAGCTTCATCGCCTGTGCCCGGGAGAGGGGAGCAAGCCTCTGCTCCAGAGAGCAGAGCTGTCGAGACTGTCCTGGAGAGGGGAGTATGGCGTCTCTGTCTGAGGCGTCTTACCTCACTTCCTCTTCCTCCCAGCATTCTGTTCTGTTTACTCCACCCACCTATGTTCTAAGCTATGAGGCCAAGCAGTTTGTTTATTACTTAACCAATGAAATCAACAGATTGATATATGACACTCCCACATCAATGGTAAATCTGCATGTAATAGTCACAGTAAATTTTAAAATGGGAAGAGTTAATTCAATGGATTTCACCTAAATTCAAAATTGAAGTTCCAATATGAAAGGTATAAGAAGCCAAGTAGCCAAATAAGCATTTCTAGTAGCCAGAAACTGTTGGTGTAGCATTCAACCCATGGGAGTCGAAATGTGAGTCTCACAGAGACTTTGAACATGTGTTATTATGCTGGTCTGTTTGATTAGACACATCAAATGATAAGATAGTCCTGCTGAGTAAACAACTGTCTGAAGGATGGATTTATGGTGGAGTTAGTCACCAGCAAGAAAATTTCATCACTACATAGAATCTTGGTATTTTGGTTACATTTTTCTGAATATTTATCAGCATATTTTAATTCCAAATGGGAATCATCCAGAGGCCAATTTAAACAACAAAGAGTTCAGCCGATAAGGCCTCTTTCAGCCAAACCTAATAGGCCAAGTTCAAGCTATGAATTGGGAAGGAAAAGACAGGCTCCCTGCAAGTTGTCCTCTGACCTCCACATATGCCCTGCCTCAAAAATAAATATAAAAGAAGTAATAAACAAAATAAACAACAATATAACGACATTTTGTCGTCCTTTGTAGACTATTAAGAGATTGGCTGGTGGTGTGAGCCTGAGAACTGATATTGAGGGACTGCATGGGTTGTTCCAGAAGTGGAAATCAGGCAGAATGACTGGCTGAGGGAATTTCACAAACCACCCGGCCTATGTCAGCCTTTCTACTGAAGGAAAGGAAAAGCCTACCCTGCTTAAAGTGGCTGGTGGGCTTAAGGCCTAAGGAAAAGTACTTACACACCATCTTTAGGGGTGGGGTAGTAAAAATGTCTTGTGGCTTTCCTCTTTGTGGAAATGTCTGGTTTACCTTTGTATAACCATCTCTCTTGTGTTGTCAGGTCTCTGGAAACCTCACTTTCTCAGTGTTGGATTCACCCACACCCAATGACTCAATATCTCTCACAGAGATCCACCTGCCTCTGCCTCTGGAGTGCTGGGATTAAAGGTGTGTCCCACCACCACCTGGCTAAGTTTTGAGGAAGTATAGGCAGGACAACCGGACAGGAAGAAGAAAGAGGTGGGGCAATGAGAACAGGAGAATTCTAGGAAGAAGAAACCCCATTCATCTGCAGTCCTGCCCAGACACAGAAGAAGGAAGATGTGACTGCCTCACTGAAAAAGGTACCAAGCCATGTGGCTAACACAAATAAGAATAATGACTAATAGTGGGCTATATAAGTTATAAGAGTTAATAAGAAGCCTGAGCTAATGGGTCAATCAGTTTATAACTAATGTAGACCTCTGTGTGATTTCTTTGGGACTCAATGATTGTGGGAACCAGGCAGGACAGAAAACCTCAGACAACTCCTGCAGATCAGGATGTAGCATCAGCCACTGCTCCAGTGCCATGCATTCCACCATGTTCCCTGCCATGATGAGAAAGGACTAAACCTCTGAAATGGTAAGCAATCCCCTGACTAAGACACTACCTGCACTGCTCTGCCAACTGTGGCTTTGAACCCAGCAGCAGAGCTCTGGCTTTGCTGTTGAGTCCAAAGGAATAAGAAAATCAGCCACCTGTCAGACAAAGGCAAGGAAGGGCTGCAGAGTCTATAGTACCAGCTCAAAATGCACTGCTCACCACACTCCTGTGCTTCCAAGTTACCAGGCCAAAGGTGAACTTCTTTCTGAACTACAAGGAGCTCTTCTTATTTTTTCAAAACTTTTTTCCTTCTATTGGAAGACAGATTCTTTTCTCGGACAATGTATCCTGATTATAGTTTCCCCTCTCTCTATTCTGTCATTTTATTAAAATCTTCATTATCACTCTATCCTGTCTTTAAGCCACTGCCAAGAATTTAATCTCAAATATATCCAATCCTTCCCTTCTATACTGCCTCATTCTGATCCCATGAGAGCAGTGGCACCCAGTCCCAAAGCATGGTGTGTTCAAGTTCTTATATTACTGGGAAAAGAAGTAAAAGCAGAGGCTATCAGATCCCCCCCTGAAGGATAGTTAGCAATGGCACCAGGACCACCCCACCAGTACCTTTTGCTCCTTCCCTCTCTGTATTCCTGTGTGATTGTTCACAGATGGAAACCTGGCTTTCTACGGAGTGTATTCAGTGTTAACTTCCCACAGACGGAAAACGTGTGTAGCTCGTTGTGCTACACGAAGGGATGGTCACTTACACCTGCTATAAGAAGTTCTGACTTGATGCGATCTAGAGAGTCCTCCAAAAATGACTGCAACTTAAAAACCTAGTGCAGTTACACGGGCCATTGACAGCAGTTCTGTAAATATTTACAGAAGGTTTCAGCAGTTATCATCCTGGGGGTATTTCTAATGTGTAAAGGTGTGTGTGTGTGTGTGTGTGTGTGTGTGTGTGTGAGAGAGAGAGAGAGAGAGAGAGAGAGAAAGAGAGAGAGAGAGAGCTTGAAAATTAATGGGGAAAAAATTAGAAGTTTTGGACGTGTCTGCTTCTAGGTATGGTGGAGGAGAAAGTTTATTGTAGATCAAAGGGAGAACACAGCCAGAGGCAGAGACATCTGGAAGAGTCCAGAGTGGATATGACCAGACAAAGCTGGACCATGTGAGGAGATGGGGAGGGGGAAGAGAGAGGGGGGAACCAGTTGCAGCAGCCTGCAAGCCAAGGATCCAAAAGAGAAGGTAACCTAAATGGCTGGATTATACAGGAAAGAGAATCCCAGGCCGCAGGACTGGAGAGTTCAGGGTTGGGGGCAGGATATGCCAGCCAAGATGAGCCTGTAACAGATAGGGCCTGAGGGATGCTGGGAGAATCTGGTGGCCAGGTCCACTTTAATATGTTAAATAGGTTCCTCAGCCCTTTGTCCCAGGGTTTGAGACTTAACAGAAAATTTAACCCAGGAAGCTGACTTCTCATCTTGGACGTATCTCAGAACCGTATGGAGTGCTTGAGGGCTTTCTTTTTGTTTTAGATTTTATTTATTTATTTATTTATTTATTTAGTTAGTTAGTTAGTTAGTTATTTAGTTAGTTAGTTTTCCAGCAGTGATGATTGAACCCAGAGCTTCCACCATGCTCTACACTTGATCTACCACTGAGCTATTTCCCTAACTTCACCCCTTTTCATTTTCTTTTCAGACAGGAACTCTCTGAAAAAAGAGAAACAGAGAGAGAGAGAGAGAGAGAGAGAGAGAGAGAGAGAGAGAGAGAGAGAGAGAAACAGTCCAAGTTACCATGACTATCCTGGAACTGATCCTATAGCCCAGGCAGGCCTTGAAGTTGTGATTCTCCTACCTCAGCTTCCTGAGAAGCAGGGGTTATCATTTCTAAAACTGGGTCCCGAGTCTGGACCCATGAGGGGTGGGGCACCCAAGGCCTTGGAGGATCCTTTTGCAGGTGGGAGACCCTGGCAGGTGAGAGACAGAGAGATATGGCATGCAGAGAGAGCTTGGGTACAGAGTTTATTTAGTGGGTTTGGGGGTGGGGGAGGGGAAAGGTCAAAAAAATGAGAGAAAGGCAGAAGCTGCCTCTCCAGAAGAAGAGCAGTGGGCAAAGAAAGAGCTGGCTGGAGAGGAGGTGGGAGATCCACTTGCCTGGGGGGAGAGGGGATTAGGAGTGTCCAGGCTTGTCTCTTAATGGGACAGGGTACCCAGGTAACAGGCCAGGCCAGGCCATTACAACAGCAGGGTGGCAAATACCAGATCCAGCGTTTGGGATGTTTGTTCACACCATAGATCCCCCCTACTTAGTTTCCTTTATCACATATTTGAACTCAGTAGATAATAGATTCCAGTGGAAAAACTCTTGTGTGGTCAATGCAACCGTCGCATACCTGTAAGGTTTCCATGCGCTGTCCTCACAGGATGCTGAAACAGAGAGGCCAGTGTTAAGAGAGGGGCGAAACTAATTCCTTCACTCTGCAGAATGAATGGGGGAGCTGAGGGTGCTGCATTCCACGGGCTTAACACTGTGCTTCCTGCCGGGACTGGAATGAGGAAAGCGAGGATACATCACTCATTCATTCTGAACATGCATTACCTATCAGAATTTTCCACGCTGTGGCATGCACCTTTTCCATGTAGGACAGGACATTTCATCGCATGTACCTGAGACCGCTTGCTGGTTGTCAGTGTAGTTAGTTTGCATTGGCTGTAAAATAAAATAAAAGTTCTATGAGGGCAAAATAAAAGTGTATACAAAGGGAAGGGAAGCATGCCGGGAATATCCAAAAAAAATCTCCCTTCACCCCCCAGGGTCATTGTTGATGCATCTAGAAGGCTGACTAGAAAAGGAAAGGTCATACTCAATGCTTGCTTTTATTCTAGAATCAGTCCCTCCCTTTCCAGACCTGGGTCTAGACATACCTCTGCCCTGACCTCTCCCCTAGATGTCTACCTGCCCTTCCCCACTCTCAGAGGCTTTCCGAAATAGAGGAGTGTTTTCCTTTGTTCTTTGCTTCTCCAGTGTCTGTTCAGCTTTCTCCACTTCTGGTACACAGCATGGTAAAGGCATCAGAACTACCAGGGTTAGCAGATTTTTTTTTCCAATTATTAATGGTTCATTCACACATGGTTGAGCTAACAGCCACATTGATCCAAGCAGCCATATAGCTCCAGTCCCATTATCGGTCAAGATCTCAAACTCAGACCCAGTCATGTGTCATCCTGATCGCCTGTATTACAAAGACAGTCTTTTTTTCTTCCAAAGCAGCAAATATACTGTGGACACAGCTACAAGAGGCTGGCTAAAAGCTTATCCATTTGTTGACTAAAGGAGACAGGCCATGCCAGGACCATTCCTCATGTATCCCAGCAAATAGGAAGTGTGATCGCAGTTCTGCACATGGAAAGTGCACGTCTAATGTCAAATTAGAGAACTGTAGAACTATCATTATCCAATCCATTTTAGGGATGATGCTTGCTTTCCCGTACCCTGACTTTACATTTACTTCTTCAAAGAATCTGAGGCATTTTGCTGACTTTCATATTCTACAGAGAAGCAAGGCATAATGCTAAAGTCCTTTGTGGTAAGGAGAAAAAACTCAAAAAGAGCAAATCAAGAAAAAAAAAAATAGAAATCAGACCGTGATTGCAAGTTCGAGAGTGTCGTGGCTTGGTTAAATCATTCTGATGTTCACTTAACTCACCTGTCACAATCATACGTTTAATTCTCTGTGCATTTCTTGAAAATGTGAAGCTTAAAAACAGAATAAGTCTTTTTTAAAAAAAGTAGAAGGAAGATGGCTCAGCAGTAAGAGTACTCATTGCTCTTAAAGAAGAACCGAGATCAGTCCCCAGCACCCACTGGGCAGCTCACAACACCTGTAACCCCAGCTCCCTGTGGAGTTGATGTATCTGGCTCCACAAGCACCTGCACTCATATCCATACCTTCCCATACTCCCACTCATGAATATATATAACTGAAATCTAAATCTTTAAGGTGTGTAAATTTTTAGGGCTAGAAGAGCCTCACAAATTAGGAGCTCATGGCTTCGGCTTGGAGAGAAGGCGGCAGTGTGGAACCCTGGAAGCCAATGGGATAGTTGCACCCTAAACCTGCCCTTTGTTTTCACAAATGCTGGGTCATGAGCCATGCACATGACAAATATGGCCCTTTGTTATAGAACAGGTGCTTCTCATTAGTCTTATTGATGACATTAAGATAAACTATCCTTGTGTTCAGCAAGGATTGAATCAAAAGGGCTGGACTTCATTTCATGCAAGACAAGTCATTCCTGAGGTAACTTAGCATGGCATTTTCTACATTCTTGTAGGAGTCCGCTTGTTTGTTCCTGGCTGCTCAGCCCTGAAATAATCACACAAAAACCATATTATTTGCAATACTGTTTGGCCATACTGCTTAAGCTTATTTCTGGATAACTCATATCTTAAATTAGCCCATCTCCATAAATCTGTGTATCACCACAGATTAGAAATTTAGAAAACTAAACTGAATGCTGGGAGAAAGAAGGCAGAGTCAGTGAGAAGACATGTAGCCCTGCTGGAAACAGATGCCAAAACTTTACCCAGTAAGCCATAGCCTCGTGGTGATACACAGATTTATGGAGAGTCCAGATGGGTTCCGTGACTTCAGAACCTCAGTATTCTCATCTATCAAAATGTGAAGCATTTTACCGAGGAGATGCCTCAGTGGGTGACATCACTTGCCACAAAAGCCCGATGACCTGAGTTCATTTCCTCAGAACCCACAGAAAAGCCAGGCGTAATATCAAAAGTCTCTGTGCTCTCAGTGTATCCATGGGGGAGTGGGAGACCAAAATATGAGAATCTCTCGATGCTTACAGGCCAGCTCTCTAGTTTGGAGACCTTGTCTTAAAATGGAAAAGCAAGGCCTGACACCCAAAGGTTGTCATCTGACCTCCACACTCTTGCCATGGCATGTAGATGCTCCCTCACACACATGAACACTATACACACAAGTCACACACACACACACACACACACACACACACACACTTGCATATCACATGCACACAGTATCTAAAAAATGAATTGCACCATTTTGCATTTTGATTCTCTGTAGGATTTAGTATAGGTAAAGAATATGCCAGAGAAATGCTCGACAAAAATATAACATCATAAACTCAGAGTTAGATAAAGTGAGGCCTGGGATTTTATACCACCACCTTGGAGAAAGAGCATTCAAGTGTGCTCTGCTAAACCATATTTTCCTAATTCTAGCATATAGTGACTTCTGCCAACATTCCCTATGCTGATGTTATTCTCCAGCCCCACGTTTACCTGGGAACTCCCAGTAGATCAAGGATCTGCTAGTAAGTGGGTGGGAAGTATGTTTTGAGAGAAAAGATGGCCACTGGAGCCTACTTCCAGTGATGATGCCGTGAAATCCAAGCTCCTGTGTAATGGAGACCGTTGCACAATGCAGAAATCATTCTTATTGGTCTTCCTCCTGAAACTTGATGTCGTAAGGGTTTCTATTGCTGTAATAAAACACCATGATCTAAAGCAACTTTTGGAGGATAGGTTTTACTTGAACTTACAAATCTCAGGTCACACTCCATCACTGACAGAAGTGGGGCAGGATCTCGAGGCAGGATCCTGGTGGAAGGAGCTGAAGCGGAGAATACAGAGGAACACCGCTTTCTTGCTTATTCCTCGTGGTTTGCCAAACCTGCTTTGATACATAATTCAGGAACACCTGCCGAGGACAGCATTACTTACCAAGGATTGAGCTCTCCCACATCAATTATTAATAATAATAGTAGCAATAATATAATAACAATAGCCTACCGAACTTGCCCACAGGTAATCTGATGGAGGTGTTTTCTTAACTGAGGTTCCTGTTCCCAGATAGCTCTAGCTTCTGTCAAGTTGACAAAACTAACCAGCATCCCTAAGATGTTTTGGCAACAAACTTCCTAAGAACTACCTAGGATAAAATCAGTTCCAATTTTTTGAGCTCACAAAATCCATCAGAAAGCAGGAAGAGGCTGCTCAAAATCTACCTGGCTTCAGAAAAGTCCCCTTTGCTCAGTATTGCACATTTTCTGCACAAATCCTCCAACGATACCCAAAATGCATTGAACTAGAATTTGCCTCGTCACGGAGTGAGAAATTCTGGGCATTACTGATTCTATGAGTTTAGTAGACTCTGGCCAATCCCACCTGCTGACATTCTTCCTGACCACCAAGGCTCGTGGATAGACCTCAGGGATATCTCATTGCTGGCTCTTGTAATTGGCTGTGATTATGCTTTCTGTCATTGCAAAAGTACCTGAGACAATCAAGTTCTGGGGAGGAAAGGTTAACTTTAGCTCCTAGTTCTAGAAGTTTCAGTTTATCAGTCGTCAGCCCTGTTGTTCCAGCAAGGCAGCCAGCATGGTAGGAGCTTTTGTGGAGACACTCGCCTCATGGCCAGGAAGTATAAAAGAGAAAGAGGATGAGGCCAGGATCCTTTACCCCATTCAAGGTTTTGTCCACAATAACCTAATGGCTTTTCCCTAGATCCTGTTCTTCAATCTTGTACCGCCATCCCAGGCTGGGAAACAAGGCTCTAACACATGTGCCTATGGGAGACATTTAAAGCGCAACTGCCCAGACCTGTGGACAGTCAGTGTGTCTGGGACATTTTTTAACTGAGAAGTGGGGGTGGGTACCTCAGCAGGGCTGGGTTAGCCACCAAAGCGAGCACCATACAGCTGATGAAAGACAAAGGCAGACTGAGACTTTCAGAGCCAGAAATGAAAGCAATTCGTGGTTCAGAAAAAAGGCAAGTTTTGAAATTCTGCTTCGTATCCAAAATCTGTCTGTTCAAATATCAATACTTCATTCTTAAAATGCTTGAAAAATTATAAGAAAAGGGGCAGCAGCTCTTTTATACTGGGTAACAGGCTCATTTCCAACTATTTCCAGTTGCTTATCATATATTTTACAGCCTTTACTTTCTGGGTATATTTCAGGCCAACTGTGTGGAGAAGTGACTAAATCATTCTCCACATCTGACAATATTTGTCCCCAGAGATCAGGCTCTTGTGTAAACTTGAGACAATGTTTGCAAGGACTTTGGAACCCCTACCTGCAGTTACTCCTGGAATAAGACAAAACAAAACAAAACAAAACCCTATTTCATGCATCTTTCCCTGAAGAAACACCATTCAGAATATTTAAGTGATGTGAAGCAGGGTCCTTGCTTACCTGGGTTTTGGCTCCAGAGAGGTGGAGTATGGAAGGAAGTGGGCACCAGAGTGAGAGAGGGCAGGAGACTGTTGTGGTACCCAGGGAAGGTGCCCCATACATATGTGATGCTGTGATTGAGCACAGCTCCAGCTTGTAGGCTACGCTTTTCCTCTGTAACCATTCTCTGTGCCCTCCCAAGACTCCTGCTTCGTTGTTGCTGCAGGGATACACAGGACACAATTGGCATCCAAATCCTCAGAAGAGAGTCACCGTAAGTACAGTCAGAAGACTGGGGGACATGGGAGGGAGAGCCACCCAATCAGAAAGAGCTGTCCTTTCCTGGGTTAGAGTTTCCTGAGTCTTTATCCAGAGGGACAAAGTGCACAGTGGACTCTGCTGGGGTCCTGCTATGAGGAAGGGCCAGGCCTCAAGAGGATCACCTCATAAGCACACCTTCAGGACCTTGGTGCCTGGATTGTATGAGGAGCACATGGAAGGTGTGGAGTCTCCAGACTTCCCCACATTTGGACTGAATACTCATGTTCCCGCAAAACTGGCATGGCCTGTTGAAGCCATCCACCAACTCACTGTATTAGGAAGCAGGACTTTTGGGAGCAAGCAGGCACAGGAAGGGTGCTAAACAACACCCACTGGATGGTCCATAATCCAAGTATGGAGAACTAAGATTTGAACTTGTCTTTCCTATGAGAGTCAAACGCAGGACCTTAGCAGAACCGCTAACATTTCGTTTCAGCTCATTTTAGTATCACACTATTAGTCTATAATAATTGGGGCTTTAAGGAAGTCTAGATATCTATCTCATGGAATACAGCAGGAAGGGAAAATCCACAGAATCATAGCATGATTTTGGAGAAAGAAATATTAACTCGTCCTCTTCCCTTTTGCCCCCCCTCCCACTTCTTTTCCCTCTCTTTGCTCTGTCTCCTCCCTGTGTTTGTGTATTATGTGGTGAGGGTGGGGGTGCATGCTTGTGGAGAGAGAGGCTGATGCTGGCTCACTTCCTCAAACACTCTCCACCTTATTTACTTATTTGAGCCAGGCTTGGTCTCTGGACCCGGAACATGCCAATTTGGCTGAGCTGGCTGGCAGGCAGGGAAGTCACAGAGCTCCGTCTGTCTCTGCTACCCCACTGCTGAGATCATTCTCCCTATTCATATACCCATCCATCCATCCATCCACCCACCTACCTAT
The DNA here is from genome assembly GCF_018167655.1 of Microtus oregoni. Taxonomy (NCBI): domain Eukaryota; kingdom Metazoa; phylum Chordata; class Mammalia; order Rodentia; family Cricetidae; genus Microtus; species Microtus oregoni. The sequence goes on along the minus strand of NW_024543091.1, from coordinate 4,250,146 downwards.
CCATTCATCATCCATCCATCCATCCATCCATCCCCCTCCATTTGCTTTATAAACCTAATGTTGTAGGGGAATGAATGAGGTCAGACATACAAAGATAATTGAGTCTAATATTGATACTAAAGGAAATCCCAGTCCAATAATTTATGATGCAAGAAATACTGACACGGATTTAGCTTGGACTTTTAGGGTGCCACAAAAGAAAATATTTAAATGAACTTGATGAACCTAGGAAGATTATTCAACGTGACATTTGAGTCAAGTATGGAAGACAATCTGGCAGCTGGCTTGACATAGTTCAGGCCAGTGGATCTCAACTAGTGGATCAAGGTGCCTTTTGGGGTCAAATGACCCTTTCATAGGAGCCACCTAAGACCATCTGCATATGAGATATTGGCATTACAATTCACAACAGTTGCAAAATTAAGGTTATAAAATAGCAATGAAGATAGTCTTATGACTGGGGTCACCACAACATGAGGAACTGTATTAAAGGGTCGCAGCATTAGGAAGGCTGAGAACCACTGTGTTGGGCAAAACCGTAACAGGGAGAGAAAACAGGCAATTTCAAGGAAGAGAGGTAACAAGATACAGTGGAGAGAGGCACTGAAGGGGACTGTGGAGAATGAGGCTACGAATGTGAGGATAAAACACACTCTGCACTGAGACACCCTGGCTCACACACAGAAGTGTGCCGTCATCTTCAGAAGCATAGGGTAGACCTTTCCAATCTGTTTATGTTTCAGATTGTCTTGTGAGTGGAAAGGTCTCCCTCAAAGGGTTGTCATCAGGATTAAGTGCAGATGCTCCAGCAGAGTGCCTAGTCTAGTTCCTGACACTCATTAAACATTTGACAAATTATTTTTAACTTCGGAAGCCTTTGGATCTTCCTGTGTGGGTTGTAGCTCACAGTATACTAAATGTCAATTTTTTTTCTGGGTATATATTTTCTGATATTTTATATTTGCATAGGAAAAAAAATCTGTTTTCTAATCGTCCCTGATTTCTTGGGATTTTATTTGATGATAATGCAGGCTGTAGCCACCTCCTTCTGTTATGCTTGGAAGGCAACAGGGCCCTGAGCAGCTGCTGGCGACATTTTTTTCCTCAGCAGAATGGCCCAGCATGGCTCCTATCAGATGATAGAGTCAGAAGAATACTGAGAATTCAAGAACAATTGCAGTGGGTTTTTGACCCTACTGCACGTACTGGCTTTGTGGGAGCCTAGGCAGCTTGAATGCACACCTTACGAGACCTGGATAGAGGTGGGCAGTCCTTGGGCTTCCCACAGGTCAGGGAACCCTGATTGCTCTTCGAGCAGATGAGGGAGGGGGACTTGATTGGGGGAGGGGGAGGGAAATGGGAAGCGGTTGTGGGGACGAGGCAGAAATCCTTAATAAATAAATAAATTAAAAAAATAAATAAATAAAAAAAAAAAGAAGAACCCACAAGAAGCCTGATCATTTACATGACATTCCTCTGAACACTCCAGTGAGAAGGATGCCGAAACAGTTATCTGGAGGAAAAGCCACAGAGGCAGAAAAATACAGAGAGGATGCAGAGGCTCTGGGGGCCGGTAATAAGGCCAGGCAGCGTGGCATATCTCCTCTGAGTCCTTGGTACACGTTTTTCTCACTGTATTCTCATAATGGCTATGTGAGAATCACTTACTATTCTTGTTAACTGACGACAAGGAAGACACATCTCAGTGACATTAATTGCCTTGCCCATGATGCACAGAAAGCTTTGCATCTGTGTCTTTCTCGTTCTGGAGTTCAGTCTCTTGGGAAAAAGAACAAAGCCTCAAGAGAGCAGGGCCTGATTCTTTAACAACCTTTGTATTCAGGGACCAGCTCTCCTCTCAGGCCGCATTCTGAAGTTAGAGATATCACCATATCCTTTCCACCCCTCACTTACTACCTTGTCACTTTGGGGAGCTCTGCTCTATGATTCAGAAAAGAAAAAAAATGCATAGACTATCTATTTTCTAGGAGCCAGATAGCATCTCTGACTCTATTTTGCATGTGAATTTTCACTTGATGTTTGATTATGAAAATAATGCTTTGATTCAATAATCATTAGTATTGTGTCATTGTTGATTCTTTGTTATGTTTGTATTCACTATTAAGTTCATTTTTTTTTTACCTCAAGTAATAGACACCTTGAAACTTCACCCCTGAAAATTTCATCATGGATTATAATAGAAACTAATAAGCGGCTTCTGCTATAAGCCACTGACACCTCCCTTGGGCCCACACGGTTGCCAAAGCAGGAAGAAAACCTGGCATGGATGTTTTCATTTCTGTGCGTCTTCTTTGTTTCAGATCAGATCCCTTCCTGCTTAACTCTGAACAGATTTGGGCCTTGTCATTCACCAAGGTACATCCATTTTAAAACAGGCATGTTGTTTTATGCACCTGAACCTACTGCTGTTTCAGCTCCTGATGTCGGCTTCACAATCACAGGCCTGCTGCTCAGGCCAAGGTTTGGCGGGAACTGTCTTTGCCTCTGCAGCCAAATGTAGTTTTTTAACCAAGTCTCTATCATTCTATTTTCCCAATAAAGACTAGGGAGGCAGATGTCTGGGTGAAAACCTGCTAGCTTAAAGTTGTTGGGAAGTAACCAGATGACCTTCCTTCCTTTTTGCTGGGAGACCCAGCAAGAGTGTCCTTCCACCACCCCAAACCAAAAAAGACGAAGTCCCTCCCTACTACTGTTGTGCCCAGTCTGTGGGGACCCCAAAAGGCAACCAGAGAGACCGACTCACTGAAATGCAAAAGCTAGGTTTATTATCATGCATGTGTACAAGCCAACAGGGACCTCAGCACAGAAGCAAGAGGAGGTACCCCGCCCTTCTAGAGAGCACTATTTAAAGGCAAAACCCAGAAAAGCTACATTAGCAGGGTTCAGGGTAATGGGTTCAATCCTGACTGGCTGACCTTTGTCTAGGGGTGTCCTGGTGAAAAGGAATGGGTATATACTGGCAGGTGATCCTACCTACAACAGTTAGAATGGTAGGAATTTCCATTGGATGGTCTGTTCCTGGGTGGTGCCTGGGTAGTCTCAGTTTGTGATCTTTCTTGAAACCAGGTATTGCCTTAGGGATAACTACTGAGACTCAGGCTTCTATTGAGCTTGTCGTGGCTGTGTCCTACACTACTTCCTGTGCAGCTGTCTTCGGGGAACCCACTGACTCTCTGACCCTCTTTACTAGTTGCTGGCTCTGCCTCCTGATCCAAGGTTTTATTTAATTAACACAAACTCAAGGGTTTGCAGTGTGATCAAATATCCTGAAATACAGGTAGTACCTACTGTTCAGTTGGAACCTTCAACTCACTCCTGCACTTGGCAGAGAAGCCTTGATTCCTGTCTTCCAAATCCCACCCTGTCAGAGAATCTCCTAACAGAGTGAAGGCACCAAAAAGTCCAGTTCTACATTCTTGGCTGCTATAGCAGTTTCCTCCCCTAAAGTTGCCAGTCACCCAATTCCCCTCCTAGAATGTTCAGGTTTTGGCCATACTTGTACACAAACCCAGCTTTGGTTTGTGGATACGTTATCACTCCTTGCCTAAAATCTATATAATCTCCCTGCATTAGTTCCAGTGTGTGTCTTTTCCAACCTCAATCTCTGAGACTGGAGAATCACCTGGGAGTTGCTTTGCTCAAATAAACCCATTGTTACACTTTTTAAATTTGGCTTGATCTGGCTTACTGCATCATCTGAGAAATCTTTTATTAGGGGACAGAAGACCTATTACCTTCCTTGTGTCATTTCCTTTTGGTGCTGAAGGTGTCAAGAGTTCTACTACAGGGCAGTGGTGGCATAAGCCTTTAATTCCAGGACTCAGGAGGCAAAGGCAGAGGCAGAAAGATCTCTGTAATTAAATCCAGCCTGGTCTACAGAGCTAGTCCCAGGTAATGGTCACAATAAATGGCAGGCCGGTTTAGGCAGGGAGCCTTGGCAGGGACCCTCAAGGTGGGTGAGAGACCTTGGCAGGGCAGCTAGTCCCATAAGGAGCCACAGCCCACAGCGGGTGAGAAACTGATGGATAGGCATGCCATACAGACTGAGGTTGGATAGTTATTTAGTGTGTTATGGAAGGGAAGGGGAAAAGGGGAAGGGAAGAAGGGAGAAGAACAGAGAAAGAGTCAGAGAGAGAGAAAGAGAAATATAGAGGGGGGAAGGGGAGAAGTGGGGAGCAGGGAGAGAGACAGAAGCTGCCTCTGAGATGGGGGAGAAGGAAGGGACTCAGATGGAAGCAGAAGGAAGATCTGCCTTGGTGGTAGATGGGGTAGGGAGTGGGCTTGTCTCTTAAAGGAACAGGACAGATCATTACAAAGACTACACAGAGAAACCCTGATGTAGCAGGTTCTTCTATCTGTTGCTTTCATTGGTTAATTAATAAAGAAAACTGCTTGGCCTGATAGGTCAGAACATAGGTAGGTGGGGAAGACAGAACAGAATTGTGGCAGGAAGAAAGCAGAGTCAAGCAGACCCAAGACGGACGCAGGTTAGGCTCTTTCCTGGTAAGCCACCACCTCGTGGTGCTACACAGATTACTAAATATGGGTTAAAGCAAGATGTGAGAATTAGCCAATAAGAGACTAAAACTAATGTACCAGGCAGTGTTTAAATAAATACAGTTTCCATGTAATTATTTCAGGTAAAGCTAGCCAGGTGGCAGGATGCAGCCCGCTGCTCCTTCTACAAAACCCTGTCTCAAAAACAAAAAAAACAAAACAAAACAAAAAAAAAACTGATACAAACCTTAGATTACAAAAACTCTGAAGTGATGGAGGAAGGTCATTGGTTAAAAAAATAAAGAAACTGCCTTGGCCCATTTTATTGGTTAGAACATAGGTGGGTGGAGTAAAGAGAACAGAATGCTGGGAGGAAGAGGAAGTGAGCTCAGACTCGACAGCTCTGCTCTCTGGAGCAGAGGCCATGCTCCCCTCTCCCGGGCAGATGAACGTGATAAAGCAAGCTGCCAGGTCAGTCATGCTGAATCTTTCCCAGTAATACTGGTGCTACACAGTTTATTAGAGATGGGTTGATCAGGATATCAGAATTAGCCAGTAAGGGCTAGAGCTAATGGGCCAAGCAGTGTTTAAAAGAATACAGTGTCCGTGTAATTATTTTGGGGCATAAGCTAGCAGGTGGCTGGGGTGCTGGGGACGCAGCCCCGCCGCTCCTATTACAACACTGAAGCCTTATAAGACAGAACATGCCTACAATGAGGGAAATTTTCTCTGCTGGAGAGACAGGTTCCTGGAACAGAAGTGATCACCTCACAGTAACTAGATTGCTCTACCTAATTGAGGACAGTGATAGACCACTTTGATGACCCAAACCAGAGATCATCAGAAGCATTTTAACCAAGGCAGCTTCATTTTATGTACCTGTTGCCCCTGTTACAACTAACTCTTCCTCATTAAATCTAAAGCTCATGCCAGTAGCTCACTGACAGACTTAGGGTCACCAAATCCCCTTATCTGCCCTTCTTCCTGATGTTTGCATAGATTACACATAGAAAAGACCCTTAAATCTTTGTTTTCCATCATTAATTTCCTTCCTTCCTTCCTTCCTTCCTCCCTCCTTCCCTCCCTCCCTACCACCTTCCCTTTTTTCTTTTTCACGTTTATGTGTGTTTTTAGCAGCACATGCCTGTCCCTTTGACATTGCACCAGTGCTCAGGAGTTCAGTACCCTTGCTAGTCTCTGAACAAAGCAGCTCAGCTTGTACCACTTTGCTGTGGGCCCTTGACTTTTATTTACCCTCTCTTGTCCCCTCAGACCTCTGAGGTTTGGACTCCAGCTAAAGCTTTCCAGATGGGCTGAGCAGGAAATGCCAGGTACAGCGAGGCCTCCAGGATGCTGCCTGCCAGGCCCACTTACCCTTGGAGGAGATGAGGACAGATAGGACCCAGCTGCCTCTGCTCTGCTCCCCCCCTCCCCCCACTTTTTAACCACAGGGCTGTGCTCTATTTACATGGAATGGATGAGGGCTGGGCCTTTGACGTGGCCACTAGCAGACACAAGTATAAAACTTTTTCCTGTTAGCCTATCCTTAAGGTAACTTCAAAAACAGACGAAGACCCACAGAATTTCCCTGATGTTTTGAAGTTCGATGCATGGTGAAGCCGAAATGCCCATTTTCAAAGCAAATGTTTCCTATTCCACAGAATAGCATTCAGGGCATGTTTATCAGTGCTCCGTGACTTTTCCATGCTCTCCTCCAAAGCCTACAGCGCACAACTCCCCCGCTTTCCTCTTCCTGCCATGTTCCCTTGCACCCTCGCTAGGAGTTTAATGCTGACTTTGGGTTTTATTTTTGTTTTTTTAGGGTGTTTCATTTTTTTTAATTGGGAAGTATCGGTTTATTGTTTTATTACAGTGACAGAAATTGACATGAGATGAGAGTCTGTAGCTTTCTCGGAATCATAGTCATAGAGCTGTAAACAATGATCCTCGCTCGCAAAAGATTTAAAAAGGCAACAAAAGCAGCTGAACTCAGAGTCTGGGCTGGTCTTAAAGACAACCCGTGTTAGCACCACATCGCTCTGGCTTGCCGGGCTGGGTTCTCCTCCAAGGATTCATGTGCTAGATTTCAGGGAGGCAGTCTTAAGGGATGGACTGTTGGGAGACTGGGTTGGGAATGTCGCTCAGTGGTAGAGTTCTTGGGGGCGTGTGTTATGAAGGGATCCTGGAAGACCTGCCTCTTCGGGGCCCATTTTACCATGCATTCTCCTGCTCCATCTTCTGCTACTGTGGTGCCATCCGCCAAGGGGTCTTAGTAGAGCTGGCGCAATGGATGCTGTGGAACCCAGACCTGTGATCTTTTCCTGAAAATGACCCAGCCTCAGGCACTTCACTGTAGACACAAACAACAAACTCAGGGAACCTCTAATCGCTGACTCATCTTACACACTCACTGTAATGGGGAGAGTTGTGTCCCCGCCCCCTCATTCACATGTTGGAATTCTCCACTTGCAGCACTTTAGAGGTGACTGGGTTTGGAGACGGGCGGTTAAAGTGCAGATTAAATTAAAGCCTGTGCCCGTGCATATGGAGGCCAGAAGTCAGACTCGGATGGAGCAAGGACATCACCAGTGGACTGTCTACTCTCCTGACTGGCAGAAGAAAAAGAAGAGGAAGAGGAGGAAGAAAAGGAAGAGGAGCAAGTGGTTGTAATCATTGTTCTCTGAGCAGCCAATAAGCCCTTTCTTTATGAGGTCAACGTGACAACCGCATTATGAGGCAGGAAACAGGCCTTCACTGGACACCAAAGCTCCTGGTGCTCTAATTGGATCCTTTCAGGCTGCAGAGCCATGAGCAGTAAAGTCTTGCTCTTTGCATCTTCCTGTACATATTGTGACTTCTTTGAATGAAACGACTCAGTGTCACTACTGTTGCTGGAAGTTTGTCAGGTTTGGCCAAGTGAAATGATGTGGAACAGAGACGGACTGAGGAAAACGGAGAAATCTTTAAAAGTGACAGGTTTCTACTCAGTACTGAAAAATGTCCTCTCCGGCACTGGCCTTCCCCTGACCTTGACTCGCAGGCAGGCGTACACACCCACCTAAGCTACTCCTAACAGCAAACAGAAGGAAGCAGACACTGGGGGCCTTAGAAACACTCAAACTTTGACTTTTCTGCTGGTAACTTTTGCCCATATTACAAAGATTCTCTTCAAGGGAATCGCAGATGGCTCACATTTTAGATAAGAAAGCAGAAACACTATTAACATTTTTCCAGACCTGAAAATTATTCAAACTTGCTGAAGGGAGGAGTCTGATGGGTTGCTGATGGAGAGATTTGAAATTGAGTGGGCTTTTAAAAGTGATCTATTTCCAGCAAAGGTAAACTGAACACAACGGCAATGCATTTCTTTTACTATGTTGTTCTCTGAAGAATTTAATAAATTTTCCAAATACGTCTGAGTTGCGAGAGAGAGATTAGCACCAGATGGCCTGCCTTCCATTAATGAGTGTTTCATCTTGTCAAGGACTCAGTGACACCTGGTGAGAGCAAAACTGCTCGGCACTAGTGAGCTACACTCCCCAAGAACCCTTCCTCAGACTTCGGTATTAAAGGAATTCCAACCACATGGTACAGAAACGGGTTCCCTGTTGTAGGAGCTGCGGGCTACGTTCCGCCACCCAGCTCCCGCCACCGGCTAGCTTTACCCCGAAATAACAACACACAAACTGTATTCATTTAAACACTGCTTGGCCCACTAGCTCTAGCCCTTACAGGCTAATTCTCATATCCCGATCAACCCTTCTCTAATAATCTGTGTAGCATCGGTCTTACCGGGAGAGATTCAGCATGTCTGACCTGGTGGCTGGCTGCATTGCGTCTGGCCCGGGAGAGGGGAGCATGGCCTCTGAGCTCACTTCCTCTTCCTCCCAGCATTCTGTTCTGTTTTACTCTGCCTATCTAAATTTTAACCTATGAGGGCCAAGCAGTTTCTTTATTTTTTAACCAATGACCTTCCTCCATCAGTTCCCTTTGAAGGATGCTGTTTTAACCCCAAAGCTCTGGCTGCAAAGTAGGGCGTATTGGGCAGAGCACAGTGGTACCTGCAGTTTAAGCTGCCTCAGAATGATTGGGGAGAGGCAGATGCTAAGGACCGAGAAGGAATGATGAACTCATGTCAAATTGTTCTTTGTTCTAATTTACCCTTGGGTTTACTTTTAGGAAAGAGTTGAGGAATTAAAAGAAGACCTTGTTATTCTTTCCATAATCTTACGTCATCTGGTATTAAAAAGCACACACACACACACACACACACAAGGGACAGGAATAGTGTGCATTTGTGAAATGCTAACACTGGGAAGGCTGGAGACAAGAGGATCCCTTTGAAACTAGCCAGGCTATATGAGACTCTGGATTAAAAAAAAAAAAAAAAAGCACTAACACCAAATGTTCATAGTCCTCATCTCGTAGGTCTTTCAAAACTTCATGAAAACAATAAAAGATAATTGCTACAACACTTTGATTTTTCTATAATTATGTCTCTATATAAACATCTTCTTACACGTTTGCTACTGCAATTGTCACAAATGGCCTTATAAGCCTGGAATAATGAGAAGTTAAATTGAATTCAGAAAAATCATTAACGTATTTCTGAAGAATCAAAAAAATAGATTCTGAATTCAACTAGGACCTAAATGCAAAATGTAATGTTTATTATAACATGGCAATTGTTTACAAGAGAGTAAACTAGTAACTAAAATTTAGTACTAGAAATTTCTGTAGTCTGTGTTGCCTAGAACTATTTAAGCAATTATCAATTTTCAGGGATTAGTTTGATCTCTAGTTGTGTGTATCTGTATGTCTGTGTGGGGGTGTGTTCATATGTAAGCGCCCGACGAAGGCAGAGGAGGGTGGAGTTACAGGCAGATGGTTTAGTCTCAGTGCGTCAGTAAGGATCAAGACGACTTTGAAAAGTCAGACTATTTCAGCAGCAATTTATGGGTAGGAATTGACAGACATGGGTCCACGCAAATGAAGGGTGGAAGTGAGGTCATGGCTGTCTCTTAGCTCGTGTCTCTCTCAGTCACAGTGGCTTCCACCATGGACCAACTTTCTCTCCTTGTTCATTGTTTTAGATCTGTTATTGCCCCGGCTTACACAAGGCTTCTCATTCCCTTCTCACGGCATCATACAGCTTTCATCACATTTCTACGTTTCCAACATCCTGCCTGCAACATCCTGAAGGAGAACCTGGGACGCCGGGATATATTGTCGAGCCCTGCCATCTATTCCATAAGTGGGATTCAAGCTGCACTAGGTCATGCTGGGCCAAAACAGAAGTGCGGCCCAAACATCCGTGACATGGCAGTTGAGTGTGATTGCCAGCGGTCTGTTTCCTTTAGCTGTTGGCTACCCCTCAGCTACTGTCACCTTTCTGAAACTTGAGCCTCTCTGGGGCCTGTGCCACTGTAGTCTCCCTTTCATGCCGTTCTGATCGTGCTTTGCTCCGTGCTTTTCAACACCTTGTTCCTTCCCAATTCTCTTACTTCTCACATTTGAATATAGGCAGATAGCAGTACTTCTCAGCCTAGGATTCCTGGAGCCTCTTCCCATCCTAGCCTGAGGGCCTTATGGGTAGAAGTTAGAAGATTCATAAACATGACTGAAGAAAAAAAAATCACATCTTTGTATTGTCATCGATTGCTAACTAAAAGCCACCAGTTTCTTGTCTCCTGCATCTGAGCAGTCTGTAGTAACAATGCACGTGGCTTGTTACCAGTAGAAGGCACAATATATTCATGTTTTCAGATTGTTGTAAATGTCTTAAATTTTTCCCCATCATTACTTCGAACCCAGGGCAGCTCTGTGATCTGACAGTAGACCTTTTTCCTGAGCGCAGTTAGGAGGAGGCACACACCCGTACCAGTGTGTGCTGAAATTCTGGTAACTTTTTGTGATTAGTTATCACTTTCTTTGTAGTCTAATTCTGATTTCGGACACACCATTAAGAACATTTCTTTTTGAGAAAGGATCCATCAATTTCCTTATAGAGTTAAAGGGCCCCTGGTTTTCTCCCTGAAAAGCGAAGGGTCTTGGCAGATGGTGTAGTATGATTTCTGGGTAAGATCAAGCCCAACTGGACAGGGCAGCAACTCTGACCCACTGAGTCTTGTTATCAAGGTTTGCCTGCCTGCTCTATCTGCAGATCAGAATCTAAGTAGCTCCAAGGCATCCCTCCAGTTTGTTTTCTAACTCTGGGTCTCTACTTCCTCACTTGGTTCCTGGAGTGAGAATATATTTTGTGTCATATATAATTTCTAGAAATCAATTTTTTAAAACCAAGGTGAGAAAAAAAACCCAGAGTTATTATGACAAAAATCTTCAAATAGTCCTTGGAATGTTACAGATTAAGTGCGAAATCATTTGGGTTCTTGCCTTCGTGCAAAACAAAAGCCGTTTGTGAAGGCTTGAGCAAGTCAGAGAATTTATGATATAGACAGAGGTGTGACATCGCCCTCCAGTCAGTGATAGCAGAACAGGTTAAACCAGAAATGAACTGGCAAGCTTTCCCTGTAAAGGGCAAGCAGTGAGAACCTCAGACCAGGAGGACCACATATTTTCTGCTGTAAAATATGTGGAACGTGAGCCAATGGAACTTTATTTGTAAAATGGACAGATGGCCAGTTTGACAGGTTGTTGGTTGAGGACCCCCTAACTTACAGCACTGCCAGGGTGCTTTTCTGAAGCATCTGTCCTTCCCCGTCTGCTTTACTATCCCCTTCTTACTGGCTTGCTCCTTTAGCTTCTCTGGGTTCTTGTGAACCAGACAACCAGACGTGACTTCAGTTACAACTAGCATTGTGAACATTTCCAGAGGCTAATGCACTGCACTGAAGGCTTGGTCTCCACTCTGCTCAGCGGAGGCTCTACAAGAACAGAAGGACTTGGTGGGACTTTTAGTGTACGAGGCATAACGGAGGGGAGCTAAGTCACGATGGGCATGACCTTGGAGGCACACTGAGTTCCAGACTCCTTTCTCTTCTTTTGTTTTCTGGTGCCATGAAGGGAGTGGCCTCACCTTCTCCTGCTTTGGTCTTCCAAGTGGTGGGGTAACAGGCCAGCGACACCACACCTGCTGGCCTCTCCTTCCCCCTGGTAAGCTGTCCCAGGTGATTGGTCACAATAACAGGAAGATGACTAACACAGCTTCTCAAAGCTGTGAGTTCCTTGTCACAACGTCATGCTGCCTGACTTTCCCCGTCCCAGTTCCAACATGCTGATGGAGGAAATGACTTAGTCAATTTGTTTTTTTTTATCCATTTCGCTCAGAGTGGTTCTGAGTTCACTGGTTAAGCTTTTTATCTTCACTGCTGCATTAATTCCACACTGCAGAAAACAGTGCCTTTTGTAAAGACCCATACTTATCCAGGAAATATGTATCTACTTGTATGGAATTATTTCATATTTCATAAGCATGCATTTCCATGTTTGTGAGAGCAAAGTTAAAGAACATTTGCAGCGTGTAATTAACTACCGCAGAACTTACATATGATGTTTTTGACATTAAAAAGAAATAGAGCCCAATCAAGATGATATGCTCTCTTACTCTACTCAATTTAAAAAGGTCTTTGACAAAGTGGATTAAAACAAGCAATAGGAGGGCGGGTGGGATGGTTTAGTGGGTGAAGACACTTACTACTAATCCTGGCTCACATAGCGGAAGGAGAGATTCCCACAGATGTCCTCTGACCTCCACAAATGTGCTGTGCTGAACGATTTGCATGCACACAAAATAAACAAATAAATAAAAGTAAATAAGATCGCTTAAAACATAAGTGACAAGAAAGGTTAGAAACTCGAAATATTAATAAACTTAAAAAAAAAAACCCGTCAGGCAGCAACTATTTGTGCCAGAAACTCGGAAACGAGGGAGACTTCTATCAGGCCATTTCCTTCTCTCTAGAATTAATTAACAGCGGTCCCTGAGCTCTGCTGAAGTCCCCTAATGAAAGGAAGAAAGTAAATACAGTACTGGTTCACTTCCACACAACTGAGCAGCTTGGGCATTAGCCAAGTAAAAACAACCTGCTGAAGAACTATTCGTAACCTATTAGCCACTCCATAAATGCTTTCCCTTTAACGGTATCCTCCTGGGATACCGCGCTGCAATGCACAGTGATTTTCAAAAAGGCACAGATTTGGCTCAACTGTAAATATCAGTAGGGGCATAGAAGCAAAGCCATTGTGTAGGGTAGGGGGTGGGGTGGGTGGATTCTGATTCCCAGTGTTGATAGGGGGATTTTCATTGCTCTCAGTACTTATTTTTTTCTACTACAATTACAGTTTTGCTGAGAAAAATAAAATACCATGTTCGCATCTGGGTTTCCAATGTTCAGTGTCTTTAGAATAAAGATGAAAGCCTCTTTCATTTACCTAAGAGATTCCTTTTGCAAATGAGACTTGGTGATGCCTGCTTGTAATCCCAGTACTAGGGAGGCAGAAGAAGGAGGGTAGTGAGTTCTAGGATAGCCTGGCCTACACATTAAAACCACTTTCATGAGAAAAAAAAAAAATCACGTTTCCACAGTTTCCGGAACTGCAGATAACAAAACAAAACAAAACAAAATAAAAAACAGTTCAAACCACTTCCACCACCTGTTAGAACCATGAGCCAGCCCAGGTCTCTAGGGCAAGGCTGCTTTTAAACAGTGGGTCTCAGCAGCTCCCAGCTCCACCCGGCTCCTCAACATACAAAGCCCAAGCTTGGACTCTGAACCCAGCCCTTTGTCTAATTTGCTTTTCCCTTGTACTCTGACTTCCCACCACGTAGCTTCTCAAGCCTCTGGATCCTCCCGAAGTCGATTAATGTACGATTAATTCACAAGAAGCAGGTCGGGCTGGAGGGACCTTAGAGCCTTGTCACGCTGGGCGCCACGAAAACTACAACTCCCATCAGGTCCCGCGGCCGCCGGGCCCCACCCCGCCTCCTGCTCAGCCCGCGGCGGAGGCGCTGGGCTTTCATCCGCGGAGCGGCGGGAGCTAGACGCGTCGCCCTGGTCCTCTCCGACGGTCGCGGGTCGGCTGTAGCCTCGGCCGCGTTCCGCCTCTGCGTCCGCGTCAGCGGCGGTCCCTGGCGCAGCGAGAGGATGGTGGTCCGCGTGTTCGTCGCCTCGTCCTCGGGCTTCGTGGCGGTGAGCGGGGCGGGATCGCGGCAGACGCGCGCGGCGCGTGCGCCCGTGGGAGACGCGCGGGCAGGTGACCGCCAGGCTCGGACCCGGTGGACGCGCAGCGATCGCACTGCCTGCGCTGGCAGCTGGCGAGGGGGAAGCAGGGGAACCAGTCCCCTGCTGCAGCTGTCTGCTCCAGGGGCCCCTTTCCAGAGTTTATAGGTTCCCGACTTGGGACATTGTGTCGGTTTATGGTTTTTTATGGTAGTTTAGACTACTTTGATTTGCTGACCTGGCGTCTGAAGGAAACACGTTTAAAGGAATTGCTCGCCACCCTCTCGTCCCCAGCAAGTCCATTTCTTTAGTTCTACACCTGAGCAAAGAGAACAGTAAACCACGCAAGTCCTGTTAGGTCACAGTTAATGGTTTTAATTGTCGCTTTTTAGCCTAGGGTGCTGCAAATACTTTTACATTAGTAATTAAACCTGTGTTCGTGTGTCGTCCCCCCCCCCCCCATGCTGTGGTTAATTTCATTTTAGGATTCTATAAATTGTGTTTTCTATTTTTAGCTATTCTGCTTGTAGAGTGTTGAATTCTTTTAGGAAGTTTTCTTTCTTTTTTTAAGGGAAATTAAATTGCTAGAGTTGTCATACCTTAAGGAAAAATGCATATGACTGAGATGCACATAGCTCATGTGTTCTACGTGATTATTAAGTCTTGATTTCCTTAGTTAAGAGTTAGATTACCGCTCTAAAAGTCTACTCTGTGAGATACTTAATCAGATAGAGAAGGAAGTGCAAGAATATTGTTTAAAGTTTAGTCTGGCCGGTTGCCAGCCCAGTAGACAGAGTGATTGTCCTAGAATATAAGTAGGTGGGGTAGAGGTAGAATAAAATACTGCTTGAAAAATCCCTGTAAATCAGTGAAACTTTTAATTTAACCTCCCCCCACTTTTTTTTTTACCACAAGGACTCCACATTTTCACTAGACACAATAGATGGAAAATGCTAGCTTACCTGTATGTGTAGGCATTTGTGGTACTCAAACTCCTCACATTTCCAATTTTATTTATTTATTTTTGCCATTGCTTAGTCATAGGCGACTTCTACAGATTTTTTTCCCCCGTTAAAGCTGAGCCTCCTGAAACACGTAGTACCTCCCAGATAGATTTATTTGAATGTAATCCTTATTGTAGAGCTTTTGGCCTTATCATAAAATCGCCTGCTTCAGTAATTATTTCAAAAACAGTTTGTCGATTGTGGAAGGGATGTGCTATCGTGTCGATCTGCGGTTGGGTTGGGAAAGTCACCTGTCTTAACCATCCTGAATCCAGACTGGCTCTGCATCCTGTATCCTGCTTTCATCAAGCTCATGAGTGCATATATATTTACTGACTTAAGTTTTAGATTTAATGGTTTGTATATGAAACTGAATCGAGGAGAGGGGTTGGCAGTGCCCTGACTAGTGTAGTAGGGGCCGGCAGTGCCCCAGCTCTGCCTCTCCCATACCATGAAGGATGCTGATGCACTGTGGTTGTGCCGCACTGTTAAAATGCTTTGATTCTGTCAGTGGAGTAAATAAAGGTGAATGCTCCTAACAGCTTATGTCATTTGAACAAGTATACTGGTTAGCTTTAAAGTGGAGTTTTCCACTTTGGCTTTTTACAGCGTCTCGGATCCCCATGGTCTGCTGTGGTTTCAGTTGATTGGGAGGTTACATCCAACCACCACACAGACACAGCCTGCAAACACTAATTGTTCATTTTAGTTTGCTCTTTGAAAACTTACTCTTTTCAGGTCTCAGAAATACTCACCGAGTTTCCTCATTTTGTAGCATTATCTCCGACTTCATATACAGTTTAGTTTTTCTTTGATATTGGTATTTTACATTGTATAAAGTTTATGCTTATCTGCAAGGTTATTGATTTCTTTGGCTATAACAAAAGTATGTAGGTGAACTTTCGGTAGCGGAAGCTAATGATACTTACAACGTTAAACTCTATTAAGGGTTTCTTGGAACGCTGTGTTTTCCTTCTGGCAGTGTCGGGTTGACTGTTGGCACTGATTTATTCTGTTCCCATCAGTGACCAGCAAGTATATGGAAGGGCAAACAGAGTATTCCCAAGTCAGCTTGGTTTTAGCCATCGTGTATTAAATCACAAGGAAGGAATGTGACCAGAATTAGATCCAGCTAAGTAAACCCAGTTGGCAGGATCTTTAAGCATTCTGTTTAGGGGAAAAAAAAATCCTCCTATCTCCTGGTTCCCTTGAGCATTGGAACTTCAGCAGTAGGGACGACTAACATGAAGGGCTGAGAGCCTGTTCATCCTCCTCAGCTCCAGGCGAAGCCCGCTGTTATTAGGAAATAAGAATTATACCACATTATACCGTCCGTGTTGCTGTTATAGTGAGGGCATTTTATTCAGCTCTAAGAAAATAGATCCATAGAAATGTTATTTAAATTTCTAATTTATTATGCCTGTGTACCTGAGAGCCGAGGCCTTAGTAACCTTTGTCCGGGAAATAGGTTAATGTGACTTTAATTTTTTTCATTAATGTATTTAACAGAATTTGCTTTGGTCTGCCTGTGCCCTGCCCATCTCTGTCCTAGGAGAATAGAGGGTGTGGTCTCTGTTCTTGAGGAGGGCACAGACCAGATGAGGGCACCCACTAGGAAAGGTTGACCCTCCAGTAATAACCTGAAGCTCAAGGACATGCCTCCGTGGGAACATTTGCCGGGCAGAAATACTCTAGGCAGCGGAGGGATGCCTTGCCGGATGTAAGATATGGAGGGAATATGCTGGAATCGTAAAATATGCATGTGGAGGCAACCAGCAGGGAGAGGAGTGCAGGAGAATAGTTTTCCCGAGCCCATTTTGATTTTTCGGGCTGGATGTGGAGGTGCCTGGGAAGGAGGGGTGAGCGGTAGGTGCCCCTGTGGGCCTCTTTGGAGGACCCAAAGGAAGCCTGTGAATTCAGACTCCACGGTGCTCGTGGAGAGGTTTTCAGTATCTAGAGCTAGTCTGCTGCCCAGAACCTTTTGTCCTTAGCAGGGTACCGTCCTTCAAGGGTGGACTTCAGGTCTGAGGTTTTAGAAGACTCCCTGCTTGCCTTAGATTAAAATGTATCAAAGAATGAGAGCTGGGCTTTTGCATGGGTATCTTTCACTGTTTGCTAAAGTTCTGTGACTCAGCTGAGAGTCGGAGGGGAACCTAAACATCATACAAGTGAAATCCAACCACACAGCTTCACCAGAGGTGAAGTAATTGGACCTAATGTCATCTATGTAGCCAGTGTTCAGTGAGATATAACTGGAAGCCAGATTCCTGCATTGATTGATGCATGTGCTCATTTTAAACATTGAAAACCACCAGGCTTTCTTTCTTTCCCGTGTGTATTATGTACGTGTGTGCTGTGTGTATACGTGCATATGTGCACACGGCCTGCAGAGTCCCAAGGAGGACATCAGGTATCCTGCTCCGCATTCTCCCCCTTATTTCTTTAGGACAGGGTCTTTCATTGACCTTGGCATTAGGCTGGTGACCAGCGGCTCTCCTATCTCTGCTGCCCAGAGCATGGGATTAGAGGTGTGTGCAAGGCTTCCCCTGGCTCTTTAGGAAGGTATGGCAGTTCAAACCCAGGTCCCTAAACTTGTGCAGCAAGCACTCTTACCCGCTGAGCCCTAACCCTAGTACCAAGTTCGGTGGTGTTAGGTGCTACATACTAGGATGGTCAGGGAAGCAGACATGGCCCAAATCATTGCTGTCTTCATCAAGCTTGGAGACTTAGCATGCAAACTTCACTCAAGGGGGTCTGATGGTGGCTTGTTGCGTGATATTTGATTACATTGTGTAAAGATATGTTATTGTGATTGGCTTAATAAAAAGTTCAGTGAGATGGGCAGGAGGTATAGGCAGGACTTCTGGACAGAGAGAGCTCTGGGAAGAAGAAAGTGGGAGTCGCTAGCCAGGTGCAGCGAAAACAGGACTTGTAGGAGAAGAGGTAAAAGCCACAAGCCACATAGCAGCATGTAGATTTTTAGAAATGGGATAATTTAAGTTATAAGAGCTAGTTAGAGATAAGCCTAAGCTAAGGCTGAGTTTTCATTATTAATAAGTATCCGTGCCGTTATTTGGGAGCTGGCTGGAAGGGCAGAGAAAGACTCATTATGGTGGCTAGAGGCCTGTTTTCATGAATTGGGGAAATGGGCTAGAGGGCAGTGTGTTCTACTTCTCGGAAGGCTGAACAGTCACCATCTGGGAACAAAGGAGATTCAAACAATGGAAGGAAAGCTGGAAGTGGAGGGCTCGCTGCGGCCCTGAGTTAAGGTAAGGGTGGGCGTGAAGGGGGAGGACAGACAACTGCTGTTCAGAGTTGCATTGCTTTGCAGCTGTGCAGTATGTCCTTGCTGCTGTGCATACCTGGTTATTATTTTACCATGCAATTACCAGTTCACGCTGTTGCTACCCTGTAGAGTTTATTCAGTAAAGCTCTTCTGTAAGAAAGCCTCAGAAAAGAGTTCAGAAGCAGCGACGTCAGGAGGTGACATACACAGTAACAGGATTCTCTGCTGAGTTGCTTGACTCTGCTAGGAGCAAGTAGACGCTTGGGCTCTGGATTCTTGACTTATCATCACTGTCCTCTGGTAGGATAGTCATTGCCATGTTGCAGATGAAGAGGTGGAAGAGAACTGACCCAAACCAGATCATGTTCAGCTGGTGCCCTGACCTGTCGTCAAGCCCTGGGTGACAGCTGGCCCCTAAGCTTCTAGAGCAGCAATTCTCCCTGTGCTGTCTGTCCTTAGGTACATTGTACTCTGAGGGGGTGTGTGCACCAGGGAAGCTGACATCCGTCCTGCAGTTTGTAGGTTTATCTGCGCAAAGGGCTTCCCTATGGGTCAGTGGTTCCCTGGCCGGAGACAGTGCTGCTGCAGGGCAGTGGGGAGGAATGAGGAGCAGGCTTCAGGATGAGGTTGTGCAAGAAGTGATCAGAAGAGGCAGGAATAACCAGAGGGCCCAAAGGCATGGAGGTAAGTAGAAACTGCGTTCATTTCCTGGGACTGCGGGGCTTAGATATCAGAAATAGGTCTGAGTCTTCTTGCTGCTGGAGGTTGGAGATCCAGGTGTTACCATCTGAGATCATCTGCTGGCAACCGTAGGCATGTTTTGGCTTGCCCTGATAGCCTTTGTGTTCATGTGGCATTCTCCTTGTGTGCATGTCTGTGTCCGTCTTGGGTGTTCAGAACCCCCACTCCCATCTAGGCTTATTGTAGTAAAGCCTACTCCAATGACCTCATCCTAAGGAGCATCTGCGAGGATCTGGCTTCCAAATAAGGTCACATTCACAGGTACCAAAAGTTGGTATTTGGGTATCTTTGAGGCGCATGTAATGGAATGTAGAGCCATGTCCAGTCTGAGGGTTGAAGTAAACAGACTGAGAGTAGAATTTTCTCTTTAGCTGGAAAGGTTCTGGGTGGGTTTCTTCACTTTTAAGTTAGCAGCTCAATAGCAAATTGTTGGACATGGAGTCTGTGGGGTTTGGGGCTAGGAGGGGCTAACCTTTTTTTAATTTATTACCCATCAGAAGGGAAGTTCTGACCTCAATTCTTCTGGTACATTTCAATGTTTCCCAGTTTTGACATTTCTCTCCTTTCTACAAAAACATTAAAATTTGCCAATATGAGTATAATCACCAACATGGATTCCTTTGTGAAATTAGGGACTTTTTTTCTTTTTATCCATTTGTGTTTAGATTTTTTTATTTTTTATTAAAAATTTCTGCCTCCTCCCCGCCTCCGCCGCCTCTTTCCCTCCCCTTCCCCTGCTCCCCTCCCTCTCATGTTTAGATATTTTGAGTCAACATTTCAAACCATCTGGGTAAGCTATATCTTGACAAGTATTTGTGATATGAAGTTCAGGGTGGTTTCCATACCTCAGGCAGAATGTAAGACTACATGGATATTCTGTTTTGTTTTTAAAAATGAAACACAGAAAAGGAGGGCTACTGTCGTGAAAAAGACTCAAGAGTCCATTGTGAAGTGGTGTGAGCTCCTAAGAAAATGGAATTTCTTCATGTGAGTGTGGTGTGTGTGTGTGTGTGTATGTGTGCGCGCGCGTGCGCATGTGTGGAGGCCCCAGGTCGATGTTGGGTGTCTGTTTTTATCACTCTTCACCTTGCTTTTTGCGAGAGGCGCTCTTCCTGAACTTGGAGCTCACTGATTGGCTAGCTTGGCCAGGGAGGGCCGTAGATCAGCCTGTCTCCTCTTGTCTGCAAACTCAGATTCTTCTCTGTTCAGAGAAGCTCTTTCCTACTTTGTACTGTCTCCCTCACAGTGCTAGCTCCTATTTAGGTTTTTTTAACGTTTAGTTTATAAAAAGTTTTGAAATGAGTTACACTTTTCTTGGATTAGAACAACATGATAGAATAGAAAGTCTATATTTACCAAGAGGTCTTTCTGCTTAAAATTAAAAATTGGCCTGATTTACTGATAATTACATATACAGAAATGTTAAGTATTATATTTTGAAATGTAGGTTTTGAAAATGAGATCAAGAAATTACTCACATGCCAAAAGTTAGTTTCTAAAAATGCAGTGTACTCTTAGAGGGGAGGGAGACGTCTTCTGCAGGCTTGAGGCCCGTGCTTTGGAAAACAATCTCCCACCTGCTCGTTCAGGAAACCCTTATAAAACTCAGTGAAACATATGCACACATTCACACATGCGCGTGCACTCACACCATACACACATATACACGTATCTCACACCCAGCATTCACATATGCAAATATGCACACACACGCATGCACACACACACACACACACACACACACACACACACACACGAAAGCAGGAAGAGAACTCTTTAGGAAGAAGAAGGAGTCCAGCAGGAGCAAGGGAGGATAAGTGAGGGTCCTAGAGGGTGCCTAGGATCAAATATAGTAATACATGTATAAAATTGTCAGATAATAAATTAAAATGTTTAAAAATGAGAAGCAAGTGACTGTCTGACCACACACAGAACATGCAGATCCATTACAGTCCTGGAGGCTTGGGAAGAAACCATGCCCCCACTCACTCTCCCACGTACCCTGTCCCATTTATGTGTTGGGCATTTTTTTTTTAATTTATCAAATTCTAGATCAGCTTCTCTATGCAAAAATCCTTCTTTACTCCCCTTTCTAATAGAAATACATGACAAAAAGTCCATTTATTTGTCTTCCAACTAATTACTCTGTCTTTCAAATCCAGATTTTAAAATGATCTTTAGAACACCTGGAAAAAACAACAGCAAAATGGCTGGTTGGTAACTCTGAGCTGGAAGGGGACCCTCCTGGTACTTGGCAGTCTTTTGGTGAGACTGATTTCCTGGGATTAGGGTTACTGTAGCTGCAAAGAACACTTGCATTCTGATTTAAGTCACGTTCTGTATTCACTACTTTTCTTGGATTAACTTTATGTTGCTTATCTATTATGCAGAAGAGGACTTTAACTTCCCAAATTAGAAATTTAGTGAAAATCTGCCTCTGTGCCTTGTTGTGGTTTGGAATGGGATTTATCTCCCAAAGATTGCAGGAGGGGATGGGGCTTAGTGGGGAAGGTTTAAATGACCATTTTGGGGGCTGCCTTAGGAAGGGATGAAGGTAGTTGGGACCTCAGTTTGTTCATGACTGTGACTTCCTGTGTTTGCCCTATGAATCCTCTCTAGTCTGCCATGATGTGTCAGAGTGGAGTGGACATCATTACAGGATACTGAACTGTTGGACCAGCCTGAAGTTGAACTTTAAGCCTCCAAACCTGAAAGAAAAAAAAATGGACTAATACATATGCAAAATGGGAAATTAACATTTGCCCTGGTGGAGTGGGGGGGGGGGTGTTCTTTCTAGTTGTGGTTTAAGAATCAGGCAGCACTCACCTTTAATCCCAGCACTCAGGAGACAGAGGTAGGCAGATCTCTGTGAGTTCAAGACCACATAGCGAGTTCCAGGACAACCAGGGCTGTTTACATAGAGAAACCTTGTCTCAAAAAACAAAACAACAACAAAAAGGAAAATTTGCCATTGGGCTTTATGGCTAGTGGTTTTTGGACAGTGATCAGCAAGTGCTGTGGCCTAAGTTTTAGGGGTGACTGGTGTTTGGAGAGGTGGGGGATGAAGGGAAAAGAGATCGGCAGCCTGAACTAGCTAGCTACTGAGTAATCTGTGTCCCGGCAGCTTCCCTGTCTCCTCCCTTAATAGGCTTATCTGCCTGTTCCCTCTGGCATCTGCTGCTGACTTAGGAACTGGCTGTCATAATTTGAAGAGTTAGGAGTGTTATCTCTTGTATAATAGGTTGCTTTTCTCCCCTCAAACTCTAAAAAAAGAAATCAAACTCAGAAAAGCAATTTCTTAAATGCTTCCTTTCTGGACTCAGGGCAGCTGTGCAGTAGGCTGGGAAGCCGCATTTCAGGCCTCTGCCTACAGAGGCACTTTGGGGTCTGTGTCTGTCTGCCACTCCCACCCCACCTGACAGTTCCTTCCGTTCCTCTGTTGGCACTGACAGCTTGTTCCTGAGGGAATCCCTCCTTTCAGGACTGGCTCAGTGCCTGGCAGAACTTAAGGAGGGGTTTCCTGGAACTGCCACCTGCCGGTCAGGCTCATGGCGAGGTGTGCCTCATGGTGTGTCCGCATTGTGTGGACCTTGGTGGCCCCTGCCAGCAACCACTTTGGATCTCCCAGAGCAGCAGTGTTGGCTGTGACTGAGCAGCCTTTTGCAACTGTGTAAGGGTGTGTTTCTTTCTTCCCACTGGGTGGTGGCCCAACGCTTGGAAGGGGCATTTTGCCCTGTTGGATCTGGTGAGATGGGAGTGGAGGGCAGAGAATAAAAGACCCAGTTAAGTTAACCTGCTTGACAGGTCAGATCAGTGGCCTTTGTTAAATGTCCCATGTGAGGCAGCAGCTGTTGCATTCCAGCCCGAAATTAAAAACAAAGCAAAGCAAAGAGCAGCAGTCGGCATAGCTGATGCAGCCCAGCACGGGTGGGATGCGGGCTGCTTAATTCATGGCATTCCCCTGTGGCCTGCAGCTCAGCAGTCCACTCTCTGCTGCTTAGCTTTAATGGCTGTGTTCCTTTGAGTGAGAATTGACTCCCCCATAAGCCTGGAACCTTGATTGACAGGAGTTTGAGTTACACTTGGAGAGAGACAGCTAGAATATGAATGTGTGTGTGTGTGCTCATGTGGAGGCCGGAGATCGACCTTCAGTCATTCCCCATTTTATTTTTTGTTTTCTGTGCTAGGATCTCTCACCGCTGGGATCTCCCTGAGCAGGCTAGGCAGATTAGCCAGCCCCAGGGAGCCACCTTTCTCTGCCACACTAGGACCAAGGTTTACAAGTATGCACCCCCACTCGGGCTTTCACATGGGGTCTGTGGGTTGAACCCCAACTCTCAGGTTTGCACAATGGGCACTTGGCCAACTGAGCTCATTTTCAGCCCTACACTCTGCTAAGGCTTAATGTATAAAAAGGAACAAGCATTTGTGCTGAGTATGTGTCGACTTACTTAACACTAGATTGGGTTCATATTCAGTCCCTGCGTTCATGTACTTGCATTTAGCCGTGGGGAATTTGTCATTGGTAGGCTGTAGACAACATGGTTAAAGCAGTGACTTTCAGGATCTTGGGTGCCACCGATGAGGGACAAATGTACCGGTTAGTTTGTCAACCTGACACAAATTAGAGTCACTTGGGAAGAGGGAGCCTTAGTTGAGGAATGGCTTCCATAAGATTGGCCTGGGGAGCATTTTCTAAATAGCTAATTGAAGTGGGGTGTGGGCAGCCCTCTCAGGCAAGGGTCCTGAGCTATGTAAAAGTTGAGCAAGTCCAAGGAAGCAAGCTAGCAAGCAGCGGCCCTCCGGTGTGTGTGTGTGTGTGTGTGTGTGTGTGTGTGTGTGTGTGTGTGTGTTTCTGCTTCAATTCCTGTTGGTGAGAGCTTCCTCACACAGTGCCAGGGTGGTGCCCAGTGGTCACTGTTGTTCTTGTTGGGTTGCCATTGGAAGCAATGGAGTAGTGTAATAAACAACCATGACCTTGATCCATGTGCGATCCTTCACCATCCCCAAATGGTGTATAGTGCAAGAAGGAAGATGTGGTCAGCATACATGCAAAGGCCGAGGTGCATTGTGAAATAATTTCAGGAGAGTTTACCAGGAATTTGGGTGTTTGAACTTGGATTAATAAGAGCATATGATTTGGATATGCTGTTGTTCCTTAAACAGACCATTTACTGTGTGTTCACGGTGATTTCTTTCACACTGATAGGTGATTCACATGATTGATTGCATCTAGTCACTGTCCAAGCGTGCTCATTGCTATGCTGATGGCCACTCTTCTGTGCTCGGTGTGTGTCTAGTTTTAGAGTCCTGGTTTGACTTAAAGTTTTTGAGACTTGTCTGATCTGTCTAAATGATGTCAGAGAGTAAGGACCAGTTTCTTCCTGGAGAGTTGGTTTGGAGTCTTGTCTGTGATGAGCAGAATGGTTGCTGCTGGGATCTGCACAGACATGAGAAAAGCAGGATCCAGGCTGGTCCCCATGTTCTTCTTCTCAGGCCTTAGACTGTATTTTACTGCCTTTGAGAACTGTGTAATTGAATGTAGAGGATGTCAAATCTAGCAGTAGCAGGGAAGAGAATCACGAGGCACCAGGTAGAATTGATGGGTAAGTTACAATGGTACGTGTCTTCCACATTGCCATGTCCATGGTTCTGACTCTGAAGTTGGGATACTTTTGTAATTTAGGGTGGATACTTGCAGCCCTATCAGATGGGTAGGTAGGTGATGCTAAAAGAGGTGAAGGGAAGGGGGCTTTATGGAAAATGCCATGGAAACAGGAGAAAGAGATGCCTGAAGTGGTGTCCTACTGTGCTGAGCCCTTGGTGTTAAAAGGGTGGGTGAACGATTTCTTTTTTTACCTGTACCCAGCAATGGTGTGTGTGTGTGTGTGTGTGTGTGTGTGTGTGTGTGTGTGTGTTTAATTCTTGGAAGCATCCTCTAAACTGATTTGTTATGCCCATTTTATAGATAAGAATATCAAGGCACAGGGTGGTCACATATGCTGAGATCATTCACCTCATTGCTGGGACTTAGATTCTAAGCCTTGTCCTTTAGTTTTGAGTCCTGTGCTTTTCCCATGTTGCCCATCACAAGAGCTCCTGACTGGAGACTGAGAAAACATGTGTTGTGCTAAACCATCGAGCTGACTAGAATAACTAGATTGTGCAGACTTGAGCTTTACAATGGGATGGGGCAGCATTCTCAAGGAGCAGTCCCAGAGTCCCCTGCTTTGCTGCTCAGTGGGTATTATAGGCACAGTGTCTTTAGGGCAGGAAAAGGCAATGATTCTGCTTTTGTAAAAACTGGTAAGTGATGAAAGGGGTATGGTTTGAAATAGAAAGGGAAGATATGATAACTGTAATAGTGACATCATTTATACCACGTGTAGGAAGTACCAGGGATACTTTGTGTTTATGACTCGTATTCCTTGAAGTAACGAGATGTAGTTAGTAGTCATATTCCTATTTCCTGTCCCTATCCCAGAGAAAGATGAAATCAGATTAAAGGGAGAATAGCTGAAGGGACCGCTTAATGTTTTGTTGAGTGACCTGAAACTCAACTGTGTGATTCGCCTAAAATGTGATTGTACTGCTGTGTGTAACAAAGTCGGGTGGAACTGACATCATGTGTCACATTGAAGGGGTGCGGGGGGATGAGGAGAAGAGAGAGGGATGGGATGTCTGGGACCCAGAGATGAGGTCAAGGGCAGGGGATAACTGAGGTTCTGGAGCCTTTGGGCAGTAGCTGATCTGCTGTGCCAGGCGGTGGTATAGACCAATGCCTTTGCTTTTCTACCTCAGACCTTCTGTTCTTGGGAGAATGAATTCCCATGGCCTGATCATTAATGACTCCATAAAAAAGTAGCCAAGGGGCAGAGTTTATCAGTTTATGGCGGCCTGCAGTGGGAGTTCAATGCAAGAGCAGATGTGGAAAGTGGAAGTTGGTGATAGAAGGCCTGGCGGAGCACAGACAGCCTTCTGGTGCAAGGAAAGATGTGGTCAGCGCCCCTGGGAATGGCGGATTGATCACTGAAGAAGCTGCTGCTGGTGCCTTCTCGGCTCCATTTAACTGTTCAGTATTCTGTACTTTATGGTCATCTCTCTGTGATCAGGTTCTTTACATGTAGTTTCCTCTCAGAGCTCCGTAAGCCTGAGAGAAGAAGAAATTTATATGATGCAAGATGCTGAGGATGCCTGGAAAGAAGGTGGATCTCAGGAGCAGAAGGACCTGAGTTGGGTGTTGGCTCTGCTGCACCAGTTGACAAGGAGGCTGAGCGGGTCTTTATCTCCCTGTAACTCCGGGTTCCATTTATAAGGCTGTTGAAGCTTGTTGACATCACAGCCACTGTGGTTAGTGTGAGTGTCACTTAAGTTTGATGTAGTGATCGTTCTCTTGTCTTTGTGAGTCTTCAACTTGAAATGAACTGGTGAGTTTAACTGAGGAAAGAATTTGCTGTGCGAATTGGATAATGGATCCTGAATCAGGTTGATCCCAGCCAGGCTTAGGAAGACTTAGAGCTAACACTGCTTATTAAAACTAATGTGGATTGGATTGAAAAAAACCTCCTGTTGACTTAGCAGAGTTTTGAAATATTGAGCAAGTATATTTTAGGTGCGGTAAGGTATCTATGTCACAGAAACAGAATCAAGATGGGCTCTCTTCCTGAGGGGATGAAAATGCCCTGTGGTCCTGGCACTTCACCTCATTGTAGCGGATGGTTCAAGTCCCCGAGAGCTGTGTGGGTGGTTTTTTCAGCGGGTATTATACCCTTGAGATCATCATCATCACAGCTCTCTGGTATTTCCAAGTTTTCCCAACTGTGTATTATTTGCCATTGAGCTTGTAGGTTTTTTTTTTTTCTGAATAGGAGTGAACATTGCATCTATCAAAATTGGGAAGCCCCAACTATGTTCATAGCAGCATTGTTTGTCACAGCCAGAACCTGGAAACAACCTAAATGCCCTTCAACCGAAGAATGGATAAGGAAAATGTGGTACTCCATTGTGTACTACACAGCAGAAAAAAATAATGACATCTTAAATTTTGCAAATGGATGGAGCTAGAAAACATCATATTGAGTGAGGTAACCCAGATACAGAAAGACAGTTATCACATGTACTCACTCATAAGTGGTTTTTAAACATAAAGCAAAAAAAAAAAAAAAACAAAAAAAAAAACAGCCCACAAATCACAATCTCCTAACTGCCTGCCACCCTGGGCATTTCAACAGAAGCAGTCCAGACAGTCTGTGTGGGTTGTTATGGGAACATGCATGCTCTGAGCATGGCACTAGATGGGTGCTGGTCTCTCAGTCACATGAGCCACAGAACTGCTTGCTCTGAGATTGTTACACTCACGGCCAGATGCTTCTCTGGGCTCTCATCTGGTGCTACTGATGTTTTTGGCTGGGTGATTCTTCCCGTGTGACAACTGTTCTGTAGATGTACAGCAGTCTGCGTGGGCTCTACCTGCTGAGTCACCCTCAGTCCCGGGTCCTGACAGCTAACATTTCCAGACATACAGAAATGCCCCATGAGGTAAGAGCACCCCTGAGTTGACAAGCACTGCTCTACCTATAGTAGCACAGAACAGACAGTGGCATCGTGACATAAGAGGACTCAGATTGCCTTAGAGTGAGCAAGCTGGGCTCAGTGATGCTCCCCAGCATCGTTATCCCAGCACTGTACAGGAAGAGGCAGGAGGATCTTGAGTTTGAAGACAGCCTGGGTTACCAGACTTACTAGGGAGTCTGTGTCTCCAGAAGAAAGAAGGGTAGGAAAGAAATCTGAGGCGTGCGTGTGTGACTGTGAAGTGTCTAGGTTGGGCTACACTGCTTTCCAGCTCCTGACATTGTCCTGGCTCGTGTAGAGGCTGCTTTAGGCTACAGGGTCAAGGTTGTACTGATTCTTTAGTTAGCTGAGTCTAACAAGATACTTATCTAATATTCCTAATGCTTATGTTTAGGATGCAGAACGAGTGAGCGACCATGAGCCTTCCCCCTGAACAACTCATGGTCTGATTGTGGAAAACAGAGACCAAGACTCAGGGGCAATATGGGGTCATGTGGAAAGTAAATCCACTAGGTAAGTCGCAGGCCCAGCTGTGTTTCCTTGAGCCAAAGCTATACAGGAGTTGCATCTCTTGAGGTACGATCCCAGCTGTTTTTAAGATTCTAGAAATGTCTAGATGAAAGATTCCAGTGGAATGCCAAAAGATTTTTTTCTTCCCCCAAATATTTCCCATAAGCTTGTGAACTGGGGCGGGTGCTGTTGGCTCTGTTCTTTCTGCCACAGACGTGGGTGTGACCTGACTCCTCACCACCCTTTGCTTTTGCTTTAGCCCTGAGACACCTTTCTGCCTGTTTGTGTGTGTCCAGAGCAAGGTGGATGGGCACTGTGTGCTTTGTCTCATGCTGACCTTTTACTAGTGACTGCCTGGTTCTAAGAGATAATTAACAGACCTGAGATGATTAATAATTTACCCTTTGAGTTCTATTCCCATTAAAAAAAAAAAGTCATCCTGCTAATAAGATTAAGTCTCTGTATTAGGTCCAGAAAGCCTGGCAAAGTCTGGTTGAGCCTCAGAGCTTAACAGTCAGCCTGGATGCTTGGTCTGGCACTCTGGGCTGTCTGTCTTCTCTCACAGTAAATACACCAGGCTCCTCCTCCACCCTGGCTGATCCTGTGGTCCTCCCTGCCTTGTCTGTGAACTCCCTATATGATATCCAGTCCCATTCCCTCCTCTCTTTAAAGCATAATGCATTGCTGTTTCACCATAGTTCCTTTGTACATCCCCTCCCCCCAGTTCTCTAAACTGGGAGGGCTGTTCCTCCTCAGGCTGCCTTGTCACCTGTAGGGGGCTCTCAGAGCCTCCTACCTTAAAATTCATGGGGATTTTAAGTTCTTCTTGGTCAGAGACTGTCCTTGCAGATTTTCTGTTAGAGAACTTGGCATTTGAGTGGATACAAGGAAATTGTTTCTGAAACATTGTATTATGAGTAAAAATCTAATCGAGAGTTTATGAACACTCCAAAGAACAACAGGAATGAATTTGCAAATAGTCTGCTTTGAAACAGAAAAGCTTTGGGGACACGATTTGTTCCACCACTTCTTAAATAAATGGCTCGAGGAATCTCTGTTATGCAATTTATTCCATTATTACTTCCATTTGAGTATCAGTCTTCTCAAACCCCCACGTGGGGAAAGTGGGAGGGCTGGAAGGGAGGATGTTGACTTCACCACCCTCAGGCCAGCCTGCTCAGCTTCCTGGGAGGATACCCTGGCTTATGCTATAATGATAGACAATCTTCAGATACTGCTGAGTCAGTGGCTGAGAACTGAAGCTGCCTTCTGAGCAGATCTGTAGAATTCAAGGGCATGGTTTTAGGCTAGTATGGATTGAAAACAACAGATTTTTACATATAAATGGCTGTCAGTAGATTTTTCTGTTCTGCCATCCAGCTCCCAAATAACCACGGGGGCACTTTTTATTAATTATGAAAGCATGGCCCAATATCTTAGGCTTGTTTCTAACTGGCTGTTACAACTTAACCCCTTTCTGTTCATTTATTTTCTGCTTCATGGCTTTCTTAACCTTTAGTCTGTACTGCCCATGCTTCCTGCTTTCTCAGTGCTTGGCTGGCAACTCAGCCTTTTTTCTTCCCAGCATCCTCTGTGTCTGGCTGTCCCACCTATATATACCTTCTGCCTAGCTAATGGCCACTAAGCTTTTTATTAAACCAATAAGAAGGCGCCTTAGCAAAGATACATTTTCACGGTGTACAAAAAGATTATTCCACAACATTTCCTACCTTTTGTCTCAATAAAAAGGAAAAGGTTTAGCTCTAACATTGTAAAACTATATATAATAAGAATAGTTATCAGGTA
The DNA here is from genome assembly GCF_018167655.1 of Microtus oregoni. Lineage (NCBI taxonomy): Eukaryota > Metazoa > Chordata > Mammalia > Rodentia > Cricetidae > Microtus > Microtus oregoni. The sequence continues at coordinate 4,220,531 of NW_024543091.1, read as the reverse complement.
AGAATTATTTTCACAATGTCCAGTCCATTTTTATTTTGCAATTTTGAAAAAAATTATTTATCCTAACTTGGTGAGTGCAAAGTTCTATACCTAATTTACCTTCTATCGTAACTAAGGAAAACTATACCTATAACTATCTAGTCTTCAGTTCCATCAAAGACCCCAGAAAGATATATTATCTGAATAAACAGGAAGTGCAATTCCAACATGACAGAGACATCTGGCTGCCTAGGCAAGCAACCAAAGTTTCTCTGCAATGTTAGGGCATCCACCTTTGGCCTGCAGGCCTAGAGTATCTGACAGACTGCTGTGAAGCAGGAATTTTGAAGGACTGTCCCACCTTTTCTTGGTAAAGTATGGCAGTCACTTTCTTTGGGTCCTATTTGTCTAATTTGGACTGTAAGCAGTCGAGGCAAGGGACTCTGTAGATCTCTAGATCTCTGAAGTATTTGAAGACCACCTGTCTATTTAAAATATATCCCTGTTTGACCTTGAAAATATGCCTATGATGACAACTTTGATTGTTATAGGTGATTGCTAACTTGCATTTCTTTATTATCCTAAATAGTTTGTAATAGTAACTTCCAAGGACTAGAAATGTATATAACATTGTTAAATGAGGTGCTTAGGTACAATACCTTAAACAAGTAGAAACATATATACAGTATAACAAAAATGACCTTAATTTCATATAAATATACAAAAATCTATTGCAATGTAAAATATTTAAGACTAGGAGTTGCTTTTTTTAGTTTCAAAGTAGAGTCAATAATATATACCCTTTAATCCTATCATTTCTATATCCCTTCTTTTCTTTTTAGAACAAGATCCCTGAATCTCTAATCTCCTTTGTTTAGCTTTGTTTTCCTGATCATTACCAATAACAGTTTGTAACCAATTCTCCCTAAATGGCCAAAAACCACCATCCTACCTCTTGGGTATGTGGTTATCATGCTCTCTAGATTGCTTCCTGCTGTCTGGTGGGTGATAACATCTCTAGGGGATCCTGAAAAAAATGAGATAATGGTCAAGTCTTGCGGGAGTTTGTTGTTGTCCAGTCTCGGTATGATGGGATAATACAAGGCTTATCTAATGTTCTGGCTGGAGTTTGAACTGTCTCAACCATCAGTCTTGGAGCTGTTCTGGATGTAGAACTCTGAGGAAACTGCAACAGAGGCTTTCTGAGAGAATGAATCACCTGAGCCACCCATTTTAATTGGTGTCTGGTCCCCTTACTCTGAAAATACATAAACTTTGAAAGGCAACATATATATCTGCATTAGCACAAGTATAGACTGTGTTGTACACAAACCAGCCAAAGATGATTTTTTTTGTTACGTTTGAGCAGGTAAAATATATATCACGTGTCTTGTAGTTATTTTAAGTTTATGTCTATAGCTGGGATTTTCAGGGGTATTCCCTGATTAAATTTGATGTCTATTAACCTTGAGCAAATCCATAACCTTTCATTTCCTGTAAAAACAAAAGCATTACCTCTTCCCCAACGTAACATATTTTTTGACTTACATTTTGAAGTTAGGATATTTTTAAAATGTGTAGATTGGTTTAATTTAGTAATTTTTTATAATCCAGTGTCAGCAGCTTTTGTTGCTTATCAGCAATCAAAAAACTTAAAGTTAATACAATAGCAAACAAGATTCAGACTCCCTGTGTATTTTCCATTTTTACATGGCTTATCCTTCTTATATTTTCTCTTTAAAAACTTTAGTTTATGAACTATTTTTTCTATGATGGTTTATACCCACTTTCTTTTTTAAGCTGACACACATTTTTAAGCACACTGCAACTTGTTTAGAGTTCTTTTCCACTGAATCTGCTTTACTGTGTATCTGTAACCTTTTCTGTCTGCATGAGCAAAGATCTTAAACCACTGTGCAGCTTACCACATGGCACTGGCACCTCAAACCCACAGGCAGCTGCCAAGAGACCTGTCTGTGTACTGAGGCTGGCATGAGAGACTGCAGAATTAGGAAGCTGTGTTTGACTCCATTTTTGTGTGTTTGGAACTATTTAAAAAAAAAAAAAGTTTTCTCAGATCTTATGTGGAAATACGTGCCCAGACATTGGGTGTCATTTGTAGACAGATTTTCTTGTCCTACCAAGAAACTCCCAAATAACCACATAGAGACTTTTTTATTAATTACAAAAGATCAGCTGATAGCTTAGACTTGTTTCTAACTGGCTGCTATAACTTAAATTAACCCATTTCTATTCATTTACTTTCTACCTTGTGGCTTCATTTCCTTTACTCTGTACTGCCCACCCTGCTTTCCTGCTTCCTCTGTGTCTGACAGATGACTCCACTGTTCTTCCCAGCGTCCTCTGTGTCTGGCTGTCCTGCCTATACCTCCTGCCTAGCTAATGGGCCACTTAGCTTTTTATTTTTTTGCTGGATAGCTTCTTTTTTTATTTTATTTATTTATTTATTAAAGATTTTTCCCTCCTCCCTGCCACCGCCTCCCATTTCCCTCCCTCTCCCCCAATCAAGTTCCCCTCCCTCGTCAGCCCATAGAGCTATCAGGGTTCCCTGTCCCGTGGGAAGTCCAAGGACCACCCACCTCCATCCTGGTCTAGTAAGGTGAGCATCCAAACTGCCTAGGCTCCCACAAAGCCAGTATGTGCAGTAGGATCAAAAACCCATTGCCATTGTTCTTGAGTTCTCAGTAGTCCTCATTGTCCGCTATGTTCAGCGAGTCCGGTTTTATCCCAGGCTGTTTCAGACCCAGGCCAGCTGGCCTTGGTGAGTTCCCAATAGAACATCCCCATTGTCTCAGTGTGTGGGTGCACCCCTCGCAGTCCTGAGTTCCTTGCTCATGCTCTCTCTTTTTCTGCTTCTGATTTGGACTTTGAGATTTCAGTCCAATGCTCCAATGTGGGTCTCTGTCTCTGTCTCCTTTCATCGCCTGATGAAGGTTAATATTCAGGAGCATGCCTATATGTTTTTCTTTGGGTTCACCTTCTTATTTAGCTTCTCTAGGATCATGAATTATAAGCTCAATGTCCTTTATTTATGGTTAGAAACCAAATATGAGTGAGTACATCCCATGTTCCTCTTTTTGGGTCTGGCTTACCTCAGTCAGGATAGTGTTTTCTATTTCCATCCATTTGCATGCAAAATTCAAGCAGTCATTGTTTTTTTACTGCTGAGTAGTACTCTAATATGTCTATATTCCATACTTTCTTCATCCATTCTTCCATTGAAGGGCATCTAGGTTGTTTCCAGGTTCTGGCTATTACAAACAATGCTGCTATGAACATAGTTGAGCATATACTTTTGTTGTATGATAGGGCATCTCTTGGGTATATTCCCAAGAGTGGTATTTCTGGGTCCAGGGGTAGGTTGATCCCGAAAAACCAGTAAGTAGGCGCCTTGGCAAAGACACATCTTCACAGTACAAAAAGATTACTCCACAACAAATGGCCTCTGAGAATGTCAGCATGCCCCATCAAAGTATAAAAATAAGTGTCATGATCCTGCCTATTCCAGGGCAGATCAAATCATGTTGGGTATATGTGGATTCAACATACTTGGCTCAACAATAGAGAGTATTTAACAATGGTGAGTATTTAAAATAAAATAGGACAATATCTCTGTGGTTAGATGAGTAAGGGTGATGACAGAGAAAGCCTCAGTTTCTAGTTCCTGAGAAAGTAGCTAGTTTCTCCTTGACTCAGCCAAGACTGAGCCTCCTCCTTTTAACCTTCTGCTGTAATGTCTGGAGACACTCTCTGTTTGTCCAGGAGACTGTTCATTTGAGCTGCTGCTTTTTGTGTTTCTGGTGCTGGGCTTGTGTTCTTTGCTCACTCATCACTGGCTTCAAGCTCTCTCGTGTGCTTTCCCAGTAAGTTATTTGCCCTTTGACTGACTTGGCTGTACAGGTCAGTGAGTCTTGTTGGATTTGTGCTCTACTTGACTGAGGCCTTGTTTTACCCTTGAGTTTTCTTTATTTCCTAGGGCAACAAAAGCACATCCTAGGAGCTTATCAACAACTGTGGATGTCTGGGCTCTGAAGACATGGAGTTTTTCTTCTCTGCCCGCTCCCCACCACTCTCTCTTTTGTTAATTTTAAGTTTTCTACTCTTTTGAGTCAAAATGGAATGGAGATCTCTAAGGCTGAAGATATGGAGGAATTTGAGGTAGAGACCAGAATTCAGAATCACTTGTAAATTAAAGGTAGTTACCATATCCACACCCAGGATGCAGAGGTAAAGAGTTGTCTGTGGGCAGAGGAGGTTCCTATGGAAATTGGTGCTGGGCATCAGAGCTCCTGGAGAAAATTTGCTTAGGAAAGAAACATCCAGTGTCCAGCTGAAGTTGATGACTGTCATTTTCCCTGGAGAAGCAATACTAGCTGGGTATGGTGGTGCTGGCCTCTGATGCCACCACTTGGAAGACTGAGGCAGGGGATCGTGAGTCCACGCTATACTGGGTTCCTTTAAAACATTCACACATGAATGCACACGCACACACACACACACCACACACACTCCACATACTACAGAAGCCTGGTCTCTACAGTGCAGGTTAGAGCATCTATACTTCAGTTTGTTAATTTATTCCTGCTGTGAAAATGTGAGCAGATCGCAGTCTGTAATTCTTGTATATAAAATAGAATTTTGAAAATGATCTGCTGTCCCCCACGTTCTCTCTCAGCTCTAAATAGAGGTAGCTGTTAATCAGTTACTCTTCACACAGTTGCCAGTTGACTGACGGAGAGGTGGAAACAGTGAACTCCAGAAGCAGGGCTGCAGAACCACACCTCAAGCCTTTGCAGGTCGGCCTTGGGCAGCCGTCTTGTAGCACGCTGAGAAAACACCACTGTCAGCAGGATTTCCTCTCGATGGCAGGGTTTTGACGATTCTAGCAGATTTCGCTGGAACAGCTCTTCCACACAGTATCCTCTAATTAGCAGGAAGCACATGTATGAGTTGTATATAATTTACAGGGAGAATCTCGCCAAATAGTGGCATCCTAAATTCATATTTTATGCTTGGCTGACTTTTTTCTTTAGGAAGTAAACATGTAATCTTGACAGGAAATGTAAAAACAGTAAGAGCCAGCCCACCCACATCTATCCCTGTTTCTGCTCATGTCTCATCACCAAGTGATCCAGGTTTCAGAGAGAGTGGAGACCAAACACTGAGAAACTAGTTAGAGCCAGCTCACTGCAGCCAAGAGGTGAGAGAAGAGATTCCTGGCTGCCAGGTGTGCAGTGAGCAGCAATACTGAAGTCACCATCCAGAGGCCCACAGGATGCACAGGTGATACTGCTGACCCCATCATCCAGAGGAGTTCATGCTTAAATTGGGGAAAGGGCCAGAAGCTTACTGCTGTTAGTCAATAGTGTGCCCTTAAATGCCATGTGATATTCCAGGACTGCACACTGGGTACTGTTCCTTAAAAACCTATGTCCTCCAACATCATTTTCTTCTGGTGAACAGCATTGTTCCTTGTCACCAACATGCAATGGAACACTAGACCTTGCTTCTGCTTTCTAACTAGACCCTGGAAGGTACCCCTTTCCCAGCCTTTCCCCATCCCTCCCACAGCAGTAGCCCACGCTTCTGACAGCTACTCTGCTGCTCGTGACTTGTGTGCAGTCAGCCTTATCAGAGTCCATATTGAGGGAGACTACGTGGTGCTTGTTCTTCTCTGCCTTGCTCATTTCTTGTCACATAGTGGCATGCACGTCACCTGTTGTTGAAGTGACAGGGTTCCGTCCCTTTTTGTGGCACAGCGGTATTCTCTTGTGTCCATAGACCCCATTTTCATTATCCATTCCCCCACTGATGTATTCTTTATTAGGAATCAGAGTGGCAGGTTCGGGAAGGGGCTGGCATGAAATTACAAGGCACAGCAACCTCTATTAGGGGAAAAAGCCTTCCAGACATGGGGCCTGCGATCCAGACTTGAGGTGGAAGCACAATTAGGAGGGTAGAGGACTGTGTCAGAGACACAGGATGGGATGGAGCCTTAGAAGGAAAGAGGCTTTCCCTCAATGCCTGGGAAGGAGCATCATCAACAGAGAGAGCTTAAAGTGAACGTAAGCAAGGCTGACACCACACATATAGACTGGGAAGGGGGTGCGGAAAGGGGAAGAACAGCTCAGAAAGTCCTGGAACGAGTGGTATTCTGGCATTGGTAAGTTTGGCACAGTTCTGGTGGGCAGTTCCACATTACCTCGTTTAGTCTGACATAGCCTACTCAACAAGGGCCAGGCATTATGCAGGACTGTACACTTACCTTCTAGTTTCAGGGATGAGGGCTGCATGGCCTCAGCACAGCACTGGCTTCCACCTAGAGAGAGAGAGAGAGAGTGCTGCAGGAAGTGTGGCCTTATTTCTCCAGACTGCCAGTTCTGGTCTCTTAGAGTGACTGGCATCTTACAGGGCAGGACCCAGGTCTAACACACTTAGCCGTTCGCTTCTCTTGGTTGTCATGAGTAGTTGCTGTAGTCAGTGGGCATGGCAGTGCATTCATCTCTCTGGCGTATGATTTTACTTCCTTTGGCTCTATGTACCCCAGAGGGGAGCTATACATGATAATTTGGCGTTTTATTGCCGCCACCGCCTTCCTTAGTGGCTGCACTGACTCACATCCCTGTCGTGGGTGTTGGAGGCTTTCCTTTTCGGCACGTTTCACCAGTGTTTGTCTTGTCTTCTGTGTTTACCATGGGCGGCACTATTCCCTGGGCTGAGATCCTGGACCGTCTAGAATGGAGAAGTGGTATAGAGGCAACAACGTTGGTTCCGTTGGTGTATGTTGGTGTGGGGTGCCACAGCTTCTCTGTATCTGCCAGTTCTGATAGCGTTCTGAGCTCTTCAGTCTCTTTCTCCCTCTTCTATTTACCTGGCCATATCGAACACGCTTATGTTTATTCTGTCTGGTGATTTCAGTCTGATATGCCTGTGAGATTGCCCACATTCCCCCATTCCTCCATTGTCCTCATAACCCTGGTTAATGATGCCTTATGTATTTCCCGGACACATTTGCTTAAGTTTTGAATATTTGCTTCTTCCTTGCTATTATCTCAAAAGTAGTTCCTTAGAATGATACATGGTGCTTTGTGTCTTCACACGACATAAACTCTGTGGAATTCAAATAACCCAACAGAATGGGGAAGTGGTTCTTAGTGTTAAGATATGGGTTCTAGTCCTGCCTCTGCTATCGCTCACATCCTGAGTTATTTTCTTGTCAGATGAGAGAGGTGCTATATGATGCAATGCTATAGGTGTAGGATGAATGGCTGATTTCAGGGCTGTGGTCCAGGCCTTGGCAGTTTCACAGCTGTTATTTCTGCAGAGTCATCATATACAGAGTGTAGTGTGTGAGGCACTTGATATCAAATGGGCATAGCAGCTATAGCCTGCTCTCCAGGATCTGATGTCATAAGACCTGTGACCTCTAGGCAGTTGCAGGGTGAACGGGGGGGGGGGGGGGGGTGTACCTTGTTCTTGAGCTGTCCAGAGGGAGTCAGGGTTTCTGTGCTGGGGTTGTGCTCTGTTAAGAGGAGCCCTTCGTCAGGCCTTGTAGGGAGAGTTATAGGTAAATAGTGAGAGGGTGGGAGGGCATCTGAGGCAAAGGGGAGTGGAAAGGAAAACAAAGAATTCTGGGCATGAGATGGGTAAGAGAGGAAGAAGCCTTTGCATTTGATGGGGATCAGTTGTCAACCTTTGAACAGGAACTTCATTCTGTCCTCTAAGGAGGCCCTGAAAGGTTTTGTTCTGTTTTGGTTTGGTTTTATGTCTTTTTCCAGGCTGCCCTTGAGCTCAGAGATCTGCTTGCCTCTGCCTCCCATGTCTCCCGTGTCGGAAGCTTTAGGCTAACTTGCAGAGTCTCTCAGGAGTGAGAAGCACAGAGTGAGTATGTGCAGGGGCCATTGAGAGAGTTGAAGCAAGAGTGACCAGAGGCCACAGGATTCAGGAAGCACCAGCAAGTGTTTGTGGCTCGTGACCGTTGCCCTGGGAGATGGGACAATGGGATGCTGGAGTCCTGTGTCTTGTGGAGCTGGCTCCAGCCAGCTTCTTGGTGCACGAGGTCTTTCAGTTCTCCCAATAACATCAAGAGCACAGGCCACAAGTGCTTTTCGGAATTGCAGATACCAGGCTTGCCAGTGCCTCATTGGCCAAAGAAAGTCGCATGACCAAAGGAGATTTAAGGGGAAGAAAGATAGATTCCACCTCAGGTGGGGGGAGCTGTGGTCTTTGCATTATTTGTGTTAGGGGAGGATTTATGAACTTTTTTTTTAACTTTAGCGTATAACAAGTTTTTTCATTACTCTCCCAAATTGATAAAAACACTTTTGATACTTGAAATAGTTGAAATGAAAAATAGCTTACAGTTCTTTTATTCATTTATTTGTGAACTATAGCTGTGGAGTAAGTTGATTTTATGACTATATAATAATGTTTTGATTAGAAAACAGAAAAGTGAATTTCTAGCTCTCTCTGGACTAAAGGGTGAAATTTGTATCAGGTTTTATTTGACCATCTGCCCGCTGTAGCACAGAGTTGAGACTCTTTATTCTTTTGTCAAATTCTGTTTTAGTTTCTGTGCTGTGCTTCTTTTTCTCCTGGCTGTGCACCGTTACAATCATGCCAGCGGGTGTACTCCCAACTGTGGCCTGCTGTCCTTATTCCAACGTGAGGTTCGGGTTGGCCTTCATCAGTCGAGCATCCATCCAGTGTAGGGAAAAGGAAGCCATGTGTTTGAACTGTGAAATAAAGATCCGGTTCATCTAATACCTGCAGCCTTTGAAGGCCTCCAGAAGTCACTTGATGGTGTTTGTACAAGGTCACATCTAGGGCAAAGAAAGAAAAGCCAGCACGCTTGACTGAAAGAGACAGCCCAGCAGAGTCTTATCTGTTATTCCCTCTTCTGTCCCCGAGGAACCCACAGCAAAGGTCCTGGGCTCAGCTCACCCCTGAGGCAACAGAGGCTGGGAGAGAAGCTAAGTAACTTTTTTAAGACTCCCACCCAGCAGGACTCTGATTCCAGCCAGGCCGGTCTGTGCCTGCCCTGCCACCCCCAGGTTTCCTCCCTGTCCTCTTTGTGTGCTCAGTTTGTCTGGAATTAAACTCGCTTGCCCACAATTGTACATACTAAGTCTTAATTTAAACAACAAAAGCCACATCTATTCAAATTGATTATGCCTCCTTGTTTACAAGTGAGTCCAAAGGCCCCATGGTGCCACATCAGCTGTGCACACTTGGAACTTAAGCAAATGGTGACCTGTCTGGAAGCCTAGGACTGACTGCGACAGGGCTGCTTAGCCACATAAATTAACTGGCCCCCTCCTGGGAAAGAACTAATTCTCCTGGAGTGTAGAGGCAGGAAAGTTTATTTGGAGGTCTAAGCCTGAGTCAAGTGCAGTGTGATTTATTTAGCCTGACTTCAGATCCACTCCCTAGAGGTTGCTGGGACCTGTGAAAGCCACAGGCATCTTCACTTAGATTTCTACAGGTCACTGAGTGACTGTGCCCCGTCAGCAAAGCCTGAGACACAGGTCCAGACAGTGCACCGCGGAGGTGCCTGGGACTGTGTCATTAACAGTGAAGTGCAGGTGGTGGGGTCCTCAACAGATCCGGGAGTGAGTAACTGAAAGGGAAAGGTTAGCCACACAGTGGCTAAGGAAAGTCGTCGCTGTCAGTCATCTGAGGAGTCTGCTTCGGAGTCTGGAAGCATTTGGGAAGTGGTTGAAGATAATCTAGTCAAGGATACCAATAAGCAGATACGGCAAACATTTGCTTGATTTTCAGTTAGTGTCAATGTGCAAATCCAGCAATTAGTAAAGCAACAACACACTAAGATATGTGCTTGTGTTTAAAAATACTAATAGAATTTAAATAGGAATGATACGTAGTTAAGACTGACTTCAGTAACTGTCAGTTAGAAGTAGTGTGTTCACTCAGAGGGACCACCTCTGTGAGCAGTCCCCATGCTCAGAGTCTGCCCTGTGAAGAGAGAGGAGAACAAACAGCAGATTAAAGGTCAGTACTTGAGGGCTGTGAGACGCCCATAATGTGGTTAGAGAGGGCTGCTGCCCGAGGACCTGGCGTTGCTGCTGTGAGGTGTTTGCTTCCAGCTGCCTGTGAAAACTGTGTTCAGTAACAAATATGCAGTGTGTGACACGCTGTGGACAGAACAGGCAAAGCCGCCTGTCTTTAGGGAGTACATATTCCATTTGTGTGTGCGGGGGAATAAATGGGCAGACAGAAACAAGTCCCAGATGTAAAAAACAAAAAGAAGGACTTGAAAGGGAGTAGAATGTTCTAGAATGGCTGGTTAAAAACTCCAGTGAGTGAGAAGGGCTCCCTGGGAAAGTGAACCAGAAATTTAAATTTATTTGATGTTTTAATTTTTTTTTTAAAGACAGAATCTCATTATGTATTCCTGGCCAGCCTAGAATTTTCTGCATAGACAAGAATAGCCTCAAATTTGCTACAGTCTTCTTCCCTCTGTCACTCAAATGCTGAGTGGATTACCTTATTAGGGTATTTGTTGAATAAGGAAAGTTCAGGACAAAGGAAAGGTTGGGAGGCCGCTGTAAGGTGTCATCAGGGACTGAGGCTCCTGCCTCCTTTGTCATCCTTAGCAGATGGTGTTTGTTTTCTCTCTCTCCAGCTAACCATGCCAGCAGTTCTGCAAGGAAAATGCTCACTCCTTCTTTCTCGGCCCCTGCGTGCTGGGCTGGTAGCTGGGATTTGTCTCTAATTCATGAGGCCTGCTCCCTGTATCTCACCAGTTCTGTCTCTAGAACTGTGCTGGAGATCACTTCCTGCTCCGGAGACTCTGGGGAAAACTGGTTTTGTAGCTGAGCAAGGGCACTCTCGGTGGGATTGGTTATGGGTAAACAGCTCTTGTCTGCAATGGCTTCCAAGTGTCCGGGTAAATACAAGTGTGAGCAGCATGCGCCTCCCACCTGTGGATGAACTGACACAGATGGAGTCATCGACTGTGCCCCTACAATTTACCCCTTTCCCATTTGCCCAGCAATGAAATACTGCATATAAGGTTGTTTCATCTCAGAAACGTGGAGAGAACAAAATGCTTCACGCGGAGGAAGTGATCTCGAGTACTGTTTATATTTGGATTCTGGTGTCCTGTCCAGCACATCCTGCTGTCTCCTGGGGCCCACCCATCAGACTGGGTGTTCACCGTGTCCCTGCCTCCCACGCAAGCCTAGGCGCCACAGTTCCAGACCACACTCCTGCAGCTTACAAACTGGTGTGCAGTTCCTCATCTTCCTTCCGGCAGCCGGTGTCATCCTCTGGGATACTTGGTCCTGTGCTTAGGTTTCTCCTATCCTGTATTTGGCTAACTCGCTGGAGTGTTGGCTAAGCGTCTGTGGTCTCCCTCAACCGATTCTTCTTTCATGTTAGTGAAGGTGACCTGGAGGTCCATGACAAAATGCTCTGTGCTGCCTTCCTCTTAGTTGGAGAAACTTTCCTGCTCCCTCAGGCAGTTCTCTGTCTGTCCCTCTTACTGTCTCTTGAAACATATTTCTCTCCTTAACTTTTTGAATAGTCACACATTTGTAATGTTCAGAAGATTTTAGAGTAAAGCCCTGACTCCCACTGTCCCCTCACTTGGTCCTCAGTGTCCCTGCACTTCTTCTTAGTTTCTTCCATGGCCTTCAAGAGTTTTTCTTTTCAGTATAACAAATATGTTCCCAGTTTTCTTCATTGCTTTTGTTTTTTTTTTTTTAAAAATGAGCCTGGTCTACACTTTCTGAAACCTCTCATCAGTCTTGTGGTTCTTTCCAGAATGGTGCTGACGGTTCATAGCAGGCTGCTTCTGCTTCTGCTCCATCTTAGGTCTTAAGCTGCACACACCGTACAACAGCTATCTCTTGGAAATGCAGACTTGGCTGGGCCTCTTTAAAATACAGATGTCTCTGTGCCAGTTAGTTTTGCCAGCTTGACACTCTCTAGAGTCCCTAAGAAGAGGGAGCCTCGGGTGAGAAATGCCTGCGTAAGATCAGGCTATAGGCAAGCCTGTAGGGCATTTTCATAATTAGCAATTGATGTGGGAGGGCCCAGTCTAGTGTGGGTGGGACCATCCCTGTATTCTGTAGGAAGTCAGGGTGAACAAGCCAGTGAACAGCACCCCTCCATGGCCTCTGCTTCAGCTCCTGCCTCCAGGTTCCTGCCCTCATGGCTTTTGATGACGCGCTGTTGTTATATGGAACTGTGAATGAAATGAGCCCTTTCCGCTCTGCGCTGGTGTTGGTTATGATGAGTCATCACTGCAATAGTGACCCTAGCTAAGACACTCTCTTCCCTTTCACTCTGTACGGTACTGTCAGTCGTCGCTGTCGTCTGGGGACTGCCCTGCATCTCCGAGCATTGTCAGTGTTAGTGATGGCTCTGCGTTTTAGTATTCTGAGTCATTTCCACACAGCTTTGAGGTCTCGGCTGTAAAGAGGAGGGCTTTGAAACCTAGACACTCTGAGACCCTACCTGTGGTTCTGTGAACTGCTGTGGCCTTGTTGGGGGCAGAGGATCACGGGTCCCTTATGAGCCTGAAAAACGTCTGTGCAGTTTCTCTCACAGTGCCTGTTGTGACAGCACGTGCCAGTGGGGTGTGCTGAAGAGGCTGAGGCAGGGGGACAGGGGTTTCCCTCATAGTGCCTTTACCTGCAGTAGTATGGGAGGGCCACGGGAAGCATATATAAAGGTGCCGTTATGGTCTGTTTCTGTCCCCCTCAGGTGTGTGCGTTTAAATCTGACGCCTAATGTGATGGAATTAAGAGAAAGCTGTTGGGAGGTGAAGAACGAGATTAGTGCCCTTAAGGACAAGGCCCCGGGGAGCTGCCTTGTCTCTTCTACCAAGTGGCATTAGAGAAAAGGGTTCCATCTGTGACCCAGGACATGGACACTGGCCAGATGTCTGTTCCGTGACACTTTAATCCTGGGCTTCCTGGCTTTCCGAGTGATGAGAACCAAACTTGCCCCTTTCATAAGTCACCCAGTCTGTGGCGTTTGTTAGAACAACCATAACAAACAGACTGAGACAGGAGTTCATTGTTCATCTCGTTCATCTCTGGTGCTGCTCCAGTAGCAAAAGTTGCACACATAGCACATAACCAGCCAGATAATGTGCGTCGGTTCACTGCATGTACAGAATAAGGATGCTGCAGCTCCTCACACAGCAGTGTGCAGCTGAGGTGCTTCGGGCAGCTCTGTGGGCGTTGAGTGCTGCAATGACCTTCCCAGAGAGCGCTGTGTTCAGACCCCAGGCCACGGTGAAATCATTGACCTCATGGGTCAGTCCTGCCAGGGACATCTCAGGTTTATTATGTGTTAGGTTTTGAATTAATATTTGGCCTCTGGTGAATTAAAAAACTGTCTGTTGTTTTCTGCCACCCCTGCTCCCTACCGCCGACAATCAGTTATGGGACCCCATATAAGAGCAGGTCAGTTTTAAGACGATGGACTGTATTCACCTGCTCTTGATTTTGGTATATGTTGCCTGGGTTAGAAGGAATAAAGAACACTGTTTTATATCTCAAAACATAACCTTTTTATAGTCAAGAAGCTGGATCATGAGTGTGCCTGCCCAGAAGTGTGTGTGGTCCCTCAGGGCAGAGAGCGGGTCCCACGAGAAGGATATGAGGCAGGAGGATGGCTCCGGGTGTTTTAGTAGAACACACATCAGCTGTCAGACCTTGCCTGCACAGTGGGGAATGGCTCTTAACTGGAAGACAAAGCAATACAATCCTCTTGTTTTCAAGCAGAATGGGTAGTCTCCCCTCAAGTTGAAGTAGCAAACCAGTGCAAGCACATTTCCGGGATGATGTATCCGATGTGAGGGAAGACAGTTTCCCTTCTCAGAAACACAAGATGGCTTCTGTGAAGAAACTGGGAAACCATTGTCTTTTGGATTTATAACACTACACAGTAGTTCCCGAATCCACGCACCCCAGCCTAGTGATGTGCCGTTTGCCAGGATTTTCTGTGTCTGTGCCCCCTCACCATCCTGTTCACACTTGTGGACCAGTAGCGAGCTGTTTGCATACAGCCTGTTACAGATTTCCAACCTCGGGGTCACGTGCTTTCCAAGGGGTGTTTGGGGGACGGAGGGGGTGGAAATCTGTGTGAGGGTTCATTCTTCACGCTTTGGGTTGTTCATTCCTTACATTTTAAGAGATGCACCTTCTCCAGTCACTTAGAAAAGGCAACCACATTTTATGTTTAACATGCTGTGTTGAAGACAGTGAATACTGGCATAGTGGATCCGTACCATTTTGTTGAGAGGGTCCCTAACCTTTGAAGACAGGCTGGTGCCCCTGAAGCTGCTGAGGAGCACACCTGACCCCTAGTGACTGGAGAGGGAACCGTGAGGAATCAAAAGGGTTAAGACTGAGAGATGCTTATGGTTTAGTCTCACCTAGAAGTAAGGAGCAGCATTTCCTCTTGCAAACCAAACCGATGGGAGATTATTTCCCATTCGAGATTATAGCTGTGAAAGATCTGAGAGAAATGAAAATGCCGCTCTCAGTGGTCACCAGAGTGTCCATCTCAGATGGGATATACATGGCTTACTAATGGTCCTGAGCAGAGGGAACTTGGCTGGTTGCAAATGTCCGCTTCTAGCAGAGTGGGGGATGAGGAGTGGCCATGGCCTGCTGAGAGCTTAAGTGGGTGTCTCATCACACCTGCCACCTCATTCTCTATCCTTCAGTCCTAACTATTGAGTGTCAGCCGTCTGGGATGTCTGGGTGGAGGAACCCCTGCTGGCTCAGTCCTGGTCTAGAGACGCAGGGAGGGCAGCTGTGCACATATGCCCTCTGACTATGGGAAGTCTAGGATAGTTTAGTCTGCAAATGCATGCTTACGGCATCAGGTAAGCATTTATCTTTGTTTATCTCCTCTCTAGATCAAGAAGAAGCAGCAGGATGTGGTTAGATTTCTGGAAGCCAACAAGATAGAGTTCGAGGAGGTGGACATCACCATGTCGGAAGAACAGAGGCAGTGGATGTACAAAAACATTCCCCCTGAGAAGAAGCCTGCGCAGGGCAACCCTCTGCCACCTCAGATATTTAACGGCGACCGATACTGTGGAGTAAGTGGCTGGATTGTTCCCACACTGTGTCTCTTGGTTACCATAGCATGACACCCGGAGTGTGTTCGGATCCTTTACAGTAAAGGCAGTAACTTCGGGTAGCACCCACTCAGGGTCCTGGGCCTAGCAGAGGGGGAAGCTCAGCACAGTTTGGAATTCTGCAGCTCAGACTGGGGTAGGGGGAGGGATGCTGGAGAGTTGTGTGGCCGGTAACAGAGTTCAAGGTTGGCTGGCAGTCATCCACCCTGTCCCTTTCTTTGCTCTGGGAGGAAAGTAGAGAGTGTGTGTTTACTGTGATCTGGCTTTTCAAGCCTGTCTCTTCATTAAAACATTTTTGGCCCAGATTGAAGAGGTAATTATTCTTGAATCATTATTCCCCATGGGTAACTGATTAGAAAACAGAGTTCATATTCAAAAAAGATTATCAACAGAGGGATTACTGTGAATATTTAAGGTCTGTTTTGGTGCCTTCCTGCTGGGTAGTATATGAGAAAGCAAAGTCAGTTTTGTCTAGTTACCCACTTAGCTTATTTCTTAGGCTTAGACAAATCGGAGAAACCTCTTCCTGCTGGGTAAACTGGGGTTTGCTTTTTACCATGGTTTTCAACTCCGCCCACATGTGTTTATTTCGGGAGTGCAATTTTTTTAAGGAGCTATGGTGCCGGGGTGTTGCAGGTGCCCTTAAGCGGCTGGGTTGTCATTAGGGTGGAGAAAGGAGTAACGGTATGTTGGTGGCTGTAGAGTCACGGAAGAGAGTGGGAAATCAGAACTTAAGGCTGCAAGACACCCGTGCATAGCCAGCTCAGTAGTGTGGTGAGCTGAGTCTGCACCCGTGACGCTTGTCTGCCCGTTGTTGTCCATGGCACCTGTGGAAGGTTTTTTATTGCCTTAAGCCTCAGTGTCCTGGTCCTTAAACTCATTATGTACAGACTCCTGATCGCGTCCACCCAGGTGCCGGGATTGCAGGTGTGTTCCCGTTCCCAGCTTTCCAGGCTCAGCCCCAGGAGTCGCCCCCTCATCTGCAGGTTCACTACCACAGAGCTACACACCAGCTGTACTTGTCCGCTCTTTGAGCAGGCTAGTGTTTGCTTTCAAAGCTCCTCTTAAATAAGTTATCACATAAAGATAAAGTCTGGGAGATTCTACTATAACATCAGGAGTTTGTACTTTAGTGGAGAAACGCATAGAAACAAAGGGTGAGTACAGCGTGATGGCCGGCGCCTAGGCTCCGTTTGGCTTCCTGACTAAGCTGAGGGACTATTGAAAGCCTTGTCAACTGCAGCCCAGAATAAAGCTGCAAGGATTGGGTTAGCCCAAAAGGGATTTCAGGTTAGGATGTGAATTTTCAGTCAGTGTGAGTAGACTCAAGTACATCTTTATTAATCATAATAAAAGCCATTTAATTGACTCATTTTTGCCAATAAGAAATGGTTGCCTCCTCCTGTAGTGTAAAAATCTGTGCCTTGGGATTCATCGAGTTTTCAGAAAACTTTCCTTATCCTGCTACCCCCGAAGTGTTTCTCTGTGATAAGTTGTCAGGATCCGTGATGTGATGCTTGGCTGGGGGGAGTCAAGTTAATGTGACGGATGAGGCAAATCTTCACAGCCCCTTCAGTTCTGCAGCACTGCCGTGGGACAGGTGGCAGGGATCGCTGTGGGGAGTTGGGTCCTTCCTGGGGGCAGTGCGGGGAGGGCTGCAGCTCGGTGAACATCTCATCTGTTTGTGGAGCTATCTTTCAGGTGTGAAGGTCCCACTCTATTTCACGGTAGTGCATCAGATGGGCAGAGACCACGGAACAGTGGCCGTGGCCCTTCTCTTCTGCTGTCAGCATGGCCACGGGAACATGCTTTAGAGCTTTTCAGTGCAGATGCTAAGCTGGCCGTCGCATTTGTCATGAGCAGTCCACTTTTCATCGCACGTCACAATCCGGCTGAGAAATGCTTCGTTCTTATTCCACAGACTAAGAGGGCAATGGATCGAAATGGTTCGTTTTTTTTTTTTTTCTTGTTTTGGTCACTTGGCAAGGCACCCACTTGGCAAGCTTTTCACCTTTCCTGTTTGCTTCAGTGCCAAAATGGTCCATACTGACCTCTGTGTAACGCTAAGAGGATTGGCTTTAGCAGTTGCTCTCAACTGGTCATTGTCAACCTCTGTGATCACCACTGTATTCCTCATCTTGGAGCTCTGGCCCCCTTTGCACAACTGATTGAAACATCACCCAACTGCCTGTTCGTTAGCAGTTTCTGGACAAATGTGTTTGTTGTGAACTCAAGAAATCGCCTGAATTTGCTTTTCGTCTATATAATACATATAAAATAGGTGTCTGGTAATAAATCATTAACAAAAAGGAGGAAGAGATACATGGGCATTAAGGTTACGTATAACATAACCATATTTATTTAAGAATGTATTTCAGTATCAAACGACAAATTGCAGCAATGCAAAAACTGCAGGGATTTTTGCACCAGCCTAGTAAAATAGTATGTCAGAATGCCCAGCACAATAGCCAGTGGCTGTCTTTCCCTGGGACATTGCTGCTATAAAAAGGCCTTTGTTTTGTTTGTTTGTTTTTTTGTGGAGTCATTTCTAGGCATAGAATTCTAGGACTGTTGCATCATTATCATCTGATTTCTGGGGACGTAATTTAGGTGTCAAGTGTCATTACTGGGGTTCCGTGGGTGTTTGTCAGTGGCTGCTGTTGCCGAATTTGAAGGTTTGGTGCACACATGTACATTCCAAGTTGCTTGGTGAATCACCAGTGAGTGAAGTATTTTCTGGAGTTCATTGCTGAGTGCTCAAGAAATAGTTAAGCGTGCCTTATATACTCTTCTAGTATTTCCTTGAAAACTTTCTCCTTGCTCTTGTTTTCCTGAGTGCCCATTCACTTGGGCACTGGGCTTTTAAGATTGGTTTTGTAATATTTTTTATCTTTTCCTTCTATTGTCTTTGACTTTTTGTTTTCTTGGGGGAGATTTCTTTAATTTATATCTTAATCTTTTTAGGGTATATTTTTTCACATACACCCCTTTTCTTATTGTTTTCCCCCCTTTAAATGTTAAATTTTATGATATGGTTCCAGGACAGGCTCCAAAGCCACAGAGAAACCCTGTCTCAAAAAAAAAAAATTTATGATATGAATGCAAGGCCATAACTCAGTGAGTGTACACAGTGTAATTCATTGACATTGGTTGTCTTCTGTAGCAGCTCTTGTCCTTGTCTACACTGCTCTCTTCTCCCCCTCTCCATTGCTGCTCCCCACTCCCTCCTTCCTATTTTTCTTCTCACTTCCCTTTTCTCCTCCTTTCCAATCTCCCTCTTTTTCTTCTTTCTTTTTCTCCTCCTTTTCCTTTTCCTCTCTCTCTCTCTGTCTTGGTACTTGGATTGGGCTGAGGGCCTTGCATTTCGGGGGTCTGTGATTGACAGTTGTAAAGCTTTTGCTTCTAGAAGACATGACTGTTCATTATACCGTCTGACTCCTTAGAGGAGGAGGCACCTTGGGAACCGAACTGCTGTTTATGTAGTCCTCCATCTCCACTGCCCAGGCCCCTCACTGTCGCCAGAGTATCCACTGAGTGTGGCCTGAATGTTTTGGCTTCTGCTGGTGCTGCCGTTGCACTGTGACCATCACTGCTCTCTGCCATCTCCATCTCCTCATTCGTCGCCTGCCTGTGTGTAGGCTTTTGCTATTGAAGCTTAGAGTCATGTCAGAAATGAGCCTCTTTCTGGTTTTAAGCTCCTTGTTTTGTTGACCTTTGGAGGGAAAAGAGGCAGATAACAGTTACTACTGCTGTGGCACAACAGTCTGCATAGGGTTTAGAACGGGGGTTTGTACCGGGTGGATAAAGACTCTGATGCTGTAAAATAAGGCTAACTTTGTCCTTCTTCTTACCTCTTTCTGACATCTAAGCCTTTGCTCCACAGAGTGTATGGGACTTCTTTGGGTAGACCCTGCGGGAGCTGGCTTTCATATTAATTGAACTGTGCCAGATCAATGGCTGCTCCTCTGCCTCAGCAGCCAAGGTCCCAGGAAGAAGTGGCAGCAGCTGCTGCCTGATATCCTGTCATGTGATTGCTAGGGGTCAGGACCAGTAAAGACGATGGCTTCTCTTATCAAGGTCAAATAATATGACCTTCACAGAGCATCAGCGATGCAGCTGGCAGTGGGCTTCATCCCTCTACCTTCTTTTGTGCACCTTAAATCCCAGTGGTGGTTTATGAGAGTCTGATCTGGTTGGCTAACTTGTGGACAATGTTGTATGGGAAGTGACAGGATCTCAACAGTCTGCAGAGTCTGCTATACCCAAGATTGCCTGGAAATGTCCTACTTAGTTTTAAGCTGGATAAAGCCTAGGGTAAGTACCTGCTAAGCTCCTTGGTAACCAGCGTGGGCACGGGCCTCCTCTCTGTTAGGATGTGGATGGCCTGTCTCCTGGGAATTCCCAATTGCTTGAACAGCTCCCAAGACACTCACTTCCTCCCTCAAATTAAGGGAATGATGGAGAAACATGGGAACTGTTGAAGGCTCATTACAGTAGTGCCTGTCCAGGAGGGATTTGGACCTGGCTTAGCTGGGGCTTTTATAACTGACCTTGTGGTATGGCCCGAAGATGTTCTTGCCTTCTGAGGCAACAAGAATTCCTCCTACTTTAAAACTGTTTCTCCAGCTATGATGTTTTTTTGTTTTTTTTTTTTCTCAGCTTGTGTTACACCTCCATACATTCCTCCCAACAGCCAGCATCCTTGTCAAGTATTGGCAACCAAGATCCCAAACTGGTGCAGCTGTTAACTAGCCTGCTGGTTCACTGAGTTGCATCTCACTGCAAGGAGAAGTCTGGTAATGGGACTTGGCCCTCCTGAAGCTCTTGACCTCTTCTGATATGTTTTAATGTCTGCTTTGAATTCTGGAAGGTGTAGACCTCACATTTGAGGTTTTAAGCCTTTTCCTCTTTTGAACTGACTTGTGTGGAATACAGTAAAAATGAGCATGCCTCTCCACAGAAGAAAACCGTTCCCCTCCATTATGTTTATTTCTTGTTAAAAACTGTGTGTGTGTGTGTGTGTGTGTGTGTGTGTGTGTGAACTCGGCCACCTTAATGTGTGCAGTTCACTATTGAATTTACTCACATTGTTGTGAGCTGGATGCTGGGATACAGTGTCTGGCAGAATTGGAATTTTAAACCCGTTGGGCAGCAACTCCTCTTTGTCTGCCATTCTTCTGTATCTGTGAGTCTGACTGTTAAAAAGCTTCTGTCAGTGGGGTCATACAGTGTTTGTAACTGGCTTCCTTCCCTTGGTGTCAGACCCTCAGAGTTCATCCGCGTCGTAATGTTCTGTCTAAAGGCTGCACAGCATTGTGTGTCTGTCCCACATCTTGTTTACTCGTTCATCCATCAGTAGTCTTTGGGTTGCTTCTACTCCTGTGCCATTTAAAAAATGTTATTTATTTTTACTTTATGTGCATTGGTATTTTGCCTGCATGCATGTGTGTGTGAGGGTGTCAGATCTTGGAGTTACAAGCAGTTATTAGCTGTTATGTGGGTGCGGAGACTTGAACCCCGGTCCTCTGGAGGAACAGTCGGTGCTTCCAACCTCTAAGCCATTCCCTCCTCCGCCCCCCAGCCTCCTCCTGTGCCAATTTGATAGTGCTACTGTGAAAATATCCTTTTCAGATTCTGCGTTCAGCTGCTTTGGTTTATAACTGGAAGTGGGGTTGCTAGATTATGTGGTAGCTTTGGATGGATTTGCTTGTTTGTTTGTTTATTTTGGGGAAAAGCCAGACACCCCCTTTCCACACCTGTTACACCAGCAGTGCCAGGAATTTCCAGCTTTTTTTATCTTCTTACCAACGTGTCTCATTGTTAGTGTGTGTGTTTAAATTGTGAATATTCACTGTGGATTTAATTTGCATAACTGATGAAGAATTTGTTGTCCATGTTCTCTGTTTGCAGATTCTCTTTTGAGGGATGTCTGTTCAGTCAGTGCCTTTATCTTTCAGTCATCACCAGATTATGCTGCTGACTTGGTGGAGGTCTTTGTGTATTCTGGATCATTATCCTTCAGGAGTACCTGATCTGCTGGTGTTTCTTTGTTTTGTTTTGTTTTTGTTTTTGTTTTTTTTGCCTTTTCTCGTTGTTGATTGTACTCTTCAATGAATGAAAGTTTTCCTGTTTAATGTACCAATCGGCTGTTTTTTTTTAATCTGTCACCTGTACGTGTGTATCCCTGGGCTTTTTTTTACAGTGGCCATAAAGTTTTGGGTCATAGGTTAACTTAGGCCTTTAATGTTCTATGCTATTATTTGTTTGTACTGGAAGGTTGGGGTTTAATGTTGTGTGAGGTTTTATTCTTTTGGCTTTTTGAGCGGCCTGCCACCCAGCTCCCAAGTAAATCACACACAAAGGTTTATTCTTACTTATGAATGCCTGGCCTTAGCTTGGCTTGTTTTTTGCCAGCTTTTCTTAGCTTAAATTATCCCAACCACCTTTTGCCTGAGGGCTTCTGTCTTTGTAGATTAGATTTCTGTCTACCTTTACTTCTTCCTTCTCTGTGACTTGCTGCATAGCTGGGTGGCTGGCCCCTGATGTCCTCCTCTCCTTGTTCTCTTGCTCCTCTTCTTCCTCCTTTCTCGTTCTATTTATCCTCTCTGCCTGCCAGCCCCTCCTATCCTTGCTCCTGCCTCACTATTAGCCGTTCAGCTCTTTATTAGACCAATCAGGTATTTTAGACAGGCACAGTAACACAGCTTCACAGTTAATCAAATGCAACATAAACAAAAGTCACACACCTAAAAATAATATTTTCTAACAGTCTAATTGTATTTTTGCACAAGGTCACCTACTCTTTCCCTACTGAGTGGCAGGCATGTGTCTATCATTAGAGCATATATTTAAGGTTGCTTTTTGTTTCTACCAATATCGTACTATTTTGAGTACCATAGCTTTGCAGATAGTTTGTTCAGGAAGTATCTTTTTCTAATGTGTTGGCTGTTTGAGCTTTATTTTACATTCCTTATGATTTTAGGGGCTCCCCCCCCCATTTCTAGGGAAGGAAAAAAAAACTACTCGGGATTTTGGTAGGGATTTTACTCCATTGGCAGTTTGTAATGGGTAGTAGTCACACCTTAACAAAATTAAGTATTCCAGTCTGTGAACACAGGATTTACGTTATTCTGTTGCTTTTCTCACATGTTATATGTCCAAGTCTTCATCTTTCATGCTAGGTGTGTTAGAAACACTGTATTCTTCTGAGGCTGTTCCGAGCCTTCTTTTCCAGCCTTCCATTTTTGCTGTGTAGAAATGAAGCTGACTCCTGCGTACAAATGCAGCTGGCTACCAGTGTGTGCAAATGCAGCTGACTGCCAGTGTGTACAGATGCAGCTGACTCCTTTGTACAAATGCAGCTGACTACCAGTGTGTGCAAATGCAGATGACTGCCAGTGTGTGCAGGTGCAGCTGACTGCCAGCGTGTGCAAATGCAGCTGACTGCCAGCGTGTGCAGATGCAGCTGACTGCCAGCGTGTGCAGATGCAGCTGACTGCCAGTGTGTGCAGGTGCAGGTGACTGCCAGTGTGTGCAGATGCAGCTGACTGCCAGCGTGTGCAAATGCAGCTAAATGCCAGTGTGCACAAATGCAGCTGACCTTTTTGTGATGATTTTGTGTCATGTGACTTTTCTGAATTCATTTTTAGTTTTCTCTTTTTAAAAAACTAGCACTTATAAATTTGTATAGGATTTAAATCACAGTAATCAGTTTGTGGACTAACCATCAAGGAATAAAACACATAGCACTAAATAGTCAAGACGTGTTCATGAAAGTCTGGCTGCAGATGCGGCTGCTCAGTCAGGCTTGGTTGACAGTGGGGCTATGGAGTGAGTGCAAAATACTGCTAATTACTCAAGAATAAAATCGTTTATTCATGTCAGGTCTTAACAACACAGGTTAGCCTACCTGAGATGCATTTGGCGGTCTTCTTAAAGGAAAGACAAACTGGCCTTCCCATTAGACAGTTTAAAGGTTATTATTATAATTATTATTATTATTATTATTATTATTATTATTATTATTATTATTATTTGTTTGAGGCAGGTTTTCTCTGTAGCTTTGGAGCCTCTCCTGGAACTAGCTAGATCAGGCTGAACTCACAGAGATCTGCCTGCCTCTACCTCCCCAGTGGTGGGATTAAAGGCGTGCGCCACCACCGCCCAACCAGTTTAAAGGTTATTAATGTTTAAAAATTGTTGAGTTTTTAAACACTCTTTTAGATGATATTTATAATATCAAATGTGTGCCCAAGTATTGGGTGCGTTACTAACCAATCAGAGACTATAAGGTATTTCCCAGTTTGTTCAGGAGTGACTTGGGACCCGCTGTGGCCTCCTTCCCACATAGTCCTGAGATTGCTTGAGCCTGGCTTGGCTGTTTTTCTGGAGGAATAGAAAGTGTAACTGTCCAGCAGTGGGTGTGGTGCTAGCCCTCGCCTCCCTTTTCTCTCCTGTAGAAGGAGGTGAGCCTGCACTGACTGCAGCAGAGCTCACCTATGTCTGCAACTGTACAATACTCAAGAACAGTATTGCTGCAAGACTGGGCTGCATTTCCGTTTTATAAAGTGCAAAGCCAAATGCACGACAAGCACGTTTACCTAGCCTGCCTGTAAACCTTTACAGTGAAATCTGCTAAAATTGCCACCATTAGACGCTCATCTATCCCACACATATTTTCCTGGGAAATTTCATATTAATTTAAAATTCTGTCGTGTGTCAGCACCATCTGTGCGAAAGACCAGTTATCTAATCAAGGAGAGTTTTCTTCGTCAGCTGCTGGGCCGCACACGGTATTATGTGGCAGGCACCCTTCCAGGTTTAGTGGGGAGCAGTAGGGGAGGGGCGTGTGATTTGGTTCTTGCCGCCCACTGCTCAGCAGCCAGCGTTGGTATTCTTTGCAGCTTTCACTCTCCTAACCACGGTTTTTATTTTGCTGTCTATAAATGTTTAATCTCCCATTTTCACCTCACTGAGATGTTTGCCTCAGAACTGTACAGGGATGCGTCCGTCCCTGGGATGTGACCGTCAGGAAGATGAAGATTCGCGCTGTGAATGCTGAGAGCCTTCGGCCTGGGGGTTTGAGGCCACCCTTGTTGCAGTTGTCGGAAGTCATGTCCAGATGGGTGGTTTCCTTTCTGTTTACATTACTCTTCTGAGCCATTTGCAACTAAAGGCAATGAAGAAAGTAAAACCGTGTGGACAAGAAGGGCACATTAATGTCTGCATTGAGAGATCAAAGCTGGTTTCTGGAGGATGGGACGTGGAAGTTCCTGCCCTGCCCCACCGTCCTTCATGTGCTCTCTCCAGGCCTGCGCCCAGATGCCACCTTCGCACGGAGCTTTACCTCCTTGCTTTCTGATTTACTCGTCTTGGACAGTGTTTACTTTTTCTCTGAAAGATAAAGGGAAACTGGCTTCTTTACAGTTTCTCATTGCTTCTCGGTTTTGATACATGAATACACGTGTACACTCGACGCTGCTGCAGCTCGTTACCTGCTCTTCTGCAGCTGTAACTGCTGCATAAACGTGTAATTTCTGCTTATAGTCGTGTAATTCTGTAAATACTGTTTGCAGAGCTCTTTAGCAGTGTGGCCAGCCACAGAGAAGGACATATAATCCTGCCTTACTAAGTCCCATCAGTTTAAAGAGAATGGTGCAAATGCCAGCATCAAGGGATTCTCATGAGAAAGTTGAACACTCGCTCTTTCCCACTCCCACTTCTTTGGCGAAGATGCAAAGAATGTACTATTTCTTTTTATCCCTTTACACTTCTGTCTACAAAAGTATTCCAGTGTTGTTGAGTTTTTCGTGTTATTGTTTGTATTAATTTTCATTCTTACTGGATAATGTCTGGATAATTTCATTGGCCACAGATTTAAAGTTATATCCTACCAAGACAGGTGACTTCATTTCCTGTGTTCTTGCTCTGGTTGAAAGAACTTGTGTGTGCTGCCGTCAATTCTTAGGTTGGCCTACCTCTCCGGAAGACTTTGAGGTGTTTGTTTGTTTGATCCTAAGTTTTGGACCCTGCTGCCTGAGAACCTTGTGCTCAGCAATTGGAAGGACTTTTCAATATGAAAATCAGTTCCCCTCCTTTGGAAAAGTTTTCCTATTTCTTAGACTTTTCATTCTTCGCCTGTCCACCTGCAGGATTTGTTTTATTTGTTCAGTGGTTTACATTTTTTTTTCACTACTAATTACTCTTGATCTTGATGCTGTACTGTGCACGCAAGTGACAGTCTAGGTCACTAGCTGAATGGATTATTTTTTCAGCTCTACATCATTCTGTTTCCATATTTTTTATTTAGCGATCAGATTTAATTTCTAGGAATCCCTTTGCTGTTGTTTTCATTTCTCCTCTAAAAATAATGTTTTGTTCTTGTTTTATGGATACAGCATCTTAAATCTTTCCAGGGATATTGATTTGAAGTACATGGAATGAAGGTTTTCTTCTGTGGCCTGTACCTTCCCAGCTCTGATTCTGGCTGTTGGTCTTTGACTTTTCCTTTTAGGGACCCAGTGACACACCCCCACCCCCACATCCCCCCCCTCCCGCACAGGCCTGCTTGGATAGGAGAGCAAAGGGAATTGTGTATGGGCTAGACCCTCTGGACTGCTAACAAAAGAGAGAATTACAAAGGAATGAAGGCCAGTGTCTTCTTTCCAGGATAAGCTTTTCTGTCTCCCTGTGTCCTGAGGTGTCCAGAGTGACCACCAGGCCTTTGAGCTTCTGTAGTCTTGGTAGGAGCTGCCTCTACAGGTGGGAGCCGGTGTTTCTCAGAGAATCCCAGCTTTCCCAGCACCAGGATGGACAGACTGCCTCTGCCTCCGCCTCTGCAAACACACTCTTGCCATCCCCCCCCCCCCCCCCCCCCCGCGGCTCTGTGCTCAACTGTTCTTTAGGATTTAGCTCCCCTTCCCCCCAGGGTTTTCTCTACCAGTCCAGTTGTAGTTGCTATACATTCTAGGTGTTGATTGAATTTTATTGCTGGTTTATGCCTTCCTAGGCATAACGCTGTCATGTTATTCCTGCCCTGCTTCATTTCAGATGGCATCCAGACATGACAAGAGGTGACACACTGTATCCTGAACTAGTTTGGCCAGAAATATTAAACATGATTTCAGAACTGGAGATCCTTTAGTGTCTGGCTTAAGAATTGCTGAGTGGATGGATTGGGGAGATGGCTCAGAGGTTAAGAGCACTGGCTGCTCTTCCAGAGGTCCTGAGTTCAATTCCCAGCAACCACATGGTGGCTCACAACCATCTGTAATGAGATCTGGTGCCCTCTTCCTGACTGTAGGCATTCAAGCAGACAGAATACTGTATACATAATAAATAAATAAATCTTTAAAAAAAAAAGAATTGCTGAGTGGAGTTGTTTTTACATAGCCGCCCCTTACCTCTCTGTCCTGCCAGGCTTGGGTCTGCCAGCTATGTTTTCCCCCCTGTATCAAGGTATCACAAAATAGAATATAGCATTAACAGCTCTTAGTCCAAAAACTGGAGGCTACCCTCAGGCTCCAGAGAAAATGGAGCAGGGCTCTTTGTCTATCTTAGGCGGTGGTGGCTAGCTCCAATAGCCTTCAAAAGTTGGATTTTTTTAAAAACTCCTTCCATTTGAATAAACCAGCTTTTCCTTTGATCCATGTAGACTGCTCGCTGGCTCCATTTCCTTGTCCGTATATTGTGTTCCCAGCAACCTTCCGTTTGACTGTGCCCTTGGCATGTGGAAAGAATATGGGTCTGCCACTTACTTGCCATTAGCTGAGCCAGGGAGGCCACACAGCCTCTTAGAGTGGCCCTGTGGGCTTTCCTAACCACTCTCATAGGAACACTGAAAAGGCAGAGAACTTAAAACTCTTTGTCTCCACCGGCTGTTTAGACCTTAATAGTCAATCAGCTCTGGCGGGCAATGTCCATTCTGGGCTTTGTGGAGAATGAGGGCATTGTTAACTCTACCTGCTACAGATTTTATCACGGGCCTATAAATGTCTCAATGTTGTGTTCATTTGAACGCAATACAAACAGAAGTATAGGTGATGGCAACCCCCCCCCACCCCCGCATTTCTTAAAATTCCTCCACGGCTCTTTAGCTTTATTCTTCTATTCCATTAATGGCATTTAGAAGAGCTCCCCCCCCCCCATTATGCTTGATCTGTGAAGCCCAGACTTTCTTCCGTGGCTATTGCCATGAGAAGTGATGACTTTTCTTTGTCATCCTCTGTCTTAACCATAATGAAAACATACCAGCTGTTGAAACCCAGCACTTTAACCTTGAATATGATTTCTGTGTTTGTGTCCTCTGCAGAGTCAGTGTGAATTGATCTTTATAGCCTGGAGTCATGGAGCGGAGTTCTCTGCAGTGTACAGTGCAGCCCGCACACGTGTATTTACAGATGGCTGCTTCAAAGAGTGCCTTCAGCTGTAGGGAATTCAGCCGGTCTGTGTTAGAAGCCTTGCGTGAATTTATAAACCGTAATACTCCTCCCCTTTGGGAGGAATTCTGACACACACCCACACCCACACACAAATACATTTAAAAGTTTGTTAAATGAAACACATTTGATAAGAAAGCATTAATTATTTTACTCTTATTGGAACACATTATGGCCTAAGATCATAAATAAGAAATACATTTTAATTTTTAAAATTCTGTGATTGTGTTACTCTTAAATGATTTCATATCACATAGCTTAACTCTGAAAGAAATATTAAAAGGTTCTAAACTAAATTTACAGCAGTTCATTTTGTCCAAATAGGACCAAAACCATTTATTTTTGCTTTCTTTAGGATTCATCAGGACTGTAAAAAGCCTTTGAATGCTAACACATGACACGCCAGTCAATTATTAACAAACACAATTGATCCGCTCACTTGACATAGGTTTCATTGGTAATCTGATGTGTCTGGTAGAAGCCAGATACTGAGTTTAAGAATTACTTTCTGGGCTGTCTCGCTGTCTGGCTGTCTCGCTGTCTGGCTGTCTCGCTGTCTGGCTGGGTAGTCTAGAAAGCCTGATGACTGTGCAGGGCTGACCCCTAGAGTGTGATCCCTGGAAGTCGACTTCACAAAGCTGTCCCCTCTCTCTCTCCAAGTGTCATGGCATGACCACGCCTCCTCCACATCCACACATATCACACACAGAATAATACTATAGAGCTTTCAATGGCTATAAATTATTCTGCTTTTATAGCTCATTACTAACTTTGATATTTGTCGCTTTCTCTTGGGGTTATCTTAATGAAGATTCCTAATCTCTTAGTGCGTCTGAGTCTGTAATACAAATAATAAAAAGCTAGGGATAGATATTGGGGTTCAGCCTGAAGATCAGAAAAGCAAAGCAGCCAAGCCACTAGAGAGCTCGTACCTCTATGAAATCTTCAGACTGAAGAGAGCACGTTCCTGTCTCGTCCCGCTGGGATTAAAGGTGTGCACCACCACTTGGTTTCTGTGGCTAACTAGTGTAACTACTGTGGCTGCTGGGATTAAAGGTGTGTGCCACCGCTGCCTGACCTGTATGAATGACTAGTGTGGCTGTTTTGCATTCTGATCTTTAGGCAGGCTTTATTTATTAAAATACAAGTGAAATATCACTACATAGGTTGGCACTTTTCAGGCCAGAAGGCCCCTAGCCTTAGCTACATGGCATTGACCTGAACATTGATTGAATAAAAAAATACTTATCATTTTTGTGAAGAAATATAGTTTAGGAGAATGTTCTTTTTATAAATTAGAAATTTATAAAATGAGATTTTTAAATATCTGACATTTGCAAATACCTTTGTTATTGACCAAAACTTGTAAGACTGGCTTCATTTCAATGTGGATAAGTGGGTTATTGATATTGTTGCTTGTTTTTTTTTTCTGCCTGTCTATATTTTTAGGTGTTACTTTAAAAGTGTATGAAAGTTTATTTTATTTAAATTTGTGATTTGGGGAATTATGATCATTTTTGGGGTAATTCCTGATGTATAAACATCAAATCTCATTGTAAGTCCTTTACTGTTTTATGGAATATTTTAGTATTACTGCTAAATTCTTCTGACAGTGGAAAGAAGGAAGATCCAGGTTTTCTAGTAGTCACTATAACCGTAGCAGTGCCCAGGTGGGCCTGGCCCCGGGCACAGCGTCAGTCTGCTCTGGCAGCTCCTCCGAGTCTGTAGTTCCAGTGACTTAAGCAGCACGTGACGCAGGGGAGACAGCTGGGGGGGTGTCACGGCCAGTCAAGTTTGTGACCCTGACATGCATTGTGCCCACCACTGGCCACGACTGAGCATGTCCCTTTGCCATCTTCTAGAAATGAATCTGTGAATACTGGTCAGTGCAGGCTCGATTAAAGGGCCCTTTGTCTCCCCCCAACTGAAGGGGTGGGCAGGGCCTTCAAGACCGGATTGAGGATCCTAAACTGTATTTCATGAACACTCAAAGTCTGCAAGAAAAGGTGTAAAAAGTCAAATGTGCATTGTTCAAAAATCAGTGTTTCCTCCTTGGCAGAATATGACATTGGTTACAAATAGGTGGGATTAGGCAAGGGCTGATAATGAGGTCCCATGGTAAAAGTCCAGCTTGGGTTGGTCTGCTGAAGACAAATACAGAAAACTGGGGAGGCTTAAGGGATGATGGTGGGAAGAAAAGACCCGTGATGCCTCACACAAGATGTGCAGTGCTGATTTGTATACGTGTACTGTTCACTGTGTAAGAAAGGTGTGCAGTGCTCATGTGTGTAAGATGTGCAGTGTTCATGTGTGTAAGGCTTGTGGTGCTCATGTGTGTAAGATGTGCGGTGCTCATGTGTGTAAGATGTGTGGTGCTCATGTGTGTAAGATGTGCGGTGCTCATGTGTGTAAGATGTGCGGTGCTCATGTGTGTAAGATGTGCGGTGCTCATGTGTGTAAGATGTGCGGTGCTCATGTGTGTAAGATGTGCGGTGTTCATGTGTAAGATGTGCGGTGCTCATGTGTGTAAGATGTGTGGTGCTCATGGGTGTAAGATATGTGGTGTTCATGTGTGTAAGATGTGTGGTGTTCATGTGTGTAAGATGTGCGGTGTTCATGTGTAAGATATGCGGTGCTCATGTGTGTAAGATGTGTGGTGCTCATGGGTGTAAGATATGTGGTGTTCATGTGTGTAAGATGTGTGGTGTTCATGTGTGTAAGATGTGTGGTGTTCATGTGTGTAAGGCATGCGGTGCTCATGTGTGTAAGATGTGCAGTGTTCATGTGTGTAAGGCGTGTGGTGCTCATGTGTGTAAGATGTGTGGTGTTCATGTGTGTAAGATGTGTGGTGCTCATGTGTGTAAGGCATGCGGTGCTCATGTGTGTAAGATGTGTGGTGCTCATGTGTGTAAGATGTGTGGTGTTCATGTGTAAGATATGCGGTGCTCATAGGTGTAAGATGTGCGGTGCTCATGTATGTAAGATATGTGGTGCTCATAGGTGTAAGATGTGTGGTGCTCATGTCTGTAAGACGGACGTGCAGTGCTCATTGTTAGGGTGTGCAGTGCTCATGTAAGACATGGGATGCTCATTAGAGTGGGACCACTTTCTTAGAGATGCATAGTGCAGAGTGAAGACCTGGAACTGGGGTTTGCTTGAGCTGATCAGCTTGCTGCATGGATCTAGAATGTCGCCGAGATCAGAGCTAGACGTGAATTCCGTTAGAGATGCCCTCAGAAAAGACAGTAGATAAGGCAGAGGCAGAACATGGTGGAGAAAGGGTCAGATCCATTGAATTTCCTATAGTGGGCGACTGACAGGAGGATGGGTGAAATCCAGCTGTAACGTATCCCTCACCTGTGCCTGCAGACGGTCGTCAGTGGGTTATGGGAAGGAAAGCACACTAGATAGGGTGTTGAGCCTGGATCAGAGAAGCAGTGTTTACCTTCTAATAAAAAGCTTTGCAGCAAAGAATGTGGTCTTGTTCTACTTCTGGGTACTTTTCCTGTGTTATACCTCCGGCTTAGTCCTGTGTATAATGTTGTTTGTCTCCTATGTTCTAGATGAGCAACTTTTTAATAAAATACGCAATGTCCTAGTAACACTAGCAACTGTTGATTCCTCATCAAGATCTGTTCAAGTGGGTGGTGATGGGCACATCTGTAATCGAGCACTAAGGAGGCAGAGGCAGGCGAATCTCTGTGAGTTTGAGGGCAGCTTGCCAGCCTGGTTTACAACAAGTTCCACGAAATCCAGAGGTGCTATACAGAGAAACCCTGTCTCAAAAACAAACAAACAAAAGATCTGCTTCAGTCAGGTGTCTTATGAGTCTTAAACAACATGTTCAGCTAAACCCCAGTTCCCCCACAATCTACTTTTCCGCCAAAATTCCCATCATCAAGTTAAAGCCAAGAGTCACATGAGTTCTCAGTTCTCCCTCATCTACATGTCCAATCCAAAACCGACTATCAGTTTGTGTTTTGGGGATGTGCTTCTGCCTCTGTCCCTGTCTACTGCCTCTACCCTGGTCCTGGCTGGGACCATTGCTGGCCTGAATCATCAGTACCCCCTAGCTTTCTCTCTAGTTCTCTTAATGCTCCCCTTCATACCTATGAGTGTTATCACAGAAGTGAGATCATTTTATTCCCTGTTTCAAAACCCTTATGCTGTTTCCTTTCTATTTAAGGTAAAATTATACAAAACCTAGCACACATGGTGCAAGGCACCCTGCCAATTCCCTGCTTTCCCATGCTGTCCTTGCCCTTAATGTCCTTGTTCCCAGCCATTTACGGGGCAAACTCTATCCGTGAGACTTGTACTTAACATGCTGAGCCTCTCCTTTCAGACATGCTCCTCCTTGGTTTGGTTCATAAGTGACAGAGGAGTAGCTACATAAACCCGAGGCCAGGATGCCTGCTGGTTAGAATCTGGGTTACTTTGAAGGCCGTGGACTCACCTTGCTGATAGAACCAAATATGATAGTTCACACAATTTTAATCAAACAGGGCTCAGTGAGAGCTAAACTTCTTAGTTGTGGGCTCATTTAGATTTCAGATGTATTTATAATATGTAATATCATTGGCTCTGCTCGGCCAGGAGTTCATTGTGCTCAGCGACCAGGATGCGTGCGCCCATGCCC
Source organism: Microtus oregoni (assembly GCF_018167655.1). Taxonomy (NCBI): domain Eukaryota; kingdom Metazoa; phylum Chordata; class Mammalia; order Rodentia; family Cricetidae; genus Microtus; species Microtus oregoni. The sequence continues at coordinate 4,188,328 of NW_024543091.1, read as the reverse complement.
ATTTCCTCCTGGGCTGACACTGTGTCCAGTACAAAGAGCCACTGAAGTTCAAGGGCGCAGCGCCAGCAGGAGCCAGCTTTCCCGCCTCCTAGCTGTCACTCTTGGGCCTTGATAGCACTGTGCTTTTTTCCTCTGAGCCTGTCCCCAGGAAACTTCAAAAGCAGAATAGAAGCCTTCACATTCTCACTGACTTGACACCTGCAGACCCCTGTGACTTTTCTACAGTTTACCAGTGTTTTTTGTTTGTCTGTTTTTTGCTTTGTTTTTAACTCTTGGGTAGCAAAGTATCAAGCATTTTTATAAAGAGGCCGCTTGTTGGTTCCCAGCTGCTCAGCCCCGAAATAATCACACAGAAACTATATTATTTAAATCACAGCTTGGCCCATTAGCTCTAGCTTCTTACTGGCTAACTCTTACATCTTAATTTAACCCATCTCCATTAATCTGTGTATCACCACTAGGTTGTGGCCTACCAGCAAAGTTTCAGTGTATCTCTGTCTCTGGCGGTGGATCCATGGCTTCCCTTTGACTCTGCCTCCTTTCTCTCAGTTTAGTCTCCCCCCACCTACATAAGTTTGGCCCTGCTGTAGATCCAAAGCAGTTTCTTTATTCACCAGTGGTATTCACAGCATACAGAGGGGAATCCCACATCAAAGCATGGCATTGGGAGGCCATGTCCACAGTAGCGTCTAGAGTGTAATCTATAAGGTCAAAGTGAGTCCATGCAGATAAGTTCTAATTTGACACTTGAAGAAAGGGGAATGTGATTTCTCTTTTATTTCTGCTGCCAAATTTTAATGCTGTCCTCGTTTTGAATTAAAAAAAAAATCTTGTTATATCTGTGTTCTCACTAAAGGGTGTGCCCTTTCAACTCTAGTATGTTGAACCCACAAGGTGCATGTGGGTCTTCCTTGTCTTACTTCTATGTAGGAATTTTGAAAGCATCAACTATAAAGATGATTGTTGTTTGTTGCTCATATGTTTTATTTCATCTTCTTTTTCTAGGACTATGACAGTTTTTTTGAATCAAAGGAGAGCAACACAGTCTTTTCATTTTTAGGCCTGAAGCCGCGGCCAGCATCCACGGTAGGTTAACCTTCTGTATTCAGGGTAGGCCAACCCTCCTACTCCTGCTTTGGTGGTCAGGGTAGTGAACCCTCTGTACTCTGGTCCAGAGCTTATCTCACTGGAATGGACCTTAGAGGTGAGAGGGCACATCTCTACTCCCCCTAAACTCTGAGTCCCTGGTAAATATAGACTGCATTGTTAAACACACTTTCTAACTCCTCTAAATGCCTCCTCCTAATTTTTAACTTCTTTAAATCAGAGTATTAGTTTACTTTGAAGTTAAACTCCTGTTCTTAGAAGAGTAATTTAAGGTAGCAAAATAGGTAGCTAGTTTCTGTTTGAATCATAAATTCACATTGCATTTTACTGTGTGTCTGGATTTCACACTTATAATTTTGTTTGGTCCGATTGGAAATATTGAAACAATGTTATATCTGTACTGAACTACTCAGCCTTCCTTTCTCCTGGCCATGTCGCTGTTTGTTTGTTTGTTTGTTTGTTTTGAGACGAGGGACAGGGTCTTTCTGCCTCTGACTGTCTTGCAGCTCAGTATGGTAACCAAGCTAACCTTGAACTCACGGAGCTCCTTCTGCCTCTGCCTCCCAAGCACTGAGCCTTCCTGTCTTTATTTCTTAAATAACACAGCATAAGACCTGTTTGCGTAGATATCTGTTCATAACATCTCCGTGTGGGCAGACATACATGGCTGAATTACAGGTACTATGAGCTAGAGAGACGAGAAAGAGAATCCTGGGGTCCCAGCCAGGCCCTGAGACGGATCACCACAAGGCATCTCCAGAATGAAACAAAAAGAGAATACTGCGTGCAGTTCCTAAACCAATCCGAATATTTTTAAAGCCTCTTTATTGAGTCATATGATTTTTGAAAAACACAAAGAACCTGAGTTTGTCTTGTGCTAAGACTTAGAAATAATGGATATTCCCACAACTGCATAAAACACAAGATTTACTTTTTAAAACAATAATACTTACCAAATAAGTTAATAGTTTGGTTACTTCATTTAAAAACACTGGTTTGGGGATTAGAAAAGTAATTTAGGCTTATTTTTTAAAATTGGAAAGGTATAAATACATATAAAATAGAATATTGAAATCACCACCCAGAACTGACCACACTGACACTTTTCCATTTTTCTTTCTATACATAGTAATCGAGGCTTGGCTCTATAGCTCAGGTTGAGGGGAATTTTAAAGCGTGTATTTTTAACACAGCTGAACTTGCAGTGCATTCTGGGAACTTTGTAAGTAACAGGTCCTCTGAGGCTGCCTGGGACAGGTACAATCTCAGGAGCACCCGTGGGAGGAAGGGAGAGGCCATCAATAATAGAACTCCTCCGGCAGCACCTGGGGAGCAGAGCGCCTGGGAAAACGGGCTTTGCTTTAGCATCAGCAGCCTGCAGATGGGTTGTGGGTGGTTCCTGTGCACAGGCTTCACAGAGGCACGCCCACGCAGAAAGTATTTACAGGTTCCTAAAGCTATTTTTGTACAAGTTAGACATTTGAATATTTCTTAGGAAAATGGGTTACGTGTATGAAATATTTCACCTAAAGATGTTAAATAATCCAGATTTATTTCCAAAGAGCTGGAGGTGGGCAGTGGCTGAGGCAAGGATTACCTGATGGCAGCAGGAACCCTGTAGGCACCATTGTCTGCGTCAAAGCCTCCTAGAAAATGCAATGTGCATGCCGTCTTTGTTCTCATGTTCTCCAAAGGTACAGTTCCTTAGAGATTTAGCAAGCTGTTGTGTTTTGTTGGTTTGTTGTTTTGTTCTGTTTTCTTTAGACAATTAGCCTATTGCTGTAGTTCTGTCATTACATGCTTGCTTAGCATGTATGACACCCAGGGTTTGATTCCCAGCATGCAGAGCTGTAAAGGGCAGGGATCAGAAGTTTAAGGTCATCCTCTGTTCTATAGCGAGGTCCTGGCCAGACAGTAATGGAACCCCACAGTGTCTTCTCCTTAGCATTTGTAAGGGAAGTTGGGGGTCTGTGCAGGCTCCATTCTCACATGGTGCCTGAGCAGTGGTATTTGGTCTTAGACACACTGAAGCTTATCCCTCAAAGGGCATAAAGGGCCTGGAAATGGAATTCCTAGGTAGGACCCCTTGAGGCAGAGTACACAACCCTGGCATAGTATCCGTGCCACTTGGGCACTTGAGCCCTCAGAGCCTTAGGCACAGCGATACATGTCCTTCATCTTCTTCTGCGAGGGGTGGAATTGTAAACACTAGTAAGCAGTCTCCCTTTCTAGTTGCTTACTGTTAGCATTCATATAAAGTCTGCATTTGACGGCTTGGACAAAGCGGTCATAGCTGTGATACAGCGGAAGTGACCCTGCCCTCTCTCCCACACTGCAGCTGGCACACATAGAAGACAAAGCTGGGAGGCACAGAAGCCCACGTAGCATCTGTAGTTGCCCCCACAGTAGGTAGGAGAGTGTGCTGATGGCCCACAGGCAGGGTGGCTCTGACTGGACTCCTCTCCAAAGTGGACAGAGCAGGGAAGGGCAGTGATCACTGAGTGGTGGCCTAATGGCCACCCTGGCTCAGGACACGCTGTTTGTCTTGCACAGGGACTTCTTAAAGGAAAAGGTAAGCGGATTTCTAGCTGCAATGTTAGGGTTTCCACTTCCATCAGAGCTAGGAGAGGTGGAAGCAGCAGGAGTCAGCAGTGACTGGCCACAAAGTTCATTATTCTAATAGACTCCAAGCAGATCCTGTTATGGAAATTTCTGCACCCAGGTCCCTAGCAATAGGGTGATTTTCAGAATACATAACAACTAATTGTACTGCATACTCTTTGGCCATAGCCTGGATCAAATTGCAGTGACTTCATGGGGACCCTTGTTTAACTGGGTCATGGGAACAGACGAGAGTGCTGCCTGGACAGTTGGGACAGTGATGCTTTATGAATGACGTTGCCATTCTGATGATGCCATTCACCCAGCATCATCCTAACCAGCACCTCTTTGTGCTCCAGAAAGCTCACAGCCGCCCGCTGTGAGCTAGCAGCACAGCAGTGTTCAGAGGAAGGAGACTTGGTGGCTGCGAAAAATGAGGTTGGATGTGTGTGATTGAAATCGAAGTTCTGGCTTAAAAGTCAGGACTAGCTCCTGTCAGCCATAGAGGGTGACTCATGGCCTCCCCATCTCTGTTCCTGATGAGAGAGAGAGAGAGAGACAGAGACAGAGACAGAGAGAGAGAACTGCCAAGGGCAGATTTTCTTGTCACTGTAGCCTAAGAACTGTGCCTTTCTCCCTCTTCTGTGTAATAGGCTGAGCCTTAGACATAAAGGGTGAAGGTGATGGAGTTGCATTTGGAGCATCGTGGTACTCAACACATACCTGCTTACCTGATGCATCACTGTGACAAAGCCACACGCACAATCGGCAACCTTGCTTGACCTGGAAACGGTGTTTTTGGAGGACGTGGGGATGATGGGGACTGCGTGATTGCTCTAAGCTAATGGGGCTCTGGTGGTGGAGTTTCTTCTTTTCTCTTTTGCTTACGGTTGCCTCACCTGAAAATACCGCCGCCTGTTATCGTCTGCTTCCTTAATGACTGAAGGCCAACGGGACAGCACCATCCGGGAGAAGATGTTGGATCTGCCCCAAATCTTACTAGACACCAGTACTGCATAAAGCCATTCCTCTCTAAGCTGCCTGCATTGCATCCTTGAAGTCAGTTTGCCAAGATGGTAACGTCTTTGAATCAGAAAGGAAAAAAAAAAAAAAACAATGCTGGTTGACAAAGGACATTGAGGGTTCTTATTGCAGAATTATATATGTCACCACTCTGGTACTTCATAATAACCTGCTGAAGAAGTTAGATGCTCTCAACTCCTTTCTGTAATGGAAACCCTCACCCCATCAATTCTGCAGGCTCCTGCAGGTGCTTCCAGAACCGCCGCTGCAACATTGCCCTACTACAGCCAAGTTACAGGACAGAAAAGAATTGCCTTCGGGAAACATCTCCTTCCTTATCCCTCGCAAGGGGGACATCTCACTGTATGCATAAGACTACTTGAGAGATGTATTTTAAGAAGTAAATTAATAAGAAAGTTTGCTCTGTCCGTATTCAAAGGCATTTTCAGCTCTTGTAGTTTACTTATACACACACACACACACACACACACACACACACACACGCATGTGTGCACATATATTTTTAAATGCAGCTTCCCTGAGTAACAGCTGCTTGTTCTATTTTGTGAAGGGATTATATTTTTGGAGAAAGGAAATACTCAGTTAGATATATTTTGTGAGCTGTTGATGAAGTGCATTGGAAGGCGCCAGTACTGCTGGGGCTGGGCTTAGTGGAAGAAGACTTGCATAGCACACGCAAGCTGCTGCGCTCGGCTCCAGCGCCACGGGAAACAGACACCAGCACTGCTTACCATTTATTCTCTGTTCATATTCAGACCAGTTCGCAGTCTCAGACTTTTCAGAATAACACAAACACACGTTCTTGCTTCATGTATGAGAACAAGTGAGATTTCAGAGAGCTTAGAGAGAAAGGGGGCTGTCTAGGGAGTCGTCCATCGATCTTGAGGAACAAAATCCCTGCTCCCTTTGGGTGGACATTGGTACACACCGAACAGCTCTAGTTCATCAGGGCAGAGATTATCTTTCTACATCCTGGCATATTTTAGAGTTAATACCCAAACATAGGGCCAGCCTTGAATAGGATAAACTCAGGGGTGACTGAAATCACCACCTACCCCTAGCAGCGTGATGTGGGACCTTTCACTCTGACTGTGAAAAGGAAATGTTTGAGAAATTGAAAGAGCAGGCTAGCGGCTCTCTCTGCCCCCTGCACCGTGAGCTCTGATACATGTTCTGAGGCGTTTTTTTGAATGCTAAAGTTGAGATTCCCCCCTGAGAGTTGCAGACCTATTACAGCCGGAAGACAGGACGGCTTTCTTCATGAATGGACCAAATGCCTGACATAAAATTTTCTCTCCAGAGAAAGCTTGTCAAGTCATGGATATTACTGGCTAGTTGGTATTAAACAATATCCAGGTCAAACTCCATTTGATAAATCCCAGGGACTTTTGTGTTTTGTTTTGTTTTGTTTCCTTTCTCTTCTAACTGGATGTTGTACTTGAGTTTGTGAATCTTCTGACAAGACACATGTCCATTTAAAATAGAGCGATTTTAAAGTTATCTCATGAAATCAGCCCAGCTTACCTTGACTGAGTCTATTCTTGCCAATGAGTGCCAAGAACCAGTTTAGAAAAGTGAAGTCTTACCATGTTTTGGATTATAGGAGCATGACCATACTTGGGAGACAGAAAGCTACCCAGATGTGTCAGTATACCTTTCTGATTGGCCGTACCATACCTGCTGTGACCTTGTTAAAACACTGAGCAGACAGTGTGCTTAGAATTGCTATCACAGTTGCATACCGTTTTCTTGCCATGATTCTTTTTGAACAAACACTGGAGAGTCAGCAACCAAAACATGAGGTTAGTGGTTGTTCCTTCTTCCCGTGGCTAAAAATCCAGGGTACGGAGATGACTGTAGTTCCCAGGCAATGGTGTGTGTAGAGCACACTGGGTCTTTACTGAGTGATGGACTGACTTTCCTCTTCCCGTCTTCCTTTCCCTCTTTCTATTGCTTCTTGCTTGGGACAGAGTCTTGCTTTGTAGACCTCTGCCTCCCAGGTGCTAGGATTGCATACTTGGCTGAACTAGTGTTCTTATTCCCTTTAGCTGCCTCTAGATTTGGTCACCACCATCTTCAAAGCCTAGGAGAGAAGTAAAGAAGTACAGGCAAGGCTGTAAGGCCAGCTTTAAGGCAGAGTGTGGACTTCCTTGTGGGACCAAGGAAATGTGCTGCTGACACCAAATGGTGCCATTTAAACCATAGGTGAGCATGGAATGCCACACTGCCAAGTGTCTGCAGACCAGAAGAAGATTTAGTTCAGGAAATACTTTGCCAAATCCTGGGGGTTTACTAAAATCGAAGAGGAGAAAAAGAAGACATTTTGCCTGGAGATGCTAATACATTTGGGTTTGTTTTCTATTTTGTAAAGTTAACCCAACATTTTGCTTTTATATTGTGTGAATTTAACCATATAAAGATTTTTTTCTTTTGTTACTGAAAGGTACCAAAGACTTTTTAGGTTTCATTTGGTTTGTTTGATTTTATTGTGGGACTTGTTTTTTTTTTCTAGAAATACTTTGATATAGGTTTGTCCCTAAATGTCTGGGTCTACTTCACTCTGTGTAATTGTTTTGTTTGTATCTGTCTCTCAAGGCTTTGGTGAAATCTCAGATTTTATAGTCTTCATTAAAGGAGAATAAATTCCAGAAACCATGGCATTCTGAAACTGGAGTTGTTTCTTCCTATTCTCACTCCCTTTCCAGCTTTTATTCTGGTGTTGGCTGGGGCCTGTTTCTCTAGGAAGCTGTTTCTGCTGCCATCCACGAAAGGGTTGGACTGTTAAAGCACAGAGCTCATACAGACACTCCCTTCAGAAGGAATCCTGGGCACACTGGGAGGCAAACAGACCCCCACCCCACCCCAGGCAGCTCAGGGCTGAGGTGGGTCTTAGCCACTGGTCTAGGTATTCTGTGGTCTCCCAGGCACACTCAATCTACTCTAGTGGTTTATCTGATATTATGCCGAAAATACTATAGGTGGCCATGATCCTCTCACTTGGGCTTCCTTTGAGCCGCATTTGGAAGCAAAAGAAAACGTTTCTGAAGGAAAGCAGGGCTGAGGCTGAACTCACCAAGAAACAATTGCAGAACTTATACACCAGGACAGATGGAGGGTGGAGGAGGGGTCGAAGGCAACAAGCTCTAAAACGGCAGAAATGTGTCAGCTCATGAAACCAAGTCAGCAAATAGCTCTGCCTGCCTGTGACCCAGATTCCAGTGGGAGGGCTTCCCAGTTCTAGACACACAGGTGAGATTAGCATGGCTGTCTTTTCTGCCAGCATGTATTAAGCCCTAACAAGGTGATGGGTCCCATCTGAGCAGGAGGATGAGGGGAGCAAAAGAAAGCAGCGTACACAGCAGCAATCAGTGGCAGGCCAGGTAAGTTGTCAGTACTTGAGGCTACAGCTCGTCATCAGGGATGTTAATGGTTGTTCCTTATTAAAACCATCCTGACTGTTTAGATTTTATACATGCAGTGGACTACATGCATATGTACACACATATCTACTGAAGTATAAAGAGTAATAATAACAACCCCTGTATGCCTGCTGCCTGCCTATTGCCTTTTCCCCTAGGCATCCCCTGGGCCCCTCCCTGACCTTCTCTTTCTCCCTATTGAATAAAGGGAACCTCACCCGAATTTGTGTGAATCGAAGCCTTTCTACCCTTATAGTGTTTTGTCTCCATGTATGTATCCATAACGAATAATAAACAGAACTAAACCAGATATAGTGGGTTGTTTTTGTTGTTGTTGTTTGCTTATTCCTTTTAACATCCATTGCAACGGGAAATTTCATTGTTAAAAATTACTAGATGAATTTATAAATTTTTTTTCTCCAGTTGCTGGCCATTGAGCCTTGCTGTGAGCATTCTTTCATTTGCCTTCTGGTGCAGTTACACAAGAGTGGATCCACACCTTAAGTGGAATTGCTGACTGTACAGAAAGACCACACAAACCTCCTTAAGGACAGAGTCAGATGGCTTTCTCGAGCTTTCGTAGCAGTGTATATTCCTACAAGATTGCCAACGTTTTTAGGATTACAGGTCCCGATCAATCTGTGTGACTGCTAGTCAAATTTGTGCCAAGTATGCAAAATGGATTTGACTTTTAAAAAAAATCATTAGTAAATTGAGTGTGTTTATTATGGGATTCCTGTGTCAAATTCTCAGCTGTTTAGATATCTGGATATGTTTTTAGTTATTAAATGTTCTGCTTATATCACTGGGTATTGAGCCCAGGATCTTGCACATTCTAAGCAAGCATTCTACCACTGAGACATACCTCTAGCCCATGAGTGAGTTCTTAAAGTGAAGAGAAATCAGGAATACACAGTCTTCGGAAGCTTTTTCCAGAAATGTGTGGAATGCACGTGGATGCTTATTCTGGTTTCAGAAAATAAAGGTAAGTATGCTACTGTAGCCTGTCTGTCAGCCATGAGATATGCTGGGGGCGTCTCTGCTCTGGGAGGCTGTCATCTTCGGAAGTGTCTTAGGGCTCATCAGTTTGTTATTTGGCAGGAAATCAATGTTAGTAAAGTTGTGATTCCGTTTGCTTTCCTAGGTTTCAGCAGAAGGAAGTCTATGCAGACTTCATGTGTGCTTATATGCTCAGGATGTCAACATACAGTAGGCCTGGAGCAATGGGCCAAACATGATCTGACACTTAAAAGAACAGCAGGAAAATCTTTGTTAAGTCCCAGGGGATCCATGTGATGCCAAGCATAGCCCAGAGAGTGTCAGGGGCAGCAGTTCACACGTGTGGAGAACTAAACGAAACTAGAATGCAGGATTCTCTTCCTACTAAGGGACATTTTCAGTAGACTCTGGACATTGGTATTTGAAAGTGTATTAACAAAGCTCGTTATAGTGAATAAAAGAAATTGAGAAAAACTTCTTATGAAACAAACCCCTACATTATTATACATAATGTGGGGCCCTATAATGATAAAAATCATAACCCAACCTTCCTCTGAAGGTTAAGAGCAAGTGTCTCTGAAGTTTTGAGTGGTGCCATCCACTGTACCAGTAAGCCACGTGAGGCACTGAGCCCTTGAAATGAGCCCACCTGGGTTTACCGTGACATGGTTTGAATGTAAAGATATTTCAGGATTTAAACTGAGTGTGAGCATTTAAATGAACTCATGAATAAGTTTTCTATTGGTTACACATTAAAATGGTACTCTGAAGTTATTAAGTTGAATATTAAGGTGATCACTTGCACCCTTAAGTGGGGCTGCTGGCATAGTTTAGATTACATATGTGGCTTTTATTGTTTCCCTGCCGGACAGCACCGCCTTATAGCATTCTTTTTGCTTCCGAATATGCACTATAGTAATAAATACATTTGAAATATTTTTAGGTCTTGGTAAAGTCCTTCAGTTCTCATACTGAAAAATGTGATTACCTTTGGGGGCATAATCTTCTGGTATAGTTGCCAAAAGGACTTTCTTATTCTGCTTTATGCCCCCATAGCTCAAAGCATTTTTGTAGTGAGTCTATTCTGGACACCAGCAGTGTCATGGATTGTCAGAATGCTCAACATCTCTGTCCAGACTTCTGCACAAGCACCCCTCATCCCCGCCTCCCCATCAGTTTACAGAGCTCCACCTGGAGCCAAGCTTTGGACTGTCTCAGACCCCAAATTATTTCTATATACCTAGTGATTTTTATTAGTACAAGCCATGAAACATTGGCAAGGAGAAGTATCAGAGAAGTTAAACAGATAAAAGAAGTGGGATAATAATATTAGTAACACAAATCAGATTAGCAAGAATGTTGTTCTTGAATGTGGTGCTCTCCCCACTCGAGAAAGTGAAGCCCTACACACACATGCGATTCATTAACGTGGCACATTACACGCCCCAAAGCAACAGGACTTGTAGCCGAACAGAATGCAGATGACTGGCGTCTCTCCTGCTTGCAAGAGCTGTTCAACTAATTCACTCTCACTACCATTTTATTCCCGAAGTAATAAAAAGAAGAAAATCTTTTACTCAATTATTTTTAATGGCAAGAGTACTAGAGGTTTACCTTGAAATTAGTATTCTAAGAGAATACGAGAAGGTACTTTAAAACCCTGGGCAGCTTATTTTAATCTTTGGCACTATGACCAGAAAGAAATGTCCAAAAGGCAGATTAATTATCCATACATTTTTGTGAGCTTTGCAGATAACTGAGGGCTAAGTCCCAGGACTGTTTACCACAGCTTTGCAGATAATAGCTGGTATCTGTGTGAGCCATTACATTCTCCTTTGAAAACAGAGGATACAAAGTGCCACCGTGGTGGATGCCAAGGACAACAGACTCGTCTGGAGGTCAGCAGTTTGTCAGCAAGAAGACTTCCGTTCCTTCTCTCCCCTGTCTTTGTGGTAAACCACTCTTGATGTACTGCCCGAAACGTGGGCACCAGCTAGCTGGGTGACAAGATGTGACAGGAGCCACGCTCCAGTCTCCAGCCTGGGAGTCCGAGTGACTCCAGCTGCAGCTCCCCACATCCGGTGTCCTAGCAAGTTTTCACTAGCATTGTGCAGCATCCTGATCATGCATGAGGAACTGAGTATCAGCAGGTTAGTCAGCCTGCCTAAAAGGTGGTTTGGCAAGCAGGATTTTAGCTGCTAAGATGGCTAACATTCATAGCTGTGGACAACTACTGAAGAACAGTAAGAAACTTCTTCCCCCGCCGGAGCTCACCCAGTGCACCATGGCGCCTCTCAGTGAAGGAGAGACTAGTGTGGCCAGTTGTGGCCAGCTTTGCTTGGACCTCAGTGTGCAACTAGTTACATCTGCACTAAGTGCAAGCAAAGACTACTGGAACCCAGACAGCTGCTACCTGGAGGAGGTGTCTACCCTAGGAGTCATCTTTTTAGCTAAGTGCAGAGGGTAGATATTGGTCAGTCAGTTCTCTCCAAGGTTTTCCCTATTAGTAACAACTGCTTATTAGTGACTCTTACCAAGTGGCTCTTTATTGGTACTGTTTTCAGTATGTTGTTAGGATTTACATTCTGGTAATTTGCTCATGGGATTGGTATCATATGGTAATTTGCATGACATGTCAGAAAAAAAAGCTTCTAAATTAGCTGTCCAGTAAAGTGAATCTGTTCTCTCTCTCTCTCTCTCTCTCTCTCTCTCTCTCTCTCTCTCTCTCTCTTTCCTCCCTCTCTCTCCTGTTGTGCTGGTGAGCCAGGGCTCGCTACAGGCTAAGCCAGTATTCCTATCACTGCCACGATGTCTCTAGCCTTTAAAGTCTTTTTTTTTTTTAAATTATTTCTCTGATGTTTGCCTGCGGTTGAAGAATGCCTAGTGCCTTTGCCAACCTACCTGTGAGTGCAAACGCTGTGAGTCTCAGACATTGCTTCTCTAGTGTGTTTAATTTTCTTCAGTTTGTCCTGCTTTTGGACTAAGAGAGCCATTACTTTGGTGTCTTCTTTTTACTTGTGGGCCATAAATTTGTCACAGGTATGTACAATATTAGCAGTCTATTTGGTAAGTCACTTTATGGCCATGTGCTAAGAAGTCCCGATTTTTTCTTACTTTATCACTGGAACTTTGATTCCATATCTTTTTTTTTTTCTCCTGCTGACAGCTATAAGTTTGAAATAGGTTTTGTTAGTGTAAGACCAGTTAGGAGATAAGAACCACACACAGTGATTTAAACAAGGGAGGTGAATATAAGGAAATGCTGAACTCTGATTTTTTTTTTTTTAAGAAAAAAAATCCTGTCAGATATAAGAAATCCCTGGGTGGGGGGTGGGGTGGAGAATATCCAAGAAGGGAAAACATAAAAGGAGGCTGCCCTTCAGAAGTCTTTGGAGGATCCAGTTGTAGTTCCTGGATGGCAGGAGTTTTCTGGGCGAGCAGGAAGCAACCCATGGAGTACAGACTAGGACCTGCTGAGTAAGAGGGCAGCCATGCTTACAGAAGGAGCAGGTGGCAATGTCAAAAGGAGGCCTAGTCCATGCCAAAGGGGTTATCACAGGTCAGGCCAAAGGTGCAAGGTCCCTAGGGGACCACGTGTCTCGCAGGCTACCCTCACTCCTGACCTACTGGGCAGCTGTCAGACACAATAGGAGAGCCCTATCCAGGTGTCCCTCCAGTCTCCTACTGGGAAAGCTAGCACCGTGACCCTTCAAGAGAACAACACTTAATGGAGCCCTCCCCATCACCACAGAGCAGCCATGGAAGAGTGAATTTGGAGTTAGGGTAAATCCAAACTAAGACGCCATGAAGGGGTTCTGTAACAGGAAATCTCGTAGTTCATCTGGAGTCGGTCATGTTAAAGAGCTGATGAGAGTGCCAGTGTTTTGTAAACCCTGGGTAATTAGTAAAAATGTCTTACTGCAAATCCATATGCCTTGCTGGCTGCCCTTGGAGAGCTCGTGATAATTAACTAAGCTGAGGGATGACTTGTCACAGGCACAAGTGTGTCCGGAAAGGATGCAGAGCTCGGGCTTGGTCCTTGTTCTGATGGTTTACCTGGTTTCTTCAAGCTGTTGAAATTCATTTTATTTTTGAGGGCTTACACACATATGATCCCACAACTTGGGAGGCTGAGGCAGGAGGATTGGACGTTCAAGGTCAGGGTGGGCTCCATAACAAAATCCAACCTATATATGGTTTAAGTAGGAAAAGGGAACTACTATAGTACTGACGTATGTATGTAAAGCTTGTAATGTAATTTCTCATGTAATCAGGTATTCATGATAAGCGCTAGCTTGTCTTAGCCTTGGTCTTAGCCTAGTCCCTGAATTGCAAACAGTAAATAAGAAGAGCACATTAATTCTGTAGTTTCTAAAGGACCTGACTATTAGCACGTGCTTGGGCATATGTATTTGTTCTCATCACCCTCTTCCTCGTTTACTCATGCAGCACATAAAAAAAAAAAATCATACCTGAAGTGAAAGACCAAGCAAGTCTCATTAGGGAATGACACAGGCCAGCCTCTGTGATGGCTCGTACCCTGACTCAATTCAAGGCATCCAGTGAGCCAGTGGATGAATAGATGGTTAAATCAGTGACCCTGCCACAGACCCTCTTATTAACTCCAAGGACGTACAAAGTCAAAAATTATTTTACTGACAATGTAATTGGCTATGAATGTTGCCTGGCCCAGGATGTGTTTTTCCTGACTGGTTCTGCTCACTTCCTTCCTTGAGCGTCAGCGTGTGCCTGCTTTATGTTTTGATTTTCTCACGAGTACCTCGAGGGTTTGTGTGCCAGCAAGACACATTAGCCAAGTCGAGAGCAATATCAACCTGCTGATTGCAGTTCGGAGTACACAAGGTACCATTGTGTACCTTGATAGGCACGTGAAGGTCCCTCCCAGCGTGGCTTGTCACAGTACTCTGACCATTATAGTCTTCCTTGGAAACGTGCTGTGCAGGAGGATGTTGTGAGGAGGCCACTTGTTTGTTCCCGGCTGCCCAGAACCGAAATAATCATACAGAAACTGTATTAACTACAACACTGCTTGGCCTATTAGCTTCTGTATATTTCTATCTTACTCATTTTTTAAAATTAGTCCATTTTTATTATTTTATATTTTACCATGAGGTTCATTGTCTATTGGCAAGGTTCTGGCTACCATACCACTTTGTGTCTTTCTCTTCTGGTGGATCCATGGCATCTCCTGACTCCGCCTTCTTTTGTGTGTGTTTGTGTGTGCGTGTGTGTGTGTATCTTTTAGCTTGGCTTTACTCTGTTAAGCCATTGGCCAAAAGCAGCTTTTTAAATAGCCAATGGCAATAAAGCATATTCACAGCATATATCACCTCTCACATCGGAGGCGGTGCCCTCAGTCCTGAGCAGCAGGAGGCTCTTGGTGTGTGGACTATGTGGATGTCCACACAGCAGTGCTTAGCACTAACGTTGGTTCTGGAAACTGACTACCTTCAGCTGAAAGCCCAGAATTTGTCAGAGATAAACTGCAGTGCCAGCCATGGAGGGAGTTTGGGGACTTTAGGAGAGTGTTATTTAACTGAACAGCCTGATTTTTTTCTCAATAACTGAGAAGGGCTCACTGTTTCTGCTGTACTATACAAATAGATTCAAACCTGATATTTTTCTATACTATCCACTTTATCAATATCATCAATTCATTTAGTTTCATGCGTATTTTGTAACCCTTAACTAGCCGGTCAGTTAAGACACTACCAACTTTTGGGTTGTTGCTCTGATTCAGAAAAACAAAAACAAAAAAGCTCTGGCCTTTCTGGCTTTTTTTTTCTAGCCTCAGTTCTAAAGTCAGAAACAAATATAATTTCCTAGTGGAAGCCTGACAGAAATCTGGCAGTTCAGCAGTTACTAGATGGAGCCCTTAATATCTGAGCTAACTGCTGTTCAGTATTTTTCTTGGGTGGCACAAGTGGGTGGGTGGTAAAAACAGCACGTTCTCTTGTCTTCCAGTAGCTGAGATTACAGTCAGAGTGAACTTCTTTGACTAATAATAACTTTGCATGCACTAAAAGCTGTTGGGAAATGACTGCATATATGTTAAATGCAAGGTCGAGGAAGCTCTCCAATTTTGATCTATGTAAGTAGATACTACATACTATATAACATGTATGCGTGTATAGTTGTATACATCTTAGTAGGTATTTGCCTCACGTTTTAGTTTTACTAAATTGCAGAGAGAAGGCCAAGGAGTATCTTCCAATAGGATCTCCTTATGATTTAGTCAGTGTTACCTTGGCCTAGGCTGTGAAGTGTGACCTTCAGCAACAGTAAGCTAGAAAGCCAGGCCTAAGGGAAAAGTGTGACCCCGAGACAATACTGTGGAGCCAGAGAGATGGCTCACCTGTTAGTGCACACTGTTCTTACAAAAGACCCGAATTCAGTTCTCTCCATCTGCAGCTCACACTGCCTGTAACTCCAGCTCCAGGGGATCCAGTGCCCCAATGCCATAGACACCTGCACTTCTTTTTGTGTGTATGATAGGGTTTCTCTGTATAGTCCTAACTGTCCTGGAACTCACTTGCACAGTAAACCAGGCTGCTTCCCAAGTGAAGGGATTAAAGGTGTGCACAGCCCATGGCCCAACTGAAATGCGTTTTTAAAAGTAAGCAATATTAATGTCAAAAGGAAAGGCTCAGCCAACAGTTTTGGAAAATATCATGCCACATTTTAACAGAGTCTCTGTGTCTGGTCATATGGAAGAAAGGCAGTCCTAAGGGACAAGCTGGTTCCTTATAGCAGGCTTCATCCTTCCTCTAAGGCTCTGCTCATTGGTTTTTGTCTACTTGACACAAACCAGTCCCATGGGTAGAGGAAACCTTGCCTCCATCAGAGTGGCTGGTGGTCATGCCTGTGGGGTGTTTTCTTGATTGATGGTTGATGTGGGAGGTCCCAGCCCACTGGGATCAGGTGGTCCTGTGTGGTATACAGAAAGCTGGCAGAGTGAGCCAGTGTCCAGCACTCCTCCACAGCCTCTGCTTCAGTTCCTGCCTCGAGTTCCTGCCCTGACTTCCCTTTATGTGAGACACTGTGAGCTGCCGTATGAAATAAAACCTTTTCTTCCCAGGTTGCTTTTGGTCCTGGTATTTGTCACAGAGATAGAAAACAAAGTTCTATGTAGTATTCTTACTCCAAAATAATTTGTTGTGAGCAAAAAAATCCTAGATTAAAAAGGCCTTAGGTTTTCATGAATCCCAGTTGATCATGGTGTTTCCAGCTCTCGAATGCATTCTCCAATGCCTGCTGCTTTCTACAACCTTGAAAAATAAAGTTATTCACAGTTGCTTCTGAGAGTGCAGGTAAATCTGGCGGAGGGGGAAATGCTGAAGAATGCTGTACAAGGGAAGCCAGTCCTTATGACTATGGATGCTATACTCCTAATGAAGAGTCGTTAATAAATCCAGTCTGGTGAGGTGGCACATACCTTAAACTCAGCTATTTGGGAAATTGAGGCAGGAGCATTAAGAATCTGAGGCTGCTTGAAGAGGCCCGCAGGACCTGTCTAACAAGGAGAGCCTGAATATTCTAGTTGCTCAGGAGAAAACTAGAACAAAGGATTGACATTTACAAGTACATTATATAGTCTCTTCAGTTTTATGCAGATATAGAGTGATAATATCCTGTAATTCAAACGCGCACGTCACACACACACACACACACACACACACACACACACACACACACACACTGGATAATCTTGAGAAAGCCCTAAGTGTTCAGCCAGTGTACCAAGCAGTTCATCCTTTAATAACGGCTTGGGCAGTGGCGACACCTAGAGGCCGATACAAGTAGAGGGCTTCCTGTTCCTTTTAACCATCACCAGAACAAATAAAAGGAACCTTAAAATGGCAGCTACAGTGAAATCTGCCTTTCGAAAAACCGTTTGCAGTGTGCAAATCTTTACAGTTCTCCAGATCGCCTAAGGAGGTTGGGAAACTTCGTTCTAAAAGGAGGAGGAAGGGTGTGCTCCTGTGGAGGAGGGGGACGAGCCTGGAGGAAGCAGGTCTAAGTTATCTCCTGAAAATTCACTGTCAAAGGATCTAGAGGTTTCTTCAAATCACAGAGCAAAGCAGATTTCCCATGCCATCAACCACAGGCTCTTGTACCACTTGACATAGAAAATCTTTAATGTAGGCTCTGGGGGAAGCCACACAGCACCGAGTGCTGGACCAGTAGAAAGCTGAGGGCAGAGCCTCTATGGGCTGGGAGGTACCTTGGTCAGACTTTCCCTTACTGCTCAAGAAAAGGTCTTACAACCTGGGGGAAGAGAGAAGATGGCTGCACGGTCTGTTGCAATCCGCATGCAGCGTTAATTGAACACTGCAGTGGATCCCTGCTGCTGATAAACTGTCTGGATGCTGTGGTTGAAAACACAGACACATGTAGAATTCAGGTTGGCGGTCTTGCAGGCTGGTGGCAAATGTTAAAAGAGGTGACTTCTGTTGGTTCCAGAAGAAAAATCAGCTGCCCTGCCTCCTCAGACCCTCCAGGATCCCTGGTTGACAGTCACATCACGCACTAACGTGCTACTTCCCATCTCGTCCCCTAGCTCAGACACTCCTCCTCATTCTGGAAAGGACCCTGCGATTACCTTGGGTCACCACGCGTAATAATCCAGCATAACCTCTATGTCTCCAGAACCTTTCATTAGTAAACCTGCTGCTGCCAGTGTAAAGCAAGGCGTCCACACACCATCTTAGCAGAGGACGTTTTCCTGCTTGCCACGAGCACTGTGTGGGCTAACCCTGTGATCCAGGCCAAGGATATTTAAAGTTCCAGTCTGTAAGGGGGCAGGGTGTGGATCATGCAGATAAATCAGATTTCCAACAGTAAACGGTTGTACGCATTGATAACTAGGTCAGCTCAGCTGAGGAAATCAGCTCAGCGTCTGAGTGATTAGAAAGACTTAGCCAAGTACATGGCTTTTAACAGAGCAAATACCAACATGCAAAGGTTCAGAAATGTATAAAATAGTTCATTGGTTGCTATGATTAATAAGATATTGGGTGATACTGTTGAAAGTGTCTCCCTGGGTGAGGGGGAGAGGGGAGAGAAGGGGAGGAAAAAAGGAGGGAGGGAGAAAGGGAGGGAAAAGGGAGGGAGGGAGGGAGGGACAGAGGGAGGGAGGGAGGGACAGAGGGACAGAGAGTGGAAGGTGATTGCTCACAAAAACATTACATCCCAGTGGTATAAAAGATTGTACAACCTGGCCAAACAGTTGAATATTTCAAATGTATTTTAATCTACTTCTTTATTAGCTCCTTCTAATGTCAAAAAGAAACTATAAAGCTTGAATGAAGATAAGCAACTGATGACCCAATGAAAATATTAAAAGACCATTTTCCAAATAAGATATGTAATATATTTTTCGTGAGGCTCTTACACCGTTCTGTTGTCACCACTCGCCTCATGAAAAATTTAGTGATATTTTTTCATTAAAAAAAGATCTCTGTGCTAAAGACCCAAAGGTGAGTTGTTAAGAAATATGGAACAAATGTGATATTATTGAACTATTTCACACTGAAGAGCTTGTGAAACATCTATTCCCTACTAGTGTGGAAATCGAAATTGATTTTCATCTTTTGTGTAGCCTAATCCACAGCTGGTGTGCATGGCACAGGCTATCAAAAGGGATGAGAAATGTGGTCAGGAAACTGGAAGGGCCACAGGCATGAACTGTTGATCTAGCAGGTTTTTTGCTGCAAGGCCTGTGGAGAAGGTTTCCTTAAAGAAAGAGGAGTGAGCAGTGACTGAGACTCACTTTGTGCCAGCCCTCGTGCAAAGCCTGCAAGAAAAAATGTTGACCTTGGTCGTCAACCTGACTTCTTATTCACTCAAGGAAAACCCAAGCAGCTGGGCATGCCTATGAAGGATTTTCTTGATTGAATCATTTGAGGTGGGAAGATGTGCCCTAAATCTGGGCCATACTTTCTGGTCTCAGCCAGCCCATATAAAGGACATGAAAGAAGGAAGCTTTTACTTTTTTTCTCTGTATAGCCTGACTGTCCTAGAACTCGCTCTGTAGCCCAGGCTGTCCTCAAACTCGCAGAGGGATTCCACCCATCTCTGCCTCCTAAATGCTGGGATTAAAGGAGTGCACCCTCACTTGGTGCACCTCATAGGCAAGTTCACCCATCCTGATGCTGCAGCATCCCTTTGCTGCCATTACACCCTGCTTTTTTGGGATTCCAACAGAGAATGAGGACCACTGCTCTCTACGAATCCAGCATCAAATCAGAACTCCTGTCTCATGGATGAACAACTACCAAATTCTTGGGTTTTTTCTTATATTAATTTACAGTTCCCCTGAGCTAACTATGGAACAACTATGTGATAAAGAGACAAATGTGTGCCAATCATTCTGTTATTTTACATATGAAGTGATTTGTACTTTAGTTTCCTCGCCGCCCAGACCCAAATAATCACATAGAAACTGTATTAATTACAACACTGTTTGGCCTATTAGCTTGGACTTTTTATTAACTAACTCTTATACCTTAAATTAACCAGTGTCTATTAATCTGTGTATCACCACGAGGTTGTGGTAAAGTTCTGGTTTCTGTCTCCTTCAGTAGGTAGCTACATGGCGTCTCTCTGGCTCTACCTACTCTTTCTCTCTCTTTCTTTTCCAGTCTGGCATATTCTGCCCTGTCATAGGCAAAAGCAGTTTCTTTATTAACTAGTGGTAATAAAACGTATTCAGAGCATACAGAGGGGAATCCCACATCAGTGATTACATCAAAAGGGGCCCACTAGCATGCACAAAGTTTTGATCACTAGCACTGGAAAAAAATGTCCAGAATAAAAGTGTTATAAAACACACATGGGAGGCTTTTAAACCAAATTCTGTCAAGAACATGGACAGATTGTGGGAAATATCTTATTAGAGAAGGTTATTTGAAATGTAAAATCTTGATCCACAGAAAAAAGTTCCCAGGAGAAGGGCATCCGCCATCAGTAGTAGCATGTGCTCAGGCCTGGGATGGAGTAAAGGTCTAGAGCATCCTCCATCAGTGGTAGCATGTGCTCAGGCCTGGGACAGAATAAAGGTCTGGAACATCTGCCATCAGTAGTAGCATGTGCTCAGGCCTGGGATGGAGTAAAGGTCTGGAACAAGTGCAGGCAGCGGTGTGTCCTGAACAATGACTTTGTCACAAGGAGCCTGGGATTTCATGCTATGAGCATGCTATGAGATTTGAATCCTTAAGCACTGGCTATTGCAAGTGTGGTCCAAGGACCAGAACATCCTGGGGACACCACTCCTGTCACAAGATCCCTGGGTGATTCTGGCCCATGTTAATATAGGAGAATTGCCGTTATTGGCTTAGGGAAACACTGAAGTATTCGAATTGAGAGTGTCAAATAATCATGTTTACATTCTAAGGAAATAAGTGGTGGTGGTGGTGATGGGTTGGGAGTGGTATGAAGATGAAGAGGTCAATAGACTAATCAGAACATAACCACAGGAATAATGGCTTGAACTGTGCTCATGGCCATGGAAATGCCTCATTTACTCTTGAAGAAGAGAAAGGAACACACTCAAACGTTCTAGCTCAGTGAGTGGATGGAATTATCCAAGGCAGGGAAATAGGCTGGTTTAAACTGCCTCAGTTTGAGATGCAGGTAAAATGACCAGCAAACCAGGTAAGCTCACCCCTTGACATCCCAGTGGTGGTAACAAATTAGCCCAGGCAGTCCCAGAGGGCAGAAATGCAGATACCAGCCAACTTGAGAAACTAGTAGACACTAGTGTAGGAAAAGCCAAGGGAGAGAGAAACGTCAGTCAAAAATCAGGCCAAGCAAACACAAGGACACAACCTTTGGATTGCACTTCCTAGGAGTTTTGGGTGAAATCCTTCAGTTTTCCAGCAGTAGTAAAAAGAAATGAAATCGATTCAGCAATGTACCCTGCAGAAACCAGAAGAACTCAGAAAGAAGACAGCGAGAAACCAGAACATGAAAGACAGAGGCAATAGCAGACCTGTGCTTCCAGAAGGAAGGCAAAGAAGCATAGTAGAACAGGCTGTGGGGAATGACTGCATCCTTAAGAGCCATCTTGCCTTTGTGCAGGCTCGTTGAGGCAAGTGTGCACTGTTAAGCCTTCTTACTGGCTTAGATAAGCAATAGCTTTTCAGCCAGCTGGTCATGCCATAGGCTGGGGACATTCTGTGCAGGCCTGTTCCTCTGCATTTCACTCTTAAGAATAAATCCTTAGTGCACTAGAGACCGGAACGGCTTCAAAGACTTAATTAAATACAGTCTTAAAGTTACCATATTCTCTGGGCTGCAGAATGCTGTTTTTAAAGAAGTTATTTTGGGGGAAGAAAACCCACCCATGTGCTTCTTGGGATTGTTTCTACACAGCAAGCAAAACTTGGGGAAATTTTGACACAGGCAAGTAGCAAACCCTCACAGACACTTAAGTGGCCAGCTGTGTCTAGTGCTACTGTCTGCTAGAATAATGCAATGAACCTGGGTTTGAAAATACCCTTTAATTCCATATTTTTTGCCCTCCTAGTTTTTCTGAATTAAAATTAAGCTAAGAGAATAATTGTTATGTTTGTAGGAATCCTTATTTCTACTCACTCATCATATACAATGACCCCTCTAAACTAATGATATATTTGAAATATTTTCCTTTAGTTGCCTACTAATTGAATTAGTTCAGTTATAGGCCCTACAGGGAGGTTTCTTGTATGTGGCACGCATTCCTTTAGCACTGTTTAAGGTTACTAATTCTAGTTTAGATCCTTCTTTCTTTTCATTCACCTGGTGCTGAGTCCGATTCTAGCTTCTTGAGCCCACCCACTGAGGCTTAGCCTGAAGACCCCATCAACAGTTCATGGAACCATAACTTGCCAGACAAAGCCCAAAGATAACTGAGCTTTGCCCCCACAGAGAGGACCTTATATATGGAAGGAAAATTGGCTCCAAGTTCTCGTGGTAATTAAAGCAAAGGACTACATGTCAAGTATCAGGGAAGACCTTCACCAGCCTGTGTCACATGCCTGTTCTGTGGGACAGATGACCAGAACTGGCTCCCTATATTCTTTTGAATGTGGAGGGTTATTTCTTGGTGATGGAAGCCACACTGCTTGGATGAAAATAGCAGACATTTACTGCATCCATCTATAACCAAATTAGTCATTTGTTGATGCTCTGAGTATGGTTACAAATCAAAGCAAATTGAAATCCGACCATAGGAAAAACAGCTTCCTGCATGGCAAAGTAGAGGACATGATGGTATAAGAGAAGATCACAGCATCAGATCAGAAGCAGTGACAAGAGATGGACAGTAGTCATTATAGACCAAGAACAATAAAGAATAAAAATTTGGCAGTGACCCCAACAGGTACCCTGGTAGGATAATGTAGCTACTCTTAGCTAATACAGCGAGCACCTCTGTTTTAAGCTAGTGCTTGTCCAGTTTTTGTTTTGTTTTGTTTTGTTTTAGTTTTTATCATGAGCCATATGGAAAATGTATATCATACATTAAAACTAAGTACACATATATACTGTATAATTAATTTTTATTAACATTCTTTCATTGTACTGAGCTCATAGACATTTCCTATACAGTCTTTCTCATAATTCTAAAATATGTTCATAGTGAAAGCCCTAAGGTATCAAAAGGGTTGCTTTCTTCCAAGGCCTCTTCCCTTGGCTTGCACATGGCACCTTCTCTCTGGGTCTTCACATACACTTCCCTCTGGGATGACTCTCTCTGGGTCTTCACATGGTCTTCCCTCTGGGATGACTCTCTCTGGGTCTTCACATGGTCTTCCTTCCGGGATGACTCTCCCTAGGACTTCACACAATCATCCTTCTAGGATGACTACATCCATTTTCCCCGCTCTGGTAAGGACTTTAATTATAGGGGAATAAGGCCCATTCCAATGACCTCATTTAATCATAATCCAAAGCCCCATAAATCCTAACCCGACCCAATCAGATTTTGCAGGAAGTGGAGCTTCAGTCAGGAGGGTCAGGGTCAGGACATTGTATGATAAGGCTGTACCTATCTCCAAATACAGAGACAGTACAAGGTACTGAAGGTCGCGGCTTCAGTGTAGAAGTTTTGGTTGAGATAGTGGTGTCATGCCACCTTGATTTCCACCAGAAAGTTAACATCACAGCCCACTCTCAGCGGTGACATACAGTTTGTAAACATTATTCAAGAAAAAAAAAAAGAAATGAGTGTCCTCCCTCGTGTAATTCATTGTTGATTCAAGGCTTATTGTGCTTTCTCTGCAATGGGCCAGATAATAAATATCAAGGCTTACAGTGCTTCCTCTGCAATGGGCCAAATAATAAATATTTTAAGCTTTGTGCATCCTGTGTGGCCTCTGTCATAATTACCTCTTTGTTTTCTTAACCCCTAGAGAATGGACAGTCTTAGCTTGACATTCGTGTGCAGTGGAGTTGATTTAGTGTGCGAACTTGTAGCCTGGCTGCTTACCTATTCAGCAGATACTTCTTCAAGCATTGCTGAGGAGGACACCCCACTGAGATCATCTAATACCTCCAAACCGATTTGAGGCCTGAGCAACCCTACAAATAATCTGCCTGCCTGAGCGGACTGACTAGTTTCTAACAAAGGATATGCTAAGGAGAAAGCACAAATATTTGCATTAGTCTCTGTTTTGGAATTTTGAGTCAGTAAGTCTGTCACAGCAAGGAAAGGGGGTGGGGTGTTTGTTCAGGCAGTTTAGTTCTGTTTTAGTCAAAGGCTAGACCCTGCTACATGGCTACCAAAGTTTGTTCCACCCTTCATGGCCCTGTCTAGAAGTACAAGCAGCTGCTTGTCCTCAACATCTTCAGTGCTCTCTGGGACTGAGCAAACAAATAAGGAAGGAGAGATTGTTGTTTGGAAGGTAGGGTCAGTGAGCTCTTGCTACCTCAAAAGCAAAACACCAGCTTCTACTCTCCTTGTCTTTCTTTTCTTTTCTTTCTTTCTTTTTTTTTTTTTATTTTTGAGACAGGGTTTCTCCGTAGCTTTTTGGTTCCTGTCCTGGAACTAGCTCTTGTAGACCAGGCTGGCCTCGAACTCACAGAGATCCACCTGCCTCTGCCTCCCGAGTGCTGGGATTAAAGGCGTGTGCCACCATCGCCTGGCTCACTCCTTGTCTTTCTTAAAGTCCTTTTATTTCTCTTTCAATCTCTATTAAGAGTGTTAACAGAAGTGCCAGCAACATGTTTCTACCCTATACCTGCATTACTTCCTCATCACTAGGGAGTCTGTGTCCCCTTCCTTTAAATCTAGGCTGGCCGTGAGACCAATTTGAGCCAGCTCACCTAGAGAGGTAACTTCTGTCCTAATTTGAGGACTCATCTTTGGGAGCCTCTGCTTTCACTGTTGGGCTCTAGCTACCACACAAAGAACCTAGTGCCCAACTGTTGAATAATGACAGACTGCAAGGTAAAGCTCAGCCAGGTGCTAGCTGAGCTTGGCAGAACATAGCCACGTGTGAGATCCAGGCTGACCCTATGTGAGGCAGAACTGTCCTGCTAAGCCCTCTCATCCTACAGAATCATGAAAAGTAATGAATTGTTATTGTTTAAATCTACTAAGTTTTAAGGTAGTATGTGTCCCTGCAATAGCTTATACCACCTCAGTGTTCTCTCTTCCAACTCCCACTTCCCCCCAGCAGGCCCACAGCTTGGGGCCTTTTGCACAGAAGGGCATGGGGATGGAGATGCAGGAGGAGGTAACTTAGCAAAGCTCCCCCAGAGGATCCTCATACCACCTTCTCTTGGGTAGGGCTAGTGTGGGCTGCAAACAGTTAAACAGCCTAGTTCACTGGTTTCCACAACATAGCAGTCCTGTAACTACCTAGGGATATTTTGTGAAATAACTGGTAAGGGATTGCATAGAGTTTCTCATGTTGGCCAAGAACATGCCTTTTCCAACATAGTAATTGCGATGAGACCTAGCAATGTGCTCGTGTGTCTCAATCTTTTTGTCACTGTGACAAAGGCCTGAGATAGTATCAGCTGGAAAGACTACTCTCAGGGACTTTGACTTATGGTCTCAGAGGTTTCAGTCCATGGTAGTGTGGCCCCATTGCTTTGAGTCTGTGGCAGAGGAGTCTATGGAAGAGGAAAGTGTTCACTGCATGGTGTCTAGGAAGGAGAGAGGGAAGGGAGGAAGAGGGGAAAGGGTCCTGATATTCCTTTCAGGGACATGCCCCCAATGAACTAACTTCCACTAGGTCCCACTTCTCAAAGGTTCTACTGCCTCTCAGCAACACCACAGGCCGAAGCCCATGCATTTAACACATGGGCCTTTAGGGTACTCTTAAGATTCAGACTACAACAACATGTTTGCATAAAATTAATTACAGGATCAACTAAGATTACTGCCTCTTTCCAGATTCCTCTGTCACCATATTGCATCATGTGTTGGGTTGTCTGTAGGCCAAGTTTAGCTGAGGGGAAGTTAAATTGAGGATACATTAAGAACTGTTTGGCTCACCATCACTCTCTGCATTGGGATTGTAACTGCCAGAGTATGATGAGCTTCAGGAACAGCCTCTCTGCCAATGGAGCCAACTCACATCAGTGATACTGTGAAGCGGGGCCTGAGGGACTCATGCCATAACCATGCCCAACATCAGCTACCACTGAGGCGAATTGGGGTGAAAAACAGAAAAGGCTTATAATCCAGAACACCAGAGCTATAACTAGTCTGTGGGAAATCCTTCTCGTAATCAGTACATAGCCCAGAATCTTCAGTTCTTCCTGTTTCCTCATCAAGTGCAAAGTTCTCTCAAGTTGGAATACAAGCAACAAGGGTCATGTAAGATTACAAAGCAAATATATGCATACTTCCTTGTTTTGTCTTTTCTTTGACTTTGTTTTACATTGTGTGTGCATGTATATGTGCCTGCCACAACACATGTGTAGAGGCCAGAAGACAACTTGCAAAATTCAGTTCTCTCCTTCTACTGTGTGGATTCTGGATATAGAAGTCAGGTCTTCAAGCCTAGGGGCAAGTGCCCTTACCTGATTGATTAACTGTCTTATCAGCTCAGCCCCTTCCTCTGCCTCCTTCTCTTTCTCCTCCTTCTCCTCCTTCTTTTTCAGTCATTAATGACAAGGTGTACTTTGTGCAAAGGGCTTCAAAAGAACTGTTTTGACATGAGGCGGCATTCCTCTCTGATTCATGGTCTACCTCCTTTGTCTTCAAAGTTTGCTAAAATTTCCATTTTGGAATAGAGAAACCCTAAAGTCCTTTCATGCCATTCTTCCTAGAGTCTACTTTGTCCTTCAAAAGTGTAAATATTGGATTCCATATCTGGTGGAATGGACACCATATCCAGTGGGGTGGACACCATATCTGCTGGGTTGGTGATGTGGGATTCCCCTCTGTATGCTATGAATATGTTTTATTACCATTGGTTAATAAATAAGCTACTTTGGCCTATAGCAGGGCAGAATATAGCCAGGCTGGAAGAGATATAGAGAGAGAGTAGGCGGAGTCAGAGAGACGCCATGTAGCTACTGAAGGAAACACATGCCAGACCCTTGCCAGTAAGTCATAGCCTCATGACAATACACAGATGGATAGAAATGTGTTAATATAAGATATAAGAGTTAGTTAATGAGAAACCTGAGCTAATAGGCCAACCAAGTAGTATTGTAATTAATATAGTTTCTGTGTGGTATTTGAGTCTAGGTGGCTGGGAAATGAATGAGCAGTTTCTAATTACAGGATGGACACCATAGCTGGTAGAATGGATTCAATGTCTGGTAGGGTGGATTCCATATCTGGTAGGGTGGACTTCGTATCCAGTGGAGTGGACAGTTGAGTCCAATGTAGCCAAGTACTGAAAAGATGGGGAAAGACTTGGGAGGGATTCAATTTAGGATATCTAATTTTGTTTTCTTAATTTTGAATAAGCTCCAGGTCTTATAAAATTAGAACTCACCTCTGAACACTAGAAAAGTATCTTGATCAGTTCAACTAAATAAAAACAGCCTATTTTCTCAAAAGAACAAGGCCTCATTGGTGGTGTGGCCTGGGGATGCTGGTATTCAGGGATGGCACATTTTACCTGCGGGTACTTCTCTCAGTGACCTAGAACTTGGGCTCCCAGGCTTTGAGGTAAATGTGTGTCTTATAGTTTCTGCTGCTGGAAACCACCATTCTGTTCAAGGGAAGAGTTCTAATCTCTGCCAGAAGCTTTCTTTTGTCACAGTGAGCAAAGGCCCCTGAACCAGCTACCTCTGAGTTACCATCAATTGCTTCTGTGTCAGCACTTGTTGCCCAGAGAGCCACATGGCCCATGCTACTATAAGTCCTGATGGATTCTATTGCAGTTTCTCTGATATCTATCCCTGGTTGAACCTCTTATTTGTTTCCAGACACTTGTTACTCGAGCTGGTCCTTCGTACTGGTCCTCTTTTGAAGCAAAGGATGAACATTAAATACATTAGATTTAAGTTCCAATTCCAACTACTGGAATATTATCACCCAAAACTGAGTTTCGTTACCTGCATCTTTATTCCTCCTTTCTTTAAAATAAGCATTCCCACGGGGGTAGCTTAATTTAGGAAAGAAGAAAGACATTGAGTCATCAAAGCAGTTACCCCCAGTAAATGCTTCTCTTCTTTTGAAGGTGTACTTTTTTTGGACCATATAACTTCTCACATCCACTAGGTTGGCTAGCAGACAAAGATCTATGTTTTGCTCTCTGATTTAGATTCAGAAAGTGGGCTTCCAGCCCATGAGCTTTTATTCTTTTTTTTCTTTCACATGATACCGGTGTTGAATTTATACTGTGAGAGAAAGCACCAGAATAACTATTCACAGCTTATTAGTATTCACTGCAATTACTGACCTGAACATCATAGTCTTAAAAATAACCTTGTTAAGCGCTTCGACATTTAAATGTGTTTAATTTTCATGCAAAATGTGCAGTTTTTCAAGGTAGTGATTTGTCTTTTCTCATAAATTGTTATTGTTTTCCTTACTTTTGGAAGTGTGTTCTAGAATTTTCTGTAATTTTAATTACCTAAAGTATCACATTCAAATTTAATAAAGAGTTGACCCCAGAAGTTTTGTTTCTTTTAATAAGAAAGCTTTAACATTTTCTTTCCCCAACAAACCAATTGCATTTTATTTCCTGTTGCAACCATTTTTCTTCTCTCTCTCTGTTGGCAAAATAAATCTTGTGCTGTTGGGTTATCAACATCTTTATTCTTCGTAGGATTCACTTCATTTATTAGTATATTCATCCTAGTCTGTCAGAATTGATCTAGGACCATCTCTCAATGTCAGTGCTGTCAGTCTGACCATTCTGGTTACTGATGTGTTTGTGGGCTAACGAGCAAAAGACGGAGAGGTCTTGAGCTTCTTCTGAGATATAAAGCTGCAACGTTCCTGCTTCTCACAACCTGCAACAAGTCTCTTCACGCGGAGACACATTGAGTTCTATTCTAACAAGTCATGGTTTTAAGGTTTTCCCTGGCGCTGTTTCATGTTTTGGTGCTGGGGCCCAATCTAAAATGAGTCTGAGCTGCTCCATGCCACAGATCTACACCTTCAGCTTGGTTTGACAATTTTATTAGATTTTTATTCATTTATTTATTACAAGAGTGTTTCTTCAGTCATCCAAGATCTATCCGATAACTGACACTTTCTGTTTTGTGCCTCCAGGAGTCATTCTTAATCAAGGGCTACTTTTCATTTGTAATTCTTTTTCTTTAGAAGAAGCATTATTCTTTTTAAAGATTTGTGTTTGTGTGTGTGTGTACGTGCACACACTTGCCCAAGTTACATGTGTGTGCCTTCAGAGACCACAGGAAGACAATGGATTCCCTGGAGCTGGAGTTGTAGATGTTGTGAGCTCCCAACTAACTAGAGTCTTCCAGAAGAATAGCAAGTATTCTTAACTGCTGAGCTGTTTCTTAACCCCCAGAGGTATTATTCTATTTTTGTTGTTGTTTTGTTTTTCAAGGTGTTATTCTTAAATGAGCTATCAGCATATTTTGGTCCGTGCTGACAGGCAGCCTGTGTAAGACAACACTGAGCTTTGGGTTATGCATTCCAGACTCCTCCTAGTTCACTTAAATCATGGGTTACTCCTGTAGCAACTGAAATGCTAAAATTAAAGTTTAACACATCACCACTGGGATTTGGTGACTCTGAACAGAAACCATACACAGTGCTCAAACCATTGGCAAAGCTAAAAGATTGTTTTTTTTACTAAAAACGATTTGCTCTATTGTATGAGTCAAAAATAATAGATATAGTCACTAACTGAATGAAAAGTCTTAGCTCTCAAGGGCAGCATTAGGAAGGTTATTTTTAGAAATGTTTCTAAGTGGCAGTTACCCGTCTCTGTGTAGCATGTGTATGGGTAGATGCCCACGGACCTTTATATGGACAGCAAATGGCCTTTATGATGACCCTCTCTGGGCTCAGGGATCTGGAGTTGTTCGTCAATATCTTCCATGAAGAAAAGAAGAAAGAAATGAAAGGATTGGGGAAAGTGAAGGAAGGGGATAGAAAGGAAGGGAGAAAGACTGAGATTTATCAGGGCAGCATTACCAAGAGATCTACCCCAAAACTCAGCCTCTCCTCTGTCTAGGGGTAATGCCTGTTGGGTTCATTCACACTGCTCTAGCAAAATACCTTAGGCTGGGTAACCTACAAGCAACAGACATTTATTTCTCATGGTTGTGGATGCTGGAGTTTTCAAAATTACTACATGCCTGCTTTCTTGATTTCAGTGAGAGCTCTTCCTGGTTTATGGATGACACCTTGCTTTGTCCTCAAATAATGGAAGGGGTAGGGCAGTTCTTTGGGGTCTCTCTTATAAAGGCCCAGGCCCCGTCTATGAGGGCTTCATCTTTATGATCTAATTACCACCCACAAAACTGTTACTTTGGACGTTAGGATTTCAGCAGTGTGCTTTGAGGGTCACAAACATTCACTTCTTAGCAACAGCCTTAGTGAGTACCCTCTGGGTCCCCCCTCCCCCGTGGAGCCACTTTCACTAGTGTGGGTGATTCTCAAGATAGTTAGGACAACAACTTTTCAGAAGGGTCTAGTGCTTGTCTCATCTTTCCGAAGAGATTCATCAAGTCCTCATAGAAATAAAGCTATTAGCTGTGTGGCCAGTGTGTGGTCATGGTGTGATGTGCTCCCAGTTCACAGCACAGGCTGAGTTTCCGTCTTTGCTCTGAGGCTCTTACCATGCTTATCTCTGGAACTCTTTTCAATGTGTATGTCAATTAGAAATATTCTTTATTTTTTTATCTTGTAAGGTAAAGATGCACACTGTTTAAAACTGCTCACTTCTTTGCTGCCAGATACCATCTGCCTTTTCTTTTTCTTTTGTGATTATCCAGCTCTGTCTTCTTCTGTTGGTTGCTTTGACATAAATATCAATTTATTATCCTTCATCTTTATGTGAACACGTTGAATATACTCAATGTAAAATGGACAAAACTTGCATCCTGTAGAAACCTCCTTAATCCCAAGGTCTTCCTTCCCTGTCTGTCTTCATCTCCAGCTTCATCCCCACCCCCGGCCTCATTCTCATGTATTTCAGCCTAATTTCTTCTTTAGAGTGTGCCTGTCTCCCAGCCTATGCCAAACTTGTTAGAGTCCTCACTCATGATGCCCTTTCTCCTGCCTCCTCTGGTGGTGGAAGTGGCAGCAGGGGATGGGTGGTGGGCTCCTGACACCTTGGGCTGAATTTCAGCTTTCTTTTCTGAATGGTTCTATAAGTTGTTTCCAGAATTTCTCAGTTTCTGTTTCTTATCATTTATAATTTACCTCCCCACGATGTTTACACATTTGGAAAATAGAGACCACAATTCTGTCTTTCTGTCTTCTTTCCCAGTGACTGTAATACAGAGTCTTCTTCCCATGAAAGGTGCTAAATAAGCATTTCCTGAGAAAATGACCTGCAACATCTGGTGGTAAATAATTCCATGTCAGAGATGGACAAGTGCCTGCTGACCAGCAGATGGCTGGTCCTTTTCCCAGGCTGGAGGCAGGGAACATCCAGTGCAGCTGCCCTTGAATGCTTCTCATTTGACTGTGCTTGTTGGGGAGGGGTGAGGTGGGAGAGTGAGGGGGGGTAGGGTTGGTTTCTGGCCTTGGCTGCTGCTCTATCTAACTTCCTCGGCTATCTTGGAACACTTTGTCTCCACAGGGAGTTACCACTCTTCATCTTATGAGTCTGTGATGTGCACCCAACTTCCTAAGCATACTTGTGATCAGTAGAAATAATACCACACACTCATATGGATCTGCACTTGAACTTTGGAATATGAAGAATACATGATTTGAGCTGGCCCTCAGAACAGCTGGATGATTATCTTAATTCACAAAGTTTTCTATTTATTTGTTCAATTTCATCAATAGAAAACTTGATGTTTTACATTTGATGCAGAGGCTATTTTCCTGATGTTATCTCTTCCTCTGTTATCCTCCATCTTCTAAGCCTGCTGTGTTCTGGCTTCCGATAACAGTCATCACTCAGTGCCCATTAGAAGCCTCTAGGATTTGTGACATCTAGTATGCAAATACTCTTGCTCTGTATTAATGATGCAATATGAGGGCTGACAAGCATTTTCTCTACAGGGTTAGAATGCAAGCACTTCGTCATTTCAGGTAATGTATCTGTGTCTGAGCAGGTGAGCATTGCTGTTGCAGTGCAGAATCAGCAAGAGCTGGGACTTAATGAGGTGACTCTGGGCCGACAGAAACTTTATGAACATTGACATTTGAATTGCATATACATTTTGTGTTGGTTAAATGCGTTAATAATAACCTCAGAGCACCCAAAATGTGTCAGTGTCATGTTTAGGAAAAGAAATCAAAGCACTACTAAGAGCAAGCCCAGATTTGAAGTCTCTGCGTCTCTCTCCCCGTGTCTTCTGCCATCTCCTATAGGTAATCTCTCTGTTCTAGGAATCTGACTCTGTGCCTGCCTGTGGCGTCTTGGGAACCTATCTGTCTCTGTTTCAGTATGCGTGTCTCTAACATCCCGGTGTATCTGCTCTGTGTTTATTGAACAGCACTGAAAGCATCACATAGAGGAAGGAATGAAGAATTCTTTACAGAAATCTTGCCGTTTTACAAGGGACAGAACTTTATTGAGTCCAACTGAATCAGATAACAAATCCACCTTGTGGGGAGCCGTTCCCACATACTCCATTGCAAGATGACGCTGACCATCAGCACCACCACTGTAATCAAGCCAGTGCGCATGTGCATGGTAAATGACAGTTTACCTTGTCAAGCCAGTGCGCATGCACATAGTAACTTTCCATCCCTTGCTCTCTGCCTCTCCCGTGGCGTCATAGGGTTTGACAGGCTGCAGTCAGTCAGAGTTTGACACGTCCGAGGCGAGGACTGTTAAGCTATATAAGGGCAGGGTTTTTGACCCTTGAGGTCTTCGCTCCGTAAGCTTATGCTCTCCCTCTCAAGACACATAAAGCTTTTCTGCAGAAGGATCCTGAATGTGCCGCGTTGTTCTTGCTGGCGAGACGGTAGCGCGGGACACCACCTCACACAGACTTATCAACCTGTATCCTCACTGATTCCAACATTTATGGTGGAGACTTGTTTTCTAAGGTTGCTGTCAATGTATTTGTCTCTTTTAATAAATGACTCCCATTATCACACATACAGGTACACATGCACTGGTCTCTGAATCAGGGGCGTGGAAGACAAACTTAAATCCATCAGATACTCATCCCAGCACAGAAATACTCATTTCCTTTTCACCCCTAGTGCTGGGATTGAACTTGCCTTATGCATCCTAGGCAAGTGCTCTACTGCTGAGCTATACTTCCAACATAAAGTCTGCTTTCTTCGATGGCCATTGTCTCTTGATCTGCGACCTTGTCACACCTAAAGAATAAGCATCTGCCCTGGCTTTGAGCAACAAGATGTCAGAGATGGAGAATGGTTCGTTTTCTGGACTAGACCTCTTCAAAGACCTCCATGATCTGTGCTGTCCCTGGAGGCCATGTTGGTATCTGTGGTCAGTGGGGGACATGCTGGTGTCTGTGGCCCAGTCTGCCGCCCCAGACTGCACTGATGCCTAATGTCCATGGTCTGTATTGCTGCTGGACACCATGTTTATGGCTCATGGTACCACAAGAGGACAGGTGGACATCCATGGGCTGTGCTGCCTTTGGTGGCCATGTTGATGTACACGCCCTGTGCTGCCTCCGAGGTCCAAAATGGTGTTAGTGGTTTATGCTGCGATCAAGGGCAGGGTTGCAGATGAGGGCCATATTAATATCTGTTATCTATACTACCTTTGAAGACCAGGCTGAGGTCCCTGGTTCATGCTGATGCTGTAGGCAAAGTGGACGTCCATGATCCATACTGCTGCCGACTGTAAAGGGCTTAAGCGTCTTTTGCATTGTATCATTGACTGTAGATTCACAGTAGAGAATGAGAGATGTTGAAGGCTTCTGTGACAATCTCTCCTCCTCACCCCTACCCCCAAAAAGAAACAGTCTAGACGGGAAGCCATTGAAGGGAGCCCTTACTCATTGTGATAAAGATGCTGATGTGCAGCTCTCCATCACTGATGACTTTTGGCAGGGGCATGGGGAAGGACTTAGTTTTCTTCAAGGGTCTGGCCACTGGGAGTTTGACGATGCTCCAGGGAGTATATTGGAAATATGAAGTAGACTTGGTATTTTCTTCTTCTTCTCTTTTTATTTTATTTTACTGTGTGGAGCATAAGTCACAAGGGTGGGGAGATGGACCTGGGAGGACAAAAAATGAGTGTGATCATGGTGCATCCTGTGAAATCCCCAAATAACCAGCAAAACATCATGTTTGAAAATAGATAAAATAAAAATGGCAACCATTTTCCAGATTCTGGTAAGCTTGGTGGGAAGACCAGGTTAGACACCTTCTTTACTCTGCTCATCATGTAGGAGAGCCTTATCGCAATACAGACCATTGTTCAATCATCAACTTCTTGACTTTCTAGTGGTGGAAAAATGATAAACCCTTGGAAACTGAGCTTGGAATTTTGAGTCTGATGTAATCCCAGGCTAGTGATGTTCTCTCTCCCCAGCAGCCATGGTCAAAGGGAAGCAGCCAGAACTCTACGATATACTGCATTGCTAGCTATGCTATTTGCTTGACGAAAGTATACCCAAACTATATTTGACTTAAGAGAACTTCTATTCATGATGAGTTCATGAGGCTATAACCCTATTATAAACTGAGTGTCTGCACTATAGGCTAGGTTGCTTAAATGAAGAGAAATATTTCTCTTGTTTCTGGAGGCTTGAAACCTAAGGTCAGGATGCTGTGCCAGGTGATCAGCTCGTAGTAGGGTCTGTCATCTTCCAGGGTTATAGATGGCCACATTCTTGCAGCATTTGAAAGCCAGAGAGGAGAGGAGAAAAGGTACAGGAAATGGTGGTGGTTAGGGGGAGAGAGAAAGAGAGAGAGAGAGAGAGAGAGAGAGAGAGAGAGAAAGAAAAACCTTGTTTCTTTTCATAAGGACCCATCACTGTGGACTTCCCACTCTGATCTCTCAAAGGCTCTATATACAAAATATTAAGGTTTTGAGTTTGAGCATGGGCACAGTAATTTCAAGGGGCCCAACAATTTAGTCTTTGGATGGAATCTTTTAGTTTCCTGTGTGTGTGTGTGTGTGTGTGTGAGAGAGAGAGAGAGAGAGAGAGAGAGAGAGAGAGAGAGAGAGACAGAGACAGAGACAAAGACAGAAAGACAGAGAGACAGACAGAGAGAGAGACCGAGAGAGAGAGAGAGCAAGAGATTGACTGTTGTTTCCATGCCATTCATATAAGGAAAACACATGATATGCAAATATTGACATTTGGGTCACAAGGTGACACATTTCTGTGTCCTAGTGATACAGGTGAACTAAAATTGTACCCAGACCATTGGGGAAAGCAAGGGAAAAAGGAGTCACGCTCACCAGCGAAGGAAACAAGAAGGTGGGTATTGAGTGCACTAAACAGATTGAAGTCAGCATTAATAGATGATACAAAATAAGGGCAAAACACCCTAGGAGCCAGATGGCAATTTGGAGAGATGAAATAAAAATTACATCATAGTGTATAACGTGAGTTTGATTTTCAGACATTATAGGCATTGAGGTCCAGGTTCACTGGTCTATATCAGTAAACCAAAGTTTAGTTGCCTGTGCTCTTGCCCCACTTCCGGCTAGAAAAATTGAGCATCCTGAGAGAAGTTAGTCTCCTTTGCTGGCCCAGAGAAATCCAGAAGATGGAAAAGCACAACCTGCCACCACTACACGGGGCATTTACCTTTACCTGGCTTTTTGATGCAGCAGGATTTCATATATCCTGGAACAAGGGGTGCTTCAGTGTCCTCATCTGAGAAATCTGGGTACTAACAACCCTCGCCTGGGAAGACTGTTTTCCACTAAGAGATGTATCTAAAGCCCCTGTTCATCACGGCTGCCCACGGAGGGTTAACAGTTGCTACTGTCCACAGCATTTTAAAAACAGGAACCCGAGGCTTTAAGAGAGACTGTGATGAATCACTGCTTCCTCCAGATTGAATCATTTCTCCCCAGAGTGGAGAGGGAGGTCTTTAAGACTCAGAGAGTAAACAGTCCTCCAGGCCCAGGAAATCAGTAAACATAACAAGTCTCAGGAAACTCCTGAAGTGGACAGGATTCACAAAACCCATCTTCAAGGCTATGCAAACAGCAGTGTGCTGGGAGAAGAGACTTCAGCTGACTGAGCTGCCAGCAGGTCATGCTAGGAACTCCAGGGAAACGGCTTCCATGTGGGAAGCCTTTTTGTGCTGTGGCTGCCTTTGATTTGTTCAGACTCCTAGAAGTAACCTCTGCCCTCTGTTCCTCTTTGAAATCACGCCAAACTCACTGGTTAGTAAGCTAGACCTGGGTGGAACTGTTTCTTTGGCTTTCACTGATGTGCTTTCTGGGGTAAATAGACATTTGCTCCTGAGGTCTTGGGAAAAGTCATATAATAGACTACCTAACTACCCAGGTGTTACATCGTTGGTATATGGCTAAGTTGACTCTAACCTACATTGGACCCCCAAATCTACGTATATTGTAAAGCTCCAGTTTCTAGTTTCCAGTTTTCCAGGTTCTTTTGATGCTTTTCCAGGATCCTGTGTTAAAAGGGGCTCTTACCTGGCAATATATACCCAGTCATTAGAAAGGAATATTCTTAACCATTAATCCTGGTTACAAATTTACCATTATGGTTAGTATATTAGCAATGCTTCTTTGCTTTTACCTTTTTACATCAGTAAAGCTAGATTTCCCCCAAACCCCAGCAGATTAATTAATAAAGATCTTTGGAAGTAAGTAAATTGCTTAATTTGAACATTAAACACCTTTTTGTTGCCCTTTGCTAAAAATACATACATATGCATATGAAAGCACTTGAAGGAATCGTTTTCTTAAACTGCGTTCCTATGGCCCAAGATGCTAAGCACCTTCCAGAATAAGCATCTGTGATAACAACACTACTGGAGTCCTGTGTGGCAGAGAACCATCTGGACTCTGCAAAGTGGTGGGTTCAAGCCACACAGCAAATGCCCTTCACTGTAGCTCCCAACTGCAGTCTGATTGATGATGATAATATGCATTTTAGCCAAGCAAGGTTGCCCGAGCCCAGATCTGACTTCTGTCCTTTATATCCTTTCTCTATCCCAGCAGGAGCTCTGAATATTTGAGGGATGGAGAGAGGAAGTAGACACACAAACAACCACGTGCTGACATTTTCTAGCCTACAGGAATACCTCCCCCAACGCTCTGAAATTCCTCTCTAATAAATGATGTGCTCAGGCCAGCTGTGAAAACAGCACACTTACAATTTTTCTCTCCTTGAATACCTGTTTATGTTTCTTCTCCCTTGCCTGATCGCAAAACCAACAAAGAGACAGGGTTCTCTCCACTCTAGCCTTGACAACCTAATGGGATGCCTGGTGACTGGGGCCACCTTTCTCTGTGCTTGTCAAACCCCACTGTTCCTTGAGTGAGGCTTCTCTGAAATGGCCATTTTGTTGTTTATGGCCTGGCTGCCTCTGTAGTGCTGCCTGGGTCCAAGTGTTTTCAGTTGCAGTTGTCTGAAATATAAATAAATATATGCAGTGACATCCCCGGGCTTAGAGAAGCTGCTGCCTGCTGCTCCTGCCAGGCAGGTATCCTCCCGGCAGCTCAACCTGCCTGGGACAATGTTTCAGTCATATGCACTCAGGTTTACTCATCTTCAGCAGAGATGGAACTCACACCGGATCCCTTTGTTTCACTCATCAGCTGTGAATACACACCCACCACTCCTCATCAACTAACATCGCCAACATTGATTCTATGTCCCTGGGTCAGAAATGACGAAATCAATATGTAACATGGTGAATTACAGTTTCTCACACCTTTTCACTCTGATTCCTTGACAGATCTTAAGCTTATTACATTGCATTAATTTTCAGGATTAAGTGTGAGAGCTTATAGATTTAAATGCCAATAAAGGCAGGGATTGCACATGGAACTAACTACATTAAATTTTAAAGTGACAGCAGTTATTATTATGCCCCACAGACGAATGTAGTGCAATATTTCCTTGCTATGACCTACTAGCTCACACACAAGCCAATCTGTTGATTATTCATTTGACATATATTAATGTAGAGTCCAGGATTTTAGGAGACATTGAAAGTAAAAAGTTAGGTACTATCATAAAAGTGCTTTGAAAATTTTAACTTCATTAAATGTATCTGAAAGTACTTATTTTAATTAATTAATTTG
Source organism: Microtus oregoni (assembly GCF_018167655.1). Taxonomy (NCBI): domain Eukaryota; kingdom Metazoa; phylum Chordata; class Mammalia; order Rodentia; family Cricetidae; genus Microtus; species Microtus oregoni. The sequence continues at coordinate 4,150,353 of NW_024543091.1, read as the reverse complement.
CAAAAAAAAATAATATCCCAAGAATGGGCCCAGCCCTATTTTAAGAACTGTAGCTACACCGACCAAACTGGTCTCACGGGCAAAGAAGCAGACAAGAAGAAGGCAAAAATTAGTGAAGAAGCATGTTCTGGTTCAAATGTGAAGTCCCTGTTCTAGTTCACTTTCTATTGCTGTGATAAACATCCTGGCCAAAAGCAGCTTGGGAGGAAATGGTTTATTTGGCTTACAAGTAATAGTCCATAATCCAGGGAAGGCGAGGCAGGGACTGGAGACTGGCCACCATAGAGTACTGATGCTTGCGGGCTTGTTTCTTTAGACTCATGCTTAGTCTGACTTATCATCCAACGCAGGTCTGACTGCCCAAGGGTTGCACCGCCCAGAGTGGCCTGGAACTTCTCACATTAGTTAGCCATCACAAAAACGAATTTCACCACCACACACAAAGACATAATCAAGGGGATAATCACATTAAATAATTTGCAGCAGTTGGTATCAGACAGTGGAGCAGGACACGGGGGAAGCGGGTGTTATTATTATCTTTATTGTTCTGAAGCTGGGATCAACCTGAACCGTGTCACAGAGTGATACACAGCAGACAACCTTCATCCCGGAGGCGGTCGTCCGTAACAGCTAGTTAGCAAACATGCAGTGGCGAGAGTCCCCTTTGAAGATGGATGAAGCTGTCCCTAGGTGAATTGGCAGAAATTAAGTTGAAAATGAAGGGTCCGTGAATAGTCCCCGGAGAAAATTGTCGTCTGCCATCTTGACTATACACGTGGCTCTTTCCACCGGGAGTCTTATGAAAGCAGTCAGAATAATGGAAAACAGAGAATTTCTAAACTAACTGAAGAACATAATTCACTGCCCCCCCCCAAACACCCTGAGAGTACCAAGCATCAGAAAGATAAATACACATTTATTCTGGTTCTACCGTGAGATGGCTGTGGACACCGATCTTAGAGCGAGGGCTCATTTGTTAAGATCATGTATTGCTCTTGCAGAGGACCTGAGTGTGGTACCCAACACTCAAACAGGCAACTCACAACTGCCTGTATTGCAGCTCATGAGGATCTGACACCTCCGGCCTCCACTGGGCACCAACACTCACTTGCACATGTAGACACACAACGCATATATGATGGAAACAATGTAAATCTTTTAAAAAATGCCATTCAATGGTGGGTGCTTTGATTTAGTCATCCACCAGTCGGAAACACTACCACCAATCTCAGGGGAGTTGTGAGGTCTCAAAGGAGTCAGCATTTGTGCTTAGCACACTAAGAATCACTGGGCACTCAGAAATAGCTACAATTGTAGCAAAAGAACAACAACTGAGCTGCCACCATCACCGTGAGCGCCAGAGTGAAGCACTAATATCCTTGACAAACGGAAGGGACAATAGCTATCCAGTTTTGCTGTCTAGGTAAATTGTTGCCTAAGACTGGGATTAAAAGCTACTTTCAGAGTGAAACTAAAAATACTTACAAGCAATCAACCAGCTCCTCAGAATTATTAAAGGGTTGCCATGCCAAAATGAGTGCATGTCTCTGCATGCTGACCAGCGCATGCATGCTGACCAGCGCATGCATGCTGACCAGCGCAGGGTCTCCATATCAATCGCTCTCTACTGAAAGGAGAAGTTTCTTTGAAGAGCATCGAGAGACATAGCATTACCCCGCTAAGAGTCATTTTAGCTATGTCTGTTCATTAGAACAATAATATTATGCTCTCCCTTATAGCATATGACCTATCAGATTCTTATCTCTGTTAATGGAACCAGGTACAGATTTTTGTCTCATGGATCAGGCCTTAGATTAAATCAGAATATTTCACAACTGGGTAAGATGGATGATGTTTTTCCTCCTCTGGTAGTATGGAGAGCCTCTCCCAGCACTATGAAAGGGAGCCAGGCAAGATGAAGTTTCTGTAGTGCCCCTTGATTTCTCCATGTGCTGTGATTCACGTATGTGATGTGTTCAGCAATAATGTCTCACTGTCAAGTTCTGGAGGGTAACCAAGAGCTTTGATAATGTTCTATAAAATTTTAGACCCACTGGCCAACAACCTAAAAAGAGGTAACTCCCTTCCTGATACTGGATTTTTTTTTCACTAGCATATGGTGTCTAGTTAGCATATATGCATGTGCGTGTCTGTGAGTGTCAACATCTGCATGTGTGGGTACCTGTGTGTGTGTGTTAAAATAACATTTCAATTTAAAATCAAATTTTTAAAAATAACAGAAATTGTTAATTAACAGCTAGATCATCTTAAGGTTTGTGTCCTATAAGGTATGAAGATGAAAATACTGAAAAACTTTAAGCACTTGTAGAAAAACATATCGTTCAATATCTAGAAAGTTAACTTAAGGGTAAGGTTCAATGTAAATACAGCACAGAGCATCTAAACTGTCAGGGGATTGGAAAGGAAAAATGAAAGAAATAGCAGGGTCACGATAAAGGCAAATAGAAAATACAAACAAGACATCAGTGTTGGTAATGTCCTGTCAGTAAGCAATATAAATTCACCGTGAGGAAGGTGTGTAAAAAGGAGTTTGAACAATTTTTCAATAGCAAACAACTATGTCATCTGAGTTAACTATTTACGGCAAAAGTACAAGGGTGTGTACCTTTATAATGAAATTTTTCTGCTTCCTCATGTGTACAGGTGCGGAGAGGGGCAGGGAGAGAGGAAGCTGAAATGGACAAGGCCAATACCTTTCCGTTAAGCTCATATTGCTGTGTATGGGTGGTCTCCATCTGTTCAATTTCTCGAATGTTTCTGATTATTCTTATAGAAGTTCAGTGGCTTTCCCAATCCTCAATGTACTGATGTATTTGTGCTGATTTCCCACATTCTTCTGATTTTTAATTTCAAATTCTCTAGCAAGTGGGGAAGTGGTCACTTTGAAGTTTTAACAATCCCTTCCATATTCCGGGAACTGTTGTCTGTTCTCAGTCCCTAACCTGCAGCTCCCCACGGTCTCCCTTTTATCAGGGCACAGAGGTGCCGACTCAGTCGTAAACTCAGAATTATTCAAGCAGGGGCTTTCACATAATTGCAAATCATAATTGAGTTTGGACGGCCACTAACTTTCCAAGCTCCTGATGGATTACTCCGTGATTCTTGCTTTTTTAAGAAAATGGAAGTCAGTTATCTACCTGTTTAATATGCTCAATGTTATAACTGATTAACGACTCCCTAGTCCCCAGTCAGGTTTCACATTTCTTACGGTCTATTTTCAACTTCTTCTCTACATGTTCACAGGATATCAAAACTGGCAGGAGAGAGAACTGTTCCAAGACTCCATTTAGCAAGTGTGACTCATTAAAAGTCACACAATCAGTAAGGAGTAGGAACAGGGCTAAAGTTTTCCCATCTCCCGCTCTGTCTGTCTCTGTCTTTGTTTCTGTCTCTCTTTCTCCTTTCCTCCCTCCCTCTCATTTGGTCTTGATTAGATAAAGGTCTCACTATACAGCTCAGAGCTCAGATCTCTCTATCTCTGCCACCTACCACGCTGGGATTGCAGGGGAGGTACCCACCATCCCTCTCGATCTGTGCTTGGAAGACTGGGACTTTGGAGTAGATGCATTGTGGAATACAATGGGAGCAGATTAAGCCAAAAGAGTTTGGTGCTCTCTCCCTTACCTGTGCTATTTGAGGTTTCTTCTGACAGAGAAACCGAGACAGTCGGAAACTGGGGGGAATATGGAATGTTTGGAGTTTTGTTATCAGATTTCCTGAAGAAAACCATTATCAGTCCAATATGGCATCTCTATTGTCAATAGCCTAGTGTGTTCTCATTGGAACTTAGAATATCCTGCTACCCACATTAAGTGCAAACAGGACATGGACGTGCCTTGTGGTCTAAGCATACAGGCTGAAGAGGCCCAGTCAAGGGCCCAGGAACATATCCAATGGACTTCATTCACAAGGAATACAATATGAAAATAAGGAATATCTTCAAGGAGAGAAATATTACCTACAACTTGTGTAACGCAATAACTTAAGGACTTGCCTTAAAGACAAGCAACATGGGGCATAGTCTGCTGTGATAACCCATCCCTGTAACAAAGTATCATCGACTTATAAGCTTCAAATCTGCCACCATGTGACCAGCTCAACCTGGTCCAGCAGTTTCTTAATTAAACTACACACGCAGCATCATTCAGCTCTACGATGGCACCCAGGCCACTTTTCCCATGAGCATGGAACTTTAGTAAAAACAAACAAACAAATGCACAAATGTTAATAGCCGCTCAGCTGAACTTTGCTTATGCTGTCCTAACAAAATATTTGAAACAGCGTGATGCAAAAGGAACAACAAAAATTATTATTATTATTATTATTATTTATTTATTTTTTTTGGTTTTTCGAGACAGGGTTTCTCTGTGGTTTTGGAGCCTGTCCTGGAACTAGCTCTTGTAGACCAGGCTGGTCTCGAACTCACAGAGATCCGCCTGCCTCTGCCTCCCAAGTTCTGGGATTAAAGGCGTGCGCCACCACCGCCCGGCAACAAAAATTATTTTCACCGTTTTGGGAGCTGGGAGGTTTTGACGGTTCCCGTCTGACGTCTCTCTGTGCCAAGCTGGTGCTTCACTGTAGCAGCCTTTCAGAGTGAGAGAATGTGGTGTCCCCCTGAAGAAAAAGGCCCTGGCAAAGTCTCTTTTTTAAGGGCCTTCATCTCATTCCGGAAGAAGGAGCCATTGTGACGTAAAGAGTTCCTAAGGCCGTACCTCTGCAGACCGTCACACTGACGATTACATTTCAGCTGGAATTTGGGGAACGCATCAGTTCACAGTTCAGTTTTGTTCATAAGCACCAAAAACTCGAACACAGTTCAGTCTGCTACACGTCTGGAATGGACACAGGCACTGGAATGTAGCTATACTGTGGAAATTCAAAGCCGACGATGTCTCCTGCTTGCCCCGTCACAGAAGTTCACTAATCCCGATGCTTAATGAAAGGGGTCGGGTGCCAAAAGCCACATGCTGTATGGTTCCCTTTATAGAACATTCTAGAAAAGGCAAAACTATTGAGATGAGAAATTCATTGTTCCTGGGGGTGCTGGATGAATGCAGAGGATGGCTGAAAAGAGACACAGACCCGGTCTGTCTTCCCCCTGGGGTTCCTGTGCATTCCTGCGAACTTGCCAAAGCTAACACAACTGATGTGACCGAGGGAAAAAATACAAAACCCCGAGAGCTTAAAAATGATGTTTTAAGCTTCAAATTATAAAAACTGTAATGGAAGATTTTTAGCTGGAAGAAAAGGCAAGTCGTGACACAAACCCACAGCAATCTCCCCCCAGGTGACAATTCCCATGGGACCAGGTGATCCAGAGATCACTGCACCTCAGTTCTTTTTCTGTCACTCTTTTGGTCACCTCCCCCTACTGATCGCCAGACAGTGTGAGCCTGTCCTCTGCAGTCCCAATTTAGAGACCTGGCTGGGAAGAGAGAGCCTTTTCAACTGAGTGCTGGTTCGTCAGCTCCAGGGAAAGCGTAATTGCTGTGCCCAGCAGCACAGGCTCTCTAATCCAGCAGGTCTCAACCTGTGAGTCCTGACCCCTTTGGGGTCAAATGACCCTTTCACAGGGATCACTGAAAACAATCAGAAGACACCGCTATTTTCAGAACAATTCAGAGCAGTTGCAAAATTACAGTTTTGAAGCAGCAACCAAAATAACTGTATGGTTGTATGGTCACCACAACATAGGGTATTAAAGGGCTGCAGCATAGGAGGGCTGAGAAGCACGACCTTAATCCGTGACTAATTCATCAGAGAATGAAGCACTGTGATCCTCCTGTCCCACCACTGTGACCTAAGACCAGCAACCGTCTTGAAACAACTGGAAAGCTTATTATGTGGACAAAATCCAGTCATGGCTCAGTTAACTATCCTGGCCACACATTAATAAAAACTAACACAACAGACACTTTTTAATAACATATATGGTTAGGTGATCCCTTTGTTCTGGGCCAAGCATTAATTTGAAAGGCAGAGTGAAGGGATTAAAAACAGATTTTGAAGCATCCCATCCAAGTTGGGGTCTGTGATGTAGAGATCAGGAAGTCACTCCTAATGGTGAGAGTTTTTATTTCAGCTCCCAGTGCACTTTGAAGAACTGGGATTCCAGAAGGAGCAAAGGGAGCAGGCTAATGCAATGCGGTAGGTAGAGCTCAAGTTAAGGGACCTTGTTATGTAGATCAGGACAGTGCTGTTTCCCCTTTCCAGTTAACCCCCTTTTTTATTTGAAGTATCGCCCCTTACATGTTTTGAGGTTCTCTGCTCCACCCAATCTAGACAGCCTCTTGTTAAAGGGAAAGATGCAGAATTTTTTTAAAGATTCCATCATCATGATTGAATTCTGCTCACTAATTTTCCTGTCTCTGTGTAAGCAAACTAGACCCATCATTCTCTTTAAATGGAAAGAAGCCATACCCAACCTTTATGTTTCCTTTCTCATGCAGTGTAAGTTATAAAGAAATCGGCGAACAAAGTCTAAGCCTCCTCCCAAATCAAAAGCCACGGCAGTGTCTTGGTGTCTCACTGTCCCTTTCTTCATTTATTGCAGGGGCTCTGCCTGACGGGTCAGCTTAGGCGGTGCAGACCAGCTACTCACTGGTCTCATGTGCCCAGATTACCAGCCAGGAACAGAAAGAAAAGGGAAAAATAAGATCAGGCTTTCATTTGCTCAGGCTTCCGGGTCATCGACCCAGGAACACAAACAGCACAGCTCATAGGCAGGACTGCCTCAGTGACTTCGCCCTGGGGGGGGACCTGGGCAAAGTCGCCCTCAAACTCCCTAGCCTAGGGAAGCAAAGGAAGATGAGGAAATTGGAGTATTACTTGCCTAATTGCAATTTGGAACCATTTCAGAAGGGATTTATGATGTGGAGTCTTAGGTCTGTAAATCTGATTTAATGAGTATGTGTCTTCAAAGCAATACTGCACAGTTAAGCAGCGGTCCACCCTTCAGCTGAAAACAAAAACACACCTAATGGATTCCTGACAAATTGCTCTGATATTGCAGCAGCTGGAAAAACAGCAAATTCATCTTATCTTGTCCTTTGTTCATTAAGGTATATCATCTATTGTACATCTCTTATAAGGCGCTAAATGTGTAACTCACTAAGGTTATCATCTATTGTAAGACTCTAAATCAAATCAAATGTTGCATGACACTTAAAGGCAGCCCTTTTTCAACATTTGCTACTAGAGGCTTGGAGGGATTGTTCTGCCAGACAAGTGCTTCTGTCGCAAACAGGAAGACTTGAGTTTGGATTCTCAGCACCCATTTAAAGAGCTGGGCATGCAATCCACACTGGAATCCCAATCCTGGGAAAAGAGAACCAGCAGGATCCCTGGGGCATGCTGTTCAGTCTAGCTGAATCAGGGAGCCCAGGTACAATGAGAGACTTTGTACCTTGTGGAGTGTAATCGGGGAAGACAGCTGACGTCAACCCCTGGCTCCCACACGCATGCACACACGTGCATGCGCACATACACAAAGCAAAAGGAAAACATGTCATTGAAGAAAAGTTCAAAGTTATCTACGGAACGGAAATCACTGCCACCCAGTAAACCATGGCAGCCAGGGACCATTAGACTCAGCAGAAGACGGTACCAGGACAATGTGTTGGCTGTTCTAATCTGTGGGGTGTGGGGGTGATCAAAGCTCTGTCCTGTTCACTGGCATCTGAGACATAAGGGACTAAGTACCCCACATTTTAGTACAAAGAATAATTAGAGGTGTGTCTAAGACAGTGGTTCTCCACCTTCCTAATGCTGCAACCCTTTAATACAGTTCCTCATGGGGTTTAATACAGTTCCTCATTTTATGCTTGGCGACCCCCAAGCGTAAAATTATTTTATTGCTATTTCATAACTGTCATTCTGTTACTGTTATGAATCCTAATGTAAATATCTGTGTTTTCTGCCAAACTTAGGTGACCCCTGTGAAAGGGTCGTTCAACCCCTCAGGGGCTGCAAACCACAGGTTGAAAACCATTGGTGTAAGAGTTTGCCAACTTGTCCTGCAGGCATCCTGGCTAACATAGGATGTTCAGGAAGGAGGGTGGATGAGGAGGAAGATCACATTTGGGGGGAGAGGCTATGAGGAGAATATCTGTACTCTTTCCTATAGGCTGACCCAAGGAATGTAAATGACAAATTCATTATTGTTTCCTACCCTTCTGTATACAACATAGCTATTTCAGCCCGTTAGGAAATGAGTAAATTTTAAATCTTGGTAAAATATGTCTCTGCTCCTTTTAAATCAGATTTTTCTATTGTAGTATGCAGATTTTAAAGTTACTTGTACTTAAAAAAATTAAATGGTGTACTCTGGGTGGTGGCGGCGCACACCTTTAATCCTAGCACTCGGGAGGCAGGGGCAGGCGGATCTCTGTGAATTTGACGCCAGCCTAGTCTAATAGTTCTAGGACAGCCAGGGCTGTCTCGAAAAATGACAACAACAAAAATTAGATGTTTTAGCTTTCTCAATTAGGACCATTTATGAATTACTACATAATGAATATAATTAGATGCATTATATTGCATGGCTTTGTTACAGGGTAAAAGGCCAAAAGGTGGGGAGGTGGGGGCAGGGAAAGGACCAACATAGTCCCTGCGGTCTAGGAATGCAGAGATCCCTGCCCACAGAAGCAAACTCTGTGAGCTGTGTGCAGATGACTTTGTGTCCAGAAGGACATGTCATGGACAGAAATGAATGAAAGCAGTGGAAAATGTATGTACCTAAGATCATGCCAGCAACAAAGTTAAAAATTAACTAAGTGTTTCAGAAAAGGAAAACTGTATTATGAAATTTTAATGAGCACTTTGCATTTTGAGAACAGGGGAAATTCTGCCTTTCCATGAGTCTGCTACACCCATGAGTCACAGCAGAGTAATGTGTATGTCATAGTGTCCTGCTTTAAGTTCCGGTTTTGTCACAGTGGATTTTGAGACATTTATTTTTAATAGTTGAATGAGCAGGTTTGTCAGCCCGTGTTCACTCATGGTTGATGTCGTAGGCCTTTTTATTAAGTTTGATTTCAAAAGCCTTGTTTGGAGCTGGGAGCCTCGATAAAATGTTTGCATCTAAAATGCATGCACTCAGATGCCGTTTGGTGTGTTTCTCGTCTCCTTCCTGGTATGTGACACACTTAATGGTCAGGATTGTGTGTCTTGATCTTTATGAACTAATTTTAAGGCTTACCTCTCTATTCATTGTTCAAGCCTGATTTTGACTGCTTACAAATATTTCGGGGACCATATTGGCCTCAGTCAAAACTTCCTATCAGAAAAAAAAGATAAATTAGAAAAGGAAAATGCCACCAAAAGAAAGAGAGGAACTTTACCGTAATTCTCTTTGGTCCACATTTTTTGTTTTCATTGTATAGCGCTTGGAAGATTGCAATGAACTTTCTAAACCTCTCTGGATTGTGCTGCTCCGGAATGACCAGACCATCTAGTCTGAGACAAGCCTTTCACTGCTACAAACATGTTCTGCAGGGCTTTTCCTACTAATGAGGTGGGAGTTAGATGAATGGACACTTTCCCCAAATTTCCAAAAGAGCCAAAATCAGCACTTCCCAAAGGGCTGAAGTGCGGACGCACAGAAGAAGGAAAAATAAGATATGCCTGAGGATTATGACTTTGCCTAAAGCAATCGTAACTTTGCTGTAGTTTGGTGCACCCCGGATTATCGTGCCTGTCCATCATCACCCTCAGGGTTTCTTCTTGAGTCCTACGGCAGTCTTCCAGAAATCACTAGGGAACTCAAAACAGTCTTTTATTTCAACATCACTGGCCTTACCTGGGTGTATCTGACCACTTTGTCATCTGCCTTGTGTGTAAGCCGTGAGAATGTTGGCCAAACAAATCCTTGTGTTGTGTTGTGTTGTGTTGTGTTTTTCACAAGTGCCTGGCACAGTACCACCTATTTAATGTTTCATTTTACTTGAATTATCCTTTAGTTTGCAATTTTTAAAAATCAGTTTAACTCACTCCTGAAAAAATAATTACTCAAATTCAGTAAAACCTTACCGCTCGAGTTTGCATGGACCAATTGAAAATCGCAGGTCTGACATTTCCCACTGTTCCACGCTCCTGTATCTTATAGAATCTCCCAGGGGCCAAACCGAGTGGCAGAACTGAAGGTCTATTTCCTTTCACTACAATCCTGTTTGAAGGACACAGTAGTTAGGTCCAAGTCCAATTTTTTTTTAAGGAATGTTTATTTTGGCTTACTGTTCTAGAGGGAGAATCCATAATGGCGGGGCGTCAGAACACAGTCCGGGAACGGAGTCAGATAGGGAGAATTCTGAATGCTTGGTCAAGAGTCCGGTGACAAACACATAGGCATCCTCAGGAATATTAACCTTCATCAGGCGATGAAAGGAGACAGAGACAGAGACCCACACGGGAGCACCGGACAGAAATCTCAAGGTCCAAATCAGGAGCAGAAGGAGACGGAGCACGAGCAAGGAACTCAGGACCACGAGGGGTGCACCCACACACTAAGACAATGGGGATGTTCTATTGGGATCTCACCAAGGCCAGCTGGCCTAGGTCTGAAAAAGCATGGGATAAATCCGGACTAGCTGAACATAGCGGACAATGAGGAATACTGAGAATTCAAGAACAATTGCAGTGGGTTTTTGATCCTACTGCACGTACTGGCTTTGTGGGAGCCTAGGCAGTTTGAATGCTCACCTTACGAGACCTGGATAGAGGTGGGCAGTCCTTGGGCTTCCCACAGGTCAGGGAACCCTGATTGCTCTTCGAGCAGATGAGGGGGGGAGACTTGATCGGGGGAGGGGGAGGGAAATGGGAAGCGGTTGTGGGGACGAGGCAGAAATCCTTAATAAATAAATAAATTAAAAAAAAAAGAGTCCGGTGACCTCAGTTTCTTAAAAAACAATCCTTTGTTTTTGAAATGTGTTTTTGTGCTCCTTCCCGGTGTAGAATGGAGGAATGAGTTTACTTCAGACTACCCATTGCTTGCTGTTGTTATCAATTAAATGTTTATGACTCTCTGGCAAAACATGTTCTTGCCACATATGGCTTGTTGCTGTGAATGTTTACAGCTTGAACTCATGAGAACTTTACTGGAGGGACCCTCAGAGTATAAATTGTCCAGGCTCTGAATAAAGTTGTTAATCACGTGAGACTTTAGTTTGCCTCAATTATCTGCTTTGTTCTTCTGGGTCTTGTGGCCTTTAGCATGGGAACAGTGGGGGAGGCACTCTTTGTGAACCTACCTTTCATATACAATACAAATGAAACTAGGTGTCATGATACACACCTATAATCCTAACACTCCACGTGAAAGCAAAAAATAAATAAAAAATTCAACATCAACCTGTTACACAAGACCCTAACTCAAAAACACTCCCCTTGGAGTTGCCTCAGTCCAGACTCCACCTCTGAGAAAGCCAGCCAAATGATGACCCCCTCCCCAGAGATGCTCAAGACCACTCCCACAGGGTATTTAAACTGCATCCCAGAGAACAAACACGTGGTTTTGTAGTTTTCCTTTATTTCCTCTCTGGGGGACTGGAAGGCCACCCGAAAGTGCTAGTATCCACTAAACCTGGGCTTTTTCTACTTTGGTTTGATTTGGTCTGATTTGGATTTTTGCATCGGCATAGAAGTTTATCGGGGCACAAACACTTTTCACAACCAAAACAGAAAGTTACTGTGACTCTTTGTATGAGGGGAGCTAACTAGTGGAAATTTCTTTAAGTTAGCTCTCATGAAGAATAAATCTTTATTAAAGGATATGTAATAAAACACTGGAGCACTAATACACATACGAACACTACACAGCAGGTCTTTAGATGATAGACCAGCAAACAGTGTTTGTAGGAGGAAAATTTTTACCATTACAGTTGTTGCTACGTAGTGAAAATAAACATGGGAAAGAAGACAGATTTGTACTTGATTTTAGGATTAGTTTTTTAATTTTCTGCAGTCTCAGAATTGCCCTTTGCCTGCAGGTGAGGCTCAGCCGTCACCCTGTCCTAGGGGCACTACTTGGTGCCCTACTGGTTTAGACCAGTTCTCTAGCCGAGGGAATTCTTTCCCAGGTCTGTGGGCTTGTGTATAGGGCACTGCTTTCTTATTTCATGGTTATTTTCTTAGCCTCTGAGCTTGATGATGTACCTGCGTGAGAAAGGAACTGGCATGGTGCCACCTTCTGACCAAAGTGACAAGCTTGCCTGTGACTGAGGACCCCCCCCCCCCCCCCCCCCCCCCGGCTAGAGTGCCTCAGGAAATTCTTTAGAATGAATTCAGATAAAAACTACCTTCCTTGAAGTTGTCGCCAGAGCTTTCCATGCATGGATACCATTCACAGCCCCAGGTGTCTGATGCCAGGATCCTGTCAGGCAGAAACAAGGCTAGCCACATGTCCTTTGAACAGCCACAGCTGACATTCAGATTCAAAACCAATGTTGAGGGAAGAAAACATACTTCCTGGTTGACAGAAAAGCTAGAAAGCAAGACACACATGGGTCACAGCATTTATGCAAATTTAAAGAGGCAGGAAAGCAATAATATTCTAGCCATGTTCCTGGAGAATGTATTAGGAGTTACACAAGTAGATGTCAGAATCCATGACTCGCAAGAAGAAATTAAGGTAGGAGATGAAGGAGAAGAGAACTGCAAATGTATCCTAACTCACACACATATACAGAGAGAGAGAGAGAGAGAGAGAGAGAGAGAGAGAGAGAGAGAACGCACGAGAGAGAGAGCGAGCAAATTATATGCATTTAAATAAAATGGACTAGCAAATAAACTCACACATGCTCTTAGATGTGTAAATTTCCCCATCTTTGAACACTGTCAGTATCAGGACGCTAGCTTATCTGTGTGTTCCCCTGGAGTGAGCTTCACTTGCGGACCCCACCTTCTGCCTTCCTCCTTCACGGAACTTGCAGCCTGTTTCTTTTCTTTTTGCTTTTGTTTCGAGCTGAGCCGTCAATGTGGTTATGCACAGTAACTCTAATCGCCAGGATGGCAGCTGCATCTACCTGAAAAGGAGAAAAGAAAGAGCATCGCCATGCTAATTCCCTCTTTGGGGAGGGCGTGGGCACGTTGGACTTCTCTTGCTGTATGAATGAAAAGGGGTTTCAGAAAATGCAGATACGGCTTAATTACCAGCCTGGGCTGCCTGGGCATCACGTTTCACTTAAAGGATTTGCATGCTATTTTCACCTGGTGACTGAAGAAATAGCTCTAAGCAGAGTGCTGGTAAAATCGTATTAAAAAGTATAAGATATAGTCTTGAAGTCTATAGCAAATGGATTGCTTCCTAAAAGGACCTGGATGTGCATACTGTTTGCACGTAAATAACCACCCCCATGCAGAAATGTGTACATCTGAGTATGATTTCCAACAGCCCCATTTTCACAGAGAAGCCAGGGCTCGTTATTTTCCTGAGCAGGATTGATTCTCCACAGCTGGAGCAGTGCACACAGCTCCCAGATAATTTGGAATGAATTGACTTTTCCTTCAGCATGCCTAATTAGCAACTCCTTCTTTTGTTATTTAAAAGGATATAGACATTTTAAAAATAAATGTATGGAAATTCTGCTAAAATACCAGCAAAGCATTAAGCCCTCATTATGTCACACAACCCAGAGTCTCCTAAGTAAATATCCAAAATACCTCAATGCAGTGTTCCCATACTGTATTTAAATGTTCCTAACTGCAGCACTGGCAACAGCAGTCAAAGGTTGGAAGCCAGAGGACGTCTAGCAGCTGATAGAAGGATAAAGAAAACACAGTGCATACATACAGTGAAATTCATTACAAGAAGGAATGGGTGTGGGTTCTTCCTGCAATGTGTAAAAGCCTGGAAGCCACTGTGCCCATTCTAGCTGAGAATTCTTACCCCCAAGTCCCAAGCACCTGTAGGGAGGGGGAAATGCCCTTGTTTTCTCACCCACTGCTAGGTTTGTGGCTGAGGCATTTACAACAGAAGACAGACCAACAAAAGAAAAGCCTATGTATTTACGTGCATTTTACATCGCAAGAAGCCTTCCTAGGGAAATGGAAACCTTAAACTTGTGTATTTGTGTGGGGGTGGCGGAGTTTGCGTGTTGGGGAACATGCAACTGGAGATCAGCGGACAGCCTTAAGTGTGTGGTTCCTCGTAAGCTACAGAACTTGATATTTTGAATCAGGATCCCTCTTAGTCCAGGAGCTTATCAATTGTGGGTCCAGGAATCTGCCAGCCCCTGTCTTCCCAGTGCTGGGATTGTTGCAGACACACCCCTTCATGCCAGCATTTTAACATGGACTCTGGGATTTGAACTCAGGTCTTTGTGCTTTCATGACAAGAACTTTACAAATCCAGCTACCTCCCCAGCTCAAATTTGTATAGTTTTGTTCCGCAGCTCTGTCAGGAGTGGAGAGACATGGAGAGGTGAAGGAGGCTAAGACTGAATGGTTGTGTGTGTGTGAAGAGGATTCAGATTCTTGGAATGCATGTCTTCACTGATGGTGTTTTCCTCTGCGTGTAGGGTGAGTGTCTTTCTATGAGAGTCTGCTAACTTGCTCAGGGGGAAACAGGTCAGCGCCTTTTTTTTTGTCAGTGTCACTCTACTATATTATGAATACAGAGCTGGCACCTCTCCTTGAGAGTTGTGTGACTTGCTCGGAGCGAGTAGAGAGGGAGAGGGCAGGAGTGACCCCCCTCAGCGTTTGCTGTTTTCTGAAACATCAAGCTACCGTAGCATGGGTAGCAACTTCCTACTACACACAACTCTAAAAACCAGAAGAGAAAAGTAAGTTGATGAGTAAGGAGAAAAACTGAGTCCTAAATGGAGGAAGGTTCTCTAGGGAGGTTGGTGTAGGTATGGGATCAAAGGGGAGATCGAAATGAATCGTAGCACGTGATTGGTTGGTGAGACTATACAGAAGCTCACCTGTAACAGTCTCTCGCCTGGAGAATGGTCTTGGGTGGGCAGGGAAGATGGCAGGACAAGCCTGGAAAGTACACCGCTGCTCCTCTTCCTTACCTCTTGGTAGACGGTGAACTTTGATTGATTCTTGGGTCTCTAGGTCTTACCAGATGTTCCAGATAGCTCTGGAGTCTTGAAGGTCCCGTTCCAGTTCTGAAATGATAGTTTGGGATTTTCCCAAGCTTCTCCAGCTGTTTCAGATTCTTATTCTTAGAGATCATTGTATTTGAAAAGAGGTATTTGGAAACAAATGGGCTCTGAATTCTCTTGGGATGTCTTTTTCCAGTAAGATCATCTAGGGTCTTAACTAACTGTGAAAGAATTTTATGAGGTATTCAGTTCTTTCTTTCTTTTTACCATTTAAGTTTATTTTGACATAATAACAGTGAGCTGGTTTTTACTCACAATATTTTTGACTCTAGAAGGATATCCAGTAATTCAGCCAAAATTCTGAGACTGTCTTCCTAGGTCTAGACTTAAATCCCAAAAGCTCAAATTCTCAGTCCCACAAGACTACGTTTTGTTTTAGATGCCAACCGGAAGTCCCTGGCTTCCCATCTCTTGGTAGACCAACTACACTGAGGATGCCATTGCTCTGATGCACTTGGGGAATTTGCCAGGGAGATTCATTTAATCCACAAAAGTACTTTCCTTGCTGAACTGGTTAGTTATAAAGCATAAATCTCAGAAGAAGGGGTAGTAAGAAAATACTTGTTGCCAAGCTTGATGAACTGAGGTCAATCCCTGGAACCTGTGTGGTAGGAGAAAGAACCGACTCTTGTAGGTTGTCTTCTGACCTCCACATAAGGCCATGCTGTGAGCAGTCACACAAAATAAAATGTAAAGGAAAAGTGAGACAGTAACAACTCAGAAACTGCCAAGTGGAAGAGCGTCATAGGGAAAAGTACGAATCAATATGAATGGGGTCAGGAGTGGGCTCCACCTCTCTGTCCTTCAGGGTGCTCACCAAGGTGGCAGCCCTACATCCAGTGTCTAGGGGGGTCTCATAGAGCCACCATTACACAAGCACAGTTGCTTCAATCATTAGCCTTTGGAGAGTAACTCCATCTCCAACCCTTCCTTCCTCCCCAGTGGAGGAGGGATGAACAAGCCAAGCATTTTATTTGGGTTTTTTTTGCCTGTTTATTAATTAATTTACTTTTGTCTTGAATTCAGATGGACAAGGTCTCCCTGTAGAGCCTAGGCTAACCTTGAAGTCACCATCTTCCTGCCTCAGCCTCCCAAGTTGGATTTACAAGCAAACACCACCAAACCGGATGGAAGCTCTAAAGCTCCTGCCCAACGCTTGTTCATTTTGGTGACCCTGCGGGGAACAGCTAGCCGGCCCTAGCCGCCAGTGATCTCATTAGCAGATGAACGATATATCATCCTGGAGAGTCCAGGGCTCTAGGACCTGTGTGCCAGAAAGAGGGTACAAACAAAACAAAACCCAAGAAACAAACAACAGCAAAACCCCCAAACCCTCGATATTTATTTACTTAGAATTATATTTATTTATTTGTGTACGTATGTAGGCCTGCCTGCCGCAGCATGTAGGTGGAGGTCAGAGGGTGGAGGTCAGAGGACAACCTGCAGGATCTGGTTCTGGTTCTGTTCTTTCCTTCAGCGAGGGGATCCCTAGAACTGAAGCCAGATGAACAAGCTCCACACAAGAGCCTTTCCCCATGAGACAGGTCATTAGTCCCAGACACTTGCTTTTTCTTTTGCCATCGTCATGGAACAGTTAAATATGATACCAGGAAGACCCTAGTTTCACTTTTGTCACGGAGCAAATTCAAACCTGTTCTGTCTAGTTTGCAGTGGAAATAGCACAGAAGGAAAATTGCCCCGGCTCTTCATAGAGACCCTGCATTTTAATTAACTGTGAACATGGCTTTGTTAGACACACAAGGACAGAGCTGCATGGCGGAAAGCTAACGGAGCCAGACAGGGAAAAAAAAATATCTAGCTTGAGCTGTTTTACTTAAAACCCTCAGTTCTAAACTAAATAACCACTTAATCCCTTTATCTAGATAACCAAGGAACACTTAAATAGAAATTAAGGAAATGGTTTTTAGGAGTTTTCAGACCGAGGAACCCAGCTAAATGGATTTTGTTGATCTTCCCTTGAGGAAACATAGCATATTTTATAGCTTATACATTCACCAGCTGATTCAATAATTAGGTCCCGGTGACATGCCAGGCTAGGTGCTAAGGATTTAAACGGGAGTACAGCTGGCCTCTGCTGTACACAGTCTCATGGGCTCTGAGGATGCATCTGGTGGCTCACTGGCAGCTCTGGGAACAGCCCGTCTTGCCCTTAATAGCCCTCAAAGCCAGCCAGTCCATTCATCCTGAGTTCCTATCTGCATTGAGAGAGAGAGAGCGAGAGAGAGCGAGAGAGAGAGAGAGAGAGAGAGAGAGAGAGAGAGAGAGTCACATGTCCTTGAAACGATGTCTTGTCTGAAAGGTTTAGGACAGCACTGAATTTCTTTCAAATGTGTTTGGGATGGGTTGTGTTGGCTCACTTGTTTTATTTTCTTTTTGATATGTTCACTCAGTTGCTCTTCAGTCCCAGTGAGTCAATCCAGCCAACAAGTAACAACCCCCACAGCACTACTCCTTCTCCAAAATGTTTTGTTAATCTTACCGACAAACTGCAAAAGCTTGGGGTGCCTCTCTGTAATGAGGTCACAGTGAAGCAGCAACAGTAGGTCACCTCAAGCTACATTTTAAAATAGAGTTGCCTTTCCTGTTGTCACTTGTCACTGCTCCTCAGCAGATGATGGTGGGCCCTGCAGGAGGGGGAGAAGTGAGGGAGTCCGGTTTAGGAAAACCTTCCTCACAATCCCTGTGCCGCATGCCATCACATGACAGATAAAACAGCTCTGATATAGGTAGCTGTATAGGAACATAACCACAGCCAGGCATTGTGTGCGTGCGTGTGTGTGTGTGTGTGTGTGTGTGTGTGTGTCTGTGTGTGTTTCAGAGGACAGCACTTACTTAAAGCTACAACTACGGTCACCTTCTGTCCAACTTAAAGGAGAATGAGTCTCTTCTCTGCTTTGAGGTGACCTGTCTCTGTCCCTGGGTTTTTGCTATCCCCTTGATTCTGCTCTCGGTACCTTTTTGCACACCTGATCTCCAGTGGATCTTTCCCTGCAGGCTCTAAGCGTGTTTACACTCTGTCATCACCAAATCTCAGGACAGGTCACAGAATAAACAGTTCCTCATCTTGACCATCCTTTCCTCTCCCACTGTGAAGAGTCCACCTACTTTTCTTTCCCGTTTCCTTATCAATCCACTACAGTTTTCTCATCCCTTCTATTCCCCAACCAGCTAGGATAAAACTCATCAATGATGTCCTACCTGCCCAAGTTAATCTGAGAGTTTAACCCTTCATCTTGCTGGATCTGGCCCTCTGTGTGGAGTTAGACACAATATACCCCTCTTTCTTATAACTCCCTTCCCAGGATTTCAGACGGTGCCCATGTCCTGGTTTCTCTCTAGCCATAAGTGTTGTTTCTCAGTTGCTTCTGTTACAATTCTTGGAGTATGTCAAGGCAGGATAGCAACACCATCATTCGGGATGAAGAACTGTAACATGGATTGGAATAACGAGATGACGCTTCCAGGCACATCAGTCTGGAGTGGAGACATATGAGATGGTGGGTAGCTGCAAGGCGACATGGAAATCTCAGTGCTCCCTCCCTTCTGTCCACTCTGGGCCTGGTTGCACAACTGTTTATTCTGTTTATTCTTCTCTCCAGCCTCCCCTGGGTCCTTTTCCATCCAGCGCTCCCGATTAGATGTGGTCTCTGTTACTTGCAGTCAGGAGCTATAATAGATACTGGAGGGCATCAATCAGACCCCTGATGTCACTTCTCTTTATCACACGTGGTCTTCCTGGGGGTCCCATTAACTCCCTTTGCTTTGGTCCATGTTTATAAGTTCTTGGGCTCCTTATTTACGTCTTTGACCCTGAGATGCCGCATGTTCTAGGACCCCAGAACCCAGCATGTCCCACAGGGAGCCTGTAGGCTTTCTCCTTCAGTCTGCTACCCCACTTCACTGACCACCTGTCTTGGTTGTTTTTCTATTGCTGTGATAAAACACCATGATCAAGGCAGATTATAGAAGAATTAGAGTTTATTTGGGGGTTAGAGTCTCAGACGGCTGGGGTCTCGGTCATCAAGGTGGAGAGTCTGGCAGGCAGGCATGGTGCTGGGACAGTGACCGGGAGCTCACATCTTGATCCAGAAGCAGGAGACAAAGAGAGCACAATAGGAATGTCCAGAGACTTCTGAAACCTCAAACCCCCACATCCTCCAACAAGGTCACTGCTGCTAACCCCTTCCAAACATACACCAACTGGAGACCAAGTATGCGAACATACGAGCCTGTGGGAGCCATTCTCATTCAAGAGACGGCACTAACTCAGTGAGAAACATTACCATCCACTTATTCAAGGTCAGCACCTCCTTCTCTTCTCCCTCCTCCACAGAATAGCTTGGTCTCTCCAGCTGCTATTAGTTATTTTTCTTTTCTTTCATTCCTTTTCTTTCTTTTTTTTTGCATATTTTGTTGTTGTTTTCCATTTGGGGGACAATTCTTGTCACATAGCAGGGATAGGTCTTGAACTCTTGGTCCTTTTGCCTCCATCTTTGAGTCCTGGGAATTTAGATGTCTACCACCATGCCCAGAAATTCCTATTCTGAGTTTTTCTTGTTTACCTTTTCTCTGCAACTCAGGCTCTCAGTACCCTTTCCCTGGGCTACTATGCTGTTCTCTAGCTTCCTACGTTGTCTTCTTTTCCTTCCCTTTCTACCACTTAGCATAGTCCAGGCATCCCAGTTTCCTTCCTAAAGTTGTCCCTGACTAGGTAGGTGCCCGCTCTTTCAAATCCTCTTCCCTGTTACTTAAAAAGATGTGCTTCTCAGCAAGAGAGACAAAGTTGCCCAGACTTGCCCTCTGCCCACCTGGCAGGCCATGGCTGCCCCACCCCTTAACCACACAAGCTCTTGTTGTGGCAACAAGTGCATACCACACATGACAAGCCCTTAATACTTTGTTAGCCTGGACTGCCCATCCCACCCACCCTAGCCTCTTGCTTCTTATACACTTACCCTTTCCCCAGTGTCTGTCGGTGGTTTCTTCTTTTCTCACATGCTTTTGTCGGATGTAGGAGGGGGTGAAGGAAGTCAGAAAAGAGGGAGAATTACTAGAAATCTCCCACTGTCTGGGAAAATGCCTCGAGTTGGGATGTGTCAACTTCCCAGCTCCCCAGAAAAGCCAGGGTACCCACAAGAAAGTCAGAAAGTTGAATGAGTGGCCAGAAACTGAGGCAGGAGTGGGTTCAGAGTTCCAGTTTGGGACCATGAGAAGCTGTGGGCGTGCGTGGAGCAATGTTTACAAAGCAAGGGGGTGAACTCCGTTATGTGTGTTGTGCCATCATATGTACAAACACAAGACAGCAATACCAAAGGGCATCGGGATGCCTTTTGTTTTCTTTTCTTCTCTTATGTAAGCTGTTCATGAGAGGAAAGGAAAAAACCCGATAAGAGAAACTGAAGACCCGAGAGAAGAGGGACTGGGGATGTGTGTCGTTTCGCCAGGATGATGGGTACAAAGTGCCTCGTTTTCTTTTATTGAAAATGGCTGGTCTTCATGTTTCTAGATAGCAGTGTTTTACTTCCTCCTCTGGCATCCTGGGTCTCCCTAGATTAAGCAAGCACCCAGATGGCTTCGCTGTAGCATCTTTGGTGACCACAAGGTGGCACTAATTCTGTGATGGCTGCTACCAAATCTATCATGGGTGGCGCTGCAGAGGAACACAGCCCCCATCCCTACCCCCACACACTCCCATCCCCGTGGCCAAGCAAAAAGCACAAAATAGGATTCAATGTTCCTGGAAAGGTTGCCATGAATGCATGAATGGCTACTGACCAATGTCACAGGACACACAGAACTGTGCCCTCAAGGGTAACTCCTCAGCAATACCGCACTTCTCTCCACTTGGGTGCGCTCTATTGTTCCCTACGAGCGCCAAAGTTTCTGTTTTGTGTGGTTCTTGTTGAGAGGTAGTGTGGGTTCCTGGGGTTGAAGGCAGACCAGGTGTGGCAGGAATAACTTGTGTAGCCTCTGTCTCTTCCAGTGACTCATGCATGCATCTAAGGGAGGACATCAGGGGGTGGGAGGGTGGCAGGTGAAAACCTCACTAAGAGAGTCCCCTAGCCTCATTACCTGGGAGTGCCTTCCTGGTTTAAGATCCCTTTCTTTCCCCATGTACAACTTTGCTATCTTGTGATAGAGAATTCCTTATCAGAAAGACAATATTGCCAGGAGAAGAAAAGCGCAGAGATGTTTGGATTACTTGTTTGTTTCACCAGTGAATACATTAGGAGCTCCTTTGACTCACAGTAGGGTTTTGCCTCAGTGAACCCATTGCAAAAGGAACTCTTGTGAGTTTAAATTGCATTTATTGCATCAGGCCTCGCAGCTCCACCCAGGCTTCCTTGAATAGTTGTGGAGCACTTCCATTAACATACAGTGGTTCAGAGGCATCTAACATAAAGCCCATTTGACTTCATTTCTCAATTAAATACTTCAATTTACTCAAGTGTGTGTGTGTATGTCTGTATGGCTGCCTTCCACAAGTGTGTAGGTGCCCACACAGGTCAGAACAGGGTGTGAAATCCCTTGGAGGTGCAGTTACAGGAGGTGTGACCTGCCAGGTATGAGTGTTAAGACAGGAGCTTGGGTCCTCTGGAAAAGCAGCAAGCACTCTTAACCAACCACAGATCCATCTCTCCAGCCCTGCCTTGTTTATAACGAAGCACTGACTCTGTCATGTGTTTCATGGACTACAGTACCTGAGAGAATTCCCAGTGTTTTCCTCATGCTCATGTCATAGAGGGCTGTGCCGGCCACAGGCAGCAAGGACTTATCTTTGAATGAAGTGGGATACATCATAAAGACAGGAGATGTGATGTACCCTTGAAAGCTGAGCTAGTTCCACAGAGGGCAGGGCTGTCCAATGGAGGGAGGGCAGTGGCTGGGGCCAGAGTGGGCATGGTAAAGGGGTCAAGATGTCAGACTCTGTAAGAGCAACAAAATCTGTGATAAGAGGAATGAGCATGTTTTAAAAAAGAGAATGGGGGTAAAGACAACAGTGTTCAGGGCCCACGAGTTGGTCTCTGCTAGCTTCAGTTGGGCAGTAAGTGACACAGTGTCTGAAGTTTACATTTTACACATCTGAGCCTCAGAGGAGTGTTAGGGGAACGCTGTAAACTGAGTACAGGCTGTGGGAGCCAGTGCAGTGATTGAACACTGGCTTCCCAGTACTCAGCCAGTGGTGTGACTCTGGGTGATGTGGGGTGTCCTTTGGTATATGTGTTCCTTTTATTGGTTAATGAATGAAGCTACTTTGGCCTATGGCAGAGCAGGATATAGCCAGGCTGGAAGAGATATATAAAGAGAGTAGGTGGAGTCAAAGAGATGCCATGTAGCTGCCGAAGGAGAAAGATGCCGGGAACACCAGAATCTTACTGGTAAGTTACAGCCTTGTGGTAATACCCAGAATAATAAAAATGGGTTAATTTAAGATAGAAGAGTTAGCCAGGAATATGCCTAAGCTATTGGCCAAAGAGTGTTGTAATTAATATAGTTTCCGTGTGATTATTTTGGTCTGGACAGCTGGGAACAAATGAGCAGTCTCCGTCTGCAGCTGGGCACCTTTCTGAACTAGTCCCACACTGTGGAGGAGAGGTAGGAATCAGGCTGTTTGTTGTTGTGTCAGGATGCTCAGAGCGGAGCTGGCACACTGTCCGACTGTGGACCTGAACTTAACTATTACTCATTCATGCAAGCTTTTCAGAAATAGCAATGTCGATTGAAAGGACACAAAAGAAGGGACCACTTCCTGAAAAGAGACAAGACAGAAAACACCTTGGCAGGACTGACAACATAATTTGCATGGCTGCCTGTGAAAAATAAGATTGTAGAGCCCTCTAAGGGAGAGATCCAGGCCGGGAGTGGGAGCACATACCTGTAATTCCAGCTGCTTGGGAGGCTGAGGCAGGAGGATCCTGAGCTTGAAGGAAGCCTGGCAACACAGTGAGACCCCGGTACCCTATCTATATAGAAAAAGAGAATGTGTCAGGTTCTTCTGCCTGGCTGACAAAAGAAAGTCATCTGTTGCATTCCAAACTGAGAGAATACATGTGCTGCTTTCTTCATGTGGCCTGTGCTTGGATTCCAGGGTGTTTTATTTCTCCCACTTCCGGCTGTGTATAAAATGACATTAAAAGTGCAGTTTGTGTGGGGTGGGGATGTGGGGGAGTCAAAGAGGGGGATAGAGGGGTGGGAGCGTGAGCGGGCTGAGGGACTCCCTTGGGCACTGAACATGGAGGACTCTTGCAAGTCCAGATCTCAGTGAAGAGGCGCTGATGGGTCCAATTTTCCCACAGAATATGGAAATGTAAACATGAATTATTAGCATGATTAAAGGAATGCAAACAGCAACTAAGCCACCATCCTCCACCACCGTTCATCAGTGTTTGCAATTAGTGCTCTCTCTTTATTTGCAGCCAAAGGAAAGAGGAAAAGAACAAGGAAGAGAAAAAAAGAAGAGGAGAAGCCTCAGAATGACATGCAAAAGCAACAAAATGATTGATGGAAGCAGACGGCTCCCTGGTGGTTTGCTTTATTAGTTTCTTCTAAGTGTATATGCCTAAGTAATTATTTCAAGATTAAATCAAATATTTAAATTAAGATAAAGATAAAATTAAGGCCAAATGACTAGAAGCAGAATGGCTACATCAACTAATCAGCTCAGATGAAATTTGATCCGTATTTCTGAATTGCCTCCATACATAATGTCCTGATCTGATTGGTCCGAGCAATAGCTCATGCTATTTTCATTTGCATGTCTCTAGTGTCCCCTTTTCCTTTTAGAAATTAACCGTGTAGGTTTCTCCTTTTATCAATTACCCATTGAAGTGCTTTGATATTTTTACTTCCCTGTGCTTCCCTCTGATTTTTTTTTTTTTTTGGTAGAATCGAGGCTGTGTTTGTAATCCTTTTCTTTTAAATAGCTGTAAGAATTTTTTTCCTCCTCTTGTAGACCTTTTATGTTTCAACTCTCACAGGAGTTAAGTTCTTGGGGGCTTGGGAGATGACTCAATGAGTGATGTGCTTGCTCTGCAAACATGAGAACATGAGGCCAGGCTCCCCAGCACCCATGTGGAAAGCCAAGCATGGTGACACAAGCCTATAAAGCCATTGCTGGGGGCAGAGGCGGAGGATCCCTGGGGCTTACCAGCCTGCAGCCTGGCCAACTGATGAGCTCCAGTTCCATGAGAGACTGTCTCAGGAAATAAAGTCAAGAGCACAGAAGAAGACACCTGCCATTGCCCTTTCTGTTTGTGTATCCGTGGGCATACAAATAAACCACACACACCACACACATCCACACACGGCACACACAAACACAAACAAGAAAAAGACGTTGTGTAAATTTTTACATATGCAATTATTTCTGTTTCTTTCATGTTTTTCTGTATATTTTCAATGATATGTTAGAAAACTAGAACAACAACAACCACAAAATCCCTGTATCCTCACTTGATTATTTGCACATTCATGAAGGAACAGGGACATGTGAGATAGTGGAAGTGTATTGGTAAACAAGTCAACCGTATCCTCACCAATGGAGCTTAGATATCCACCAACACCTGTTCTTCCTCTACTCAGATCTCAGGATCCCAGCAATCTGCACCAACCAGAGCCTCAGTAGTTGAGCTCCCAAGGGCAGTAAACTCTGAAAACAAGGCCAACTCATTGTAAATTCTGACAGTTTAAGTTCAGCGGATGTCTTTTTGTCTGGTGAAACCCTGGAACCTTGGTTGCTCCACTCTAAGCGATCATGGAATCCCCTGGACGAGTGTGAAATGTCATCGACCACTGATGGAAAGCTTGACTGGGATGCCTTTGCTGTTGCCATCTTTCTGTTACACTGTACACTGGAGAAAAGAGCCGTAGCTAATCTTGCCTCTAGCCTTGGCACCACCTTCCAAGAGAAAACTGTGGGTTGTATCCTGTGAAAAAAAATGAAAAGTGACTAAATTTGCACAGACACCGATAAAGATGTGGGTGGTTTGGGTCTGTACCATGATGCATGGAACCTTCCTGAAAACAGGTTGGCTTCATTTGCTCAATGACCTTTCAACATTCTGTGTCACAAAGCACTGTGGGTAGATTTTAAAAGCTTTTTGTTGTCTTGTATTTTTCACTTGATTAAGAATTAATAGAGAACATTGATCCCCCTTGAATGGTTAGTCCAGAAATGATCCCACCACCAGCTAGGACCTCTGACACAAAGCGACCTTTACCACATTGTGAAGGGCAGCAATAAAAATCTCTTTCTTCAGCTGCCTGGAACTCTGTCAGAAAGACGATTGCTAAACAAATGTGTGTAAAGAAGCATCTGTCAGATTGAACATGGACCACCAGCACTGCCACCAAAGGTCAGAGCAACAAAACCTGTCCCCTCTATGTGAGAAAGCATTTATCAACAAAGGGGGTTCTTATGATCCCTCCCCTTAAAAAAAAAAGATGTGTGTGTCTGTCTGGGTGTGTGTGTGTGTGTGTGTGTGTGTGTGTGTGTGTGTGCAGTGTGTATAGAGTATATGTATGCATGTGCTTGAGGAGGCCAATAGAGGGCATCAGATACTCTGGAACTGGAGTTGCATGGGGTTTCAAGCCTCCCAATATGGGTGTTAGGAATTAAATCTGAGTCCTCTTCAAGAGCAGCAAGTGCTCTTGGCTTTTGAGCCGTCTGTTTAAGTCCCTCTTCTGCTCACTTTAAATGGAATGATGGAGTCCAGCCTTTCCCAGACAAATGGCTCCAAAATAAAAGTTCCTGGAAAGTTTGGGGATCCATTCAGCTCTTCTACTGCTGTTACTGATGCACAGGGTAACCCCAGCAATTTTTCTCACTTCAGTGTTCAGTTTTAGGAAGGTAGGGCTGAATGGGCAAGAAGAATCTGAGCGACAAAAAGTCAAGGATGAACCAGTGAGAATTGGAGAATGAGAACTGGCTCTTGTAAACTCTCAAAGCAATAAAGAATTCTCTTGTCCTTTGACTGCAATACAATATACTTCTTCCTGAACACTGGAATATTTACCGCATGTATCAGAAGTACCAGTCAGGGACTAGAAAAATGGCCCAGCACACTGCCTGTGCTCCCAGAGGATCTTGATGGATTCCCAGCATCCATATAGTATCTCATTACTACCTCTAACTCCAGTTCTGGGGGATCGGGTGCCTTCTTCTGGCCTCTGTAGATTATGTATACAAGTGAATCACACACACACACACACACACACATATAATACATACACATACATATATACATACAGGCAAAGCACCCATACAAGTAATTAATAATAATAATAGTAACACATAATAATAAATAACCACCATCAGCATGAGGATACAAAAGGTTTTAATTCCTTAAACCATAAATAAATGAAAGTATAGTTTAAATAAATCTATTGCAAGTATTTTTTTTTTCTCTGAAAGTAGTAACACCATCAGACATTCTCATCTGGGTCCATGTTCCCTGGTCTGGCACGTATTTACTGTAAGGTTTTTTGCTGCAATGAGATGCAAAGCTACAGCACCCAAGCTAATTCCTTCTGGAATTTAGGGGAAGTACTGTCAGCCAGCACCACCCTTGTTCTAGAATTATGCTGTGGGATTTTTAAGGTTTGCTGTATTCTCCTCTGGTTTTAAAGAAAGAAAGGAAAGAATTCTGCTTGTCTTATGGCCAAGGCATATTGGCTAGTTGAAGCTCTGTATGTTTTCTTGTATTTTTGTTTGGTTTGGTTTGGTGGGTGTGGTTTGGTTTTACAGTACTGGGGACTGAACCCAGGGCCTCTTGCGTGCTCCAGAGCTCTACTGTTGTGCTGTGTTCTGCTCTATCTTGATCTTTAGCTACAGAGAGAACATCATGCACAACTCAATTGTTCTACTAAAAAAATAAAGATGCATTTGACTACTTAACCGAACCATTATGGCATCAGATAAAAATTTAAAAGGAATCATGAAAGCCTCTGTCTTGGCTAGGGTTTGATAGCTGTGAAGATCGCCATAACTACAGCACTCTTATTAAAAGAGTGTTTAATTGGGACCAGCTTATGTTTCAGAGGTTTAGCCCATTATCCTCATGGCAGGAAGCATGCGGCACACAGGGTAACACAGGCTAGAGTGGTAGCTGAGAGAGTTCTACATCTGGATCAGCAGGCAGCAGGAAGAGAGACACTGGGTCTGGCTGGAGCATCTGAAACCTCAAATCCCACCCCCAGGGACACACTTCCTCCAGCTAAGCCATATCTACTCCAACAAGGCCACATGCCCTAATCCCTTCAAATAATGCCACTCCCTATGAGTCTATGAAGGCCCTGTTCACAAACTACTACAGCCTCATATGTGAAATAGATTTACAAACTTTTCTTATCTTTATAATGTGAGTGCATGTTCATGTGTGTGAAGGTACCCATGCCATAGCACAAGTGTGGGAGTCAGAGGATGTCAGTCTCCATCTTTTACCTCCTGTGGTTCACCACTGTGTCCTACAGGCTAGTTGGCCCCTCAGGAATTTCCCCCTCTCTCCTGTTTTCTTTCCACAGGACACTGGGATGACAGATACATGCTGTTATATCTGCTTTTGACCTGACTGTTAGGGATTCCTAGTCAAGTTCTCCGGCTTGCACAGCAAGCACCGCTGAGCCCACTGAGCCATCTCCTCAGCCAGAGAAATATATTTTTAAAAACACTTCCTTCTGGATTTAAAGACCTGTAGGTCATCATAGACCTTTCCGAGTGTTTTCTATTTACAAAACTGGCTTCTTACAAATAAAACTGGTAAATGTTCATTTTAATCCTGGGGAGTAGAGAGAGTTTAATCTCTTAAAACACTCCCATGGGTACACGGTAAGGCAGACTTCCAGTCTTTGCTGTAGGGTAAAGCAGACTTCTGGCCTTTGATTTTTTCAGTTTGGGAGAGGCTTGTTCTCAAACTTTCTCCAGAGCTAGCACTGGAAGGCACTTCAACTGTTTGAATGGTAAAGCTTCCAGTGAACTCAAGTGGAAAGGGGCTTGTAGTGTATGCATTTAATTTTGGTCTAAACAGTTCGTCTGTTTTGCTCATTTTTTACCTATAAGAGTAGCAAGATAACAAAATGTTTACTACCTTTTTTTTTTTTAATTGGTAAAGAGAGAGAAAAGAAGAACTTACCTAGCTGTTAGAACTTTCCTTGTATTAAAACCTCGTTTTCTGTTAAACTGACTTAGAAGAAAAGTAGAATTTAGACTGGAGTGTAAAGAGGCTAACTGCCATAGAACAATCTTAATTTCGCGATGTTGTGTCCTCAGTGCCATGAGGTTTTGGATACCAAGTTTTTTAAAGTATCCCCCGACACACACTAATTAAAATTCCCTGGGCTTACCACATTGAGGTGATATTGACTCATCTTAATCAGAGTAATTTGCTGTCTGATGTATAAATAAATACCAAAATATTCTAATCAATTTCAACTTGAAATTACGGTCCCTCCCCAGACCTTTCCACGCGTCATTCAGGAGACTGGTGTTTAAAACCCCTTCACACGACAGACATAAGTTACTTTCTTGAATATCTACATTTTCATACTTTCAGTAAATAAGGCATTTCACTCTAAACCTTACCTGTAGGAAGTAACACAGGTAAGTTGATCTTCTTTTGCACTGAGAGAACAAAGGATGTTTGAAATGCTTTCGAAATATCTTTATTTTAGGAAAACCCTGGGAAATATGACGTCCCTGTAGCTTATCAGCACAGGTGTAATACAGGTACCCTCATTTTATGATGGTTAGGTGGACTATACAGATGTCTGTCTTTCGTGAACATGCATTCCTCAGTGGACCAACAGAATGTTATGGTATGTGTATGTTCTATGGCTATATCCATTTCTTCACGCTGTGTGTGCAGGGCGATTGTCTTAGAGCCGTTTGTGTTTTCTGTGGTGTTGACTCTGTGCCTGCACTTGAAAGGGACAATAGGCATTACTGAAGCTAAGTGGCATCTTCTACTTCCTGGTTCAGCTCAATTGGGCAGCATTTTCTGTTATGTTTCCGACTTACAGCTTGTGGTCATGAATATAATAAACTTGAAGTCCAAGTGAAAAAGAGCCAGACTCTCCCACCCCCTTCGTCTGGAGAAGGTGGGTCCTGCACACTGGCCCTTGCAAGGTTCTTAGAGCCACATCCAAGGGAGGGAAGCGATGGCTGTTTCCCAGGTGTGTGCAACAGCATCGCCAAGCCCACATGTCTCTAGCAATCATGAAAAGTCACAGCCGGTACAGAAAACAGAACGTGGGCTCTGAGCCCAGTGCCTTCTGGGACTCAGGTCCGACCCAGGGCCCACGCTCTCTCTGTAAGTGAGAGAAGGAATTTTTCCCTCAGTTTTCACTACTCTTCTAAAATTTTAAACACATTATTTTTTGTCTTTCAGACACAAAGCTCCTTTTTAATTTTCCATTTTACTTTCTACAAATAAATAAGAATTAACATAAACTATGTTACACTAGACTATGGTGTCCCTTCTGTGAATTTATTTGTACAGAGACCTTTAATTGGGCATTGCTGACATGCTGGTAATAATCGATCTATTTGTTCCACCGTGAGCTGGGAATCAAATCCCCCAGTCTGAAGGGATCGTTTATATATCTTTTACAGATTCATTAAATAAAGCAAGCAAAAAAATTCATAACTGCACAATATTACCAAAACACTTCCCAGAATGAATTGTGAGTCTTCATTGGCTGGTGCAGTAATTAAATCACACGCTGTAAAGTAATACAGAAAATGAATTCATTCGTTTTTAATGAAATTCATTATTTTCAGCTTTAGACATTAAAACTAGAAAATTTCTCTATTTAAGGCCAAGTGCTTTCCAAGCTAATCCTAGGGAGCAGAATTCTTAATGTGGCTGAGAGCTGGAAACGCGGAGTTCCTCCCCACCAGGCCGCTCTGACGCCCAGCCCCCAACCCTTTTATCGGATTCCGAAACCGCCTCCGACATAATTGGGTTTCTTAAGACCCAGTTCCTCGCTGGCCGCGACTGGGAACAAAGAGGACTGAACTGAGGAAATAATTACTTTTAATGAGAGAGACACTGGGGAAGTGTAGGAGCGGCTTCCTCTGTTTCCTTTGATCTAAAATAATGAACGTTCATGCAGCAACTAGAGCGGAAAGATTACAGGCAGCGAGTCCTAAACATAGGCGACACTTTGGGAAAGGGGAAGACTAAAAATCTAATGAAATCTTTCTCCTCAAACCGTGTTCACAACGGGGCTTGCTCCGCCACGACACGGCATCCTAGAGCTTTGTATTTTAAACCATTGTACGGACGAGATTCTTCGGTTCTGTGAAATACGTGCAGCCAGGGGTGCACGAAGGGGCGGGTTTGCGTGTTTCTCTTTCTTTGAGTCATCGATGTAGAATTCTTTCAATGTTTTTTTTTTTTTTTTACAGGATATGACAGAGATGTTTAAAACATTTTTTATCTTATTTTTTCCCCCGACGTTTGCATGAAGAGTATACTGCCCGCACTGTCTTCTGTCACGAAAGAATTGTGAGTCTCCCCCAGGGGAAGATAACACCACACTGGATCCCATTTTTACAGTGCAGGAGCTGATGGGCTGGGTAAATCTTTGTCTAAATGCATGGCATCAATAAATCAGCAGTGAGTCCACCACTGAAATGCGTCCTCTGTTCACATTTGATTTTCTTTGTACCTAATCCTTTGTAAGGATGAATGTCTGTATCAGCTAGGAGAAACTACACAGGAGTAATATGTAAGCCTTGATATCTTGGCTGCTATAAGTTGTGTTCCTTTTGGGGACAGGGGAGACAGCTCAGTAGTTAAAGCAATTGCCCCAAATCAAGAGGACTAGAGTTCAGATCTCCAGAAGCTGCATAGATGCAGATGGTTGTGGTGACCCACTCACCTGTAACTCCAGTCTCACAATTTAGGAGTTGGGATCTGAAAAGGCAAGTTGGTTAATAAAGCTGTCCATATAAGGGGACTCTGGGTTTAACCTGGAGACTGCTTCACAATATAAAGTGGAAGAGCAATCTGGAAGATTCCTGGCATCAACCTCAGACACACACACGCACATACACACAGACACACATACATACATACACACAGACACACACACACACATACATACATACACACAGACACACATACACACAGACACACATACATACATACACACAGACACACATACATACATACACACAGACACAATACATACATACACACAGACACACATACAGACACACATACATACAGACACACTTACATACATACACACAGACACATACACATACATACATACACACAGACACACATACATACATACACACAGACACACATACAGACACACAGACACACATACATACATACACACAGACACACATACATACATACACACATACACACATACATACATACATACACATAGACACACATACATACATACACACAGACACACATACAGACACACATACATACAGACACACATACAGACACACTTACATACATACACACAGACACACACATACATACACACAGACACACATACATACATACACACAGACACACATACATACATACACACAGACACACATACATACATACATACACACAGACACACATACATACATACACACAGACACACATACATACATACATACACACAGGCACACATACATACATACACACAGACACACATATATACATACACACAGACACACATACATACACACAGATATGCACCCCCTCATGCCTGCACACATGTATATCCCTATACATGCAAACACACATATACATGTATATTATTCACATATAAAGAAGAAGAAAAGGAATAGAAAAGCAAAGTTTGTTTTCATGATAATGCAAAGGCCATTGTGGATAAGGTGGCTGTCCCTCACTTCTCTTCTCCAAGTAGTGGAGTTGTTTCCTTTTAAGGTCATGTTACTTGAGCTCAAGGCACCATTGTTGCTGCTAGGGGAAGTAATAGATGGCACAGGAAGCCACACTGTCAACTGTGTTGACCTAGAAACAACACATTGGATCTACTTGGTTATTCCATGCCTTACTGACCACCTGGCTTCCCCAGCAGTGAGGCTAGACTGGAGCCCAGCATCCTGAGAGTAAGTTTGCCCTGGAGATGTAACTTCCATATAGTATTCTGTTCTGGAACTATGCCGTGATTATTTAAACCAATACTTTATTGTTAGAAATTATGATTATTTAAAAATTTGCATATTATTAAAACTTATGCCATGGATTCCAGAGGAAACTCAAAAACTAATGCAATTTCTGGTTATTTCAGTGTAGTGTATTAAGAATACATGGACTTTCCCAAAGTAGGTTTCCTTTCTGAAAAAGCAGACCCATTAGGTCCAACCTTGTCTCCCCGGGCACTTTGCACAATGCACGGGAGTGCTTTGGTTTTCCAACTGGTGGATAGGAACATCCAGCACCTCTACCCAGATAGTAGAGGTCAAGCAGAGACATAGGGAATGTTTATGCAGTCCAGACATCAATATGAATGGCGTCAGCAAACCTTGTATGATGGAGAGATTCAGTTTTACATCTCAATTATGAGTAATTTTTTTGTCTGTGAAGGTCCCACAATGGCTAAATTTTTTGCTGCCTTGCCCAATAAGGACCAGTGTTTGGATCACCAGAACCCACATAATGAAAAGTGGGTCCTGTGACTACCTATAATTCCAGTGCTGGAACGGAAGAGACAGGATACTTAGAGCAAGTTGGCGAGCCAGACCAGCCTATTGGCAGTGATGTGTTCCACTGAGGGATGCTGAGTCAATCAATAGGATGGAGACAGATGTGTATTTCTAGAAGATGCTTGCTCTTCCACACTGTTCCTGCAAACTTACTGGATGCTGTGTCATGGAAAACGGTAGCAGTAACAAGCTTAGGTTTATGGAGTCCTTAGCATGTACTATCTTGCTACAATGTGTCCATTGAATATTAGTGTACACATGGCGCTTTGCATATATAAAAGAATATAACAAAAAATCCATTTGTAACCTCCTTCTAAAAGCAGTTTGTATATGCCTTTTAAAACCTTGTATTATGAAACAAATTCAGACGCACAGCAAGTTGTAAAAGTAGGGCAAACAGCTTTATCCCGAGTATAAGAAGGAGAGATGCTGGCCTGAGGCTTCAACTCCAGCCCCCAAGTGTTGTAGTAGACATCCTCCCTCCTATCCACAAACACAGCCATCAATACCAGGACGTTAACATTGGTGCCCCGTTCATCTCAGATTCCATCAACTGATTCAAATGTCCCAAATATCAAAAAGGTTCAGGCTGGAGCCACAGGGTGCAGTTAATTTTCTCTTCACTCTTGCTTATGATAGAGTTCCTCAGCACTGCCTCGTCTGCGTGACCTTGCTGCTTTGAAGGTCAGTTATTTGATAGATTGTCTCTGAGCTGAGGTTCACTCGCTATTGCCTCAGGTTTGGACTCAGGGTGCAGCTTACACGCAATGCAGAAGTATGTTGCTGTGGTCTTTGTGTCCTGTCAGGTGGTATGAGTTCAGCCTGTGCTGTCAGTCACTCGGCTAACTTTGCCTTGTTAAAGGATGTTGATCCTGTCTCTACCATAAAGCAACTTTTTTCCCCTTTTTAATTAATAAACATTTGTAGGAAGGCATTTTGAAGTTATACATTATTCTGTTTTTTCCAAGCTTCAAATTCATTCCTTCATTCATTTACTTCATTACAAACTCCTAGATTCTGTAGGAATTATAATTCATTAGCATCATATAATTTTATATGTCTTTATTATTTATGTGTGTATATGCCCGTGTGAGTTTATGGGTACCATGTGCATGAAGGAACTCTAGGAGGTCAGAAGAAGGCATTGGATCCCCTAGGACTGGAGCTACAGGCAGTTGTAAGAAGCCATGAAGGTACTGAGAACTTACCTTGAGTCCTCTGCAAGAGCAATAAGGGCTCTTAACCTCTTAGCCATCTCTTCAGCCCATAACTTGTTTCGATTCACTGATTACCCCAGACCTGCTCAACCTACTCAAGCTGCCGTCGTATTTTCTACACGCTACTTTCATTCTCTGAGCACTTCTTGATTTTGACAAAGTAAGAATGTTCAGGCTATTTTCCTGCCCCAGATCTGGTACAATTCATACAATGATCTTTGGTTCTTTTAGTACTGAAATGTGTTTATAAACCAAAATCTAGACACTAGGTATGTTCATTGCTACTAATACTGCAGCGCTTTCTGAGTTCTTAGTGAACAGAGAGTAAATCTATGGTGAATCTATAAATAGACAAGCGTACACGTATGCACATACACATGCCTGCACGCACACGCTGCTGCCTAATAGTTTCCTCCAAAGTTGAAACATTCCATGCTGCAGTTAGCAGGAAGGTAAAGAATTCAAAATAGCTTCAGGAATTCCCTGAAACTGACAAGATTCTCTAGGCCCCTCCCTGCCAGAGTAGAAAGGCTGAGAGTCCCGCTCAGAGGAACCAAGCTGAGACACAAAGAAGACTCTGAGACCAGCCCAGCTGCCTGGAGCAGGTTTAGAGGAGAGTCACTGAGAAGGGATGCTCTTTAACCGGTTGAGCTGCCTGTGTGCTGCTCAGTGAGCTCCAGGATCCCAGCTTTTGTGAGCTGCCACACACGCTGGGGTAGACTTCAGTGATGCAGCTGTCTTTAAGTCATTTCTGCTTCTGCAAGCAGCCTCTCACCTATATTACTGCAAATAAAACTCACAGGTCCCAAGTTGGTTTTTGGTAGCATCTGTACTTTGGTGTGTTGTCACACAGCACAGGCACACACCTATACATTCCACCTTTACCTATTCCCATAATTATTGACAGAAAATTTACATCCCGAGTCCATGCCAATATTCCCAACTCCAAAAGCATGGTTTATTGTAGGCTTCCTCCAGTGCCTACCACTACTTTATTGTTCAACTGTAAGAGCCAAGTCTCATAGTAGCCTCCATTTGTTCACTAATGTGATCCAGCACGCCAGCTAACATTTTCCTACTGGCTGTGTGTAGCCACCAGGTTTAGGGCTCTGAACCCTTAAAATGTCCACTCTTACATGTGCTTCCTTCTCTTGCTTGCTCTAGACGGGGTATCGCTGTGTTGCTAAGGCTCTGCATGAGCTGGTAGGTTTGTTCACTCCTCCCCCCCCCCCCCCGCAGCTGACGTCAGAACTGGAACTATCAACACACGCCGCCTTGCCTGACTTCTCTGTAGTTTTGAGCCTTGTTCTGAGCCAATTCCAAAGATGCCTTTGTCTGACTTGACTCTGGGACCCTACCAAGGACCTCCACTTTCCATGGATGTCTTCCCCATCCCAAGTTGAAATGATCTGGCCCTAGCGAGAGGAGAACACGAGATGCGAACAAACCCACTTAGGAGTTTATCAGAGGGGGAAAGTACACACGGGCCTAGGAAAAACGGTGTACAGAGAGGGAGAGAGGCTGCCTCTCTGAGGACAGAGAGAGCAAAGGTGGAGGTCCGGCTTTTAAAGGCTGCCTAGCACATGCGCACAGGGGGAAGACAAGGCTTCGTCACATGCTGATGACGAGCGACCCACATGCACACAAGGGGTTTGCATGAGTGCATCACACACTGATGACGGGCGACCCGGAAGTGCAGCCTTATGGGTGGCTGAGTAATTACACAACTGAGCTCTCCTGTCCTATAGCAGACAGCTGTTACTGCTGTCCACCGACTCCAATTCCCTCCTCATCCTGCTTTGACTCTGACAGTGGGTTTGTCTTGGATATACCTCTCCTTACCCTCTTTATTTGGACTACCGCAACGGCCTCATCTCCACTCTGCCTTTTGCCTTACTAATACTTCATAAAGTTTATATCTGGAATGATTTTGCTCAGTTGCCACTCAGGAAGGTTCTACCAGCTTACATCTTACACCAGTATTAAGAGGAGCTATCTCCCTGTGCCCCCACAACGCATTTAGATCTAATTTGAAAAGTGAAATTTTTATGTATCTCATTTTACCTTAAACTGTACTTGAGGGAAAATAAAGTACTTCTACAAAAAATGGAATGCATAGTCTTAATAAAGCCCAAATTACTATCTCATTAAGGTTCTTAATCTTTAATAATAAACACCAAAGTTTATAAAACAATAAATTCACTCAGCTGTATAATAACATATTTTGCTGCTAATAACTGTATGAAGTCCAAGAAACATATTGTGAGACCCAGATTTAATTGAAAGAATTAGCAAATTTAAATTCCAAATGGGACAAGAAAAACAACATATGACAGTCTGTTTTGACTAGAACAGTTGTCAAATCAATAATTAATTATTTGTACGTATGTTACTTTGCCTTAAAAAAAAGAGAAGGAATGCAGGGGGATAGGAAGAGCCCATCACATAACAGAAATAGGAGACCACGGTCATGTGTTCTTGTGTCCCACACTTTTGAGGAGAGCCATGGTATCACAGTGTGTCCATATTATCGAGTCTCCCCAGGCCACATTTCACAATAGCCAACAAATGTCTGTGGAGTGTAAGTGGCTTCCCAGTGGCAGCATCATTCACAAGGAAGCACTTGGCGTGCCAGGCATCTATTGAAGGCTGCTCTGTTTACACCTGTAAGTAGTTCTAAGGCATAGAAAATATGATCCAAAGGAAAGCATTCCCCCTTAATTTGTTTTGTTATGGAGATAAAAGCAACTAACGCAGAAAACTGGTACTGAGAAATGGGGCTGCTGCCCTGACTGTATCTGCCAGGAGCGTTGAGGGGCTGTAGGGGCAGTCTTGTGGGGGGAATTAGGAAAGGAAATGGAGACATGGACTGGAATGTTGTGGGCAGGGCTGTGTAAACAGCTCTGCTGTTAGCTCAGAGGAACAAAACACTGACAAGCATGTGGACAATGGTGACTACTCATGAGCTTCCCAGAGGGAGCAAAGACTCTCTTATACTCTCAAAAGAAATCATGTCTACAGTTTGTTCATATCCCGAGATTTTGTGGACGTCCTGAGTTTACACGTGGTAAATTAACTAATCTGGGGGAGGAAGTTTCAAGGCATCTCATTCAGGGTGTGGTATGGGCACTTCAGCTGCTTTTAGATGGATTTATAGTGATAATCAGAACTCCTTCCCCTCTTCTAGGGGAAAAAAAAAAACGGAGTGGAAAGATTTGAAAAAACTTGCATTTGCTATCCACCCTCAATAATATATTTTAAGTTGGGACTAAGAAAAGTATGATAGATGAAGAAATTATTACGGCTAAAAATGAGACAGACACTTTGCTCTAAAACCAAAGGAACAATGCATGGAGATCATCTCAGGAACTGACTAGACACCATTCATTGCAGACTCCAGGTATAAACCTTGTAACTCATTTCAAATGCTTTGTTTGGAGAAGAGACCTCCAGGGTGCACTGCTTACAAAAGGTTTTCTAGGAAAGTGTTTTCCCGTATTCTACACTCCAGGCATTCTAAGGTCTTTATAACCATGATCCAAGGGATGCTGTTCCCTGAGCTGCTAGCAGTCAATGGCCCCATCTGTGTGGTGCCATACTTGTGTGTTACAAGCATGTAACTTGCCCTTTTATTTAACAGAGCCTCATAACTAAGAGTTAGGAGACATTAAACTTGAATTTTTGAGCAATGGCGATGATGATGAGCCTTGGGGAACTCATGAGGATAGACAATGCATTTTTCCAATATGAAGTGGACACAGCTTTTTAGGAAACATGGGCAGAATGTTATGGTTTGGATATAAAATATCCTTAAAGACTTATTTATTGACAGACTGCCCTCCTATAAGTGGTGTTGTTGTGAGGTCATTGGATCATAAAGGTGTCAATCTCATCAATGGATTCAGTCATTAATGAATTCTTAGCTAAATGGATGCTAATAGGAGGTGGAGCCTAGTTAGAGGACTTAGAGGGTATATCATATCAGTCTTTCCTTCCCCTCCATCAGCCATGGGGTGAACAGTTTTCCTGCTCACCCTTCCTCCATGATAATCTTGTCATGGAGCTGAGGCAATGGAGCCAAGAAGGCTTGAAACTTCTCAAACTGTGAACCTAAATACATCTTTCCTCATTGAAAAGAAAAGGTGCTATCCATTTATTTCTCATTTTCCCATCCTAAATAGAAAAACACACCCTGGCCATTGAGTCTCAGTACTTTATGCTAGTTACAATTTTCAATAACTGACCAATGACAGCTTCACATTCTTTCCTGCCTGTTGGGCAATATTGCAAATAGAAGCTGAAGACTTTTAGAGTCTGGTTTCACACGTCTGTGTTAATTTCTTGTCTGTCAGTGTGTATAGATTTCCATGCTGTGCAAATGAAGAGCTGCTGGGCAAGATAGCATAAGCAATATCGATGATTTCTTCTAGAAAGTTGACAGAGTGATTTCTACTTGTATTTACTATAGACTAATTTTCTTCACCTACACAACTGACGGAAATAGAAATTGCTTCCCAATTCTTTGGCACACCAGTCCCTTTCCTTATGTTCTTATGAAACAAAAGCAACTGTGTCTGACATGAGGCACTTCATGTGTTGGAGCAAAAGGGAAAAAGGTTTAACATCCTCTGAAATTATTTTGGAATCAGTAGACTCATGTCTGTGAGTCTTAAGCACCTATCAAATAAGTCGATAAGGGAATTTAAGAGAGTCAGCAAATTCAATTCATCTGTTCCATCATCCATCTTTCCCGAAACATGTACATGGGCACTTAGCAAACATGCTGGCACTTTCCTCTCTGCTGTTCTCAAATGTTCTACTTTATAGCAAAGAGCCATTTGTTTGCTCTTAGCAGGAAACAGCACACTGCAGCCTCCTTAGGCTACCCATGGAAGCCCAGACTCTAATGAAGACTGAAAGCCAGTGACTGCGGCTGATGTAATTGGAATGATAGAAAAATCACTGCAGTGTCAATTTCTCAAATGGATTAAACTAGTTTAGGGATTATATTCTTCTGTTCTGAAATAACCTAAATTATTTCAACATTTCCTATGATAGCACTTCCTAAATAAAATAAAATAAAATTAGGTACTTACTCAACATCATATGCCAGATATCATCTTGACATCTTCACCTAGGTCCACTACCCAAGATTGACTCTGTGGGATAACAAAGGCATAATGGTATCTACTCCTGTAGATACCAGTACAGACTCAAGAATGGGGTACTTGCAAGGCCCTCGAGATGTGAGGAGGAACTTGTTCTCACACTCTTGCTTATCCACTGGAGTTTCTCCTTCCATCTACAGGAAATGACTGAGCTGTGGACCTCTACCGCCCGTGCTGAGGCTGCCCTACCAAGGCGCTATTGGTCTAAGTGGGAAGAATGAAGCAGAACCATGGGATTTTGTATCCATTGCACTAGACAGTGGTTCTCAGATCTTGTTTGTACATCAGAATCCCATGGAGGACATTGATGTGGGATTCCCCTCTGTATGCTGTGAATACCATTGGCTAATAAAGAAACTGGCTTGGCCTGATAGGTAGAACAGAGCTAGGAGGGGGAAACTAAACTAAATGCTGGGAGAAAGAAGGCAGAGTCAGAGAGAAGCCATGGAGCTGCTGCCAGAGACAGACATGCTGCAACCTTGCTGGTAGGCCACGACCTCATGGTGACACACAGATTAGTGGAGATGGGTTAAAGTAAGATGTAAGAGTTAGCAAATAAGAAGCTAGAGCTAATGGGCCAAGCAGTGATTTAAATAAACATAATTCCTGTGTGATCATTTTGGAGCAGAACAAGTGGCCTTACTGCAACAGGAAACCACACCCAAAGCTTCTGGGACAGAGAATCTGGCTGAAATAGAGTCTCCGAGTTCTCATTTCTAAAAAAAAAAATCTCAGGGCTGGACTATGGTTCATTGAAGAGTGGTTGCTACTAGGAGCAAGGCCCTAGGTTCTATCCCTAGTGCCTGCACCTCACCTCACTTCAGGCAATGCCAACTGCATCAGGTAGTGAGAACCACAACACTACAGCCCCTCCCTTTGGGTCCCTTTTGGAGGACTCTGGAGACAGCCGGGTCCTTCATCCCCTTGATTATAATTTTTCTTACTTCTCTCTGACTAGTTTCGTTGCACCCTTTTATTCTCTTTCTTTAACAGTGCATTCTCTCCTCCCCTCTCTCTCCTTTCTCCTCTCTTTCTGTCTGCCTCTCTCTGTCTCTGTCTCTCTCTCTCTCCATCTCCCTCCTTCCTTTTAGAACATCAGGTCTTCTCATTTTCTGTCTCTTTACCTCCCTTTCATTCTCAAAAGCTCAAGCCAGTTCCTATTTTCCATGAAAAGACTGTTCAGAGAAGCTCAAGTCTTCATCTTTCCTTTTTCTTATTCTGGGTTCTTTGCTCTGTAGAAAACTTTAATTATCCTCAAAAAAGATTCACAGGGCTTCTCTCCTCACGCAAACTCTTGTGGGAGGAACGATTCACAGATAAAGTCACAGCGATTTTTAGCATGCTTAGCGTGTGTGGTGTTAAAGCAGGCACTAATCATTTCCTACATATTAACCCCATCAGGTTTTATTATTGGCCCCTTTTGTGAGTGAAGCCAAGGAAGAGCAGAGAAGATGCATGGTTCACTTAAAGTCAGTCACACAGGAGCCCCGGGGGGAGGGGGGCAAGGGTTCAAGCCTTGGCCACCTGCCTTCTTTGTAACCACCAGTGACTTTGCTGTGAGAGTCCCTTTGTGTTTATGAAACAGCGCCTGGTCTGAGACTTGCTTGCTTTCAGTAAACCACAGTCATGGCCCCTCTGGGGGAAGGGCCACCACCCAAGTGGTTCCTGTCGGATCTGACACTCAACCTACATTCTCTTGTGATCATTTCCCATTGACCAGTGTATTTGACACTGCTGTAAGCACACAGACATGCAGCTCACAGAACAGGTGCACGTGGTTGCTGTACAAATCTTAATTGCCCTTGCATTATGCTAGTCATTTTCAGTTGTTATCATGGACAATGGACCCTGTTTGAATAGTGGGAGAGAGTTATGAAGGCACCAAATATTTAATAAGTGGTTATTATATGGCAAAATTTGTCAGTTATTTGGGGTCCCAGTTAATAAGCTGGACTTAATAGCATTGCAGAGTGCATGGAATCTGCCAGTAGCCAGGTGTGAATATTGACACTATCACACAAGCACACACACTTCTACCTATTCTCATAGCAGCACGCTTGCAAGTCAGAGCTATAACAACTATGCAGAAAACTGATAGTCAAACATTCGCTTGGTGAACTCTGCAAAACAGCAGTTATTATATGTCTGTCTTTGCTACAACTGAATCTCTTTCTTTGGCAGATCTAGTACTTTCTCAACAAGCAAACATGTTTGCTGGTACGTTGAAAGCCTGCAGACATACAAAGAGTGGCCTCTTTTAGCATAAGAAGATTTAACATTTAACATTCGCCAAGCCGAGATGGACGCACACTGCATCGCACACAGAAGTGTGAAGATGCCATGCGGTTGTGTTCGTCAGTGCGGTGATTTTTTTTTTTTTCTCCTGATAGGTAGACCATTTGCTGAACTCAAACTTCATTGAACCTTCCAGTTCTAAAGCATTCATTTCTGTGCCTGGCTTCCTTCTACGCAAAGAGAAAATGGTGTTGCAGGCAAGAAGCACTGAAGTCGCAACTCTGGAGGACACATTTTAATCTGTCACTCTACAGTATGAGTACCAGTGTGTTCACAGACAACAAGCAACTGCTGTACCACTGGGCACCAATACAAGTCCCCATCATGTGAATACAAGCAAACGAGCCCTGGAAACTGGCATGTGGGCGGCACAGGGTTTACACTGCTCTAGGATACCCGAGTCATTTTATGTGAACTAAGCTGGGAAGACAGGACCCCACGGGGAGCGCAGAAGCACAAGCCAGCCTAACTCACCATGGAAGTAGCCTGTCCCACTCCTGGAGGAGGAGCGGCAGAGAGATTGCAGTGGTGCTAGCAGTACAGGAGGCAGGGAGGTGCTGAATGAGCAAAAGATTTTTTGCACAGATGCAACACATTTTGCACAGATCAACAGATGCTGCGAGTACCACGCCTTGATGAGCAGAGCCCAGATTTGAGGTGACCTGGCTGCAGTGCTGTTCAGCTGCTTACCTGTAAGGCCATATGCTTGGCCTCATTTACAAAGCAGAATGTCATTCGCTACTTCTAAACCTACTGCTAAACCCATAAGTACACACGGCAGGTCCTTTATCCATCATCCGTACTAATTTTTGAGGGGGGGGGATGGGAAATGCGTGATTGACCCCAAACTGTATATTCCTTTACTTGAATAGTCCCCCTGTTCTCCATGCTCAGTTATTCTACTGGGGACCAGCAAATTAAGTTGTATGCTGTACACAAATGTGTTGTTGGGGGCCTCTGCCTTCCCAGTGCTTCGGTGTTGCTGTGCTTGCTTCTGGGGTGGCAACCAAGTAGGAAGTGTCCAGAACTTCCGTGTTGAAGGGTCTTCAGGTGGCTGAGACCATTGCTGGGGCTCTTCTCTTCCAGAGACTTCCTCTGGAAATGTGGCAGTCTCACTACACAGCACAGGAGCTCTGACACGCTGTATTTAGCTTTGGTCAATTAGCTGTTCTCTCTCCGCCACAGAGAGGAGAGGTTAGTTGCGAATGCGACAATCCTTAGGAGCGTAGGTGTGAGGATGTGCGCACATTTAGAAGCATCGACACTTTGCTCCAGAAATACTTACTCCCTCTTATATCGCGAAGGGTGAAATAGCTACTTTCTTGGTTGAGATCATTTCTTTCATCTCAGTCTGTGCTTGATACTGTGGTGAACAAGTATGCAGGTGTTCACTGCGGCCTGTGGTTTCCAGAGCTGGAGGTTTCAGAAATCCCCTGCAGACCTCAGGCTTCTGAAGAGCCTTCCGGGGAGATGGCGGAAGCACATCTGTCTGGAGCATCATATTCCAGGTGCCTGAGTGCAATTTGAACAACTAATGGAAGAAAAGTCTCCACTTCTGCCTAGCAAACACTCCACCAAATTAAATGAACAGCAAATGTTTTGTTTTTGCCAGGGTGATCTTGTCCTTAGTATAATTTAAAGACAATTGCTCATGGACTGTTCTTTTGTTTCTATTTATACATGGAAGGGGCAGAACTCCTGGGTGGTCTGTTGACAACCCAGCCAGGCTGTGACATACCGTCAATTATTTCCTCTCTATCTTAGAAGAAAAACTTGTAAAACCGTTCAGGTCTTTCCATGACATTGTCCATACCTCCTCCAAGAACAGAGTGCACAGACAGCAAACAGTACGAGCAGGAGGTACTGTTGTCAATTTAGGATCAGCAACTTCTCAACAGATGGCCACAAGAGATTTAGATGGAACAGGTTTGACCTCTTCATAGCAGAGGTAGCAATAGGAAGC
Source organism: Microtus oregoni (assembly GCF_018167655.1). Classification (NCBI taxonomy): domain Eukaryota; kingdom Metazoa; phylum Chordata; class Mammalia; order Rodentia; family Cricetidae; genus Microtus; species Microtus oregoni. The sequence continues at coordinate 4,106,872 of NW_024543091.1, read as the reverse complement.
CCCAGGACCGTGTTACAGCTCTGCGAAGTGTTACGGCTACAACGCTTTCTCAGGGGCTTTGGAGTGCCAACTGAGAGCAGTCCTTTGGAGAGCAAATTTGCAGCTCAGGACAGCGGTGGCAGGAACAGGTTTCCTGTCACTTGCAGGTACTGAAAAGTAGAGTCTCAGAGCTCTGGTGGCAGAGGCAGGAATGAGTATCCCTGCCCGCAGCTGTTAGGGAAGTAAGCGAAAGCTCCCTGGCAGGAGAAGCCTTCTCCTGAGGACTACCAGATTTATTGAGGACCAGTTTAGCCTTGATTGGGTATATGTCTTAACTGTATTCAACCAATAAGGAAAGAGCTGTAAAAAAAAAATGTTCGCATCCGTTCTAGTTGCTATGACAGCCTTTGCAGGTGGCAGTGGGCTGTATTTTATCTGTGTACATCCTTTGGGGTCCCTCACTGTCAAAAATCGGGCCTTTCTGCAGCTGTTTTGCTTGATTATTTGTTGACTTGGTTTTTTGTGTGGTTGTTTTATTTTGAAATCTCCTTCCCAACTTTTTCACTTGAAGCCTGGGTTTCCTTTCTTAAGGAGAGCCCCATCCCAGGTAGGGAGCTCCACAATGGGGAATCTTCCTGTTCCTATCACTAGGAACCTCATTTCTCCATTCTTCATCCATGTGCTTTTTGGGGTAGATCAGAGAGACACCCCAGGAGCTGTTTAAGGTGGAGGAGGAAACACCAGCTTTCTCTGGTGCCCTCTGTGGGCAGTGAGTTGGATCCCTGGCTTCCAGGGAAAGCCCAGTTTGAGCAGTCGGGGCACATCAGCTGCTCCAATGGTCCTTGAGAACTTGGCACTGGGTTTCTTCTCTTTATCTACCCAATCCTTCTAAAGACCCAGGAAGCCCAAGTTCTCTAGTAACTTAGGGGTCTAGACCAGAGATAGAGCATTTGCCCTACCCACGCAGGGGACTAGATTTGAGTTCCAACAACACCCTCAACCACAACCACAACCACATACACACACCACACACGATTGCTTAAAGTATCTGGACTCACAAGTTTGGGGCCAGTTGGGCTACACAATAAGACTATTTATTGACTAAATAAATAAAATTGTCAGGGGTTACATTAGGAAGACTGAGGCAGGGGATTGGCATGAGATTGAGACCAACCTGGGCAAAGCCAATCTGGGCTCATACTCAAAAGAAAAATCTAATAACTAAATCAATGAACAAAATTAAAAGTACTTTAATAAAATCTAAAATGGGTTCCCTTTTTTGAAGTTAATCCTTACAGATCCAGAGGCAAGGAATTCAGTTTTTCATGCCTCTCTTTCCTTCTAATTCAAAAGGCAGGGCTATTCGTCAACAAGGAAGCCCTGACTGAACGCAATGACTTATATATCAGTGTAGGACAGAAGGAGATCCATGACATAGATAAAGTCTCTACCTTCACATGGACCCAAATGAGATAGAATTCTGGTCATGAATGTACCCAATATATTTGCAGGGGCAATAACTAAAAGCCGCCCCCCTCACTCCAGGAGGACTGGGTCTTTTGAAAGTAAGAAAGTGGAATATTCCTTTTTTTTTTTTTTTCCAAACCTGCTACTTGAGAAAGAAATGCTCAACAGGCGGTCTCGCTGGCCATGTGCTGTAGCCTCCCACTGTCCTCAGCTGCTCGGATGCAGTGTCCCGCAAAATCAGTATGTCACTGCATGCCTGCGGTGCAGGAGCTGGGGCCGCGAGCAAAGGACTGTGGGTTTGCCTTCCTGCCACTGCCGCATATCCAAAAGACATTTCAAACATGAAAACAATGGCCACTGCACTTCAGTGGGCACCTGTTAGGTGAAAAGGTTTGGGTTTCAAAAGAGAGAAAATACTGTGTTATGCTGGCTTGAGTTACAAGGAATGAAAATACTGTGTTATGCTGGCTTGAGTTACAAGGAATGTTGGCTCAGTGATGCCATTGACCTAGGGCCCTGCCTGCCTGCTCAATTCTGGTACCAGATCTCTTCTGAGGCCATTCTTCTATAAACCGGATGATTGAGGTTTCCCCAGATGAAACATCCAGTGGCTGGGTATGAAATAGCCAGGAACTGGAGTGAGCACAGCCTCTGATGTTTGCTTTTCCAGAAATAAGGACTTTTCCCTGAGTCCCACTGCATTTTGTTGTTCATAGGAATATGCCCCCTTGGCCAGAGTATGTCAAAAGCTCACCACTAAACCTTTCCTGAGAACGAACTGGGGAAAATGGTCTAGTTCCATCAGGATTTAACCCTCACACTGGAGATGTTAGTCATGACCCCCCAATCAACCAGATCGCTGTGGGGTCCTGCCTAATTGTTTATGTTAAGGACTCTGAGTCTAAACATTACACAACTCTGGTGTAAAGATGGCAGAGTAGGCAGGCGTGTCTGTCAGAGTGAAAGGAACGCTCATTTCCCGACACCAAATCTCCCTTTAGGTTACATGAAAGTCTACTGGAAGCATAGAGCTTATGAGCTGAGTCACATCTGGTGACCGGGCATGAGTTGGTCAAGTGTTCTAGCTACAGAGAATGATAAGCCCCTTGTACCTCATTCTTGCATGATTATCTCCACATGTAAACAATGTAACAGGAACACCGAGTCATAAAGGGCAAACATCTATTGCAAGGGTGGCATGTGGTTTCCTATTTCCACATAACAAATAGTGATACACCATCGATTAATGCTGTCTCTCTGCATTGTGGGTCAGGTTCAGAAGATACTGACCGTTAACATCCTCATCTGGAGGCTTGACTGTGCTGTTGTTGGCAGAACTCTTCATGGCTGCAGAATCCTGACACAGTGCTTCCTCAAACCCAGCAAGAAAATCAGCTTACTTTATGAACGGCCAGGATCTTCTCATTAAAGGGAGATTTAGGTCAGACACAGTCAGGATAAACTTTTTTGCTTAAAAGTCAATTGATTGCCAGGTGGTGGTGGCACACACCTTTAATCCCAGCCCTCAGGAGGCAGAGGCAGACGGATCTCTGTGAGTTTGAGGCCAGCCTGCCTACAGAGCTAGTTCCAGGACAGCTAAGGCTGTTACACAGAGAAACCCTGTCTCAAAAAAAAAAAAAAAAAAAAAAAAAAAAAAAAAAAAAAGAAAAAGAAAAAAGAAAAAAAAAGTCAATTGACTAAGGAATTTAGTTACATCCACAGAACTCTTGGCATCTTTTCTATAAAACAATACGATCGTCTTTGTCATCATTCTCAGTGAGAAGCAAGTCACAGTTTTACCTCCTATACATGCGGTGAGGTGATTATGCATGAAGCCATCCTGTGGTGTATCAGTCACAGGTGGGGACAAAGCTAGCCACAAACACAAAGGAGTCGATGCAATAGCCCTGAGTTAGCAAAAGCACATGATTAAACCTGGAAATAAAAATCCAGAAAGAACCTCCTGCCTCGATCCCACTTGTGCCAGAAACATTCTAGACGTTCAACCAAGGCACTGCGGCCAACTCAGAAGCAGAAATGCAGAAGCATCGTTAGTGTAGGGCGAGTGAGGTGGAGACAAAGACAGTGGACACAGAGTGCAGGTGAAGCTGCCCCAGCACCTCCAACCCTGCTCCTGGTGGGTGTGGCGGATGAGTTATTGTGGCCAATCTGAACCATGCTGTGAATGCCAGCTAGGGTTAAGAAACAGCCTCAAGGGGAACAGGTGTGTTCAGTCCCTAATATTTAATATGCTATACTGTTCTCTAGTTTCTCTCTCTGAAAATTGCTGAGAGAAAAAAAAAACTGCAGAGGGATGGCAAAGGAACTTTCAAGAGAAAACCAGCCTGTAATTTGACTAACACAGAATTTCCCCCAGGGGATCACTGATGAGGCAATTCTGGTCATGTTGCAGAACACCTGTGGAAGTAATCAGGGTGACTGATCCATCAAGGGAACAAATGTCATGGGTGGGAAAAGATGGCTCCAATCACATCCCTATACATTGTCTATTCCCAGGGAGGGAGAAAAAAGTGAAGCTAATGACGGCCTTGCCGAAAAGGTCCAAGTTTTAAATCTCAACAGCTGTTTCTCCATCCAGTTATTGACCAGGACCAATTAATGTGAGATACAGAACTGGACCCAGACAGAGGGCAGCAGTGGGTTAGGGAACAGTGGGGAAAAGGACAAAGGGTCCCAGAAGCAGAGGTGACCAATTTTAAGTGATCCCCATTGGGCTTGTTCATTTTTGTTCCAAATAATTTTTTATGGCCAAAGTGAATATTTTCCAAATAACCATCAAGAACTACGGCCCCCTACACTCTGTCTTTAATATTTGGCTTTATCCTTTACCAACTCAGTCTGCGGACATTTGCTTTAGTTAGTTATGGATGTGAAGGAGTGCTCACTAGAAGATATCAAGCAAATCGACAATATTTGCCGCATAGCAACAGGGTCATTCATTAACAAATTCATTTCTAAGATGCAACCAAACCCTAGCCAAGGTTTGAAAATGACAACAAATTCAATCGATGTCAGCAGTTATTGTTCCAGCCTGATTTCATAGACATGTTATCATGAAAGGAATTGATACTAATGGAGTACTTCTCGTATTGATTTTAAAAAATCCAAAATTCACTACTGACAGATGTAATATGATACAAATTTTAAGATTTATAGCCAGCGTTATTCTCTTTCTAGTTCTTTTAATAAAGCACGACGGGATAACCTGTCAATCTAATAATTTCATTTGGCTCCGTGTCTACCAAAACTTTCTGGAAACATGACAGTTCTTTATCTTAATGATTTTTTTTCAGTTAATCGTCTTCCATTTAAATGCATTTTCTTTTCGAAAGGCAGCCATGGGGCTGGAGGTAGATGAGTCATATCCAGGGAGATACAGCAATTAAAGTATCGTGCTGCTGTCCAGGCAGCCGTAATTTTAAAGATGAAAGCTTTCTTTATTTATTTTTCCCATCCACAACACCAATTTCATCCAAGCTGTTGTGCTGAGCGCCACATGCACTTAAAAATTACATGTTTAAACTAATCAGGAGCAAAGGGAATGTAAACCCCTCATCATAATAACATGGGTGGACTCGCAATCCACAGAGCCCTTTTATGATCGGAAGCTAGGTCCGGTCAAAACATATTGTTCCTAGAAGTCTGCTGGCAACTACAATAGTATAGATGCAAAATACTCACTGTAGGAGCTAAGGCAGCAAGGTCTAATAATTTAGAGTAAACAGCAGCTGAAACATCCTCACCTTGGCATTTCTGTCCAAGCTAGCACAAGAAGAAAGCTCGCATTAATTGGTACGCTCAAAGAAACAGGCACTTAGAGCAATTAAGTCGGATGCAGGAAAACAGCCCTGCATTGAAAAGCTGACAGCGGGACCCGGGCACAATATCTGTAATGAGTGGCTGAGGATGTTAATGGATGGAGGCTTGGAGACTAATGGACAATTAATGTAAACCAGATGACTTCCCTCGGAGAGGACGGTCTTTTGAAAGGCGCTTCACCTGCTGCTCGGACAAATGCAGCGAAACTGAAATGGAAGACGAAAGGCGACTCGCTGACGTGAGCTGCAGCTAGCGTTGTGTCCCTGCTTTCTCCTTGAATATTTTCGGAATCTAGGTCAGAGATTTAACAGTTCTTTGCAAAGGGAGGTGTGCCCCCCCCTCCGTTGGCCTCCTGCCATCAGGATGGACTGAGATGAAGGGCCGCTGTGGGAAGGCTTCTGAGGAGACGCCCCAGGGTTCTCCTTGTGTCCAGGGGAAAGACAGTGTGTGTCCTGGTGTTGCAGGACAGTTCAGAATGACGCCGAGGATTCTGAAGGTCAGCATTGCCGCAGACACCCTGTAGAGAAGTGGTTCTCAACCTTCCTAATGCCGAGCTCCTTTAATATAGTTCCTCATGTTGTGGTGAGCCCAACCATAATATTATTTCGTTGCTACTTCATAACTGTAATTTTGTTATGAATCATAACATAAACATCTAACATGTGGATATGTGATATGCAACTCGTGAAAAGGTCCTTTGAGTCTCAAGGGGTGACCCACAGGTTGAGAACCATGCTGCAGAGGGTCTCTTGGAGATTTCAGAGCAGGACTTTTTCCCAGTACTTCCTAAGGGAAGTCAGAGTCTTTCACATCTGAGGTTCATGGTCGCAGATAGACTGTTAAACATGAAAACCACAGAGTGAAATCAGATGTCTGAGGAGAAAAATTCCTTTCCTCTAGAGAGATGCCACAGTGACATTTATTTCCTTGTGTTCCCCCAAGCCTGCCCAGCCCTGCCTGAGGCCCAGAGCCAGTCTGACTGAGCCCGAGTCCCAGAGGCAGCAGAAGAGCAGAAGAGATGTGCCAAGCAGGTCTGGACAGAACTATGATTCTGAGAGACAAGCTAATCCTTGACAGTTTCCCTTCTCCCGCCACTCTGTGTCCAACCCTGAGGACACAGAACGTTAATGCAGTCTCAGTCACTGGGCACTGCACACTGTGTGTGGCCATTTTCACCCGAAAGGTCTTGGTAATTTTTCACTTATTATCCTCCGAGCTTTCTTCCATCTACTCAAAACCGTGAATCTGGCCTAGCAAACACAGGAAAGCTAGCCCGCATGGGCTAATGAATACCCTTGAGCAGTGGCCTGAATACTCCCAGAAGTCTTTGCCCTTGTAGAAAATGGGAGGAAAATTTTCACCTCATTCATGTTTCCAGCTCACAGACTTCCTGTGAGAAAAAGTCAACCGAAGGAAATCAGTTGTCAGTTACCTCACAAGTATTCACGTCGACAGCAGTGCTGAACAGAGATGGCTCAGCGGTTAAGAGTCTTGCCGAAGACCTGAGCTGGGTGTCCAGCACGCACACTGGGCGGCGTACAACTACATAAAACTCTAATTCCACGGGATCCGACACCTCTGGCCTGCACCAACACCCAGACTAACATGCACAAACCCACATTCATGTACACACATAAGCACATAGTTTAAAAATAATAAAAAACAATTCTGAAGGCATTTGTTTAAGCAGTGGAATGTGTGGGCCTGGTAGCTATGGTAGTAAGAAGTAAAAGCCTGTGAACATCAACAGGACGATGTCTGCCGCAGAGCACATTCCAGCACTGCAGTACTGCACAGACATTAAATGCAACCATGAGAATATTAGAGAAAGTATTTGTGTCCTACAACCTAACTGGCTTCTTTCTTCATGTTCAGGGTATGTCTGGGCAGGAAGATACCTTTATAAAAAGCAAGTTGCAAATCCTGCCTGGCCCTCTCAAGGGAACATGGGGCTGTGGCAGGAACAGACATGGTTTCAAGTCACAAATATCAATTGGCATTGAGAGTGTGAATGAATATTTGTGTGTGTGGTGTGTGCTGTGGGTGTTGTGTGCACTGTGTGTGCTCTATGTGTGTGTGTGTGTGTGGTGTGCACTGTGTGTGCTTTCTATGTAAATGTGTGTGGGATGTGTGTGTGTTGTGAACGCTGTGTGTGTGGTGTGGTGGTGTGTGGTCTCTGTTTTATGTGTGTATGCATGTATGTGTGCTGTGTGTGCTCTTTATGTGTATGTGTGTGGTGTGTGTTCTCTCTGTGTATGTGTGTGGGATGTGTGTGTGTTGTGTGCTGTGCGTGTGGTGTGTGCTCTTTATGTGTATGTGTGGTGTGTGTGTGTGTGTGTGTGTGTTTATTAATAACTTTTATCATGTGACCAAACACTTGGTATAAACAGCCTCAGGGAGGAAGGGCTTATGTGACATATGGTGTCTGGGGATTTAGTTCATGGTTCCCTCATGCTTGTGGGAAGAATCCTAGTGGTTCCTGGGAGAGGAACACCTTCACTTCCCGTCAAAGGAGACAGTAAGCAGGGGAAGGGAGAAGAGAGCGAGACTGGAAGAAACCTATAAAACACCTCTTGAAACTGCACAGCCAGCTGTGACCAACCATTAAACCCATGAACCTATCGGGAACAGTTGATATTCAAACTGTGTGTGACGTAGTGCGGGTGGCATCTGCTCCAAGCTGGGTAGAAAAGAAATACTCGATTTTGTTCAGATGACATTAAATATGTCTGCCAATTCTCTGCCATTGAATTAGAAATTTAATCCTAGTTGTTACCCGTCCTTCTCCCTGGAAGGTCATAAAAAGTCTTAGCCGTTGTCTTGAATAACGTGTGTGATTCGTCCATGGGTGTACAGATCTTTGCTAACTAAGGCTTCACTTGAAGAGATTTTTGGGCCAAGAATGAGCACGCCCATTCTCACCTGAGCATTGCCCTTCCCTGGCCAGCTGAGGAAAGGCCGCCGGAATAGTTTTTCCTCCACTGCAATGTTTGCTTGCTCCTTGAACAAGCGACCTGCTCTCCCCACACAGACACACAACTTCTCCTGTGACCACAGGTTTCAAGTTTCTGTAAGAGAAGGGAGACTCCCGGGTTGCCAGGAAGTGCAGTTACCTGCGCATAGCAGTTTTCTGGTGGGGTGCTGATCCCACCCTGTGGCACCACCATACACAGGGCTTGCGGTTAGTGATCTGGCTTCTAGGAGTCCACCCTAGTCTTGCTCAACTGAAGCACCAGGGCTAGCTGTAGCTCCAGGAGCCATAAATAAATGTATGTCTTGTGCTATGACATAAGAGCAAGCCACCCAGAAGCCAAGGAGCTCCAGGTCCTGGCTCGTTCAATAGAAGAGACAGGGGTGAAGGTTCTGTAGTTAGGAGCACCGACTGTTCTTCCAGAAGACCTAGGTTAACACTCAGCACACAACATCTGTCAATCCAGTTCCAAGGAATCCAATGCCTTCAGAGCTTCCAAAGACACCAGGTACTCACATGGTGGACAGAAGACATACATACACACAAAATACCCATAGCTATGAAAATAATTACAATTTTAAAAGTGTTAAGTGAGAGAGAGGTAATAGAGAGAGAAAAACAAATCAGCTCTTATTCAGTACCTTGGTGATTAATGATTACCTCCCCAGCCACACCACATCCCACTTCCCTCCACCCTGCCCCCTTTCATAAGACACAGAGTGAAGCCCAGCCTGGATTTAAGAAGGATGAAGGGAACCCCAAGAACTGTAATAGAGTTCCACACCCCACCTGTGTATCCTTACCTCTCTGCTCCAGTTGTAAGAATCCAGGAGAATTTATCCCAAGAAAAGAGTATGCTGAGAAAAAGAGACAGTGTGCAGACATGGAATGAGGAATGTGTGGGCAGCCCTGGGATATGACTTGGGTAGCCCTGTACAATTGTCTTTCCAAGCTTAAAACAGCAGAGAACAGAACTTCAGAGCGCTAATGTCTCCAGTTTTTAGAAAATGCAATCGCTCCCCCAAATCATGCAACATAATACTTATCTGTATCACAATGTCCTATTTCAACAGTGCCCAAAAGGTTTGATTCATGCAGACGTAGAGAGAACTCATATCCATTCTTAAACCTAACTAAATATCCTGGCTTTCTAGTGTGTTCAATATCCCAGATAGTGCTAACATTTTGGACCTGAAATCTTCTGAGTGACTTCTAAGTCATTTTGAGAATGTGTCATTAAGGACATAATTATATGACTGAGAAATACTTTTGAAGCTTGCTCTCAGTATGGCTTTTCTTCTAATAGTGAGGTTTGCGAATTGTGTGCCTCAGAAGATGATTTCCTGTGTTGGACATAACTCAAGAACGTCTCTGCAGGCCCATTAGTCACCTTGCAAAATTACATCAACTCTTCCAGGCTCCCCACGGTGGCTACGATTTAGGAATAAATGGATGGATTATGCCTCACACAGCTGTATTTTTAAACGGTGTATATTAGCAGCCAGCAGTCTGGGGCAGCTTGGTGCTTTGGAGATTGCAGTCACAATTATTATAAAACAGAAGATTCTCTTTACAGAATAGCAAGAACAAAAAATATTAAGCCAAATGCAAACTTGGCCTTCAGTGTAACTTGAAGAAATCTAGACTACAGATCAATTCGAGTTTTGATCTGGGGGGGGGGGGGGGTGTCACAGTCTGATTTCCGGGCAGCAGGAACTGGACTCTGGTCTCCACACTTTTCAGTACTTGCTAATGGGTGCTGCCACCAGTGGTTAATGGCTTGCCTGAAAGACTGTTCTGGTTTCCTCTCGTCACACGATTGCCATCTAGCGGTAGCAGTGCTTATTGTCGCTTATTCAGTGACAAAGGCCCTACCCGCGATAGAGTAAGAATTCATTTGTCTTTCCAGCTACTGTTCTTTTAGGAATTTCATCTCTGTTAACTTACTTAGTCCTCACATTACCAAGACCTGGATTTTTTTTTGTCCGCAAAAAAACGAGGTTCCGAGATATGAAGGAACTGGAATAAAAATCACCCCGCCTTGCTCCCAGGTGCAGTCGCTAGAAGGCGCGCTTCCCAGGAGCTGAGCGTCAGTCAAGCAGCTCAGGGCTGTGAGGCTGGAGTCTCTGCAGCAGCAGATTCTTGGGTCTGTCGGGCTGCAGTGACTGTGGGGGACAGCCAGTAAGATCCACTGACAGGTCACCAGGACAGGAGAGGAAGACATGTGTGCCGTTTTCCAAACTCACGCAGTCAGTGGTAAAAGCACAGTGTGCTTTGGAAGTCATCCAAGCTCAGCCAGGAATGGCCTGGAAAGCAAGTCAGCACGCGGCAAGGGAAGCAGAGAGGCAGGGAGAAACTGGACCCCATGGCATGCCTTGGTGTCTTCCCTTTCAGCTATTTGGAAACAGCTCCTGGCGGTCTCAGAACCCAGTCGATAGATGCCTCTTTGAAAATGAACCCAGTTTGAGACTGATTTCTGTATTTGGGCGAAGAGTCTTAATGTCAAGAGTTTACCCTTCCCCTGTTTCTTCTTCTTCTTCTTCTTCTTCTTCTTCTTCTTCTTCTTCTTCTTCTTCTTCTTCTCCTTCTCCTTCTCCTCCTCCTCCTCCTCCTCCTCCTCCTCCTCCTCCTCCTCCTCCTCCTCTTCTTCTTCTTCTTCTTCTTCTTCTTCTTCTTATTTTTGTCCACTATCAACATGTCAGTGTTCGTTATACTCGTGTTTGTGAGGAAGGGGGTGCTTCCTAGAACTCATTGTTCTACTCTTGCAGTTACAGCTTTTAAGTAAAAACATCATTTGAAAATATTTATAAATTTAAAATGAAGCTTTTACATAAATTAAAATATTAAAAAGTGTTGTAAATCTTTTTTTCTTGTAAGTAATCAGCATCTCAAGAATAAGAAAGTTTACAATGTAAAGCAATTATTCTTTCACCTAAACAAAAACTGAATCAGCTCTGGGGCTTATGAGAGGACCTAGCCATCTACCCGGAGCATATGTGTCATTAGGGCTTGGAGAAACAGTGACTTTGTCAAAGTCAGGCAGCTACACAGGCATTGGCAGGCTTGGAGACAGTTTGGGGATGAACCTCTCCCTCATAATCAGCTTTGGATCCTACCTTCTGTTTCCTTGGTAATACTAGAAAGGGAAGCCCCTCCTTAAGATTTAAATTGCTGTGTGGAAAGAGAGAGACATTAGGCTTTCTTGAGGCTCACTAAAGAAAAACTACTTTCTCCCACACAAAAGATGGAATCTGAATTCCACCTCAAGCCCTGGGGAAAGACAGCATTTTAAGCTGTTTAAAACACTGCATAGCATAGTACCCTCCCTTAAAAAAAAGGTAGGTGGAATAATTATTCTCTTAATGAGAAAATGGTTTTATTTTTCTGGGAAGCCCCTCGCTTGGGCAGCTGCCTGCAGATCTTCAAGGCTAAGCCTGCTCCTCTGAGTTCTAACTTAAAAAGCCCAGCTTCTCTTCTTCTCTGTCTCACTTTCTGATACTGGGAAAGAGCCTAAACATGGTTTCCTGACACTTCAGGCTTCCACACTCTTTCCCTGAAAACCTCGCCCTGGCCCCCTTTCTACAACTGTTTGCTGACATCTAGGCTCAGCTCTGTAGGCATACTTCTCTTTCCTCTCTCTTCCTCTTCCCCACTCTCCGGGCTATTTCCCCCTGCAGGCAGCTGCAGGAATTTATAGCATTTTTTCCAAATTCTATTTATTTATTTAATTGCTTTTTAAATAATACCATTCAAAATTTCCACTTCCTCCCCTCCTCCCATTTTGCTCCCATTCCCCCACTCACCCTCTCCTCCTTCCCCTCCAGTCCTAAGAGATGGCAAGGTACCCTGCCCTGTGGGAAGTCCAAGGCCCTCCCCACTCCATCCAGGCTTAGGAAGGTGTGCATTCAAATAGACTAGGATCCCCAAAAACCAGCACATGCAGTAGAGACAAATCCCAGTGCCATTATCATTGGCTTCTCAGTCTGCCCCAATTGTCAGCCACATTCAGAGGGTCCAGTTTGATCCCATGCTCATTCAATCTCAGTCCAGCTGGATTTGGTAAGCTCCCATTAGTTCAGGCACATTGTCTCAGTGTGTGGGCACACCCCTCGTGGTCCTGACTTCCTTGCTCATGTTCTCCCTCCTTCTGCTCTTCAACTGGACCTTGGGAGCTCAGTCCAGTGCTCCAATGTGGGTCTCTTCTCTATCTCCATCTGTCCCCGGACAAAGGTTCTATGGTGATATTCAAGATAGTCATCAGTCTGACTACGGGACAAGGCCAGTTCAGGCACCCTCTCCTCCACTGCCCAGGGTCCTAGCTGGGGACATCCCTGTGGACACCTCGAACCCCTCTAGATCCAAGCCTCTTGCCAACCCCAAAATGACTCCCTTAATTAAGATATCTTCTTCCCTGCTCCCATATCCGTCCTTCCTCCATCTCAACCATCCCACTACCCCCAGTTCTCCCCAAACTCTTTTAGTTTGAAATATTTAATTTTCATGCAGAAAATACCTTCCCAGAGCTAAACAACAACAACAAAGTCTTTCAGGTGTACCTTGGCTCTGACAAGCAGAAGGGGTCACCTGGCTCTCAAATAACAGGTGAATGTGTTAATGCTGGTGTCACTACTTACAAAGGGGACAACACTATCATATGTTATAGGTCACAATATAAAGTGAAAAGAAGAGTAAATCCACATAGAGAAAATTGTCCCCACTCCTGTGACATAAACACACAGGCTGCAGCCCAAAACAAGAACAGTCTTCATGGGCTACAAGAAAGTCATAAGTGGACTGGCCATGTTATTTTTAATAAGAAAGTGGGACAAGACTGGAGAGATGGTTCAGCAGTTAAGTGAGAGCAGTGCTCATAGAAGACCAGAGTTCAGTTGGCAACACCCATATCAGGCACCTCAACTGCCTGTACCTCCAGCTCTAGGGGATCTGACATCTGCTTCTGCCCTCCGTGGGTGCCTGTGCTCATGCACACACCACACACACACCACAGACATACATACACACAGGCACACACACCACACACACACCACAGACATACATACACACAGGCACACACACAAACACATACACACCACAGTCATACATACACACACCACAGACATACATACACACACAGGCACACACACAAACACATACACACCACATTCATACATACACACACCACAGTCATACATACACACACAGGCACACACACAAACACATACACACCACAGTCATACATACACACAGGCACACACACAAACACATACACACCTCAGACATACATACACACAGGCACACACACCACACACACACCACAGACATACATACACACAGGCGCACACACACAAACACATACACACCATAGTCATACATACACACACCACAGACATACATACACACACAGGCACACACACAAACACATACACACCACAGTCATACATACACACACCACAGACATACATACACACACAGGCACACACACAAACACATACACACCACAGTCATACATACACACAGGCACACACACAAACACATACACACCACAGTCATACATACACACGGGCACACACACCACACACACACCACAGACATACATACACACAGGCACACACACAAACACATACACACCACAGTCATACATACACACACCACAGACATACATACACACACAGGCACACCCACAAACACATACACACCACAGTCATACATACACACAGGCACACACACAAACACATACACACCTCAGACATACATACACACAGGCACACACACCACACACACACCACAGACATACATACACACAGGCACACACACAAACACATACACACCACAGTCATACATACACACACCACAGACATACATACACACACAGGCATGCACAACACGCATACACATGCCACAGACATACATACATGCATACACAGGTATGCACACAAACACGCATACACACCACAGACATACATACACACAGGCACACACAACACGCATACACACACCACAGACATACATATACACAGACACGCACACACAAAAGCATAATTAAAAATAAAATAAACTTTGAAAATAAATAAAAACTGTAGGGGGCTGGAGAGATGGCCCAGCAATTACGAGGACTTGATGCCCTTACAGAGGACCCGAGTTTGACACCTAGCACCCACACGACAGCTCTCTACTCTCTATATTTTAAGCTATAGATTTCATAACTTCAGTTCCGGGGGCTCTGGCACTCCTTTCTGGCCTCCGCAGGCATCAGATAGGCAAACGCTTACATACATAAAATAAAAATATATTTTAAAAATTTAATATTAGTGCATATTTGGGTATTTGTTTGAACTCAGAGTTGGGCCTCATGTAGAACATTAAAAAGAATTCTTTATGAAATGCTACTACCTTCATTGTACATTAATTATAGATCCATTAATTTGTAAACCTTGGTATTAATTTTTAGGCATATGCTTTAAGATGCCTTGGGTTTACCCCTCGTGGTCCCGACTTCTTTGCTCATGTTCTCCCTCCTTCTGCTCCTCATTGGGACCTTGGGAGCTCAGTCCAGTGCTCCAGAGTGGGTCTCTGTCTCTATCTCCATCCATCACCAGATGAAGGTTCTATGATGATATGCAAGATATTCGTCAGTATTGCTATAGGATAGGGTCATTTCAGGTTCCCTATTCTCAGCTGCCCAAGGAACTAACTGGGGACCTTGGCTTGGGCATCTGGGAGCCACTCTAGGTTCAAGTCTCTTGCCAACTCTAAGGTGGCTCCCTTAACTAAGAATTGTGCTTCCGTGCTCCCCTATCCAACCTTCCTTTATCCCAATCCTCCTTTTTCCCCAAGTTCCCCCCATTCTCCCCTTCTCCCTTTTCTCTCCCCATCTCCCCTTACCCCCATTCCACCCCACCCCCAAGATCTCAATTTTCTCCCCGACCATTTTGTCTACTTCCCATAGCCAAGAGGACAACTATATGTTTTTCCTTTGGTTCACCTTCTTACTTAGCTTCTTTGGGATCACCAATTGTAGACTCCGTGACCCTTGTTTATGGCTAGAAACCAATTATGAGTGAGTACATCCCATATTCATCATTTTGTGTCTGGGTTACCTCACTCAGGATAGTATTTTCTATTTCCATCCATTTGCACGCAAAATTCGCGAAGTCATTGTTTTTTTCCGCAGCGTAGTACTCTAATGTGTAGATATTCCACACTTTCTTCATCCATTCTTCCATTGAAGGGCATCTAGGTTGTTTCCAGATTCTGGCTATTACAAATAATACTGCTATGAACATAATTGAACAAATGCTCTTGTCATATGATCGGGCATCTCTTGGGTATATTCCCAGGAGTGGTATTGCTGGGTCCAGGGGTAGGTTGAGACAGTGGAGCTGATCTATTGGGAGCTCACCAAGGCCAGCTGGACTGTGACTGAAAAAGCATGGGATAAAACTGGACTCTCTGAGCATGGTGAACAATGAGGGCTGATGAGAAGCCAAGGACAATTGCACGGGGTTTTGAACCTACGTAATGTGCTGGCTTTGTGGGAGTCTAGCCAGTTTGGATGTTCACCTTCCTAGAAATGGACGGAGAGGGGAGGACCTAGGACTTACCACAGGGCAGGGAACCCTGACTGCTCTTTGGACTGGAGAGGGAGAGGGAGAGGAGTGGGGGGAGGGGGAGAAGGGTGGGAGGAGGGGGAGAAGGGTGGGAGGAGGGGGAGGGAAATGGGAGGCTGGGAGGAGGTGGAAACTTGTTTTTTTTTTCTCCTTTTTTCAATAAAAAAATGGAAAAAAAAAGATGCCTTGGGTTTACTTCAAGTTTGTTTGTGTGTTTAAAGCATGGGCTATTATTCTCTTGCCCTTTGTTTATTTATCTTTGCTTCTTATTGCATTTTTTTCATTAAGTAACTACTGGCTTTTATTAAATGCATTTCTACAAAACATCTTAAGAGAAACCACTGGAAATTAGAAACATAACTTGTACTTTCCAAACCAGTGATGGAAAATGAAAGAATAAAGGACTATTTATTTATTAATTAAAACATTCACACATTATGAAAAAGAAATAGAAGATTGACAAATATACAAAAAGAAAAATAATTAAAGAGATGATTATGTGAAATGTAAGTTTTAAAACTCTTGCTGTTTGTTTTTATCTCATTTTTCATTTTAAGATTATAATATAATTACAACTTTTCTGTCTTCCTTTCCTTCCATCCAAATTCTCCCACATGCCCTTCCTTGCTCTCTTTCAAATTCATGGGTTTTTTTAAATCAAATGTTATTGCATGAATATATGTATAGTATATACATATATATTCCTAAATGTGACCAGCTCACTCTGTATGTTGTTACTTGTATGTGTGTTTCTAGAGCTAACCATTGGGCACTGCTCTTCCCTGCAGAGGACCACCTCTCCCAGCATCCCTCAGGTGTCTGTGTTCTTCATTGCTGAGGACCACCTGTCCTAGCATCCCTCAGTTGCCTGTGCTCTTTCCTGCTGAGGACCACCTCTCCCAGCATCCCTTGGTTGCCTGTAGTTTTTCGTGTAGGATTGAGGCCTCCTGCACTTTTCTCCACCTACTTTAGTATATCCACCGTTTTCATCCTTGTTAGTTTATTTTTATTGCATTTTTGAAGATTTGTTTTGTACGCATGCGTGTAAGTGAGTGGGTGCACAGATGCTACTGAGCACCTGTGGAGATCAGAGGACCACTTACAGGAGTCAGTTTTCTCCTTCCGCCACGTGAGGCCTCGGGGTGTTGGCAGCAGGTGCTCTTATTTCCTGAGCCCATCTCACCAACCTGATTTTCCCACCCTCTATTTAGAAAAATCTCATCTGCGCATTTAAGCGCAGATATCCCTGGCTATTCTTGTTTTATTTCTTTGCTACAGTTTGTTCGTCTTTGAACTCTCCGGGTTTTCATTGTTTGTTGTTGTTGTTTTGTTTGTTTGTGTTTCTCCTTGATAGCCTTGTTTGTTGTTTGTTTGTTTCTCACTAGAACTAGCTCAGCCCTTTGGCTGTCCCAGGGAAAATTCCGGCTCAGGAGACCTTATCCTCTGAGGTGTTGCCGTGGATGAGAAACTGGCAATTTTTAAGCTCTGAGCACAGACCTGTGCAACTGCGCGCTCCCCCTAGGCAATGTGTGAGCTCCCTCTATCCACCCCCTCTCCTGCTTACTCTTACATCTATTTGTGTGTGTGTCTGCATGAGTTTCTGTGCAGCACACGTGTGCAGGTGCCTGTGGAGACTGGAAGAGCGGGTATCAGATCCCCTGAAACTGGAGTAACAGGCAACTGTGAGCTGTCATCCAACATGAGTGCCTGGAGTCAAACCTGAGTTTTCTGCAACAGATGAGTGCTCTTAACCAATGAGCTCGGCCTCATCTTGAAGGAAGGTCATAAGCCAGAGAACGTGACCGTAATCACACAGTTCAGACCTAACAGGTAATGAACACAGTTCCCCCATTTCATTTAGGATCCAGAATCTTGGATAAAAGGTAGATAGGTGGGTTCAAGGCCAATTGCCTCTTCTTGTACTCATTTTCCAATATTTTGGATGAAGGTAACCCCTTCCAAGAGCTGTAAAAGTAAGTCCCTCAATTGGAAGTGGTTGTATGACCTATGTGATCCACTGGGTGGATAAAGAATGCTAGTGTCCACCCTGAATTCTCGGGTCCTGGAAGGAGGAGACACTGCGCTCTTTAAGAGCCCCTGGTCCTCTGTATCTGGTGTACAGGTTGTCAAGGGTCAAGAAGTAAATCAAGGTCTCATAGGAAACTGAGCGTACAAGGGCTTGACCTGGAGCTGAAGAGATGAGCTGGTGGTTAAGACTGGCTGTTGTTACAGAGGAACCATGTTTTGTTCCCAGCACCCACATGACAGCTCATAACCATCTATTAGTGCCCCGACCCATGGGTAAGTCATGGAGACCATAGGGGGTGGGGAGGGTGAGAATTGAAAGAGACAAGAAGCACAAGAGATGGAGACAAGACAGGATTCTGATCAAGTTTCATTTATCCAAGGGAATAAACAAGGTAAATCTAGGTTAAGGGAAATAAGGAAGTTCTTCATGTGTAAATGGATAACTAGGCAACTGTAACTAGGCAACCTAACCATGGTCTAATGGTCAGGTGGAAAGTCCCTAATGGCAACATGCAGAAAAGCCAGAATGTTCAGAACACAGGAATAATGGGGCAATAAACTCCTTGCAGGGTTAGTATTTGACAGATCAGAACAGCAGGAGAAGCCAAGCGCAACAGGATGGGCGAAACTGATCCAGGGAGCAACAAGTCTCCCACATACAAGGACAGTTCCAGGGACTCCTCTGAGAGCCTTTTCTGGCTCCTATGGACACTGAACATAGTACGCATATATACATGTAGGCAAATATTCATACTTGTAAAGTAGACATAAATAAATTATAAAAGAAAAAAGTATTGACCTAAATCCCGACCAGACACAACCCATGCCCAGGGCAATGGCATGGATATTAGATCTCAGCCTCTGTTTGGGGAAAGGTTTATAAACATACACATCTCCAAGGTTTCCTCTAGGCTAAAAGATGACCTCTAGAGGTTTCCACTGTATGCTTAATTTTTTTCTTGTTCCATTTTTACTTTGCTAATTAACTAAGATTACTTAGAAGTACCACAAAAAGCAAGTATATGTGTTCAGATTTCAGATGCTAGCACAATAATGTCACCGAAGTCTTTAAATCTGGGACAGTTGAACTCATAGGAAGGCTTAGAAAACCTGATAGATAGATTTGCTGTGCTTGGTTTCTGCTGAGATAAAAATCAGGGACTGTTCATATTTGAAGAGACACAAATCACACTAGGCCTGGAAATGAGGGGGGGGGACACTCCTGAGACAGCGGTCAAAAAGATTGCCCAAGAAAAAAAATGTAGGGTACTTGGGAGTTTTGCTGGACACCATAAGCTTGGGAACTAGAAAACCTTTTTGTTTTTGTGTAAGATATGTTCTGGGAACAAATTAGGCAGTCGTGGAGAAACTAATGAACAATTTGATTAATTTTTATTTATGCAACAAAAGGTTCCCATTTAATGCCAAATTCTCAAGAGGCTGTTCTGACTAGAATGAGTTAGACAGCCATATTATTCCATTTAAATTCCATATGAGTGTATTGATTCCTTCATCTGAGAAATAAACAATGGAGAAAAGAGAAGGCTGCTGTAGAGTGAATGCTCCCCCAACCCACCCCCGAGTCCCCCAGCTCCTCACCCCAAATCCCAGAAAGGTATTTGGTCTAAATTGCTTCCATTCATGCATGTTTCTTAAATGTCCTACATATGAAAAATCACTTGTCCTCTAATTCCTTTTCCTGTTTTTTATTAAGCTAAGTGACTAGCAATAAAGAAAACTAAAGAATCAGAAAATAATCCCTTGCCAGCAGACTAGCTGAACGAAGTCATGCTGGGGTTTGTAATCAGCAGGCCCCAGAAATGATGTTCCTACTATGGTGAGGTGGGAGTGCTAGGTGTAGACCTGGACAGCCAGACCTTGCTGGGAGCCGGTAGCTGTAGGGAGACAGCTGTGCTGAAAGATGCACCCTGGTGTATGGACAAGAAGCTTACCTGCATCTCTGTGCACAAACAAAAGAAATCTTGCAAATCACCATGCATTTAACATTTTTTAAAATATTAAACTAATCCTATTTATTAACCAAGATAAACTATTCTAAACTCCCCAAAATTTGAACTTAGAAGATGCCAGGCTCTGAGAATTAATTCGTGAGGGAGATGACGAAAAGATGAGGTCCTTTATTCCCTTGATTTCTTCTGAAGCCTACTACTTGTAACACATCTCAATTCATAATGTAAAACCTGCAGTTTCTTGAGCCAGTGTTTGAACTGTAATCCAAATGCTTACAGAGAGAAGCCAGAATGTCCTCTGGTGAGCATGCCAAGAACAACGAGGGGCTGAGAGAGCTGGGAGAGACAGAACAGTTGTGCTGGGACTCCAGAACCTGACCCGGAGAAAAACCAAAAGAACTCCTTAAAAAAAAAAAAAATCGTGACAAGTTTTCTTGACACCTGTGTGTCACTACTATGTTACATATTTTCACTGTCTCCTTATTTTAACTTTACCCACCTTCCATGCATACTTCCACAGGTATGTGCATCACCCAGCATACCTGTGCATCTACCACATTTATACTTACCTCATGAATTAATTAAAGCAAATTTGAATATCCAGACTTGAAAAGATGTAAATAAGATTGGAAGCATTTCAGATAAGGGATGTGCAAGTTATATAGGGTAATTAATAAATTCGTTGCTATCTCTCACCCTTGTATAAGCACGTATTATGTGGCAGGGACTTTGCTACGTTACACGTAACACTGCTTACCTCCTATTCCCCTCCCCCAACTCTGCTTAAGCTTGCCTCCCCTAACACACACATGCTTCCAATTATAAGTTTAGAGTACAAATCCTCCAACAGCCAGGCTTGCCTGCAAGGTCATAAAAAGCAGGATGCAAAACACGGAAATAAACCCTAGAATGGTTTTTGTTGAGGAAAAGACAAAAAGCAGCAGAGGGAAAGCTAAGACCTGGACCAGCAGTTCTCAGCCTGTGGGTAACGATCCCCTTGTGGGGGTTCAAATATCAGATAGCCTACATATCAGATATTTACAGTACGATTCATAACAGTAGCAAAATTACAGTTATAAAGTAGCAATGAAATAATTTTGTGGTTGGGGTCACCACAACATTAGGAATGTATTAAAAGATGGCGGCATTAGGAAGGTTGAGATCCACTCACCTAGATGACCTGTAGGATTGAAAAAGATGGAGTCTTGTGTTCAGGACTACTAAGGCTGCTCTCTACACTCAGCTAGAGTGCCTGCCATTCTGGGCTGACACCCAACTTTTCAACATCATAATGTAAACTGCCTCACTTTTACTACTCCAAGTCTCCATTGCTCTTATCATGGAGTGAAGATCTCCATTTCCTAAGATCCCTGCTTCTAGGCCAGGACTGTCCAGCCAGTCAGTATGTCTCAGCCACATAGCAACACACGTATGTCTTCACGTCTTCACCGGTCTCCATTTCCAGTCAAAGCTTTGTGCTTGGTGTTGTGCTTGGAGACAGGTTATGTGGCATCAGACTTGTTCCACAGCAGGTGACTAGGAAATAATTGGCGGTTAAATCACTCCAGGCCGCCCTGTCTCTGGGATGGAGTCACAGCTGGAGCTGTCACCAGGATGCTTTTAGAGGCTAGCATGAGAACAAGGAGTCATAAGCCACATCTGAAGGTGAGCCAATGGTGGAATCCACCTTTAAAAATATATTTTCCCCCTCCAATTGGCTCTTGTTGACCAAGCATCAGATAAGTAGAGAAAGGACATAAAAAGCTGATAAAAATCTGTGATTTATCTTCACAAAGCAACTCAACCTTCCAGGGTAACTGCCCTGCTGTCATCTCGACTGCATGAAAGAGGCAACTGGTCTCCATGCAACATGGTCACCAGTTCAGTGAGATCCCCAGAAACCTTTGTCCCACGTGCCCTGCTTTCCACAAATTATCATTGGCAGTGACATCCTTAGAAGCGGGCTGCTGGTTCTTTAGATAAGATTATGCTACCACGGGCCCAGGAAACAACACTGGTTTGAAGGCTTTAGTTAATCTTCTGTTGACTTGTTTGATTTTTCTTGAAAAAAAAAAAAGAAAAACAAAAAGACTGTATTGTCTATCTATTTCATACTTCCAGTGCTCATGGGCTGGACACATACATTTTAGCAAGGTGAAAGTGCTGCTTTAAAAAATTCCAGTAAGATGACTTTCCTAATGTCACCTGTTCTGGTTTCTGAGCTGACTGGATCTGTACCGCTGGCTGGCATTCATACTTAGGTTTCTTACAACCAGCCTCTCTGTTGTGGAGAAGGGAGCCTCCCCACCTCCCCATCTCCTCCCTTCCTTGTGCCCAGTGGCTGCATCTCTGGCCCATCATTTGCACTTGGTCTGCTCCATTTCTTGAGCATAAGTGTGTGATATGACGCCTCTGCCACTCTGCCAGGAGCCTCGGGCTCTCTGTGCTCACTGACTCACCCCAAAGGCAGTGAATTCAGTCTATTTAGAGAGCTGTTAATTAAGTGAACTAAGCGGGGTCAGGTGTTCTGAAGAGAGAAAGAAGGAGGGAAAACAATGAGTGTGCTTTCCAAAAGGACCCAGGAAGCTCTAAAGCTCTATAAAACTTGGGTTAAAAAAACTGAAAGAGTTTTCCTCCACCACAATCTCACTTCCTTTTCTCCCTCTGAACCAAACACACTTGCTCTCGCTGCATAGAATGGTATCAGCCTCATTGCAAATATGTTTACCTGCTTGGACAAAATGCAGAATCGAACTTTGGGGATGTCAATATTGTACGTTCTCAACACTGAACTGTTCAAGGAAATGTTTAGTCAGAAAGAGTTTACGAAGTACATTGATGAGTGTCGGGAGTCCAAGGATGACACCTGAGGAAAACAACACAGAAATGGTCTGCTGGTTGCTTCTGTTCTCAAGGAGACGACTGAAGAGCTGTGCCCTTCTCTTTGTGCATAAAGTGACTGGAATTGGTTTATGCGTCATATGCTTACTTACAAGACATAAAAGGAAGTACATGATCATTGCAAATTTCTGAGAATGTGCCTTGGCACAATTTCAATATAGGATCTCACGTACAGAATCCCGGGGACGTGGAGGCGTCATCGACAGTGTCACTGCTCCTTAAAGAGGAAGGATGCTCTAAGGCAGAGCGTCATTTCACATGTTGCCTTTTACGTGCATAACTGTGTACGTTCCAGTGCATCCATCACCAGTGTCCCTTTCCTGAAGTCACAGAAAGACATTCACACAGAGTGACGCAATCCTTGTGAGTGAGATGCAAACAAAAATGAAATTTCATATGTATCCTGTTCATTAAAAGTGAACCATCTAGATCCGTGGGAGAATTTTGGTGTAGCTGAGAAAGGACACATTTAGTGTGCCGCGATGGGAGCTGAAGGGAAGGCAGGGATGAGCAATCGCCCCTTTAATCCCAATAAAAAGAGGGATGCTTATATGAAATGTAGTTTAAACGTTTGTTCAATGAAGAAGATGGAGAAGGGTTGTGCAAGACAGAAAATATAACTATATAAAAAAAGTGAATGCTTGGAATCAAGCTGGACTTCAGGGGCAGTGAACACAGATGTGGCAGGACTGCCAAAGACAGGATGTGAAAGTTAAGCCGGCTCTTCCCCCACAGCTCAAGACACAGGAAAAGGCCCCGAGTTAAGAGTTATAGAACACTGTGACCTTCTGACGCTTTATCACCGTTTCTTACAAACTCTTGCAGTTCTCCGCTGTTAACCAGAGCAGTTAGTGGTTTCAGTCAAATGATAGGCAGATGCAATGGCAATGCTAGCAAGGCTTGGGTCCAGCGGTCTTAACTAACGTGGAGGCTGGGTTGGGGAGCATCTGGGTACTGAAGGCATCTTGATTAAACAAGTTCTTTCCAGTGTAGTACTGAAAAACTATTAAATTCTCAGACATTATAAAAAATAATAATTATATACATGTGCTATTAAAATATATTATTTATAACTAAATAAATCATCAAAATGAATGTACTAGTAAATGTATTATATTATTATCTATTATTGGAATACTTTTTTCCTCTGTGGTTCTATGATGGAATACTACAGAGCGATGTCCCACAAGCCATCGCCTCTGGTGCTATAACAATATAGGACTCATGTCAGTCATATAAATTAATGTGGGTCCGCGCATCACTGGTTCTAGCTAAGTGGTCCACCTTCAGGAATAAGCCTTCAGAACTGATTTTTAGAAAATTGGCTCAGTGGGATGTAGACACAAGAAACCTACCTGAGTGTGGCGGCACATACTTAAAGTTCCAGCACTCAGGAGTTGGAGGCAGGAGGGTCACAGGTTTAAGCCCAGACTGGGCTATACAGTGAGACTCCCCCCCCCCCCCGGTCTGGTCTGTTTGTCTGTCTCACACAGAGAGAGACAGAGACAAAGAAACAAAGAATAAGAATCTACAAAATTTGAAAAGAAATGTCCAAGATAACATTTCTCTAGTCTTGGTTCCATAATTTTTGGCCATTAAGAATACATTCAAGGATAGTAATTAAATACATTCCACCATCATGCTAGGGTGTCTGGAGGTGAGGAGGCATCAACTAAGCACCAGCCCCCAAGGAACCTGGAGATGAACCAACCCACCGTCCAAGGCACGCATGGACATTACATTAGTAGACTAAGAAGGAAATATAAGGTGTGTGTGTGTGTGTGTGTGTGTGTGTGTGTGTGTGTGTGAATTACAGGAAACAAGAACCCACCTGCAGTTCCTGAAACCTTAACTGTGCCTTGGAGAGGTATCATACATGAAGAGGAATGTTCCTATATGCCTGAGGGTGGGTGAAGTTGGGGAGGAGCAAGTGGCCACCAATAAAGAACACAGTGGCAGGAATTAGAAGCCTTGCTGGATGAGGAACATCGTTCAGGCAACAGAAGATTGTGCATTTCATTGGGGAATTTTGCAGAGTTTCAGGTCAGAGTCTCCTAAGCAAGGCTGGGCTCTCTGAGGACACCTGGGCCATCTCGGTCACACAGACAAAGAGTATTCTGCCGGAGGTGGTGTGAGGGCTGTTCAAAGAAGAGGACATTTCATCTGAGGCTCGGAGGAAACAATGATGGAAACAGAGACAAGACAAAAAGCCATGTTGGTACATACAGTTATCACCCAGAGAGCTATTCTCAAACATCTAAAGGTGTTTAGGAGTCAACTTGGAAAGTATGAAGACAAGTAGACAAGAAAGCGTAGGCTTTGGAAGCATTGTCACTCAGCGGCTGTTCCGGGCTTCAGGTGCCCCTGAGATGGGATTGGAGGTCTGAAATGATTATTAAATTATCATCTACTTCTCAGACAAATACATCTAGCGCCGGCAATTGAGACACACATTGACATGGCGTGATTAGAAATAAGTGTCGCTGTAATCATTTGCAGTCTCATTGCCAGAACGATGAGAGTTTATCATCCTCGTTCATTGCTTTTGAAACTGCTAGACTCAGTCCTATATTTCTTCATGTAGAATTGAAATGTGGAGTTATCAAAAGTTGACAGGCTGAATTATCGGCTATTTTCAGGGCCTATACAAAGAGTTTCCCATGAATAACAGACTCTGTGGTGCACTGACAGAAGAGAATTATTTAGAGCTATCAAATGTGTTATTACAGCTTACCCTGTATGCCCTGAAGAAAACTTTTTTTTTTTGACTCATAGACTAAAAAGAAAAAAGATACTCACAGGGACCTGACAAATGACAAAATACCATTGTTGATAACAAAAGGGAGATGATATCAATGAAAGTCTGTAAATTCAATTAAAATCTTCCCCTTTCTCTCCTTTCTTTTTCAATAGATCTATACTTACCTCACATTTTAAAAATATAAAATTAGAAAAGTACAATTCAAATTTAAAAAAATTTCCTTGAAATTCTAGTATATTATATGGCCTTGAAATTTTTACAGAAAAAAACTAATTCTTTATTTTGCATCCAAAATTTTATGGACTACCCCAATTTGAGGATACAATCAGGTGTTATGTGTCTTAATGGGGAAGTTATAAATACTCTGATTCTAACTTTTAGGAGATGGCTCAGAAGTGAACAAGGGGTCACTTCTCGGCTGTGTGCCGAGACATACAAGGCAATTCACTTAGTCATTGCTCTATTGCTGTGAAGAGACACCATGACCAAGGCAGCTCAAAAAGAAAGCATTTCATTGGGGACTGCTCATTGCGGGAAGTGTGGCAGTGTAGCATCATGGCGGCAGATAGACAAGGTGCTGGAGCAGTAGCTGACAGGTTTTACTGATTCACAGGCAGGGCTTGGGGGGTGAGAGAAAGAGAGAGAGAGAGAGAGAGAGAGAGAGAGAGAGAGAGAAAGGCCCTGACATGGACTTTTTGAAACCTCAAAACCTACTGCCAGTGACATATCTCCAACAAGGACACACCCTAGGAACTAAGAAAGAGCCTCAAATTTCCTTTTTATTGTGGAATTACCAAGACAAATAGCTCTCAAATATCTTACATGTCTTAATCCATGAACTATGTTGATAGGCGCAATGCTGTGCAGTACCTGTATACGTGACCCTACATAGATATAACTATAATCCACACTCCTATATCACTAGACCATTCATGCTAGCCCAGGCATGACAGGGAAGCCATGCTGTCTATAGCTGTCACACAGTCAATGGGCTTTTTATAACTTCTCTTTGCCAAGTCTGATGCCAGGCACTAAGTAGACATGTGACTAATACCTAATCCCTGTCCCTGGGAAGGTAGAGTCTAGTAGACAAAGAAAGGAAACAAACAAACAAAATAAAAAAAAAACTCAAAAAACAGCACATCACACTATGACACAGGGAATTATACCATGAGATAAGTCTAGAGGACAGTGCTATGAAACTATTTATCTAGAGTGAAAGAATCCAACTTTCCCAGAAGCAGAGGAAACTCAACAGAGATGTTGGTGGTCAACAAAATAGGATTTTCCTAGACAGGAATGCTGAAAAGGTCTGGAATGGATAAAGTTCAAGTCGGTATAGAAAAATAAGTACTATAGAAATGCCAGCAAGATTGCCTAACTCCAGCACACAGACTACATAAGGAACTTTCCTGAACAACGGGGCATCCAGGGACATAGCTGGACAATGTCGCTTCTTGGGAGATCATTTCTTCCATAACTTCTATTTGTAATTCACTGACAAAGTCATTCTATACGGGAAATTCCTGCCTCTATAGTCCTCTAAAGCAGGAGTTATAGGCCAGTAGTTTTTACATTTATCAACTTTTTAGTAGAGTATGCTAACTTTTCTTACAATGCGGAAAATAAACATTTTAAATTTTTGATTGTTTCTTCTCCCTGCGTGCGGTCTATTTTATTTCTTAATTTTTATTAAAATGTACCTTTGTTGAGATACAACTGAATAAATCCATTGGATTAAGTCTCTAGATACTGAAGCCAGAGGACTGGAAATCACCCTGGGGCAAAGCTGCTCTAGAAGAGCGTTAAGCGTTTGACAATGATCTGTGTGAAGCAGTGGTGTGGGGTGCGGCCCCTTTGGACCGAATTTTTAATGTGCTTCCCATGATGCAACTGCAGCTCTGTTAGCTGCAGCCTTGGGAAACTGACCAAAGAGAAACGGCACAGCCACTCCTGGGTGTTTATGACGGCATTTCCTCCTGGGTTCACTGAGAGCACTTATGCCCCGGCTCCCTAGGTAGGACTAACCGAGGGCATTCAGTTCTGGCGAGCGGGCTCTTACGGAGCTACACGGAACACAGAATTCCCCCACCTCCCTTTTCTGGTCACAGTCTTCTCAGGGCCTAAGGTTGAGTCTGATGATTCAGAGAGCTACCTGATGGAGGTCTGGCTACACATGAATGAAAGGGATGCTTATGTTGCCTGTTTTTGAGTTGTTCATGTGTTTGCTGTCTCACACAAAGTTGGACCTTTCTTATCCTTTTTGAAACAATAGTTTGGCTAGAAGCATACATCGGATGAAGATGGGGCATAGAGTTTCCTCAAAAGGAGTCCATGCCCCCAGTGTCAGTCTTCTTAGACAATAGTTGGTTTTAGGATTTTAAAAATAATAACTAAAGAATTTGATGAACCATTTGAGAGAGAAAGCATTTTCCTTATATCCGGTGTGTCAAGAGGATAGGATAGGGAGATTCCTAGGGTGCATTTGCTGCTGGGAGGCATGTGAAGGGTAGTGGGTATGACAGAGTGTTTGTCTTGCCAGGAAAGGCAGGAAGAACTGAGAAACACTGGTGAAGACATGCACCCTGTCCACATCACCCAGAGGCCTCAGTGCTGTCTTTGGCTTCTGCTCCCCTGCGCTCTTCGATAGGTTGTTTCAAGGTATAGCGCGGTTTCTGCCATACTAAGAATGATTCAAGAAAGGCCTGCTCTCTCTCTCTCTCTCAGCACATCAGTAAAGAAGAGACCGGTGTCCCTGTCCCCAAGCTCACTAGTGAAGGACAAGTAAGAGGAGGGGCTTGCAGGCAGCCCCATGATTGATTTGATGCCACTGTTTCTGTCTGACCCTGAAGACAGCGGAGATGCTTAGCATCTGAAATGTTCTCTATTGCCAGCCAACCTTCCCGACCTCAGTGAGTGGAAGCTGCAGTTTCACTGTGCATTTGGAAACTCTCCACGGGGTTATTCAGTGAGAAGCATGTCCTTCTCTCCACCATACTCTCATCAGTACCTGTGCTGTCACCATCAAACAAGAAAATGTCACTTGATGCTACAATTGATGCTACAAGCAGCTTCCAGGGGTTTTGGACCAGATGAGTCATTGTGTATTTGGGTTGCATGCCTAACCCAGGTGGGCTGTGCTCTCTGCTCAATGTCACCCTCTTTCTTGCATTCAGACTGCACCGGCAGCCACCGTCTGAAGTGGAGCCAGTAACTGTGGCTTAGGGAAAGAGAACACACCACAAACTTCCTTCAGGTTTCCACTCCCCCAGGAAGCATGCATATGACTTCCATTTCCCAAGGATGAGCCCCACACATGGAGAAAGAAAGGAATGTCCCCATATGGCCTGTTGGTTTCCACACACTCACACGCTTCCCACAGAATCTCCAGTCCCTTGAAGAAGAGGATATTGTTTCACTGAATAAGCCATCATCAAACTTAAAATATCCTAAGAGCTATTAACTTTTGTAACAGCCCTAAAGAAAGCTTGAGCAGAGGTAAAGAAGATGAGAAGAGACAGACAGAAGAGGCATAGGTGGTGAATAGGTAATGAGGAGACAGAAGGAATTTCTCCAGGAAACAGAAAAAGATGAGAAAGAAAAAGAGTCTCCAGCCTGGGTGTGCCTGTGAGTTTTCCGTCCCTCTCGTTCCCTATCAGGGCTCATAGGTGTGGATCAGCGATCCTCAACCTTCCTACACTGTGATCCTTTAGTACAGTTTCTCACGTTTGTGGTGACTTCCAACCACAAAAATATTTTTTGTTGCTACTTCATAACTGTTATTTTGCCGCTGTTAATGAATCGTAATGTAAACATCACAGTTTTCCAATGGTTTTAGTTGACCCCTGTGAAAGTGAAAGGGTTTGTGTCCCACAGGTTGAGAACCACCACTCTAGATCCTGAGAAGCTCATTGGGCAGAGAAAGAAGACAGGGTTAAAATAAGATGCAGCAGCCTGGGCTGGAGAAGAGAAGAGAGCCCTGTGAGGAAGGTAACAGTGAAGGTCACCCACGGATAGATCAAAATTCAACAATGTTGGTACCTCAGGAAGCTGTCCAGCTACGGGAAGCTGTTTAGAGTCATTGAGATGCTGATTTCCCCCTCATCATCCTGTCCCAGTCTCAGGGAGTTTGCAAGGATCATCCTTTGAGATGTGTGAGTGTGGCCCTGATAGACCATTGACCTACCTCTGGGAAACGGGTAGCTCAGGATAAATACCAGGATCCTTTGCAGCAGGGAATGAGCACTGATCTGCAATGCCACAAGGTCCGCTGGCCAAGCCCTGGCTCCAGCCTGTTTCCAAACATTTCTAAACGTGCTCACTCTGACCACTTCCAGAGAGCCCCTGGACAATATTCTGGGATTGCATTGGTATTAGAGCAGGATTCGGGGTAGCTAAGCTGTGAGCTCCAGCTAGGTATCTGTCTATGGAGAATATACCTCAGCTGAGTAAATTAGTAAGACTTCACTCAGAGCAAACCCGGGAGGAATTCCACAAATTTGTTGTAAGAAGAAAGGAAAGAAAATCTTGATGGTGTCACAAATCTGATACCAAATACATTGCATTTTATAACAAGAGTCTTTTCGGTGCGCGTTTCTTGGGAGGACTAACATACATCACCATCAAATACCAGAGCGTCATTTCACATTAAACCATGAAATTGCCTAATTGCCAGACAGCGTCTCTGATCCAGGAGTGTAGCTGGGAGGGTGGCTAGCTGTTTGTAAAGGCCTCGCTTAGATGGTGAGATAGCAGTCGGCTCGGTCACACTGCATCCCTGTGCACCAGCTTTCCATATCCCTAGCTTGATAGCAGGCTATTTTCAAATGTGGTATGGGACGAGGAGAGTATTTCTGAAAGAGAATGCACCCGTCTTGCTAGGTTCTTCTTCAACCTGATTATGCTCAGCCTGTGACTTCCGTCATGGGCAGCAGGATGTTAGCTTGACGGGCACTAACAGGCGCCACAATGGATGTGACAGTCTCGTGTGATCCCTTACTCCATCGCTGGCATTCTATGACCTCAGAGGAGTCACTTTGTCCTTCAGAAACTCATTTTTTTCATCTGTAAATGGGAGTTTTCCTATTTTTCATAGATGTGTGAAAAATTTTCTTGGCACTCTAGAATCATACCAAGATACAAAATAGAAAAAAAGAAAATTACAAAAATGAGTCCAGGTTTTCCAAGGTCTGGCCGGAGAGATAGCTCAGTGGTTAAGCACTTATTGCTGGGTTTAATTCCCAGCACCTACATGATGTCATAGCCATCTGTTACTCCAGTTCCAGGGATCTGATGTCCTCTTTTGACCTCCATGGGTTCATGCATACACATAAGGTACATAGACCCATACTCAGCACACACACACATCCACATAAGATAAGCAATAAATAGTTAAATAACACTATATTAACATCAATTTGTTTTTATTATTATCTAAATCAAATTTATTAATTTAATTTTTTAATATTAATGTTTAAATGATACATAGAAACTGTACTTACATGTGGGATGTCCTATGTTTTGAAGTGTGTACAAGCTGTGCAATGACTGAAGAACAATAAGCATATCTCCTCAAATTTTTATTGCTTGTTCCTCATGAGTACATTCAAAATCCACATTTTATTTACCTTCCAGAATGGCTAGCATTGAAAAGGCAGAAAATAAAAGTAAATCAATATCAAAGGTCAGCAAAGAGGTCAGAATAAGGTCAAAAGAATGACCCATGTCTTGAGTCAGTGAACTCCCACTAGCTTGGGTTAGTTGTCTCTGTGGGTTTCCCTATCATGATCTTGACTCCTTTGTTCATATAATCCCCCCCCCCCCTTTGACAGGACTCAGCCCAGTGCTTAGCTGTGGATCTCTGCTTCTGCTTCCATCAGTTACTGGATGAAGGTTCTATGATGTCAATTACGGTGGTCATCAATCTGATTAAAGGGGAACGCCTGTTAAGGCACCTTCTCTACTATTGCTAGGAGTCTTAGCTGGGGACATCGTTGTGGATTCCTGAGAGTTTCCTTAGCACCATATAACTCTCTAATCCTACAATGACTCCCTCTATCAAGAATCTTTTTCCTTGCTCTCCCTCTTTGTCCCTCTCCCAACTCAATCATCCTGTTCCCTCATGCTCTCTTCCCCTTCCGCTTCCCCTTTCCCCTTCATCTCCCTCTGATGTGGAAAGCTTTTCTATATATGTTGTTTTTATTGGTTAATGAATAAAAAAAAATGCTTTGGCCTGTGAGAGGGCAGAGTAGAGATAGGCAGGAAAACTAAACTGAATGCTGGGAGAAAGTAAGCAGAGTCAGGAAGAAGCCGTGCCTCTGTCACCAGGGACAGAGACCTCTGCTGGGGCCCACTGAAACTTTGCCGGTAGGTACAATCTTATGGTAATGCACAGATTAATAGAAATGGGTTAATTTAAGATGCTAGGAATACACTAGAGTCATTGGCCTAATTTGGCCTTAATAAGGAATAGCAATTACTAGAAACTGAGAATGGGGTGAAGAGTGCAATTGGGGGAGATTGGACAGTGGATGGCAGGACTGAGATGTAGTGTTTCACAGCGTAGTGGAATGACTGAACTCCACAGAGATCTTGAGACACAAGTGTGGCGAACCTCTCAACTGGCGAGAAAGAACAACCACCACATCAGGATTCCACTCAGATCACACTTTACTGGAGTGCCCTTGATTGATGGGGAGCAGGAAACGAAAGGGGCAGGAAACGAGGGCCAGGAAGGGAAGGGCAGGAAGAGCATGAAGCGAAGGGGCTAAGGGCACTGAGGCAGCTGCTTAAATAGGGAATTGGCACACGGGTCGCCCTGTGATTGGCTGCCACCAACAGCTGACATCAGACCGCATCAGGATAGGCTCAAGGATCCTCATCCACCGCGCATGTGGGAAGCGGGGGACACACAGCTCTCAAAGCAATAGCCAAATATGGAGTTGTATATTTCCAACAAGACAGGATGTTGGCGCCATCTTGTAATGGCAATCCTGTCCGGCTCACTACACACAAGCATCTTCAGTGGTAGACGAGATGCAAAGATGTCCAACATGAATACATAAGGAAATGAAAATGCTAACTGCCAGCCGGGCGGTGGTGGCGCATGCCTTTAATCCCAGCACTTGGGAGGCAGAGGCAGGCAGATCTCTGTGAGTTCGAGACCAGCCTGGTCTACAAGAGCTAGTTCCAGAACAGGCTCCAAAACCACAGAGAAACCCTGTCTCGAAAAAACCAAAAAAAAAAAAAAATGCTAACTGCCTTGATGTAACCAATACACGGTCTGCACAAGTGTTGAAATAACATGCTGTACACAATTAATATGTATAATCATTGCATATTAACCACAACACTATATTAATACTTCAGAAGCATAAAAAGAAGTGAAACGTTTTGAACCAGCATTCTTTTTAAAAAGTTATTTCTTTACTTTTATGTTAAGTACATTGGTGTTTTTCCTGCTTGCATGTTTGCATGAAGGCATCAGATCTCCTGGAACAGGAGTTACAGAAAGTTATGAGCTGTCAAGTAGTGCTGGGAACGGAACCCATGTCTCCTATAAGAGCAGCCAGTGCTCTTAACTGCTAAACCATCTCTCCAGCCACTCAAACAAGAAGTCTTATGTTGTATGCAGCAGGTACTATGTGCCCTGAAAGTAGAGGGTTCTTTCATTCATAAGAATCAGTAAAATTATTTTTATCTTGATTTAAAGAAAATGCATGTCCTTCAAACATTTATACTTTTTGTGTACTAGCTCTCATGTAGAGGTTTTGTTTTCCCCTGATGAAAACTGAGAATTTTGATAGTACTCCATGGCCAGCCTAGGAAAATAGCAATTTTAAAATTAAAAATCAAATCTCAAAATGATGTTTAAAACATTAGCTCGCATGCAATAAAAGAAGCCTTCTGTCAAATTGCATGTTTTCTCAGCATGCTAGCATTTGATAAGTGAAAGTTTTGAATTAATAAATAAATCTGAATACAATCATCGTTGGGCCATTTCTTTGCAAGGGTTATACTAACCCATTGCCTGCCTCCCCCCACAAATCGAATGCATTTTCTAGTAAGTTGTTGATACAGTTAAAGAGGTTACACAGAATAAAATCAATGAACAGAAGTATGAAACAATGTATGAGAACAGAACACTGGAACACTGAGCTACGGCATCCTCCATGACACACTTTCCTCCTATGAGCAGTCGGGTTTGCAAGGCAGGACACAGCAGCAGAGATTCTGGATAATATGGTTGTTTTCAAGTTTGGCTACAAATCTGCTCACAGTAGCTCCTGGGAGATACAGTTCTCAGGTTGAGGCAGATACTATTGACCATTTCTGGCCCCATTTTCCCTGTTGATAAATCTTCCACTTTGTTCAGATCTCAAGGTACCCGAGGCTGGGTCATTGCTAATCTCTGTGCACTCTCTACGGGAGGTACCTGAATGATTGAATATGTCCGGTGTTGTCAGTGGAGTTTGCTGGGATCCTGTGTAAAGGCCCAGGAGCCCACTCCCTTTTTTCCTTTGAATTTTGTGATAGGAGAATATGATGCTTGAATATTCACAAACCTTTGGATACCCATGATGGGAAGAAGAGCCAATCCTGGAAGTACTCAACAGAGAGACACCATGGAGATGCTGACTCACGTCCTAAGCTTCCACCACTAGGTGACTCATTAATGGATTTATTGGATACACTACTATTGGGTAGTTTTGTTTTTATAATGAAAATCACCCTAATAGAAAGGTTTTCCATAGAAAATGTTCTCCCCTCATTTTCATTTTCTCCCCCATAATACAAGATGCCACACATATGTAGGACATAGAATGCCACAGTTGAGAGTCCCTCTATGTCTTCACTTCACAGCTGATAGACAAAGGAATTTAGGAGTGGTTTCCTTGTTGGATGCATTGGCCACATATGAAGTAAATGTCGGTAGGAAAGAGAAAAGGCTGCTGAACTGTTTTCTGGATCACTCTCAAAGTTGCTTCCTAGTAATTTTGTTTTAGACAGAAAACATGTTGAATTTAGGAATTTGGTGTGGTGGTTTGAAAAAAAAGGCCTCCAAAGGGAGTGCCACGATTAGAAGATGTGGCCTTGTTGGAGTGGGTGTGGCCTTGTTTGAGGAAGTGTATCACTATGGGGGTGGGCTTTAAGGTATTCTTTGCTCAAGCTTCACTCAGTATGACACTCAGACCACTTCCTGTTGCCTGTAAATCAAGATGTAGAATACTCAGCTACTTCTCCAGCACCATGTCTGACTGCACACTACCATATCACACCATGATGATAATGGATTAAATCTCTGAAAATGTAAGCCACCCCAGTTAAATGTTTTTGCAACTTTCTTCTTGGATATACACAATGAGCCTTCCTAAAAGCCTAGATGAGCTGACCTCACTACACCAGGAGGTTCCTCTCTGATTTTCAGGGCCTGAGAGATGATAAAAGACAGTCATAGAGATCTCTCCATGAAAGAGATTTTAAGGGAACAGAGTTAAAATAAATAATATCCAGGGTATCAGAGGCCAGTTTCAAAGCCACAGACAATTCCTGAACTTCTTTCAATACAACTTTCCCCTGGCCATTGTGGTGGTTTGAATAGGAATGTTCCCCATGGACTCATAGGTTGGTCATTAGAGAATGGTGCTGTTTGACAGGGATAAGGAAGTGTGTCCTCATTGGAGTGTCAGGGACTGTAGGCCCCAACATAGAAACTATTTTTCCCTATCTAGATTGGTACGGAGGCTCGAGAAATAACCAGACACAGTTCACACAGTCATCATGGAAGGGCATCTCAGGCTTCTCCCCATCCTGAAGATCTACCTGCATTTATTATACAAAACACCTTTTAACTCCCAGGTAAAACAAGGTGGAAGCTCATTAATATTCTCTTTCCGGGAACACAGGGTTAGGGAAACACCTGCAACTTAGTCATCAGCTTCAGCAAACACCTCTCCCCAGGCGATCTACGTTTTTAACAAAGGAGAAAGGAGCAGCACATCCTGGCTTTTGTTGGGGCAGTGACAGCCTGTATGCAGGCGTAGGTGACCACCTCAGGTGGGGCCTATGGCTTCAGAGCCTGGCGGCCACACCATATAGAAATATGGGCCTACATTGGAGTAGGTGGTGTGTCACTGGGGGCGGGCTTTGGGGCTTCAAATGTTCAAGCCAGTCTCTCTCTTCCTGCTGCCTACCAAATCCAGATCTCAGCTACCTCTCTAACACCATGTCTGCCTGTATGCTGCCGTGCTACCTGCCGTGACAATAATGGACCAAACCTTTGAATGTGAGCTAGCCCCAGTTAAATGCTTTCCTTTATAGGAGTTGCTGTGGTCATGGTGTCTCTTCACAGCAATAGACCACTTACTAAGACAGGAGTTTGTACGAGGGATAGCTATATCATGTTAGGCATAATTACGACCTAGTTAAATATTTAATGTTTTTATGACTGTACATGGGGTAGTTATATTTTCTTTTAGGAATTAATTATTATGACCTGGCTATTGTTTTCATTTGAAATTAATTATGGCATAAGGAGATATGTTTATGGATCAAGTTTACAAGGGGTGAATTTGTCATAGCTATTCTTGGTGGTCAACTTGACTACATCTGGAATTAAAACCCCAAAATGAAGGGCACCCCTATGAGGGTTTTTTGTTGGTGGTTTTTTTTTTTCTTGATTTGAAGTTGGGGATGACACACACCTTTGATCCAGATCTTTATACACCTTTAATCTGGGTCACGCCTTCTGTTGTAAGCCTATATCTTTGCCCTCACCCTGTAGCTGTAGCTTGGCAACAAATGTTTGTGAATTTTGTGCTTACAAACTGTCAGGAGTCATTTTCCCAAAGATGATAGCAGGGACCATTGTCCTAAAAATGTTTGCAGAAAGCCCCACTACCTTGAGAGCTGTTTGCTGAGGGAACCTGCCTCACATCCCAACTATCTTGATAGCAGGGACTATTGTCCTAAGAAAGTTTGCAGAGAGCCCCCACATCCCAATCACCTTGAGAGCAGTTTGACCAGGTGTGCTGACTAGTGACCTTTGCTACCCCGGCAAAATTTTTTTCTACCCCCCACCCCAAGCCAAATTCCTCATTCAAGGGCTATATAAGCCGCTACCATTACACTAATAAACTGAGACCTTGACAAGAATTTTGCTTGGTCTCCGTTTCTCTATCTTATCCATGTTCTTTCAGATAGCGCCTCTTCAGACCCTGGAATAAATGGACCTGCTGGACGGGTACAACAAACTCCACTTCTGCCCCTGTTTGTGACTGCCAGGAAAAACAGGGCTCCCGAGTCCTTGTCCTGCAGCCCTGATCAATCAGTGAAACGTTTCTGTGGTGGTTTAATAAAATCTTTGGAACCCATAATTGTTGTCCCTCTCCTTCCTTATGGCACATGACGGGCTAGGTGTAACATCCTGTCCTCATTGTTTTTCATTCACTTCTAAGTATCTTCAGAGACAGGCCCGTCCCCTCCACCACCATGGACACCAAGCTTTATAGACTGTGTTTAGAGTTGGCTTCCTGTTGGCTCCTGTCAACTCCTTTTTGTGTGTCTCTGTTTCTTTGTTCTCCCAGTAGTCCCAGAATCTACTCACCCACTTCTTTTGTCCAGGGCCAGACATATAGTAACTGGTCTTCTACACTCTTAACTATATAATGATAATATTAGCTGGAGAAAAAAATGAATCTCAGACGGCATCCTACAAAGCAAGTGACTGTTATTCTTATTGTAACTTTGGAGGGAGGAATTGTTTGCTTGTTGTTTTTGAGACAGTCTCACTATGTAGCACTGGCTGTCCTGGAGTATATAGATCAGGTTGGCCTTCAGGTTACAGTAATCAGTCTGACTCTTCAGCCCTTGCGCTGGGATTAAAGGTGTGGATCACCATGCCCTGCCTGAAATGTTTATAGTTGTGCTGGTTAAGCTCTATCTGCTGGGGAGACATCCTAAGACTCCAGAAGAAAGTCCAAGAACATGGAACACTGCTACTGTACCACGATCGCTGTTTGTAACATGAGAAGCTGGCGGCCAGCCTGCAGTCTAGCCTCGGTGATGGTCTGTGTCTAATCAGAGAACTTGTGTCATAAATGTCACCACTCCACTCCACCGCTCTGATGGATGTCCTCCTTAAGGTCGAGGGGAAGAATTTAAATACCGTGGCTGCGCTTCTGCACAATCGTGCCGTTTCTATTGATCACAAAATGACAATTTACAGCGTTTAGCAGAGAACCGATCCCTTCACACACATGCAGACTTCCACCGCTCTGTTCCCGCATGACTAGGAACACTCACAAACCACGAGCCATGATCTCTCTCCACGTTTATAATCCTTCTGTTCACAGCGAGAGCCTGCGTAGTTCTGTCCTGTCATTTCATTGCTACATGACAAAAACTGAATCAAGACAGTGGTTAACAACGCGAGAAACAAGACGGTTGAGCTACAGGGAGCAAAACCAAGGGGGAAGTGAAACAGTCACATGGTCTTTTGGTCAGATTATTATCTGTGGGCCTTTCTGGGGACCCTACAGATGTCATGGTTAATAGTAATTCTTGTAATTCTTAATTATAAAAAAAATCCAAGCAGGATTAATATGAGCCTACAAACAGTCCCCGTGTGACCAATGCTGCACACCTTCATAAAAGGCAGAACTTTATCTCATATTTGGAATGGGCATAAATTATGTCACCTACAGAAGTTCGTTTATTGTCCCCACAGTCAATCAAAATTCCTGAGAAACCACACAACTGTTCCTGGCAGGGAGGAGCTTGTGGCTACTGCTCCCAGTAACTGTCCCATAATTAAAGGAATTTAACATTGTTTGCCAAACAAGGGACTTCCTGTTTCTTTTTAAATTAATCATGAGATTTCTGTCCGGTGCTCCAATGTGGGTCTCTGTCTCTGTCTCCTTTCATCGCCTGATGAAGGTTAATATTCAGGAGGATGCCTATATGTTTTTCTTTGGGTTCTCCTTCTTATTTAGCTTCTCTAGGACCACGAATTATAGGCCCAATGTCCTTTATTTATGGCTAGAAACCAAATATGAGTGAGTACATCCCATGTTCCTCTTTTTGGGTCTGGCTTACCTAACTCAGGATAGTGTTTTCTATTTCGGATGGAGGTGGGTGGTCCTTGGACTTCCCACAGGGCAGGGAACCCTGATTGCTCTTTGGGCTGACGAGGGAGGGGGACTTGGTTGGGGGAGGGGGAGGGAAATGGGAGGCGGTGGCGGGGAAGAGACAGAAATCTTCAATAAATAAATAAATTAATTAATTAAAAAAAATTAATCATGAAAACCGGAAAGGGAAAGCCCCTCCCCTCTACGCCACAGAGTCCTTCGCACTCTCAAGCACACTAAGAATCCTGTAGATGTGCAACATTTCTAGAAAAGCTGTTGGTGACTTGTTTATCTAAAGTAAAACATGGGCAGATGCGGTGGTTCAGTCTGTGAAGGTACTTACGACCAAGCCTGACGGCCTGAGTTCAAGCCTCAAGCCCCACGTGAAAGGAGAAGATAACTGAGTCCTATGCATTGTTCCCTAGCCTCCGAATAAGGCCCTTCTCTCCCTACCTACTAATAGTTAAAAAATAAATAAATAAATAAATAAATAAGGAGATAAATGTGAAAAGATAAAAAGTTCAGTGGAGCATGACCCCGCGACTCTCCACTCCTTTACTTTGCTGTTCCCAAGGAGCCCACTCTGCTGGGTAGCCTCATGGGCAGCCAGCCTGTGGTCTGTCTTAGTGACTGGATGGTATGTAAGACAGTGCCAGGCTTTCAGTGAGTTACTCTATCAAGCCTTTGGAGAATATTCCAGGGCATATCCCAGCTGTGTATTCAAGAAACAAAACAGGGAAGTAGAATGCCCCCAGGAGGTAGGGGCTTTGTTCCGACTCTGGTGTGCCCTGGGTGCTAAGGACAGTGCCTGGGCACTGTGTGACCTCAAATCCAGAAGGTTTGGCCGTGGCCACCCCAAGCTTCCTTGGGTGCCACTTTTTCTAGTTTCTCACCTTATTATTCAAACTGCCTTCTTAGGCAATCTGGTTCCTCTGTTTAATTAATGAATCACTGAAAACTTTTATGCCAACGAATTCTCTAGGAATATCATCTTGTGAATACAGGTTTTTGTTTATCTACACAGTTTAAGGATGACAGCTCTTCCTGATGTAGCTATGAGGTCCAGAAATAGCACTCAGACAATGAGATGCTGTATAGGTTGGCACTCCAAGTTGGACCAAGGGGTACCGACCGGGCTGATAACTAGAGTTCTAGGGAGATCTCTAAACATAGGGTTCCAAGGGACTCAGCTTGTGGACTTGGACTGTCACTAAAGACTTTGCTTCTAGGTTTATGTCTCACCTTCTCTATCTCCTCCGCTTGTTATCACTACATCTCTTCTTTCCTTGGGAATCTTAGATGCTAGTTCTTTCTAAAAAATTCTAAAATTCCAAGTTTATAAATTGTACCTTATGTGAAAGACCCTCAGAGAGGACATTTCCTCTGATGATGAAGACCCCAGAAACAGGACACTCCGAGACCAAACCACAGGATGCAATTAGCAAGAGGTTTATTGAGTAGACACAGGTACCTGAGGGAGGCAAGATCTCTTGGAAGACTTGCGCGCCTGCCAACTGGAGGGCGGGCTTTTTATAGGGAAGAGCAAAAAGCAAGTTTACAGAAGCAAAAGCGTGGTTATCGGAATGAGGCGGGGGGGGGGGCATGAATGGTTTCCTCTCTCAGCATTGATCCTGTTTTGCAGTCAACCTGCTTTGTTGATGTCCTATCTTATCGATATCCTGCCTTGCAGTCTTCCTATCTCATAGACATCCTGCTCTCTCAAGCACATGGGATGTTCTTACGAGAGCAGGCTGGCTGCTGATCCGGAGAATTTTTTTTTTTTAAGCAAACAGGACGTTCCCCCGGGAGCATGCTAGCTGCGGGTTTTGAGGAGGGGATCTGTAGGGTCTTTCAATGAATATTGTTCACACATCCTCTTTTGAGGATAAAAGTTATACAAAGCTTGGCCACTGAAGAGTTTGACCGTGCAGCTGGCATGTCCACAGGCACACAGGGCCCTTTGTAGCACAGGACTGAGATGGGGACATAACCCATGGGGTGGGCTATTTGTGTTAATTCACCCCACCAGTAAAATGAAAGGTCTAAAATGTGAAATATAGATCAAAGATACCTAGTCCATTCCATCTGACTTTCTCCTGTGCATAATTGAACTCTGAGCTTCAAAAGAAACCAGGCTATTTCTGTGAGAGATACTAGATTGCATTTTACCCATCTCAATTTTATGCCTGTGAAAAGCATAAAATACAGTTGTCAAAAATTCTATGACATTCAATCACATTAAGGTGATTGACATAAATATTTAAATCAGAAGTAGCTGTGATACCACCCACTTGGTGTGATTAAGGGTGACAATCGAACAAGCTGTGGAACTTCTGATTCACGTTCACAGTTTTCTGAGCCTTTTTCTTTCTAGGCTGCAAAGGCTGTGAAATGATTTAAGGTCTGTTACTACTGGAATTTTACATTGCAAAATCTGCATAAAATGGATTTAAGAAATAGCCCGGGACAAGCCCTCTGGTGGCTGGGGATTACATGCATGGCTTCCAAAGGGCAGCGACAGAGGTGTGCTGGCATGCCACACTGGGGGCTTTGAGGAGAGCCTGCTATTTGCTGAGAGCACACAGGATGAGTGTGTTTACACACGCCTCCCCGCAGGAGTGCATGACCTTGGCATTTGTCCTTGCCAGTGTCTGGGCATGCCCTTCAATGCTGCCTTTGTTTGCAGGGAAACACCCTTGCAATCAGGCTCCTAAGATACTGCGAAACATTTCAGCAAAACCTGAAAATATACAGAGAATACATCATTCCTCTGAAAACCCTTTGTCCTTTGACAAACTTAAGCCCCTTCCCCCATGCCACCTTGAACCTTGTCCGTTGGGTGTTGGACATGCATGACTGTTCCATGACACCTGACCCACCTGCACTTCTCTGAACAGGGCAAGAAGGTAAAGTCTGGGTACAGTCTGACTTGTCTTGGAGGCAGCTCCATGGGGGAGGGAGGTAGACTGTCCCCCTCCTGCCTGGCAGGAGGTTGTCAAGGGCATTTCCCCATCTGCTTCTGTCCACTGAGATGAAGCCTGGGCTTTCCCATCTGGGCCCCTCTTTCTAGAATAGTTGCTAGGAATGAAACCACTCCTCTGGAGCCTTGGGTTTTTCCTCTGCAACAGATTCACCAACCGCTTTGATCCCAGCCCTTGAACTCTTGTTTCTTTCACTTTGGAGTTGAAACATCAGACTTAGCACCAAGTGCTTAGAACAGAAGGGCAGTAGATGAGCACAATGCCTGCATGGGGCTAACTTCTGTGGCTTT
This sequence comes from Microtus oregoni, assembly GCF_018167655.1. Lineage (NCBI taxonomy): Eukaryota > Metazoa > Chordata > Mammalia > Rodentia > Cricetidae > Microtus > Microtus oregoni. The sequence goes on along the minus strand of NW_024543091.1, from coordinate 4,064,950 downwards.
ATAGCCATTGCTGTGGGAGGTCCTTCTGTATATGTGTGGCCTTTATTGGTTAATGAATACAGCTGCTTTGGCCTACAACAGGGCAGAATAGAGTAAGACGAAATTCTAAGCAGAGATAGAAGAGAAGAGAAGGCGGAGTCAGAGAGATTCCACGTAGCTGCCAAATGAGACAGACAGATGGAATCTTACTGGTAGGCCACAGCCATGTGGTGGTGATACACAAATTAGTAGAAATGGGTTCATTTAAAGTGAACTAGAAATACGCTTAAGCTAGTGACCAAACAGTATTGTAATTAATATAGTTTCTGTGTGATAATTTTGGATCTAGGTGGCCAGGAAATGAACAAGCAGTCTCTGCCTACAAGTCATAGTATGTTTCCTGTGGATAAAAGAATTTCATCCCCTCTCATGTGACAACAGATTGTGCTTGGCAGATGACACAAGGAATGAGAATCTTGTTGGGTTAGAGAGAAGCTGCTGAGATGCAAGGAGGGAACCTAGTCACTCAGGAATGAGACTGTAAGGACGTGACTTTCCATCTTGTGCCCCCGATGTCCTGATGTTGTCCTGTGAGCCCAAGTATGCTCCATGCTGATTTTGTTTGTGTAATGGTCTGTGTAAGCCATGGGGAAGCTGAGTGTACTTGAGTTTTTCCATTACCAACTAAATCTCTGGAAATGTGGCAAGCCAGCTACTGCTGATGTTCGGTAGCTTGTGAAAGGAGAAATCATTGCTTTCCTGGTCTACTAAGAATATGCTAAATGAAGTAGCATCATGAGGTCAGAGCTAATGGCATTACAAAAAACAAACAAACAAACAAACAAAAAAAAATCCTATGGTCTTTTTGGACAATATGGTTACTGCTGTTCCAGGTACCACTTCAGGGCACCACGAAACAATGAAGGCTAGTGGTGAGAGCATAGCACTAATATTCTTGAGTCCACAGATTTCCAGAGAAACAAGGAATGTTAAGCACACGGGATCGTCTTGACTGGGAAAGATGAAAAACCTGTTCTTCCATCCAGAAAGCTGAGAATTGGAAACGATGGGCTTCCTGGTGACCTTCATTATCTGTTGGGCCAGGCCGTATCAAGCTCTTACAGCCAAGACAGGAGGTGGCTGGCAATCTAAATGAACCTTATAGCCAGAGACACTCCCCTCCTCAAACTCCCAAACCAGGACCACAGGTACTTAACAGCCCAAATGACCTCTATGCTCTTTGTATGACCAAGACCAAGACAGACCCTTAAGCCGTTAAGATAGAGCAGTAGCCTATCTTTAGAACCCATCTTCTTGGAAGAAATGACATGTCCCCTGAATTTTAATGTAATTATGCTTTTTTGTGTAATGGAAATTGTATTACACCAGGAAACTTTTTCCAAATTATACTGGGCTAAATACACTGGGAACAAGCCACCTGTTATTAGACTGATCCAAGTTGATGAAGTCAGTTTACACTGGATTTTCATTCTTATTGCTTCACGTGGTTTGCTTCCCTGTATGACACCTGCAGGAACCCCCCTCAGGTTAGAGATCACCTCCATATTTATTTATTAAGAAAACAAAATCTCTCTCGGAAATGCCCCAACTGACTTCCTCCTGTGTATGATTGAACTCTTGAGTTCCAAACAAAACCAGACAAGTTCTATAAGAGATTCTAGATGCTGTGATTGGCTCGGACCAGACCAGACAAGTCACAGCACACCCCTTGGATGGTCTCTTTGTCACTGGAAAACAAACAGGAGTTCATTTGGTGGAACAAAAGAGGAGGAGGGGTTGTGCAACCAGCAGACTTATCTACTCAAACCTGCTTTGCCAGCTGCGTGAGGAGAACCATGAATGCTTGCTCATTCTCTGTCCTTGCTTGCACCTCAATTCTACCCCATACTTGAACTGACTGATGAATGATCGGAGCGTCTCAAAGATAATTTACAGTTCTGTTGAAACCAAAAGACCACAATAGAAATTAATAAAACTGGCACAATCAGGGTCTAAGAAGGCACCAGCCCTTGAACTCTTGTTTCTTTCACTTTGGAGTTGAAACATCAGACTTAGCACCAAGTGTTTAGAAGAGAAGGGCAGTAGATGAGCACAATGCCTGCATGGGGCTGACTTCTGTGGCTTTATAGCCATTGCTGTGGGAGGTCCTTCTGTATATGTGTGGCCTTTATTGGTTAATGAATACAGCTGCTTTGGCCTACAACAGGGCAGAATAGAGTAAGACGAAATTCTAAGCAGAGATAGAAGAGAAAAGAAGGCGGAGTCAGAGAGATTCCACGTAGTTGCCAAATGAGACAGACAGATGGAATCTTACTGGTAGGCCACAGCCATGTGGTGGTGATACACAAATTAGTAGAAATGGGTTCATTTAAAGTGAACTAGAAATACGCTTAAGCTAGTGACCAAACAGTATTGTAATTAATATAGTTTCTGTGTGATAATTTTGGATCTAGGTGGCCAGGAAATGAACAAGCAGTCTCTGCCTACAAGTCATAGTATGTTTCCTGTGGATAAAAGAATTTCATCCCCTCTCATGTGACAACAGATTGTGTTTGGAAGACGACACAAGGAATGTGAATCTTGTTGGGTTAGAGAGAAGCTGCTGAGATGCAAGGAGGGAACCTAGTCGCTCAGGAATGAGACCATAAGGACGTGACTTTCCATCTGTTCTTCACCTCTTCACTGCTCATGGCCCCTCAAAAGAATGTTTTAAAATAATCCTCTTTAGGAAATCTTTTGCAATTTTCTGTAAGTAGACCGATCATGTAGGATTTTACAGTCTCATTTCCTGTCTCTGCAGTGTTCTTGTTCCTGGTTCACTGAAACCAAATTGAACTGTATTGAAGTATCTCATCCACTATGTCAGGAAATGTTCAGCAGGAATAGTTTTGTCCCAAGAACTTGGCACATAGTAGGATACTGAGTAGTATGCACTCAACATGTGTTTGTGAATAAGAACTATTCAAACCATGAAAAATTTACTATATAACCTTTGGTCTTACATTTTAATTGAAGCATATAGAAACTGAAAAATGGACTCATAGTTGAAAAAAAGATATAAAGGAAGAAGTAAATTCAAGCTCAGAAGGATACAGCCTCCTCCATTATAAGACTATGGCTTATATCCTCACAACTTAAACTCAGAAAGGGAGATACAAAAGACCAACAAGTTGAAACATAAACGAGTTATGGCATGAACACATAGCTCACATAAAAGAAAGATGCTTGAACAGAGCCTGGAGGTTGTGTCTCAGTGGTAGAGGACTTGCCTAGTGTTGGCATGATCTCCAGCAACATGCATGCACACACACACACACACACACACACTTACATGAAAAGAGATTTATTTGATTTTTGCCAATTTTTATTTTTATTTTATTGATGTTTTGTTTTGTTTTTGAGACAGGGTTTCTCTGGTAGTCTTGGCTGTCCTGGATCTCACTCTGTCGACCAGGCTGGTCTCAAACTTATAGATATTCACCTGCCTCTGCCTTTCAAGTGCTGGGATTAAAGGTATTTGCCACCAATGACTCACTGCCAATGCTTTTTTAGATGCAAATTGAAAATATGCAGAGATGTTGTCATTCTCATTTTTTCTACTGGCACACCTCCCAAAATTCAATAATATACTTTGTCAGAGTAACTGGGAAACAGGCCCTCTCAAGCATTCCCAAGGGAAGGAAAATATGCAATTCCTAGAGAGGATCATACGGTGACGTCCACCCTTTAACATCTAGGAAGAGGATGTTACCCTATAGGCCACTTCACACATTTACAGGATGGCACCCACGTGACGTGATGTACCTGTAACAGCATGACAGAAGAGACCACTAGGTCCCTGGACACAGGCTAGGTCAGTAACACCTGTGCTGAAAAAGGGCAATACCTGGTATGTTGGGCTCTGGGAAGGTGTCTAGAACAAATAGCTCTGTAGAAAAAGAAACTCCAGAACGACAAATGAATAGTCTCTGTGTTGCATCGTAAAGAAGAGTGTAGAATATGCCCTTTTTCAGGTTCATAACTTGTTTGTTAATAACCTTTGGTGTCCCACCCTAAAGGTGGTGGAACACGGGAGAACAGAGCCAATATGTATGATGGACGGAAGTCTCCTGCAGTAGCCAACATTTTTTTCGGAGCACCAGATGATATAGCCTGAGGATTAAAAAAAGTCGCATAAGTAAAGTGTTCAATCACAAGGGCAAGTTGACAGGAACATGTTTTTCCATAGAGGCATATAAACCGAATAACAATAGCCAGTTGTAGTGAAGGATCTGCAGCAAACCCACTTCTGTCTGCTACACCTCTGTGGGTCACAAAAGCACAGCCCAGAAATAATTCTCTGTTTTGAAGAAACCAAGGTCACAAGACTCTTGTTTTCTTGGAGTTTTCTCACAAGCACTCAGAATTCTCCTTGCATGACTCTGTTCTTGGACTATGTTCTGACAACTGAGCAAGGTGATAATCCACTTCAGAGAAAGCCAGGAATGCTGGAGAAAGGGTGGGTGGAACCAAAGCAATCACATACCATTGCTACCTTAAAATCCATAAATGAGAAGTCTCAACCAGAGAGATCATGTGAGAGAAAGACACAACAGCTTCCAAATTGTAAAAGATCAAAGCAAATGACCCTTTGTGGATGTCGTAATCATAGAAATAATAAAATCCAAGACTTCATTAAAAAATCATTAGAACAAAAAGTTACAAAATACAAGATGAGGATACAAAAGCCAATGGGATTTTTATGCATCAATAATGAACTAGCTATAAAAGAAATCAAGAAAGCAATTCCCTTCACCATAGCTACAAAGAGATGAAATACCTGGGACTACTTGGAACAAGGATGTAAATGTGTTCTAGTATGAAAACTACAAAACATTAGTGAAATATATTGAACAAGATGCCGAAATAATTAAGGTGTCACATTAAAATTAGAATTAATATTATTTAAGTGTCCATCCCCACAGCAATTAACAGATTCAGTGAAGTCCCCGTATAAATATGCCTGTACCATTCCTCAAGAAGTAGAAAAGGAGAAAAAGAGATTCTTAAAATTAATATGGAACCACCATAGCTCCTAAATCACAACAAAAAAATTCAGAGCAAAAAGAACAAAACCTAGATATCACAACACCTGACTTTAAAATATACAACAAAGCCCTAGTAGCTAAAATAACATGGCACTGGCACTAAACCAAACAGAATAGAGAATAAATCTACCTACCTACAGACAGCTGGAGAAAGGACAATCTCTTCAATAAACAGTATCGAGGAAAACGGATGTCCCTAGATCAAGGAGATAAACTAGACCACTATCTCTCCTCAAACAAAAGGGATCACCCCCAATGCTTAAGACTCCAAACTATGAATCTCTTAAAATAGCATAGGAGAAATGCTTCCAGAAGTCTTCCTCTGAGAAAGATTTGCAAGCCCAAAGATAAATGATCAAAGATCAATCCAGAATAAAATTAAAAAAAAAAAGATTCCCCAGACCAAATCAACGGAAGCAAAACTGAAAAACTGAAGAGCTTCTGTACAACATAGGGCTGGAGAGATGACTTCAGTGGTATGTGAGGCATTGAGACATTGAGGTTGGCCTGGCAATCTGGGCTTGATCCTGAGAGCAACAAGGAGGGAGAAAACCAAGCCCTGCCAGTTGTCTGCTGATTCCCACACATGTGCCACTGTGGCACGCACTCACAACCACACACACACACACACACAAATAAATAAATAATAAGAATAACACAAAAATTTTTTGTATTTATTTATTATGTATACAATATTTTGTGTGTATGTCTGCAGGCCAGAAGAGGGCACCAGACCTCATTATAGATGGTTGTGAGCCACCATGTGGTTGTTGGGAATCGAACTCAGGACCTTTGGAAGAGCAGGCAGTGCTCTTAACCACTGAGCCATCTCTCTAGCCCCCATAACACAAAATTTTAATGCATTTCTGTATATCAAAGGCCAAAACAGTTAAGAAGTAATTTGTAGACTAGAAGGTGTTTGCAAACTATTCGTCTGACAAGGAAAGACTATCCACAACATACAAGAACACAAGCAACTCCACCAATAAACACACAAGGCCCAGAAAATCTTGGTAAGGTGGGTAAATAACCTGAATATTATTTTTAAAGGAAGGTTTACAGATGGCAATGAGTATACGAAAAATGCCCAGCAACCTTAAACATCAGGGAAATAAAATTCAAAGCCACTGTGAAATTTATTGCTACCCTACTTAGAAAAGCTAAAGCCAAAAAGACAAAGACTGGGAAGCTCGAGAGATGGCTCAGTGGCTAAGAGCACTTGATACTCTTGCAGAGGGCCTGGGTTCAGTTCTAAGCACCCACATGGTGGCTCACGATGGTCTGTACCTCCAGTTCCAGTTTCCCGTGGTTCTACATAAACATGCTACAGACATACATGTAGGCAAACTACTCATATATTTTTTAAAAAAGACAAAGAGTAACAAATGCAGGCCAAGATGTAAAGAAAAGAACTCTCACAGGATGTTGGTGGGAACAAAATTAGTGCAAGAAAGTGGTATGAAGGTCAGTCAGAAAATGAAAATAACACTTCTATATCATCCAGCACTGCTGACTTGGAATCAGTGGGAGGCTTGACTGGCAGGTACTGGATAGAGGAAATTAAGCTTGTGTTCACAACAGGATGTCATTCATACCCAGAGAAGAAAGGGAGCCTGGAGTTCCTGCTGTTTGTTGCTGTTTGGATGAACCCGGAGGATATAATGCTAAGGAAATCCACAGAAAGGCAGTTACTACATGTTCTGATTCATGTGGAATCTATAAACGTAAACCTCCTTAGATTTAGAGGGTAGAACAAGAGTTGCCAAAATCCAGGAAGAATAGGGAGCGTGGAGACGGAATAGTAATAAGCATAGGGTTGTAGTTGGTTAGGATGAATAACTTACTATTCCGGACTGTACCCGATCATGGTTGACAAACAGTTAAATGGATACTTCAAAAGTAGCTAATGGCCCAGCTGCAAGTGGGGTCTGTGTTGAAGTCTGTGACCCAGGTTGCCACTAAGGCCCACAAAGAGGCCCGGAATCTGGGCAGCAAGCCTGGTTGGAGTCTGGGGCCATACAGATCTGGGTGGCCTGTGCTGCAGGGGTGAGGGGAACATATTTGGGGGACTGGGAGGTAAGCGGAATTGGGGTGCATGATATGGTAAAACTTCCAATAAAGAAGTTAAATTAAAAAATAAACAAACAGAAATAGCTAGTGGATAAAATTGTTGATCTTCCCACCACACAGGATGATGTATGCTAGAGATGAGAGAGATACTGGCTGCCTGGAACGGGTGCTCACACTGTATGCAGTTATTGACACAGCATACTATATCCCAGAAATATGTGCAATTGTATGTCAACTGAGAATGAAAACAAGGGGATTGAAAATAATTAAAATCTGTGAACTATTACTTATTCAAAGTTACATTAAAAAATATAGTCTTGTTTTTTCTAGGTAGCTACTAGAGCCAGATTGCGAGTTTGGGGTATCTTTCTTTCTCCTTTACTGTATCTGTGAATTTAGACAAATTGATTTCTTATTTGTTTACTTAAATATTTGGAAATGGGGTTTTTTAGTGACGGCCAAATGGGGCTGTGCCTGGCAGTGGTCCTGGAGCCCCTGCCCAATGCCGGGGTTACAGGCTAGAGCCAGAACATATGATTTAAGTATGTGCCTTTCTTTATGGAAGGAATTCAGTGAGTTAAGACGTACAAAGGAGCTAGCCTGAACAAGATCCAGTCTGCATTGCTCTGAGCTGCGGCTAAAGCTGTTTTTAATAATAAATTAAAGAACTATTGGCTACATTCCAGTTAGAAAGTTTTCTGAATTTTTTTGATGTTCATAAACTGTTTTGGTTTTGGAGATAATACAATAAATTCCAGGAGAAATGGAGTTAATGATCCCAGTAGCCAGCTGAGCACTGACTCATGCCATGCAGAAAAGCTAGCTGCAAGGTCATGCAGAGAACGTAATCACTAAATTGTGAGGTAGAGGGAGCGTGCAAACTCTCCTAAGATGCCGACGACAGCCGGAAACACAGCCCCTGAAGCATTGGTGGGTGCAATCTTTCCACGTATTTTCTAGAAGTCCAGAAAATGGGAGCTGCCATCAGGCTGGGAGGTCTAGAGACAGAAATTCTAAATAAACAAGGGTGAAAATCTCACCATTGTGCTTTGATTTACACCTACCTCATAATATTTTTAAAAGAAAATTCATCATTGCAGAAATTATATAATTAGCTGGGCACTCCCAGTAAATTTGCCAGCCTCCTTTTGGATGGTTTGCATTGCCATTTTCTGAGGGAAGTGAATTCGTGGGTGACACTTTGATATCTGGATTAACAGGAAAAAGAAAAACAAAAGCAAAAGCGAAAACCAATTCAAAATAGCACAAAGAAACCAGCCTAGGTGTTTTTCTCTAATCAAAAGGAACCATGAAGAAACTGTGCCCCCTGCTGATTTAATTTAATATTAACGTCATCAACAAACCAGAGCTGAAGGAGAGAGCAGTGTCCTCAAGGTCATAATTGAAATTCACCCTCAGTAGCTAACGACTGGAGAGAGAGAGAGAGAGAGAGAGAGAGAGAACAAGCCTCCTTCTGCGAGCTTCATGGAATATTCCTCCTAAGGACTTCTCTGCGTTGCATGTGCCTTTGGTGACAGCTGAGTACAGGTCCCTGGGATTACTGACTGCCATCTTTACAACAACCAAAGGGTATTAGAACCCTGGCCTAAACACTAGGGGGGAAAAGTTCCTAATGCTGGAAGAGCAGTCAAAGACAGGCAGCCTGGAAACCATTTACTTGAATCAATGAACCTTACACACCTCCCCAAAGGCTCCAGGCTGGGACACTAATGTGTGCAGATGCCAGGGATGCAACGATGGAATCCCTTTTTGTCCTGTGGTCCTCGCTTCTGTCTTGATGCCTCTTTGCACCTTCTATCGTCTCGCAACCTTGGCTTTTTCTTTATTTTATATGTATCTCTGTGTGCTTAGTGTACTAACTGCTGGCAGGTGGCGGAGGCGGGGGCAAAACAGGCTGTTTAGTCCCCCTGAAACTGAAGTTATAAGTGGTTGTGAGGGGCTGGCTGTGGGTCCGTGGGAACAGAACGCGGATCCTCTTTACGACCAGGAAAGGCTCTTAACCTAAGGGCTGTCTCTCCATGCCTCAACCCAGCCTTTTAGTCTCTGTTTCTAGTTTGTAACTCATGGCCAACACGCGGCCACACCATCCTGCTGGCGAAGTTAACTGCAAGAATAAGCGTCCTTCTGGTCTTCCCTTCTGTGGAGGGAATTCTTGGACACAGATAGGTGCAATGTGACTTTGGAGGAGATAATGGAGAAAGTGGTTCAAAGAGGAGGGTTTTCTATCATGCTTCTGGCAGAGGACACACGAGGGGCACAGCCCTTCCCCTGTGGAGAGAGAATGGTCTCCTCCTCAGGTATACAGCACATGCAAATATTTTATTCTAGTTTCTCGGACCTTTATAACAGAGTATCAGGTTTAAATGCCACCTTTCCTCCTCTGCTCTAACGGTGTTTTCATGCTGCCAGGGTCGCTTGATCTGTGATTATTATTGCCAGATTTGCCCCCCAAAAAAGTGCAGCACTCTTGATTTGAATCTTACTTAAATAAAGATTTTCGGGGGAAAAACACAACTACCTTAGTTTTGATATTTGTTGGTTTTCTGAAATTTGCTTTTAATTGAACCTCTGTGTTTTATGTGACAGACTTGTTGATTTATGGTGTTTCACCTGTTTGTTTTCTTTTTTTATTTATTTATTAAATATTTCTGCCTCCTCCCCGCCACCGCCTCCCCTTTCCCTCCCCCTCCCCCGATCAAGTCCTCCTCCCTCATCAGCCCAAAGAGCAAATCAGGGTTCCCTGCCCTGTGGGAAGTCCAAGGACCACCCACCTCCATCCAGGTCTAGTAAGGTGAGCATCCAAACTGCCTAGGCTCCCACAAAGCCAGTATGTGCAGTAGGATCAAAAACCCATTGCCTTTGTTCTTGAGTTCTCAGTAGTCCTCATTGTCCGCTATGTTCAGCGAGTCCGGTTTTATCCCATGCTTTTTCAGACCCGGGCCAGTTGGCCTTGTTGTGAGTTCCCGATAGAACATCCCCATTGTCTCAGTGTGTGGGTGCACCCCTCGCGGTCCAGAGTTCCTTGCTCGTGCTCTCTCTCCTTCTGCTCCTGATTTGGACCTTGAGATTTCAGTCTGGTGCTCCAATGTGGGTCTCTGTCTCTGTCTCCTTTCATCGCCTGATGAAGGTTAATATTCAGGAGGATGCCTATATGTTTTTCTTTGGATTCACCTTCTTATTTAGCTTCTCTAGGACCACGAATTATAGGCTCAATGTCATTTATTTATGGCTAGAAACCAAATATGAGTGAGTACATCCCATGTTCCTCTTTTTGGGTCTGGCTTACCTCACTCAGGATAGTGTTTTCTATTTCGTCCATTTGTATGCAAAATTCAAGAAGTCATTGTTTTTTACTACTGAGTAGTACTCTAATATGTATATATTCCATGCTTTCTTCATCCATTCTTCCATTGAAGGGCATCTAGGTTGTTTCCAGATTCTGGCTATTACAAACAATGCTGCTAAGAACATAGTTGAGCATATACTTTTGTTGTATGATAGGGCCTCTCTTGGGTATATTCCCAAGAGTGGTATTGCTGTTTGTTTTCGAGAGCGTTCTAAATGCACCCTCCGTGGTTGCTGAGCCAGGGCTGGAAGGCACCACAGGATGCAGCAGTCACTCATCTCGTGCTCTCGTCTCCCTCTAGCGGCTGCCAAGAATATCTCACTGAGCAGTCCCGCAGACCCGCGGGCACCAGCAAGGCTCCTGGACCCACACTCCCTTGGACAATTTTCCGGGCAGGGATAGGGAGAAGTATTGAAAATGGGACTTGCTGAAGTTAAAGTCGCCTAAACATATGTCTCTTCTCTGCAGAAGAAAGTGGCGCTGTCCACAAAGCAGAGATGCAGTTTCTGTTGCATCCGTTAAAAATGCAGTGGAGAGGAACGGAGGGGATGGCTCAGCCATTAAGAGCATGCTCCGGGAGGACCCCAGTTCAGTTCCCAGCACCCATATCCCGGGTCTTACGACTAGGGTAACTCCAGTTCCAGGTGATCTAACTGCCCCCACCAGGCAGTGGCCTGCAGTCACGTGCCTGTGCCCACACCCACACATGCATAAATACAAATAAATGCTTCTCTAGTAGACTGACCCAGCTCACCAGTGAAAACTGGTAAGCATTGGTTTTCATGCTGAGGGGAAATCAGAGCGCTTCCTCCAGCTGACTCCTGATGATTTACCAAGAATTAATTCAGGGGCAGGCCTAAGGTAGGAGGCCAAAGTTTAAGGCTAATCGGCTCAACTTTAAGATGGGCAGGAGATAATGCCTAGTGTTAGAGCAATCGCCTGGCTTGCATAAGGCACTGGGTTTGATCTCCAGTACTGGGAAAAGAAAAGAGGAATGAACGCAGCTATCAAGTTCAGGACGGGTGGAGATGCTTATCCGTCATCGAAAAGGTGTCTGACTGTCAATAAGCAAACGTTGAAGTGAATTAGCATTGGAATGCACTAGCGGTTGGAATTCCACAGTCACCAAGATGAAGTCTGTATCTACCCACCTTGCAGGGCGAGGAAATGGTGACTGAGGGGTGTGGCGTTGGCCTGAACTGCGGAACTGGACCTTGTAATTGCGCTTCTGTTCTTAGTCATCCGATGACTAGAACCAAGGGAGCAGAGCCAGCACTAAAGAAGCGATACTTTCATAATATGCTGCTTTCCGTGTTTAATAACAAGGGTACTGTCTAGACTCATGGAATAAACCAGAATGTAGTGCTTAGAGCCCAGAGGGGACCAGATTATATCTGAGTTCCTTGAAAGATGGTGTCTGCAATAAGTGTTTCAAGCCTGCTTATTGGACGGATGGGCGGATGGATGAATAGATCTACATCTGCCACAGCCATCTCCACATCAAAGGGCATGCATCAAATGGAGCACATCCATTAGCTCAGAGAGATCAAAGAAAGCAGAGAATTCGATAGAACTCCTTAGTGAAAACACCTCCACCATCAGTGATGGCTGGGAACAGGGATAGCCTCTGCTCTCCCCCAGCTCTTCAGGGTCACTTCCAAAATACAAAATCTGAGAACAATTGTCTCACTTTGTGCTCTTAACTTACTTCAAGTCGTGTTCCCTAGAAGTTATCTCTTTTAAACGTACCTTCTCTCTCTAAGCCTTTACACACATACATGCACACACAAAGAGAGTGAGATTGATAGATAATAGAGATATATGTGGCAGGATTGCACAGGAAATTGGGACACTGGATACTTAATACCTGTAACATACTTTTAGAATAAGTCATAAGGAAAGATAATAATTACTGGACATCTAATATGCACTAGACACTATCTTTTGTTATGTAATGTGAGGTTCTTACTATGGTCCACATTTTTACAGATGTGGCAAATGGCATATTATAGGCATGAAGTAACCTGGCCAAGGTCACACAGAGAACAAGATGCCTGTTCACATCTGCTTTCTTCTTTTCTGTCTGGCATCCAACCTTGGTACTTTGAGTACCTGAGGATGTCATTTGTAGATTATGAAGAATCACTTAATTATAACTATGCTAAAAATAAATGGTAAAATAAAGGGGACACCCAGAAAATACGCTCCACCCTCCCCCTACTGGAGCTCTGAGTATTGTGGCTTGCTTTCATCAGCTTGTCCCCGTCACCCCACACTTCAGATAGCAAAGGAGAGGGCTGTGAGTGAGAACCCTTCCCCAGCTGTCAAACTGCCTGCTTTCCGGCCTCACACTCTGAAGTGCAGTAGTTCAGGGAGGGGCCCTAGAATCTACATCTTCAGCCAGCACAGCAGGTTTGAAACTCAAAGGATTTAATGTCATGTATTGTTCTAAATTCTGTAAATCAAACCAATTCAAAGAAGTTTCTAGAAAGGGTATTTGTCATTACCTGTTCTCGTTGTATTAGGAAAGGAAAAGCATGTCTGTATTGATGAATCAAAATTCCGAGGGTGTTTCTTTCCTAAGCTGACTATTGTTGGTCATAAGGCTGCCTCCCACAGAGCTAAACTCCCCAAACACTGCAGTTCTTTGAATTCAGTTATGAAAAGTTTATGCAGAGTAAGAATCTGCAAGGTTTCCAAGGAACATTCATTTAATCTTGTATTTTGGAACTAAATTATATTAATGGTTGTCTAAGACAGATTTTCTTTCCATTATTTAGATCTTTTACCTGTTCTCTCAAAAACCCACTTAATTTTTTTTAAGGGCTGGTTGTGCGCCACACAGACTGGAATCTGTGGATACGAACAGCTTGGCTTCATTCGCCTTAGTGTGCCGTTCACTCTTCCAAATCTTGAGGGAAAGGAGTCAAGGTAACTGAAAACCAGTGAGGAAAAATAAAAGAGAGGGCAGATGTTCCCATCATAGAAAGGCTCCTGGTGCAAGCGGCTGTTTCAAGGACTGTGGGTAAGGACGATGTCAGGAGCGCTGCTCTTTGAGCCTCAGCTGCTATGGAAAGTCCAAAGCTTTGAAAGGAGACAGGAAGACTGTGTGACACCTTCATCTGGAAGCGAAGGTTGTACCCCATCTTGTTGACTCAAATAGTCACCTAAATGGGCTTAACCGTAGGACCAGGAAATGAGTGTAATCCTTTGTTGCCATGGACCGGCTCAGGGGAGCCACTCAGACCATGGGAGAAGCAGGGTCTTAGTAACAGGAAGGCACAAGTTCGGCAAATGACAGACACAACACACAAGAGAGAGGTTGGAATCTGCTGCGATTTTACTGAATTCATGTTTTCATTATATAGTATTCAAACAAAGAACAAATCAGAAGGTCATGTGTCATTGGTTGGCAGAGCATGAAAGCCTTTTTTAGTCACATCAGTGATTTTTAAGAAAAGCATATTATCAGGAACAGGTGTTAGACACAAAGCATCCTTAGAAGAGGAAATCTTGTCCTTGGGAATGTAAACCTCAGGCAAGTGGTTTCATCTTATGAATAGAAAGTTTCTGTCTCATTATCGCTATCATGGCCTTTCCTCTTCCTAACCCTTTCTTTATCTCATCTAGTGATCAAATATGCCTACTCAGCTCTCTGAACCTGTTGAAATACACTTTTTTGTACCTTCTTATGCAGCAGATACCATGGGGGTTGGGATCTAGCAAGCCTATCCATAAAATTCAAAGTATAATATAACAGTCTTTGTCCATCAACATTAACCCATCTATTCCCTTGCTCATCATACACCCTGTGTACGACAAAGGTTCTGCTGTAGTCTTATACATTCCCATACTGTGCTTCCTATCCCAGAGCTGTTCCTGAAGAGATAATCCTTGTCTTGTAGATATATAGAATATCATTATTATAAAAGAGATTGTGCAAAGTTCATATCCCGCATAGCCAGCTAATCGAGAAACCCGTCTATGCCTCAGCAGTGGCCAATACCAGGCTGTCTGCCATTGACCTCCAGGAAGCCTAGTCCCATAGGACACGTAGCTCCTGTCCGGCATAATGACGTATGTCATGTCACACAGACGGCACTGGAGTTGGTGTGGCACTTTGTGTACATGTCTTTTCTTAAAGCTCATTTTCTTTTTCCTATTTATTTAACTTCTGGGACTCTTCGTTCTTTCTTTTCTCGGCTATTTACGACGTCCACGTTCCCTTAGATAATTACTATTTCCTTCTTCACTCCCACCCACAGCACATATGTCATGTGATCCTTATCTTATCTCCATGTGAGAGACTCATCAAATATGCCTCCGGACTTCCTTTTGAAGATGGTATCCTCCGGTTTGTGATTTGTGCCCCCTGGTAATTGAACAAGTTTCTTATACCATGTTACGAGTTCTTTTAGTTTCTTTCCTTAAGAATCTATATCAGTATCGCAATGCTCAAATACCTGCAGGTGAATTTTTGCTGCTTGGGCCAGGGAGACTCTGACTCACAGGCAATTCTCCTTCAGGAAGCTGGGCATTGTGTAATGTGCCTGATTCATAGCTGCTGCAACTAAACTGTGAAATAATAGAGCAGCAACAAAGGGGAAGATGACGAAAGTCTAGACGCAACAACTGTTTCTCTAGCTGTACACACCAGTAGAGAAATTACGACTCCGGCTAATCAAGTGGCTCTCGTAACCATTCCACTCATACCAAGAGAGAGAGGAGTTTCCCTGACATGCCCATGGTGGAGAGACCATTACGTAACCAATGCCTTTGTTCATGTTGTGTGCCCTTTGAATGTATCCTTCCCTTGTAAGGTGCTCTGTGTTGGGCATCATAGCTAATGCCCAACAAAGACTTGTGAGCATCTCCCACACGATAGGCACTGTGCTAAAAGTCAGTGAGCATCCCCTACACACTAGGTGCTGTGCTAAGAGTCAGAAATACAGAGTCACCAGGTCCATACAGACATACCTGTCTCCTGGCATAGTCTTCTATTTATTTCATTGGATTAAAATAATTAAATATTTTTGATGAGTCAAAATACAGGAGTATGAACTGATGGGGTGGCTAGACGGCACAGCGGGTACAGGCACTTGTCACCAATCATGATGACCTCAGTTCAGTTTCTAAGATTCTCCTGGTGGAAGGCGAGAACCAACTCCTGTAAGCAAGCTGTCCTCTGATCTCACACACGTGTGCTGTCAGACATATGCATAATACAAACAAACATTAACCAGATAAATACATAAATAATGAAATACAAGATGTTTAAGAAACAATAAGATATAGGCACATAAGGCTAAGATAATGGGCTGTAAGAATGAACCGTAAGCCTGTGCCTGTCACCTCTGTGACCATGACCTTGCAGGTATGATCGAGACTTTATTTTGCACTTCTAAAACAGAGTTCACATCACATCCATACTAGTTTCCAGGACAGCTTTGAGGATTAAATAACACCCATTTGAGTTCTTGTCCCAGAAGCTTGAATTAACATGGGCCTAAGAGGTAGAAACTCTTATTAATTAAACGATACCTCTCCTTCATGCACACCCACAGGTTTGGCTGGTTCTCTGCCAAGTGCGGGAGAGCCCTCTTTGGGCCATATGCTGGACTGAGCTTAAGAAAAGTCTTGAAAATGATGTATGGCCCAAGTTGCAATAAGCTGTTGAGTGACTAGTGAGTCAGGGAATGCCGAAGTTAAGGTTCCTCTTGGCAAATGGAGTGAAGAGAATAATACGGCACTGGGACCTGAATCTTACCATCTTAGAATAAGTAAGGACTGTAAAATGATGGTCAAAATGCCATTCAAAAGTACCAAGATACACTGTGCATTAGATATTTACAATGGACAGTGACTTGCTCAAATCAGAAAACACTAGCAGAAAAGAAACCAATTTTAACTTTCTGTCATTTCCCAAATTCATTTCTCTACAGAATTCTTTTTTAATGGTATTGGGTGGCCAATTGCCAGTTGTTCACATCTACTAGATAAAGAAACAAACTAAGGAGAAAAATCATGGCCTTCTTCATTTCCCCTTCATTTCTAGGCCTCAGAATTGTGCTGTAAGAATCTGAGAATTGCTTAAGGAAAACGCCAAACCCAAATAGTATGAGAGTTTATTCCAGCATGTGGGGCCACCACTTGTACAAAATGGTGTCCTGGAACAAGGTCCCCCCAATGGGAGTGGTACTATTAGGAGGTGTGGCCTTATTAGAGGAAGTTTGTCACTGTGGGGGTGGGTTTTGAGGTCTCTTTCACTCAAGCTTCCATCAATGTGATAATCAGTCAACTACCTGCTGCCTTCTGATCAAGATCAAGATGTAGCCAGCACCACATCTCACATCTGCTCGCATCTCTCCATGCTCCCTGTCATGATGATAATGGACTGAACCTCTGAACTATAAGCCACCACCGCAATTAAATGTTTTCTTTATAAGAGTCACCATGGTCATGGTGTCTCCTCACAACTATTAAAAAAACACTAAGACAGATACCACGAAAGGCACTTCAGTATTGTCCCAAGTGCTTTCTGTGAATTAAAATCAATAAAATTGATGATGAGGATAAACTGTCACAATGGGCAAGTTACCCAGTTCCTGCACATAAAAAATGAAATAATAGTACATCCTTTGTAGATAATTACACAGAGAAGATTTCTCACAAAATGTAGGAAGGGCCAGAAACTGGTGATGGAAGTTAATATTTCTTCAACGTGTACCTTGTGGCACAGTAAATTTAATGAGGTAGCCCTTAAGAGTCAAGTGTTTGGATTATCAACTATCGGAAGAGGTTGAGTCTGTTCAAGTCACAGCCGTTGACTGACATGTAAAGTATGTACAAGGACAGAGTGGACATGAAGGCAAGGAAGATGAAGAAATTAAGGAAAGTATTTCTCTGCACAGGTGCTGAGGCTACCAACAAAAAGACAATATTGATGTGGAGAAGGGTGGCTGACTAGTGAAATGGAACTTCTTGCTTAACACGCTAGTCCAAAGTGCTAACCAACCACCCAGATGGCAACCTTGTTCTCTTGATCTTAGGAAAGAAATCACAGCTTAAGAAATAAGTGAAGAAATGTTATTGGATTATTGTGAAACTTTTGATAAGTGTCTTGTCTTGACGTAGGAAGTGAAAAAAAATTGAGTGAGTGAATGTGTATTATTGATATGAGCACATCCATGGCAAGCATCAAGGCCTCTGACCCATGGGAAACTGGCTTTCCCTATATAATCAGACTTGAAGTTAGCAAAGCCTTTTTTCTCTGGTCCAAGTAAAAGTGCTTATGATTGACCAATATGTACACAAAAATAGCAACTTATCTTCCTCCTTCAGGATAGTTACAGCCTGAAACTGCTCATCTACAGAGACCTCATATGGAGACCAGCTGCCCCTCCCTCTTGCTGTCCCATCTTTTCTGTACATGTGTCTGTGTGTCTGTCCTTTCTTCATCGCCTCACTGATCCAGTTAGGTTTCCAGATTCAAACAGCATAGACCAGGGTATCTTACTCATTTTCTACCATCTATGTTCAACTGGGCATAATAAAAGGTTTATAGTGTTTGGAGTGCTAATTAATAAATGAACAATAATATCCTGAAAGCTTAAAAAGTCAAAGTAGAGTCATATAGTCAAAGCGGAGTAAAAATAACTGGATGAATGAATCATAATTGAAACCATGGAATCACACACACACACACACAACAGCAATGGAAGATAATATACACAGACAAAAAAAAAGGACTGAGGACAAAATCAGCAGCCACCACTGACAGAGAGCTGTAGTACTAGAGCAAGCAGGGAGTCAGGGAGATAGAACGAGAGATGTTTTTCCTTGAGGCAGGGAAGCTAGGGAAAGTGAAAGTCAGTGATAGTAAATGACTGTGGTAATTCAAGAAGGATGAGATGCAAACAACCCTCCTGTCTGCATGTGCTGAAGCATATGGTGTCCAATGTGGGGTTTGAACCCATGACCCTGAGACTGAGTCTCATACTCTACTGATGAGTTAACTGATAGAAGTAGGAAAGAAAACAAGTAGGAAAAAGAACTGGGAAACAAAACAGATGTAGCACAAATTCTAATTGGTCTTAATAAAAACCTGGAGTCAAAGCCGGGCGGTGGTGGCACACGCCTTTAATCCCAGCACTTGGGAGGCAGAGGCAGGCAGATCTCTGTGAGTTCGAGACCAGCCTGGTCTACAAGAGCTAGTTCCAGGACAGGCTCCAAAACCACAGAGAAACCCTGTCTTGAAAAAACAAAAAACAAAACAAAAAAAAACAAAACAAAACAAAAAAAAAAACAACAACAAAAAAAAACCAACCCTGGAGTCAGATATAGGGGCTAATGCTGAAAGATCAGTGAAGCAGAGCAGCCAGCCACTAGTTCTTACCTCTACTGAATCCTCAGATCCTGTCACTAAAAATCCTCAGACTAAATGCCCTGTGCCCCTGTCTCCTCCCACCTTATATTCCTCTCCCCACGCAGCCATACCCCTTCCTGTCTCCACCTCCCTAGTTGGGATTCATGGTGTTTGACTCCCAAGTACTGGGATTAAAGGTTTAAACCACCACCACTTGACTCTGTTTCTCTTTGAGACTGGATCAATCTAGTGTAGCTGAGGGTGGCCTTGAACTCACAGAGATCTGCCTGCCTTTTCCTTTTGAGTGCTGGGATTAAAGGTGTGTGCCACTACTGCCTGGCCTCTATTACTAATTAGTGTCTAGTTCTGCAAACTGATCTTCAGGCAAGCGTTATTTGTTAAAACATAAACAAAGTATTACCTCATTTCCCCTTTTTGTCTAAAATAAAAAAGGTTATAATTAATATAAGGAAAACTATATACAGTAAGTACAATAAGTATATGCAATATATACAGTCAATAAATACATCAACAATGTCTAATCCATTCGCATTTGACAAATTCAGAGTAAATACTCCTATCTTGGTGAGTGCAAAGTCTTGTATCTAATTCACTTTTTATCCTTACTTGAATTACCATCCCAAACTATCTTTTGATGTCTCTCAACCTTATATAATTTACACTTTTTTAGTGAGTTTCTTTTCTGAGTCTGGTAAACAAGGAAAACTATAGCTTTAACTCTCTTGTCTTCAACTCCCTCAAAGACCCAAGAAAAAAATATTATTAACTGAGTAAACAGGAACTGCAAGCAAGCTACTCCCTCCCCCCCCCCAAAAAAAATGTGAGAAATGACAGAAACAGCTGGCTGCCTGGACAGTCACCCAAGTTTCCTCTGTAATGTTGGGGTATCCATCGTCAGCCTACAGCCTAGAATATTTGACAGACTTTTCTATGAAGCAGAATTTTTGAAGGGCTGCCCTACATGGTCTTGGAAAGATTTGGTAGTCACTCTCTTTTTTGTCCTGCTTTTCCAATTTGGACAGCACACCATCAGCAATTGACTCAAGAGCATTTTCTTGCCCAGTGGCTTACTTTTGCTACAAACAAAGTAAACTCCATGTGGAGTTTCTTCAATGCCCATCATCTTTTCTGAATAAATTGGTGCTACTAGGAGCAAACATGTCTTATTATCATAAAAAATTATGTTATTAAATGCCATATTCTGTATATCTCTGAAGTGTTTGAAGATGACATGTCTATCTAAAATATATCTTTGTTTGACCTTGAAAACATACCTAATATGACTACAAGTTTAATTGTAGTAGATAACTAATTACTAACCTGCATTTCCTTATTATCCTAAATAGTTGGTAATAAAACTTTCAAAGACTATAAATTTGCATTACAATGTTAAATGAACTGTATAGGTACAAAACCTTGAACAAGAATAGAAATGTATGTATTGTATGTTCTAATCAAAATAACCATAAATTTGCATCAATATATAAAAATGCATATCAATGTAAAAAATATTTAAAACTGCTAGTTGCTTTTTTGGTTTAAAAGTAGATTCAATAATTACCCTTCTCCTATCATATCTATATCCTTTTTCCTTTTCAAACCATAAACTCTGAATCTAATCTCCCTTGTTCAACTTTTTTCTTGACCATTATCAATAATAACTTGTAACCAACCACCCTAAACAATGACAAACACCTTTAACACATTGAACAACCAAAAACCACCAATCTCACCTCTTGGGAATGTGAGCATTGTGTTCTTAAATTTACTTCCTGCTGTCTGGGGTTGATAGCAACTTTAGGGGATACTAAAAAGAAAAAATTGGGTTAATTTTCAAGTCCTTGGAGAGGTAGCTGTATTATTTGTTGTCTAGTCTCTGTGTAATGAGAAAGCAGGGCTTGTATCAAATCCTTACTAGGGTATCTATGAGGCTGAATTATCTCAGCTAGCCATCTCAAAATTGTCCTGAGCAGTTTGTAGTCCAAAGCTGATCTTTAGGTGATGTTTGTCAGTTTAGTGGTTTGGAGGAATTGTAGTGGGATCCCATCATCTTTTTGGAGACTTCAAAGATTGCATTAGGTAAAATTATTCCTTTTCTTGGTAGTTTTTTTCTGGGTAGTTCATCCTTCTTCTTTGGATGCTTATTTGTCCAAAAGTCTTAAATTCCTCAAGGTGGTTGTTTTAATTTTCCTGAAAAGACAAAAACAAAACCCTGCCCCAGCTCTAACTTTGAGAAGATTCTTAATTTAACCTTTATCAATTTTGTTTCCTCCTGAAAATTTTGTGTTTTTTTTTTAAGCTCTTCTATCATCCAGAGCCGTTTGGGGGTTTTTGTTTGTTTGTTTGTTTTCTTTTCTTTTCGTTTTTTACAATAGGCATTAGGTTCTTTAATTGCTCTGAGAAGGAGTTTCCTCCAAGATGACAGGAAAAAACTGAACCAAATTTGACATAGGGACCTGTGAGAGGCCCCTTCAAGGTGTTTCCAGACTACAAAGAATTACCTTGACTATGTCTTGTTGATCTATATTCATTAGTACAATGCCTACCTTTGCCACACCCTCTGAGTAATCCATAAGGGAGTGGTACTATGAATGGATTATGCTTGGAAAAACATTGTTTCTAGGAATTCCCTGTTTATCATCCCATTTTAGGTGACCTTGTTTACCTCAGTTGAAACATTTGACATTTTGATTTTTCTTCAAACTTCTGGAAATCACCTCTCCTATTCAAGTATCATCATGGTCATGAGATTCAATATTGATTGTATCTCAGACCCATTCCTCCAAGGGTGCTGATCTTACCTTTAACAGCCTAATTACCCCTTTGCCTTGTTCATTAGCATTTTTAGAAGTCAGAGATTCGATTATTATTTGCCTAGCTTCTGAATTTGGTATCAATCTATTTACTGTTGAAGACAATCTTTGTAAGAAATCTGTGAAGGTTTCCTTTGGGTCCTGTATAACTTCCATAAATGACTCAATTTTCTTTCCTAATTCTCCAATTCTGTGCCAAGCCTTCAAAGCTGCTGTATGGCATAAAGTCAATGTGTATTCATCATATAGAGATTGTTTTTGTACATTAGCATAATCTCCCATTCCAAGAAACTGATCTTGGGAGATTTCATACATCTAGCCCTATTTCATTGTTCAATGGTCTTAACCTCATCTTTCTATAAGCTCCTCTATTGTAATTATGGACCAGGCTCCAAAACTACTGTAGCTAAGTCTATCCAGTCTTTATGGATAATTTAATTACAAGTTGACCACTAGTTTAACATCTGCTTCACAAAGGGTGAATGCATGTCATGTGAGAATATCGCCTCCTTGGGTCTCCTTAAATATAATATTTTCACGGGATTCCAGTGAGTAATTGAATAGCCTTGGGAGTTTAAGTAAGTCATTCGGCAGTTCCTGTAATGTGGCTGGATAAATTATGGTTAGTTCGTTGAAAATCTCAGGCTGTTCCTCTCTAACTTAATAATGCAATGCTGAAATTAGTTCTCCTTCAAATTCCTCTGTCTGTATTTGAATATCTCTATGATCTATTTTAATAAGTTTTTCTAAGGCCTATGTCTTGGCACTCATATCAACTAACTTTTTTTTAGCAATAAGACAAGACTTATCAAGGTGATAATTAGCATTATGTCTATCCCAGTTAAGTTGATTATCCCTTCATTTAGTTGTTCCATTTTTAAATCATGTATTGTGTAATCATAAAGAGACCTAATTCTCTCCATTGTAATAGTGTTTCCCCTTTTTTTTTTAACTTGGGAAAACTCTCTCTTAACTAATTCCTCCCTTTAAGAATTCCCAATTTCTCATCAAATCTGCTGATGACGATGATGCTGATGAAGATGTGAAGCTGACTATGTAGAACAGTAGAAGCCTGGGTGGGTTTCAAGGCAGCTTCCTAGTTTGTCAACCACCTGAGAAGGTGATCCAAGAGAAAGCCAACAACCCAATGGGAGAAAAGGAGGGAAAACCTAGCTGGCTGGTCAGTGACCCCTGTTGCGTGTAGCTCCAGCCTATGCCGGGGGCTGCAAAGCCACAAGCACTGAACCATTATTAAATTTGTTAGTTTTGTTTTGTTTGTGCCTCCTCTCACTACCTCCTACCCCCACACACTGGATTGCTATGAAGTGGCTACCAGACACCATTTCATTTCACTCAGAAATAGTTCTGTATCTGTCTCTGGAAGATGAGAAATCCATCTAAAAAATCCAGCTACAGTATCACTTCAAAATGAGAGCTGCCATTCTTTATTAATATCACAAACAAACAATTTTTAAATATTCCCTATCATCTCATACAAGTTCATATTGCTATTTCTATAGTCTGTGTACTTATATGGGAGTCCACAAAAGTCTATAGAATGCAATAAGTTGATCCATCTTTATGATATACTGGTATCATATATATGATTACCTAAGGTAGACTCATGCAGAAGTCTGTGGCTGCCTTTGGAGTAAATCAGCAATACTTTCTTTAAATATATATATCGATATAGATATAGATATATATAACTTTTATAACAATTATCATTAGTAGAAGCATTATATTGCTTAAAACCATTCTTAATTACTTTTCTCTAAAACATTTCTATGTATAATAGTCACACAAATAAGTGACTCATTGGCATTTTAATGACTTGATGTTTAAATATTTTTAAAGATAATACTTAATAAAGACATTATCACACTACACAGGCGAGTTCTCTAGGAGGGGAGGAGGAGAGTCTTCTAGGTGGATAGGACTCTGTTTACAGTCAGCACAAGCTGTAGTCAGGCCTAGAGAAGACAGAGAAGAGAACAAGAAAGCAACAAGGCATTTTAAAAACCCACAGTAGAGGAGCTGGAGACATGCCTCAGCAGTTAACAATTCTCAGCATCTACACTGAGCAGCTCACAACTGCCTGTTATAGTTCTAGGGACTCGGGTGTTTTATTCTGGCCTCTGTGGGCACCTGTACACAGATACGGAATGTACCAATAAGCACACACACACACACACATACACACCACACGACACAGCAAAAACACAAACATAAAACACCTCACGGTGGGGCAAAAAAAAAAAAAAAAAGAAAAAAAATGGGGTGAGGGGAATGAAACAAAACTTTGAACTCAAGCTTCCCTGAAAGGAAAAGGGACTAAAATAAGTGACGATACAGGCCAGAATAGGTGGACGTGGTACCTGAGTCAATTCACTCCTCCCAGGAACTGTCCAAGGTCATTAACATTATTTTAGAGATTTTGGAACAGAGGAATGCAGAAATTACATATTTCTATCCCAAAGGTATAGAGAAGTATTCTTGTAACCTAGGGAGAACGACGATGCCACTAGAATCTTTTCCTTTGAGCAGTAAAGGGCTCCTGTGCCAGGCAGCTGGGGAGTCTCCCTTTGAGGGGAGTATGCAGATCTGGGACCTGAAGCACCGCATTTGAGCATTTGGAGACATCTGGTGCTCTATGAGGAAAGTGAAACAACGATGCCACACCCATTCCCAAAGCTTTTCATGCCGTGTTTGCTATATACTCACTTGTATGCATTACTGGATTTCGTACGGACAGCACTTTTCAAATATGGAACTGACTTTGACGGTATTTATTCTCCATACTATCTTCCTCCTCCTCCTCTCTCTGTTAGTCTCCTTCCTTTCCCATGTCTCTCTCCTACTTTCATATATGTATATGTGCTGTTTTATATAGCTCCACAGATTCTAAGATTCACAAGTGGGACAAAACATATGATATTTGCCTTTCTAAGTCTGGTTTGATTGATTGGATAGGATAATCCCACATTGCTTTCAATTCCCAGCAAAAAAACAATTTTCTTGTTCTTTATGGCTAAATAAATTCCATTTTCTGCATCCATTTATCTGTTGATGGATTCCTTGACTGATTTTGTAACTTGCTTATCATAAACAGTGCTGTAATAAACATAAATGTGTAAGTATCTCTGGGGCATCTTCACCTGCAGTCCTTTAAGAATATGGGCTCAAGTTGCATCTGGTGGGTCATACAGCACCTTTTTTGAGGAACTTCTATACTGATTTCCGTAAGGGTTAGACTAACAAATTTTCACAAGCAGCTAATGCAATATGTAAAGCTGCTTTAAGGCCTTTTAGAAAGAAAGAGGACCTCTCAGATCATATTTGGATTTGTTCAGACATGGACCCCTTGTAGGCACAAGGACTAGTTTTAGTTGTTGCTTTACAGGGAAAGACAGGCAAAGATATTCTCTCCCAACAGAGAAATCAAGGTTATGGCTCACTCACCTAATGGAGTCTCTGTGGTAGAGACAGGCCAAAAGCTTGCACAATTAATCTTACTTCCTAACGTGCAAGCTAGAAATCAAGTTAAGGGAGTAAGAGAGGAGAGGCTGGGTTTGGTTCATCTGATGCCTATTGACTACAGGCCATAGTCCACAGCAAGCAGAACCCTCTTTGTTTATAAATGGAAAAAGGTTTTCTGGTCTTCTGGAGACTGGTGTGGATATTTCTGTTATGACTGCCAGTCGATGGTCTTCCAGGTGGCCTAAAACGGAGACTATTCCACAGTTACAAGGTGTTGGTCAAACTCAAAGTCCTGAACAAAGAAGCAGTGTTACAGGAGAGATAGACAGGGTCATGAAGGAACTGAACTTTTCAGCCATATATTGTTCCTCATTTACCTGTAAATTTGTGGGGCAACAACAAATGTCACCCCAACATGTGACTAAGACAGATTTTCCCTCGTACATCCTCACAAGTATTTATTTATTCTTATTTGTTTTCTCTATGATCACTATCCTGTCTGAGGCAAGAAGAAATCCCAGTGTGGCTGTCGTTTGCATTTCCTTGATGACTAAAGATGCTAAACATTTTTTTCACATAATTATAGACCATTTATTCTTTGTCTTTTGATAACTCTATGTTCATTTCTTTCACTTTATTGACTTGGAGTATCGAGGTTTTTCAGCTTTTTACATGTTATTCATAGTGTTATGACAATCCTTTTGCAGATGTATAAACAGTATAGAGTTTCTCTGTCGTTTACTTTTTCATTCAGTTCCCTTTGTACATGGATATATGTGAGGGGTGTGCACTCTTGTGTGGAGACCTGAGGTTGACATCAAGTGTCTTCTTGAACCACTGTCCACTGAGCCCAGAGCTTGCCACTTCAGCGAGTGTGGCTAGCAGACGTGCTCTGAAGACAAGTATTTTGACTTTACTTCTTTTGGTGTTAAAGTAATTCTGACTTCATTGAATGGGTTTTGAAGAGCTTTCTGTCTTTCAAGTATTTTGGAAAATTTCAGTAAAAGTTGGTACTGATTTCTTCTTAATGTTTCATAAAATCTGTCAGTAGCCGGGCAGTGGTGGCGCACGCCTTTAATCCCAGCACTTGGGAGGCAGAGACAGGCGGATCTCTGTGAGTTCGAGACCAGCCTGGTCTACAAGAGCTAGTTCCAGGACAGGCTCCAAAACCACAGAGAAACCCTGTCTCGAAAAACCAAAAAAAAATAAATAAATAAAAAATAAAAAATAAAATCTGTCAGTCAAGTCATTCAGTTCTGGACTTTTATTTTAGGAAGATGATGATGATGATGATCTCATTACCCATTATTGTCTGTGAAGGCTTTCATTTCCTTCAAGTTCAATTTTAATTGGTTCTGTGCTTAGAAGTGTATTCATTTCTTCTAGATTTTCTACTTTGTTACTATATAGTTGTGCATAATAGTTCCTTATATTTTATGATAGAAATTATAATGTCTTCTTCACATACTGATTACATTTATGTCATTTTTTTGCTTTATTAAGCACAAAATGTTGATTCGGCTTATCTTTTTTCACAAGAAAACACTTTATTTCTCAATTTTTTGATCATTGTTTAGAAACATTTCTTACATCTTTAATTTTTGCTATTTTTCCTTCTATTAATTTAGGATTTGAGGGTTTTTTCCTTTTCCTTTTCTGTTTCCTTGAGTTAGGTTGCTTATTTGAAACCACTTCTCCATAAAGGTGGGCACTTAGTTCCATCCTTGGTACCCTCTTGTTATTGCTTTTGATAGACCCCATAGGTATTGGTCAGCTGTGTTTCAATGTTGGTTTGTTTCTGTAAAATTTAATGTTCCCCCAGGTTTCTTCACCCATCCATTGGACATTCAAGAGCATATTGTTTAATTTTCCTTTATTTATAAAATTTCTAAAGTAATTCTCCTTACTACAATCAAGTCTACAAATTCAGCCTAAGAAAGCTTTGTGACAGCTAGGAAAATGATCGACAGATCCCCTAGGGCCTAAGATACTAAAAATCCACAGGCATTGCTGATACAGGAATAGGCCTGGAAAAGTTGTATAGGTTCCATTTTATCAAGCAAATAGTATTGTAACTAAGTAGTCTAATAACTAAGAAGGAAGATGGAGTCCAAAACCTTTCAGTTTGAATCAGAACACTAACTTAAGAAACTTCAATGACAACAACAAAAATGATGTCTCAAGATTATCTAGGCTGTCACTCCTTTAATCCCAGGAGGCAGACGTAGGTGGATCTCTGAGTTTGAACCTTGTCTACAGAGCAAGTTCCAGGACAGCCAGGGATATACAGAGAAACCCTGCCTTGAAAAATTCATTTTCCATAGAAACATACACAAAAATGTGTAATACTTAAACAGGAAAACTCAAGGGAAAAAAGATGTAATAAAGCTTTCAGAGGCAAAATAGAATTTAGCAGGAACCACAAGTATTATTTAGGAAAGTATGAGATATGTAAGAATTTTGAAAAATTGAATAATGTAGCTAAAAGGCTAATTGTAGAATTGTTAAGTTCATGTTTTGTAAAGAAATTATTGATTTTGAAACATAACCATTTTACAAAAAATTCTATTCATATCGAAATTCCTCAGGCCAGTTTCAAATCACTCCAATTTAAAAGTCATAAATTAAACAACAGTAGAGAAATACCCAAATGTAGAAATCTAAATATACTCCAGGGAATTTTGGGTCAGCAAAAAAAAAAAAATGTCACTGCAGCTTTTCCTACTTATGAAGTGCATGCCTTTAAAAGCCCTGAACACTAAAGTCACAAGATGATGAACAAGGGGAAAATGCACTTTTAGTGGCATTAGCGAAATGGGGGCTGAGGTGGTGACTGCAGTTAAAACACTAGCCACAAAAGCACAAGCAGTAGGGAGCACAGATGATCCTGCCATTCCTGTGCAGAAGACATGGCAGGCATCCCTGGAGCAATTGACTGGCTAGCCTATCGATATAGGTGAGCTTTCGGTTCAATGGAGAGATCCTTCCTCAATGAATAAGGTAGACACGCATTCAAGGAGACTCCTGATGCTGTCTTCAGGCACACACACACACACACACACACACACACACACACATCATACACAGATACATATGAAAAAGGAAAAAAAGTTATCGGGAAGAACTTGCATGGCACTAGATATTACAAATCCATAATTAAGTCAGCATCCCTCCAACTCTCCTACACACAGTGCCTGGGAAGGTTGCACCTCACCTAGCTGTCATTTCGTCTCTTCTTCAGAGCCTCTGTGACAGGCCAACACTTGCCACTAAGATCTGGATCAATCTGGATGACTTGAAAGGTTATCACAGGGTGATGATGAGGGAAATCACACGGAAGTCTCCAGGTCACAAGTCACTCTCTAACCCACTCCTACTTAGTGTCTTTTGCTGACTGACAGTACCCATATCACCTTGTCCAAAATAGATGGTTGCAATCCCCGCTTAGCCCAGCTGACTTCAATCTCAGGGAATGGAACCCACCACACACGTTAAACTCTTCCACCTGGTGATTTCACAATATGCTAGGGTTTGAGAACCATTCTCTCATCTGGTTCCCCCTTGTTAGCTCAGCTTCTCAGGTAACCAGGCAGGTTTGCTGTCATTAACTGAGTAATGTTTTTTTTAGATAAACCATAAGGGTGGGGAGCTTGAAATTGGGAAACCAGGCACCTGTAATGGGAGATGCACAGGGAAGGAAGGATGTGGCCACAGAAGTGAGTTCATACTCTTTCGGAGGCGGTGGTTCTCAACCTTCCTAAGGCTGCGAACCTTTAATACAGTTCTTCATGTTCTGGTGACCCCCCCCCCAACCATAAAATTATTTCCACTGCTGCTTCATAACTGTAATTTTGCTAGTTATGAATCATATGTAAATATCTGGTATGCAGGATAGCTGATATGTGACTCCTCTGTGAAAGGGTCACCATATTTCCTAAACCATGTGAGCCAATGGGGTAAGCAATTCTCTTAGACAGAATTTAAATCTGTTGTTGGGGTTGATGACTGGGCTCAGAAGAGTCCCTAATCACAGTATTTTGGTCTCATTCCCTTCCTCATCTGGCACCCCAAGATTTCTCATGTCCATCTCCTATGAATTGTAGCTCAAACTGCTGTGATGATATCTTACTTTAGATCCCCACAAACTGAGGAGACTAGTGTCTCCTCATTATACTGAGTATCCTTCTTCCACATTTTTTTTTGTCTGTCTGTCTGCCTGCCTGTCTATATGTCCCAGTGATAATGATGCTGTTTCTTTTTAACTTGTTTATAGTTAATATAAAAATTAATAAATTTCATTGTGTTTTTTACCAATGCACTTTGCTCATATTCATGTTCCCCCATGACCAGCTCTTGTCCTTTCTCCTGCCTCCTGCTTGTTCTCTTCCTCACCTCAAATGGTACATGGTCTGTTTTCATCTTCTCTACATTTTATGTAACATCATAGCAACCACATGTTCTTGAAAGCGTATATTGCTCTACGTTGGTGGGGGGCCGATTTAAGGACACCCCCATGCCTACCACTGATATCAACATTTTCAAGGGCTCCAGTGTTTATGTTAAACAACGTATTTACATATAGCCTACACATATCCTTCTGTGTACTTTGCCTCATCTCTAGATTATGAGAGATACCTAATACAGTATAATTGCTATGTAAACAGCTATTATATGTATTATTCTGGAGGGTGATAACAAGACAGAGGCTCATACACATTCAGCACAGAGTACTTCTCCTTCTTCAAAATGCAGAATTTTATTTTAAATTTTCAGTTTTGTTGAATCCACAAATGCAGATCCTGCTGGGACAGAAGGCCAACTGTACTGCTAAAATCCTGTGTACATGTGCATGTGTGCATATGCACATGCATGCATTGCGTGTGTGTTCTCTGTGGTAATACCACCCATTCAGACTCCTCTATTATTCTGGACATGATGCACAAGTTCTTCTTTCAGAACTCTGTGCACATAGGAGCCATTGAGCACGGGCAGTAGGTCACGGCACTTCCCTTCCTAGGAATGAAGAGGAGTGGCTGGCAGTTTGAGATACAATTCAAGGAAGATTCCTAGTGTTTCCACAAGGCGTCACCAGACTTTAGAAAACTGACTGTATCGAGGTATTCTAAAATACTTTTGCTGGAGGCTTCATGAAATTCTACCAGTCACTAGGATTTCTTTCACCTTCCTGCTGAAGTTCAGTGAAAATACGTTAGGTCCTTATACCAGCTACAAAGTATTGTGATTTCAGCAATGTTTTAAATA
The DNA here is from genome assembly GCF_018167655.1 of Microtus oregoni. NCBI lineage: Eukaryota > Metazoa > Chordata > Mammalia > Rodentia > Cricetidae > Microtus > Microtus oregoni. The sequence goes on along the minus strand of NW_024543091.1, from coordinate 4,034,485 downwards.
CCTGTAAGGAACATTGAGATTTCTTGGACTGACAGGGAGACGGCACAGAGAGCTCCAATCTTCCAGACCTTGCTTACCATGCAGACGTGGGTGTCACATATCTTTATTGTCTGTTCCTCTCTTTGTGGGCTGCGAGGAATGACGACATTACTAGCTTGTTGGTCTCTGACTCTTAGTACTTGTTTTTTCCCCTCATTTGTGAATAAGGCCTTATATTTTTGGCTGGGAGCCTAACCTTTAATGACTGAGCCATCTCTCTGAACTGGTCTTCCCCTGTTATCAGATTGGTGACTACCCTAATTGTCATCATAGAGCCTTCATCCAGTAACTGATGGAAGCAGGTGCAGAGATCCACAGCCAAGCACCAGGCTGAACTCTTGGAGTACAGCTGAAGAGAGGGAAAGGGTTTATATGAGTAATGGAGGGGTGTGGTCAAGATCATGATTGGGAAAACCACAAGGACAGCTGGCTTGAGCTTATGGGAGTTCACTGACTCTGGACAGAGCTGGCATGGGACTGACCTAGTCCCTTTGAATCTGGGTGACAGTTGTGTACCTTGGTCTTATGTGGGGCCCCTAGCAGTGGGACCAGAACCTGTTCCTGATGTGGAGCTGGCTCTTTGGAACCTACTCCCTATGGTGGGATGCCTTGCCATGCCCTGATGTAAGGGGGAGGAGCTTGGTCCTGTCTCAACTTGATATGCCATGCTTTGTTGAGTCCAATGGGAGGCCTTATCCCTTCTGAATGGAGACAGAGGAGGGATGGATGGTGGGGGAGGTAGAAAGAAGGTGAGGGGGAAGGAATGGAAGGAGAGGAGGGAGAGGAACTGTGGCTGGTATGTAAAATTAATTAATTGACAGAATAATGTCAAGAAAGCTCCCTTATTGGCCAGGACAGGGTAAGTTGTTCTACATAAAATGAAATAAATAGGGATGAGTGAAACACTACAAGGAGAAACTGGGTGGATCTTAACATAATCTTAGTTCCATGAGAATGGGACATTTAAAAGAAGGCACTTTTTATTTTTTTTAAAGGGCTGGCAGGGTTTTCATTTCTAAAATGAAGGCTTTAGTTTCTAAACTAAGTAGCAATACTATAACTTCAGTGTGAAAATTTTTCCCCTAAATATGTATTTCAGAGTTTATTTGTAAATATTAGTGACTAAGTCTTACATCATCGTTTTCCTACTCGCCCCTTCGTTAAACCAGTCTATATACCGCAGGCAAAACCAACTGGAATGAATAACTCTGGCCTCTCTGTCTCGTAAGAGCCGTCTATATGGCCACACCTAACCACGGGAGCCTGGAAACCCAGTTTTACTAGTCTCAGTACAAATTACCCACACCTGAGACTTAGCGTCTCAATTTGTTATTGCTTGCCTCTCTCCCTGTGCACCTATTATTGTTCCTCTCTCACAAACAAATTCCCCCCTCCCTCTGACCCCTGCACCCTAGGCACATTCTTCTAGAACCTGTCCCGACTGTACCCCAAACGTGGAGTTTTGGAGATCCCAGCTGCAGTGAGCAAGCTAGCCCCGCTTTGACCCAGGCACAAAAGACCTACGGTCACCTATCCCACTCTCTCTGCTGCTCCCCTGTCTGAGTGAAATGCATAGCCTTCCTGTCTCACTTGAGAGGCGGCAGGGTGGCAAGGCTGGTCTGGACTGTGGCTAACGTTCAGAGGCTGGTCCTCTGCTCGTTTCCTTTCCATTCTGTCCCCAGATGAACTTCTCAAGGAAAGCTCTACAGTTTACAAAGCTCCTCGCAGCGTCATGGATCAGAAAGTTTTCCACACTCATCAGATCTTTTTAGCATCTCAAGGGGTACCAGGGAAGACTTATTAACTTCATTTCAGAAGTGAAGATGTTTATGATTAACTGCTTGGCTCAAGGACTCTAGCGAGTGAAGCCAGCACCAAGAACCGAGATGTAGTGTGGGATCCCTTCTTCCAAGCCGTCAAGTCACACAGGTCTGCGGCTAAGAAAGACTAGGCCCTTCTTCCATTTCCAATGGCTGAAAACACAAAACATATGGCTTTTTTTTCAGATATCTCTTTCCTCCTTGTGAAGCTTCAGAGCACCGAAAAGCCATTCTAGGAATTGATTCAGAAACTGGTCAATGCGCATGCGTTTACACACACACACACACACACACACACACACACACACACACACACACACACACACTGCTCCAGTCACTGGGGGATAAGGGGAAGGGAAAGAATGGGGGAGATGCCTCGCGCATGACATTTAGAGACACCAAAAACAGCAGTCAGTGACCAAGTTGGGTATTTTAATGGAATAATGTAAGAACAAAAGCTGATACAAAACTTCCACGGCAAACAAACATAAGGAAGAAACACTGGGGAAATGATAAGAATTGTTTGAAAACTTATATGAATGACATTTTCAACCTGCCAAAAATAAGCACTATACCAAGCTGGCACTCTCTGGTTCCATACTTCTGATTATGCACGGAAGAAAACAAAAGCATTCATTTATTAATGTTACTACGAGCTATGTTTTCTGTTACTTGCAGCCAAACACTTCAGTAAAAATCAATAATTTTGAGTCTTGGTTGCTGAATATACTTAATTCCTAGGATTAAATCACATACCCAAAGAGATATGCAATAAACATTTAATATTCTGAAGAAAGTCTTTGTTAATTGGAGATACTCAGATACTCAGAAAACGAAATGTTTGTAAATTACAGAGATTATTCAAAATTTCTGAAGATAAGGAGGTAAGGAATCAATCAATAGAAGGAAGAATGGTAACTCATGTTTGCCAGCTTTTATTGTAGTTCAGAGGATGTCCATTTTATTTCTGATAGTAGAAACACTTTGAAGTATTTCTCCAACATACTGCCCGTTTTTCTTTTAGCTCCTGGATGCTGTCCACACCACCAATTTATTCACTGGATGAAATGCGCATTAATGACTTTACTGGGCAATTCACAGTAGCCACTTAAAAACTACCATTTTTTGCAAAACTTTGAATACTTATACATAATACATTGTCTTGCCTCCAAAGAGCTCACAGCCCCAGGAGGTGGTTCCAAGGGGTTTTTTCTCCCACCACCTTTCCCATGACATCAACCCTAAGATCTGGTGGCCCTGCTCCAAGCTGCTGGAGTTACAAGTCATGGCCTGGAGCTGAGCAGGTTCCTGTTACCAGTTCGATATCAGCTAAGGAACTAGCAGCTAGCACTTCAACTTAGGGCTCTGATAGGCTTTTCCTAGAAAAACACAATAGACTCTATTTGGTGACTAAGTTTCAAGTCTAACTTTTTATTTCTCTTTCCTCGGTCCATTGAACCCAAATTCACCATGGTGTGGGGTAACTCAGAGTTTGAACCCACACATGACATGACGTCAGCCAAAAGGCCAAACAAATAGAAGAGCAACAAAATTCTGGGACACAGTCTAACAACAACGGAAGCCTCCCCGTATTGCTCTTAGATGGCTTGTATAATATCACAAGATGCCTTAGGAGCATTTCCGCAGTATCAGTCTAACCCAGGAAAGACAAACCCAAACTTGCTTAGCAGGGCTGCTCTGTCATCATTCTCTGTGAGTAACAAACACCTAATCAGTTACTATTCCAGAAGTTAATTATAGCCTGCATATTTTGGTTTTATTTGGTCAAAATTAGCTCCGACTTTTCATAGACTGAAACTTTTCTTAGTCTCATGCTCTCATCTCATGATATGTTTGCCATTTGACTATTTTCACCACAACAGCACATTTAAAAGGCGGTTTAAAACTGAGTGCACTCTCAAGCATCAGTTCAGATGGCTCAGATAGACAGACTCACTATTAAATATTTACTACTGGCTAGAAAGTTATTAGCTACTTAATATGAACTTTGTAACGAACCGCAAACATTCCCTGTTTGTGTTTTAAATAGTCTTTAAAATCACACCCTGTTCTTACAATAATTACAGCTACATTTCTTACTTCCTATTTTGTCTACTTCATTGATATAGGCCATTAGATTCTAATTATTAAAGGAAACAGTACAGATTAAAAGAGGAAGTGTGGAGTCTAGTCTAGACTCTCACTGTTTTTTCCTGATCATTTTTTGGGGGTATATATACCCCAAATAAGGCATATAAATTTATAAAAATTGAATGTTCTCATGAACACACTTAGTATGTCTACCTGGAAGAAACACATTCCACTAACAGTTAATGTGCATCTCAAACAGATTGGCTTATATAAATATCATGTACAAATATATGTTTTCCAATAGAAAATTCTACTATGACCATATAATTTATTAATATTAATATAAATTAATAAACAATATACTGTGAATGTGTGTATATTTGTAAAAGCTGTTTATAAGGAGATGAAAATTTTTATGAAGTGGTTCTAACTCTCATATTTGTCTAGGTTTCAATTACATTCTTTTGTAATATAATTATTAGTGCCTTTGCCCAACTCTATAGTCAACGGCTTCTTCAATGGTTTGGGATGTATATCATTATCTTCTTGAGACTAGTACAATAATTGGCACATATGAGAAATTCATTAAATATTTGTTGACTGAATGTATTCAACAGTAACCTGAGAGTATAAAGTATAATTGCCACCATAATTATAGGACAGGGTTTTTATTGTCTAGGGTCTGGAATAGGTATACTACTTCTTGACAAAACTGTCTTATTTCCCAGACTATACTTTTGGCCCCTAAATGTATCTATGAATTTGAGCTACAAGTAAAAGGGTTTCATTAAATTATACTAAATATTTAATAAGACTATAAGACAAATTCTAAATGATCCCTATCTGCATTATTTTTTTAAAAAAAAAAGAAAACAAACTATCATTTTTCATTTTACATTCTAATCCCAGTTCCCACTCCCTCCCTTCCTCCCATCCCCTCCACATCCCCTCCCATCCTACACCCATCCACTTCTCAGACAGGGTAAGGCACATTGCTTTGGGGGAAGGTTTAATACCCTTCCTGCAATAACTAGACTGAACAAGGTATCCATCCAAAGAGAATAGGTTCCAAAATAGACAGTACAGGCAGTAGGGATAAATCCTGGTGCCACTGCTTATGGCCCCACAATCTTCCCCAGTCATACAACTGTCACCCACATAGTTGGGACCTAAGCTGTTTCCTTCCCTGTCCAGCTTGAGTTGATGAGCTCCCATTAGCTCTGGTAAACTGTTTTAGTGGGTGAACCCATCATGGTCTTGACTTCTTTGCTCATATTATCACTCCTCCCACTCTTCAACTGGACTTTGGGAGCTCAGTCCACTGCTCCAATGCAGGTTTCTGCTTTTGTTTCCATCAGTTGCTGGATCAGGAAAATGCAAATCAAAACAACTCAGAGATACCATCTTATACCAGTCATATTGGCTAAGATCAAAAACACCAATCATAGCTTATGCTGGAAAGGATGTGAAGTAAGGGGAACACTCCTCCATTGCTGGCTGGGATGCAAACTTACACAACCACTTTGGAAATCGGTATGGCAGTTTCTCAGAAAACTGGGAATCAACCTACTTCAGTACCCAACCCAAGGACCACTTGGACATATACCCAAAAGATGCTCAATCATACTACAAGGACACTTGTTCAACTATGTTCATAGCTGGGGTAGGAGGTCCTTCTGTCTATGTGTTGCTTTCATTGGTTAATAAAGAAACTGCCTTGGCCCAGTTGATAGGGCAGAACTTAGGTAGGCAGGGAAGACAGGACTAAATGCTGGGAGGAAGAGAGGCAGAGGAGGAAAGAGAGACACCATGGAGCCACCAAAGACAGACATGCTGAATCTTTCCCAGTAAGTCACTACCACATGGTGATATACAGATTAATAGAAATGGGTTAAATCAAGATGTGAGAGTTAGCCAATAAGAGGCTAGAGATTATGGGCCAAGCAGTGATTTAATTAACAGAGCTAGGTGGGGAAACTAAACTGAATGCTAGGAGAAAGAAGGTGGAGTCAGAGAGATGCCATGTAGCTGCCACCCGGAATAGACAAGCCAGAACCTTGCCAGAAAACCACAGCCATGTGGTGATACACAGATTAATAGAAATGGGTTAAATTAAGATGTAAGACTTAGCCAATGAGAAGCTAGAGCTAATAGGCCAAGCAGTGATTTAATTAATACAGTTTCTGTGTGGTTATTTCAGGTCTGAGCATCCAGGAACAAACAAGTAGCCTCTAACAACAATCACAACTCTTAGCAAGTTTTACAATAAATTTTTTTTTGTCATGGCCTAATCACAGTTCAGTTAAAAAACACAGGCATCTTTGTCCCAAAGACGAGGACACAGAAACCAGATCCACCCTTATACACATACCAACATTCTTAATCATGGAATAATGACTTGCATGAAGAAGCTAGCCTCTTCCTCTTACACTTCCAGGCCAGCCTCAGTCAATACAGGATGCTGGGGAATGCACAGCCAGACAGAAGAGGGACAGTGGATGCCAATGAGCATCAAGATTTGTCATATACACATGGAGGAAGGAAAGATTTTTCTTGGTTCAAGGTCCCAGCAATTAGTCATTCAGTAATTCACTTACAACAATTACTAATGAAGATGATGGCTAAAATACTAACATTTATGATTAACTTTTTCATGGGCTTTAGTAAAAACGAGTTAGATACATACTCATAAAACAATAGTCACCTTGCCTTTGACCGTTCAATTTAAAAATAGAAGTAAACAAATTGACATGATTATAAATGCAAAAATGAAATACCTGAGTTATCTCAAGTGAGAAATCTCCTTATCTTCCCCTCCCAACTTACAACACACTAATTGCATAAATAAATAAATATTTGCTCAACAATGTTTAGAATAAAAGTGACTGTCTAAATGAAAATCATAAAAAGTGTAGTGGTTCTTTTGGGCATATACCCAAAAGATGCTAAATCATACTATAAGGACACTTCTTCAACTATGTTCATAGCAGCATTATTTGTAATAGTACAATCTGGAAACAACCTAGGTGTCCCTCAACTGAAGAATAGATAAAGAAAATGTGGCACATTTACACATTAGAATACTACTAGGTGGGAAAAAATGATATCTTGAAATTTGCATGCAAATGGATGGGACTAGAAAAAAAAACATCTTGAGTGAGGTAACTCAGTCCCAGAAAGATGAACATGCTATATACTCACTAACAACTGGACACTAGCTGTAAAGCAAAGGATATTGAGCCTATAGTTCATGATCCTAGGGAGGCTGAGGGGCAGGGTGAACCTTAATGAAAGCATGGATCCACCTGGAAAGGGGAAACAGATGAGATCATCTGGCAAAATTGGGAGCATGGGGTGGGGGGAGTAGGGCTGACATAAGGGGAGGATGGGAGGGTGAAGTAGGAGGGGAGTGGCGAGGAGAACTTGAGGGAGCAGGACAATTGAGATGGAGGAGGGACAGAGATGAGAACAAGGAAAGAGATATGTTGATTGAGGGAGCCATTATGGGGCTAGCAAGAAACCTGGCACTAGAGAAATTCCCAGGAATTCACAAGAATGACCCCAGATGAGACTCTAAGCAGTAGAGGAGAGGGTGCTTGAATTGGCCTTGCCCTGTAGTTAGACTGATGAATATCTTGAATATCACCATGGAACCTTCATCCAACAATTGATGGAAACAGAGGCAGAGATCCACATTGGAGCACTGGACTGAGCTCCCAAAATCCAGTGGAAGAGTGGGAGGAGTGAGAATATGAGAAAAGAGGTCAAGACCATGATGGGGACACCCACTGAAACAGTTTACCTGAGCTAATGGGAGCTCACCAACTCCAGCCCGACAGGGAAGAAAACAGCTGTCTGAATGTGGGTGACAGTTGTATGGCTGGGGCACTGGCAGTGGCATCAGAATGTATCCCTACTGCTTGTACTGGCTTTTTTGGAACCTATTCTCTTTGGATGGATACCTTGCTTGGCCTAAATATGGCTGAGAGGGCCTTGGACCTTCCCCAGAGCAATGTGCCTTATCCTCACTGGAGAGTGGATAGGGGGTGGGGTGGGGGAGCTAGGTGAAGAGAGGGGGCGGAGGAGAGGGAGTGGGAACTGGGATTAGTATATAAAATGAAAAAAGATTGTTTTCTTTTTAAAATAAATAAGTAAATTAATTTTAAAAATGTAACAGTTAATTCTAAATGTCTATTATGTCTATGATTGATCTTTCTAAAAAGCAGAGGCCATGTATTAGATAAAAAATGTATTATTATTATTGTAACTTAATATATTTACAAGGTCATAACTTACCTCCAACATTTAAAAATACAATAATTTAAAAATACAATCTGTCCCGTTTGTAGATCCTAAAGAATAATATATAACTTAACTAAAAATATGACATATCAAATGGCAACCTACAGAGTAGGCCAAAACACTTTTTTAAAAATTTAATTTTTGCCAGGTGGTGGTGGCGCATGCCTTTAATTCCAGCACTCAGGAGGCAGGGGCAGGCAGATCTCTGTGAGTTCAAGGCCAGCCTGGTCTACAAGAGCTAGTTCCAGGACAGGCTCCAAAGCTACAGAGAAACCCTGTCTTGAAAAACAAAAACAAAAAAAAAAAAAAAAGTGAAAAAAATTTTTAATTAATTAGTTTTCCCCATTCTGATCATAGTTTCCCCTCCTTCCTCTCCCTTCTCTCCCTTTAGTCCCTCTCCCCAATCGTCTGCCTCCCCACATCCACTCTCTTTCTCTTCCCTTCAGGAAAGGCCTTCCATGTGTATCAACCATCCACAGGATATCAAGTTGCAGCAAGACTAGATATCCCCATTCCTATTAAGGCTGAATGAGGCAACCCAGCAGGAGGAAAGTGTTTTAAGAACAGACAGCAAAGTTAGAGACGGCCCCCACTTCCCCTGCCAGGAGTCCTATAGGAAGACTAAGCCACCCAACTCTAACATGTACAGAGGGCCCTTGCAAGTTCTCTGGTTGGCAGTTCTGTCTCTGTGAGCCTCCATGAGCCCAGGTCAGTTGACTCTGTGTGTTTTCCCATGCGGCCCTTGTTCTCTTGGGCTCCCATAATCCTTCTTGTTCCTCTTCCACAGGCTTCTCCAAGGTCCACCTAATCTTCAGCTATGGGTCTCTGCATCTGTTTCTATCAGTTGCTGGGTACGCCTCTCTGATGACAAATGACTAGGCAATGATCTATGAGTATAGCAGAATATCATCAAGATTTATTTCATTGACTTTTTTAACCAGTCATGTGTGGTTCTACCCTAGGTGTCTGGGCTGTGTAGCCTCTGGGTCCTGGCCCTCAATGCGTTGTCAGGGTGGGCTTCCTCTCATGGTATGGGTCTCAATTGGCTGGCCACTCTCACAATTTCTGCACTACCTTTGTCCCAGCATATCTTGTAGTCAGAGGAAATTATAGATAAGAGGTTATGTGACTGGGCTGGAGTCCTAATCCCTCCACTGTAAGCCTTGCCTGGTTACATGAGATGCCTGGTTCAGCTTCCATATACCCGATTGCTAGGAATCTTAGCTAGGGTCACCCTGATAGATTCCTGGCAGTTTCCATTGCACTGGGTTTCTAGCTCATCCCAGAGATGTCCCTGGTTCCAGTTGCCTTTCCCAGTTCTCTCTCCCTCCCTTCCCTCCCCCCCTCCTCCTACCACCTGATCTCTCTTGTTCCCATGCCTACCCCATCCAGACCTCTCCATCTGTCCACCTGTGATTTCTATTCTATTTCCCCTTTGCAGTGAGATTCACGTGTCCTCTCTTGAGCCCTTCCTTTTTACTTAGGGTCTTTGGGTCTATGGATTGTAGTGTGGTTATCCTTTACTTTCTGGCTGATATCCACCTATAAATGAGTACATACATACCTTGTTTGTCTTCTGTGTTAGATTGCCTCACTCGGGCTGTTCTTTCCTAGGTCCATCCATTTGCTGGCAAATTTCATGATGTCATTGTTTTAAACACAACTCCATTGTGTAAATGGACCACATTTTCTTCATCCATCCTTTGGTTGAGAGACGTCTAGGTTGTTTCCAGTTTCTGGCTACTATGAATAAAGCTGCTATGAACATAGGGAACAAGTGTTCTTGTGATATGGCAGAGCATCCTTTGGGTATATGCCCATGAGTGGTAACACTGGGTCTTGAAGTAGATTGATTAAACACTTTTAAGAGATACATATGGTAAAGCCTGTTATCCCAAACTCAGAGAGAACCCTTAAAATTCAACAATAAGACAATTAACAATCCAGGACAGTTTGAATCAGTGGTAGCTTTGACTAATATGTTCAAAGCCCAAGTCTATCCTGAAAAAGGAGGCATGGAATTAACAAACCAATTGAAAATAGGCAAAAAGAAAATCTAGTAGGTTTTTGACCTAGAGAAAAAAGATACCTGTTTTTTTTTTAAAAAAAAAATACATAAGTATACATAAGATGCTTCATATCACATGTCCTCGGGAAAAAAGCAAATTAAAGCAGAAATGAGATAGAGCCATAAGACCTACAAGAATGGTAAAAATCTAGAACAGGGACCATACTGGAAGCACCAAGGCCGAGGGGCAACAGGAACTCACCATTGATGGCAGGAATGCAAAATGGGCCTACCAGTATGGAATAAATTTGGCAGTTCTCACAAAACTAAGCAGTACTGTTACCAACAATCACATTTCTTAATATTTGCTCCAAATACATGAAAATTACATACATATAAATACCTGAATGCAGATATGGGCAAGCAGTTTTAATTGCCCGAATGTAGAGACAAGCAGGAAGTACTTTGGTAAGGGAACACTGTTCCATCCAAATAATGGGAAGGAAGTCAGTGATAAGGGAGAACGAGCCATCAAACCATGGGAAAACATGGACGAGGTGTTAAACCCATACAAACTGAAATAACCCTATCTGAAAGACCAGCATGTCCTTCCCACTATGGGACATTCTGCTAAAGGTATAAACATGAAGGCAGCAAAAAGAGTCATCATTGCCAGCCAGGTTTGGAGGAAGAGAGGGGAGAACAGGCAGATCACAAAGGGCTCTCAGGGCACTGAATCTATTCTGTATGATAAGATAAGGGTGAATGCATGACCATGTGGTTTATATAACACCAAAAGTGAACCCTAATGTGAACTATCAATTTGTTAAGAATCAGTGGAAGTCATGAAGCAGGGCAGGTGTATATTTCTGCTCAATTTTCCTCCATGAACCTGAACTCACTCTTAAAAAAATGAAGTCTGTTTTTAAGGGTATTTTTATTTATTTATTTATTTATTTATTTATTAAGGATTTCTGCCTCCTCCCCGCAACCGCTTCTTATTTCCCTCCCCCTCCCCCGATCAAGTCCCCCTCCCTCATCTGCTCGAAGAGCAATCAGGGTTCCCTGACCTGTGGGAAGCCCAAGGACCGCCCACCTCTATCCAGGTCTCGTAAGGTGAGCATCCAAACTGCCTAGGCTCCCACAAAGCCAGTACGTGCAGTAGGATCAAAAACCCACTGCGATTGTTCTTGAGTTCTCAGTGTTCCTCATTGTCTGCTATGTTCAGCGAGTCCGGATTTATCCCAGGCTTTTTCAGACCTAGGCCAGCTGGCCTTGGTGAATTCCTGATAGAACATCCCCATTGTCTCAGTGTGTGGGTGCACCCCTCATGGTCCTGAGTTCCTTGCTCGTGCTCTGTCTCCTTCTGCTCCTGATTTGGAACTTGAGATTTCTGTCCGGTGCTCCCATGTGGGTCTCTGTCTCTGTCTCCTTTCATCACCTGATGAAGGTTAATATTCATGAGGATGCCTATGTGTTTGTCTTTGGATTCATCTTCTTATTTAGCTTCTCTAGGAACATGAATTATAAGCTCAATGTCCTTTATTTATGGCTAGAAACCAAATAATGAAATTTTTACATATCTCTTCAAAGAAACTGAGTGTATGGAAAACAACACCAATGGTATAATTTTGTTTAGATGGTTATCAGCCCTTTTAATGGTTTGTTTTCTTTTTAATGTGTTATGTGTGCATACTCTTGGGGTTACAGGCAGTCGTGAGCTGGGAACCCAACCTGGGTCTTAAACGCTGAGGTGTCTGTGCTCCCCAAGTCATAATTTTTAAAAATGAGGCAGGGTCTGAAGGGTGGTCTTGGAGTTCTGTGCTTAAGTGAGTCTCCTGCCTTAGTTTACCAAGCAGCTGAGGCATACAGCACAATTCCCAGAGAATAAACATTTTTGGTGTCCTAATGCTGAAACCGTAAGAGGTTTGGAGATGCACAGAGCGAAGGGTATGGTATTAGCAATGTTCCTTGAGCCGGGGATCTATGGCAGGCTCCTTAGGATTTACAGTCATTAATTTCTATTATTGTCACAGTGTCTGACCATGAACCCTTAATCTGATTATCTTTCCTGCTATTCCACCCGCATGCCACAACAGGTGCACATTAGTTCCTTCTATAAAGTGGAAAGAGCTAATACGGAAAGTTATTTAGGTTTGTTTTGCTATTAAATAAAGTTAAGTGCATAAGTCATGATTTCTTCCCACTGTGATTTTCTTTGTCAAAATTCAAACTTTAAGCCATCGATATGCAGTCAATAGTATCATAAATTCGGGGGTACAATTAATGTTTCAAATACTCTTTAACTGGAAAGTTTCTCTCTCTCTCTCTCTCTCTCTCTCTCTCTCTCTCTCTCTCTCTCTCTGTGTGTGTGTGTGTGTGTGTGTGTGTGTGTGTGTATGTTTTCCAAGAGGCATCAAATCATATCATTCCAACTATTGGTGATGTCATAATGTGCTATGTTATATAAAAAAACAGTGCAGGCAATCTTCTAAAGAGCAGTCAATAAACACGGTGCAAATGTTTGCTTTTAAATTGTTATTAACAATTTTGCTAGATACAGCAAAGCTATTTCAGAAGTACGCTTTAAGCTGTAAGTAGAAAAAAAGAAAAATATCCTAATATCAGCTTAATCATGTGATAAGTGGTTAGTTTCTTGTTGTAACTAGCTAATATAACCTTTTTTGGAAATGAAGTTAAAAGTCAGATTGGGATACTTTACTAAAAAATAGGCTATAATTCACTTCCTTTTTACTACTGTGGAAATAGTAATAACTGTGCAAAACACCCAACTTTCTCCAGAACTGTGATAAAACAAACTAGTAAATAATAATAAAACTATTTTAGGAAATGGAGGATGAGCAGAACCTCTGTACAATTCTGAGTTTCATACAAACTAAAGACTAGATACACATTTTTACTTATGTTGAGTTAGATATCATTAGCTACATTTGGAACAGACCCAGAAAGACTCAGTTTCTTGTTCCAGGTTACACCTAAGCGACAAAGCTCAGATTTTAATCTCTCTCAATTCAAAAACTGCTTTTGGTTTCATTTTGAGAAATATCAATGAGGTGTTTTTTTTTATTATTTTGGATAACAGGAGAAGCTCACCCTTGATTTTCTATCCTCTGATAGCTCTGCTAAATATATAGCAGAGATGAGCAAAATGTCAAACCCATGTTAGCGGTAAAGGAATCACAGCAGGTAAATTTCAATAACTTTTGATAAGATAGAAGGCAGATCCTTAGCTGTTAAAGACAAAATTCACTCAAAGAGAGGTCTTGTGAAAGAAGCAGAAAGCTTTTCTCCCATGGTTCCCAAACACTGGGAAGCAGGTCTGAAAAAGTAGATGGATTTAGGAAAACTTATACAGAGACCCTCAGCCATCACTTCCTGGTTATCACCCTCAGCCATGAAGTTCATTCCATCAATTAACTTCCATTTTTCAGAACTCTTTTAAAAGGATTATAGTGAGAAGTGGGTTGGTATATGTGGTGGTTTAAATGAGGTGTCTCCTGATAACTTGGTCATTTGAATACTCAGTCCCCAGTTTGGGGCACTGTTAGAGAAGGTTTAGGAGGTGTGGATTTGTTGGAGGTATGTCACTGGAGGTATGCTTCAAGGGTTTAAAGGCTTGCACAATTGGAGTTCACTCTCTCAGCTTTGTGTTTGCAGTTCACGATGTGAGCTCTCAGCTTCACTCTAACTCTCTGAACTATACAACCAGTTAGACTTTCTTCTACAGGTTGCCTTGGTTATGGTGCTTTGTCACCATGATAGAAAACAAACTAAATTCAAACAGATGTGGAGTCTTGTAGGCGACATTATGTGAATCTACGGGAGCCGGAATAAAAGGATAGCAAAGATTTATTAAGGAATACTTATGAATAACAGCAAGGTAGAGAAGTGGCCCTGGGGTCAATGACGGATGCAGTGATCGGATCTTTTCCACCACACAAGAGAGCAAGAGAGCCTCCTCCTCTTCCTTATAAGAGATCACATCCATACATAGAAGCCATGCCCTAAGGCTGGTACCCCAAAACTATGGGCAGAATGAATTTCCACAACAGAGTCTCTTCCTTCTGGCACTGGGAAGCCCTCAGGGTGGCAGCCTTGCCCACTCACACGAAGTATGTCTTCACAGCCAGCACACCCTGCATGACTACAGTCTTTGTCTTGTGTCATACTCGAACAGGAACATCAGCCTGAGAGTTACACAGCCCTAAGATAGACAGAACAGAATACGTACACCAACTATCTGACCACAGACAAAACAAATGCAACCAAGGGAACAAGACAGTTTTTGAAAATTTCTCCAATTAAAATGTTAGGAAAAACAACAACAAAAAAAACTCTGGGCCAGGGAGAAGGCTCGGTGGGTAAGGCACTTGCTGTGAAGGGTGAGGACTGAAATTCAGATTCTCAGAAACCAAACAGAAGTCAAGCAGGTGTAGAGGCCATTTGTAATCCTTGCTCCAGGAGGCAGAGACAAGCATCTCCTGTAGGGTTAAGCCAGCCCCTTAGGGGGCGGGCTTGCCTCGGGCAAATGTTTACTTCTGTTTCCTGTACTCCACGGGAACCTTGGTCCTGTAAGTTTATTTCTTCATTAAAGCTGTATATATTCTTTACAATCTGCCTGCATTTATTTATGCCGCTACAATCTCCTATGCAAACTGGGCTGCAAACTCATTGAATGGTGAGGTCTGAGTTCAGGGCAGGACCATGCCTCATACTGGAGAGGATTCAAGGAAGACTTGTGACAACTATGTTCACAGCAGCGTTATTTGTCATAGCCAGAACCTGGAAACAACCTAAATGCCCCTCGACTGAGGAATGGATAAAGAAAATATGGTACATTTACACAATGGAGTACTACTCGGTGGAAAAAAATAATGACATCTTGAAATTTGAGGGCAAAAGGATGGATCTAGAAAACATCATATTGAATGAGGTAACCCAGACCTAGAAAGAAAGACAAATATAATATGTACTCACTCATAAGTGACTTTTAGATGTAAAGCAAAGAAAAAACAGCTTACAATTCACAATCCCAGAGAACATAGACAACAAAGAAGATCCTAAGAGAGACATTTATGGTGTTGTAGGAGGCCGCTTGTTTTGTTACCAGCTGCTCAGCCCCAAAATAATCACATAGAAACCATATTATTTGCAACACTGTTTGGCCAATAGTTTAAGCATATTTCTGGCTAGCTCATATCTTAAATTAACCCTATCTCCATTAATCTGTGTATCGCCATGTGGCTGTGGCTTACCAGGTAAAATTCTGGCATCTGTCTCTTTGACTCTGCCTTCTTTCTACCAGCATTCAGTTTAGTTTTCCCTCCCTAGCTGTGTTCTACCTTGCTCTGCTATAGGCTCAAAGCAGTTTCTTTATTAACTAATGGTATTCACAGCATACAGAGAGGAATGCCACATTATATATGGCTCTAATCTACACAGGAAGTAGAAAAAAGTCAAGATCTCCTGAGTAAATTGGGAGCTTGAAGATCTTGGGAGACGGTAGAACAGGAGGAGAAGGAAGAGAGGGAAATGGAGAAAAATACATAGCTGAATAAAAACAATTTAAAAAGTTGGAAAAAAGACTCTTCATCACATCTACAATACATTTTTTTCCCAAGATTGGTGACATGTCTAAGCTCTGGAGGCTACAATTCAGTCCACTATACAATCAATCTCTTGCCCATAAGCTACAGAGTAAACATAAGCTGACTAGAGAAAGCAATGGATAGATAACCTGGCATTTGTTAAAGGCCTCTGGACAGTGAACATCCACACAGAAAACAAAATTTGTCACATTCAGAATGTCACAGGACCCCTTGTCACCAGTCCTCAATGTTAGTCTTTCCTGGTTCTTCATAATTTGGCCAAACAATTACCAAATGGGCAATTCTGGCCATTTTTACTTTTAGAAAAAATCACCGAGCAGATGTACAGCCTAATGTCTTCTCCCAGAAAGTTTTCCACACATCTCTTGGGGCCATCTTGTGTGTGTGTGTGTGTGTGTGTGTGTGTGTGTGTGTGTGTGTGTCTTGCATGCCTGGCTTCTTATGTGGGTGTTGGGTATTTGAATTCATGTCTTCACACACTTAACCACCAAGGCATCTCTTTGGGGACAACTCACAAGCTCAGTTATAATGCTGTCACAGCCGATTTCCAACTGGTGTTTGCTTGTTACACAAAATAATTTGTAAGCCAAGTTTATTTTCTTTTCCAGTTTCTCAAGAAGGGGCCCAGCATAAATCAGAATTCCGCCCCCAACTGGCTTGTGTGAAGAAGCTCTAGTGAAAGCTGGTGTGTAGAAGTGGAGGCAGAAAGTAAGGAATAAACTGGGAGAATTGAGGTTCAGGGACATGAGCAAGAGTTGAGTGCTGTTCTCCGAGAAGTGCAGGAGCAGAAAGGGACACTCTGTGAGAAGGAGGGAAGAGGCTTTACCAGCAGATGCTCTGTTTTTGAGGGAGAGGCCTGAGCTGGAGAGAGTAGGGAGAAGGCATGGAAGAATCCTTCTCACTCTGGAATCTTTGGGTCACCTGGTCATGACCTGTTGACTGAAATCAACCGGAGGCCAGCTGGCCAGAGAGCTCACTGTCGTTTTCCATTTTCAGGGGCTGTTGCAAAATTCCACACTGTGGATATTTCACAAAGAAACAGGTTAATGAGATTAAGGTCTTGGAAGATTGCTTGGCATATGGAGAGGGTCTTCCTACAGAGTTAAGACATGATACAAGATATCATGTAACAGAGCAAGCTAGCCAAAGAGTTCACTTACATAACAAAGCCACACTTGATCCATTCTACATTCATTCATGAGGGGCAAATCTCTCTGGCCCAAAGATCCCACCTCCAAATACCATTAACACATGACTTCATGACTTAAATTTCAACCTCCATATGAATTTGAGGGCCACATTGAAGCCAAAGAAGGAGCTGAAATAATGTAGTCAGTGTGGCTTAGCATTTCAGGACATGTATCAGAAGTGTGCAGTCTGTCAGCCAGTATTTAAATAAAGCTCTGAATGGAAATATTGTGAGGTGGAACTGTGGTGTGAGGAAGATGAGGTGTGCAGCCAGGGCAAGGCACGTTGGTAATCTCAGGGCAGCTCAGGCCATGTCCCTGCGCCCTCACAGCCTCCCACTCGAGGAGGGAACACTGCTGTGCCTGCTCTGGCTTATGAGATGGTGGGTCAGATAACACCTAGGCCAGGGTGAGCAGCTCAGTTTGCAGGATCATTTCATGTTCTGTAGTCAGATACACAAATGCAAAGCAAAGCCCAAGCCTAATCTTGGGTCTGTTTCTTAATAATTTGGGGACTAGATCGTGGCTTTTTACCCCAAACCTAAAGGATTGTACCTTGATTCTAAATCAAGAGCTTTCACCTGTCACCCCCAGAACAACTTTCTGTCAAACACTTTCAACACCATTTAATATGTTGGCTCCTCGGTCTTAAACAGAAGAGTAGCTTGCACTGCAATTCGTGGTGCTGCAAATCCTTTTCTTGCCTTTGACCCCATTCAGACCTGGTAAGCTAATGTCCTACTTAAGGAGAAAGAGCAACACCCTCAAATGTGTGTGTTATTACAAAAGGCACGTGGTGGTTCTTTACTACTGATGGCCGGTAGACAGCAGCAATTCGCTTACTCCGGAGGGAGTGTCAGCCTTCTACAGGTCAACAGATGTGGCATAAACTTTACTAATGTCATGACTGCTGTGGGAGGTCCTTCTGTCTATGTGTTGCTTTTTATTGGTTAATGAATAAAGAACTAGCTTGGCCTATAGCATAGGAGGAGGAAGGTGGAGTTAAAAATCGCCATGGAGCCGCCAGAGATTGACACTGGGATCTTTATCTGGTAAGCCACAGCCACATGGCGATATACAGATGAATAGAAATGGGTTAAATTAATATAAGAGTTAGACAATAAGAAGCTAAAGCTAATGGGCTAAGCAGTGATTCAGTTAATACAGTTTCTGTGTGATTATTGCTGGTCTAAGCTGGCCGGGCGGCTGGGAAGAACAAGCGACCTCCCTGCAACACATGATCCTTGAATTTACCTTGTATTTTTCCTCCTATATGAAGTGTCATTCTCCAAGAATCTTATTTTTCTCTTCAGGAAAAGCAGGAAGAGTTAAATGAGAACGTGACAGAACCCATTACCTTGACTCTCTCAGACCTTCAGGAGGGCAAAGTCGACAGCTGACATTACCAGGTAAGGTGGCGCTCGTTACTTTGGCCTACTGTTCCAACTAGCAGAAAGTGTTCTTTGACTTGGCCTCCCATACCACTCCTGTCCTCATTTCATGAGCTGGGGAAGCAGTGCGGGACCCAAGAAAGATGGTGTGTTTAATTTAGCTGTACATGTGGTCACTGGGAAGGTGTATGTCAATGTGCCCCAGTGGGATGGACTCAGGCCAGAATTCCATTTGCCACCTGGCCTCTAATACCCCCATTTTGACTGGTGGCCTTATTATTAACTTGGGTGCTTGATGGTGGAGCTGTTGCATGCTTCAGTGTACCCCGCAAACTGCTTCTCTTCTCTCTTGATGAAAGGTCGAAGATTTATAAGGTATCCTCATGGACCGTCCTGGGAAATCCCTTCACTGAGGTCACTCTGCAGTCAGACATCACGGGGCATGCCTACAGCCTTAGCCCTCAGAAAGCCGAGGTAGGAGAAAAGCTGAAGCCCAAAACCACAAGACCAGCCTAGGCAACCATCCTAGGCACATGCAAGAAGAAAAGGGAGGAGGGGAAGGAGGGAGGGAGAGGGAGGAAGGGAGGGAGGGAGGAAGGGAAATGGAAGAAGGGAGCTCCAAGTCTCTGCTCTGGATCAGATAGGAAATTGGTAAGGGTATGTTCCTCACCACTGTGGCAACTCAGGCCTGAGGCCACCAAATTGCCTGTCAGTTACATCAATCAAGGGGACTTTATTAAGCTGCCCATTTATTTCTGTCCCAGGCACATCATAATCAATAATAGTCATATCCTCGAGCTAAGCCATTGGAATGTTCTTTCTGACTCTACTATTGTGATGATAGCTATGGCCACACTATCACTGGCATGTAGGTACCTTTCCAGCCTGTGACACTATCCTTCTCACTGAAGGGGCCAGGGCCACTTCAGAGACAGCTTCCTCTCCCCATCATCCCCATCCTACAGGAAGTAGCCACTAAGCACTTTTCTAAGCATGTTGGTAGTCTTATCAAACAGGGAGAGAATGGCCAAATGGGTCACATATGGTAAAACCCCCAACCTTACTAGCTATATAAGTCTTTTGATTCTCGCCGGCATGTTACTCGAATGCCTTTCTGATTTCATCATATTTTAATCAAGGCTGTAAGTCCAGGTTCGGTTAGACAATTGACAAACCATTAAGCCACTCCTTCCTGGAGAATGCTATCCTCAACTCAAGAATTTCTGGTACGTTATACATCTATTGATAACCTCAGTTCATTCTACAAATGTTTTCAATGTTAGCTCCTGAGAATCTATGATTATGTGTTACTCCAGACCAAAATCTGCCAAATCCTGCCACTGTCCACCATCTCCCACCAGGACAGTTTCCCTGAAGCATGCCATGCAATTTTCCTGGATGCAACGGCACAGAGAGGAGCAGCATGGGAAGGGCCAGCCTCCCTTTGTGGGGTAGCTACCTCAGCTAAACTTGTAAGAGTCTATGTAACCAAGGCCTATGGCACCCGATAAAAGAGGGGGACTGCTTTACCTGACCAGGCAAGGCCAACAGGATTGAGAGATTCAGGTTATCAAATGCAGCCATATCTACTCAATACTCACAATGCAATTCTTGTATCCTTGTTTCACAACCAATACGACAACATTTGCTAGACTCTTTAAGTTGTGAACTTAAGTTTTTATCTCCTATAGGAATAAACTTTGGATCTCGTTTGGAGGCATTTCTGGTCTGCAACTACAAAGTACTTGAGAGCCCCTTGAGGCAGTTGTAGAGGCTCCTTGTCCTACCCTGAACCAAGAACTGAAGGTGGGAGCTACCTCTCCGTGCTCTGCAGTGCAAGCAGGAGCAGCCTTGTCACTGTCCTTGAGATCCTCATTGCATCACGATGCTACAGTGTGGCAGCCTGCCACCTGCCAAGTGGTCACCTTTAATTCCAGTTCCATTCTAGATGACTTAGCGATGAGCCTGGTGAAAATATTACCGCATTTCCCATAAATTACTGCTCCCTGTAAACTCAACTAAGGCAGGCAACTAATTCCATATAATCTTTAGAACCATTTCTTGATCATGTTTAGTGCTGCACACATGCTGAGTTACATGTATGAAATTCAATGTATGAAACAGATACCATTCAAGGTACCCCAGACATACACATAGGCATTCTTTCTCTCTCTCTCTCTCTCTCTCTCTCTCTCTTTCTCTCTCTCTCTCTCAGAATTAAATGCTCTTACAATTATTAGTAACTTGGAAACATGGTCAGAAAACCTCCTTTAGCTTTGACTCTGACTTCAAATGCGCATGACTAAGTCTGCCGTGTCTGCCGTTACCGTAACTGTCTGCAACCACAACACTGATGTAGGCAGCAGAGCACAGAGGCCAGTTGTTGCCAATTGTCCTGAAGAGCCCATGTTTTATCTGTACCACAAGATGTACCTGTGTCCTCTGCCTTCTTAAAATTTCAATTGATTACCTTGTGCTGACAAAAGTTGAAGTTGTCAGAGAAACACAAAGGAATCTAAGGAATGTAAATTTAGCTTTCCAGTCTCTGCTATGCTGAGGGAAAGCAGAGAGAGCTCATTGTGCCAGTAAATGTCTAGCACACTAACAAAGACGGAGCTAGAATTACGATGTAATCAACCGTTAGGGTAGACCTCTAGGATGAGGTCTCTACTGTAAGAAATCTGTTCCTCAAACTCATCTGCCATTGCTCTTTTGCTCCAAGCCCCAGGATATTTTCTTAGTGCAGAAAACAACATAATTCTTCAAGCCAAACCACAGCTTCCCGCCCCTTGCCACCCCTCAAATACAAAGGTGAAGAAGTTACTTTCTCTTTTGTGATCATGGAACATCTTTAAAAGTTTTCCTAATTTGAACTGAAATTAGAGAAACGTAAAATCTAGGGATGTAGTTCAAGGGTAGAAATCTTGCCTAGCATGCATGAAGCCTTAGTTTGATACCCATCACTGGGAGAGATATATATATATATATATATATATATATATATATATATATATATGAGAAAGCATGTATGAAGAGCTAATGCTCTTAACTATATAATATGCCTATGGAATGTGTTGTCCAGGATGCCCAGATTAAGGACAGCAGAACATAAGCCACAAGGTGGGGCACGACTTGTTAGCATAATGCTTCCATATCATGCAAGACTCACCGTCTACCCACACTCCCTCATTTCCAAATAGCTAGGTAATCATTATTCTTGAAAGACTGGTTCTTAGGATCCTTTCCTCACAGGGAGGAGAGATACATTAAATCTAATGTATCACAGGTGACAAGGGAGTTCTAGCCAGTTTCCCTTCGCCCCCTGGCAAACACAAAGCAAGGAATTTTAAACTAAGCAGAGGATCAAAGTATGGAAAGGCAGGGAGGGAGCAGGGGAGTTCAGATGGTTGAGGAAAGACTGTAAGGAGGAAAGAGCTGAGAGAACAGCTTAGCTGTATCCAAGATATGTGTAATAAACTGGAAACAAAGCAAAACCATCAACACTGGTAAGCTCCAGATTATTAAAAATATGTTTGCATTTATTAGGAAAATCCCTTTATGCTGTCAGACATAAACACAAGGGACAGACTATCTCAGTCTGTCACCATCTGCATCCTCTCTCCCGTGTAGGCCTCATTAACACCATCTTCTCAGATATGGGAGACACACACCAGCCTGACAGGCAGCCTGGGGCCTGCGGAAGCTCCAGGAGCAGGCCAATGGCTCTGCTAACCATAGCTTTTATTTCAAGCTGGGGAATCCAGGGGCACAAGTAAGCAACATCGCCACCAAGTGCCACCCAAGGGACAGCTATATGACTCTGTTATAATGTCTGGTTTCTTTCTTTCTGCTCTTTAGGAGATAGAACTGGAAAATTACCGAAAGCCCTAACAGTCTCGTGACTATCCACCTGCATCAGGCTTTTAGGACTCCTTCTGAGGGCACTGTGGCTCTTGATCTTTCCCTGAGCAGCAGCCCTCGGCCACAGACAACAGAAGTCACTAGCAAGGGCCGTGACACTGGCAGAGTCCACATTTCAAGATGTGAAACTTTCGAGTGTTCAGATGCCTGGAGTGTGGAATGGAAGAATCAATGAATTAGTAATGCTGAAGTCGAAACTAGCAGCTAGTCAGCGTCTGTCAGGAAACAGATACAAGAGCACAGGAAGACAAAGAAAAAGAAAAAAGAAAAAAAGCTACACTCATTTACTATACTCGAAAGCTCGATGTTTCAGGTGTTTATAGTCAAGTATTTGAATGTGTAAATATAGTCAAGAATTTGAATTTGTAAATATTTAATAATTCCCTATTTTCTACTTAGGAAGATATTTTCATGAAAGAAATTTTAATACAAAGGAGGTGCAAGCCTCGTTCACTGGGCGTCAGCAGCAAGGCCTATGACTGTTGTGTGATGATTCAGAAACTGTCAAAGCTATTAAGAAGGGCTGTCATTTCAGCATTTAAAGTCATCTTCCATAAACTTATAATAAGGACTAAGTGATTTAAATATGAGATTTCTAAGAGCCTCCTCAAAATTTTTTAGAATGATTATGTTTCATGTCTGAAAACAAATAGCGCTAATTTTTAATTTAAAAAAAAATGTGACCATAAAAACAACTTCTTAGTTCTACTGTGCTCCTGTAATCCCAGGGCTCTGGAGGGAGAGTGGGTGCGGAGTTCATGGCCGGCCTGAGCTACACAGCAGCACCCTGCCTCAAAAATAAGCGAATGAATACGTACAAAAATAATAAACTGTGAACCAAAAACTCAGAGACCCAAGATCTGGTCTCACTGTTTTTCTATGTAAGAAGTTGGCAACAGAAAATAAATTAGAACAGAAACAAACAAACTGCTTAACAAAGAGAATCACTTTTCCCACGTCAGTAGTGTATTTATTGTGCTGCAATCTGAGAGCAGGGGATGAAGGGGTCTGGGAAGCCAGTACAGAATGTTCACAAAGATTCACACATCTCTAGTCATTACACGCTGGCGAGAAACAAAGTGTTGAGCCTCTGAGACCACACTGTGTTACTGTATGTGTTGCTAATTTTCTGCAAGGTTCATGACTGCATGCCTTCGTGGAAAATGTAATCTCAATGCACAATAAATAGAGTTTACAAAATATTCAGAAAGTCTGTACACACAGCAGACATCCTACACATGCAGTTTTGACAAAGTTGGAAGGTTCAGAAATATTCATGCGATTTTTTTGTCACATTTTTTTTTCTTTCCATATGATCCCTCTGTGACATCCCAACAAATTAATCTATATAAAAACCATGTGGAACAACGTCTCTTCCACAGCTTTCCAGCTGTTCGCTTCTATTTCATGAAATCCGTCTTTTTTCCAGTTGTTCGTTTCTGTTACATCTTTTGTAAACACCGAATTTGACTTGAGAGACCCGGCTCGGTCTCCCATTTCTCTCGTCTTGCATTAACAAGTAACACCTTGTAACAGCAAGCACTGGTGTACCGATCGTTAGCACCAAGGAGTCAAGGTATTGCACCAAAATGCATTTATACTTCATTTCTAGTTATAAAGAAGGTTTCTGCAACGTAGTCACAAGGGAAGTAAGCGTCACTCAAAGTTAGACACATTGAAAGAGATGGGTGACATCGCAGAAATGCTTGGTGTGTGCTATTCATAAATGAAATAATAAAAAAAGCAAGTTTGAAAGTTAAAATTAAATTTTACATTAGAGGACTCCTTGATTTTTTAAGTAAAATTTATTTCATTTTGTTGTATTTAAATGTTCTTTCCAACAGAAGAGGTAGGTGTATGTCCACATATGAAAAATCAGTAACAGCCACAAATCAAAACAAGGAAAGCCTGAGAAAATCAATATATACCCTTAGAGTTCTAACTGCATGTAAATGTGACTACCGTAGATGTTACTAACAAAGACATCAGTTGTTTCAATCATTCAATAATCTTGATCCTCATAATACATTTCTGCTAATAATAGGAGTATTCAAAGGCTACCTTCCTTTCTCATCACAAAAATAAAAAAAAAATTGTTTCCCACAGTGATTTGTGCCGTACGTCATGGTGGCCTTTGGGACAGGATTTCACTGTTATTCTTTCTTATTTTTACCAACACCATCATCATCATCATCAACAAGCCTCTAAGATTCTACAGAGATTAGCAGAGTTTTCAAATTTAATTACAGCCAAAAGGGAATGTTCTGACTACGGGTGGAGAGATCTGACCACAAGGGCCAATAAATGAATCCAAATTCAAATGTATCCACAGTCTATCTCTGGACAAGAAAATGTCAGTTTGCAACCAGTGGGGAACTAGTGATTTAGCAAAAAAAAAAAATTTTTTTTTCATAAAATTGTGTTTCTGTGATCATCTAAAATTCAGACTGAAGAAGGGGTGAATACAAGACAGGTGACATTTTCACCCACTCGAGAGGTGAGTATGAACAGGAGGAGGGGCTCCAAGGTCACAGTGGGACTGCTTTGGTCTGGACAACATCAAGGCTAATAAAAAAAATGTTTAAAATAAAAACGTCATAAATAAAACATCTGGGTACCATTTGGAAAGGTGTGCTCAGTCTGAAGGTGCACAGACCACATTTGCCTCTCTCCCCACCCCAGACCCTCTGCTTCTGTTGCCCCTGAAAGTTTCTATGACACAGGAGTTTCCTCACTGTCAGCCGGTTAAGGCCCAGGTCAGTCTACTCTCCTTTTGGCTTTCCGTTTTTCTGGGGTTTCCCATTTTCTAGCACTAGCTGCTTTTCTGACTTGTTCACACCATTTGCTGAAATACCATTCGCGGCCGTCTTTCCCGCTTTTGACTGCTTGGGCTCATTGTATGTCCGCGTGTAGAAGTTGAGGAAGAGGAATATGAAACTGATTGCATAGGCGATCAGAGCCCAGTGCATCCACTTGGGGAAGGGGCAGTCGGTGTAGAGAGACAGTGCTGTGTGCCCAATGGTCACATGGAACTGGACCTGAAAAACAAAAGCAGCAGGACAGGGAACATTTTTAATCAGAGTAGTAAAAGGCTTCCAGAGCGGGTGCCACAGTCTCCTATACAGTGGTCATGAGCCACTATGCTGTTTGAAAGTGTGTTACACTGTATGAAAGGCCAATAGTCTCTGCCTCTCCCTCCTTGAGAGCAGGGCTCCAGGGCCACCTGCTTAGCAAGGGCATTCTAGTGCTTTCCATAGATCTCCCACCTATCACTGTGCTTTTGTGTTTAAACGTGAGCTGATAGCCATCTGAAGCTGATCCTGTCTCTGCCGACTGTCTATCTCCTCATTAGAATGGAGCTCCCAGAGGCAGGGCTCTGCCTGCCTCGCTCGTTCCTGAGTCCCTGGCACAAAATTGGACATTTGAATACTCACTGAAGGGCATCTAAGGAGAGGGAACAAATGGCCAACAAGAGTAATGCAGCAGCATCTGTAGGGTCTTTTTAAATTCCTACAGTTTAGACTTCTTTTCCTTTACTAGGCTGTCAGCAAGTAGATACATTCACGTCATGCTTTTCATTATTTTTTTAGGCAGGAACCCAAAAATAATGAGGTTCGGGGACATTGTCACAAATGTGCATCCCTGTAGCTGGCTCAGCCTCCTTCTCCCCTGCCTACTGGTCTCCTCCTTCTTCTAAATACTCCTCTTTCTGCCCATGTCACAAAAGGACGCTCACTTAAACATGAACCTGAGCCCATCAAGTTGGCTCAGTGCCTTTCTCTGACAGGTAAGGTTCAGGCAAGTTTACATCTGAACGAACACCATTCTTTAAAAACTTATATTCCAATTAAAATCAGTAAATGCAAAAGAAAAATCCCCTTCAATTTTTATGAATTCTCAAGAAGAGAAAATTCAAAGCATTAGACATGCTCAAAGAATAAACTTAAATTCTGGTGCACTGGTCACCGAATGGTCTGAGGCACAGGATTACAGGTTCTGTAGCATGAGTAAGGGTTACCGTATTGTAAGATCCATATATTATTTAATTGTTTGGAGAAAATCAGACTCAGAAATTGAAGATCAGGATCCTATCTGATGTAATGGGCAACTATAGTTTCTTTGTGAAAGATAGCATTACCCATATTTCTATTTCATTAAATATTAAGATAATTTGTTTCACATGCATGATCAGTTTATATTAAATTTAACAATTCCCATGGCAAAAATCCAAAGTTTTAGAACTTTTGATTTCACAATGGCTCTTAGAACCTGTAGCACCGAAATAGGGTGTGTATAGGGTGTGATTGAGTATGAGGTAGCTCAAAGACAGCCCGGGGCAAGCCCCCACACAAGAGATTATACCATTTATATGATTTGGGTCCCTTTTCATTTTCTGGGGACCACTTGGCTCTCAATGAGAGGCATGAGTTCTACAGACCATCTCAAGAGCTTCCACAAATTCGCGAAGTTTCTTGGAGCATCTCTTTGCTAATGAGTCCCTCACACCCAGCATTCCCCAAAGGTTGTGTTTCCTGTTTGGTTGGGCAGCTGTGTAGCAACTCAAGGCAGAGAGGGATATTTCTAAATGCGATCCCACTGATAAAAACTGCGTGTACACTATGATTAAAGCATATTAGAATCCACTCTGAAGCCTGGAGATTAGCCACCAGCTTGGATTTGCATTTTCAGTTTGATTACAGGCCACACCCAAGTTCTGAACAGTGCTTTGATGCCTGCACTGGGATGCAATGAGAAGCCCTACAAGGAGGAGTAGCTGAGAACCGTCTGCCTAGAACACAAGAGTTCAAATCCTTGGCTCTGCTCTTCAAGCACAGAGTTTTACAGAACTAGAAAGAGCTCTCGAGCCTGTGCTGGATCCCATCCCCCACCCCTACTCTTCCTTGGCTTCGTGCTTTCTTTGCTACATGTATAGGGTCTATTAGCAAGAACCAAAACATGGAGAAACTGGAAATTTATGCAAGAACAAGAAGAACAAAGAAAATAGTAAGTTAGGAAAAAGAAATCATTCATGGAAAGTATTTTCCAGTCACCTATGAATCTATATACTTTGTGGCATATTTATATTTAACCATCCTGTTCACAGGTAGTTTTACAGACTTTCTGTCAGAGGGACAGGTACTGAAACCAATCTTTAAGGGCATTATAAAGCAAGTGGCTATTGCTAGTTCACCCAAGCCAGCCTTGACGCTGCATCTTGCTTATAAAGTAGGTTTTGTGATGAAAAACAATGTAAAACACCTTGGCACTGTACAAATAACAAACTTCAAATATTTTAAATATTTTGTTTTGGGCAACAACCAGAAGTAACTCTTCCAAACATTTAACTCACCAGCTGCAGCATGGTCAGGTATCGCTTCCACCAAAGATATTTCTGGATCCAGGGGCCAAATGCAGTCAGCCCATAGTAGGAGTACATGATCACGTGGATGAAAGAATTCATCTGGGCCCCAAAAAACGCTGTTGAGAAACGAGAGGCAATTGCAAGAAAAGTGATGCTGGGCAGAGACGGCACTGGGATGGAAAGTGAATGAGTCTACCGTACCATCTAGGTTAGTCTCAAATCTAAGCTCAGTGATGCTACAGGGAAAGCTTCTCAAATTAAGCTTGACACTTCTCACCATTTAGCTTTGAGGGCTCTTCTTCTTTTTTTTTTTGAAATAAGGCACATAAATAAAAATGTGTATTGCTAAAATTCAAAAGGTTTGTGAAACAGTATATTCTCAAATGGGGTACTCCAGCAAGCTTCAACAAACAGAAAATGACTGCTTCCCCCTACTTTCCTCTATTTTAATCCTACCTAGCAGTAATTCCTTGGAAAGAGGCTATGATGCTTTTAAGTGTTTATAGAGACTTGTGATATGTTACACTATAGTCTTTAGAGATAGCAACATGCACACCAGTGCCGAAATAAAACTAATTTCTTAGCTTTCTAAGTAGTTTTAAATATGACAGCATTACATATATTGAGTGATGAATCCATTTCGTTTACACAGATCTAGCGATACCCTACTCAGTCAAATGCAACGGAACTTATTTTCTTTAGAATATTCATTAAGTATGTACACGGTAATGCATTTTGCCGTGATGTGAGCTGTAGGGTCAGTTTATATTTATAATTCTTCTTGAAACTCTGAGTTTTGCTTCAAATTTCCTAGTAATTTTTAAGTGTGAAATGCTTAGGTTGCAAATAGTGACATAATGCCAGCCTGTGTCCAGAGGAAAGGGCTGTTTGCAGCTCAGCATGCTCACCTCCCATGCCCAGAGGAAAGGGCTGCTTGCAGCTCAGCATGCTCACCTCCCTGTGCCCAGAGGAAAGGGCTGCTTGCAGCTCAGCATGTACACCTCTCTTAGTCTGCAGCCATCGGGAAGACCAGACTAGAGGCTAGACTAGATTAGACTAGAGCTATGACATCTGATCCTCTTCAGCATTAATGGGCTATGTCAAAGTTCACTTAAATAAGAAGCAATGAGACCATATAAGGTCATATCAGAGCAGGAGTAAGCTGAGGGCTTGGACTGAAAATGAGGCGTTTCTATTGGATAAGAGCTGCCAATCAGTACCGTTCCCCACTCAAGTTAATATTGTTGTCTGGCATTTGGGCTTTGTGGTTGTGCTTATCTTGGGCGAAAGTCTTTAGGAGCTCAATTCTTCCCAGAGGAAGAGCTGAAGTTTTCAAGAAGCGAGAGGCAGATGAACGGAGATGATTGACCATGAAACCAAGCTAAATGGCATGCTGGGGGCGCTCAAAAAGGCAGGCAGGGTCCTCACCTTGGCCGCCTGCCACCCACTTGATTCCGATCCACCACAGTGTGAACATGGTGCAGTGATGGTACACGTGAAGGAAGGAGACCTGGTTGTTCTTCTTCCTCAGGATGAAGAACACGGTGTCCAAATACTCCACTCCTTTTGATACAAAGTACCACCATAAGGCAGCAGCTATCTGTAAGAGAGGAGAGGAAGATCGTCAAACACAGACTCTATTGGCGGCCTCCACCAGGTGCTGACAGATGCAGGACACCACACACAAAATGTACAAGGGGTGCAACCATTCTGCGCCCAGGTGGGTTTGATACCTAACCATGTACCTGCCTGAAAACAAATCTGAGCTTTCTGGGCTTAGAGCCAAGCAGTGGCCGTCGCTGGACACAGACTGAGCCTCCATCACACCGCTGTGCTTTGCAGCTTGTACAGAAACCACATCTGTAAACACTTGAGGGGTTCCTACAGGGCCTAGGTTTATACAGCAACTAGTCTCCATATATTAACAAATCTGTCCATTCCCTTTAGCTGTACAACATGGCATCTAATCACTGTGGCCTGTGTTAGTAAAGTCTTTTAAATGATCACAATTAAAAACCAACAACAACAACTATTTCCTAGGTCACAAATATAATCCTGTTTACACAAGGAAGTCTTTTCTCGGGCTCTAATTAAGACACCAGATGGTACAGAAAGATTAGGTGACATGCTGGGGGATTAAGGATCCAGCAAGAGGTGACCTCTATATATGTTTTAAATCATTCCACAAGGATCTGATTGTAACAATGAGCAAAATGTAATGGTCCTATAGTAAACATTTTCTAAACATCATATATGTAAACATCATATATAAAAATTAAAATTTCAGTTCACAGCTGAAATGTATTTATAAATCTTTCTGTGACAGAGGCTAAGATCTCTTCCCTAAATTTACACCTGCATCTAAGGCCTATAATGTGTTTTTGTTTGTGTGGTTTGTTTTTATTTTTCTTTTGAAAAACAAAATTCTTTTTTAAGTACTGGGATCATAACCGGGGCTTCGGGGCAACTTGAAGTTCTTAATTCTAGAATCAGACATCACTTAGGATAAGCATTCTCTAACATTACAATTTTAAAAGCTAGAGAAAGAAAAAAGAGAAAGACCAGAAACAAACTAAAGTGTTATGTTTAACCAGCTGACAAGCGTCTACTTAACCTGAGCAATGCTGCTAGAAACCAGGGAATTAGCTGAAAAGCTGCTTGACATCACTTAGTCTGTCCACAGCAACACTGTGCTTGATGCCCATGGTTACATCGCTGTAAGATGAAGTGACTGCCCATTTCAGCAGGGTAAACTGTAGGGCAAAGTCTGCTTTCTGGTCCATGTGGACCTCCAAACAAGCCCAGGTCACACATAAGGGCATTTCTGCTTAGTCGGTAATCTACACTGGCTGTCTTTTAATGGCACACGTCAAAATGAGGAATGATACCTCATGGTGCACGCAACGCACACAAAAGGAGTCTCGGAGTAAACTGCTCACTTCCCCCACGTTCTCCCTTAGACGGAGAGATGGGCAGAATGAGACTCCGAGCAATCGGCTCAATTATCAGAGTTTTCGTCCTACGTAGGTTTTCACGATAGCTCGTTTTTACTGAAAGAGTGCTACTGAATTTGACTGCACGGATATTCACTCACTGAAGTGGGTGGAGTCTGAGAGTGTCAGCAGAATGGATTCACAAGCAGCAGGATGGTAATTTCCAGCTTTCCCCTAATAATATTAACCGACTGCCTTATCCAAGGGATGTCCTCCTGGGAGAAGGGAAGTCGGGGCCTCTCTTCCCACTTTGAACAGGAAGCCAACTCTCCACTTAGGAGATTCTTTGGCAATGCAGTTATCAGAAGAAAATCTGTTTCATATCCTGTGAATCTGAATGAAGCAACCTTGCTCATTCTCTCAGTCACACCCCGGGTTTTGTTTTCTTAACTGTTTCTTGACATGCGGATCACCTGCCTCCCAGCCCTCACCAGAATGTGAGTGCTTTGCAGGCAGAGACTGAGTCTATCTTCTCGCTTGTGTGGTCAAGGCCCTGCCACTCTATACATATAATGCAAAATACACATGCACTGAGCAAATGAAGCCAATGTGCCAAGCAAACATGTGACTTTTCGTAAGCCTTTTTGTAGGGAAATTACATAGAAGTGAAGTACTAGGTACATTAGAACAATTTAGTTATGGTTCTTGGTGAATGTCCATATATCTGCCCTAAAATTCATACTAAAAAGTATTTTTCTCAATCAATGTTATTACACACATATAGCTTTATTGCATACATATAAAAACATTCATAGAACATATAAAACATCCATTTATATAAACTGGGTTTGTTGAGTATAATTTTTATAGCAATCATAGGTACAAGAGATCATTAAATACTTAATAAATTACTATTTCTTTCACTAAAATTGAATGATAATTTTACTAATGTAGGTGACTGGGAAAACAAGATATAGCATTATATATTAGTAGTGATTATTTTTTACAAATTTAATAAGGACCAACTTCATACCCGTACAAATTATCTTGTACCTCCTAAACCCTAAATAATGAAGATATTTTCCTCAAATAAGTTAAGTCTTCTGAGTTTCTATTTTTGACACAAAAGTTTAAAAACAAAATTGGAGACAGAGTCTCACTATATAGCTCTGAAATGCCTGGAGTTTGTTATAGAACTGGGTTGTCCTTGAACTCATAGAGATTAGCTTTCTCCAGTGCTAGAATTAAAGGTGTGCACTACCATG
Source organism: Microtus oregoni (assembly GCF_018167655.1). Classification (NCBI taxonomy): domain Eukaryota; kingdom Metazoa; phylum Chordata; class Mammalia; order Rodentia; family Cricetidae; genus Microtus; species Microtus oregoni. The sequence continues at coordinate 4,002,536 of NW_024543091.1, read as the reverse complement.
TCTGGCAAAAATCAAAAATACTTAGCTGGGCAATGGTGGCACACACCTTTAATGCCAGCACTCAGGAAGCAGAGGAAGGCGGATCTCTGTAAGTTCGAGGACTCTACAAGATCTACAATAGCTAGTTCCAGGACAGGCTCCAAAGCTACAGAGAACTCCTGTCTTGAAAAAAGAATCAAAAATACTGTTTACAATCAAATATGGAATGAACCATTCGTAAAGTACTACAATCCAATAGTGTTCATTTTTACAACACTAAATAAAAGGGGAAAAGCAGAGCTTTCTTGATCTCACTCACTCAACACATTTCACTCCCATACAAGACCACATCGTTTATATCCTGAGAGTCCATAAAGTCAAACTGCTTGTATCGATCAACAGTATTCAGTGGTACACTCACCCTGACTTCATTAACGTTATTAGAATAATCCACTGTCTGGCAAATATAGCTGTATCCTGCGTTGTAGGATCCCATGAAGAGCTGGGGACAAAAGGAATAACATTGGAGTAAAGGTGTAGTGGACACAGCACTGAAAACAGTAAATCTGACACACAATTTGAAAGCTGTTACTTTCCTTAAAGACATTTTGACGATATAAAATATTTTAAGGTTATTTTTTCTTTGTTTTGTGATGCTGGGCATCAAACTCAAGACTCACATATACTGGGGAAATGCTGTACCACTGGAGCTGCAGCCCCAGCCCTAAAATGGACATGTAATGTGTTAGAAGTTCTAAAATTCTTGGTGTAGTAGCTTTTACTATAATTTTAATAAAGACCAAGTTGAAAAAAAAAACAAGCATATTCTTTTCACAAGATATCAACTCCATCAAATACATAATAGCTTTTCATTATTTAGAGAATAGTTTATTAGTTCTTATAATTAAACTTGCTTAGACAAGACCTTACATATTTAGCATAGTGCACTATTTCTACAGAAACTAGAAAAATGCATTTAGTATTTCTAGACCAATATGGATGCCGATTCTATACAGTGCCAACTCAACTGAAGAAAACATTACAGTCGCTGTGCTGGCTAGTTTTATGTCAACCTGACACAAGCTAGAGTCATTTGGGAAAAGGGAAAATGCCCCCACCAGACTGCCCTGTGGGCAAGCAGAGCACTTTTTGATTACTGGTTGACATTGGAGGGCCCAGCTCGCTGTGGGTGGTGCCACCCCTGGGGCAGTTTGTCTTGGATACTCTAAGAAAGCAGGCCGAGCAAGGCAGTGAGCAGTGTGCCCCTGTGGCTTCTGCTTCAGTTCCTACCCTGACTTCCCTTTGACCAGACTGTTCCCTGCAGAAGTAAGATGAAATAAACTCTTTGGATTCTGAGCAGAGACCTGTCCCACCTTAACTAATTCATATCTGGATCCAAAGGGGTGTGTGCCCAGCACACTAAGCGAAGGTATCCAAATAAAGCGAATGAAAGGGACTGTGAAGCTGAGATTCTATGGGCTTCGTTGCTGATGGTGGCTTGTCTAAAGAAAGGTTAATTTCTTAGTATCTAAGCTTAGTATCTCTGCTTACGCAGAATTTTAGTAAGTCTCTTAGGAACAAATTCCTTAGGCTTTAGCAACTTAAAAATGTGCCAATCCAGCCTGCAGGATTTTCTTTCAAAATATCCTGGAGAATTTGCTGATGTCCAGAAAAGAGTGATGATTAGCAGCCACGCCTGCAAGACAGCCAACTCCTTTCAGCTCCAACACACGGCACAGTAAATTACATAAGACGGCTCAGTGTGAAACTGGTACTTCCAAGTATTTGACCAGAGCTCCAGGTCACTTTGCAGCTCACCAAGTGCCAACATCCCAAAAAGGCACCTCTCTTGCCTCCCATAACAGCCTTCCATGGTTGTCAGGTATCTCACCATTTGAGAGATGAGAAAGATGAGACCAAAACAGCTGTACAGCTCCCAATGTCAAAACTGTTGCTAAGAGCATCCTGAGAACCCATGCATGCTTCAGAGTCCCGTCTCAACAGCCCTCTTACTCTCCAGTTCCTGCTTCTGTTACCCAGAAATTCTAAAGGTTAAAAATGTTCTCTTCGAGTAGCTAACGGCCATGCTGAGGTGCATGCCGAGGCTGCAACAGTAGTTTCAAGGGGTCTCAGTTTTGAATCCTTTCCAACAATCCCGGGGAACTATTTGATTGATAAACCTACCTCTCGGAAGATGAAAAGGTTAAGCAAAACCATGCCAAAATTATAGACGATGAGCACTAAGCGCATTTGAAACGGCTCCCGGTCTTTCATCCACTTTGGACCCAGCCACACGAACAGGAGATACAATGTGCTTATGCTTAGCGTTGGCCATGGAGACTGCATCAGCGGCCAGTTTTCTACGCGTTTATCTACCGAGAGAATGAAACAGCAGGAAATTTACAAAACAAAATTTACTTAGGAACTAAAATGCCCTAATTTCACACTTGGAGTAAGCACGGATGACTGTCCCATGAAAATACATGGTACATAAAACAAACACCATCAAGTCCTTCAACTAGCATTGGAAAATAACTTTTTTTACTTAGTGGTATGTTTTATAAAGAAGCAAAGAAACGGAGAAGGAATGTACTAATAATATAGGCAACAAGCTTGAGGTGAAAGTGAAATAGGGACTTGATAGCTTTAAGATAATATTTTAAGGAAATACTCAGTTTCCGCACTAGGTATGTAAAATTTACTAGGTAGTATGGCGCAGCTCTCTATGTCCATCCCTGAAGCAAGCACAAATCAGACTGATGAGGTACTGGGCCATGGGAGCCATGAGATGGGATCCCTCTGGAAATGGGAGCTGCCATACAATCATACTTGAGGAATTAAGGTAATCTCACTACACTTCTAACTTACCACCAATGGGAACCATATTTAAGATGCGTTGCTACTTTTCCATTGATGGTGTGTATCACTTTCACTGTCTATGAAAAAGCTATCTGTATGCTTCACTCCCCTTAATTCACGGGTGTGTAAATATATAGAATGGAAAAAGTAATTTCACTTAAACTAAATTGATTGCCCGTAATATTTAAATACGTAATCAAGAATCAATTTTATAATTTAATATTCTCAAAATATTGGTAAAACATTAATAAAATAAGAAATTATAATGAAATAACAGATTACGAAAAATCCATTTATATATAAAGTGTATTAAGCTTAAACTTTATATTTCTAGGGTTATAAACAGCATTTCACTCATTTATAATCAAATATCTAATTTATGCCTAGCAATACAAAATACATTTAACATTCTATTTTCAGCATAGTTTATTTCAAAAAATTAAAGAAAAAGTCTTGCAGCCAGTTCCTAGAATCCAGCCTAAACGAGTTTCATGTAGTGCTAATTACAGGAACTTCTATGTAAACTGACTTGTTTACTAAAACTATTTATGTAAAATGGATCTGCATTAGATAACTAAATACTAGAATACTGTTTTAAAATATACTAAGCACACCATGTGTGGCTCAGAGGTAGAGAAAGGATCTCTCTTTCCTTCTGTATACATACATATGCACACAAATCTATACCTATGCTTAAATGCACACTAATCTATTTCTATAGATTGTCAACTGGAAATACAATGCAAGAAAACATTAAGTTTTATGAAATAATCTTCCAAGTCAGGAAGAGCCATAATTACTATGGTTTCAATGAAATAACAGTTAATAAACAGAAATTTAGACAGAAAGATTTTGACTCTGAGGCCAGTCTAGCAAATTGTAAGAGATATCCTGTCTCAACGAAACAAAGAAGGGAATTTCCTTCTCTAGGGTCTAGCCAGATACGTGCAGTTCTCACACTTCATCAAGGAAACTTTTCTTTTCAACAGTCAGTGGCCATTATAGAAAACAACAACAAATCAAAATGCAAAGTTATAGAGCCCAGTCCCAAACGATACATCTACAACCCAAAGCCCACACCAATGGCTCAGGGATTGCTGCAGAAGAGGGGGCAGAAAGTCTGCAAGAGCTGTGAGGTTGTGTCTCCTAGAAATGTCAGAACCTACAGAGGAAGTCTCACCAACATGGCTGCCTAAATGTGAGCTAGAACAGGATGATTCCGGGAGCCACGTGAATGCGGACAGGGGGAAAACCCTTCACAAAGGGCTACAGACAACCAAGGGATGCCGAGAGTGGAAGAACAGTCTTCCCCAGGGAAGAACACGCCGATCGGTTATCCAACAGCAAACAGTCAGCTCTGAAAAACATATACAAAGAAGGAATACACACACCACCACCACTACCACCACCACCACCAACAACAACAACAACAAAAGTTAAAGAAAAAGAGACCATGAATTTGAAAGATTACGGAAAGATGGGAGAGTCTGGACAGAGGAAAGGGAAGATGGATATGATGTTATTATATATTAACCACAAAATTTAAAAAAAAAAACAAAAATGAAGGAAGTAGAAAAAGACAAAATCTCCTGAGTAAACTGGGAGCATGGGCTATGGGAGAGGGTAGAAGAGGCAGGGAGAAGGAAGGGGAGCAAAGAAAAATATATAGCTCAATAAAAATAATTTAAAAAATACAAAAACAAAAATGAAAAAGGAAGAAAACATAATTACTTTAAGAAAAAACATCCATGGAAACAAGGAAAACTGCAAACATTTTATTTCCTTCTTCACAAAAAAATGGTAGGTCTACTGCTCATGGTAACTATGATTATACTAGTTAAATCAAATACTACCAGGTTTAAATTAAAATATTTCAAAAACAGAGGAAATAGTAAGCCAATCAGAAGGAGGAAGAGACTAAAACCATGTTGACTTGTGGTGGCATTTGTCACAGGCCATGTGACCGTCATACGTGCTCATTTATGGCTTAGAGTACATGTTATCCTTCAGTGAGAATTACTGTCCTATAAACATAAATCTTTTTTTGCCAGAGGCCCCCACAGAAACCAGTCTAGGTCTTCAGTGATGTGGACAAACTCCCGAAGCCTAGAGTCTTGTTCTGGGTCACAGTGGAGTTGCTATAGGGTCCTATTTTCCACAAATGCCAGGGCAAATACTGACCCATCAGATGGAAGTCAAGAGCCAAAGCCGTGCTAATGGGACAACTGGCATGGCAAGGAAAGAAGATACATTCTTCTGCAGAGAGACCTTAATGTCTAAGATCCTAGAGTATGGCTCATATTTTATCTCACCACACTGAGAACTCCTACTGATTTCACAGAAAGTTCTGAGCAGTAAGTGAAAAAGAAAAAAGGAAGGAAGGTAGGGAGGAAGGAAGGAAGGAAGGAAGGAAGGAAGGAAGGAAGCTCGGTCAATAAAATTCTTGCCATGTGAGTATAAGGACCTAAATTTGATCCCTAGAATTCACACCAATCTGGCAGTGTCTCTGTATGCTTATTATCTAAGTGCTGGGGAGGCAGAGACAGGGGGACTCCTGGGGCTTGTCGGACAACTGGTCTAGTCCTGTCCATGAGTGCCACATTTAGTAAGAGACCCTATCTCAAAAAATGATGTGCCAAGTAATTAAATAAGACATCCAGTACTGATCTATGCATAGAAAACACACACACCTATATAAAAACATGTACACACATAGCTTATACAAACAAACACATACAAAAGAAAGAAAATGGAAAAAGAAAACCGGCATACAAAGTTATTCAGAAATTAAGAGTAGACAACGTACTTCTTTAATCTTTTTTTTTTTTTTTTTTTTTTTTTTTGGTGAGAGGTAGGGGATCTCACTCTGTTTTCCAGCCTGTGCTCAACTGTGTGAGTTCAAGTGATTCTTCTGCGTCAGCCCCTCAAACAGTAGATAGAACCATGGTGTCCCGCTGGGTCTAGCTTGCTTCATGCTGATGTGCGGTGTGAGACACTGTCTCTTTCCCTCATTCATCACAAACACTTAGAGAGGACTACCAGGGTGAGGCAGAGGATGACACAGGTCAGAAATAGAAGGCTCTACCACATCAGACGCTGAGGGAGGCTGAGACGCAACTGAGAGGTCAGATGACGGTAAGAAACTACAGGAAGCATGCAGGACACAGCCAGTGAACGACTGAGCTCCAGCCCTGGCCCTGTCACAGTGCACAATCCCCCCGAAGATCCTTCACCTACAGACACAGGAGGGGAGAAGGTGAAGTAGATTAGGTTTCTCCAGCTTTAAAGAAACAACAAGTTCTGGGAGGAGTTGACACACACACCAGCGCTTTGATGGGTGCTGCAGTCCATTTCCAGGGATGCTGCATTTTCTGTGAAGCCTCGACTGAGGCCTGGGATTCTCCACATTCTCATGTGATACTCCAAAAGAGTACATGAGTTATTTGCCTTTATTTCTAATATGTCCCTTAGTGGTTGGCCTGGAGCTCATGATTCTCTTATTTCAGTCTTCTTGGGCTTGGGCTAGGTTATAATAGTTTCCATTTGTAACAACATATTTACTGTTTCTTGAGGCTCATGACAAGCTGGGCCGACCTGTTTAAATGTGTCAGTATGGACAGTAACCAAGTAATTTTACCTATGCTGAAAAGTCATAGATAGTTACTCAACCATGTTGTCAAAACTTTCAAAGTGTTGTTAACTGTTTTAAAAAGACAAGGGGTTCATCCACCTGAAATGGGTATGTATGTATGCATGTATGTATGTATGTATGTATGTATGTATCTATCTATCTATCTATCTAGACAGGGTCTCGCTACATAGCCCTGGCTGTCCTGGAATTCCCTATGTAGAGTAGGATGGCTTTGAACTCACAGGGATCCACCTGCCTCTACCTCTAACCAATGCTACAATTAAAGATGTGTACCACCATGCCCAGAGCATGAGCTTTCTTGAACACATCACTGACACATTTTTGTTTCTACCTTGATCTGTACCTTATGATCATACAACACTAAATCCAGTCACATTGTGACTACTGTGTCGGCGGAGGGGGGAAGTGTGCAGATCACTTGGTCGCTGACCTGTGGAAATTCACCATTTATTGGAGGAGGGGACAGACTTGAAAACCCAACTGCTCTGCAGCAGAATCCGAGTCCAAGCTGAGCAACAGGACAGGAAAAGGGACAAGACACAGCTCAGTGACAGACATCTGAACTTTTACTCAATGAAGAAAAGTATTCCGGCAGACAGGCAGGCACAGTGGTCCTGTTTCAGAGATGGGCACTAGAAAAACGGACTCAGAACTCCTTAGTTGATTGACAAGACCCTGGTAGCAGTGAATGACAGACTGCAGGGGAAGGGGATTGTCGGGAGTCATGGAAACCATGTCAGGCCCACCTCCACTGCAGACATAGGAGCAAGAGCTGTTTAATGCACTGATTCCCAGGCCCACCCCAGGTTCTGAACTGACAACTCTGCAGTCGGGGCTCAAGCCTGGCTTCAGGACTCCCATGGATTATGGCTTGGCTCTACAATGCATGAGGCGATGGAATCCCAGCTCCAGGCATTGCTCTGCACAGGAGACAATGGGAAGGTCACAGGGCAACATCTATAGATCTGGGGTCAGTTACAGATATGAGGAAAAGGGGAAAGCAGAGTTTAGGACTCCAGCCATATTTATGGGTTGCCTGACATCAAAACAATGTGGACATCTCCCCTGACAAGTCCTTGGCATCTTCTAGGGCTTTTTGTCTGCTTCCCAGAGTCCTCTAGCTCACCAGATCGCCAGACTCACGGGTGATGGCAGCAGTGGAAGAGTTACAGATGGGACGTGGTGGAGTCAGCAACAGCACTGTCAGTAATACTGACAAGAGCCACTAAGTTTTCCTCCCTTACAACCTCAGAGTTAAACCAAACTCAAGAAAACTAAATAGAGATAATTGCATCAGGAAGAGCTCACACGGAGAAGGCAAGGGTATTTATAACCTAGATACTGAGAAGATAAACTATCTTACGGTTCACTCTGGACTTGCTCTCACTAACTTAACATTTTTAAGTGTTCCTTACTTGCTATTGTGCATATAAGATGTGTGCATGAGCACAGGCATGTATGTGTACCATGTGTGTGTAGGACAGAGGACAACCTCTGAAGTCAGTTTTCCCCTTCTGTGTTTATATGTGAGTTCTGGGGACTGAGCTCAGGTTCCCAGGTCTTCACAGCAAGTCCCTCTACCTGCTGAGCCATCCTGCCAATCCTCATTGGCTTCATTTTCAAATTATGCTAAAATGAAACAAAGAACAAAGTACTGGTAATCCAATAGTTTTTTTGTTTTGTTTTGGTTTGTTTGTTTGTTTGTTTTTTAAGCTTAAGTAACCTCCACTTAGGAACAAGTAACTACAATGAATCCTTAGGAACCTCTAACAGGGCCTACTGTTTTTTTTTCCCCCTGTGGCTCAGGTTTCTACTAACCAAAAAGAATTTCCTTTCTAGTAAAATTCTACTATCACATACCAGAAAAAAAGATTAATAAAATTAAGCCTTTTTAGAGTATTCAGCTGCCTAAAATAGATGGAAACAATGCTGCAGGGAGGATAGGGTCACAGGTGACGCCTTGGAGAGGCTCACAGAACAGAGGAGCACAATATTTGGGCAAAAGATAAGACTTGCATCAAGAAGAACTGAATCCCAGGGTGTGGTACACACCCATAGTCCAGCTAATCAAGATGCTGAGGTAAAAAAAAGAAAAAAAAAGACACATTCCCAACCTGGGCAGCATAAGCAACATAGAGAGATGGGGGGGGGGGGGAGTGCTGGCTTGCACCCCCATTTACTTTATTTTTCAGAAAAATTAATATCTTAAACTGCTTATACCTTTTCCACAATATTAAACAGTGTGAGATTGCAGAAGGAAACTGAAATACTCTATTTCTTTTCTATTAAAGTGTGGTCCATATGCCAGTCAAATTCCAGTAACCTGGAACTGGTAGGAAACAGAATCTCATGCCATAGCCAAGAGCACTGACTCAGAAAACAACAACAACACTCCAGAATTGATTTGATCATTGGGTCTACCTGGAAAAATCAGCCACTTCTCTTTCTCTTTTCTTCTAACAGCATCTACATCTGTGTAACCTGCTGTCATCAAAAGAAAACCACAAGTCTAATGACCACTAGACAGACTAGCTTTGGGAGTTTATTCAAGAAGTCAGAACTATGTCCTCAAGGGCACTCTTAAAATACTCCGTCCTTCTTCAATAACTAAAACTGATAGCTGCAAATGAGCTCACTATATGGACCAGGCTGGCTTCAGACTCACAGAGCTCGGCCTGCCTCTGCCTGCTAAACACTCGGATTAAAAGTGTGTGCTGCCACTCCTGGCTGAGCTCCTGTTTTAAAAGACATCCATTTCCACTAATATTCTAAGTGGCAACACTGACTGTCAATTTCTCTTTACACAAAACAAAGGCTACATTCACTATACAGAATCACAGGCATGTTGAAATCACCCCCAAAAGGCTGATTGTAAGTCCTGTCGGTAAGAAGGCCTTATGCCTTCCTCTGCTTCTAACTAATCAACAATCTCCTCTCTGCCATGGAGAGTAAACTAATGTGGGATTCCCCCTCTGTATGCTATGAATATGCTTTATTACCATTGGTTAATAAAGAAGCTGCTTTGGCCTATGGCCTGGCAGAATATAGGTAGGCAGGGAAAACTAAACTGAATGCAGGGAGAAAGAAGGCAGAGTCAGGGAGATGCCATATAGCTGCCAAAGGAGAAAGACGCCAGAACTTTCTCTGTTACTTATCAGTAAGCCACAGTCTCGTGGCAATACACAGATTAACAGAAATAGGTTAATTAAAGATGTTAAGAGCTAGCTAGAAATACGCCTGAGGCATCAGCTAAATGGTGTTGTAATTAATAGAGTTTCCATGTGTTTATCTGGGTCTGGGTGGCCAGGAAATAAAAATATAGTCTCCATTTACAGTAAACAAAGTTTCTGCCTTAACAAGGATGTTCACGGTATAAAGTCAGCCACATAAGGCAGAACTTAGGAAGGGGCTTTTGTTGCAGGAGGTCCTTCCGCTCCTCCAGCCAATAGCTGCTGAGATACGAGCCCATTGGGGCGTGGTCTCTATCTTTAAAAATGTGGCCACTTCCCTCCTCTCGCTCTGGCGACTAGACTCCTTCCTGATTGCACAGAGGGCTGTTGTCTGGGACAGTGATCTGTAAGTGTTTCCCCCTTTAAATAAATACCACCCTATTAATCATAATTCCAAACTGGTGTGGGATTGTTTGTGACTTATGCCTTCATCTGGTGCCCAACGTGGGACTCGAACCCACGACCCTGGGATTAAGAGTCCCATGAAACACTTGGACAGAACAGGGCAGATACCTGAGAGGCCCTCAAGAAAGGGAGGACAGATTCTGCATTGGGGCTGAGGATCCCCAGAACCTCTTCCCCTTCCATGGCAGGAACTCCTGTTTAATAACTCTCACACTCTCAGGAGTGGGGACAGGAAATACACCATTTGGGTCAACAGTGAGAGGAAGGCGGCTTTCACCAGGCACAGTGGTAGAGGCAGACCTAGGTAGGGACACACAGCCAGAGGGCAGTGTGATTGGCAGGGAGGAGGAAGGGATCCTCTGCCAGAGAGAGAGGGGTAGGTTGAGTGTCTGATGGCAGGAGGGAGCAGGTGGTTTCAGAGTAGTTCAGGCTGGTACACTAACTCAGTTGTATAACGGTCACCCAAGGGGGTGGGGAATGAGGGACAAGCTACAAAGCAGAGAGATGTCTTTTGGTTGTGAGTCTAAACAGCGATTATAATAAAAGTTAAAGGGGAGAAAAGCATGCAGTTTCCTGCAGCAAGCAGAAAAGGATGGCTTTGGAAGCTACAAAGGTGGGGAAAGGCTAAAGAAGAGCAGATGGGTGTGAGGTGCAATCTAATGGCTGCTCAAACTGAGTTTTAACTTGGAAGGGTTAAGTATTTGAAATCTAAGATCCAGGGAACGTCAGTTTCTTCCTTGAGATGGGGATAACAATGGCACCCAACCGGAAGAACCTAAGTATTAAATATGATAATAAAGTCAACACACCAAAGCACAGGTTACAGCACCCGGCACTCAGGAAGCAACCAGTGATCACTCCGTAGTCATGATAAAAGAAGAGGTGGGCAATGCTGTGTTATAACAGCGAAACTACCACAGGAAAGAGATCCTCCGTCTACCCTGGTTCTGTGACTCTAGAATCGTGTGGTTCTAGCCCTACCGTGGTCTCAAACTCCATAGACCGCAGTGAACTTCATCGTTTGCTGGGGATACCTGAGGCAGTTTTAAAGCTAGCACATCTGCTAAAGTCAGTTCAAGAGCAAGGGAGATGTGCAGTGGGGGAAATGTACCCACAGAGAGATCTGAAAAGCGAAATGATGCTGTTCATCCTAGAAGTCAAGAGCAGAAGGCAGCAGGTCCCTCCTATCCCTGTTTCATGAACTCGTAGTCGGGGGATACCGATCCAATTGACACTCAGTGCTGCCAATGATCTCATAGCTTTAAGAAAATGACAGTTATGCGTCCCAGTTGTAACGGGGCTGGTATTTGCATCTGTGTGTGCATGGGCATGTGCATGGGCGGGGCACTTTGGCTCTAACAGTTCTATGAACCAAATATCCACTGAGCAAAATACTAACCCATTCTGAATTTTCACCAACAGTAGTAGGTAGCTCTTATCTCACGCCATTTAGCAAACAAATTCATGGTCACTATGAATATAATTTTTAACAGTTTTAACCACTCCATCTTATGGAAGATTACTTCGTCTCAGAACACATGTCTTTATATCTTAAACATAGATTCCCATATGTAGTGTCAGCATAGAGATTTATCTAAAAAAAATCACTTTTTAGTTTCTTCTTGAAAATATGTATATGTATTTTGCCTACATATGTGTCTGTACAGTGCATGTATGACTGGTGCCTACAGAGACCAGAAGCAGGACTGCATCTCCTGGAACTGGAATTACAGATACTTGTGAGCTGCCAGGTAGGTGCTAGGAATTGAACCCCAGCCCCTTTCACGGCTGAGCATCTCTAGCACCTAGTTTAATTTCATACACTAGACCAAAGAGTGACTTTGAGCATTCTGGGTGTTTTTGTTGTTGCTGTTTTGGTGTTTTTGGTCTATGATTTTGGTCAGATTTATTATGCTACAGTAATACAAATTTAGTAATGCTATATAGGTAAAGTAGTAATGAAAAAAGTGAACTAAAGTGATGCATAGGTGAAAGACACAAAATTTCCCTCTTGGTGGCCGTGATGATGGCAGGAGCATCAGCTAATATGGGACAGTCCGTTATCTCATTCCCATGAACCTCAGCGGCTTGTACGCATATGGAAGGAAATAAAACGTTTCAGACCAGTCCTCCAGGGTTGCTGTAAAGCTAAAGAAAAATGCAAAGCCAAACGTTCTGCTTCCTTGTTTGCTGCTTGCTAGCCAAGCAGGTACTTCTTCAAGTCAATCAACACCCTTGTATTCCCTTTATAAAAGCCATTTTACAATAAGCTGAATTTTTTTTTTTAAAAAAAATCGTTTGTTTCACCATCCAATACTGAAGAAAAGTCAAGTTTAGGAATGCCATCATATTAATTTTATAGTATGTTGCTATGTTTTATTAGGCTATATTAATTATACATAATGATGGGTTTCATTTTTGTGCATTTATACATGCACACAATATTCTTTAATTACAGTCTCCTGTTCCCTTTCTGGTCCCCACGTCTCACTTCCACAGGTCCCCATCCACTTTCACAATGTCCCTTTCTTTCAGGGTCCCAGTGAATCTTCCTGAGTGTGAGAACTGACCACTGTAACTGTGTTAAGTACATACTGGTGTTAGCAAGCGTATTTGTGATGTTGTACAGCCAATCTCCACAACTAGTTTCACATTGCAAAACAGAAACTTCATACCTGTTAGATGCCAGTTCCCCAGCCAGCTCCTTCTCTTTCCAGTCCCTGGCAGACACTGTTTTAATTTCTGTTTCTAGTCATTACTCTAGAAAGCTCGAGTGAGCGGGATGGCATGTCTTTGTCCTGGTGTGTTGGAGTTCAAAGTTCCTTAGAGGCATCCACATGGAAAATACTCTTTTGTCTCCATGCTACATACTGCATCCATCAGCGGACATATTCCAGTTGCTCCTACCTCAGCTGCGGTGCAATGTGACCATCAACAAGGGGTAACTAAGGTGTGAAATGCATTAACACATATGTGTGAGCCTGAGTTTACATTTGATAAACAAAAAAGCAAACAAAAATGCTTACTCCTTCAAATGTTTCAGTTCAGAGTCACAAAATTAGCTGTTTTCTGAAGAAAAAAATAAAGCTAATAATATTAAATTTTTAGGCTTATATTTAAGTTATTGTCCTAGGAAAAGATGAAAATTTGATTTAAATTTTAAAAAAGTGGATTATACAGAGGATGTGACAATAGATGTCACGTACTCTATAGTTCAATCTTCATATGATGCAGGTAGCAAGAAGAGACCTGGGGCTGAACAGGTGCCTAGGGAGCACCTGCTGCTCCTGCAAAGGAACTGAGTTAGACTCCCAGCTCCTACATGGATAGCTCACAATTACCTGTAACTCCAGTTCAAAGGGCTCTGATTCCCTCTTCTGACTCCGAAGGGTACACACACACACACACAAACACACACACACACTCTCTTACGTTCACACATACAGAGACACTCATGCTCATAAGTAAATATAAATTAAATCCTTAAGAAGAGAGGCACAAAGAAATACTGATAACTTGCCCAGACTATGCACACCACGTAATAAGATCACTACATAATTGAGATTACTTTATACTTTTTGTTACTGCTCCTCCTCTTTTTAGCAAATTAGTTCATTCACAGTTATTCGAGGAATTCTGGGATAGTTAAATGGCCATTATGGTGGAGCACCATACACAGAGCTGCTCCAGCTGTTACCCAGTGTCTTTATCCTTTTCCTATTCCTCTACTTGGCTCTTGCAGAACACACAAGACAAAGCAAAAACTACTAATTACAAATCTACTCTTTTTACTAATGGAGCGGTACTAAAAAGGTTTGGGGAAACACTTAAATCATAAAAGATTTTCAGATTAAAACTGACTTATATGTCTTTGAAATTTTGCTTTCTACTTGAAGAACAGAAAAGTAGCATCTATAACAGAACTCTGGATCCAGCTGGGTGTGGTGGTGCATATCTTCAATCCCAGCACTCAGGAGGCAGAGGCAGGCAGATTTCTGTGAGCTGGAGGCCACTCTGGCCTACATCACAGAACTATGGATCCAGGAAAATCCTAAAATATTATGCCCAATTAATCCTTGGAATTTCCAGGTAAGAAATGTGAGGTTGAGGTGAAAGGGACTTGTCCAAACTCTTAACACTAAGTAGCAGTAGCCTCGTGACTGAAGCCAGGTCACCTGAAGCCCGGCCCCTATGTCTCTCCACAGACTGTGTTACACTACCCTGAAATCCCACATCACAGTGTTTCGGAGGGTACGATGACAAGAAATGAGTGACCAGCTGACTGTGTATCTCTATTTTGTTCTACTAAATGAGTTGATAGTTGATTTTTTTTTTAGATTTAGATGACATTGACAGAAATTATGATTAAAGACAATTATTAAAAAAAACTTTCTACAGGACTGGGAATAAAACTCAAAGATAGAATGCTTTCTTAGCATGTATGAGGTCTGAAATTTAATTCTGACCACCCCCAAACACGCATACACAAGGGGAGGAGGGCACCTTTCTGCAATTCAGTGTCATCTAAAACTGTATTACCACAATTTAAAGTTACATGAGATTGCCAGGTGCGGTGGTACCTGAGAAGGCAGAGAGAGAGAGAGAGAGAGAGAGAGAGATATCACAAGTTCAAGGACTGAACTACAGCAGTGAGACTTTTTGAAAATGAAAAACAAAGCTAGATTAAGGGGATTGTCTCTTGCCACTTGTCTAAGAGCAAGAGAGAGATTCTCTAGGGCATGTTGAGGGGCAAACCATAAAACGAGGAGGCAGATCATAAGGATGGTTTATATAATTCAGGACTAGAGTCATAAAAAAGAACGGCCGTGGAAGCTATGTTTTTCTCTCCTCATTTCCACGTGTCAAAACCCATATGATTTTTAAACAATAGATTCTGGTACAGAAAAATCTTGTCTGATTTTATAGATGGAAAGATGTAATATCTGGAAAAAAGAGACACTGAATGAGAGGAATGACACAATTCACTAAACAACTCTGTCTGCATGGAAACAGAGACGCAACGCAAGAGTGGTGGCTCAGGTGATAAACCTTACTCATGGTAAATCATTCACAGGTGACATTATTATATTACTTAAGAAAAAAATATAAAACATTGAATTAAAAAAAATTATGACCAAGTACTTTGTACCTTAGATGATCACAAAATCATTGTCCAAGGTCTGTCACCCCGTCACCCTAGTTGAAAGACTCTAACCACATAAAGCTGTCCTGAAACCAGTCTCAGAACTGCACTGTTCACCCCGCTGGGATCTGTGCATGAGGAGTGTTTTGTTATATGCTGTGGGTGAAGAGGGTATAGGAGTATCAGTCACTTAAGTCCAAGGGTGTACTTATCAAGTGAGACTGTAATAAAGGAAAAATATCAACCTGACAAACCCCCTAAAGCTATCTGGGCCTCCCAGAAGCTTCAGAGAGGCTATGAGACAAGACTTCAGGAAAAACAGTGGCTAGGAGAGAGGCTAGAGGCCAGCCGTGGTCCACACATTTGTTTTCATGCTAGTGTGCAAGCGTGTAATCACAGTCCTTGCGGGGTGAAGGCATAATGACCTTGGGGCTCATACTGGCTACAGTGTGAGTTCAGAGTTGGCCTGATTCACATATCAAGACCCTACCTCAAACCCAAAACCCTGCAGAGAGAGAGACGGGGGAAGGAGAACAGACACACACACATACACACACACACACACACAGAGAGAGAGAGAGAGAGAGAGAGAGAGAGAGAGAGAGAGAGAGAACAGACATATAGACATATCTCCTAGGCTAATCCAAACACAAAATCTACTATAGAAATTAACACAGATGAAAACTACACATTTAAAACCTGTATTCCTCCTCTGCAGCCTGGCAAGCCATAGGCTAAACCTCCTCTGACTCCAGTTTATTACAGCTGAATTAAGCATCCCCTCCCACAGCAGGTTTAAATGACTCACTGGTCCTTTTGCAGTCCCAGTTTCTCTGGTTCAGTCCCCAGTCCATCCCCTGGGCCATTTGCCTTTGGCACCTTTGCCCTGGTCTACCAATTCAAACATTATCTGACTGTTCCTCTCAGCTCACTCACGGCCAGGGTAAGCAACTGTGGGAAACTGATAAAATACTCAGAAAACAGAGCCAGGCAGTCTGCTGCTTTCACCACTTACGTCTGACACATAGGGCGGGGACACTGAGATAACAGGAGAGAACTCTTCTGGTTGTCCTGGGGCCCTCAAACCAGGATTTCGGGAGGGGGGGGGGGGCAGAATAGCAGTGATTTCACCTAGACTTCGTAAGTTTGTGACCCAGTGGCCTCTGTCCCCGGCCCGTATTCTGCATGGAAAGTACATATGGAATAAAGAACTATGCATGACCTGAGTGCATTTACTTACACAATACAGCCTGGTTTCTCGAGTCTCTCATTACCAAATAGGAAACACCCTCCCTCCTATGCCACGCCTCTCACCCCCTTTCCTCTCTTCCTCTTCCAAAGTGAATTCAGGACCCCGACTATTTATGCTCAAACTTTAACAATACATAAACAAGTACTCATGATCTGTGAAGCCACTAAGTAGCAAGAAGGAAACTGGCAGGAATGGATAAAGTGGACAGTGTAGCACTGAACAGAGGGGGGAGACTATTTAGATGTGTCGGTTTAAATGTTTGGATGGGAGTTTAATTAGTTATACTTTCTAGTCATTTTCACAAATACAAGGTCAAATCAGAGAATCAAAACACAGATGCGAGGGCATCAGAGCTGTGGCTCCCCTGAATGAAGCTTCACATCGGCCCATGCCTTCTTCCAATGTAAACAACAGTAACTTCCTTGTGGCAGCAGCTAGATGCCTAGTTTAGAAAATTCAAATTTATTTGTACTTTTTAAAAAGGTGCAGTGCACTCTTTTTAAATCTTAAATTTCAATATACAAAGTGTTAATAATACAAGAAAAGTGACACTGTTCCTGTGAGCACAGAAGCTCGTTGTTTGCTAGATATGTGCTGTTGAAAAGCCCAGTTTGTAGACCTCCCTTTGGCTGTGTTCTATTAAATAGTACCATTTGATAGAGTTCGAAATAATTCACCAGAAGCTATTTGCTCTAAGAACAATGTCTTAGGCTGCCAAACCTACTCTACAACCCTGTACCTTTCTTATTACAACAATACAAAACAGAACTACTTTACTTGTGCTCATGGGGGAACTTCAAGAAGAGGAAAACCCAAGGAACAAGTAAAAGGAAAAGAAGTCAGCATACTCCTTCAGTGAGGCACTCGGGGCACGGCGCCCAGCCCAGCTTGCTCTTCCTGAATAATGTCACCCTTTCATCACACTCCGCACCATTTCTCAAGAGCATCCCTGTCTCCCACCCATTTTTATTTCCCTCTTTCCAAACATCTGACTCATCCACTTTTCTCCAGCATCACTGGCGAAGCCCTCCCTTTCTACTCCGTAGCCCCCTTATCCACATTTTCAATATTCATGGAAAAAAAAAATAAATGTTCTTGGAGAAGGGAGGCAGTGTGACCTGGTTCCCAGAAGGAACATGGAGACCTGGTTCCCAGAAGGAACACACAGCACAGAAAAGTGTCTGGGAAGTACAGAAGATCCAGATGTGAAAGCAAAAAGCAAGCAAAAAAAAAAAAAAAAAAAAACCAAATAACCCCTGAACAATGATCCTCCTTATGCTGCACCAAAGCCAAACAGACTCTAGCCACTGAGCCTGTTCAGAAGCACCTCTGCCTGCACTGGGCAGCTCGTTACAGAAGGAAGGAGGCAGTCTCGGGTTTCGTAAGTGGATAGTCAAGAGATGGACGAATATCTTCCCACTGACCTGCTAGTAAGAGGTCACTTGAGTGTCCCTTGTCTACTCATTTCTCAAGCTTGACCCACGAAAGTGTATTGTTTTATAGAGCCCTCAAAACGTAGGAGCCACCTTTCACTTGAGTGGACACACCGCACTGCCAACCCCATTGCTGATCTTTCTCACAGACTCATTCAGACAGAATGAACCACTATAAAAAGCCAGGCTCCAGCTTTCCTCTCAACTTCTCTTTTTTTTTTTTTGACGTTTTACTTATTTATTTATTGCCACACCTAACTCCTGCAAATCACTGAGTTCTATTAAATAGTGATGTTTAAATGAATACCACAGCAAATTCAGATGCACCCAGCTAGACTCTGCGGAAGAGCCGAAGTGGCCGGAGTGCATGAAACTGACTGGAGAAATTAATCAAATCAGACTTGGTAAAGCTGAAGCTGCCCTGTATCCCCTGTGCCTAGAAGCCTTGTCAGAGCCAGCTCTACCATCCATCCTGATTTAGGCCTCTCAACTTCTCTTTCTGAGGCTGGAGAGATGAGAAGGCTCCAGGATGGGAAGGAGCTGAGAGACAGGACTGAGAACTCCTAGGCGTGGCTCTGGGTGCAAGGCAGCTGGAGGACCTCAACCACGTTGCCACCTGCCAGCAAGCACGTCTGAGGTTTAGCTCTGCACAGTTGTGTAAGGGGATGCTCTGACGCAATGCCCAGAGCAGTATCAAGGAGATGAAGGGAAGGGAAGGGTGCTCCTTCCCCAGGTATTGCACGTATCCGTGTGACAACATTAAGGAAAAACTCAAGAAAGAAATGCCCCATTGCAACTGCCTTTAAGTCATCTCCCGCTGTGATGCCTGGGAACTGCTGCCTCTTCTAGCATTAAGTTTGTAGTCTTCTGAGAAGTATCACACTTTGCTAAACCAGTCAGTGAAGCCTCCACGTCACACACACACACACACACACACACACACACACACACACGGGGAGAAAATAGATTGTCTCATACAGAAACAATTCCAGCAAGCATTTTGTCCACCGCACATACCTCAGATGTCATACTGTATCCATGCTATAACACACTGTCATTTGCCTTAGCAACAAACACAAAAGCGACAAAAAAAAAAAACTTCATTTCTTAAGACAGCTGTCATAACCTATATTGCTAACATCCTAATCTGCTGGGATACAAAGTAACACTGCAAACGGACAGCAGAAATTTACATCATAAACCCATTCCGAGAATCCTTTAAAATTGACGTTTATGATTTTGAAAACTTTTAAAAGCAAATGAAGAAATGGTAACACGTGACCATTTCTGTTACAATCACTTCTCCTAGGAAAACTACCTAAGTCACCCAAATGACAGTCCTGCCCCACAAACTGAACAGCTAAGGGAAACGTTCGCTAATTTCAGTACGCTGTACTTATGCAGACGTCTGGGCCAACCTCTAGGTGCTGCTGCGGAGACCCCCTTCCCAATGACTGCCTTCCTCCCTCTCCTCCTGATGGCACTGCACTGCGCAAAGCCAGCACCCTCAGGAAGTCACAAAAACTAACGTCCTTTGGCCAGCTAAATAATGTTATTTTACATTTCAGTCGAAATTATACTACAGAGAGGTTAACTAAATGGAATAAGACACAAGCATTTTTGTCAAAGCCTTCAAGGAAGCTGAAGTAGCAGAGACAAGAACAATCGGAGCCCTCCTCCCGTTCCAGGCCTCTTTCTACAAGGAGTGTCAGTACATAAGAAAAGTATGAGGCGAGCTCGGGAAATGCGGGCGTCAGGGCGCGGTGGTTCCTTGGCTGCACAGGCAGCATCTGTAAGTCAGCTCCTGCATCCGCGAAGCTGATGAGATGGGAGTGTGTGTGTGTGGGGGGGGGGGGGGGGGAGGAAGACGCCTTAACGTTCGCATCCGATTAACCAGTGCACAACCGCGGCGCCCGCGCCGCATCTGCGAGGACCCGGGCGCCCCAACAGCCTCAGGGAGCCGGGTGCGGGGCGCAGGGCCTTGCCTGGGGCTGAGGCCGGGGACTAGCGTCTGCGTCGTGGGCAGTCCGCAGAGCACCCATCGGGGATGGGTGAGGCCCTTTGCCTGTACCTGCGATGGACCACGTCCAGCGGTAGAACTCCACGGTGTCGTTGAACGCAGTGGACACCGCGTTAAGGACGCTGCTGGGCTCTGAGTCCATCAGCCCCATCGTGGCGCGAAGAGGTGCAAGCCGCGGCGAGAAGAGAGGCCCCTAGGGACAGTGGGCGGCTGCGACGGGGACCCTGCTGGCAGCGGCGTCTCCTCCTCCTCCAGGCGCCGCGGCTGGGGATGCGGGCGGCGAGCAGCGGTGAGCAGCGGCGACAAGAAGCCGGAGGGCGGAGGAGGAGGAGGACCCGCCGCGAGCGCCCAGCGCTGCTCCTCTCTGTCGCGGCGCGCTGCAGCAGCTCCAATCCCCTCGCCCGCATCACGTGGCCTCGCGGGGCGGGGCAGCGCCTCCTCTCGCCCCGGGCGCGGGGATGCTGCGGTCGCGAGTGGTGGCCGGTCTGCGCAGGCGCACTAAGGCCTCCCCCCCCCCCCCCCCCGGCCGCCACCCGGGCAGCGAGAGCGCCGGAGGGGGATACCTCGTACCCAGTCCACCTCCCCGCGCCTGTGTCCTCCTTCCCTGCCCGCCTGCCCACGGTTACCTCTGCTCCGCCGGATGCACCGTGGGAAACTGGACCGAAAAGAAGGGGAGTTTGTGGACAAACATGTGTAGGCGAGGCGTTTCTGGTTCCTGCCTGTCATTCACCTCTATTTCACTTGTGCTTTTGCTGTCTTCGCCTTTGGCACGTGCTTGTCACCCAGACAAGGAAATGCAGGTGGTTTCACTCTAAAGGAATGCCATTTGTCTCATGCAGCGGCGGTGGCGGTAGTCCGTGGTCATCCCATAAATACATTAGCGTATTGTTAAACTCCTGCAAGTACTGAAACACGGACCGATCAAAGCCATGTGGTTGTGTCGAATTAGGCTGCTGGTAGTTCAGAGAAGAGGGAGCCATAAGAATAGGTTGAAAAGTCTGCTTGGTCAATTTGAAAGGATGTTGCTGAGGAGACAAAGGCAATTGACTCCAGAGAAGAGGGCCAACTAATGATTTTTCATTTTGAAAAACAAAAAGTTCAGATAAGATGAGAAGCAATAGAAAAGGCCACACCTGCGAAAAGCGACAAAGACAAAATTACGCTATATAAATTTCATAGTTTCCGACATAAAGCAAAATTTTTTGAATGATCCAGTAACAATTTCCTCTGCTCCTTATTCAGACGTTCCACCTCCTTTTGTTTCAGTTTCTCTCCACCTGCTAATTTAGAATGCTTATTTTAAAGGCCTCCGTGTCAAATGTCTGACACTGTTAGCATGAGTGCGTGCTCCGTGAGTGCTAACTCGGTGCTCTAAATGGCAAGTCATAAATATTTATGTGACAAAATTACAACTCACACCACCTTCAGAGCATAATGGGAGTTAAGAACAAAGAGCTTCAGGGAGAAAGCGGTAACTAAAAGTAACTGATTTATTATAGAACTCAGGCCACCAGGGCCATGTGGTATGATTTTTTAATTTGGCAAACCCAACCTGGCAAACTGAAGTTTCTCTGAAAAATTTCTTAAGTCCCAATTGCTAATTATGATCTAAAATACTCTAATCAAGTCTCATTTCCTTTGGTAACCTAAGTGTGAGTTAGCTTTCCCTTCACTTATAATATTGATTGCTACCTCTCCATTGTCTTGGAGTCTTGGATGCTTTTTTTAAGGAGAACGGATTCCTACTCTCACCTCACAAAACCTCTCCGTCTTTGCTTATTTAACATCATGTGAAATTGTCAAAGCAGCTCTACTCAAGTATTTCATTGGTGCCCCTCTTCTGCTTTGGAGGCCAATTTAAGCTCCTTATTCACTAGGGGGCGCTTGTCACATAAGGAAATCCTAGACAAGTCATGATCAATGTTAACTTAGAAATGGCCTCATACTTTATCACTTGGTCTGCCTTACTTGAGAGTATAGTCATTTTTTTTATTTACACTTATGAACTGTTCAAGCATACAAAAAAGAAACCAGGTCTTAGGATATCTCCACTACCTTCCATGAAAGATTATAGTCTGCTCCTTAATTCACAAGCAGTTTACAAATTCCAGTGATTGTCCAGAACCAAAGCCTGCTGTTGTGGTTTGAATAGATCCCACTAAGTTCATGTGTTGGAACTTAATCCCCAGTACAGGAAGGTAGAAGGAGAGGCCTACAGGGAACTGTGTAGGTCATGAGGGCTCATCCTTCATGAAATTGGCCCCTCACAATAAATACTTGTTGTTTCCTTTTTTTTTTTTTTTTTTCTGTAGAGTGGCAGGGGGAAAACCCTCACCAGATCTAGGACCTTGATCTTGAGTGTCCTAGTTTTCAGAACTGTAAGAAATAAATCTGTGTTCTCTGTAAGTTACTTAGTCTTGGTCACTCCTTTGTAGCAACATGAAACAGACTAAGACAAAGTAATGAGAAGTGGGGCTATGGCTATTGCAGATACCTGGGAATATGGACGTGAATTAGGAGAAGAGTGATGGATAGAGATCAGAAGAGTTTCGAAGATTAGCCATAAAATCTAGGTTTCCTAGGAACGTTTAGAACAGTGTGATGCAGAAGAGAGATCTCGGGGAAGAATGACTGCTTAAGATTACCTTAGTGGTCACTAGCAGAATGCTGATGGACGTATAGATGATACAGGCTGTGTTGATGGTACCTCCAAAGGCAACAAAGATCACAAGATTGGAAACTGGAGTAAATTGTCCTTGTTACAAGATGGCGAAGAAATTGGCGGAATTGTGCCCATGCCTAGGGATGTACAGAAGGCAGATTAAGAGTGATGAGCTGGGGCCGGGCGGTGGTGGCACACGCCTTTAATCCCAGCACTGGGGAGGCAGAGGCAGAGGCAGGTGGATCTCTGGGAGTTCGAGGCCAGCCTGTTCTACAAGAGCTAGTTCAGGGACAGGCACCAAAGCTACAGAGAAACCCTGTCTAGAAACCCCCCCCCCCCCAAAAAAAGAGTGATGAGCTGGGATGTATGTATTGTAAAAATAAATTCTAATCACAGGGTGGGGCAGTTGATTTTAGTTGGATCTGGTTAGACATGACAGACCTAGTAACTCTCTGACTTAAAGATGTCTGCTTATCCGCAAACCCGCACATGGCTCTGCAGCTCTTCCCTCCATCTCAAATCCCTTGGAGGCCTTCTGGGACTAGGACTGTCTGGAGGGCAGCAGTTTGAGACTGGCTTTTTGTTTGTTTGTTTTGACTTGGTTTGGTTAGATATGAGTAAATTTTCTAAAACCAACAAAAACACACAGCTCTTTTTAAAATTTATTTATTCTCAGGTGAAATTGAATTTCACTTGAGCAAGAAATACATCTATGTGCCCAAGCCTCCTGACTCCAGACAGCAAAGCACACAAAAGGAGAGCAATCTGGAGAAAGGTAGCTTTCTGGTGACTGACCAGCTCCCATGGCCTTAGTGGTAAGTTTGTATCAAATTACATTCACCATTTTTGCAGAAACCATTAAATCCAGAATGCATGTGATAGCCTACTTTCAGACATTCAAACGAATGGAAAGTCAGCTAAATAAAAGTAAGTGTGTTATTCACACAGGTATCTGTAGTGGTTTTGCTTGTAATCACCGCGTGCAGCAAACAGACAAAATGCCCTTTCCTAGGTAAATAAGTAAATTCAGATTGCTGCAAAAGAATGTAGTCATGCACAAAATACTTAGAACTGCTATGAAGGGAGGTTCCCCTGGTTCTTCTTAAAAGAAATAATTCAGAGAAGACAGACAGTTTCAACAGGAGCTTCTTAGCCAAAACAGACCAAAGACAATAATACACTCATACAACAATTAAGGCGGACTGATTTCAAGTGCATTGTGGGATTTTAAGAAGTACTCTGTATGAATATTTCTGAAGTGGTGTAGTAATAAAGACGGCAGGGCTGTGTCCCCAGCACCCCGGCTACCTGCTCGGCTAGCTTATGCCCTGAAATAACAACACACAAACTGTATTCATTTAAACACTGCTTAGCCCATTCTCTTCTAGGCTAATTCTCACATATTAATTTAGCCCATTTCTAATCATCTGTGTGTAGCACCCCAAGGTGCGCTTACCGGGGAGATTCTAGCCTATGTCCATCCTGGGTCAGAGCTTCATCCCTGGAGTGGGGCGTGGCGACTCTCTGAGGCGTCTGCCCCTGAGAGGAGAGTTGTCGAGTCTCTGAGCTCACTTCCTCTTCCTCCCAGCGTTCTGTTCTGTTTACTCCTCCCACCTATCCTCTAACCAATAAAATGGGCCAAGGCAGTTCCTTTATTAGCCAATGACCTTCCTCCATCAAAGTGGGTATCATATTTTCTGGGATAATATGACCCTCTTCTCCCCTCCCAAATCATGGTGGATTATTACGTTTAAGGGTGATTCTTCCCACAATTCTCCTGAGACGCCACAATGAGGTAGGGATGTCAAAACGACAATGTAAATAATATTTTAAAGGTTGGGGTCTTTTAGAGGTGCAGACTCTTCATTAGTGACCATGTATGTCAACTTGGAAAGTTCCCCGGTACCTTCATTTTTGATATGTAAGAAAGAACCTAATTGCAGATTCAAGGATGTTTAGCCAGAGTGAGACATTCTGTCAGTAGACACGTCACTCTAGATCCACCTGGAATTTCCTTTGATTCCCTCACATCTAACTTACTTACTTACTTATTTTCTTATTTATTAATTTGTTTTTTCAAGACAGAGTTTCTCTGTGTAGTCCTGGCTGTCATGGAACTCACTCTGTAGACCAGGCTTGTCTCAAACTCAGAGATCTGCCTGCATCTGCCTCCTGAGTACTGACATTAAAGGCGTGTGCCACTGCCTAGCCCACATCTAATTTCTTATCTAACCAGGAGACATAGTCATCAATCTATAATCTTTCTTGGTTGCCTCATGCCTAACTCCTTGTCTTTTTTATTTCAGAAAAAAACTCACTGAATGGGGTCAGAGTTTAATTTTTTTGACCAAAATAAATAATAAGACTAAGGCAAAATGGCATTGCCATCATCAGCCTCCACAAGCTGATGGTAAGATACTATTACTAAAGACAACACGTTCTTGATGTAACAGGACATGAAGAAATCAAGCTAGCATTCAACGGATAGATTCACATCCACTAAGTTAGCATTCACAGTGCTAGAAGATGCTCCTCATGATGCTGGAGAACAGCAACCCTCACTCTCACTCAGCTATGAACCCTGTGAGCTATAATGGCACTCTGCCTGAAAGACATGCCCATTGGTGCAATGAAGGCACAAGTATTATTGTGGTAGCCAATGACTTCTTTATTGGACTTCAAGGCCCTCCATAAAGTAGAACTCATTCCTTACAATGTTAATGAGGTCAGGAGCCTGAGGACTACATAGGTCAAGGACCGTAGGGAATACCTACTACAGTTTTTCTGCTCAGTGAACGCACCAATAAAACCACTCTTAATGCTCTACTACTCATAGATCCATGAACCTTCAGCAGAAACACTTCTTTGTGTAGTAGATGATAATTAACACCAAGACCCACAACTGAACAACGTTCAGAGAGTGAGCACTAAGCCAGAAATTGGATGTCTTTAGCATTCCCCCAATACTCGGGAATCTATGTAGAATAGGAAGTTAAAATATCGGAAGAGACAGAGGAAGTGGACAACTTCAAGAAAATAGTGTTTTCCAGAGCCAACCGGGAAAATGTACACATGAACTCACAGAGACCATGACTGCATACACAAAGCATGCACAGGTTCAAAACATGCACAAGTTCAAGCCAGAGAAAAATCCTACAATAAAAGAGGGGAAGTGGGCAAAAGCCCCACCCTTAGCCAAGAAACTATTTGTAATTGACAGCTTATGGGAGAGAGAAAATCAGTTTTCGTCAATGAAGTGACACTAGGCATATCAACCACACTCCAGGGTAGACCCCATGCTCAGGAGTAATTGGTCAACACATTTTGCATTCCATCGTTCTATGTGTGTGTGTTTGATTTGGTTATTTTTATTTTCTTAGGGGGATAAAGAACATTAAATTGGGTAGGGAAGAGATGATCTGGGAGAAGTTGGAGGAGAGGAAAGGGTATGATCAAATTATATGGTATGAAATTCTCAAAAAAAGACATTTTTAAAAGACTAAGGCTTTATATAGAAACAGGCTAGAATAGTCATTTAACACTAGATTAGAATTTGGCATAAAGCACAAACTTATTTGGGGATTAATACAGATATTAATGATTATGCATAGATACATTTGTTATGTGGGACTGGGGATTTAGCTCAAGGATAGAGTACATGCTTAGAATGGATGATGCCCTGACTTTTATAGCCCTGATAAAATTACCTTTGCAGCAAACTCCAAATAATTTTTGTTCATTGCCTCCCTTCAAGATATCCACTTCATGATACCCATAAGCATGTTCTACACACATGATGTCATTCCCAGGACTGAAATAAGAAATAGGTAAGCTGACAGAGAATAACATAATCAGATGGAAGAAAAAGAGGACTATTACAACCATGACAAGAATGTTGATATGAACCATTGCTCTGATGTGGTAAAATGAACTGGCCTCTTGGTCCTGGTCCTCAAAGTTCTAATCTTGAGAGAAACAGCAGACAAGTTCGAATCGCAGCTTGTTCCACAACACAAGGAACTGGCCTGTCTCTGCCATCTGCAGCACATAGCTTGACACCGAGGCTCAGCCTGGCTCAACTCCATACCTGTCCTTGTTGTTTGTCCCAGAGTCCTGTTGTCGCCAATAAGCTGAGGTTTCCATCACAATGGAAGCAGCACCTTCACCAATGGCCTCCCAGGCCCATTTCAGGGAATCCTACCCTGCCACAAGGTCTGGAGTTAGCCTCTCTACTCACTGGTCCTGCTAAAGTGTGAGTGCTTTTATGTTCTCCATGGCCTTCCTTTTGGAGTAAAAGATTATTTAACTTGCTTTTTAATTTTTTTTACAGGAACCCAAAGTTAGAGACTTTGAATATTGTAAGGATTGTGGGACTTTTTAAACAATGCTAAGCGCTATATTGTTGATTAACATGAGATCTTGTGGATAAACAAGAAAGAACAGGTTATGTTTTAATAGTGATGAATTTGTGTTTGAATTCAGTTGGGTAGGTAAGGGAGGATCTTGGAGAAGTTGTGGGAGGGGAAAGAGTATAACCAAAATATATTGTATGAAATTGGGGTCAGTTGTTCTGGCTAGTTTTTGTCAATTTGGCACAAACTTGAGTCACCTGGGGAGAAGGATCCTAAATTGAGGAATTGCCTTCATCAGATTGGCCCATGGGCATGCCTTTGGTATATTTTTTTTATTACTGATGGATGTGGGAGGATCCAACCCACTGTAGGTGGTGCCACCCCTGGGCAAGTGGGGCTGGGGTGTATAAGAAAGCCAGTTGAGCAAGCCGTGGAAAGTAAGCCAGTAAGCAATGTTTCTCCATGGTCTCTGATCCAGTTCCTGCCTCCA
This sequence comes from Microtus oregoni, assembly GCF_018167655.1. Taxonomy (NCBI): domain Eukaryota; kingdom Metazoa; phylum Chordata; class Mammalia; order Rodentia; family Cricetidae; genus Microtus; species Microtus oregoni. The sequence continues at coordinate 3,975,059 of NW_024543091.1, read as the reverse complement.
GGTTCCTGCCTTGAGTTCCTGTCCTAACTTCCCTCAGTGATGGATTGTGACCTAAATAGTATGATGAACTTTTCTTTTTCTTGTTCTTTTTAGTCAGTGTTTTATGATAGCAAAAGAGAAGCAAATTATAGCTGGTCATTATGGAAAACCAAGTAAATCTTGAAATATAGGCTCTATGTTTTTTTCAGTAATTGTGAAAAGTTGTCATATTTGATAACAAGTAGACCTGAAGATGGGATATATTGATACTTTGTTCTTTCTTCAAAAATTCTACATAAATCCTAAACTGTTCTAAGTGAAAAATATTTTGAAATAATAAATAAGAAGCCAAAATATGACACTTTGAAGTAATTTTGAGTCTGAGAATTTATTCTGAGGAAACATCTACTATATCATTTAATGTAGATTTAATAATATCATCTGTGGAATTAGCACACTGAGATGCTTCGATGAAGTCCACCATAAGAAGTAGTATGAGTTCTCAATAAATTTTGCTACTGGCATTTTATTGTTACTAGATAATACTTTTATTTAAAACTGGCTGTGAATAATACACAATCCTCAAAGAACTGACGGTGTGGTTGAGATGAGCAAGAGTGACCATAATAAAGAGCAAGTAATTGATGATAAATAACTCTTAGCTTGCTATTTGACCTCATAAAAATAGTTAGTTCTACTGCCTAAGCCTGTAACACTAAATAAATGAAAGCAACAATGATGATCTAGGTAACATTAGTCTCAAAAACACTATTGATGAGATGAGACTAGAGGAATGATGGGTAGAAACAAAAATAAAAAAAAAAACTTCCCAATTTTGACAAAGGATATTCCCTTATTGTTGGAAAATGTAATAACTAAAATGTATGCCATGAATAAACATTAACTAATCAATCATTAAATAAACATCCAACTGAGTTTCTGTGTATGCTGGTTTGTAGTGTGTGTCAGGCTGCCTTTCTCCTGAGTATTCTTAGAGAGAAAAATGGGTAACATTTTAATATAAAGAACTAAGCATAACTTATGGCCAAGAGGGCAGAGGTTAGAACTTACAAGGTAGCCTTTGGGGGGACAGCAATCATGCATGACTTTCCAAAACAAAGGTTCTTGTGATGAGTTGGGTATGTATCCTAGTTTCATTTCTGGCGGTATGATTAAAATACTCCAACATAGCCAGGCAGTGGTGACCCACACCTTTAATACCAGCACTTAGGAGGCAGAGGCAAGCAGATCTCTATGAGTTCAAGGTAAACTTGGTCTACAGAGCTAGTTCCAGAATAGCCAATGCTACACAGCAAAACCCTGTTTCCAAAATCCAAAAGGAGGGGGTGGGTATTTTATTCAAGTTAAAATTCCCCGTGGATAAATGTAATTAAGACAATCTCCCACAGATACACTCACAGGCCAACTGCAACTAGACCTTCATTGAGCCTCTCATCCCAGGAGAGTCTAGATCAAGTTAACAGAACTAACTGTCACAGGGTAGGACAATATTTCACACAGTAGTGACGTTTTAAGAGCCAGTCTTTGGCAAGGGAAAATAAAAGTTAGATATGATCAAGACACATTGTATATGTACATTAAAATTATCAGCAAATAAATACAAGGTGTTCTTTAAAAACAAAACAAGCTTAAAGTGGAGAAATTGAACTTGTGCTTATCTCGACAACATTGTGCTTAGAATAAGAAGTGTTGAAAGATTGCCAGGTCATAAGACCAAGGCAGGAGTATCAGATGGTAGAACCGAGGATAAAGACTTTGGGAAATCATGCTAAGGAGTGTGGGCCTTTACTGTATATAACCGGCATAAAAGATAATAAACACGACAGTACTTAGTATCTATTTTACAAAACATCCTTGACTTGATGTTTGAAAGATGCACTTCAGTGGTCAACACTCTCAACTGGGAAATCAGGAACCTTTCAAGTGGTATAAGGAAGAGATAACTAGGCTGCAAACAGCAGCTGCAGATGTTGAGAAGAGAAAGGTTTGAGCGGAGTTTAAGGGAAAGAATTGAAAGAATTGAGCATGGGGGCACAGAAGGAGGACTCTGCGTAACCCAAACCATGTCCAAAATGGTTTATATTTATATTTATATATTTTTTAACTTTTGCTGCCGAAGATGGACCTGTAAGTATTTAACTGGGCCCGGAAATACGAGGGTTCAGAGGCCTCATTTGCAGCTTTATATTTTATTTTTGGTTTCTATGATTAAATACTCTCTCTGCAACTAAGCCCAGCAGCAATTTCATCAGTGAATGTAGATCTGGAAGGAGCTGCTCACAGTTGGCACCTATGAGCTAGGGAGACGCTGCTCCAACACGCCCCTGCTATCCTGACTCGTCGTTTGGTGTAACTATACCTTCACTATATATCTGTGTCTCTATATTCCACTGCTCTGTAACAGCCCACCATAACTGCTTGGATTCCCACCATGAATCTCTGTTCTCTATGCGAGGGCAACCAGATCAAGCCAGGCACATCCTAAGTGCTACAAACAGCTTTCCAAACACCAGCTCTACCACGTGACTGCCTTCTACAGATTTTTCTTTTCTATGAAGTAATTGATATCACTCAATTGCCTATCTGGGCTAAGGGATATTCTCTGGAGAAATAAAAGCAAATGCTTATTACTTGTGTTGTCCTTACTATAAGATATGTAGAATTAAGTTGCAGTGGTTTAACAATGATGTAGTACACGCCCAGTCGTGAACTTTTTTCTAGTTATGAATTTGAAGCAGGAGTGGAAGGAATAGCATGCCTTCATTATCTACTGAGAGAATCATTTTGTTGAAAAATAAAATCAAGAATCAACTGTCAGGTTTGTCTAGCAGAACTGTAAACTCATCAACACATTTGCAAAATCTTATTGCAAAAAAAAAAATTAGATCCAGCCACATTCCCTATAGTATTTGAATTATTTTTTTGTGCAGAATAATTTAAGCCACTTCCCAATAAGGAATGATGAGTGAATTAATGTTGGTCCACAAAATTGCGTACTCTCAGCAAGTTTCTTTCTGGTGGTGTGCATTTACTTCTTCACTTCTGACTGAGAATAAAAAAGGGAAAGTCACACATTTTGAGTTCATGTTATAGAGTCCTAGCTTAGAAGACGCTGTTTTTACACATGGGATTCTATTTTAGAACATACGTGCAAAGATCACAGGTTTCTTGAGCAGCAGGTAGGAGAGTTCTGTATTACAGTGGGAAGTATCTTTCACCAGCAGTCGAGAGAGACTTCGGTTCTGTCTATTTCTGGCCCTAGTATGTGTGGGAACAGGCAAGTCAACAAATTTAGTCTCTCCATCTGATAAACGAAGATAATGCCCGCCATATCTACTTTACACAGTTGTGTGGGATGAATATTTAAGTTTATTTAAAGAATGGTATTTGTTTTTACTACTGAAATAGTTCTCCACCGTAAGTTTACATGGAAATCAGAGATGTCTTAAGACACAACCATATCTCATAATCAATAATTGAATTAAATAACGACATATAATATTCTAAAAATGATTTTTAACCTGTGCATCATGACAGGGCTTGAACAAGCCTTTCACAGTGGATCCACATATCAGATATCCTACATCTCAGATATTTACATTATGATTTATAACAGTAACAAAATTACAGTTATGAAGTAGGAACAAAAATAACTTTATGGTTGTGGGGGTCACCACAACATTAGGAACTGTATTAAAGGGTGGCAGCATTAGAAAGGTTGAAGACCATTATTCTAAAATGTTCTTCAAATGTACAAAAAAGAAATAGCCATTAAAAACTATTTCTTGGCCAGGCAGTGGTGGTGCAGGCCTTTGATCCCAGCACTCAGGAGGCAGAGGCAAGTGAATCCCTGTGAGTTCAAGGCCAGCCTGGTATACAAGAGCTAGTTCCAGGACAGCTAAGACTGTTACACAGGGAAACCCTGTCTCAAAAAAACAGAAAAAAAATATTTTTTCTAAGAGGAAAAGTTACAAGTATTCTACAATATGTTGAATTGTACATGATAACAAAAATGATATAAAATAATTGTACAGATTTGATTACTATGTTTACGTTGTAAACAAACAGACCATTTGTTGCTTTTAGCATTCTTTTAAAGAACATCTCTTGTTGGATGTAGGGTTAGCATTATTTCATCTTTCTTTCCCATTACACATAGTTCAGAATTACCTTACAAGTATTTCTCTCTCTTCTTCCTATGCCATGTATTCAACTCAGACAATCCATAGAGAACCTACAATTCCTTCAACAAGTGATTGTAAAAGGAGACCCCATGAAATGCTACACGGCAATTTTTGTCTCCCCCAAAAATGTTACAATGGAGAACACTTCCCACAGCAGCCTTGGTCTTCACCAGCATTGATGAGGGCAGTGCAACCAGGTGTTCACATTTCAGAGGAAATTACTAGCAAAGGAAAGAAAGAAGGCTCTGTGAGGTCAATTACTACACTATGGTAAGAGTTATTGATGTCCTAGCCACCTTTGTACTGTGGTCCTGAGAACCATCCTCCAATAAATTAATGTTCAATACAGATGACAATTGTTGATTAAGAATGGACTGAAAGGTGAATTAGAACATGTAAGTGGCCACTGGAAGAATTTGTGTCTTTACTTAGGTATTTGGTCATTGTGGAAAATCTGGGTCAGCTGTAGTTAATGGATATGTGCATTCCGAATCATCAGTGTGCTAACGATGGCCAACTGGGCAGGCTCTTCCACCTTGCCCTGCCATTCACTTCATTCTTGGAATACTGTTCTTGCCATGCAAAGATTCAAAGTCCAGCCTATCTACTTTTCTCTAGCTCAGTCTTGAGAGGGCTGGCTCATTCCAGTCATTTCCTGTCCTGATGTGCTCCTAGAAAATCTGGCTAATCTTGGGGCTACTCTGATCCAGGTCCTCCCTCATACCTTTGAAGGTGCCACCCACGGCTGTGACTTAGAAAAACATGTCAGCCCATAAATTAGCATACACGTTGATCTCCACTATTCATTTATACCCATGGAGGCCTGAAATGATTATGAAATAAATATGAACTTTTATGGATAATCCTACTTGGACCCCAAGAAATACTTTTTTCAAAATCCTGCCCTATGTCTTTTTAAATAAAAACAGCCACATCTGTGAGCCTGGGGATCCTGCCACTGACGGCATGGACAGTGGATACTGCTCGAGAGCTGGAGTGGTGGAAGGGGGCGGGGCAAGAGGAAAGACAAAGAAAATAACATGTCTCTCTGCTCAGTTATTCCCAGTAATGGGAACTCATTTTCTTGCTTTTTTTCATGCATCAATTTTCATGTATCAATTCAACGTATCAACTACTCTTTCATGGATCTGGATTCAGATTCACTGAGGAATGCATTATTTGCAACGATTCCACATGAGCAGCCAAGTAATCGTTGCCATGTGGAGAAATTGTGGCTGTCGGACATCTGACTCAGAACTCACCAGGCTGGGAGTGTGATCAATGTGATCACTTACAAAGGTTTTAAAATTTTTTTTTGAAGGTAGTGTGAAAATGATATAAAAGACTTCATTGCTTTATATTGGTCATGTGTTGAAATAATATTTCAGCCATACAGGAATAAATAAATCATAAAAATTGATAATTTCTCCAGTGATTGCATTATTCTTTTAAATTTCTAAGAAGGGTAAAGTTTTAACACCAAATATGAAAAAAATAGGCATATGTAGGATTCCCCTCCATATGCTGTGAATGTTTTATTACCATTGGTTAATAAAGACACTGTTTCTGCCAATGGCTTAGCAGAGTAAAGCCAAGTGGAAAATCCAAATGATGATATATAGAGAAAGTAGGCGGAGTTGCCAGACACCAGCAAAAACTAGCCAGTAGGCCACAGCCTCGTGGCGATACACAGATTAATAGAAATGGGTTAATTTAAGATATAGAGTTAGTCAGGAATATGCTTAAACTATTGGCCAAACAGTGCTGTAATTAATATAGTTTCTGTGTGATTATTTGGGTCTGGGCGGCTGGGAAACTAACAAGCAATCTCTTTTTACAAAAGATTTTCACTATATTTTATTTGACAACACCAATGTATGATTTGAAAATATAGATATTTTGAACAGTGAGTTAAAATTTTAACTCTAGATAATTTTATCTCTTTACAGTTTATTTTAATTATCTACAGTTTTCATTTGCATTAATTTGAATGTGATTCTTCATTTTAATAGATCATTTTAAAGAAAAATTATCTTTTAGAATCTAAGTATAAAATAATTTTCATCATATTTAATTTTCTGAAAACACATTTAAGGTATATATTTGTGTTAATTGTCATAAATTGTGTGAAAAATCCTGATTTTGATTTTCATTCATTTCATTTTGTTTTTTTGGACCACTAGCCTACTCACCATGAAACAGGCTGGCCTCAAACTCACAGTATTCTACTGTGTCAGTCTCCTAAGTCCTGGTATCACAGGCATGAACCACCAGACCCAGTGAAAATCTTAATTATAGCAACTTAATAGATGATATTTTCTGGTGAAAATAAGAACACAGTTGTGAAGAAAAATAATTTGCAAATTATGTTTATAAATTATGTACTTTGATGTTATCAACCTTTGAAAGATTACTGGCTCATTTACAAGAATGTCTAAAGTGTAAAGAAATAAAAACATTTGAATATGTCTTATATTTTGCTAAATATCAGAATATAGAAACCATAAGTTTAAACATACATTTCAATTTGACTATTATTCAACAGTATAGTCTTGGTAGGAAGAAAGGACATTTTTTATAGGTATTTAGTCTGACATTTAAATATTTCAACAAGAGGAATGTGGGGTTCCCTTTGTTCTCTTCTTGTGTACATCACAAATGTCCGAGGGCTACCTAGTTACCAGAAAGTCCCCACCTAAGCATTCTTCTGAGTGGAGTGTCACCTTGCCTGAAGCCTCTGCAGTAGCCCCTGCAGTCCTAGGCAGTCACGATGGCCTCTGAAGGTCTGTATGCATCTGTGTAGCCTGGGTGAATGAACCTGAGACATCGAAGAGAACGATCTTGGTAACGTCCTTGCAAGCATGTTTCATCACCCTTGCTTCTTCCAGGGTGAATTAAATAGTCTGAAAGTTGCTGAGACAGATTTCAGAGGCAGCAAAGCTCCTGCAGTGTGTGCAATGCCATACTCGTGGTGCCAACTTTTGGTAGAAACTGGGTCAAAGGGTGGAGTATGTAGAAGTGGTGTCCTTCAAGAGGAGCATGTACCAACTGAACAACAACAGGAGTTCTCCTGGAGATCCGCAGGAAAGTGGCCAGCGCACTTGCCTGCTCGGTTGGCTCACACATTATTTTACTAGTACTAGGACATGCACCACTATGTCCAACATGAGTAAGGGTGTGAATTTTACCGATTTGCACGTAAATCAACCACCTTTAGACACTGATAGCTATTTCCAGTGACCAAATGTGTAAGTTTGAATAATACAGAAATAAAAAATGGACTGAGAAGCAGTTGTCTGTTTGGGTTTTCCTTGGGGTGATATTCCAGGGCAAGTCTTCAATCTGGTCTAGACTTCAGTCTCCTATCTGGAGAAAAAAAATAATGAGAAAATTAAACTGCCTACTTTGGAAACTAGTATTAGGATCTGATGAGACTGTTTATGGTAAGGCACGTTGATCACCACACGGCAGTTAGAAAATACAAAACACTGGCATTTTGGTTGCCCTCTGTGAGGTTTCCTTCAGAAACCTGGGACTGATTGCCACTCTACTGATACCATCATTGCTTGGGGTCACTTGATGTGATTCTCTGGTAAGACATTTTTCATTCCCCAATGACTGCAGCCCAGAAATTTAAATCACACATATCAAATATCAAAACCATTGCAGTATGATTTAAAAAATAATTGACTTTAAAAACTCAGAGTCCATCTGATAATATAGGGATACTTTGGTTTCACATTCTTATTACTCCATCTTTCTCTTTTGATTTTTCAAAATCAGAAGATTTATGCATGAGGGAAGTATGCTGCCAGGACAAATGGTAACATTTACCATTTATCTTGGTAACAGCATCATCTGCTTTTCTTCCGTCCACATCCACTCCTCTGTGGTATTGATGGGGAAGGGACCTCTTAGTTTTTCTCATTCTGACTGTTTTTTAGAAGAAAGGCTCCCCGGTTGCCTGCATCCCCACCCAAGAGGCATCTGTGGTTCTGACTAGCCGGGCTGCAGGATACTCCCTGGCATCCTTGCCCTGTCAGGTAAACCAGGGAGGGGGCCTCTGACAGCCACCATGCTGAGTGTCCACATGCAAGTCCATCTCTGATCAGAGTTGTTATATGAGAGGCTAATGAGGGTGACTTCTACCCTGTACCCTACGGAGTGCCTTGCTGCATCTTTGCATATGGCAGATAAATCCCCATGAAACTTTGCAATGAAAGGAATGCAGCAATGCAATGCAAAAAAAAAAAAAATTACAGGAAATTGCTCCTATCACCAAAAACTCACATTTTCTTATTTAGGAAGGAAATTCCAGACCACAATAAACTGGTGATTTCTTTTTTTTCTAGCCAGCTCAAGAAAGGATTTGGGTTCTTACAATCCAATAGCAAGTTTTGTCAGGCCCCTTTTAGAAGAAACAAAAGGTCATTTTCTTTCTGGAGACACTGTCTTTAATGCCAAGGGTGTGGGTGGCTTTCTGGGACTTCAAGGCTTGTCACTACTGAGCTCATGTGAAGAATTTCTTGTGCATCAGGACAGCACAGACTTGGCTGTGATCTGAGCTGAAGCTGCCACGGGTTCCACCTGTCTGAGCATGTCTGGAGAAACTGTAAGACCAGCTGTTTTTCTGGGACCTGAAGAACATGTGGGACAGCGTGAGCTTTGTATGCTGGTTGGGCTAGTAGGCATTTTGGGTAAATCATGAAATTCTATGATAGATTTCTAACTGAAGGGAGGCCATTGAGTCTCCTCCAAGGAGCTCATTCTAAGAATGGGAGAAGGAAATTGCAAGCTCCTCAGTCACAACCCTTATGCATCAGAGGGGAAAGGAGGCCCAAGAAGAGTTTTGTGACTGACTCTCACTCAAAGTCCAGTTCAGTCTAGGATCTGGGTAAATGAGATATGTAAGAGCTTCAAGGGCGATCACTGAGCGCTCCATAGAACATCAAAGTGCATGAAAAGATGTAATTTTTAGATTGAAAGGGGGAGGAAGGAGACTGTAAGGCATTAAAACAAACAAACAAAAAAAAAGAATCAAACCAGTTCAACTTAATAAAGCATTGGATGAGCAATACATTCTGGAACAGGACAACATTTTGGACCAAAGATGGGTCAGAATATCTCACCATACCATATGCATCAATCATATTTCTAGCAAAAGAAGAGGTGGAGAGGAACAGAACAACCAGATTGGCTGCAATTAACATGTTCTTCATATGGACATGGTCTAATGCACTGGCAGCCTGTGATTGGTTAGAGCTCAAGCAATGACACATGCGTTTGGTTTGTTTGTTGTCCAGACAGGTTTAAGCTCTCGTTGTGCAGACCCAGGTTAGACTTCCTTTATTATTCAAGAATGGAGACTAGTTCAGGCAAATGTATTTCTGTTTACCTTTGATGGCTGCCAGTCTGTCACGGATCACCAAGCTTGGATGCTGTGAACTTTGAAGCTATGTGTGGAGGGCAGTAGAGTTCTTTGCAGTTAGTGCAGAAGCAGTAGAGTTTACTAAGAACGAGGTGCTTAGGGGACTGTGACGGGAGAGCAGTGGTGGCTCTGGGAGGAGGAGGAGTATCTCTAGGGCAGGCATATAACTAAAGCGAGATTTGTTCCTGATCACAAGTGGAAAGCTCCTTGAGGATGAGAGTGACAGTCTCAGGAGCAAAGAACCAGACATGGAGATAAGAAAAACACACTCTGATATCTGGGTGGTTTTCTTGTCATCTTGACTGTGAATACAACCTAGATGGACTTTTGGCTGTTTGCATTTTGCTAGTATTGTCCTGGTTCTCTCAAAGCTAGATGCAGGTTCATGACCCCACAAGTAGAGGAAGTTGCTGCCATTAACTACTATCTGGTCAAAACGACCTAGCCTGATTAGATCTTTACAGTGTCCCTAGCTTTGCAGCTACTGTTACCATCATCACCACCACCATCATTGTCGTCGTTTTCATTTGCATTCAACACATATTCTCGGTGTGCAGGCAAAGCAATAAAATAACCAGACACTGTTCTGGTTCTTATAGAAGTCATAATCTGGAGTATAGCATGGATAAACACAAATCCGTTGGACGTTTTGTAACAGCTATTTCCTCTAAACTAGATGCCCTTTGGTGGGTTGGACACATTGGCAAAGAAGGACAGATCTAAGGATCTCATGCTCAAAGTATATGTGGTTAGGGAAAACAAACAGTAAACGCAAATGAACAGGATTACTATTGATAGTGATTTTTTTTTAAAAATCTGTGCAAGACTAAGCATAGGGATGTGATGAAGAATTTGAAGAAAATCATGGAGGTGCAGTGGCATTTCACTTGTATTTTAATAAATAAAACTTGTCTGAGCATCAGAAAAGTAAAATAGCCACACCAGCCAGCCTTATAGACTAGGCAACAACAACACACACCTTTAATCCCAGTAGCCACACCAGTTGCCATAGAAACCAGGCGTTAGTGGTGCACAACTTTAATCCCAGAGTTAGAGAGGATTATAAAATGGGAGGAGACAGCTCTCAGTCATGATCTCATTCTGAAATTCCTGAAGGTAAGACCATCATTTTCAGACTAAGGTTGAGGTAAGAGCCAGTAGTTGGTTGTTTTGCTTTTCTGCCCTTCAGGTTGAACCCCAATTTCTCTCTCTGAGTTTTTATTAATTGTGCTTCATGGAGGGCTTGTAGTTGCATGAGGTCTCATTAAAAGCATGACACAGGGCAGGGGTTGGGGGTGCTAGAGGGCATTCATTATTGGGAGAAGGCTCACAATGGCCTGTAACTCTGGCTTTGGGGTGACATAATGCTATTGTGCTCAGGTGCAATCCTCCTAAAGATATACATAACTTTAAATAAAAAATAATATTTCTCAGAAGAAAAGACAACATTTGAACATAAAAATGAACTAAGGATAACTCCTGAATATATATAAAGATCTATGGATGAGTATTTGGGCAGAAATTGCAACAAAATGAAGGGCCAGGAAACATCCATCTATGCTGAAGGAACAGAGACGACCCATGAGCCAGAGCTAGTGAAGGAGAAGAAAATGAGGCAAAGATGGTTTGCAGAACTGAAAAGTGTCCCCTTGGACCAGGAATGTAGAGCAGAGGTCAAGTGCTCGCCAACATATTCAAAGCCCGACTGCAGAAATGAAAAGGGAGTTCTTGCAGAGACTTGGAGGTTTTCCTAAAGAGCATGGTTTCACTTTTACATTTCCTAGGAAGGCCGAGTATTGTAAGCAAGGATCCATCATGAGCTGAGCAGTTACATCATACGATCTGATTCGCCTTCCCATCTTTAACATCACTGCCCGCCTCATTCTGCAAGCATTGAAGATGAGCTTCCTTAACCTGGTTTTGAGAAAAGGTCAAGTGTCACCACTTGGGAGCTTTCCACAAAGCCGGCTCTTCATGCCCTCTGTATTGAATATCTAAACTCCTGCCTACACAAGGGGTAGTAGGACACTTTTGCAGACATCAGTACAGATTTAGTCACTCCCTCTCTGTTGAAGAATTTCTTTTCCCAGACTGGCTATCTAGCTACTACTGCCTTTCCAAAGTTTCATGGAAACCAAATTTTGATGGCCTGTATCTTGCACTGAAGGTATTCTATAACTTTATAGATACACACACAACCTGTGACACAACAGAGTTTCACTGATACTGATGCAATAGAGGAGTAGAGTTCTCTTTCAAACCCAGTGTGGCCCAAGGAGCAGTAGAGGAAGATGTCAAACAAACAAACAAAAAGCCCACAGTACCACAGTATTATGGAGGAGCCACACATTCTTCCATGTGAACAGTTGTGAAAATCTCCAGGGGCTTTCAGAAATACTGAACAAATGTAGCCAAATGGCTGAAACTGAAAAGATTAACCACACCTAGTGGTAGAGTGGATATGAAGAGATTGAAAGGGTCATGCAAGGCTGGCTGAAGGAATGTACAATCTAATAACTTTGAGAAACAAAATTATAAATTATATACCTACCATATGATGGAGCCTCTCTATTTGCTCCAAAGAAAGTCAACTATACTCCATATCAAGGCTTGTATGTGAAGTCTCTTAGAAGCTTTACATGTAACAAGCCCAACTGAAAAGAATCTAAGTGTAGACAATCATGGAAACGGATTAGCAAACTGTCTTATTGTCATAAAGTAGAATAATGTTGGCAGTAAAAGGGAGTGGACAATCAGCACACACAACCCCATGAACAAGCCTCAAAATCATCATGAAATCAGATGAAACAAGGCAAAACAAACTGTTCGGTTGGGACTTCCAGCTCGCTCCTGCAAAAGCATTCATTTTTCTCTCTCTCTCCAAACCTCACCCTCTCATAAAATCTCCAATGGAGACAGTTAAGAAGCCCAGTTCTAATTCTGGTGGCGATGGGTGGGTCATCCCCAGAAGTTGACAGCTGCCTAAGACCCCACCTGAAAGCATACCATAATTGGACACAAACCCAGTTTGTGGTGGACACATCATCATCCCACGCCTCCAGAGTATGTAAGCTCCCTCCTTTAGATAAATCCCGTGATTTCCCCCTGTCCCCTCAACCCCCACCCCACACCTTCATCTCTAGGGACTGGAGGAGTTACCCAGTAGTTGCTTTGTTCAGAATAAACCTGGTCTTTTACTTTTTAATTCTGCTTGATCTGGCTTACTTTGTCAGTGGAGAAACCTATTATTAGGGTACAGAAAATATATTATGTCATTGTTGAATGATTCCATCGGTAGTAAATTATCCAAAATGCAAGCTTATGTATTTTGTATCTAAATGGATCCATGTGTCCCTGGGCCACAGATGGAGAGATATATGGAAGGGGAAAATAACCAAGGTAAATTGTGAAGTATTATTTTAACTGGGCAAAAACATGTTATATTTGTCTGTGTTGTGGAATATTACTTTAACTATGTGAAGGTGTGTTACATTTGTTTCCGCTGCCTTTGTTAACGATGCAAAGATGTGTTACATTTCTCTGTGCTGCATTTGTTTAATTATGTAAAGATGTGTTGCATTTGTTTCACCTTGCCTGCCTAAGGCACCTGATTGGTCTGATAAAAAGCCGAGCAGATCATTGCTAGTCAAAAGAGGGTTAGGCAGGGCTGGTGAGCAGAGAGAATAAATAGGAGGAGAAATCTACACTCGAAAAAATAGAGAAGAAGAGAACAAGCGAGAAAGAGGGAGACACACCAGGGCCAGAAGCCAGGCAACCCCCAGCCAGACATGGAAACAGAAGGAAAGTAAGATATACAGAGAGAGAGAGAGAGAGAGAGAGAGAGAGAGAGAGAGAGAGAGAGAGATCCTGTGCCAAAATGTAGATAAAGAGAAACAGATTAAGATAAGAGCTATGATAAGGCCCAAGCATTCATAACTAATAAGTCTTCATGTCATGTTTTAGGACCTGGTTGGTGACCCCCCCCAAAAGAACGCCCAGTATAAGGACATAAGAAAAATTTGAAAAAGAATGGTTGATACAACAGACACGCCTATGTAATTTTATCAAATAAAAAAATTTACCAACATTTGTAATTTCAATATGAATGATTTATTTTACATACCATCTGTATAAAACTTTTAATTATGTCTGTTTTATATATTCACTTCCTTCAAAAGTATATTACAGAATTCATATATATTCTCCCTCATTGATGAGCTAGCAACATTTTACCTGTGGCATAGTCAGTGAAACCTTTGCACTCTGCCCTGACACTCTCCCGACCTGCCATTGTGTGCACGGGACACAAATGTGCATTTCTATCTTCTTGCTACAGAATGATATAAAACATTCTACCACTCTGAGCTATCGATTTCCATGGGCGAGTCTGCTCTTCACTGTGCTTTTCTAACTGCAGATTTTGATGCATCCATGCTAAGCATCTAAGAGACTTTATTCTGCAAAATGCCCTTTTGACATAGTTCAGTCCTTTCTTGTAGTTTAAGTCTCAGGAATCCCAGACAGAAAAGTAGTGACATGGACAAGTATTAAGGCTTGAAGCTAAGCATCTGAGACCTTTTCAAGACCTAGAGTCAGGTAATGTAAAGGCGACGTAATGAGGAGGCCTGACTTTGCAGAGCTCCCCTGAAGAAAAGACATAAAAGCAAAGATTTGCTTAAGAACTGCAAAAGTGGCAGGTGCTGGAGAATGAGCAGGATTATGCCAGCTGAGGGGAAGGCATTTGGGAGGGATAACTTCTGTTTTATAAGAAACCCAGAGAGTAGTGATGGAAAGAGTATAGGATGTGGCTCAAGGCCCTGGGGAGATAGCTTAGTTGGTAAAGTACTTTCTTGCCAAGCATAAGGACCAGAGTTTAATCTCCAGAACCCAGGTACAGAAGCTGGGTGTGGTGGTCTGTCCTTGTAATCCCAACACTCAGGGAGGCAGAAACTGGGCTTCTCAGGAGCTTGCTTGCTGGTCAGCCAGTCTAGCCTAAGTGGCTAGTACCAGGCCAATTGAAAGGACCTGACTCAAGAGAAAGGGAATGACATTTGAGGCCAACCTCTGGCCTACCCACACACACACAAATATGCATATATAAATATGGCTTAGGAGGGAGCCAGAGCTCATAGATATAACAACAGGAAGACATCAAAGACATTAAAAAATCTGATTTATACATTTAGTGGGTCATTTGAAGGAGAACAGAATAAATGTGAATTGTGAAGACATGATCATGTTTTGTGTCAAGGAAAGATGGATGTGTTTAAAAGTAATGACAAGAAAAAGGTGCAACTGAGTGGTAGAGTACTAGCCTAGTATCTATGAGGCCCCACATCTAACCATCGGCTCCACATTAAAACAATGAAAGACCCTCAGGGACCTTTCCTCCGATGATGAAGACCCCAGAACCAGGACACTCCGAGACCAAACCACAGGATGCAATTAGCAAGAGGTTTATTGAGTAGACACAGGTACCTGCGGGCAGCAAGATCTCTTGGAAGACTTGCGCGCCTGCCAACTGGAGGGTGGGCTTTTTATAGGGAAGAGCAAAAAGCAAGTTTACAGAAGCAAAAGCGTGGTTATCGGAATGAGGTGGGGGGGGCATGAATGGTTTCCTCTCTCAGCATGGATCCTGTTTTGCAGTCAACCTGCTTTGTTGATGTCCTATCTTATCGATATCCTGCCTTGCAGTCTTCCTATCTCATAGACATCCTGCTCTCTCAAGCACATGGGATGTTCTTACGAGAGCAGGCTGGCTGCTGATCCGGAGAATTTTTTTTTTTTTAAGCAAACAGGACGTTCCCCCGGGAGCATGCTAGCTGCGGGTTTTGAGGAGGGGGTCTGTAGGGCCTTTCAACAACTGGGTGCACTGAGTCAAGAAACATAGTGAAAACGACAGTGCAAACTTAGGAACAAAAAGAAGACGATGTGGTTTCGAGGTCTTGGGTGATGCCCTGGATGTGATCCTTAGCACCATAAAATAAAGGGAGAAGGGGGCTTGAAAACGTCATGAAAGCAGATCAGAGGGCTTTTGGCACTGTTTCACTGTTTGATTTCGCTTTATTAATTATTCCACAGCCTTTTGGTACACTCACATCCTCCCGTATATCTTTACAGCACATAGCTATTAAATGATAATCTTACTCTGATGGTTATTATTAATTATCAATTTCTCAAGATCTAGAATCATCCAAGAGACAAACTTCAAGAACGCCTTCGAGGGAGATTCTAGATTGGGTTGATCAAGGTGAGAAACCCCAGATGTAGGTGGCACCACCCTAGGGGCTGGGCTCCTAGTGTGAAAGGGACCAAGAAGGCTGTGCCAGCATTTATCCCTTCGTTTCCTGACAGTGGGTGTGATGGACCAGGCCTCAAAGTCTTGCCGCCATGACTTCCCTGCTGTGATGGACGAGGCCCTCAAATTGTGAGCCAATTAAACCTGTCTTTACATTGTTTCTATCGGGGATTTTGTCACAGTAATGTGAAATGTGACTACCAACACTTCCTTTGGGATGGAGGATAGCTCAATAGTAGAGCTCTTACTTAGCGAACAGAGGCCCTGGGATTTGATCCTTAGCATTGCCAGCAAAATTTCAAGGTAATAAGCATTACTGAGGGACAGTCAGCTTGCAAACACTAGGCTAATTCTTCCACTCTCCCTAGATACAGCTCCTTCTGGACTGAATTATGTCTTCCCAAAACACAATCCACAATGTGATTATATTTAGAAGGAAGGCCTGTAAGGAGGTAATTAAGGTGGAATGAAGTCATAAGGGTGGAGTTCTAATCCAATAGGATTAGCATTTTTATAGGAAGAGCTACCACAGACAATTTGTCTCTGCCCCCACACAGGAAACAAACAGCAACCAAAACCCCTTGTACAGACAAAGTGACACCTTATTCACACTAAGGGAAGAGGCAACACAGGAAACTATTTCTGTTGGCACCTCACCTTGGGTTTCCAGCTTCCAGACTGTGAAAAATGTAATTGTTGTTTAAGCCATACATTTTCTAGAATTCCCTTCTGGTAAGAAAGTTGGTGAGTCCGTACTCTGACACGAAGATGCAAGACTGTTTGTCTGGTTCACTAGAAATATTCAATATTTTAAGTAAACCAGTATTTTAAGGGCCATCATCTTACTGCAAAACAGAATACGTCACAGGACAGCATTTTGTCTGTCATTTGCCTTTCTCTTCTTGGTTTATTTTCAGTCCTCTCCAGACAAACTGCCTGGGTCCTGGCAAAGTGCAGAATCCAGAGGAGATACTGTGCCGTCCACATGTTCCTATACAGAGCAGATTTATTATTCCAATTATATCCCATTTCTCCACTCTGAAGTTTTGGCAAGAACACGTCAGTTGTTAACTGTTCACATCTGTCCAGGCCTGCAAATTGGGTGTTGAAATGTGTTTTTAAAAAGTACTTGCATCCATCAGCGAATGAGGTCTGTCTTTATAACTGTATGAAGATTTGTGGTACGGAACCTGCAACTAGACTTCCAAGCTTTTGATCTCAACTTCCAGAGGACACACTCGCCTCAGACCCATAGGCGAGGATGCTTTCAAAACAGGTCCTCTCATTTTCAGAAATCACAGGCCATTTCCTCATGTAAGACAAGCTACTAGATCTGTCCATAGAGGTTTCTGCCCAGTTAGACTTCCTGGTTTTAGTGCTTCACTAGTTTAGCGTGATACCTTTTTTTATTCTTTCATTTTTATTTGATCTGTGTCTTCACATTTAAATTAGATAGCTGGGCATGGCAGTTCCAGCCACTACGGAAGCTCAAGCAAGAGTCTGAGACCAATGCAGAGAGACCGCCATCTGAAAACAAAATCAAATCAAACAAAATAATAACAACCTCTCCAGATGTATTGGGTTTCTTGTAGGTTGCAAATTGAGACTAGCTTCTTTTCTGAGAATTTTTTTGATCCTGTACATTTAATGCAATTATTGATATAGCTGAATTTCAACCTACCATTTTGATAATGTATTTTTTCCTGTTTTTCTCTTCCATTTTAGATGATTATGGATTGATTGCCCACTTTTCATTTTCATTTTTTTGCCCACCAGCAGCCCTAACTTTTTGTTTTCTTCTTAATTTTTGCTTGTTTTGTCATTTTTTGTTTTGTTTTTAGTGGTTACATTAGGTTTTTAGTAATACTATCATTATACGAATAGGATCACACACATTATTTTGGTGTGTATATGTGTGTGCATACTCATTGCAGATTCAGAATTACTTACCTGAAGAACTTTTTCAACTGTATCTTGTATTTTAGTACTATTGCTGATAAATTCTTTTATCATTTCTATGTATGAAAATATATTTTCTCAGCATAATGAATAATGCTTTTGGTGGATGGAGAACTTGTCTAAGCTGGCTGTACCCCCTTTTTCTCTTTAGGATTCTACAGACTTGGCTCTCCTATCTATATTTTGTATCGTCTTTATGATAGTTTCCTATGTGTAATTGCCTTTTAGACTTCAGTTGCTTTTAAGACTTTTTTCTTTATAAACCCTTTAAGCAATTTAGTCAGATATTCTGACTAAATTTAAGATATTCTGGAAATTATTCAATATGTTGGTTAATAGGTTTTTAAATCACAACTGAACAAACCGGCCAGTTTTTTTTCCTGTTTCTCCTTGTTTCCTTCAAAACCTCCAATTTTACGTACATTATAGCACTTTGTGCCACAATCCACCAATGCTTTTGTTCATTTTTGTCTCTGTGTTTAATTTTACATATTTTAAAATAAAGATCTTTGTATTATTTATAGGTGTGTGTGTATGTGTGTGTGTATGTGTGTGTGTGTGTTATGTACATGAACGCAGGTGCCTCCAAAGCTGGAGCTGGAGTTATAGGAGATTGTGAGCCCCTGATGTGGGTCCTCTGGGAAAGCCAGATGTGCTCTTAACTGCTGAGCCATCTCTCCTGCCCTTTTTTCCGTTTTTAAATTATGTTTCCAATCCTAGTGATTTTTTTCTTTCCCCAGCAAATTGGCTGCAAACCATATATAATGTAATTTCTACTGCGTTCCTTGGACAATTCATTTCCACACAATTATTTTGGTTTTTTTCTCACACACTCTGAATGACTCCTTAACATGTTCAGTTAAATTTTTCTCTTAGGTTTTAGAAGACATGAAATACAATAAAAATTACTATTTTAATGTTCTTATCAACCAATATGTCATCCGTGTCATTTCTGGATCCGTTTTAATTTATTCCTGCCCCCCCCCTTAACAGTTTAGTTTTCTTTTGCTTTTTGTTTTTCTTTCTTTTTCTGTTTTTGACTTTTTGAGACATGGCTTCTCTGTAGCTTTGGAGCCTATCTTGGAACTTGCTCTATAGACCAGGCTGTACTCAAACTCACAGAGATCCACCTGTTTCTGCCTCCCGAGTGCTGGGATAAAAGGCCTGAGCCACCACTGCCTAGTTAACAGTCTCATTTTTTTCTTTTCAAAGTCTGGTGATTTTCTTTTCCAGTTAGATCACAGATGTAAACAAGACCCCTGTTCAAGGCTTTTGTTTGTTTTTGTATTTCTATAAATACTGCTGAGCTGTGTTCAGGTCTGTAGTTAAGTTACATAGTCTGCAATAGTCTGATAATTTTAAGGTTTGTTTTTCAACTTTTGTGCTTGACCAAAGATGACTTTTTTTTTTTTTTGACAAGGTTTCTCTGTAGCTTTGGCGCCTGTCCTGGAATAGCTCTTGTAGACCAGGCTGGCCTCGAACTCACAGAGATCCGCCTGCCTCTGCCTCCTAGTGCTGGTTAAAGGCACGCGCCATCACTGCCCGGAAAAGATGGCTTATTATTTTTTTTTTAAGGGATTACTGCACTAAACCCTCTATTTATGTGGGTTTCACACCCTTGGATTTAACCAACTGTAGATGAACTTTTTTTTTTTTGCTTGCATCTGTATTGAACAGACTTTTCTTGTCGATATTCCCTAAATAATGTTGTATAACACCTATTCATATCATATCTATATTGAATCAGGTGTTACAATGATGTAGAGACCATTCATTTTAAACTATTCTGGAAGGTGGAAGTGGTGGCGTACGCCTTTAATCCCAGCACTCTGGAGGCAGGGGCGCTGGGTAACAGACAGGAAGCCTATAGCCAAGCTATTCTAAGCGCAGCACCCCAGGGAGGGAGGAGGTCAGGAGCGCTGAGTGTGCAGCCTGGGCAGTCAAGGCGGAAGGGGCATCAGAATCCTAACAAAAGGCAGGATGGGCTTTGGGGTGAAGACGAGGTCGAGGCTCCCTGGAGGGTGTTGGAAGAGCCTGCGGCGGAGCGCCAAAGCCCCTGACTCCAGGCCGATGGACCCAGGCGGGAGGTGAGAGGCTGCGAACTGCCATCCCAGGCAGACCGGGATAATTCCCCGGGACTTTTGCAGGTGGGTGCGCCCGGCCTCCACGCAGGAGGCGGCGCGGCACACGGAACCAATCACGAACGGCGTTGCCACGTGATGAGCCGTAACCAATCGGAGGGGGCGTCGAAGTCAGCGGGGAAATTCAAACGTGGCTCCGGAGAGGAGTTGGGGCTCGGCAGTTTGCGTCCTTGCTCGGCCTCCCGAGGTGAGTGCAGCGGAGCGGGCGTTGCGGAGCGGCTACAGACGCGGGAGGCTGCGGGGCGGTGATGGCGACGGGCGCTGGGGACCCGGGCCGGCCGGGCGGGAGCGCTGGGCGGCGGTGAGAGCTGCATGATCCGGGTCTGGGAGTGGGAAGAGGGGCCCGGAAGTGGGTGGGAAGCGGGCGGGACTGACTGCGCACCCCTCACAACCTGCCTCTGCTGGCTGGGAGCTGGGAGGAGGTGGGGAGCCCCTTGCTGCCTTTCTCGCCTCGTTTCTGCCGTGGGCTTGAGTTACTGCGTTGTGGAGAATCGGTAATGGGCGCGACAGGAAGAAAGACAGTTAAAAACATCTTCGCTCGAGTCATCGTTAGGAGAGAATTTTATTTTAAAAGCGTCATCTTAAACTGCAAGGATGTCTGTTAAACATCACAATTAAACATGCCAAAGGAGAAGCCATGTTGTCACAATGCCCACTTACCCCCCCAGACACCTCAAACCCACCCTTGCTGACCTTCTAACCCCCCCTTATTTTCTTTTTATTAAACAAGAGAAAGTAGACAGATACATGTTGGTAAATGCTAACTGTCTGTATTCACATAGACACAGTGTAATCTCTGAGCCCAATATACAGAGAAAGGAAAAAAAGCTAGAATTCTATTATTTGGAGTTCACATTCTCTGTTGTAACTTTATTTTTAATTTTTTTATTTTTAGTTTTTTGGTTTTCACTGGAAGGAAAAGATGCTCATTTTAAATGTTGAAGCATACAAGTTGCTTTGTTACAATAAAAACCAATGTGTACACAAAGAAAAAACAAAACAAAACAAAAAAAAAAACATCTTCGCAAAAAAAGCTGGGGATTTGCTCAGTGCTGCGACACTACCTTAATCCTTGCGTTAGAATTGCAAAGGCGCAAATCACAGCTTTGTCAGGGACAGAACTGTTGAAAGTCAATCAGCGGAAGGATGGCTTTTCTTCTTGCTTTGTATTCTCAATGTCGGTGAATACTCAGGCAGAGTAGGTAACCAAAGGGGCAACTTATTCTCAGTACCTAACGGGTTCCATACTTCTATCACTCCCAGAATTCAAGAGAACACTTCCTTTCTCTTGTTTTTAATGAAAAAATCTATAGACGGCCCCGAGAAAATAATTCTGGAAAAAAAATAGTGAAAGGAAGACCTTCAGTGAAATGAAGTTTTAAAGGGCATCCGCTGGGCACGGTGGTGTATGTATTAATCCTAGCACCAGGGAGGCGAAAGAAGAAGATGAATTAAGACCAGCCGCAGGCACGTAGACAGATCAAAGCCATCCTAGGCTACTGGACACCTTGATTCAAACACACAAACAAAACTCATGGCCAGCATTTGTCTTCCAGATACATGCAGTGTACTGTCATTGATAGTATATTGGGATGTGTTTGGCTTGTTGAAACTTTTCTGGTAAATTGTAAACCCATGTCTTTGTGTGTTTTGTTTGGTTTTGGTTTGATTTTGGTGCTCCACTGTCACCAATAACAATGACATTTAGATATGTTTACAAAGTTAATGTTTTGTTTTCTTCGTTCTGGAAGATGAATTACAATTTAGAAATGGAGGCTGAAGAATTAGATGGCAGGAAGTTGACAATTGATTCCATAATGAACAAAGTAAGAGATATTAAAAATAAGATAAAGGAAGACCTTACTGATGAGCTGAGCTCGAATAAAATCTGTGCTGATCCTACAGGTGAGTTTTTCTTTTCTTTAACAAACAAACAAAACTCCCAACTTTTTTGAGTGCCTCTAAGGTAAAGAAAAGAGATCAACCACTGTTTGTTGCCTAACATGGTTTTTTTTTTTTCTTCAGAAATTTATGGCTATCCATTAGACTGTACTTCATACTTTATCTTTTTTGTTGATAAATATTACAAACTTTTCTGCTGTCCAGGGAGAGGCAGGGGGATGCATCAAGGGCATGGTAGGGTGCCTTATACCGTTATCCCAGCACTTGGGGATTTGAGGCAGCAAGATCTCAAGTTTATGGCCAGCGGGGGAAATACAGTAAGGCCCAAATCAAAAACTCAAAACAACAACAAAAAAGCATCATTTATTAGTGTACTCACCGGTAGTTTTCTTAACTGTTCTGCTCCTGCCAGCTGGCTGTGTTGGCTAATCTGCCTGCTCGCCTTACACGTGCAGGGTTTTTTCTTTTTGTTTATCTGCTCCTTTTTTTTTTATGGGCTGAGGAAGGCTCATGAATTTTACTAAAGTTATATTTAAATTTTTTTTTGATTTATGTGTGAATGTGTTACTGGCACATAGGTGTGTATACCACTTTTATGCTTGGTGCTCTTGAAGGTTAGGAGAGGGTCTGGATCCCCTGGAACTGGAGTTATGGGAGTTGTGAGCCACCATATGGGTGCTGGGAATGGAACCTGGCTTTTCTGCAAGAGCAACAAATCCTCTTAACTCCAGTCTCCTTAAAGTTATATTTAATCTTAACACCGAACTCTGGATTTGAAGGGTCCTCCTATTGGTCTTGTGGCTTTCCCACCCCCTTTCCTCTGTTAGCCCTCTTATAGCCAGAGGTCCCTTCAGTCCCAAACAGGTGTCACTTTTACCTCTTCCTACTTCTAAATGTCCGCTTGCGTGGCCTTCCCTAATGTGCCTGTTTCAGACAGTTACCTACTGAGGTGGGAGTGTGTCCCCTTGTGCTATTTATACAGCCAGCCCGAATTCATTTCATGTATAATTTTATCTGTATGTTTAGATACCGTTCTGTTCTCCACTAGAGTGCTGTTTCCCTGAGGACAGTTTCCAATCTGTTGCTCTGTCCAGGGCTTAGAATGAAGCCTGGTATGAAGTTGGCACTTAGTGGGTGATGACAGCTGAGTGCGTAATGCACTAGCTTTGTCAGAAGCATTAGTCTCACAAGCTGAAGTCTTTATTCTTCAAATGTTTGATGTCATTTGAGTGCCAGCATATCACAGGATAAGACAGAGATGCTCTGTGTTCCATCTTTATAAACTGTGGGTTAGAACTTAGTAACTATGTGGATGGCGGGTCAGGAAAAATTGGCAACAATGTCTGAATGCATGGTAATTGAAATTTAATTCAAAGGCAAATGTACGATAAATCCAAGGTGCTTCTGCCTCTATGTGCCCATGTTGCATTGCTCAGCTGCCCTGTAGCCTCGGTTCCAAGTGCCCAGTGTGTGTACTTTGCACTGTGCACAGAGTCCCACCACTCAGTGCTGGTAAACACTGTCTGCAATCCCTTGGCTCAGATTTGAGATGATCGCATGTTTTAACTGTGCATATGAAGTTTCTTGCTCTTACAGAAATGCAATAGTTTAATGATGAACAGCAAAGCTTTTAACATTTTCCCACTGTTATTCCTTATGGGTATGAAATTACCATTATCTTTGGATTGTAATATGTTAGAATGCTTGATTTTAAAAGTTGCAGGTTTGCTGACTTAAATTTCATTTAAAAATGTTAATTTATGCTTAGGATTAGAACAGAATTTCCAAGAGTTTTTAAAATTGCCATGAATGTATTTCTTCCATTTTGTACTATATATTTATGGTAAGTGACAATCTCAGCATTGATGATAATAAAATCAAAATACTGATCAGTTTAGAGAACACTAGAGATATTCCTTGCCTTCCAATTTCAAATATTCAGCCAAGATTTTATTTTTTGCGTAAAATATAAATAAATGCATCCATTTTATTAGGATATAGGTTTGCCTTCATTCTTTGTTTTGTTTTGTTTTTTGAAAAAGGGTTTCTCTGTAGCTTTGGAGCCTGTCTTGGAACTCACTCTGTTGACCAGACTGGCCTCGAACTCATAGAAATCCACTTGTCTTTGCCTCCCAAGTGCTGGGGTTAAAGGCGTGCATGGCCACTGCCCGGCTTTGCTTTCGTTCTTGATAAATGGTAAAATTTATATGTGACAAAATTATTTTGAAATAGGTTGATTTATGTTATTGTCAATAAATGTTCAATTTGTATGTCTGTTTTATATTCTTGCATCCCTGGTAGTAGCTTAAAAATTTCTCAGGTGAAAGGGGATTGCAGATTTGGAAGCACTCTCTGTTCAATAGAGAGGTTGGTTGGTGCCCAGAGGGCTTGGGAATCTATCTCCAGATCACAAATGACAAAATGCATTTTTTAGGTATTTCACAAAGTAGCTTTTAGGAAAATAGTAGAAGATAAACTGAGAAATTAAGTTAGGATTCGGCCAAATTAAATTCAGAGTGAGAAAGCAAAGTCCTGAGTGAGGTGTTCTGGCAGAAAGCAAGAAGAGTCATTTTTGTCTGTAAATGAGGTGACAGCTCCTTTGGGAAACTATAATTTATAAGTACTTAGTAACCACTAAAATATCCTAATTAGGAGATTGGCAGGTAAGTTTCTTTAAAAACAAAACAAAAACAAAACAACGAGTCAGCACTGAATAAGTGCGTTACCAAGTGAAACTATGCTTGGCGGATTTAACCCAGGACTGTGTACACTAGGCAGGACAGGCTTGGTTGTTGAATGCCTTGAAACTCAACACCCAGAAGGTAGAGAGGGGACCAGAGGTACAAGGTCACCCTCCGCTAAGTATTGAGTTGTATACTACCTGGGCTATATGAAACTCTGCTATAAAAACAAAACAAGCTTGTCTGAAATTTATTTTCTTGTTGTGGTTTTGGTTTATTTATTTTGAGACAGTCTCCCTGTAGCCATTCTGGTACGGCTGTGTAGACCAGACTGATCTCAAAACTCACAGAGATACTCTTACCTCTGCCTCCCCAGCCCTGGGATGAAAAGTGTGCATCATCATGCCTCGCTTGAGGTTTATTCTTGCTGTTCTATGTAGGATGAGATTTCACAGCACGAAAACTAATGCCTACAAGAAGCCCTGTAGGATCTGAAGGCAGGGATTGGTGAGACCAGGAAATTAGAAGGGCGTTTAAGAGAAATGTAGGAAACTTGGAAGAAGAGAAAGAAGAAAGCCTTAGTGCTCTTGTTCCTTAGCTTCTCTGATTGTAGTTTAAGTAAGTTTGAGGTACATGGAACTAATGTTGGCTATTATTATTACTATTACCCAGGAAAAGTTGTGTCAAGCCAGAGGCTCAAACTTCTGAAACGTGAATTAGATGATTGATAGAGAATTTTTCAGTGTGAATTCTCACAGTTGAAAATAGTGAGATATGACCTGGAGAGATGGCTCAGTGATTAAAGTACTGGCAGAGGACCCAAGTTCAATTCCCAGCTCCTATACTGCAGTTCACAACTGTCTCTGTTTTTAAGTTTATAATTACATAGTTTAGACAATCCTAAAAAGATATCTCAAGACCTCTGGCTTCCCAGAGCACCGAGCATGCATGTGGTGCACAGACATACATGTAAGCAAAACACCCATACACCCAAAATAAATTATTTTAAAAATAAATAAAATCATGAATTAAAATAGTAATGTGCTTATGTACATTGGCAGTATTGTAAATGCTTAGCTATAATTTGGAGGGCACTGTAATTTGTTTACTATTTATCTGTTTCTCTGTTGTAATTCTTTTTCTCTTTATTCATATAATACAGAAACGGTTAACCAAATTATGATGATGGCGAACACCCCAGAGAACTGGTTGAATTTCTTGCTGAAACTAGAGAAGAACAGTGTCCCCCTAAATGATGCTTTTTTAAATAAGTTGATCGGTCGCTATAGTCAAGCAATTGAAGCCCTTCCTCCAGATAAATATGGCCAGAACGAGAGCTTTGCTCGAATCCAAGTCAGACTTGCTGAATTAAAAGCGTAAGTTTTAGCTTAGAAACTATACTTAACCAACTATATATGTACTACATTATAAAGAGAGAAGGTTAAAACTTGTAATTTGTGTTTTTTAACCCAAGACTTTTGTTTTAATATAAATGTTTTCCTGTGGATATAGATTTTTCAAAGTTGCAGAGTTTAGAAAGTTCCTAAAACAGTGCACAAATGTCACCGAGGGTTTTTTATTTTTGCATAAACAATAATCCATGTCTTTGAAAAGAGAAGTTATCAAGGGTAGGTAACTTTGTCCTTTTGGGATTTTTTAAATTTGGGTATGTTTTGTTGTAGTATTCAAGAACCTGATGATGCTTATGACTACTTT